>NC_134949.1:112027377-114427377 GCF_965638725.1 Aptenodytes patagonicus | reverse complement strand
AACTATTTTCCAGGAGCTGGCAAGTACAGTAGGCAAGCAAAAGAGAGAAGCAGCCATGAATCTGTCAGACACTGCAGCAGGGTTTGTAATTCAGACTACGTTGAGTTTTACCTTTAGGACATACACCAATATTTTAGTGTTGCTCCTTAGCAAAATTTTCCTTACAGAGTGGAGGTATTTTATCTCTTTATTCAACTGGGCTTTACTTCCTCAAGCATTAAACATAGTGATACTCAGCGGCCCAGGAGATTATGGATTTATTGACTAGGAAATAATCGAACAAGTAGCATTGTGAATTCTGTATTTGAGCACATAAATTGTACTTTCTCATGGCTATAACATAAATGAAAGACAAAAATCTTTGCTTCTTGTCTCAGCAAGGCGCAAATTATCTGTGGTCAGTTGTTTGTCAGGGATACTATTTACTGTGAACTAGTCTGGGGAACAATGTGGGAAGCAGTAAAACTTAATTTAAACCTCCTAGCCTTAGTGTTATTGGGGTGTAAAATAGAATTATCATGAATCCATGTAGTCAGAGAAAAAAGAATTTAGCTGAAAAAAAAAAATACAAAGAATGTTGAATGGAAGTATTTCCTGTAAGAGAAAGCTGTAAGCTTCTGGGGCAAAATGTCAATAATTGGTATCCTCTCAATTTTTTCACCGTAAGAAAACGAACAACACAAGTGAGTTTATGTCTTATGGTTCCCTAAATGTTTATTGCGTATCATGGTGTTCCCAATCATAGCAATTGTTTGTCTTTTCCACTAGGAACTCAACAGTGTTCAATGTAAATTGTAACATTCATTTCAGTTTTCTTTAGATGCAGAAGCACAATCAGAAAAAACTGCAAAATGTCTTTTGGAAGCAGATGTGCTAGAGCATGCAATTGCTGTGTTAGGATTATTAGAAGATTAGCAGAAAAATTTTGAGGCTGGCTGGATATTATGGTAAGTATGGATGCATGCATCTTAAAAGTTTTGAATTTGGAAAATTTTTCAAACCTCTTGATTAAAGCCAGCTGAACACTGAAAAACAATAAATCCCTTTTAAAACAAATACACAAATCAAATACTTATTTAGGGGATCATCCTATATGTCCTGGTGAAAAGAACTCTGAAAGACACAAGTCTCGAAAATTTTGGCAAAAATGCACCTTTGCTTGGAAAGGCACCAGATTAGCCTGGTTTTCTATTGGTTTTCATTGTTTTTCTACTGCTTAAAAATATTGGCTACATTACCAGATAGTATGATGCAATTCAAATAGATGTGCAGAGTGAAACAGTTAGTGTGGTAGGACCCAATATTCACGTTGTATGCATGTGGAGGGTCTATTTCAGACTAGCTCTGGTCTGATCTCAAGAGCCAAACACCCATAGTGGCAGGAGCACATCATGAGTATGCCTAAGGTTTATTTTCTGGTCTATTTTTAACCTGGAAGAATCTATTTTGTGTGCTCTGTGACCACGCAACAGTGTGAACCAGAGGGCAAGAAGTGGAGGTGATGAAGGGATGCACTTCCAAAGCGCCCTCCTGTTCTGGACTGAAATGCCTATGTAGATGCACCTGGTGCCATTGAAACAGGGAGCAGGCGTTGGCCTCTGTGACCAGATCACATACCACGCTGAAAGCATCCTCATGATTTCCAATTGGTGACGCAGGCACAGACTCACCCCTGCAGCTGTGTGGGCGCGGGCATGTGTGTACTGGGCTGTACCTATAGCGGGGTAGGAGGAGTGGGCATCCTTGGGAAACCCGCAGTAGGATCTGGTGGCTGGGAAAGAGCCACCCCATAGCCCTCCTTCCACAGGTGCGTCTACAAGGGTCAATGTGCAAACAGAATAATAAAAGACCATTTAGTATTAATCTTTTGCTACCACCAGCTGGGGACATCATCTGTGCCCCTTAGTAGTTTTCACAGAGACCCACACTGGGATGTGTGGGGACCAAAACTGTAAGTAGAGGGACGCTGAACAATCGCGTGGGCCCAGTGGCCAGAAGCACTTGCTGTTAAGCCTCCACAGAGGTGTCTGATATTCCCTGCTTGGGGTAGGACTGTCACAGCAAGTCTGGATTAAATATGCTGTATTGAATCTGAAAGAAGTGTTGCCCTGTGTCTATGAAGTCCTGACTCAGGAAAGCACTAAGACTACTGTTTATATGATGGAAAAGTGAAATTATGAGTAGACACTGCCATTAGTCAAAAACCATAGTGGAAGGAAGAACACTTGAATTGCTCCATATAAGAAAATTAATAAATTTTTTTTTTCTTAAACGTAAATTTAAACATGAATTTTCTTATGTGAGGCCTTCAACTGAGCAGTGCATCTTGTTGATCCTTGGCCAGCTGGGTGCCTTCCTCCTAGATGGGGCCATGGCCTCCTCTTCAGGGCACAGTGAGAGAGAAGGAGAGATATGCTTATGAAAGCCAGCTTCATTCTGCTCCGCCGTTGGAGCAGGGTGAATCCTTTCATCGTGCCCTGGCCTTGGAGGGGAGCATGAAAACCATGGTAAAGTCTCATGCTCAGGCTAGGCTGGTTCATCCCCTGCCGCACCAGCAGCACCAAGCAACCTGGAGGCTGGGCAGGGTTTCCCCTGCTCCCCTTGCAACTTTTAGCTCTGAAGTTTTTCCAGATTTTCAACTGCAAGGTAGGAGGCTTCAAAGTCTGGTCACTAGGCCAAAGTGGGCACTTTTTCATGTAGATGGCAAAAAGCACGCTTGGAATAAAGGCCCAAGTCCTCCAGACAAGCTTAAATTCCTGCTGTAAAGTATGGGTTTAGTAAGAGCATCTCTACTAGCAGGTTACCCAGATTTTGGGGGTTTTTTCAGCATAGACACAACAGTGCATTTTTCCCTGATCCAGATCACTGAACCCTCTGAACTGTTTTAGTGCAGAGGTTTTCCAAAAAGCATTTGGCTTGTGGTATATAGTTGGCACAGAAAATTTCAGCTGGAGCTAGACAGGAGAAGTTTGGCAAAGTTACAGGCAATTGATAGCAGGGTGTTTATCATAACAAGCATTGGGAAACCTTGTTACCGGCCTCTCCTGCAATCTCACAGTTCATACACAGAGATGGAATATGTAAAGTCAGCGTGAGTGTGTACACATGTGAGCATGTGGATGGATGGAAAGTGTCAACATGCGTGTGAGTTTGTGTACTGCAGAGCTACTCATGTGGGAAAGTAAGTACCAGAGCCTGTCCCTAGGCATGGATTAAGGAAGGCAACTAGGCACATGCTTAGACACTGGGGGTGCCTTGCTCTATCAGACCTTTGCAAATTCATCTGTCCTTGTGCACCACTGTGCCTGTGGAAGCGCTGAACTTCTGCTTTCCCTTAGATTTCAGCATTGGTGGACCGGCACCGGCTGTTCTCTGTGGCAAGACCCTTGGATCTGCTGATCTACATTTGCTGTCCCTCAGAGCAAAGAGCAGTCTCATCTGTTTTTGCAGACTTGCCTCCTGAGCATGGAGAATATGTTCAGCTTGTATTGGAAATGGAGATGCAAGCAGGAAAAACCTAGTCATAGAGATACTTAGCGCTCATATAGGGCTCTTCAGGAAGTTCAGTTAATCCTCACAGTAACTATATGATATAGGAAAATATTGTTGGGACAAAACTGCACTGTATTTTTTCCTGGATGGAGCATACAGGTATTATAGAAACAGATAAAATATAAACCAAATAATTATTATCATGTGTATATAGATGGAGAGCAGAAGTTAAATGGTTTACCTGGACTTCAGGATGAAACCATGCCAGGATAAGGTTTAGAAAGTCAAAGCCTTGTTCTCGGTCCTGCACCCAGCCCATACGTCATTACTTTTCTCTCATGCTGATTGCAGGTAGCTTTTCTTTTCCCTGCTTTCTGCGTGGGCGTGTGATGGACAGAGTTTATAAAAATTGGAAAGCAAAATTCTCACCTGGCCCTGTACATTGAAACAAGAATAAAAGAGGAATCCTGGTAAATGTCACATCCCACACACTCTGCCCTTGAGTCCTTCGAAGCCAAATGATCAAGGCTGAAATGTATTGCATGAAAGGAAGGAAGAGGAATTAAAACCTGCTCCACCTTGCAAAGGGATACTTACAGCTTAAATTCTGGTCAAGGTGAGGGACAGAAAGGAGATATAACTGAATTACAAACCCTGCTTGGGCATTTAGGGGGGACAGCACCCTACTTAATAGAGCTAAATGGAAAGGCCAAACTTACCTCTCAACACGTACAGTTAGCCAGGGTAACAGTGGTACAAACTGGCAGTGAACACATCCATCCTTTCTCGCATGGTCCTGCCCTGCCTGCAGCTGCCCCTGGCAGGTCCGAGCACGGCTGCAAGTGTCTGACCAACGCGTTGAGAGCCAAATGCCACATCTGTAGGTGGAACTGGATCATATTAAAACTTTCCCCTGCAGCATTTTTTTGCCGATGGGCCATTTCACCTGCTTCACCCCTCACACCAAGTGGATCATGCAGCCTTGGGAAGACCCTGATTTAAAGTGCCAGACAGGAGGAGTGGTTGCAAGAAGGAGAGCAAGGAGAAAGCTCTGCCAACAAAAAGGGATCCAGAAAGTGATTCTTTGACAGCCTGAAATCAGGCTCCTCTGAAGGTGTACATTCATGCCCTCACTGTGTTTCTCAAAGGCAAGCTTGAAAAATCTCACCTTGGGCTTATTTTTGCTCCTCAGCTGTTGCTCTCTTAGATTATACCTAAGTCTAATAACATGCAAAGATTAGTCTGTAGTGACTACTACTTACGCCAGATTGGTTGATGGATGTGTGTGTCTGCTTTTCATTATTACTTTTTGACTCGTCAGAGAAGACATCTGAGTGTCCACAGGGATGAAGGCATCATGATCCCTGCTGAAAAGTGCTTGAAATCCAATTTGAGACTTGATAGTGAAGGATGTCAAGACAAAATACTGAATAGATATAGGCTGAGCAGGAGTTCTATTAGCAAAACAGACTGCATGCTCGTCAAAGCCTTTCTTTATGGTGAGTTGGAAAAAGTTTTTTGGTTTTGGAGTTTTTTTTCAATGTAAGTCTGCAGGGCTGATCCATTGCTACAGGTGTTAAGAACAATGTGTCTGAAGTTTGTGAAGTGTCCAAGCAGATACTGGTGAGCAAATCAAAGGAAAGTTTAAATTTAAGATCGAAGCTCATCATATAAAGCTGAACTTTTCATAAGCCAGCACCATGGTAGACAACTTCTCTCCTGTTTGCTTTTTTTGTGCCATGGCTGTACCTCCAACAGTTTAACAGAAGAGCATCCCAATCGGGTTTAACAACATGATCTCAGACTTTGTTGGCTAAGCGGGCTACTGGCAGAGAAATCTTCCTCCCTTGGATGGTATTTTCTTGTCAGGAAGGGAAAGCATATTACTCTCCACTGGATAAATTATAGAACTATACAAAAGGAAGGACACATTAATAGCCTTTCTCATCTTCATGTCCAAATTGCTTATTAGTTGCTTAATTTTTTACTCTCAGCAGTGGGACTTCTTACACAGAATAAAGATCAAAGTGTGTTCTTGTCCCATGCCTTGTGCCTAACCAAAGCCCAATAATAAAATATGTTACTCCTTATGTTCCTTGGTGAAGAGCTGTGAGGCAAAAAGACACATAACTTGTCTTTATTTTAGAAGAATATCTTACTGATATGATTTTTGTTTTTATAAAATTTTGTTTTATTTCACAGTGTCATCAATACAAAAAACTACATCTGATATTTAATGCATAAGTGCATAGCCTAATTCATCTGATAAAATGCTTTTCCTTGGACACATTTCAGTCTGTCCACTGAGACAACAGAGTATTTTTCTCTGGTGCATAAGTGATGCCTTACATGTTATTTTATTACTATTTATCCTTAAAAGCTTTTCAGTGTGCCTTATAAAATATTGCATAAATAGGATACCTTTAGTATTCCTAGTGTCAAATACATATTATTTTTAGTTCCTTATTCTAATAAAAAGTAACATTAATAAGTAGCTGATATTTTTAAGGGTTTTGTTTGGCATCAGGAGTACAGGATGATATTTTGGAAGTAGTTCAGGAACTTGTGTTGATCTAAAATCTCAATCTCAAATCCTACCTTACTGGCCACAGGACCATCAGAACCGCTGGATACTGTGCTCAAGGAGTACTTGTTTGTATGTGTGGGATTTTGAATGTTTGTCACTCATCCCCAAGGCTTCATTTTTTCATGTGCCACAAAAGCCAAATCAAAGCATGAAACAGTGGTCTGTGACCATGGTGAAGATACCATAAAATCAGTGGTCACAGGTAGTACAGAAAAGATGGTATCGATTCCACACTACTGAAAAATTGCTGCTAGTAGCTCAGAAATTTACACTTTACTTCCTCTTATAAAGGACCCTTATTATATTCCAGAAATATATCATTAAAGTGAATTAATGTTTGTCCACCATCACATATTGTCCAAGAGGAAGTCAGACAAGAAGCAAATAAAAGGCTTGGTGATTTTCCTATCTTCTCTCTATTTAAGGAAATCAAAGTAAATTGTAGTAAACATTTCAACAAAATCAAAAAGTGGAGCTAAGAGTCTGACCCAGTGAAAGAACATCAGGAATCATCATCTGGCTCGAATTCTGACTGTACCCCAGCTTCCCCCCCCCAAGAAATGCAGATTCACTCTGCATTTCTAGGTAGTAATAGCACATTACTACCTAAGCAAAAAAATCCCCTCATCTTTGCTAGACACAGTTGTAAATTTGACACGCTTGCTTATTAGCTGATGCACAGTACATTGAACAAAATGCATGTGTTGTACCTCAACATGTTCTTGTTTACAAGTACCCTGTTCCCTGAAGAAGGGTAATTTTAATGTCATAAGAAACTTCACGTTTTGTTTCTAACACCGATGTACCTAACGTAAACAGTCCTCCCCAAGGAAGAAAGGGGAAAAGTAAGAATGCAGAAAGCACTGCATGAAAACTCTGTTAGGACCATGCCGAGCCTGCCTTTCCTCCCCGGTGGCGATGGGCGCAGCACTGCGCTCTCCTTGAGCGTGCTGCCATTTTCTCCTTTTAGGGTAGCAAATCCTGATCTGTAAGGTTCACGGTGGCACAGGAGCCGCAGCCGGTTCCAGGAATCTGCCGCCACTCCCTGGGTCAGCTCAATGTTGCTTTCATCAGAAGTGTCACTGCAATGGGGAGAAGTTGTTATAACGAGTTTCAGGAGGCATTGACATAATCAGGTCAGCTGGAGGTGCATAAACAAGGGAGGGGGGAACAAAACCCGTGGAGAAATGTATATCTTTCCATCCTGTCCCTGGGAGACATGAAGCAAAAAGCCTTTGCTCTCACCTGCTGGCGTGGCATCCTTGCTCCCCCCTTTTCTCTTTTTGGCTGTAAGGTGTTTTCTTCACTGCAACCTGACAGACCCAAGGACATTTTCATCCGTCACATGGATCTTAGGCAAATTTTCCCTTTCTTCTTGTTGTTATTGTGGCAGGCAGATTTTTTTAACGGGCTGCTTAATGGCTAGGAACCCCCCACTGGGGGGATGTCCGTCAGTGAGACGGAGAGAGGACAGGGTCTCTCCGGGGGCTTTGGGGCCACTGGGGAGGGGACAAGAGGGAACTTAAAGGAATATTGTACATTGCAGGAACATCTAGGGAGCTTGCGCCTCTGACGATGAAAACGTTACTGGGCTTTTGTATTTTCCCCTCTTGTGAGCCTATTGAAAGTTTTTCATGACAACTGTGATCTGAAGAGAGCCAGGAAAAATACCGTGTTATGTAATTTGCATCTGGAGATGGCACATGCTAATGCAAACTTTAGTCAATCCTAGAGGAGGCTGCTATTACAACTGAGGCTGAAAAACACTTTTTCAATTAAAACAAAATTAATCTAAAAGTGTTGAAATTACTGGAGAATCCTCTTTTCTGCTGTGACACTAGCGATATCAGAAGTAGGGCCTGCAGTCCTGGCTGGAAGATGAAGCACTGTGTATTTACTGGGCATTTAGAGTACATCCATGCTAACGTGCATGCCAATATTTAATGCAATCTCTAGCTATATTACTTTAAGGTAACTGATTTCATGAGGAAGAAAGATGGCAGATTCTGTCCTTTATGCTGTCACTGTTGCTGAGCAATTCATTCTCCTTTGGAGGGAGAGGGCTTGGGGAATATCAAAAGGAGTCTCCACCAGTCCCATCTCCGTTAAGCATCCAAATTAGCCAACAAAGGAAGAGGCTGGTGTTAAGAGGGAGGTGAGAAACACGTTTTGTTCATGAGAAGCTGATTTTTTGTGATCTGCCGCAGCAGTGAATTGCAAGGACTCATGGATTAAGGGGACCAGTTTTAGGAGGTCCTCTTGGGAAAAGTTTGAGGTACTCTAAAAAGAAGATGCAGTTGGGAGGTTAGATACCGTGACCTTCTCTTTACAGTAGTGCAGCGCTGAAGACTGCCTTCGGCATTAGCGGGCAAAGATCTGCAGGGGTTTTGGATAAGTCCTTGTAAGTACAATCTCCTGCTTCTGGCAAGAGAGTGGCAGTGTATTACTCTCTGTATTTGGATTATTACCACGCTTTCTACCTTCTTACTCTTTGCTTGCAATTTTGGATAAGTAGAGTCATCATCTTCATTTTATGCCCCAAGCTTTTGTCTGATACAGCTGTGTGGTGTTAACAGCTGCTGGTTTTTGTTACAGAAGTGGCTGCATTTTAGGAATAGACAATGAGATTTCTGCTCTACAGTTTGCTCAACCAGTTTGTGAAGCACTTGGTAGATCCAGGTGTGTAAAAAGTACTTAATAATATTGATCTTACAATAATAATTATTTGGTAAAAAGAGATTGTGATCCATCTTTTGATGTGCAATTTACTACTGATTTTGTTGTACAATACGCAGAAAATGTTGGGCTCATGTGACTGAGCCTCATTGAACAAACCCCCAGGTCTAGAAATCAGATTACTATTCTGCAACTCAGTGATTAAAATAAAAAAATACTCTATCACTTGTATTTACATTCCTGTCGCAAATCAGGTCACCCTGCCCTTTGAGTTCTGTTTTCCACAGAATGGGCCAAGTCCATTCCTTGTCTGCAGCACGGTTGCACAAGAGATGGCTGTAGCTCATTAAGTCTGCAGAATAGGTCTATTTTGATTAGGGATAAAAAATTAGTATTTGGGTGGAGTCTTATTCTTGCTGGCATGCTAGGTGGTTTTTTCATTGACATTAACTGGAGCTGGAATTGACATTGTTTACTTAAAAAAAAAAAAAGAAAAAGTATACATTTTGTCTGCTTTCTAGCCATTGTACAGAAATAACCATAAGACTGCAAATGACAACAAAATCAGAAGGAAAATAAATACCGTATCTTAGCTACGTCTTCCTCTGTAACACCATTCTTTGCTGAAAACGGACACAGTTCTGCTGCAAACCCAAGAAAGGGATTGGGTCCATTTGGCTTACCGCTTCCTCTCCCAGCTGGGGGCACTGGGTGTGGACTGGCAATGAGAGGGGATATGCTCAGCTGAGCACCCCACAGAGGAGGTGCAAAGAGAGAGCCTAGTGCGGGTACTAGCACCAGGAGCCTGCCGGGAGAGGCGGGAAGGGGCAAAGGGGACTGGAAAGCCCTGTCTGCCTTGCACAGGTGGGACACTGAGCAGGGAACTGTCTACCTTGGGTGTGGGAGGGTATGAGAAAGGCACGGGGCAGAGGGATGGAGCTAGCTGGGAAGACAAATATGAGGCATTAGAGGCCTTCTGGAGAGTGTGGGATTGAGAGAAAGGTCAGATGAGGTGCCTGGGGAAGAGACAGTGGGACTTTTTTGGTACAGATAGGAGAAGAGATGACTGGAGTCACCCATGCCGTGTAGCAGGAAAGCTTTCAGTGGACAACTGATTTAATCCCTCTGCCCCTATACAAGAGAAACTGTCCAAGACAGTCGTCTTTCTGTTGTCTCGTCTCCAATTACTTTGCCATAGACAAGGACCTGCAGTGCCCCAGACTGTGTCTGGTGGCAAATAAATAAATCTGATTGACTAGTGCTGTGAACATTAATTCTCTGGGAGTAGCAACAGAGTGGCATTGCCCTTTGTACATGCAAAGGCCAGGAAAAAATATACTGTAGCACTTTTCTTCCTGATGTTTAGCTGAAAGTAACATTAAAGACCTCAGCTCCTCCCAGCAGGTCATTAAGTCCCAGGAAATACCCTGTTCCTCCATAGTTATTGCTTAATTATTTTCAGCTCTGTAATCTAATTTGCAGTTTGACACTATGTTGATTCTAGCTGCCGTATCATAACCTTTGCAGTACAGGAAATGCGACGCAGGGTTGGCTGTACTGACGTCTAAATCTTTTGGTGAAAAGGGCCTTTTTCTAAGCCTGCAGCTTCAGGACATAACTCGTTTTCTAGAAAGCCTGAAACCTTTAACATTCTGGAGATTTCACTTTCTCCTACTTTCTTTTAAAAATGTTTTACAGGGTTTACTATGCAAAACTGAGTAATAAAAGGTCTTTTATTGAGTATGTGCCATTACTCTTTAGTTTTGAAGCAGGATGTTAGATAAATATGTCACACAGAGGAGCCGTTAACATATTCCTCTTATTTTAATTAAATATAACAGATGTTTCAGGTGTTCTAAAAAACAAGGAAATAAACTCATAGCTACGCAGGGAAGCTGTCTGAATACAGGAATTACAAATGAGCTAAATTAACAATTGAAACAATTTAAAGCTTGAAGTATTATTAAATACATGCTGCCTAAAGCAGATAGGTTTATTTCAAACAGAAATAACTGAGTTTATGCAATACCTACTACCTACTTGGTTTCTCTAGAAATCTCCAACTACTAACAGGAAATTAGAGCCGTAGGGAGCCGTCTGCTTTGAGATATATCTCATCAAGACTCTTTCTTATGTCTGGAATTGTTTGACAAAATACAGGGACAATACATACAGTTCATAGTACATGATATATGAGATGCTTTTGAGCTCAAAGGTTCTTCTGGATGCATATTAGTCAAAGTGAGCCTGCAGGAGGGCACTTAATCTGAAATAAAGCAAAAAGGGAAAGAATGTGAAGGGGTCTCTGAAGTGTAAGTCTCCAGGAAAAGCGGTCAAAAAAGGCACAGAAGGAAATCATCTAGACTAGGAGATGAGAATGGGGGAAGCATACGGAAATTAGTGATCAGCAGTCCAAGGACTACGTTTTAGGTGAATAGGCTTAATGAGTAGGAAGCATTGCAAGCAAGATTGTATTTTGTTTTTCCTGTAGCTTTTTTGTTTCCAACCCTTGCATGCATACCTCAGAACCTTGGCTTCAAACCAGGTTAAATAAACCTTCCCATTGTTTTGCTACAGGTCTGTCTTGTGTCAAGGTGCACCAGGATGAAACAGAGGCCCTGAGCCTGCAGCCTGAGGGGCTCAGGGTATCAGAGGTGCAGAGGAGGGGCAGGAGTGCCTATGCTGTGTGTACTGAGGGACCCTGGGAGGTCCATGCAGATGCTCTGAAGCATGTGTTGCCACATGTTGGGTTTTGAGGTGTTCCCCATGGCCGGTGCAGGAAAAGCTCTTTCTCTGCAGTGTACGGGGGAACATGGGCCATTTCTCAGCCTATGGGGATGGTGAAGCATGCCGATGTGGTGCTTGTGCCCTGCGTAAAAACAAGGGTCCCATCTCTCTTTAAAATCTCAGGATCAGGCAAAAAGAGATTTCCACACAGTGGAGGCACTCCATTCTAGGCTGCTGGACTCAGTTGTGTAGGATGACTCTAAAATGCAGCGTGCTGTTCAGCCTATTAGGGATGTGGATTATGAGAATGTATGGAAGAGTTATTCCTGCTCCTCTCTTCTCTTTCTTTGTCGCATAGCTCTGCAGAGCTCTGTAAGCCTGCAAGCTACAGCAGCCCTTCTGCCAGGAGGACTGCCGTTATCCCCACAGCAGGGGATTTCAGGGGCTAGTGTTAGTACACTGAAGTGGTGTGTGCTAATTAACCATTACAGTGAAAAATACAATAATACTCTCGAGTTGTCTCAGAGCTGTTGTTGAAATGTATGTGCGTACAGAGGGAGAGAAGAAAAAATTGCAATTAGCCTCCGTATCCCTTATATAGGAAAATGATTTCTGTGGTGTCCAGATCACCTCCTCTCTACTCCCCAGCCCTGTGTCACCAATATAGGTGGGTCCCCAATAATATGAAATAGTCATGGCATTGCAGTTGCAAAGCCTTTCCTCGTGAACAGTACTGTGGCAGCTAGGCCTGCCCTTTGAATTAAAAAAATTATTCTGGTAACAGAGTTAACTGAATTAATTCAGTGTAAATGAGACTGAAATGGATGTGTAAATAAGACTCCATTGTTATATAGAAATGTTGCACTATTCCACGTCCCCTGTTGTTAGTACTAGGGGAAAATACTCTTCCAACAAGTATCTTGAAGATCGAACTCTGCTTGGCTGATTCAAAATGAACAGGCAGCTTTACGGTCTCAGCTGTATTCATTTTTAGACTTAAAAATTCTGACTGAAGTCATTGAAAGACCTTTGATCCATTAGTAATGCAGGATCAAATCCTCTCTCCAGGTAAAAGACGTAACAAAAGGTAAGGAAATGGCAACCTCCCCTTTCTTCATCATGCAGCATGGTGACTTTTTTCTATGATCAGACACAAATGTAATGATTCAGGAAGAAAGGTCTTAATGCTTAGAAGAAAGGCTGAAAAGAGAAGATATTCAAATGACAGCTAGAAGAAGGCAACAATGCTGATATAATTGGAGTAGACAAAGGATGTTCACTTTGTGACACATTTTGAGAAACATCCAGGAACATTTGTTATGCCAAAGCGGGTTCATGGTTCAGTGGAAACGCCATCTTCCAATGGGGAAGTAAGCAGAAGAGGCAGCACTCTGATCAGACAAGGGAACAAAAATAGTCCAGGGTTCCAGAGCGATAGCTGTATACAAGTTCAGATATATTATTATGATAATAGTCCTGCTAAGCGTGCATAACATTTTCCTTTAGCGGGTGTTCCACTGAGGAGTGACTGCATACTACTGCTGTTCACTAACAGAGGGGTCTTTTTAATTCACTTCATAAGCAGCAGTGTTCGGGTGATCTACCTCCTCCTCCTCCTGTAGTTGGTACTTATGAAATAGAGACTATCTGTGTTTATTTCTGGATTTAAAATACATGATAAGAAGGCATGGTGAAGCCTGCTCGTGCCTTAAGCAATGTCTGATGACATGGGAATTATTCAGATTTATCTACTCAAATGCTGGCAGATCTGCCACAGCAATCTTATGTAACAATATGCAATAACAATTGGAGTCCTTGGTTTAAAGAAAAGAAGTTTGCAGAAGTGGCGCTTTTTAAAAATTTTTTATTAGAAGAAAATCTTCTCTTTCCTCACTCAAGCTGCAACAATTTCCACAAAGTTTTGAGGTACAGGGGGGCAAATTACCATGTAGTTCAACAACAGAAGCCAGAAGAAGCCCTTAGACCATTTGGTCTGACCTGAATGACATGTTTCATCTGGCTTATCTCTTGGTGATCAAAGGTGTGTGTGATTGCATATGTATTTGTATACAGACACACACACACATATAGTAGTATATGAACTATATGAGTAGTCTAATATCCATATACCTATGTGTGTGTGAGTGTATACATATATATAAATATGTATTTTACTTTGTTCAAAGGTGACTTATGTTCCTTTAATGGTCAGGACTGAAACCCTGGGAGAAAAAATATGTTTGCTCTTGGTGGTATGAGCAGCTGAACCTGCTCAGGGGTAGACAGTCCCAGGGAGGTTGGCTGGAGGGGGAGCATCCACTGAGCTCTCTTCAGAGGAATAGAAACATTTTGCCATGCAACAGCAGAGCTGCACAGGGTTTGCACCACTCAGAAGGTCGCTGAGCAACCGAAATCAAGACTGAAAGCAGGACGTGCCTGCAAGGATAGCACGGGCAGAAGAGGGAGCGCTTGGTAAACACTTCTGATGATACCCTTCTCAGTGGCTGAGATTTTTCTCTATCTAAAAAGTTAATTGTTTTAATTTTTATATTTTAATAATACCTGGGGTTTTTGATCATTTTTAGGTTTTAGGGTAGCTGAATAGGTCTAGGCACATTCACCTCAATGCTGTTGTCTGGCTTGGGCCACAAGGTGCTTTCTGATACAAGCCCAATAGTTTGTATGAAATGAAGAATAACTTCCATATGGGCAACCAGCGTTTTCCCAAAGGCATCAGAAGGAGGAGAATCTACCGTATCCCTGCACAGAGTGCTGACTGATTTCACTTTTAACAGTATGTTCTTTATTCCTAACTGGAATTAGTTAGGCTTAAGATCTCGGCCTTTGGTTTTGTTGTTATGACTTTCTTTGCTAAATTGGTGAGCCCCTAAGCTACAAGTACCTTCTACCCAGTAAAGTGATTTTAACTGCAATCAAACCAGCTCCTGAGCTTTTGGATAAGAAAAAGAGATGAAATTGTGTCTCCATGTAAGGCATCTTCTCTTTCCCTCATATATTTTTCGTCTCCTTTCTGTGTTCTGGCTTTAAAATGTAAGCCTTAGACCTGTATGTAGCATCCTGGAATATATCTCATCAGTCTGATTCACCAAGGTACGTTCATTAGCCCTGCTCCTGCTGACTGACCTCTCTTAGGTGCATCCAAAGATTGTACAAGTCTTTTTTTTTTTCCAAGGAGATCAGGTTGAACTGCTGTTCACTGTGATCCAAAGTCTTTAACAGAGATACAACCAGGGTGTAGCATCTCTAAGGGCTATGTGTGTGTGACTTTTTTTTCTTGTTCCTCTCACTCAAGAAATGAATTAATTGCTGTAAAAAGTTTTAGTAGTTTAACAAACTTTTTTTACATAGTAAAAAAACTATATACAGTTTATAAACTATACATATGTTTATCAAAAGAAATAATATTGTGGTAGGTCACTTGTTCTTTTGCCAAGAGCTTTGGTATGTTACTGTTGTTTGATATAAACCTGTTTTTGCAAAAAGAGCTATAGACGTAATTTGCATTATTATGGCACAGCACAGCCTCTGGTGGTTTGATTTTCCAGATCTCAGAGAGACCTAGAAGAGTCTGCTGATTGTATATTCAGCTAAGTTGGTTATTCCATAAGGTGATCCTCTACACCAGCTTGCCCTCTGAGATCTGTAGGATATTTCGTGTTACAACTGAACCCTCAAGGCCTTGCATTTTGAGCAAAGGATTGCCCTTACCCACGTAACTAAAAGTTTTGTATGATGTGTCCTAAGTGAGATATCCACTTAAATGCTGCATTATTCTTTAATAAGTAGTCTCATATGCATTGGTTCCTTTGTTATGAGTAGAGTGGCAAAAAAAAAAAAAATCCTATACCCTTCCCTTCTCTTTTCTAAAGTACAAGCAGCTGTTGCTGGCATCACTTTCAGTGTTTGGAACTTTCTGTTGCGGCAGACTACTGAAGATTTTTCAGCGGAGGTACCTGTGGACACAGAGGCAGATTTGGCTGAATAAATTCTCTCATGGGACACACATCTGGGAAAAGCTGCTATTTAATTCGCAACGTTATTAAAGTGATATTAGGTGTGGCAGAAACCAGCCTACGATGTGTCTAATTTGGGGAAGAGCTATCCATTTAATTTCCTTTATGCAATCTATCTGTGCATGTGTACGTACAGGATACTTCTGTGCATGTAATACTTAAAAAATTGATCTCTCAGTAAGAAATATTTGGCTCTGAGAGCCTTCGAGCTGAAAAATTAAGTAAATCAATATATCGCTTAGTAAACCAAGAAGTAATAGTTTGAAAGCAACATTTGTTTGTTCTAATTTGCACATTTGACCTTGAATATGTATCTAAGGCAAACAACATTCTTAAGAGGTGGTGCCAGGATGTAGGTTTATTTCTTATGATTACAATTGTCTAGGCTGCTCTCAAACATGTTTCTGTATAGTAAGCCAAACTTATCCTTGGAGTAAGACCATTTTAGTCAATGGATGCATTTGGCCCATTAACTTCAGCCTGCCATAAAGTCAAAGGCAAAAGGATATCCTTATGAAAAGCAGAATCACCGTAGATACAATACTAATCACTGAGTATTAGAGTGAAGATATTCCTGTCTTCATAGTGCCTTCGTACGGCTTTTTAGCCTTTATTAAATAGCAAAATTACAAGGATTTTTTTCTCTTACTTCTAAGAAGAAATCATAGTTTCATCTATCAACACGAAGTGGTGAAACTTTATTAGAAATGCAATTACGTTTCCTAAATCTTTTAGTACTTCTGCGCGTGTGATTGCTAAGCAATAGTAGTTCTAATTACAATTTTATAAATTGCCTATGGGCAAAATGAGAGGCTGTATGTGAACTTTCCAGTATTACTGTTTGGGCTTGAACATTCTTATGAATTATTTTAAACCTACATATTTCAAAGGAAAATAATTTCAAAATATCTATGTAGGACTGACACCCCTTAATTTTATATGTAGGACTGACACCCCTTAATCTTATATGTCGATCTACAGGATATCAGTGGGACCGCTTGGTTGAACGTGACATCACTTATCTGTAGGCTCTTGAATTTCATTTTAAGTGGCATTTTATAATATATTTTTATAATATGTAACGTTTTGTCTGAACAATACTACTAATATCCTTCCAGTATTCTGAAAACCCCAAAACCCCATGACAGTTAAGTATTTCACTGGCAGAATTAAAGGGATTTTCTCCTTCAAATTTAAGACTCCTTACATTTTTATTTTGTTTAGACTCATCATGATTGGATTTTAGCAGCAAATACTTTATAGTGGTTTTTTTTTTTTTTAATATATATATCTCTGAGAGCAAGAGATTTCATTCATAAAGAAATGCAGCTCATCACTATATTTAATTACAATGTTCTGAACTGAAATACATAGCCAGTGGGAATAGGACTATTGATTAAAAACTAGGGTAGCTTCTGTTTAGTCTGTTGGAGGCTTTTTTTTTTCAATTACTGTGTGTAGGAGAGGTCAGTCTGATTGCATTATAAAATTAGGTTAAGAGACAGTATTTCTATCACTGAATTGCATGTGATCCATTTCTTAAGAAAAGACACAGTAGAATACTTTCACTCTAAATTCAGAGCACTTTGCTGTGCCTGGCATAAAGAGTTTTTATTTTACCCTTCAAATTCATCATTACAAAAACAGAGATGCCTACAAAACAAACTCTACTACAAACCGATATTCATATGAGTGTAAATAGTCTGTCTTGTACTATGTATTTGCCTTCAATTTTAGGGAAATTTGCTATGGAAATTACAACGGATGTTTGGAGAGCATAAAGATGCAGAAGCACCTTCACACGGATTTTATAGAAGGGGATCTCATAATAATATCTGAGAATTATATATCTTCTCAGGGACAGCAGCTCTTCTCTGGCAGCCTAGTTGAGCTGTCTGAGCATCCCCAGCAGGGAGGCAAGTGGGCTGAGAGCTGCTGACCTCCATAGACATGGGTTTCTCTGTGTTCATCAAACAGGTGGCTCCTCTGTGGCAACTGTTTTTATTTTGTATTGCAGCCAGGTTTGTATTTGTCTGATGAAATTTGCTAATTAATGAAATGTGATAATGTTGATATATGAATAAAAAGCATAGTAAGTTTTTTCCAAGAAGATAATCAGGTTTTGCTTAATGCTGCTTCTCAATGAGTTATAAATTAATAGAGAACAGAGCTGGAAAGGATCTTGAAGGGTCATTCCCCCTGCCCTGACACTGGATCAGTCCTACCTAAAACACCCTGACAGATGATTGTCAGGCCTGTTCTTAAAAACTGCCAGCATGAGGACTCCGTGTCCAGCCCAGGCAATCTGTCTTTACACTTAGAAAAGCTTTTCCTAGTGTCAAACTGAAATTTGCTTGGTGCAATTTAAGCCCATTATTTTCTGTCCTCTCCACAATGGATAAGAAGAGTAGTTTATTTCCTTCCTTTTTCATAGCAACCTTTTACATATTTGAAAGCTGTTATCATGTCACCTCTTAGTCCTCAATTCTCTAGACTAAACAAGCCCAGTTCTTTGTATACTCTCTCAAGGGTCGTGTTTTTCAGGCTTCTGATCATTCCAGAAGTGTTTGGTGAAACTCCTACTGACTTTGGGAACTGAGTTATATCTGCACTGTAGAAATCTTGTATTTGCAAAGCATCTCAACTTAATATAGCCATTTTTACATAAGTGCCTTGTAATTGGCTTTTATGTCTAAATGTGTTTGCTTAAAAAATAACAATAGTACATCTTAGGAATGACCTTGTGTACCCACACTGGTGGGAGCACTCAGCCTTTGACTTTTGTGTTTTAGAAACGTACGTGGGACAGATGGGTATCTAGTATACTCACATGCCATAACATCTGCTGGTGAATAAAGATTGTTATGAAGACATAAAATAAAGCAGTTAATGTGTTTACAAGTACTCAACCAGTGTTGCATATACAACAGTGTACAGAGCTAGTTGAAAAGAAGGCCAAAAACAATCACGAAAAATGTGTCCCTATTCTTGAACAATTAAGATATTTTAAATGTTTCTGCCATCTCTGCAAGTATATGCTAAGCTGAATGAAGAAAGAATAGAAAATAAGATCATCAGTCATCTAAGAGAGAAAATGCTGATGACAGAGGTAGAGCTCCTCTTAGGGTTACTTTGGCTGCCATTCTTTTCATACCTCTTTAGATGTCTGCAGTATTGAGGTATTCATCTAAGCTAGTCACTGTACAGTGCCTTTTCTGAGTGGTAAAGAAGAGCTTTTAGGGTGCAAATCACCTAATCATATTTAGATATCTATTTCTGGATGAGATGAATTGCTGCTGAACCGCTTTTTTCCACTCCATTAATTTTAACTGAGTCTAGGTGACTAATTTAAATGAGTAGACTCTGCCTAAGTTGCCAATCATGTCCCTTAACAGGATTTTCTTTAGAGCCTCTAGGGTCTAGGGCAGAAAGTCCATGTTGTGGCCTCTTTAAAAGAAAGCACTGAAAAGGTGACTAGCAGCCACTGGGAATTGAGTTGTATGGCTCTAATGCTCAGCAGGTGGAAGATCAGACACTGGCGTGACTCCAAGGGGAATTCTGTCATGGGTGAAACATAGTTCCAGAAAGGAGAATTGTACTGTCTCTTTCCAAAGAGAAAGGGAGAAACAGTCAGAAGCAAAAATGAATAAGAGAGAGAGACCTTCAAAGACTCTCCAGAGCAGGACAGCGAAATAAAGGAGGACTTAGGAAACAGCTTTGGTGGACAGAAGGAGAGAAGCCAGATGTTTAGGAAAAAGCACTGGGAAGACAAATCAGGATGCTGCTATTTTACCTAGTTCCCAGGGCAGAGGAGCCATAAAGAGGAGTAGGTAGGAATTTCCTCTGAACTGCTGTTTCCTACTTCTGAGTATTAGCAGAAGACCAGACTATGTAGGCTTCACGAGTGTTGATAGCTGCTGGAAAGGAAGAGCTGGGACAGAGGTCGCAAATGAGGGATACACAAAATGTGCTTCGTTAGGGAGGAATGGGAGACAACTGAGTTTGTACTTCAGTGACTGGAAAGGGTGTGAGGAGACGGGGGATCTTCATGCTAGAGCTGGAGGACTAATTGAACCAAGTTCAGCTGAAAGCTTGGGAAATACTGGGATAACTAGAAGAAAACTGCAGCAGGTTGCCTGAAGGGCTCTGCTATGCTACAGAAGGGACAACAGCCTACAATAATACCTTTGTCCTGCACCCCGAGTTGCATAAATCATCCTCCCTCAGCAGCAGCCTTGGAGAGCAGTGGTTTCTGGGAGCTGACTCTAAGGTATGACTCTTTCTATGCTGCTTTTTTTCCCCCTCTTGTTTCTGTGGTGCTGCTGACCTGTATCTTTAGCCAACTATATTGTCCTTTGTCCTGGTTCAAATATATTAGTCAGACAGTATGAACTGAAGTCAGACGCCTGCCCATTCGTTCTTGCTGATGTTCTCTGGAGAAACAACAAATTCAAGAGCAACTGTACATGCCTAGATGTGAGAGTAGGTAACTCTGACCCAAGTCAGGTATTCTTGCGCTGCTATCAACTCCAATTGATAATTTTTTACCCCTCAACAGAAATAGGAGTAGGTTCCGCTTATTTACATCACTTTTATGCAGGCTTTTATTCATGAGTAATGATAATGGTAAGTATATGGTAAGCTGTTTAAGTATCCCACTAAAGTACAGCTTTATTCAAATCTGATGTGTGACTCTGAAGAAAAGTTTGTTCCAGTTCTGTCTTGTCATTCTGTTTTGCTTGCTAAGGGTATGATACAGAAATTTCTCTAAGTTTTGGATTGCTACCTTTCTCAATCTAATCATTGGGTAATGTCTAATCTTCAGCTAAGTATGAAATCAAAGTAAAGATCAAGATTCTTCAATGGTACGCCCAATCCAGGAAATCTTCAAGGAGTAAGAGTTTGTGGTTGGTAGCAATACATGTGCTTCAAGCTACAGAAACAGTTAGGTAATAACCTACGTCATGTCAGGCTTGACTTACAGAGAGACTTTCCTGTCTGAGGCGAACACCGGGCAGAGACTGGTATTCAGAGCTGCCCAGTGACTGTGTTAACCTAACCCTGTCCTTGGCTCAGGAAATATTTGAGTATTCTGTACAAAACAGACAAGTGAGACTGACAACAATCTGTCTAAAAATAAGTGAAGGTCAGTGGTCATGTCATCTTCAGGGAGATCATCGAGGTTACAATCCCTACTCCAGTCAGAAACGAGATTTGAACAGGGGTTTCCCACATCCCAGAGACGTATTCCAGTCCAGCTAACTGAGGGGAAGAGAAATAAGGGCTAATTCCTACTCTTCCCGGCAGCACAAGTAGGACTGTGGAGCACTCGCTGAAAGGGAATAGGGCAGGATGCCTAAGTGGAAAGGGTGGAAAGGGTGGAGGGGGTGGGAGCTCCGTAAACTGGCCTTGTCATTGATGTCGAAATGTCATGGATGTCCAAATTTCACAAAACCATGCTTGCAGGTGCAGGGTGGTTCTTAACTTATGTTGTTAAGGGCAGTGAAAAACAATGGTGTAGGTTAAGGTGCTTTCGCCTTATGGTTTCATTTTCATCCTTCTTTTCTTGACTTTTCTGGTGTACCGATCTTCCTACACATTTTCCTTTCCTTCATCTCCAATTACAAATATTTCCAAAACGATTAAATAACAACGCTTTTATTTTATGTTTCAGTGATGTGAAGCAGAGCTGATTAAAGGATAGGTAGGCAAGTGCAGCACAAAATTTCTCACTGTATCTAGCCTGCAATCTCCTCTGTAGCAAGTTTCCCTTCAGATGTTTTACACAGTTCACTGATGCACATGGAAAATTATGTTGCTGTAGTTAATAACCTTATTTTTTCTATTAAATTTATAACCCTTACCAGGAATTAGATGTGAATAAGTCACTTGATGTTTTTGCTCTTATTATAAAATCCATATGTTTCCTGAGGTCTCCAAGTCTTGTCATTTAATCTGACTATAGTGATAATCGTTTTTGGAGAAAACGACTATCTGGTGAATAACCAACAAATTTATTACTACCTAAAACTATAGAGGACACACTTGTTTCTGTTGAAAGCTTAGCATTTTTTGAGATAAAAGACAGTCCCCACGTGCTTGTACTCAGTATTTTTGGCACAATCCATTTGTGTCTTCTTTTTTTTTTTTTACAAATCCTTACATTGCCATTTACCTTTATCACATCTGGTCTGACATAAGTGATATTTGAGGGCATTACGTTCAGGTCTTTTTCAGTCTTCCTCCCTGAAACAATGACTGGAAAAACCAAGTGTCTTTCAGAAATGCTTCCTAAGTATCAGCAACTTTCCAACACTGACTGACATACCTACCCTTGTTCACTGGTGCATTCTTCTTTCATGTAATCAGTGGTGCAAAGTCCAGCTGGAGGCCAGTCCTCAGTGCTGTACTCCAGGGGTCAGTCCTGGGTCCAACATTGTTTAACATCTTCATTAATGACCTGGATTCACAGGGCAGAGTACACCCTCAGCAAGTTTCTAGGTGATACAAAACTGTGAGGAGCTATGCACAGACCAGGAGGTTGTGCTGCCATCCAGAGGGGCCTCGACAGGCTAGAGAATCTCATGAAGTTCAGCAAAGTCCTGCACCCGGGGAGGGACAACCCCAGGCACCTGTGCAGGCTGAAGGCCAACCAGATGGAAAGCAACTTTGCTGAAAAAGACACCGGGCCTTTGTGGACACCAAGCTGACCATGAGCCAGCAATGCATCCTTTCAGCAAAGAAGGCCAACAGCCTCCTGGATTGCGTTAGGACCAGCATTGCCAACAGGTAGAGAGAGTTGATCTTTTTCCCTCTGCTCAGTCCTGGTGAGACACATCTGGAGTGCTGGGTCCGGTGCTGGGCTCTCCAGTATAAGAGAGACAGACATATTGGAGCAAGCCCACTGGTGCATCTATCATATGAGGAGGGGCTGAGAGAACTGGGACTGTTTAGCCTGGAGCGGAGAAGGCTCAGAGGTGCTTCCTAAGGCTCAGGAGGGTCTGATCAATGTGTATAAATACCTGATGGGGGCAGGGGGAGTGAAGAAGAGGGAGCCAGACTCTTCTCAGTGGTGCCCTGTGACAGGATGAGAGGCAATGGGCACAAATTGAAATAAAGGATATTCCATTTAACATGAGAAAACTACTACTCTGCTGTGAGGGTGGTCAAACACTAGAAGAGGCTTCCCAGAGAGGCTATGGAGATTTTCAAAACCTGACAGAACATGGCCCTGAGCAACTTGCTGTAGGTGACCCTGCTGTGAGCAGGGGTTGGACTAGATGATCTCCAGAGGTGCCTTCCTGCCACAGCTGCTCTGTGTGAGTCTGTGGTTCTTGCATGATCTTAGCAGAAGCACTACAATAGGCTTTGTCTGGAAGCTCTATCTGTGGTCAAAGCTGACTCTTTTGTACATATTTTTTCTTGTTTCAGCAAATTTGCTTGTGTTTCCAGATGTTTATTGTTTTATTTTCCAAGTTTAATCCTAGTGTAGGAGTCAATTATTTTCATGTCCTCTTTGCCCTACTTGATTCTCAAAATGATTTCATGAGACCATTAACAATTGTGCAATATACAAATTAAGGCTTTTCACATCCAAGACTTTGCCTAACATGTTCCGTGGTTCTGCTTTTGGCAGGGCATTATTAAAACCTATAGACTACACACAAGTTGAGGTTAGCTGTGCTTGCAAAATTTGAGCTTGGATCTCTCAAACACAACAGAGCATCTTGGTTAAAGGTCAAGGTAGTTTCAGGATGTTACTGTATGTATGTTTGTTAACCGTGGTACAGCTCTGAGTAAACAGCTTATTCTTTAAGCTCCTGTCCTCGTGTGTTTCCAACAGAAGAGTCATATAAGGGCATTGGGGTTGGTGCACCAAATACTAAGCTAATTCTGGTGGAGCATCCTCATGCCATCTTGTGTACAGTTTTTAAACTGCATCTTGGTTGTTGCTTTCATACACAACTCCACATTGACTGGTGAGTGCAGCTACTAATCCCAACTAATTCTTTTTACCTTCTGTTGTTAACTGATTAATGCAGGGAAAGTCTCTTAAGTCTAAAACCCCGCAAAATGCTTGTATCATTAAAACAATGATGTTTTCCTTTCCTCTCTTCCTTTCCTAGTCTGGTTGCTTTAGAACAATTTTAGTAACACCATCTTCCCCAGCTGATTTTCCTTCAAACCTGACTGATTTTGGAACTGGTTGATTAAGCTGATAAACTCCACGGGCACTTTGTCTCAGCCTACTGATGCTGGGAGTGAGGTGCCTCTGGGTTGCATGGTGAAGAAAGCCTGTCACTACTTGGCTTTGACAGGACTCTTATCAGCTACTGACAAAGGCGGTATGCACTGAAGATCCTTGTCAAATCTGTTCTTAAAAATCTCTTGTCATACTTTCTGGCTTTTCTTGAGCTACCCGTATTTGGCTGAAATCCTTTCCATATTGTACATCCCCTTGACTTGTCTGTTCTTGAATCTTGTCCACTTCTTGGCAAGTTTTGCTTTAGATGTCTTGTAGCTGTTTTTCATATCTCGGTTCCATGATTTAGCCAGTCAAGGCAAAAGTATTTCCTCTGATACCTCAAGCAGAGGCTGTTTTCATCTGTCATTTTCATAGCATTTGAACACTCATTCTCCTTATTTACCACTAGTAGCATCATTGTGTGTGAATGATGCTTAAGGGATGGCCTTGACCAATGTTAATCAGTATAGAATCATTGAGTGAAGGACCAGGCTCGTGTTACTTCCTCAACAAAAAATGTGAATTTGGAGTTATCAATATGATGGTTCCTGTAGTTGCTTCTCACCCCAGCTGAGCTGTAGATGGGAGGGCAGGGGGAGAGGGAATTTGCAGTAGTGAAAATAGGAAAAGTATGGTAAAGCAAATCCCTCTGGCAGAATGCACTCCCTCCTCTTCACTCCCCCAGTTCATCTGCTGTTTTGTCCTGTGTATTAGCAGGCACAGAGTTTACATAAGGCAAATCCATCCACTTCTGTTTCTGAAATGTATCTCATTCTTAACTCCATTTTGTGACCTATTATCCCTACCTACATCTGCTGAGCTGAGTGTTCACCACCTTTAACTAGGTTTTGATACTTTTATCATTGTTATGGTTACTCAGTTGATCCTTGGATACAAACGCTCGTGGTTCAGATGCTGTAAGTCACAGAAGCATGTAAGTCCAATGTAGGAAGGTATCAGAAACTGCCAGTTTCAGTAGCGTTTTTCCTTTATTTCTTGCATTTAGAAAAAAGAGATCAAATTATCATGCCAAGATCTGGCAACTACCCTTTATCAAGCAGGCTGTTTTTGCTTAAGGTCCCTCTATCTTGAACTGGCTGACGTGAGAAAGTCTACTTCTATAAACATCTGAAAGTAGGGTGGTGGTGGTTGTTGTTTGGCAATATTAAAACAATGAAACCAGTTAGCAAATATCACAGTAGTTGAACACTCCCACAAATTGAAAAAGAGAGAAAGGAAAGTACATGAAGGAGGAAATAGGGTATTTGTAACACCCAGTTTAGCAGAAATACAACAGTGCATTCTCCCCTCAATCTGTAATGCTGCGAGTCAGCAGTGCTCTCAAGCTAACTGTGAATGGAGTTTTAACTGAAGTGATTGCCTCACAAATCAGTGGGACTCCCAGGGCAAAATCCAGAGCAACTCTTTAAAAATATATTTCAAAGTGATCAAAGATGCATATGTCTTAGATTGTTCACCAGGGAGGAGTCTTTCAATAGCAACCAGAGTTAATGCAGTCGTGAACTTGAGCATCTTTCAGCAACCGTCTCACATTTTGCTGAAATGATCATCCCATGAAACCTCTTTCAGAGCAATTCCTTAACCAAGCTCAGTAGCTGGAGAACAGCCATTACATCTTCATCCTTCATCTGGTAAAGCAGCACAACGTTTACCAATGTATACACAGCTGAGAAATGCAATTTGACTGCTACATTAAAGGTATTTGGTGATCTTTAATCTTAGCATAACTGCTGCCCATCAGGGGTGCAGTAATGTGCTTCACAAAGCGCACAAGAGAAGACAAGACCCTTAATGAGTTTTGGCTGAGCCAGGCACGTTGTGCACAGTGTTGTTCAAACTGTCTCAGGCTTCCTGCCAAGTAATGCAGAAGAAAATGCCTTAGAGTATGCTAGCTGTCTATCAACCCCGCAGAAAGTTTTCTCAAAGACAGTCTTTGATTTGTGAGTCAACCACTATTAAACTAGTGTCAAAACCCACTCTAGAAGCAATGCAATGGAGCACAGTTCTGCTGCTACTTCTAGCATCAAAATATTCATCTTGAACTTAAGGCTCTAGGTTATTTTTACTGTGGTGTATCTCTGGAAGCCAGAAAGGGTTTGTGGAGTGAGTTATGGGCCTTAGTTTCTGAAATGATGGGAATAGATGCCAGGGAAAGAATACATGGAAAGATCGTGACCATCTTGCAACTGACCTTATTAAAGGAAATACGAAGGGCTGTATCTTTCCAGGGCAAGCCTCACATTATAGGCTCCTAACTTGACTCACTTACACATACTGGTACACGCCTGTAGTGTGAATGGCAAGTTTGCAGAGAAGTGCCTTGACGTCCCTCTGGTTCCAGTAGTCCACGTGCTAAACATGGCAGGTAGGCCTGGTTGGACCAGCTGGTGATGGCATATTGGCTCTCAGGGAGGCCCAGGGACTTTGCATTGTGTTGCTATAAGGAAAATGTCATTTAGCACAGTGCCATGCCCACAGGAGCCTCATGGGCAGGCACAGTGGTCAGCTTCAAATTGACACTGCAGTCAATTGGATGGCAAGATTGCCTTTGTGTCTAGTCTCTTGGAGACTGTAAGAGAAGTCTTTGAGGCAGGGATACTAACATTTAGGGGAAATGCCAAGGAATCATCTCAATAGCTGTCCAACACAGCCCTCACATAGGTGCTGAGTAGTCATGACAACTGTAGTAGTCAAGCATTAGCATGGGACAACATTCAAAAACTGGTTTGCAGGCATTAAATAACCAATCAAGCTATGGGCTGGCAATTGCAGAGCTAGTAGATGACAAAAATATATCTTCTGACTTTGAGGAACTGAAAAAAAGGACACTAAGCCACAGGTGATCACTAAAGATTCAGCCTAATTGTAAAGGATTTGCATAACTATGTTACATGTAAGTAGCTGGCTGCTAAGAAAATACAGCTACTCTACAGAGTAACCTGGGTCTCTGGGAAGTATATTAATAAAGACCTGCTTGAGGTCTTCAGAGAGCCAAGCTATAGACTGAGGATTTGTAATGATACCAGCAGGATATAGACTCTCAAAAAGGCTTTCACACAGCAGCCTGATAAATTTATTGTCTGAATATCCAAAAAGGCATTTTAGAGCTTTGCCTCGTCTGAGTTTGTATTGTTGTAAATATTTAAGCATTTATAAGGTTTGAAGTAGTGGGTTTGGAAATGAAGACATGAATTCAATGTTGTGACTAGATTTGTAGGGCAAAAAGAAACAGAAAGCATACCTCTGAGGATGGAAAGCTCCTCAGATACTGCTTCAGAGTGGGTCCATATGCAGTTACCAGGAAGTTTTCACCACTTCCCCCCTTCACTTTCCTGACACCATGTTCTTCTTTTCTTACCTTTCCTCATTTATCCCTGATTCCTGTTCTCAGACTTGTACCACTTTCTCCCCACTGCAGATTTCCTTCATTCTCCATGCTCCCTACAGTGCAAACACATGGTGAAGCTACAGTGGCTTGACGAAATACGTGGCACCAGCTCTGCTGCCACTGTACGTTCCTAGCTCACGGCAAATGCAAAGGTAAACCTCTGCTGTATGGCTAGGAACACACAACCAGGAGTCACATCAGCACAGCTGGCATGCTGTGACTTGGTCACAAGTCTGGAGTCCTGGGTTCCTATGTGGCAGCCTGTATTCATAATGTGCAACGTGGAAGTTAACTAACTAAAAGGTCTAGCCATAGTAGCCTACACGTAATAACAGAGTTGCTGAACTTCCTGTAGCTATAACACTCTCCGAGGTGGTGGCTTCAGGTGGCACGGGTTTTGTGAGCATACTGAGGGAGAAGCACTACCTTCCAGGGAATGCTCACCAGGAGTCTTCTTGTGCAGAAAGGTTGGAATATGATTGCAAAAGATTTGAAATATTCCCCAAGTCTTGCATCTTGCCGTATGGCACCCATATGCTGCAGAACTGAAGCTCCTCACTCTTTAAAGCTTATGCCAGCACTACATTGCCACTAGAAAGTCCTGAGCTACCTTGGAGGGACAGTGCACCTCACTGGGCTAGCCGGGTGCCAGGACTGTTTAGCACTGCCTGGGCAGTGCTCTGCAGAATGGGAATTTGCCGACTGTGCAAACCAGCCTGGTGGAATGCTGCATTAACACATTTATATTGCTCCTGGTAACTGACCTAGCTTGCTCAGGTCTGATTTTAATCTTTTACAGTACACTGCCTTGTATCAGTAGAGAGATCCTCTCAGTGTGCTTAGTCTCACAATCTCACTGTGAGATCATCCCATTTTTAGGGTGGGGGGGATTATGCACAAACAATCAATGCCACAGTGTCTGAGAGGTTTGGGATGAATTCTCTGCAAGTCCTTACCTCCTCTGACCTACGACGTAAGCCTACAGAGCCTACTTTAGACAGTAAAAATCCCAGTTGCAATCTAGTGCTATATCCAAGGCCGTAAGTAATTTGTTATAATTTTGAAATCTCTTCTTGAAGATTTTATTCTTGACTTCTGGTGCAATGAGAGAGATACACTCGTGTACATCCAGTCCACTCTCTGTTTCAATGGTTCATTTGGGAGGCAGCTCCTTCAAGAGTATTGGTGACAATATGTTTTATAGGCCGTGGGCTTTTCTTAAAAAAAAAAAAAAAAAAAAAAGAAAAAGAAAAAAGCAATGACAAAAAAGTGAAAAATAACCAAAAAAAGAAAAATAAAGAAAAACAAGATCAATCTTCTTCCAGGCTTTTTTGTTGTTGCCTCCCAGGGTTAGCAGGACTGCTTTAGGACTCTCCTTTTTCTCCTTGTCTTGATATGATTAAAGTAGGAGTGGCAGTGTGTTTCCAGAGGACTGGAGAATGTTATGAAGGTTGTGCTTGGAATGGAGGGTTAGTGTCATGTTAAGGTGAGTCTGTGGCACAACAAATGTCTCATGCACTGCACGGGACAGAGGGCCTTACTTTTACTTTAGTTAAAGTTATTAACCCACTGGGAAAACTAGATACGTATTTGTGAAGTGGAACTTCTGAATTACTTCATGAAAATGCTTCTAAACTATTGCCGATCCCATTTTCAGACTCAGTAATTCCCAGTTTCTCTCTGTATTTACTATTACAATATCTTTCGAATTTGTCCTCAAAGGTTCAGATCAGTATGCACCCTATCTATTAGTCCTACACATAAGACTTTCATCCCATTCCCTCCCCCACCCCACCACTTGTGACTTCAAGAAATTTTAAATGTGCATTTAGCATGCTTTCTGACCTTGACTTTTGAGCATTCAGGCCAGGCACTCACTCATTACTATATAAGTTCATACCCTTGACATACCATGAGTAATTGATCTCAACTCTCAATTATTATGTTAAGCTTATATGGATTTAGAAGGATGAGATCCTTCCTAATTAACCTCAAGTTTTTTTGATAAGATTACACTCAAGATTCACATTGACAGTTCATAATTTATCTGAATTTTAAGGAAGCTCTTCATAAATTGCCAAGCTGGGACTTCAGTGTTATTATAGAAATAGATTTCAAAACCCACTAAAAATGCTGAAAACAGGAAAGTGTTTTGTAAGCAACTATAACAGGGATGGAAGATGTGTTAGACACCCGCAAGGGACAATGTTTCAAAGAACAGTAAGGAAGAAGCCAAATGGAAGGCTGTTTTTCATGGTAACTAATGTGAGCTAAACGTTATTGATCAAAACAAGTAATGAAAAGGTAACATAAGAAGCAGATCTGCAGGTGGTAAAACTCACGAAGCCTGGTTTCCACAGGCTTTGTGCCTGGTGGTTGGATTCACTTGGATCTAAGAAGGTCTTTAATGAAAGCCTTGCTCTGGGATGACACACTTGTAGTGTTTCCCATGTGAATTCTGCTCTGTAGCTTAACGGGTAAGTTCTGTTATGGCTGTCCCACTGTGGAAGTCCTCTCTCCACCCAACTACCTTCCTTTGTGCCTTTTTTTTTTTTAAACTTAATGTCTTTCAGGGTGCTCTCCTTTTTCAAATGTGGTTCTGCGGCTTCCAGAGGATCAGCTGGTCAGGGTCAGATCCCCAGTTAGCATTACTCTAATAAGGCCAGTGAGAGTTGAATTAACAGAAAGTCAATCAATCTTTGCTAATTCACACCAGCTAAGGAGTTAGCTGTAAAAATGTAACAATTTTTTTTTAAATGTATTTCTTGAAGAATTTACCTTGTTACAGTTCTGAGTAACTATTTTACTAAAAGTATGAGAAACTGAGGGCTGCCTAGCTGCTATACACCAACAGGCTCATATTCCTGCACGACTTTATACTTACATGGCTTCCAAAAACTGGAGAAAATGTTAGTAATGTGACTGAAATAGATGATGCCATGTGACACTGCAGGGAACGCAATATTTTGTATGGAATGGGATGAATGAATACAGGCACTGAATAAACTAGGAGGATATTTTAGCAGCTGATTATAGAAGAGCTGCAAGTACTTTCCTACAAACAATGATGAGACTTGCTTTGTGAAGCAGGACATCAGTGTTCTGTTAGGGAGAAATTAGTATGGATTCAGATAAAATGGGCATTTTCACGTAGTGTCATTTTTATTTGAGATTGATTAGTCTGACCTTCACTATCTTTCTAAAGACAGTGCAGTAAGTTTTTTTGTCTTTTTTTTCCTCTGGTCTCACTGAGATTAGAGCATGGATTGGCAGTTAGGTTGGTCTTGTGTGCTGCAGAAAAGGCAGCAGAGAATATTAGCTCACAAGCATTGAGAGAAGATATTTAAACCCTTCCACATAGACGTTGATAAGCAGAGCTGTTGATGGACAGCTGTTTGCAACATTATGGTCATATATTTGTAGACCTAAGGGAATCAGATACCAACGTCCTCATAACTGCTAGCCTGGTAATTATATATGACAGTCTTATCATACAGTATTATCAGCATTTTGAAAGTATGTCTTGAAGATGGAGATACAATAGTCCTCTACAGTTCAGCATCAGACAGCAAAAAATGTTTAGCACGAAAGATAGATTTGGAGATTCCAAATATATAGGGTTAAGACCTCAATAATAGAAGGTAAAGTAATTTTAAAAATGTTATATAGTGAGAAAGATAAATGTATTAGAACTGTTATAATGGCCCTGCAATGGACCCAGAAGAATAGAAGTCTTATAGTGATGCCATCCCCTTTAAGGGTTGGTTGCTGTTCTCCATAGTTTTATTGATCAGTATCTTTATCAGTGAAGACTTCCACTGAAACTAATAGAATTAAATGTGTTGGTGGAGCCTGACCCTTGAAATTTTAAGAATAGCTACAACGTTGCCAGTTTCTGCCTGTGCAAGCCCCTACATGGTCCATTTCGCTGTCATATCTGAGTGCATCACTGATTATTTTTTTTTTTAAGCCAGTTCTGGTTTTACCACCGCAGACTCTCAGTGGAAGCAGTTTAGAAAACCAAATATGTCACTTAAGTGAAAAAAAAATCAATAGCACACAAAATTCTGGGAAACCCATTCTCCAGGAAACATACATATATATTTTATCTTCTTGACTATGTAGCTCAATTATCAGCTCTGCCAGCTTCTGCTACTGAGACACTTTCCTGGCTCCCCAACTCATTCTTCATCAATTCCTGATGCTCTATTTTAAATGACTGTGTAGTTCCCCTCCCTCCTACTTTTCAGCCAATATTACCCACTTAATTTTTGACGCTTGTTCTCATCCTTAGTTTTACTCTGCTTATAAAGCGCTACCATTGATTTTGATGGCAAAATACTGTGATTATCTCTATATTTGTTGAATAGGTAACAATTCTTCCCATCAGAAGTAAGATACTAGTTATTTGAGCAAAGACATTGCTGCCTCACCAATTAAACTGCTGTGAGCAAAGCCTGTGTGTAAAAGCAGCTTCTTGTCCACATCTGAACAAGAGCTGGGTATCAGCAAATTCTTTTCCCCTGGAGCTGTAGGGTTTATTGATGTAGCAAAGTTGGTATTTATCACCCAGTTTTGAAGATAGCTGTAGGACAAAAAGTGTCACTTCCCCCTTCCAGTTTATTCAAATGAACTGGCTTATCTGAAAACATAACTGTGACAGTTACAAGTGGATCAAAGCCTAAACTATTTTTGGAATAGAACCTTGAATGGTGTAAAGAAGCACAGTACCTCCCTTGTCTGCAGCAGACTCACACATACTCACATCTGCACAGGATCTGCTTTGTTGCTAATGTGGATGGTGAAATTCTTTGGGGGAAAAAATCAGGTTACCAGCTGAAGAGCACAAACGAGCTGCTAGTCAAAAGCTGGAGACTGTAGTTAAGTTAGAAATATTTTAAAATGACACTTCGTGGGTGTTTTATTAAAAGGTCATCTGGCATGTTAAATAATGGGTGATTTCTAAAGGCAGTACGTGGAGATGAAATGGATACTGGACATAGACTTGTTCAAGGTAGGGAACAGGCTCACCTAAAGTGTTATTTTATTTCCCTGGATGGACCCATTATAGTATTTGTGAAATGAATATTCTCCCCAGGTTTTTATTGTCTTCTGTAAATTTGCCCAGGTGAATTCCTAATTAAGCTTTTTAAGGTCAATAAGTGGTTTTCTAGGCATGCTTGGGAAAGCCAAGATGCCAAAAGTATCCCTGCCAGAGTTGTAGATCTGCACCTTTCCAAACCAGCAGCCCAGGTATCTACACTAGACTGACAAAAGATTTCTGAACTGTTCAGAGGCTGATGGTGATCTTAAAAAGCAACTGCCTGAGCTACTTTCTTGTTTCAATTTCTGTAATGAGTTTCTGATTTTAACTTAGCACAAACATAAAATTCAGTACACTGATGGAGCACGTCTAAGACTTTTGACACAGACATCTTCTTTATCTTCCTCAGTTTTGGAGTTGTTAATTTCCTCCTCAGAATTACAAGCCCTCCTTCCAGAAGGGGTCTTGAAAAAGGCAATAAGCGTTATCAAAGATCTACCTGAAAAAGGCAATAAGTGTTATCAAAGATTTACCTGAAGAATAATATACTATACTGGCCTCAATTAGAGAACAGGCATCAGTTTAGTTCTCTTCAGATGAAGCATTCCTTCCATCCTTACTTATGAACGGGAACAAAATTGCTGTTTCATCTCCCTTGTGGTATCTGTGATATATAAGACATCTCAAAGGACATTTACATCAGCCTGTTATGACTTTATACCTCCCCCATCAAATAATGGCCTTGAGCATGGAACAGAGACCTGAGGGAAATACGACAGAGAAGGAAGAGAGCCAAGCAATTAATAATATTTATAATACTTCCTACATGCAATAACCTATGATAAGGTTAGTTCCTTTTTTTTCTTCATTATTTCTTTGCGTAAAAGTTGCTGCATGAAGTCAGTACAAATATGTGTATGAAAGAAGTATGGAAAAGACTCCTTGTTTCAGTGTGTGTGTTCTGATTTTGGTAGAAGTTTGAGGGTGTTTCTGGAGCATAGGAAGAAATAGAATCAGTTTAATTTATACTGTACACTATGAATACCCAGGGAATCCTTGTGCTCACTGAAATCTAGGTCTTGCACAGCTATTAGTACACAACAGAAAACTTCGATATTTTACTGACAGCAGGCACATTCACTTAAATAAGCTCAAAGAATTGAAAGAGAGATATAATTACTACAAAATTTATATATGACAGAAAGAACTGTGTGAAAAAATATTTTGTGTGTTTGCTCAGGTGTAATTTGCTCAGGTGTAATTAGTGGGTTACCAGACCATCACATACATAATACCGAAGGAAAGCAATAGTAGGAAAAGCAAGAGGGATCACTTGAGAAGAATATGCACACTGGATAGCGCATTACTTTCCTTAACTTGAGTTAAGGGAGGTGCTACTTAGCATAGTGAGGCCAGAGGCTGGCTTAGAGGACATAGCTGCTGATGTAAAAAGTCAACATGTCAAGTTACACTACTAAGTAGAGCTGATTTTATGGTGGGCTTTTCACACAGGTGAGATTACCTAGTTTTTAATTACTGCAGACAGAACGTCTTAACATAGATTCACTGGAGGACATATCAGTTGTCATTTTGTTGGTTTCAGTAAGTGCTCCGAGGTCCCAGTTGTTACTGTCTGTGAAACATGCATTGTAAATCTTATCCTATGTGAATATCCTTGGTTATTGATTCTTCTGTGAACTTGGCAGCCCTGTCAGTAAAGAAAAAAAAAAAAAAAAGAATTAAAAGAAAATCAGTGTCCTTGCCTTATGCAGTAACCCGAACAGTTCTTGGGAAAGAGTCCAGTGCAGGCACAGTAGCATGGTTAATTAAAGCAGTAACATTATTAGTACACTAATTCAGTAGTGGATAGATGTTGGGTCCATGTATATCAGAGAGACATTGCAATTGTTGTGCTTCTGTTGTTTGGTTTATATTTTTCTGGAATTATGTACAAGCTGGGGTAAAAGTAGGAATGCTAAACCAGTCAACCAATACCTGAATTCAAAGCCATGTAATTTTTAGGGAAGACTTTTTATAGTGTCAGAAAAAGCCCAGTATTATCAGGTTATTTGGGCACTAGAAACCTGAGGAAGCTGTTCTGAGATGGCTAATGTATGGGTTCGGACTTCTGCCAATGAGCCATTGGGATCCACAACAAGGCAGAGGATTCTGAAAACTCCTTGTTCTCCTGGATCCACACAGGCAGATTAATGCCTGTGGGTCGGGTTTCTCTTTAGTCTCACACTGCACCCTGGTTTATTCACTTTACATTGTAACTCCAACGGGGCAGTGCCACTGCTGACTGAATGCTCTCATCTGTTGTAAACTGGGAATGTTATGGAGAAAAAGATCCACCACCCCCCGCCCCATTATTCAGATTTCATTAGTTAATTGGATGCACGAGGTACTGCACAGAGCTACAGAATGATGCTGAATCTCTGTTCCAGTCTCTGTTCTCATTTGTATGGAGCAAGATTCTCCCAGTGTTTCTACTTAGAGGTCATAGAAAAAAAATATGGTGCTGACTGGGAAACATGACTCTCCTTTTTCAACGCTATTAAAAATTGGAATAATGAAAATTTCAACACCTCACCCACTGCTAGTGTAAATGAGATATCATTCACTGTGTCTCACACTAAGTACGTTTAAGAGAAGAATTTGAACTGTAATGTGTACATTAAATAGCAAGGGGCAAAATGTGCCCTCGCATACATTGGCTGTTCTGAAAGACTCACAACCAAATAAGAATAAATTTTGGCCCCCGTTAAAACACAGTAGAACTTAAGACACAAAGCAGTGCAATCAGCAAATTGCTCTCTTACTTGGGTTTGAAAAAGGAAACCATCAAGACTGTAGCCTCATGCTTGCAATCCGTGATTTAACAAGCATTTTATCACTCAGGACAGTATCGTCATGTTCATCCACCATTGGTATGGAGAACATAGAAATAGCTATTGACACTGCAAACCTAGTGTGAGCTCACCTTACTGCTTCAAGAATATTATATTCATTGTGGGCTTATGGAAGGAAATGAACTTTCGGATTTTCTCATGAAAACGTTGGAAAAATATCAGTTAAATCAAAATCCTAAGTGCATTGGCACTTTACATTTCAGGACCGAGACTGACTTAGGAGTTCTGCCCATCTCCAAAGCAGCGCCCAGAGCCTCTTGGAGAGGCTGATAGCATGCTGTCTGAAACAGTGCTGAAGATCAAACTCACAAAGACTTAATCATCCATGCCAGTGAAAACTGACAGAGTAATGCCTTTATTCAACCTTTATTTTAGGTTTCTCAGAGGTGCTACCCAGCCCCATACACCTCATAGGCTATCCTCAGAACTGGCCCTCTGAGTCCTGATATCTCGCATATGGATACAGGGACATGCAAGAACTGCCTTGGTCAAACATTTGCCCCATGTTTTCTTTCCATCAAAAAGCAAAAGTTGAGAACACTTTTCATATTCACTTCTCTTCACAGGATCTCTGCTGCTTAGAAATTCGTGTTACTTCCCTCCCAGAGAAGAAGCCGTTACTGCTTGTTACTTCTTACTAGTGATGGAAACCTGATTGGGCAGCTCCGTAAGGAGAAAATGTATTTCCCAGCTGTTCTTTCTTTATGTATTTTCTATTGGAAAGCCTCCAGTGTTTGGGACTGACCCTTCCTGACATTCAAGTGTTTCTGATGAAACTAAATAGTGTTAAGCAAAAATTTTACAAGGTATTTGTCCAAGTTTTCTACTTACTTATTTTGGTTACGCTTCAGAAGTCACCTTTTGGAGTCAAAGCGCAGAGCTGCGGCAGGACAGCAGAGGGAGATAGTGCTCAAAGGAGGAAGAAAGGCATAGGCTTCCTCCATGGCACCCATCACCAGTAATAACCCAGTGAATAATGTTCAGACCAGTAGCAGCCCTCCATTAGAAAGAAATAATAATTACATTTACACTAATTTGCTCTCCTGTGGATGAACACTGGTGTGGATAAGTGGCAGCACGTTGCCTCCCTGCACTTCTCTGCTGGCCAACAGCAGCAGTGGCCTCCTGAAATGGCCCAGGTAACTTTGCCGGTTGTCCTGGCAGTAAGCCAGTCGCCTTGTTGGTGATTCCTCTCAGGTAGTGACCTTGCTGGGTTACAGAAGCATGCTGTACTGACTTTATTAAGACGTGACCTTTATTGAGAGTGTGTTTAGTGCATGTGTTGGGTCTATAATTAAAATGCTAAAATATGGTTCCAGGAGAAAGTTTAACAGATTATTATCTTTCCTGCACAGAAGGAAGAGAGTGCTAGGACATATCTGTTTAAAGTGACTGTGCAAATGACATTTTGATGTTCCATATTTATAGTACTCCCCACCAGGAACTTGCATATTAAGGGCTAGATTATACCAGCCCTGCCCCAGAAAGAGATCGGAAAATGAACCTGAGTCACGACAACTCTCTCCGGCCACCTAGCCCTCCCCCTCCCCTGCTCACCGTGGCTGGGATGCCATTTTGATCAGGATAACATCAAAGCCTCATTCTTCCACACTGACCTACTTCTCCTTGGCAGTGAGGCTCTTAGCCCCTGCTTTTCAGGTAAGCCAGAGCAGGATCGATAATGTCTCATCTGAAACCCAAGCTCTAGTTATAACTCACCTGTCTCAATACGAATTGCATTGGGGTGTGTTGTTAACGATGTGAGGACCACCTCCTGCTGCCTCCCACCGCAGCATCTGACAGTGTTGGGAGTAATAAGCTCTTGGGTTTGTCAGCAGAAGAAATTTGAGTCTCCCTGCAGAATTTGTTCTGTTTTGCTTTTTACCTTTGTAGCTTCCTTAAGGAGATTTTCGGAAAAAAATAAAATCAAAGAGCTCCTGTAAGTTTTAATTCAAGTACAATTGCAGACTGCCAGTCAACTGACTGGTCAGAAGAGGGCTGTGGCAAGGTTATTGATGGTGCAAAACGTGCAATTGTCTTTCTGAAGCTGTCTTTGTTGGTGGCAGCTCTAATGACTTTTAGCCGGTGGGCGTCCCCACTGCGGGCTGTGGAGCGGGAGCCCCGTGCTGTGGTGCCAGCATGTGTGCTGCCATGCTTGGTGCAAGAGGGACATGGGACTCAGGAAGGTTTTACTGAGGGTCATAAAGTCCTGGTGGGGATGGACACCACTGGCACCAAGGTAAGAGCTGCCCCTGGTCCTCATGTTACCAACACTTTAAAAGTCAGAGTGATAGACATAAAAAATGCATCCTGCTTTGGCAGTTGCCTAATAATCCCTCAGCAATGCTTTTTTTTTTCCTCCCCCCCCCCCCCCCCCCCCGTAAGATAAACATTGCAAAAGCAGCTTTGCCCTATTGTATTGTCATAGCTTTTAGTATAAAATTTCCTGCTGATAACAAATTACTCCCTGTACTGGGATTCTGCTGTCAGGGCCCTGGCAGTGTCCCCTCGCTGGGGCTCGAGGCCAACTCAGAGCATGCCGCAGCAGAAAGGCCCATTCCCCTAGGGCCATGGGGGAGCGTGGCCAGACAGCCTTGTGCTGCAGGCAGGATGCAGCCAGGGCCGACCCCAGTGTTGGGAGGGCTTTCAGCTGAGCTTGGACCAGGCCCGACCTTCAGCCCTGACGCAGCCCTGCCCCAGCCCCATCCACTCCAAGGGGCTGCCTTCTCAGCTGAGCCTGGGGCCTGCAGTGGTGCCTGGGGGTGGCTGGGCTGTAGCCAGCCCTGGTTACCGTCCTGTGCCTGGCCCGGCTCACCTCGTGGAGCTGCCGGATGGTGCTGGTTGGCCTCAGAGGGAGGGCACTGCACCACCATGACAGCCCTGCCGCCCCAGGCCACCCCCAGATGCACTGTACCCTGAGAGTGAGCTTGGGCACTTTCAACCCCTGAGCTGGCTCTGCAGGGCCTGGCCCCTGGGCTGTGCACGACCTGCCCCCCACAGAGCTGCATGCCACAGGGGCTGCCCCAAGGCTCCCGAGCTGCCCTGGCTCCCAGGAGAGGCCCTGTCTGTGGGTGCCCCCACAGCCCCAGTGGGGCTCCGAGCTGGCCCCGAGCCGTGGTGGGGGGCAGTGGGACACCCTCAGGCCCCTGACACGCATGACAGGACAGCTCCCAAATTATGAACATGTTCATAAGTGTGGGCTTTCCCAGATTTTCTATGGGCTTAAATATTTGTGTTTGATGAATCCAATGTACCTGCCTGAAGCCAAGTCAGAACCTGTGGCAGGCTCAGACCCATACACCTTATGAGCTTAGCGGGAAAGACAGTAATGAAAAAAAAATTTGAGTGCAAAGAAAAAAAATACTTCTTTATTCCCTTGCCATGTAGAACTTCTGACAACATGGATTTGTTGTCCTGTATCATCTTTCTTTGATACTGTTACTCAGGCATCAGCTTAACTAGAGCTGTGGCTGTTGGAAGAATCTCTGGTTTGCAGCACAATGTCCAGTTGGGCTCAGGGTGGCAAGTCAGAGCCAAAAGACATTAATTTACAAGCAGATTCCTTTAGGAAACTGCCCCAGAGGGAGTCTTTTAATGAACACTGTATTTTTCCCCTGATTCTCTTTCTCACTTGGAAAAAGGCATTCTCAGGTGTAAAGTTCCTCTTCCCTGAGCAAAAGTGTATTGCATCAATGTTCAATGTCAAATGACTAGCCCTCTGCCTTGTGCTTTGGGACACAGTGGGTCCTGTCCAGAAAGGCTACAAAAAGGATTTTGTTCCTTGGATGAATCTCCAGAATTTTAGACCTTCTCTCCGTATTCTCCCTGATCCCATCGGTGGCACAGGGTTCTTCTGCTGGGTTGTTGGATTTCATCTCCTATGAGAACAAGGAAAAAAAAATGTGAACGGCACCCTTATCTACCAGTGAGTTGCATCATCACTAAGATGTTAGTCAAAGTATCTTTGAAACATTTTCTGACTGTTTCAGGTTTTGCGTAGTTCATGCTATTTTTTACCAGAAAGGACATTTTAAAATTTGAAGAGTGCTTTTGACTTTAACACCCAGTTTGATTGTAAACTTTAAATTCCTACTAAAACGAGACACTAAGTCTTCAGTGATTTCACCAGGAGAACAAATTTTCTCCCGTCTTCTCACAGAATGTATCTGCACAGGCTGGAAAGAAAAATGTGGAAGATAAATTAGAAACCAGGTGGCAATAAGATACTACTCTAATAGCTAAATTGCTAGATGCTGTGGTTACTATATACTCCTCAACATTAATAAGAGCTCCACCTTCCTATGCCTCTGACATACTTTGGTTTACTTCAGAAAGTGAGTTTCTACTAGGAATTTTTGCATGTATTTCTACAGCAGAAAAAAACAGCTGACCTCTGTTTAAAAATCAAATTGACTTACAGTTGGGAAAGGTTTAGTGCTCCAATCTTTTGAAGTTGAATAATACTGGATCGTTTCTCTTTGTTGAAATCTCATCTCTATCTGTTTTTTTTTTTTTAGTGGAAATATTTATTTGAAGAGGTCAGTGACGGCATTATTGGGAGGCGGTGGGGAAGGTTGTTTTAGTGGGGCTCCTGCTTTGGTTAACAACCTTTAGATGCAAATGCTTGTCTGAACACACAACTTCTGAGAGTTCGTTCAGCCCTGGATAATTATTCAGTGGGACACATCTGGTTCTTACAGAGTCAGCACTCCCATCGACTTCACTGAGACTAGTACTGCAGGATTCAGCCCCACATGAGCTAAATAGAGAAGAGAGATGAAGCTGTTTTGCTGAGGCAGACAACAATCATTGACAAAATAAATCCACTGAAGGAAGGAAAGAAAATATTACTACAGCATTATGTTAACCTCTGGGAAAGTACTGTAAAGTATTTTGCCAATGCAAATGAGAGAGGGCTTCAGAAGGAGCTAAGACACACGGGGCACACAGAATTCCTTGCGTATTTTTGTCATTTATTGGTTTGGGTTTCTTTTTTTTTAATGTATCTAAGTAAGCAGGGATTTGTCTGCTTTATTTTCATATTTTTGCTGGTGTGACTTGTGTTTAATTTGGTGTTTGTTGGGACAACTTTCTCCAAGGACAGCTATATCCAAACAAAAAGTAAAAAAAAGTGAGGAAGAGAGAGTACTTTTAGATAATAGGACAAGGAATGGGAGTGAAAGCTTCTCTAATGTCAAAGGGAATGTGAAAACATGCTTGGCTCTACAGCTGAGATATTAAATTTGAACAAAAATGTAAATACAGTGCATGCTTCAGAATACTACTTTTCATTGGAAACAGTGTTGTTGAATAGAACTGAGGTCATTGAAACATGAATGATACAGGTAAATTAAAGGTTTATACAGACTATACCAACACTATCCCATCCATTAAATAAAACTGGAATTGCAGAAGACAGCAGGGCTATAAAGGAGTGTTTCAAGAGAATTGATAATTTCAAAGATCACTACAGAAGAAAAAAGATGAAGAACAATTCAGAGGAGATGGTGAAGAGAGCATCTTCCAGATGGGTGAAGAGGGCATCTGCCGGGTGCAAAGAGTCTGGGAAGAGGAAATAGAGGTTACTGAAAATACTTACAGATGAAGTGAAAGAAACCGCAGCTTGTATGTTGAAGAAGCTTGTGAAGGAAGAAAATACGTGTGAAAATTTATAGTAGCTCATGGTACTTGATGGGCGAGGGGGGAAGACATGGGGACCGGGGGGAAAGATGAGCCTTGAATGTGAGGAAAGCTGACAGTGGCCTAAAGCATACCTGGCAAAGCTGAAAGCTAGTGCTGGAGAGGGCTTTCAGTGAGAAATGGAGCTGCTGAGGGCAGGATGAGAAGGGAAGGATGCAGATTATGGAAAAAACCAGGGGTGAGGCCAATGGAAGGAGCCAGGGGAAATGAGATAAAATGATAAAGGAATTTGGAGAAGAGAAAGATAATCTGAAAAGTCAGAAATGTGGGAGACCTTTAAGGAGATAGTGTCCTTAATTTTCATCCTACAACCCTGCAGCAAGTATTACAAAGGGGACATACCACAAATCTTTATTCATTGGTACTCTCTAACTGTCATAATGGCCCCTTGGAGGTTTTGGCAGACTCCAATTTAAAATAGCTCTAAGATATAGTGACATGAAAAAAGACTCAACACAGCTTCAAAAGATCCTAAAACTGCCCTATCTCAGTGAGGAGTCTTCACCTGCAACTCAGGGTCTGGAGCTCAGCTTTGTATTTTGGTTTCTCCAAGCAGCTCTTGGTTAGAATCATAGAATCATTAAGGTTGCAAAAGACCTCTAAGATCATCGAGTCCAACCGTCGACCCAACACCACCATGTCCACTAAACCATGTACCTAAGCACCTCATCTACATGTCTTTTAAATACCTCCAGGGATGGGGACTCTATCACTTCCCTGGGCAGCCTGTTCCAACGTTTAACCACTCTTTCAAGTAAAGACATTTTTCCTCACGTCCAACCTAAACCTCCCCTGGCACAACTTGAGGCCATTTCCTCTCGTCCTATCGCCAGTTACTTGGGAGAAGAGACCGACACCCGCCTCGCTACAACCTCCTTTCAGGGAGTTGTAGAGAGTGATGAGGTCTCCCCTCAGCCTCCTTTTCTCCCAGCTAAACAACCCCAGTTCCCTCAGCCGCTCCTCATAAGACTTGTTCTCCAGACCCCCCACCAGCTTTGTTGCCCTTCTCTGGACACGCTCCAGCACCTCGACGTCCTTCTTGTAGTGAGGGGCCCAAAACTGAACACAGGATTCGAGGTGCGGCCTCACCAGTGCCGAGTACAGGGGCACCATCACTTCCCTGCTCCTGCTGGCCACACTGTTTCTGATACAGGCCAGGATGCCATTGGCCTTCTTGGCCGCCTGGGCACACTGCCGGCTCATCTTCAGCCGGCTGTCAACCAGCACCCCCAGGTCCTTTTCTGCTGGGCAGCTTTCCAGCCACTCTTCCCCAAGCCTGTAGCGCTGCATGGGGTTGTTGTGGCCAAAGTGCAGGACCCGGCACTTGGCCTTGTTGAATCTCATCCAGTTGGCCTCGGCCCATCGATCCAGCCTGTCCAACTTGTACTTGGTTGTACAACTTGTTAATCCAGTGATCCTCTTCCCTGAACAATATTACCAAAGGTAATGCTGGAGGGAAAGAAACCAAGGCACTACTTTGAGAAGTGAGTTTCAGTAACTGCTGCAAGACCTATGGACAGTGGGCTCACCATCTCTTGATGTTTTAGTGCCTTTCTGGCAGTTATGCAAATGGTGTTAGTGGGGGGGAGGCTCAATACATGGATAGGTTAATGACCATGGGTAGTTATCTGACCTAAATAGGGGGTTCCCTCCTTAGTGTAATGGTTCCTTCTGACCTCACCATTTATGAACATGAAGGTCTAGTCCTCTGCTACCTGTGGCTTCTTTGTGCCTACAGGTTCATAGGACAGGCTGATTTCAGAGACTCCAAGTGGTGGATAATTCTCCCAAGAGAGTTAGATAAAAGTCCCATCTCTCATAGTCACGTTTATTAGGAGGTTTTATGCATTAGGAAGGGCATCAAATGTTGCAAGTGAAATACATCTTGAGCTCAGCTGACTGCAGCTGGCAGCATTTTGTAGTTTTGAACCCAGGCTGCTGTGTGCTCTTCAGGGGTCAGGTGGCAATGGTGCTATGGGTCTGAATGATATATGCTGGCAGATATGGTGTCAGTAGGCATGATGGGAAGGGGGCATCCATTTTATGAATGTTGTGTGTGCTGTGCTCCCTGGGAAGTGAAAGAAAGTCCTGCAAGGAGCACTGATGCTATAAGTGACTTACATGTATTTATCAACTGTCCAGGGATACAGAGAGATAACAAGGTGAGTCATGATTTCCAGAGTGTACCAGAGTTTGGGTGTATTGAGATATCCACAGAGCTCAAGGCCTCAAATTAAATATGTAGGACTCAAAGGATCCTTTTTCTCCTAGGTTCTAGGTGAACCTAAATGCTTCCACACCCACAGCTGCCATCAGTCAGGAGGGCTGGATATAGAGCAAAAGGAGAAAAAGGAAGGACAAATCGCTGGTTATGGCTATTTAGAATACACTTGTGCAGTATGCATCTCCTTTTCCATACACTCTTTTGGAAAAAAAAAAAAAGAAAGTCTGTAACTAAAGTCACATCAGAATTCTGATTCAGAGAGCCTAGTCATGTAACCTTCACTTACCCTGGTGAATAATTCGGTGGGATTGTGTATGGAGTTAACAAATTCTTCATGCCAGTAGAGGAAGAAAAAAGGGAGAGAAGTAGAGCTGGAGATAGGTCCTTGGCTGGTGTAAATCACATAACTCAACTGAAGTCAGTGAGAGATACCTGCTTGCACTGGTTGCAAATCTGACAACATTTCTGAAGAACTTAGGCGATAAAATTATTAAACAAGAGAAAAACATGTGGTCGTGGTTATGGCATGTTCCTCACTGGCGGTGGATGGACAGAAAAGAGAGCTGGATGGGTAATTATTCATGAATAATGTAAATTACGAATGTTTCTTTTTCCATTCATTTCTTTACAAACTGTCTGTGGAAAAGGTCACAGTTTTCTCAACTGTTCCTTACTTTAAATTATTTGTCAAATTTTTCTGGCAAATAATTCACATTTTAACTCATCTGCAAGGAGCATAGTGGAAGACTTCTGAATGGGTGTGTGGGTCTTTTAGGGTCTGTGAATTGTCTTCTTTCCTTCTTTCACATTGAATTCACAGGGATTAGGTCACCAGCATGAATGATGGATGCGCATCAAAAAATTAGGATTTAATAGCCATGAGATACACCTGCTTTTCGATTTTCATAGAAACAGATACAGTTCCAGCTGGGAAATGTCAGGTCCTGAAAAGCAAAACTTTTTCCAAGAGGGCTCTGGAAGCCCTTGTCCCAGCTGGGTTCACTGAAGTGTTAATGAAGCAAGGAGGGACAGAAGAATGTTCTTGTCTCTGTAAGGGAGTTGGTTCTCAGTAACCAGCTTTTAGTGCCGGAACCTCCTTTACTACAGTCAGTGCTATTTGCTGAGGTCAATAGTCAATTCAAAGGCACAGAAAGGATTGTGTCATTGCTAGTTTTCAATCTCACTTTAATATATGGAACTGAGCCACTTCAAGTGGTTTTCACCCACTGAAGTTACAGGTAAACCAAGCTGCTGACACAGATTTGGTACATGTTCCCAAATGGGGAGCATCTTTAAAAGCCTGTATGCAACTTGTTTACAGCACTGAAGCTTCTGGCTGTAGCAGGTCAGAGCCTGCCCTTTCAACAAAATCAAGAGGGTACAATAAAAGCACTGGTGGTTTCTTTGAGCCAAAAAAGGGTAGTTTAAAACTATCTAAAATTTGTAATGTATGCTTATCAGCCCTACTCCCACATGGAAATCACTGTGTCTCATTGTAACGTTTATAGTTCTGTCCTGTCTAGCTAGTTACGTCAGCAGGGAAAACACCATTCGAGCAGGCACTGGAACGCGTTCTAATGTTGACCAGGAATAGAAACACAGATGCTTGTGCCTCTGGAAAGTGATGACCCAGATATTTTTCACTGTGAAATTATTGGTCAAACATATAAATGTAAGATTTATAACACCTTTATTTGAATTCTTATGGCTTTTACCATCACAAGTTGGGATGATGTCGTAACACAAATGATGCAGCTACCAAGTGCGTTTTGACAAACCAGCCTTTAACAAGTGAAGATTAATGACCTATTCCAAAACTGAGCTTTTGTGTGTGCTGAATATTAAAATGAATAAAATGGGCTGTCTGCCAGTGTACTGATGACATACAGAATATTGAAATAAATAGCTGATGATGCAAAAAATGCTAAGAGAGAAATTTAATCAAGCACTGTATCGTCACATGTTTGTATCATTGCCATGGAACTGTTGTCACACCTCTTCTCAGCTGCCTGTACACTCCCCACGACTGATTCTTGCCACTGTTACTCTGGGGCTGTTAGTCCTGACTCCAGTGTATATACAAGATAAGGGGGAGTTGTTCTGTCATGGTAGCAGAATATTAATTAAAAACAAGTTCTGTACGTTTCAATTGTGAAAAGAACAATATGTTCACCCACCTGAGTACTTAATAATTACTTTCTAAATGTCTTTCTTCAGCAGGACTCATTCCCAAGATGCCTGGTATAGCCTAGCATTGGGAAGTATCTCTAAAATGAATATTAAAATAATTACTTCAAAAAACCTCCACACCATGATAAACCAACAAAGAAAACATAACACAAAACACGAAAACTTCAACATTTATATAATATCTTCCACCCAAAGATCTCAAAACCCTTGCTAAATGTGGTCATGCTAAACATCCTTCATTTGTATTTTTAGATACTTCATTTTCTTTGAATACTAAGTAGACAAATTGCTCAGATTCACTACTGTGTTCGTATTGCAACAGATACTTAAGCATCACTGTCCTCTGATGTGTATATATTTTTTTTCTCCTTCCAACACAGAAATTGTTGTATTTTGGAGGTTAACAGTTGCTTCTATTGAAAAATATTCAGTATGATCTCAGGACAGCTTGGAACAAGACATGAGAGAGAAACCCACAGTTGGTGAAATAAGGATATAGTGAGGTGATATACAGTTACATGAGCAGGAATTCTCCAAGGACATTTTGATGAAGTCCTCTATTGCTGTGAAAAGCTGCACGAGATTATTTATGATCACAAGTGGTCAGAATGTTTTGCCTGGTCAGAAATAGGATAAAAATAACACACAACATTTTTATTTTAACAATCTGCTAGTATGGAAACATGCTCTGTATCATAGTGCCATCCTTATTGGAGTAGATCAAAAGTCTATTGATCTATTGATTCTTCTACAAGCAAGTGAACTACAAATGTCCAAGGAAAAGCGCACCCATCACTCTGAGCCTGAGAAGCAAAGTCTTATGATGCTCTTGAATATACTTAAAAGTAAGAACAGGAGATTTCTAAGGGGAAACAATCACAGTTCTCTGTAGAGACTGGAGGGTGCGTGATAATCAGAATCTCCTCAGAATAATAAGGGAAAGCCGGAAAGGGGAATCACATTCTTGTTGGTGTGGTATTTTCCTAATCACATGCTCTTAATGAAAATTATGTGGCAGGGTCACTGAAAATCAGGTTAACCATATGGCAAGCACAGTGGTTGCTTCGTAATGCATGTGCTTGCTAAGGATTAGAAATCTATTAGAGAACAGATTTAGAATTCCATTGAAGAAAGTAATGAACTGCATTTCAGTGGAGAGAAAGTAATCTCAGATAAGCAGAGAGCACAGTCAGTTTGACAGTGTGTTGAAGAGGTTCAAGAGGTGAAGTAAAAGTCATGCAAAACCACTGAGGAGATACACTGAGGTGGAGTTCTTTTATTTGTTTATTGTGCTGTAGATTTCTTGAGGAGGAGTTCTGCAGATGAAGTGCATGGAAGATCAGATCTATTAAAAGCAACTCTCAAAATTCTGAACAAATGGGGCTAAAGAAGTACTTATCTAAGAAGCAGATAAAAAGTCTCAAAGATCCTTCAAATAAAAAATAAGAAGCTAGTGAATTATGTTTTTTCTAAATGTTCAGTGGACTATCACTAGATCAAAATTATACATTAAATGGCTCCACAGGGTACACAGAATCTATAAAAATAGATGAGGAGGTATTTTTAAATCTCAAAAATCTGAAAGGAGAAGAAGAAGCGTATCCCTAACTTTTATTTTACAAACAGAATCCAAACCCCAAAACCCTAGAAGGCATCTCTCCCCAGCTATAGAATGAGCTGTTAACAAACTAGTCACTCTGGATGGATTTCCTCATTTATTTGGATATGACACCTATGCTCCCAGTGAAACTGCATAAATATGTTTTTTCAAAACAAAGAGCGGTACCGCAGAAATCCGTATGCAAACAGTGTGTTGCTTCAATATCACTACCAGGCTGCCCTGGATTCCAGACTTGATGTGTCATAAGAATTTATTTTCCCTGCATAGCATGTATATTGGGCCTAAATTAGCTGTCAGCATAGGTAGATACTTTACGAGTAGCAACTTTTTACCTTTTGTTTCTCTGTGCTATGGGATGCATTAAACTCTACGATGTGATGGGCGTAGTTTTCTTTCCTCTCTGTCCACCTGTCAGCAGATTAAAAAAATGAGCCATTTCTGGGTGTGCCTTTGTTCCTACCATTTCAGGGTTCATAGTGAATACAGAAAATTGAGAAAAGCAAAATATTTTGAGACATAATCTGCTGTTTAGCTTGAGTAGCATCTTAGTTAAGATGCCCTTCTGTTAATAGACCTATACTGGGAAAAGAAAAAGAGGCTCTGCAGAGAGTCAGGGGATGTCAGACTTCTGTCCGTACCAGCCAACAGACAGTTATTAGCTCACAAACTGTCTGACCTGGGATTCAGAGGTCTTGGGGTCAATATTTGGCTCTGATTTCTGTGTCACCTCACACAAATCATTTAATCATTACATATTCCTGTTCCGCATCAATAGAATTGATCTGAAGCGTGGAATTTCTCCACCCTGGAGAACACATGGTAAGAAAGTATTTATTCTCAAGATACCGAGGTCAGTGTCACCCACAGGCCTTCTTGCTTGATCTTTTTCCCCACCGTTTCTTAAAGCCAATAGCAGACAACTTCTCATCCACTTTCAGGCTTTTTTCTGGTTTGGGGCTTTTTTTTGGCTTTTTTTGGGGGGTGGGTCTGGTTTGTTGGTTGGGTTTTTTTAACTTATACGTTGATGCGTTGTTTTCTTTCCATTCTCTTTTACCACTAGTTCTTTCAATGTGTTCTCTAATTGCGTGGTCTGCCCCACTAAGCTGCAACTTGGAATCACTTTCAGCTTTCAGCTTCCCGCACTTGTGCATATACACTGCAGTGTTTCAATGAAAGCTGCTTCTCCACACCTGTCTCCCCCACTGCAAAAGAATTTCTCTTCTATTTCCATTCTACAGTCTTCCTGACTAAACAGTTTTTCTCTCCCAGCTTAGCTGAACCCCATGCCTACAACCTCAGTCACATTTTTCCCACCTTGCATCCCCTTTTGAAACCTTCTGCACCCCTACTCTTGACTTCTTTGTACATGTTGACAGCAATTTATTCCAGTGAAAACTGTGTATATGCCTTTCTCCCATGAAATGACCATTTGACCTCCCTACCCCGTCCCAGATTGCTTTGCAGTCTTTGTAATAGTTCTGCAAGCGTCATCTCCCCTGATTCAGGTGCAAGTTCCTGAGTGTGCTGCTTCTCTAATCACCTCCAGTTGCCTCAATACCATCCTATTTTGTCCTCAATCTGCCTTGTATCTGTATATTTTCCCTCCTTTACCCTGTCCTTTCTCTTACTGTGCTCAAGCTTTTCTCTTCACAGTACAACTATACTTCAGTCTTTACTATCTTAATACAAATTGCATATGCACCCTTAGCTTCACGTGCCTTTACAAGTACGTTCTCCATTTTCTTTCTCCTTTTCATTTCTGTGTAATTGAAAGTGTTATTTAGAACTCTGAAGGTCTACTTTTCCAGTTACATCCTCACTTTTCTTCCCCTCTTGCTCCATCAGACCTCTCCCACTGAACTTACTAAAACCTTTTCTCTCGGAAGTGCCCAGGACTGTTACTCAGGGTTCATTCCTCTTGAGCCATCAATTACATTCATATCAAGTATCAAACATATCAAACCTTTCTCATGATGGCCCTCATTCTTGGGCAATGATCCAAATAAATATCTGAAAAATTATGTTTATTATCTTACCATGCTTCAAATCTTCCTTAAAATTCTCCTTGTCAATGAAGGCGTTGGTGATCCAACTCTCCTCTGTCATGCTGATCAGCACTGTTTCACATTTTTTCTTGTGTAGACCCGTGTTAACTCTTAATGTCTCTCATGTTGTTCTTGTGACAGTAACTGTCCTTTGCTCTGGATCTGCGTAGCCCATAGCCCAGTCAGGCCTTGCTCCATAATTGCCGATTTAAGTACTACAGCAATAGTAATAACATTAATAGTAGATAGAATCCTATTGACATTCAGCACTGTAATCAGCAGCTTCAAAAGTGCTTATAAATAGTACAGAGAAATTATTGGCAGGGAGGTCAGATGTCCTCTTAATGAGCATGGCTTGAGTCTGATTTTCTTGGACTAAATCAGATTAAGCCACTAAACATCATTCATAGCTTCAAATCCTGATTCAGTTATTTCTTTTCCTGAAGCTAAAAGATGTTTAAGTCCTTCTTGTGTTGATTCAGTCTTTTTCGCCACTGTGACAAGCAAGGATTTAAGAGAAGAGTTTGGCAAATAAGGGGTTAAAGGACAGGTTGCAGCTACCTGATCTGTGTGTTCAATCAGAAGGTTAATCAGTTATGGTGAGCTGACTCTCCTTTTTATACTAATAGAAGGGGATGTGGGCTGAACTGTTAAAAAGGAGGAGTTTTTCAGAAGAGGCCTCCCAAGAGATGAGGATGCAAATGCGGGTTTCTGTGGCGTGTGGCCAAAGATTTTACTATGAATATTGGATTATGCAAGCTGTTATTTATGCGTGGCAATGAAACAATCAAGACCTCCCTTACATTAACATTTTTCTGCTGTCCCATAAAGCTAATAACACTTGTATATCTCTCAAAAGGTATTTAAGTCTTGCATGTATGTGCAGCATCCTCTCCATCCTTGCTTTGAAGGGCTTCTTGGAATGTGCTCTACACTGCATCTAGTTTGTCACTACATCATTAAGAAAAAGTGCTCTTTCTGTCTGGCCCAGTAAAACCATTACCAAAACAGGGTTCTGAAACTATATTCCTCATGCAGCTTCTCACCCGAGCCTTGCTGACTCCTAATTGGTTTTAGATACTCCCTGTTTCTTATGCAGCCATCTCCTGTTCTTTTCAGTGGTTGGTGTCTCTAGCAGCTTGTCAGCAGGAGCTGTTTATTTCCCAGCTCTCAACTAGTTTGCATTTCTCAACAAGGTAGTCTCACACACTATGTGAACATGAGCGTCAAAGTTCAAATGTGATCATCTCTTCATCAAACTGCTAATTTGCAAAACCCTGACCCAATATGTTTGTATTCGTGGAGTTAATCTTCCGTGTCTCCCTATTATCATCTATTTGTATTTTCAGTGTACATTTTTGCTCTCTAAGGTACAGTAGAACACAATTTTACGGATGACTGGTGTGTTTGCATGGTTATTTCCAGCTTTCTTCTTTATGGCTATTATTGTGTATTGATTATCAGAACATAATGTTGGATGGAGTTTTGGTAAATTGAAAATTTCTCTGTAGTCCCAGATCTCAGTGTGAGTGGAAGACAAGGGGGATATCGCCCTTGTAACAAGGGAAATTCAAGGAGAAATTCTCCCTTGAAAGGTTTCTACTATCAAATCTCCCAAGACATATTTTCCTTGCATTTTGCCAGTCAGGCAGTCAAATTTTCCCTTCCCCAATTTTTTCTGAAGCTCATGGGAACGTCACAGGGAAACTCAAAGGACTTGAAGTTAACCTCACCTAGGGGGCTTAAGTATCCCTCCTGGAATTTCATACCCATCTGGTTTTGCTTGCAGGAGGGGTACAGGCAGAAGACATCTTCTCTTGTAAGAAAGGACTGATACAAAAGACTGATACCCTTACACATGCATTCTTCTGGTGGCCTGCAGTTCACACATACCTTTTTTTCCCTCAGTGTAGGGAAGTTGTAGCTTTCAGCATGCTTCACTGCCACCCAGACCCCTCCAATAAAGGCTTTGCTTTATCCATACATCCTTCAAAAATACAGGCTTTGAGCTAAATGGCAAAAGGATAATCACAGTCACATAAGTAGTCACTAACCCCCCCCCCCCCCTTGAATTTCTACAAAGCATTTTCTGCAGAGAAGGCTGTGACTCGAGATTTATAGTATTTCTTGGTATGAAATTTTTGAAATTTGTAAGGTCATATAAACACAAAGTGGTAAAAATATGAAGACCTGACAGAAGGAAGGATGCCATTTCCATGCATAACATCTTGCTACCGAGACAGGACTATCTAGGGATTTACAGTTCTTCATACACTGAAAATGCACTTCAGTCTCTAATATCCATTGTTGGGTCTCCATCTCTAATGAACAGTACCTTCAGGCAATATTTAATTGGGTAGTACAGTAATTTTGTGATCAAGATATAAATTCATTACAGACTAGATTGCGACTGACAAACTCATTTCACCTATGACCTAAACTGAATATGAACTCAACTATTCTCAGGTAGGAAGCTGATGTATAAAATAGTTTTCAACTCATTGCCAGGGGATTTAGAGTGCACGTTTTTAATGGTTTATTCTGGGGTTTAAACCTGAAACCAGTTACTTGAAGAGCTGGCCAAAACCAAGATATACAGATAAAGCATACATTTTTTCAAAATGGGATCACTTCACAGGATTTTAGTGTTACCAAAATAGTGCTTTTGTTGGGGAAAGACAAAATGCTTAATTTTTCTTTTAGCATTGGAATACATGGATGTAATATTTATCAGAAGTGTGTCTATATGCTATGTTCTTGACTATACATTAAAATTACAAAACCTAAATAAATGTTACAGTGCTCCCAACATTTATGTTTTTGTATGTTTCACTGGTGATGACAAATTTGGCACAGTTTTAAAAGATAGTTCCATAAAATGGAATACAGACAGCCCTAATGGCAGACATTGGTCAATAGCTTTTTTAAAACAGATCCCTAAAAGTCTGCCACAAGTGGAGAGTCCAGCTGGAAGGGAAGAGAATGGCTATCATCTCAGACATTTTAATATGTTGAAATTGAGCAAAGCAAAAATTACATTTATGCTGTGCAATTAATAACTTTTAATAATCATTAAAAGTCTCTCTTCTCAACAGAAATGAAGGGCTTGCTAGCTTCATGCCTGGGTGAACAAAGACCTTTCAGGAACATTTCACTGCTATTCTGTAAGTTTATTGTCTTAATAGATATTCCCATTGATCACTGTTTGCTTTACATTTTTTCACTACATATTTAAAATTGACATATATTTGAATACTTACCATTATATGGTCAGCGGAGCTATTCATTTAATAGGTCAAATAATCATTATATTTCACTAGGATGCTGGGTTTTAATTCATTTAACATTTTGATCTTCCATCAGTTTTTTCTTTAAGAGGATTTCAGTGCATATACAGGATTTGTATAAATCTGTGCAGTAAATTTATTCTTTTAACAGTTTTATTCTTTCATCAGAAATTCATTTAAATGGATTCTACTATATATCACATTCACTGCCAGTGTGGCTTTAGGTCAGGCTGTAATTGATGCAAAAGCAATGAGGTATTAAAAGAGAAAGGAAATATCTGAAATTGGAAAGGGTTCAAAAAGTGTGCCATTGTAAGGCCATGACATTCTTCTGATACGATGGGGGTGGGGGATGGACCACTAATAAACCATTCTGCTCCAAAGCCTGGTATAGTTGCTACTTTCAGGTTTTACTGAAGTCAGAATCTGTGCTAAGAGGATGGTTTCCTTTAAAGCTTGAAGGGGCATGTCAACTCAAGAATCACCTGTCAGGGTATAAATATGGTCCCCTCTATTGTGATAAATAAGTCTAGAAGTATCAAAACAGAAAAATGTAGAGAAAATGCTTTCTTCTTTTTCAGTTTGTTCATGCTGTGCATTTGACATATTCAGCTTTTTTGTTTTGATGATGTAGGTTGCTCTGTAGGTATGGGATACACAGAGCAGTAACTGTAATACATGCCTTTTTCCAAGTTTTAAGGTAGATTGGTAATGACAAAGAACAACAGAAAAGAATGAAGCTAAAACTAGGAAGGGATTTCATGTGTATGTGCGTGAACAGAGAGAAAGGAAGTACAGGAAAAAGAAGAATGATGTGGGTGATGTAAATATGCTAAGATTTCCTACATACAGAGAGATGGAAAAAATTAATTGCTAAATTTCTACATGTCATCTACTACCATTTAATATATGCAGCACAAGGATATACTTTTTAAAATATTAGACAAAGTTAATTTAACTTAGACTTTTTGATGAGATAGCTAAGGTGTTTCACTGCAGAGCTCAATGTGTGAGTTCATACTTTGTTCCAGATTCAGCCCCAAAGCTGTCTATTGCTTACCTTACTGATAACAGGTTCTTGGTCATGTGCATGGGGAAGTCAAAGTCAGTCAGAAATGCAGCTCGCTTATATGACACCTTCAGTGCTATTCGCTGCAGAAGCTGGTGTAACTTTACTCCTCTGGAAACAAAGGGTCCAGGATATACGGGGTAGCCTGTGGACCTCTAATAGCATCGGTGCATTCAGTTAACTTTCATGCCCTCAAATTAAATAGAAGAAGAAAATAATGTTTTAAAACTGAAAATACACAGAAAACAAACAAACAAACAAACAAAAATAAAAAAAAAAGATTGCAAAATAGCTGAGGAAAATTAAGAAAATCTGAGGAAATGTGCTGGGAGCTAGAGTCTGTAATATTTATGTACATGTGTAAGAAAGACTACATGTCTTTATGCAGTCAAATAGTGTCATTAATTTTAATGGAAAAATTTCCAATACAACAAATTTATGATTACATCTTTTTTTTTTTTAAGGAAAAACATAAACCTGAATCCTTTGTTTTATTTTAAATGTATGGCCCATACAGTACATCCTTGCCATTTTAAAAACTGTTCTTTTGCTAGAATTGCCAATGGTTGGAAGGAAGTTTGGAATATAAGTAGGGTTTCAGCACTGATGAGGAATGGTTGATTAGATCAATGAAGAAAGATATAATGAAGGGTCTGTTGAACATGTACTGTGCTTCTTATTTTAATTCAGCAAATAATTAGCTATAAAAATCAATTATTTACATGTAAAAAATATGCAGTCTTACTTGCCAAGTACAATAGTTACACATAATTTTCTTTGTTTTTCACAGAGATCTTTTAGATGGTATTATGTAGAGTAAGAGAGAGAAATCAGGGTCCTGGAGTAAGGCTCAGCCCAAGCCTAAGCTTAGGGGAGAGGTTAGGAGAGAGAAAAAGCCCAGTGCTGGAGTAGGGCTGCAAAGGGGCTGCCAAGGAAAGTGGTGGGCTACAGAATTATTATTCTACTGAACAATTTTTCACCTGGACTATGGCTGGGGATCCTTGAGTAAGGCTCGTCCCACCCCGTGTGTTGAAGCAACAGTTAAGTGAGAGAGGAACCCAAGAGCTCCCATTGGAGCAGGGTGGGAAAAGGGCTCCCAAAGGAAGTGGTGGGCTACAGAAAGACTTCTTTCCTGACTGCATTTTCATATGGATGGTGCCTGGGAGGCCTGATCTAAGGCTGAGAGATCCTGACCTAAGGCTCACCAACCCTCTATCATGGTGAGCATTAGGGTTAGAAGGGAGCCAAAATCTAGAGCTACTTTTGGAGTGGAGCAGCAAAGGGCTACCAAAGAAGTAGCAAGCTACAAAAAGATTAATTCCCTGACAACTTTTTCATCTAGGTCCTGCCTGGGGGTCCTTGCCTGAGGCTCAGCCATGGTCAAGACATAGGGTTGGGGATAGATAGGGTGAGAGTTAGGAGGGAGAGAAAGACTAGAGCTCCTGTAGGAATGGGACTGGAAAGGGTCTGCCAAGGAAAGTGGTAGGCTACAGAAAGATTTCTCCCCTGAACATTTTTTCATTAGGGCTATTCCTGGGGGTCAAGGAATAAGATTCAGACCACCCTTAGTGTTGGAGATAGTTTTAGAGTTAGGAGAGATACAAAGCCTAGATTTTCTTTCAGATTGTGTCTGCAAAGGAACTTCCAAGGGAAGTGGTAAATAATGAAAAGATTATTACCCTGCCAACTTTATCGTCCGGGCCATGCTGGGGAATCCTGGTGTAAGGCCAAACTCTCTGTGATGCTTCGAATTAGGGTTAGGCTTATGAGAGATAAAGTGCATAGCTCTTGGAGTTGGCTGGAAAGGGACTGTCAAGAGAAGATATGGTCTACAAAAATATTACTCGCCTGACAATTTTTCATCTGGACCATGCCTGAGGGTCCTGGGGTAAGGCCAAGCTCTCTGTGACAGTTATTGTCAGGGTAATTGTCAGGGACAAAGCCTGGCACTCCAGGTAGAGTGGGGTTGGAAAGGGTCTGCCAATAGAAGTGGTGGGCTAGAAAAATATTACTCTACTTCACTTTTTTTTAATTTGGGCTTTGCCCAGGGGCCGTGAGGCAAGCCTGAACTTTCTAAAATGGTTTGCATTTGGTGCCGGGAGAGAGACAAAGGCTAGTGGGGTTGCAAAGTAGGTACCAAGGGTTGTGGTGGGCTACAAAAACCTTACTCCCCTGACTTTTTAGTTCTGTCCATGACCGGGGTTGCCAGGTCAGTGCTGAGCAAAGGGCAGCCCTTAGGGTTGGGGTTAGGGTTAGGGTTAGCATTAGGATAGAGACAAAGCCAAGGACTCTTGTTGGAGTCAAACTGCAAAGGGGTTGCCAAAGGGGGTGGTGGGCTAGAAGGGTATTAATCTCCTGACTTTTTTATCTAGCCATGAATGAGGGATCCTTAACTAAGGTTCAGCAAAGGCCAAGCAATAAGGTTGAGGTTAGGATTGGGTTTGAGGTTAGGATTGGGTTTAAGGTTAGGTTTGGGTTTAGAGACAAAACCCAGAGCACTCGCTGGAGTGGATGTGCAAAAGCTATACCAGGGAACGAGGTAGGCTGCAAAAAGATTTCTACCCTGACTACTTTTTAATCTGTACCATGTCTGGGGGTCTTGGGCTAGTGCCGAACTAAGGCCAAGCTAAACAGTTGGGGTTATGTTTAGGCTTAGAGAGAGGCAGAATCTTGTTCTCCTGTTGCAAAGTGGCTGGAAAGGAGCTACCAAGGGCAGTGGTGGGTAAGGACCATGATGCTGGCTAGATTTTGGGTTAGGGTTAGGAGAGTGACAAAGCATTGAGCTTTCATTGGAGTGTGACTGCAAAGAGAATGCTGAGGGTAGGATTAGGCTGCTGAATATTTCTTTCTTGACACTGTTTTCATCTGGGCCATGGCTGGTATCCTGGGTTAAGGCTCAGCTCATCCTTCACTTTAAAGTTAGGGTTAGAGTTAGGAGAGAGACAAAGCCTATATCCCCCATTGGAGTATGGCTGCAGAGAAGTTGCTAAGGGAAGGGATAGGTTGCCAAAATATTTCTTTTCTGGACCTGCTGTTCATCCTTAGCTGAAGCTTAGTACATATCCACCATTAGGATTAGCATTATAATTAAGCAAAGGGTTAGGAGAGAGACAAATCTGGGGGTTCTGGGTGGAGTGAGGCTGCATGAGGGCTGCCAAGGGAAGCGGTAGGCTACAAAAGATTTATTCTGTAATAACTTTTTCATCTCAACCATAGCTTGGGGTCCCAGGCTATGGCTCAGAGCACAACACATTTTAGGCTTATGGTTAAAAGTACAGTGAAGATTAGGTTTAGTGTTAGGAGAGAGACAATGTCTAGATCTCCCACTGTAATGGGGCTGCAAAAGGGCTGGCAAGAGGAGCAGTATCCTGCAGAACAATTTCTCTCCTGACAGCTTTTTTATCTGGGTGATGGCTTCTGAGTGTGGGCCAAGTCTCAGCCCATCCTGGTGGTTAGGGTTAAAGCTAGGAGAGAGACAGTTTGCACTTTCTTCACTCAACCTGATAATCGGTTTTTCATTTTCCTTTCTAAGAGAGCTCTGTATTTATAGGATATCCTTCCATCACATTTGAAGTTACACCCTTAAACTGGTGTGATGGGTCTGTATGTCAGGGAGTTAGTTCCTTCAGCTTGCTGCAGTCAATTTACTTTTGACAACCAAGAAATTTGATTTTTATAATGAGGTGTAAATCACAGGAAAGTGTTGTCTATAATGGACTTCAGCAGAGTTAAGAGCAAGAGTGCAGTAGTTCATATCAACAGGATTTTATAATAGAGAGCTGCACAATAAAGGACATACTCTTCATGGAGAAGGAGAATTTAGAGAAATTTGGACAGCTAGGTAATAGTTACACAGCTTGGAGGTTTAAAAGCTGTTGTCTTGTTATGGTCCATTGTTGTTCTGGTGTGGTACCTGGTTTGATACGTAAGAATACCACAGAGCCAGAAGGCTGGCTGAAAACAGAAAGATGGGGTGAAGTGCAGCATGCCTGAAACAGCTGCAGTATGTCTCACTGCTCAGTACACTGAGCTGCATGTTTGTTAAATTGAATTATATCTTTAAATTAATTCAATTGAATGTGAGACGAATGAATTAAAATAATTCTCGGTGAGGCTATAAATATGGCTTGATGGAACCTACCACCACAAATAAGAGAAGCCTATAAAAATGTACTTGCATGTTTACATATCACTCCCCTGTGGTGGATTAGCAAGCAGAAAGAAGTCTAAAACCACAGGGGGAAAGTTTAAATAGGATGATGCAGACATTAATGAATGATTAACAGTAATTTCACAAAGGTGGAGGGTAAGCTGCTCATTTTGCAGAATCTCACAAATGTGTTTTGAACGATTAACTAAATTTGTTCGGCAAAAGTTTAATTAAGGCCACCACTGATTAACTACAATTATTTAACTCATTGTATAGACTGGCTATACACGCTATTGGAAAGCACAGCATTAACCAACATGAAGGTGTCCAAGGGTTCTTGGGCCTGTCTGGGCTAGCTACCCCTTTGACACCACATCTCCAAAGAACAGAGAGAGTCACTCAGAGAACATTACACAGTTCTCCTGAAAGCCCTCTGGTAGCCTCTGACAGAGTCTTCTTAATAGAGTGCGTATGCATATACAGCGTGCATATGCAGCCAGCTCTGTGGGTCAATGCATGAGTGAATAGGGTCAAATCCCTGTCCCCTTTGGTGAAATGATGGATGCTGCTTTCAACACTCTTGACATTTCTACAAAGCTGCAAAAAACAGACTGGGTCTTGTGTCTGCAAGTGAACTGAAAGCAGGGAATGAATGGAGCTCTCTTGTATACTCCCTTGCTCCTGCTTCCTCTAACACCCCCACCCTCCTCTTCCTTCTTGTTGCTCTTGTTCTTTATGAGCCCGAATGTAATCTGTCCCTGGCTGGTTACACTAATATTTTCAAATGCTGCTTACTGTCTTTTATGGGTAATACTCTTTTGGCACAGTTGGACACACTCATGAGAACAAGTGACATCTGTGTAATTTAATTGCTTTTTTTTTCTTGTCAGAAGGAGAAAAAAAGACTAGTGCCCTTAATAATAACTTATGATTAAAGCTGATTAGGAAGTAAGTATTTCCTGGAAAGCATTTTGAGAGGAAGCACAGATTTTCCTTTAAAAAAAGAACAAAGAATTCTTTTTGTAGTTTTATTAAAACCTTCTTACGTGTCATTTTACTCTATTGTTAAACATTCTCCCAGCTTTTCATGTCATACATTCTGGTTTCACAATGAGACTCTGCTTGTCTGTATCCCAAGCTCCAGTGAAGAGGTGTTGATTGTCAGATAATGGTAGGCCAGGTAAATCTCTCTGATAGCTATTGAATGCAGCTCTTCCTTCTAAACAGTTCCATGAATATTATTAAAAAATTAGTAGGAAATATGGTACACTTGCATGGTAGACATAGCGACATATAAGTTAAACACTGTTTATTATTAATGTTCTTTACTATTAAGAAGATCCCTACATCCCAGTCAGGATTTCTGTGGCTTCACAAGACTTGACAAAGATGTCTTATAGAAACAGATCCTCCTGTGACTGAACCCCTTGCTGCTTTTATGCCTAAATCACACAGTTTACTTGTGTTCCATCCATTGGCTTGATGCTCCACAATATACTTTGAATATAGTTTGAATACTTAATATTTTGGATATACTTAGTATTTTATTTACATCCCTCCTATATTATGATGTTTGCAGAGTCATAGTGCTATTCAAGCAGTAACTTTGCATGTCCCAGAAATCCCAGCATTACTTCATTAGCAGTTTATATGAATGTTCAGTTCCAAAATATCTCAGTTACCTTGTTTACAAAGATTTCCAACCTAACACACAAATTCACTAAAAGGCTAACTAATTTTATTGTTCCATTAAGAAAACCATGTGTCTTGCTCTATATTTGTATCCAAGGCCTAAACTTAATTTCTACTATACCAAATATAGTATTTCTATTCTTTTTTCGACAAGTTATAAAAACTAGCTAATTTTTAGCTAGCCATTTCAAAAGCCTGCTTGCTTTCTGTTTGTATATTTCTAAATTGTTATTGCATACAGCAGTACAATAAACAACACATAGTCAAGTAGTATCATAGCCACAAAAAGTTAAAAAAAAAAAGTCAGGACTGGAAACCATGAATTATCTTTGGATCAGGTTATTAAGAGTGTTCATATCAATCTGCTTACATGCTTTGTTTGTCCTAATAACACTTTGAATATTCATAAATAATCTCATCTTCTTCTATCAGTCTTAAATAAAGGACTAATGATGTCAGGACAGCTTGCTTTGGCATTTATGGAATGTGCTATGATCTGCCTATAACTGATTGTAGGAGTAGCTGGAAGAGCATATTTTTTGATTGCTTCATTTTCTGTTATCAGAAAATCTGTCAACCTTAGCTGGAAGGCTTTAACAGTTCCCCTACTTCAAGAAGGCCTCTACAATGTGTCATGCCCTTGAGAAGCATCTGTTGTTCAATTTTATGAAATGATGTTCAGGTCAAGCTGCAGAAGAGTAGCCAGGTCCTCCTCCTCCTCCTTTTTTTTGTTTCCCCCTCCTGTTCTTCAGAGTCCCCGGGGGTGCGCGGGGAGCCAAACGCTGTCACTGGGGAGCTGGCCTATGCAGGAGGCAGAGCCCCACAGGCTGCCATTTGGGTTCCTGGGGAGGGCTGGGTTGGGACAGGGGTGAGGAGGGAAGCAGGGGGGAAGCAGGCTGTTGCCAGCAGTTCCCCCTATTCTCCGACATTCTCAGGCTCAAGGTAACTCATTCTCTTGCCTCTTGAGGCATCAGCTTTGAAGTGAGCTTTTCTTCGCTCCTGGAGGCAGGGTTTAGACCCCCCTCCCTGCTTTTCCTACATGATCCCTTGGATTACTGTCAATATTGAAAACATCACACTAGGTACCCAAAGGGGCAAACTTAAGACCACATGAATGCCTTATATTCAGGTATTTCTATTTTTTCAAGAGCTTTCTCAAACTTCCATCTTTACAGTAGCATAGCTGTACCACTTCACTATTCTTTCAACAATATGCAACTATAATTTATCCATGATGGCTAGTTTTCCATTGCTACCAAGCTGTCTTCAACTCCATGTGTCACTTCTCCCACTGGTGAGCACAAATCCAGGTTTGCCCGCTGAGGTGCTCTTTGCTCATTGTCCACCCCACACCACACCGGAGGAGCAGATGTGTGTGGGTAGGGCGGTGAAGATGGGACCCTGTTCCTTAGCAGTCCCAGCAGCCGGCGTGTGGCCATGAAGACCTAGAGAAAATAAAATGAACAGGAGGAGTTTCTTATTGGCATACGCAGCGTGAAGCAGCTCTGTTTCAATGTCAGCAGGCTATCCTCTGCAGAGCTGGGTTACCTGCCCCCACAGAAAAATCCACAGACCCTTTTTTTCCACCCTGAATTCAGAAGTCTCAACTCAGGTTTGACAATTCGGTAGTCTTAGAAGCAATTGTCAAGTCTCAGAGAAAGTACTGGATTGCCATGATCTGGTTGTGAGGTGACAGACGGTTGTTTAGCTGTGTGTAGGTCATCAGGTGGGATGGGCTATATTCTTCAGGTTGGTCCCTGGCCATAAGATGATAGGTAGTAAGATGTCATTTTGAAATTCAAAGTAACAAAGGGCTACAGAGGAACTCTTTCTCTGGCAGAGTGTTTTGATGATTTGTGGCTGTCTCTCTTAGATGCTGCACTGTGGCTGCAGATTCTTCGAAGTATCATCTGCTGCTTCTTGTAAGTATAATCTCAGTTTTGTGAAGGTTTAACATTAACCAGCTGTTCCACAACCATATGGTGACCTGAGCAAGACACTGGACTGTCTGAATTTCTGTGGTGTTATTGAATGTAGGTTTTTTCATGGCTGCAGAAAAATGCAAGATAGAGAAGTTTATTAAATCAGTCTCTCTCTCTCTCTCTCTCTCTCTCTCTCTCTGTATTTACTGCTACTCTTGGAGCAGCTGCTTATGGTGAGCCTCTGAACTGAGTCAGTCAATTTACTCCAATAGATACTAAATCAGTCCCTTTATCCATAATGATTAGACAGCAGCAAAATGCACATCTGATAAAATGTGGAGAAATTCAACACAAAACTTAAGCTTCCCTCACAGAGAAAGAAACGAGCCCTAACCGTGACTGAACAGGTTAATGGCAAAACTGTAGCAAGTAAATTCATTCTGCAATATGAAAGCAGAATCAAAGCCATTAGGCATAGGCAATAGCATATTTAAGGTACAATAAAAAGAGTGCCTCAAGCTATATTTGTCAGCAACTATTCCTGCATAAAGAGTGTTTTATAATTAAAAAAAGATTACAATTGAGTTAAATCTTAACACTTTGCATTGCAGATTTTCTGTAAACAAAGTGATTAGTTTGGCTTAACTCTGTATTCCAAATAACCTTCGTGAAAGGTCTACTTCACTGACAACTACCATCCATCTCTTAAATTCAACAGTTTTATCTGACCTGGCTTCCTTAAACGTTTTATTTTTTTTACAAAGATTAAAAAATACGCTGTGGAGTAAAATTATCTCAGCTTTGAAAATATGAAATTGCATCTGAAGCAGTGCTTCAGTATGTAGTAATTTACTATGGTAGCTCTAAAGCACAGATGGGAGAGTATAGAAAGAGGATTAAACTGCTTTCCATATCCTAAACTTTATCAGGGATAACACAGAAAACTGTGTCATTCATTACTGCCTGGGGAGTTCTTAAGTGTTAACAATTTATCTAGCTGATACATTAGAAAAGCTAGGAAGTATTTTTTTTCATTAGCAATAACAGACTGCAACTAAATGAAAGTCAAAGTTGCACTGCAAGAGTTTTATTCGTATGCCAAAGAGAGGAAATTAATTGCTTCATCTGGAAATATTGATCATAGTACATCTAAGCCAAACTCTAAGTACATGGACCCAAGAAATGCACTGCTGAAAAATTTATTTTCCCAAGTCTTTATTTCTAAAAAGGCTATTTTTGCTGCATTACAAATAAAGAATAATGAGACACTATTTGTGATACTTCATGTCATACAAGGTTTGTGTTCATACACCGTGCTTCATATCACAAAACCAAAATGTTTTAGGATTAAGTTCAGAACCTATTAAAATCAAAAGAAATACCCTCATTAACATTTAGCAGACTTTGGATCAGGCCTATGCAAAGATTCAGCTGATAATACCAATACATGCAAGAGATTACAACCAAAGTCTCGTTATCCCTTGTAATTGTATCCCCCTCATGTTTGTTTTCACTTGTATGCTTTGGTATTTTTTCTAGACACTTCTGTTTAAGCTGTGCACATAGATTTAGCAGACCTTTATGACTGCATTAGTTTTTCAATGATTTCTAAGTTTCTACAAATCCAAAGTTAGAATGCTCAAGTGGCAAGTTTACCGTGATTTTCTGTAGAACAGATGACATCACAGAGTTCTTGTTCAGTTTGTAAATAAACCCATTAATATAACATGGATTTTAATAAGAAAGAGAGCAGCAGATCTGTACTTGCAGGTTTTCTAGACTTTTTTTTTAAACCAGTTTATGGAATCCAGCATTTATATATACACATATACTTCTCTGCCTCAAGAGTATACATTTCATCCTGACAGTGGTAAGTTCATTTAAAAACTTTCCATGATTTCTCTGTCAAATTCCGTAGGACTTCGGTGTGAAAGCCTGGACCTGCAGGTAGACAGCTGCACTGAATCTCTGTTACGTGGTATTTTTGTCTTAGTTTCCACTGCAAACGTTTGCTACAGATCTGTTTCTCATCTCCTAGCTTTTGTTCTATTAATCTTTGCTCCTACTGGCTTTTTGTAGGCTGGACTGTAGCTTATCTTCCACTACTAGGATTAATATAAAACCAACAGGTAACATGCAAGTGTAGGATACCTTTTAAAAATGGGAAAACATCTCTGGAGTACTTAAGACCACATGAGCAGACATACTGCTCAGTATACTGAGATGTTTGCACAAGAACGGATGAGTATCCCATCTCCAACAGTGACCGAAATTGTTATTAGTCATAGTCAGAAAAATAATTCCAGCCCTTATATTGCGTCTTTTCTTTTTGACTATCTAATCCCTTAATATTATATTATGCCTCAGTTGCTGTATGTGAGGTAAATAATATGTCTTCTTTAAGTAAGTGTAAACTGACACCCAGCAAAGCTATGGCTGTGGCTAACACCACTCGTAGAAGCAGTAAGGGTTTCCAGTTCCAGGCTAGGACATATGCATACACATTTATCCTCTCCTATTCAATTTTCACATAGTATCGTCATTTTCTCTTAAATAAGATTCCCCGTATCCACTCAAGCCGACTGGGTTTTTACAGCAAGGTGCTGTTGACAAAACGGTCTGACTTCCCTGTGGTTAATGCTACACATAGCAGCAAGCTACTAGTAATCAGCTCATTGCATTTGGCTTTCCCCCTGCCTTTATGAAATGGCTCCTTCTTCACCCTGACAGTTTCTGTCCTGTAAGTTCCCAGGGACCGGAGGAAGGAGGTAAGCAGTGAGCAGGGGGAGCTGACAGAGTGAGAAGATGCATGCCATCCTTTGTCCCTCCAGAAGTCACGCATTAGAGATAATAAAGAAAATTAGAGACTGGCAAGCGTACTACGTATACTGCACAGTTTAACCGGAGAATTAAACTGTTTCCAGTTTCATTCTGAGGACAAGCAAGTATCTTCGCTGGGTGCTCAGGACACAAATCTACAACTCTGGCATGTGATTCAGACTTCTGTCTTCTGCAGACTTCTTGCCTGAGCACCTACAGCCAGTCCTCCAAAACATTTTATTTTACTTGCTGCAACAATTTTCATTTCTGCTCCAGTGACCTAAATTAATATTTAATGTTTATTGGAGCTGGGACTGGGGAATCCAGCTGTATCCCCTGTCAAGTGACTGCTCTAGCAACCAAGCCAGAGAGTCATGTGCAAACATATGCACACACACCCCCACACTCCTCCTTAGCTCAACTGGTATATAATTAGTCTGTATAAAGTAGAACAGCTAATTCAAGGTTCTGGAGAAGGAGAAAGTCTCTCACCTGGTGGTTGGAGAAATCACACTGAAGAGGAGAACAGAAACCAAGAAGAAAATTTGAACCCTAATCCCCACAGTGAGAAAGGATGCTGCAGTCGCTGGGCTGCGATTGGTGGGCTGCCAGGTAAGAGGCAGCAGGAGGGGCGAGTCCTATCCACTCCTTTACCCTTACTCTCTACAAAGCTTCTTTGGGTAAGTTTGCTCTGAGGAAAGCAATCAGATTAATCACAGAGGTAACATAGGAACATGAATGCATAAATTACAGATCCTGTTTTAACTTAAATGTAGGGTAGCTGTCTAGCTGCTCAATATTGTCAAGAATTCTACAGTATCTAGATTTCTTCACGGACACTTTACATTTCTAAGTATCTTTAAGCACCTTAAGAGTGAGGAAGCAACTTAAACTACAGATTTGAAAATCAGTGTTTTGGATTCAGACATCCCATCATTAGTGACTGCTAGATGACATGTATATGACTATGCTTTTTAGTGACACAGACAATAAACTCAACTGTACAATAACATGGGAATAGTACCACATTCCCTGTCATAGGGATGTTCAAAGGATAACTGTGCTAGAGATCGTTAAGTTTTAGATCTGATAATAATGGTACCATGCGAGTGCATACGATGAAGGTGGGAATATATGTCTAGCAGAGCCATCTTTGAAGTCCTACTTATACACTATACCAGGTAAAACTGCTTCTAGCAGTTTGTAGCACCAAACCAATACATGTGTGATTCACTAAGCTATTCCTGATGGACATTTGGAGCTTATTCATGGACACTACTTTCTGCATACAGCAGTGTTTTCTTTTGTGTGTTATTAGGGTAACAGGTTGTTGAACCACATCTGGATTCAATAGAGTTAGAGTAAATCTTGGCTGTTCCACGGTTATCCAGGATAAAAAAGACATCTATTGCATTGAATCCTACTTTGAAGAATTCGAGTGAAATAAGAGCAGGGGGAGTCACAGGGGGATGGGTCACTCTTTGATGTACAAGTCTTTGAACTGTAACTGTATCTGTTGTCTGTACCCTTTTTGCAGATCTCTGGATGCCAGTCGTCTTCAAGAACTGTCCTGATTGTTCCTTTTTCTCATAAGTTAAAAGAAGTTAGGCTATCCAGGTAGAAGTTCATATGCAAATACAGAAATGCCGTTGTGCAGTTTGCCCTCTGTCTCCCCTCTCAATCCATCTATGATTCGTTAGGATGCTATTAATTCTCCTGTTGAAAGATTCTGTTCTACTTAAAGCAGAACAACACTGAAATTTCCTCAACAGTGTGTTGTTTTTTTTCTCTACTGTTTTTTTCATGTATGTTCCAGTTTTCAAGTTATCCATCATAGGCTTTTGGTGAGTTGCCTGAGGTAATCATGTTCTGCTAAATCGGGGAGGGGGGGGAGGGAGGCGAGAAAGATTACCTACTCAACCTTTAATAAAGTTTCAGGAACTGCCAACTCCAAGCGTCTTGTTTAACTAGGATGGATTTAAATGAGTGATAATATCCAGTTACTAAGTCTGAGACAATTTGGCAGTCTGAGGTACCATGAGGACTCAGCTACAACAAGCAAGGCTGCTCTCCACAGAAATGAATATGTGCTGGTATGCTGCCAAGGCTATTCTAGGGCTGCAGATGGCATCTACATTTCCCACTGTATGAGCCTGGGTTTAATGCGACTGATGCAGAGAGTGTGTAGCTGATGCAATTTTTTACTGGCATGTGATAATCAAATTTAAATTTTGTTTTCCCTACATATTTTAGAACACACCGATATACTATGTGCTGTCCCTGCAACATGTCCTGACAGCAGTGTACAGACTTCTTGCCCTTAACATCAGCCTCTTCTGCATATTTGATTACCTTAATAAAAGCCGGTAATAGTGGGTACAGATGGGGCATATTTTGCAGGTACATAAAGGCATGAGTTGCAATAGGGCATGAGGACTGCCACTTTTTTAAAAGGGGCCCTAAGAGGCAAATACAGTTTGTCTCTCACATGGCATGGTATGTTTGTAGAAGTGAAGGAAAGTGCTATAACACATGGAAAGGCAGTAAGACAGTATAGCAGGGTCATGGATAGTCAAAAAGGAGGACGCTCCAAGCTGGAGGCTCTGCAATCACACGCACAGGGATGTAAACAGCTCAGATTGCCACTGTGTCAGTTGATGTATCCTTGCCTCTAAAAAATAGCACTGTCGCAAAAATTAGCTACACGGGTATAACTGTTTGGTGACACTGGATGAGCTGGCATAACTCAGATGAAAAATATGAAGCTGTTAATATCTATCAACTAAGGGTCTACGCAGAGTAACTTCCAAAGAATATAAAGGGTCTGCCCAAACAGCATGGAGCTGTTAAGTTACGTAAAACAGTAAGGTGGGAAGAAGTGCTCTGTGTAGCAGCAGCATGTATTTCTTGCTGCAACATGAACTATTTTATGTAGTTGATTCCAGCTCATGGCTATATTTGCAGCCCCAAAGTGTTTAGACTGTTGTCTTTTAAGCAATTTTTGTACTTCCTGGATGCGTTGGTACTCGCACTTCAGAACTGGTCTAGAACATTAGGTTTTGTCACTGTATTTTACTAAGTACAGATTGACACCTAAGTTGCAGAGTGTTAGAGAAAAGCTTTATTTGACACAACAACAACTGTATAGCCTTTATTGTATAACTGATATGGATTGCTGGTCTTCTCTGGTTGTATAGAAGAATTCCTTTTTTATCAGGAAGATGGTTTTAAAAAGCTACTAAGTCTAACTAAGAATTAGCGTGGTCAAAATGTGCTGCTTGTACAGCAGAATTTATTTGGAGTGATTTGTAAAAGAACAGGCTATGGGCAGCGTGTACATATTTAAATCAGCTAAGGATCCATGAGATATATGAAAACAGAATGGGGAATTTCTGAGTCCCTAATTTTGATTTCCAAAAAGGTGAGACTTGCACAGACCTGGTAAGAAAATTAAAACATAAGCCAGGAGCTCACCAATGAAATTGTTAGGCTTTAGTTTTTCTACTCTAGATGCTACTGTGGCTTCGCTGTTTACCAGTGAGTTACTCCTGATTTGTATGAGAGTGAGAGCAGAGACTGGGCCCGAGAGTCTCAGTGTAGACTCTTGAAGGACAGAAGAATATTTTAAATCTGGTGTTGTGTCTACAAATATAGGCAGATGCAAGACTGAACTGGCTGGCTGGGAAACAGCTCCAGCCCAGAAAACTGCAGATAAGGTGGTGGTATGGACAAAATAGTACATTCTGCTCAGAGGCTACTCATCTAGGTGCGGGGGTCTGTGTGAGCTGGCTGGCTCTTTCTGTTTCACTTGGAGCTTGGTGCTGTCAGCAGCCATCTGTGGGTATCTCCCGGAGGTAAGGCGGTGGGTGGGAACAGGAGTGGGTGCCTATAGCCACAGGCAGTGGGTGCAAGTTAGGTTAGAAAGACTGTCCTCAGGCTGTATCCAGCTTAGCGTATAAATTGGTAGAGGAACTCTGAATTAAGTTGCCAGAAGTGCTCAGATCGATAGATGGATTCCTTTTGGCTTCATTTAGCTTTGGATCAGGCTCTCGAGGAAGAAACAGATGACTAAAGTCCTTAACCTGAATTCTCATAGGCAAAAGTGGAGAGCCAATCTTTCTTGCAGAGTGGATTGCAAAACCTCTGCTGGCCTTTCGAAGGTCTGTTCTTAAATGCTCACGGAAGGCCTAGGTGGCTACAAACTTAGAGGGCAGCATTGATTGTTTGGAGCTGTTTCAAGCAGGGTGTGCTTAATAAGACTGTCGTCATGATATTAAAAAAAAGCCATTAAAGTAAAAGGGAAGTGGGCTGATGGGAAGCTAAATGTTTGCAAAACAGGCTGGTTCTTTGAATTTCCCAATCCATTACATAACAAAAATTCATGAACTATGTGATTAAGAATACTAAGTGGTAAGTACAGAAATCAATTCTGTTTAGTGAGGATTCAGATCCCCTTGAGGCTTTAAAATGTTTTTTAAAGTCTAAGGAGGTGGGGCGGTGACATCTTTTCTATAAATGCATAGAATTACTAAGCACAGGGGATTTATTTAACCAGGAAACTTACATTATTGAGATTAGACATCTCGTTTTCAAGGTGCTCCTGGAAGATAATGACTCCTATACCCATAATTCACTCTAGACATCAGTTTTTTCTGATAATACATAAATCGGCCTGACGATAGAAGTTAGCAGTTCTCACTCTAAATTGCAGTATAGTGCTAGATAGTAATAAAGAATGTGTGGGCTAGATTCACTGAGTTTCAGTAAAATTATAAAGCAGAGGATTTGGCCCTCCCATTTAGGAAATACACATTTCCTCTCTAGAACAGAGATGCAGTTTTTCTTTTGATTAAAATATAACTGCTCTGAAAAAAAATGTAAATTTTCTGGGACAAGGGAAAGAACAATGTGATTATTTATCCTAGAAGGAATGTTAGCTTCAAGGCATGACTGAATGTTACAATGAATTGTATGGGAAACACCACGTGCTTTTATGATGTTGTGATTAAATGTGACCAGTTAGCAGGAGAAGGTGCATGAAATTCTGGTTGCACTGAATTTGATGGGAACTTTGCCAGTGACTTTAATAGGCACAGACCTTCCCAGGGATTCTGGAAACTGTGAAAGTATTTCACTTGCCTGTTTGATTTTGAGTTATAGAATATTGGCTCTTCATGTCTTTATTTGCTTGATTTTCTGGGCTGAAGTAAATGTTATGGCTATTTATGCTGAGTGAGCGTAAAATAATCTTTAACTGAGCTAAACTCTGTTGTAAATCCTTGTTGCAAAGGTGTAAAAGCTGCTGTGTTGAATTGATCATTGAATCTGTAAAATTGTCTTTTAAAAGGAGGAACGGAATACTGCAGTTTGGCAGGGGTGAGGAGGGTTGTGAAAGTTTTTCCTTACCAATTTTTAATTAGCTGCTGAATGTAAAAGGAGGAAATTAAGAAGCTGTCTCTAAATTGAAGGAGATTCTAAAAGGAAAAAAAAATCAATAACGTTTAAAGAATCAGATTTTCAGTTAGAACTTCATGGGTCCTTTCCAAACTATTAAGCAGATGTAATTTAGAGCCAGTGATTGGAACATTTGATTCAGGAATATCAAATGTTAGTAGCTCTGTCTTAGAGGCACTATTGTGTTTGTGGTCTGAAATGGAGCTTTCTGCCATTTGGAGTATCTTCAGAGGATGTTCATGATAGAAAATGTTAGACTTGTTTTATAATAGCAGTTTCCTAGGTTCACATAGTGGCTTCTCATAGAGCACTCGGTCATGGGTTGTGGGTCAACACGGAAAGTGTTCTGCACAGAACTGCTTTGTCATCTGCCTATTGTAAGTGAAGAGAAGGAGGTGAAATGAGGCAAGGGTTTTATCCAGTGTGCCGCCTACACGGTTGCCTTCACATGTTAGAGAATATGTGGTGTAGTGAGTAGGCACTTGCTGAAAGTAGACACACAGTCTCTTTCCAAAGAAATGGGAGAGCCAAGGGGAAGCCTCTAACTGACTTAATTTCTGAATCTCCCACTTTCCACCAGGATAGCCTGTGGAGCATAGTAGCAATGCACTGTGTTTACCCTGAGCTCATGATAAAGTAATAATTCAGCCTTTTATGTGGAGTGAATAGAGAAATGTGACCACTTAGCATATGATTAGTTATATATTTAACACTCATACTATATCAGGCAGTAGCATTGTTCCTCTTAGTTTTAAATCTGTATGAAGATGCTCAGATGACAAATAGATGCTCATCAGAGGAGAAGTAGATGTATATTTTCTTTAAGGATAGATATGCTGTGGGAGGAAAAAAAGAAGGGAGAAGAAAATAGGCGTCAATGTTAGTCCCAGATTTACTGAAATGTGTCCAGGTTAACAACTAACAATACATTCTTTTTCCTTTGTCCAGCAAACCAAAGAATTGCACAATGCCTGCGAATTGCACAGCTCTGCTGGTGAGTTCTCCCAGTGACAGATGAAGCTGCATCAGTAGAATGGCTATCATAGGACTAGGAGCCTGGAGCCAAGACCTGAATCATGGCTCAACCTTAACTGTTTGTATGCCAGGCTAGATTATGGGTTGCCACTTACTGTGAATACACAGCTGAAATCCAGTCTCCTGAAAAGGCCAAGGATGCCTAGAGATCTCAGCTATGAAGTCTATTCATTGTGCAGGAATAGAAACCTCAATATATGAAAGCCTTGATTTGTGGGCATTTTTTCTTTTTTAAGGGGTTTGAATTACTTGCAAGGAGGTAGAGCCCAAGCATGTAGAAATCAGGTAGCAGTGAAGAAAGAGAATCAAATGCTAACAGTAGTGCAAGATTAGAGCTAGGAAGTGAAGGTTCAAGTGTTTCCTGTTTGGTAAAACTGACTTCTGTACCCTCGTTATAGTGTGGGTTTGCTGTTCTCGTATGCTACTGCTGCTGCAAATTGCTCTATTTATACCAGATAAAATGTATGTAGATGTCACAACACAGATGTTACCTTCAAATTTGTTCTACTTAGTCGCTGTTTTTTAAATTATTTTCAAGGCTCAAATTCTTTACACAGACAGCTGTGATATCAAGCGGCATTAAGAACTCTTGCTGAGTATTTTATTTATATTATTCATCCTGATCAATCAATCATAAGCTGTTGCATCTTATTTTAATTACTATAGTAGGTGTTTCCTCACAGTTTGTAATTTATCCATTAGTCTAGGACTGGAACCTGATGGGTAATGTCATCTATAGTTTAGGCCTACGAGCAAACTTGACCCTTACAGATGGCTATATCAGTGAATTAGTAGAGGTCTAAAATGTTACCTTTTCATAAGAGGAGTTTTATCACTGTGAGTACTCAAAAACATGTAATAACAAACTTACAGTCTTTAGTCTTCGGATTTTAGTGGCTTGCACCCAGAATATCTGCAGCAGTGCTTTGGGATCCCACCTGAAGTCTTCACGGAAGGCTATTTCTTGTAAAGCTATTAGCCCGGCAGAATGGAAATCAGAGTGGGTTAAATTTCTCTGTTTCTCAATTGGGACATTTGAACTGAATATTTTAAACCTGACTTGAATAACTTTCATCCAGTACCGCCGCCATAATGCCTTTGGTATAGATATATGCAGAGGCCTGATACAGCTGTAAACAAAAGGATGGATGCACCAGGATATGAAATGAGAGCAATTGAATGCTGGAGGTCTGTCTTTCGGAGAATGAAGGAAGTCAAATAAGCCATCTGGGGCATGCACTCAGGAGGCACGTCTGCAGAGTCTAAACCGGTATAACTCCCAGTTTCAATCTCCAGCTCCGTATTTGTGAAAAGCCTGCCTCTGGTTTTCACGTTTTACTTCAATGGAATAGCGCCTAGCTCATGAGATTTCAAGCCTGATGTGATGAATTGCACCTGTCCAAATGGTGAAGCAAGAACAACTGAAACAAGAGTTAGCCCAATGCCTTAGAAAGTTTCCAGATGAGCATTTATCTCTCTTCACAAAAGTTTGTCTTGTACAGCTCTTTTTTGCCTTCCTACATAGTTGCTTGCCATATATGTGTATGTCTGTAATTGTAGATACAGGCTGCTTTTTATTTTTAAATTTTTTTTCTTCTTAAATTATTCTCTTTTCTGCATGTCTACAAATATAAGCAAAATGAAAACTGAATAGCTCAGTATAAGATCTGTGCTTTCTTAGCTACTCTTACCTTGAGGATCTGTGGTATAAAATTAAGAAACTTCCTCCTAAAGGTTTCAGAGAAAATATGCATAGCAAAACCCCCTGAAAAGCCACAACCCAAAATCAAGAGTCTGAATGAAAAACACATCCCCCTGAGTTACTTAGGTGTTGATTCCTTATTGTATCTTGTCATTTTACTAGCTCTTCAGTCTTTCTGGAGTTTTCCAGATAGCTATTATTGTAAATAGGCATTTTTAAAAAAAAGTAATTCTCCATAGGTGGGACAGGGTGCTTTTGATCATTACTTTCATAGTACGTGGCACATGAGGTTTGTGCTGTTATTTCAGTTATTCCAGCTGGAGAACCTGAGGCACAGGAAGGGTAAGAACTTGCTCCCTCACGAGGAAACTAGCAAGTGAGGAGCCACAAAGCAAACGCAAGCCCATCTGTGGTAAGCTAGGCCTCTCAGATGTCTATTTTTGTATAATCGCATTAGGAAAGTGTCACTAGGTGGTAATTGACAAAATCTGTTAGTGTTCCTCAAGTTTGTAGGGGGAGTAAATGAGAAGTCTCTCGTTAATTGGCTTCTAAACTGTAACATTTTTCATGAAGCTCTTCATAGCCAACCCTACTTTTCTAATATGTGAAACCAACCTGAAATTATAACTGAAAAGGAGGCCTGGGAAAAGCCTTCAAAAAAGACTTTTATATACTTGACGGTAAATAGGAAATGTGCAAACTAGAGATCTTTTCCTTTTAAAATCTTGAATCTTATTTGTCCTCTGGTGTTTGTCAGCGTGCCTTTGTGTGAGCCTTGTTTCGGTTTTGTTCAGGGTAGAAACTAACTTATGTTAAAATGTATTTATCCTACCAAAATACGGACATTTCAAATTCATTGGGGTGCAGGATCAAACTACAAAATTACTAGAGTAAACTGAAATAGTCAGAAGTATGAGCAATGAAAGAGACGCTTGACACAAATATGAAGCTCTGGGCCCAAAGAAAGAAAATCAAGATCTTGGTCACAATTTGTGGTGAATTTCAGCTTATCTCTTTGGTACCAACTCCTGCTTGTTCATGTAACCAAATATCATAGCATTCACATAACAGCTATGGGAAATTAATTGTGGGTTGGGCGGCAATATTATTCCAAAATGAGTCTAATTTCAGGTATTTCATAATCTGAAACAATTTGAGACTCACAGTGCTTTCGGCATATTTCTTCCTCAGACTGTTCTACTCTACTACAGGTGATGGAATTTTGCTGATTTATACCAGTTAGTGACATAGGCTACTGTTTTTCTTTACAATTGCTTATCCCTCATCTGCCTGTCCGTATACACTGTAATACCTCTCATTATAACCCATGGATCAGCTTTGAATACTCCCAATTTTTTAATTTCCAGATTTGCCATGTTTTCTAATAGCAAAATTAGTTTAGTCCTAGTCTGCATCGTCAAACAGTCAACATGTCAGACACCAGTTTGGTAATTACTCTTTAGTGTACAGGCCCAGAGTGTGAAGTTTTCATTTGTTTTTGGTTTTTGTTTTTTGTTTTTTTAATTTGATTGTGGCTCACAGGTTTCTTTTCCAAGGTCCCTAAGGAAGATGTTTCTATTCAAAATGCAGTCAAAAATAATTACTGAATTTTGTAAATTAATTCATATGTACAGAAAATCAGCATTTTCCAAGAATTTCTGTGTGTCTTTTGATAATCTGAGTAAGCTGAGATTTGCCTTGGAGTTAGCTGTACGTTCCAGAGGTCTTAGGCAGAAAGAGTTTTATATCTATTAGATGATAAACTAAATGGAAACAGCCTGCAGGAAAGCATTTCCTGAGTCCATCATAATCATTCAGATCATGCTTTTGTTTTGTTGGTAAACATTGTTCTTTAATTCAGAAAACAGTTTGTACTGGCCTGGCGAAGCCTGTCTCATTTGATAATGGGCTCTGAATCCAGTGGATTATTGCAGGGATTTCATCTTGCAGTAATCTCCAGGGAGAAATGTACAAACAGCTGGGAGAGCAAGGAGGAGCTGCAGTGTGCGGCGGGAGTTTGTGGAGCAGAATTTTGGGGTGCTGGAGTGGATCTCAATACCACCATGAATCTTTTCTGTTTTTCTCTGGTAAGTGTACACACACATGTTTTTATTTAGTGGGTTGCTGAGTTGATCTGGTGGGTGTGTTTGGATGGAAAAAAAAATCAAGGTCTTGCATCACAAACTGTGCAAGGGTTGTGTAACAACAGTGAGTCCCTCTAGCATAGATGAAAGAGTTTATGTATGAGAAATTATATGTAGCAAAATACGATTCAGTAAAAGTAAGATGAAGCAAAAAGCATAATAAATGTACTGTGCGCTATCTGTGACTATTACAAAACCATGCGGATTTAAACACGAGGCATTTGACCTCAACACTGTAAAATGCCTCATATGTGTGTTAAAATTACTAAATATATGTATGCTATAATTTGCTTTAAGCTAGGTTTTTTTTTGAGATAATAGTATCTGTTTTCCTTTTTAAGTAGTTTGGGAGAACTGCTAGAACTTTTCAAGCATTAGTTTTCTATTAGCCAAGCATGAATACATAGTCATCAGGGCTAATCCGGTCATATGGCAATATTTACTCACAGACAGAGGAGTTCATTTAAGAGCCTCTTCAGGTTTTTTTTTCTCCACTTTCTTCCCCCCCCCCTCTTTCCTTGCCCCAAGACAACTGGTCAGAATGAACAGGTAAATCAGGATAGGAAATCCACGGAAACTGTTTCTGTTTTTAAAGCTTAACCATCTGCCAATACCAATGCTCGGTATTAGTAATGGTAATTAGGTGAGTATATTTGCTGTATTTACACAGCACAGTAGATCTGTTTGCCCATTTTTCATCTTTTGTCCAGATATTTAGTATAACTTCCCCATATGTTTAGAAAGAACAATAAAAATCAATATTCAAACTGAATTGACACAAATTCAACTAGGGGAGCTGCTTTGTGTAAACCATTGTTTCTGATTGCTAATGCTATCTTAGTGCAGAGTACTGGTGTTCTCCAGATTGTAAGGATTAAAAGCTGTTTTGGAGTACTTAAAGTAAAATGCAGTGGTATTTTAGGATTCTGTGACAAGAGGCACTCATAAAAAATAATTCCCTGGGAATTCAATGACACTTTTGATCATAGTTTAATGGGTATTAAACTGTGTATTTGTTCAAAATTAACAAAGGCTTTGTGGTACAATCTGTAACAGCTTGAAAATACTAATTTCTGAAGTTCTTTGGGACAGAACTCTTCTATCAATATTTTTTTGTTCCATTGGGGCAGCTTCTTGCTTTCTGTGTAGGTCACTGTTCAAAAAGGTGTTGAGCCTTGTATCAGTTGAGACATCAGCATTTAGACAAAATGTGAGGTAGATTGTGTGGGTGAGAGTAGGTCAAGTTGCAGTTTCTCTGTTAAACCAGGTATGCAGCAACTGGAGTTTTTGTGAGAGAGACAATGACTGCAGCAATAATGGATGGTTCAAACAAGTGAAAGCTAGTGCCATGATAGTTTCTGTAACGAAATAATTAGTTCTGTTTAAAGATTGCTGCTAAGAAGATAACCTCCGTTCTTTACAAGCTTTCCATGGGAGCCATTCTGTCCGCTTTGGTAATCTTTTGAGCACCTAGCAAAACACCTCAAAAGTTATCAAGATCTAAAGATAATTTATAGGTCACTAATGTATTTCATAAAACTGAAAGCCCTGTGCAGTCCTCCCTATGCATGCGACGTAGTGCAGTTGCTTTCTGTAATCAGATTGTCTAGCTTGGAAATGAGCTAGTGATCCAAGTATGTACACTAGCTACTTTTACTCTGTCAGCCTGTGACTGCGAAAAGGCTGACAACAAAGTGGTTAAGTATCAATATAAGGGTATTTACTTTACTCTTCAAGAGAGTCAAGTCAGAAATAATGTACAGCAACAAAATAATTAGGCTTTAAAGACAACTTTTAAAGACACTAGAGGAGCCAGCTCCTTAGTAGATGCAGATAGCCACTGATGAATAGAAATCACTGCTGATTTACATCAAGTGAACATCTGGAGTAACTGCTAAACCTGAAACCATGGTAGAGAAGTTTAGACTATCAGCAGACAGAACAAAAAGAGCTGTCCAAAAAAAAAAGTATTCTCATGGAAATATTTTCCTCACATAGACTGACTGACAAGATTTCAGACTGCAATGAGTGTGTGCTTGTGTGTAAGTGTGTGTGTACATATGCATATATTTTTAAAATACATTGTTTTCTAGCTCAGACAATAGTTTTCTACCCTAGGGAGTATAGTGGTTGAAGTAAGCTACAACCTGAGGGAACGACAAGCATATTCTGTTCAAAAACAAAGCAGAACCAGACTTCTGGCTGATGCAAAGTGGTGGAAGACTATGGTAATTAAAGAATCATCAGTTTATGCTGTCAGATTTGACTCTCTATGGGTTTACTTTCATACCTGTCCGTAAAACTGAGACATATTTTTAGCATGAGAGACGCAGTGTTATGGGCCAGTCTAGCAAGTGGTGACATGGAGGCTGAAGACACTCAAGAGTCACAAGATGGTTGTAAGAGCTTTGGAGCCTGGACTGGACTCTGCCCTTCCCAGGGAGGCAGAAGAAATTACTCCAATCTGTTGCCACCTGGGAGCCCTTTGATCTCCTAGTAGGAGTGCTCCAGCATGGGGTGTTTCCCCACCAGTACTTTGTGTCCTGAGTTGACTTCAGAATGATTTGGTTTCTCAACTAAGATTAATTTTGCATGAGACTCATTGCCTTGTTCTCAAGGAATTTGCAGACAAATTAGATTTGCCTTCAAAACCTTGTGTCCCTTTTCCATTTACAAAATGATTGAAAGCATAAATGTCCCTTCTTTTGTAGACATATCATGTTAAAAGGTCAACCTTAGACCCTGAATTTGCAGTGTCTTTTCCATCTTATGGTGCTTAGCATGTCAGACAATTAAATCAGAACGATACTCTTTGTATTATGGACAATATGCAGAGGGGTGCCCAAATTAAGCACTGCTTCTGTATGAATTGCAAGAAATTATGTCGCCAAACCATCTATTTTGATACCCTGCCTAATAAATGGCAGCATCCTACAAAACTGAGAAATAAAATATATTATTGAATCGTCAAGTCCTTTAATTAAGGTAGAATTTTTTTTTTTACATTATTCTGCTGAATCAACTCTCCAATATCGAGGATATACATACTGGGGTTAGCACCAATTCACCTGGAATACTACCAGTTAATCCTGTCCTGAGTTATTCTGTTTTCTGATAGGGTATGCTTTTACTGGTTTGGTATCATTTACTCCTGGAAGCAGCAGACATGTCTCCTTAGATGGGGCCATTTTTGACCACGGTTGTACGCTTAGCCCAAATAACAGGTTTTTCAGATATTTCTCTACTTTTGGTCCCACAAGGAAGACAGAGGCTTCAAGTCATTGATAAAGTACCCACATCGAGGAAAGTGTCCAGGCATTGAGCTTCCTTGGCATGTAAGAACCTGTGTCTATTCTAGCAAACCCTCCAAAACAAGGTGGCTGCATGCAACCTGCCTATCAAGTACGGTTTTGATGGTGTTTTAACAACTTTGCCAAGGAGTCGTTTGGATGTCTGTTAGTTGACATAAGACAAGTGAGGGCCAGGGACTGTTCTGGCAGGGGGCACCAGTGCAGGTGATCACGTTACAGTACCCTGGTTCATTCTTGTCCATCATTTCATTTACTAAGAGAGGTATAGCCAAATGTGTTTCTGTCTCAAAGAAAAACTGAATTTCAGTAAAGTTTCCTTAAGAAAGTGGATGTGAGGGGCATGAAAGACTTCCTTACACAAGGCAATACTTAAAGGATAGAGCCTACCTGCTCTGGCATTGAACAGTGGCATTAGTAATGGAACTAATGAATACAGGGAAGAATTTCAGATACTTAAGAGGTGCTGACATTTTGTATATCAGAAACCTGTGCAAGAAGGGCAGTAGGGAAAGGATACAACACTCCTAATCACAGGCTTGCTCAGATCAGTTATTCTGAGTTGAGCACTGATCTTGGGTTTTAAGCCAAATAAGATCCCTTGCATTTGTCTATTTCTCTTCCATATGGTAGCTTTCTAACTACCACTTTTGCTAGTAAAACATGAAGTTAAGTACTGAGTGAAACTCTAACCATCTTAGTGATTTTCAGTGGCATTGAACTAGTTATATATTTTATTGTGATAGTTGGTTTAAAGATGTGCTGACAGCACAATGTAAAATATATTGCACCTAATGTTATAAACTGAAACAGCCCTTTGCACTAACTAATGTTTCTATGGTGAAAAATGCAGAGAAAATAAGTATTAATAAAAGTGGTGTAATAGATACATTATTAACTAGATGGAGCCTCCATATCTTAAAGAAACCATAGAGTAAATAAATAGAAAGATGCTAATGCTAAGACGGCTATTGGGGCATGATGTTACTTAGAAATGGATTTGACTTAAAAATATGTGTTTTAACAAAGAAGGATTTACCTGAATGTGGAAACACCATCCTCTAAAGTGTAGTGTGAGTAGAAGAGATCTGAGTGGTTGAGCTCTGTGATGCTTCCCATGTAATCATCTTCATATACTCCTTGTTCGTTTTAGCTGGATTGCTATCATCCCACCATACACAGGAGTTCACATTTAAACACTGAGCTCGAGAATGACCTGACTGCATTACTAAATGCACCTCTCTCTGCCTTATGATCGATCTAGTCTCTGCATGCCATAATAATAATATCATGCAAAGAAAAGAGCTACAGATTATTATTTTCTTCTAGATCTGAACTAGAACCTTTTCTCCTACAATACTCCTGAGGCAAAGGGCTTCAAAAGGCTTTCTCATCCCGTGTAGGAGAAAGGAAATGTACTAACTACTCCAGAATTAAGTTAATGTTTTCTTCTGCTATGTCTCATATTGCTTTGTGCTGTTTAGTGCGCTCAGGACTACTAAAGGAGTTGATATGTGAAATGGAAAACTTTAGTGACACTGCGGTTTTTGGTATAAAAGTAGACCTAACTTAAAAAAAAAAAAGGAAGCAAGAAAATTTCAATTTCAGTTAAATACTTTGAGTTGCCCTGAAAGAAAGTTATTTCTTTCAATATTTACCTCCTACAATGGAAATATACTCCTACAAAGTATAAAACCAGTCAGCAAAGAATACTCTTTTGTAAACTGAAGGTGAGCTTTCTCTTTGTTGGGCACTCTCTTTCTCAGTCTTTTGTGCTTTCTCATGCAGACTTCCTTGCACTCGCTTTCTTGGCCGTCCTCTCTCGCACCCCATCTCTCTCTCGTGCACGCTCATTCTTTCTTGTGCCTGCTTTTACTTGAGCCCACTCTCTCATGTGCCCTCACTCTTTCTCATGCCTTCGCTCTTTCCCACAGTTTTGCCCTTTCTTGAGCCCACCCTTTCTTGAGCCCTTGCGCTCGCTCTTTGTATTGCTCAAGCCCTCTCATTCTCACACTCTTTTTTTGTGTGCTTTCTCTCTCATGCTCTCTTATCCTCACACGCTCTCTTTTTCTCGCATGCTGTTTCTCATGACCCTTCTCAGTCTCTCTCTTTCTCTTGCACTCACTTTCTATCACTCTTTCTCTCCCTTTCTCACATGCACTCTGCCTTTCTCATGCTTTAGCTCTTTCTCATATATTTTGTTGCACACACTTGCTCTTACATGCTCATGCCTTCTCATGCCCACGCCCTTTCTCATGCCCAATGTTTCTCGCATCTTTACACTTGCTTTTTCTCACATGTGTGCTCTCTATCTTTTTCTTACGTGCCCACTCTTTCTCTCTCACCCGCTACCTCTTTCTCATTCTCTCTCACATGAACTTGCTCTTTCTCCTATGCTTGCTTTTTCTTGCACATGGTCATAATCTTTCGAATGCCCACTCCCCTTCTCATGACCTTGCTCTCTTTCTCACTCCCCTTCTTGCCCCTTTCTCACGCCTGTATGCGCTTTCTCACACCCCTTTCTTGTTACTTTGCACCCTTTCTTGTGACTTTGTTCTCACTCTTTATCACACCCTCACTTTATTGCACATGCTTTCTTTTTTTCCTGCCATGTCTTTCTTTCCTGCACACTCTTATTCACATGCTCTCTCTCCCTTTCTCTTTCTCTTTTCCTCTCTTCCCCTGCCCCCTCTCCCCTTCCTTCTCTCCCCCTTCTTTCCCTCCTTCTACTCCTCTTTCAAGCATCCTTTCTCTCATGTACATGCTCACTCTTTCTCACACGCTGGTGCACCTGTTCCATGTCTTGTGCCCTCACTGTCCTCACAACCTCATGCCCTCTCTTGTGACCCTGCACTAACTCTTTCTCACGTACCCATGCTTGGATTCTTGCATGAGCAAGAAAGCCCTTTCTCACAACACTGTGCCTTTTCTTGACGCCTCATGTTCTTTCTCACAACCTTGCACCCTAACAACCTCACATCCTTTCCTGCAACCTCACATTCAGTCTTTCTCACAACTTCATGCTTGCCTTCTCAGGTACACTTTATTTCTTGCACCATGCCTCTCTCTTTCCAACTCTCTCACGCATGCTCTCACTCTCTCTGTTCCTTGCTCACTCCCTCCTTCCTTGCATACTCATGCCCCCACTCTCTTTCTCCTCCTGTGCTCCATTTCTTCTATACATTCATGCTTTCTTGTGTGCTCCCCTTCTCAAGTGCTCTCTTTCCCATGCTCTCACTTTCTCATGTGCTGTCTTTTTTCTACACTTGCATTTTCTCACATATTTGCACACATTGCAGCCTTGCCCCCACTTTCTCTTGCGTCCACCCTTTCCCCCACCCTCATGCTCAGTCTATTGCTCTCTCTCCGTTTCTCTCTCCTGTCTTCTCTCTTTTCTCTCTTTCTCTCTCCTACTGACTCGTCTCTCTCCTTCTCCCTCTTTTTGTCATGTGAAATCTTTCTTGTGCATGCTTGCTTTTTCTCATGTGTGCTTGTTATCTCATGCCCTCATGCCCTTTCTCTTGACCCTGCACTACTTCTTGCAACATTGGGCCCTTTCTTGCAAACTCATGCTTGTTCTTTCTTACCCACTCACACTAGCGTTCTCGTATGCACTTTCTCTCTTGTGCCATCTCTCTATTTCCCTAACTCTCCCTGTTTCTTGCTCCCTTCCCCCCCTCCTTCTTTCATGCTCTCTCGCTCTCTCCCCTTCTCCCTCTCCCCCTCTTTTTCTTTATCTTTCTTCTTTGTGCACCCTTGCTTTTTCTTGCAAGTGATCATATTCTTTCTTGTGGCCACTCTCTTTCTCACATCCATGCTTTTCCTCGCTCCCTTGCACCCTATCTTGTGCCTTTATGCCCTTTCTTGCAACCTCACTCTCACTCTTTCTCATGCCCTTGCACTCACTCTTTCATGCACACATTCTCTCTCCCTTCCACACTCTTCCTGTTTCTTGCACACATGGTCCCTCTTTCTTGAGTTCTCTTTCTCTGTTTCGCTCCTTCTTTCTCCTCTCCCCTCACTCGTTTTCTCTTTCATTTTCTATGTCCTTGTCTCCTCCTCTCTACCCTCCTCTGTCTTTTTGTCTCTTTGCATGTCTCTCCTTCTGTTTCTTGCTTTATCCCTCTCTCTCACTCCTTATCTCTTTCTCTCTGACATGCGGACATGCACTTTCTCATGTGCACTTGCTCTTTATCATACATGATCATGCTTTTTCGTGCTCGCTCACTCGCTTATGCCCTTACTCTTTCTTGTACCAATGCACCCCTTTTTGTGCTCTTGTACCCTTTCTCATGGCCATGCCCCCATTCCCATGTTACCCTCTTGCTCGTGACCTTGCACCCTTTCTCACAACCTCATTCTTGCTTTCTTATGTGCTTGTGCTCGCTTTCTTTCTAACACCACCTCTCTTTCCTAAACACCCTTATTAGTGCACTGTCTCCCCTGCAATCCCTACCTCACTCATTCACGGTCCCTCATGGTCTGTCTCGCTCTTTCCCATCTTTATCTCCCTTACGTCTTCTTTTCCTCCCTCTTTTCCCTCTCTCTCTCATTCTCACATAATCTTTTTCTTTCTTTCCCTCTCTCTCCTCATATTATCTTCTCCCTTTTTGTGTCCCCCTTTGTCTCTCCCTCTCTATCACTCTTTAATGTTCTTACTCTTTAACTCTCGTTCTTGTGTCCTTACTCTTTTTTGTGCCCTTCCTTATTCTCAGAACCTTTCTCTCTCTTGCATGCTTGCTCTCCCTTGTTTCTTGCGTGCTGGCTCTTTTTCTTGTGCCCTCACACCCATCCTTTCTCATGCCCACTCTTTCTCATGCAAGATTTATCTCCCTCTTTCTTGAGAGCTTTCTTTCTTGGGGGCCCTTTACCTCTCTCTCTGTGGCTCTCCGTCCATCTAGCTCTCTTTCTTTCACATACACTTGCTCTTTCTCACAGTTGATAATGCTCTTTCTTGTGTTTGTTCCCTTTCTCTCAACCTATTCTCTTTCTTGTGCCCTTACTCCCTTTCTGTCAACCCCATTCTCATGACTTCACCCCCTTTCTTGTGACCTCACACCCTTTCTCTCAACGTCATCCTTGTTCTTTCTCATGCTCTCACACTCATTTTCTCATGCGTGCTTTCTCTCCTTCTGCCATACTCTCTCTTGGTTTCTGGTGCGGTCCCTCTCTCAATCTCTTTTTGACCTTTATCTATGATTCTATTCTATTCATAAATCATATCTATTGGCGGCCGGTCATGAGCGGTGTTCCCCAGGGCTCAGTACTGGGGCCGGTCTTGTTCAATATCTTTATCAATGATCTGGATGAGGGGATCGAGTGCACCCTCAGTAAGTTTGCAGATGACACCAATTTGGGCAGGAGTGTTGATCTGCTGGAGGGTAGGAAGGCTCTGCAGAGGGACCTGGACAGGCTGGATTGATGGACCGAGGCCAGCTGGATGAGATTCAACAAGGCCAAGTGCCGGGTCCTGCACTTGGGCCACAACAACCCCATGCAGCGCTACAGGCTTGGGGAAGAGTGGCTGGAAAGCTGCCCAGCAGAAAAGGACCTGGGGGTGTTGGTCGACAGCCAGCTGAACGTGAGCTGGCAGTGTGCCCAGGTGGCCAAGAAGGCCAATGGCATCCTGGCCTGTATCAGAAATAGTGTGGCCAGCAGGAGTAGGGAAGTGATCGTGCTCCTGTACTCGGCACTGGTGAGGCCGCACCTCGAATCCTGTGTTCAGTTTTGGGCCCCTCACTACAAGAAGGACATTGAGGTGCTGGAGCGTGTCCAGAGAAGGGCAGTGAAGCTGGTGAAGGGTCTGGAGAACAAGTCTGATGAGGAGCGGCTGAGGGAACTGGGGTTGTTTAGCCTGGAGAAAAGGAGGCTGAGGGGAGACCTCATCGCTCTCTACAACTACCTGAAAGGAGGTTGTAGCGAGGTGGGTGTCGGTCTCTTCTCCCAAGTCACTAGCGATAGGATGAGAGGAAATGGCCTCAAGTTGCGCCAGGGGAGGTTTAGGTTGGACGTGAGGGAAAATTTCTTTACTGAAAGAGTGGTGAAACACTGGAACAGGCTGCCCAGGGAAGTGGTTGAGTCCCCATCCCTGGAGGTATTTAAAAGACGTGTAGATGAGGCGCTTAGGGACATGGTTTAGTGGGCATGGTGGCGTTGGGTTGACGGTTGGACTCGATGATCTTAGAGGTCTCTTCCAACCTTAATGATTCTATGATTCGATGATTCTATCTCCACCCCCCTTCTGTCTCTCCCTCTTTCTTCCTCTTTCCCCTCGTTCTTCCTCATTCTTGCTCTCTTTCAGACACTATCTCTTTCTTGCCATCTCTCTCACACACTCAAACTTTTCCTTGCACACGTGCTCTTTCTCACATTAGCTCTCTTTCCTGTGCCCTCACACCCACCTCTTACTGTGCCCTCTCTTTCTCGCACATGGTCCTGCTCTTTCACCCACTTGCTCCTCTTCTCACGACCTCACTCTGTTGCAACCTCATGCCCTTTCTCATGCCCTTGCTCCCTTTCTTGAGGCTTCACTGTCACTCATTCTTATGCCCTCGTGCTCGCTTTCTTGCACTCCCTCTCCCTCTTTCTTGAGAGCTGTCTTTGTCACAGGTGCTCCCTTTCTACCTTGCACACACTCGCTGTTTCTCACATGTGCACTATTTCTCACAAGTTGTCCTGCTCTTTCTCGTGCTCCCTCCCTTTCTCACACCCTCTCTGTCTCGTGGCCTTGCACCCGCTCTTACACCCTCTCCCCCATTCTCATGACCTCACCCCCTTTCTCTCAACCTTGCTCTCACTGTTTCTCATGCCCTCACGCTCACTTTCTTGCACACACTTTCTCTTTCTTGCACAATCGCTCTTTCACGTGCCATCTCTTCCTCACACACACTCTCTCTCTGTACTACTCACGTGATCTCTCTCCCCCTTTGTAAACGGTCTTATGATTTCTCCCACTCTTTCCCTCTCCCTCTCCCTCACTCTTCCCCTCCCTCTCTCTTGCTCTTTCCCTCTGTTTCCCCCTAATTTTCTCTCATGGGCACTCTCCTTCCCACCCATACTTCCTTTCTTGTGCCTCCTCCTTTTCTCAGACCATCACATCATTTCTTGTGCCAGTGCTTCCTTTCTAACACCATCATGCCCTTTCTTGTGACCTCACACCCTTTCCTGCACCCTTGCACTCTGTTTTTCTCATGCCCTCATGCTTGCTTTCTTGTGTGTGCTTTTTTTTCTGCATGCCATCTTTTTCCAGCACTCTCTCTTTCTCACATTCTCTCTCTTCCCCCCTCTTTCTTGCACTCTCTGTCTCTCTTTCTCTTGCATGTGCACTTTCTTGCACCTTTGCTCACGCATGCTTGCACTTTTTTTTGCACACTCCCTTTTTCAAGCACTTGCCCTCTCTCATGCTCTTGCCTTTCTTGTGCTCTTGCTTTTCTCTGTGTGCTTGCTTTCTTATGCTCCTCAACCCTTCTCTTGCCCTCAACCCTTCCCCTTCTTGCACTCACCCTTTCCTGTGTCCTCATGCTCACTCTTTCCCATGTGAGCTTTCTCTTTTTTGTGAGCATTCTTTCTCACATGCTCGCTCTCCCTCTCACTTGTACGCTCTCATTCTCTCTCTCATGTGCACTTTCTTTCTCACATGCTCACTCTCTCACATGCAGGCTTCCTTCCTCATGAGCTATCCTTTTCTCATGCCCTTGATTTTTCTCACACCCTCACTTTCTTGTGCCCTCACGCACTTTCTTAAAACCTTGTGCTATATCCTTTTCACACCCTCATGCTTGCGTTCTCACACACGTGTTCTTTCTCAATCCATCTCTCTCTTTTGCCTTGCACCCCTTCTCTCTCCTTCTTGTGTTGTCTCCCTCTTTATTCCTTGTGCATTTCTGGAGTGCTCCCCTTTTCTTGTGGCCTTGACTTTTGGTGCCCTCCCTCTTTCTTGCACCCTCATTCTGCCTTGCACGTGCTTGCTGTTTCTCATGCAACCATGCTCTCACATGCTTATGTGCTTTACCCCACCCTTGTGCTTTCCTTTCTTGTGCCCACGCCTTCCCATGCCCTCACACTCACTGTTCACACTCACTGTTTCTCACGTGGGCTTTCTTTCTCATTTGATCTTTCACACGCACTCTTTCTCTCCCTCGTACTTTAGCACTCTTTCTCACATGTTCTTTCTCTCTGTCTTGATCTCACCTCCCCTCTTTCTCTCTCACTGTTTCTTGCTTTATTTAGCTTTTGCTCTTTCTTGCTTCCTCACTCTTTCTCTCTCACCCTCTCTCTCTTTCCCTCTCTTTCTCTCATGCTCACACTTTTCTCATTCATGCTGACTTTTTCTTGCACTGGTGCTCTTTCTGGATATCGGCATGCTCTTTCTCATGCCCACTCCTTTTCTCATGCCCTCACTCTCTTTCTCATGCCTGGTCTCTTTGTTGTATCTTCACTTTCTTTCTCACAACCTTGCACCCTTCCTTGCGACCTTGTGGCCTTTCCTGCAACTGTGCACTCACTCTTTCCCATGCCCTTATGTCTTGCTTTCTTCCTCATGCCATCTCTTTCTTGCACCTTTCCACACATTCTCTTTCTTACACACTATTTCCCTCTTTCTTGTGTGTTCTTTCTCACACACTCTTGCGCACAGGCACTCACTCTTTCTCATGCCTTTGCTCTCTTGCTTACTTTCTTGTCCATGCTCACACCCTTTCTGTATATCCCCTTTCTTCAGCGCCCTCCCTTTCTTGCACCCTTGCCCCTTTCCGTGCCCTCTCTCTTTTTGGTGCCCTCGTTCTTTCTCGTGCCCTCACTCTTTCTCATTCCCTGGCTCTTCCTCACACGCACTTTCTATTTCTTATGCACTTACTCCCTCTCTCACACACTCACATGCTTCCTCATGCACTCATACCCTTTCCCGTGCCCTTATGCTCACTCTTCCTCAGGCGAGATTTCTCTTACTCATTTGACGTCTCTTTCTCATGCGCTCTTTCTTGCCCTCTCTCACTCTTAGTCACGCTCTCTCACAGTTTCTCTCACTTGCTCTCATGCATTCTCTCTCCCTCCCTTCCTACCTCGTCTCTTTCTTTCTCTTCTTCACCCGCTCTCTCTTCTGTGTGCTTGCTCTTCCTTGTGCACTTGCTTTTTCTTGTGTTCTTTCTCGTGTGCACTCGTGCTTTCTCATGTGGTCCACTTCTTGCATGCATCCTCTTTCTCATGCCCTCACTCTTTTTCATGTGCTTCCTATTCCTTATGGCCTCACTTTCTCATGTGCACTTGCTCTTTTTCTGCATACTTGCTTTGTCTTACACACCTGCTCTTTCTTGCACCCTCATGCTCCATCTTTCTCACATAAGCTTTCTCTCGTTTGAGCTCTTCCTCACGCTCTCCCTCTCTGCCTTTCCTAAGCACTCATTCTCACATGCTCCCCCTTACGCTTTCTCTCCCTTTCTCTCTCGTTGTCTCTCCGCTCTTCTTCTCTCTCCCTATCTCTTCCCCCTCTTTTCTTGCTCTTTTCCTCCCTTCTCTCTTTCACATAGTTTTCTTTCTCTTTGTCTTTTTTCTCTCTCTTGTCTTACCCTCCTCCTCTCTCTTCCTCTGCTCGCTCGCTCTCCTTTCACTCTTCCTCACCCTCTCTTTTCCCTCCCCTTTTCTCTCTCTCTCACTCTCTCTTTCACACGAGCTCTCTTTTATGCTTCCATCTCTTAATTAAATACACTCTTCACCAAAATTCTGCATGATTCCCTATTGAGGGAGAAGTATATGGTTGCATTTTACATTGCAGAATCCTGGAAGTGTGTAACAAGGTTTTAAACTCATCATTTTTGTCTAGAAAGGCTCAATCCACAACTTCAGACAGGGAGCCTGAACCATCGTTGCTACATGGCAACATAGTTACAGGAAGAAAAAGTAATATTCTTACGAATAAACACGGTTGGTGTCAAAACCCAGGCTCAGCTGGCTGTTAGGAGCACAAGCCACGCGTAGTGTGCTTCATAAGCCATGCGCCATTTTGCCAGGAAGCATTAACTCATTAGTTCTTAGAATAAATTCCAGTATATAACTTGAGTATTTTCAAGAGGTTCAACTTGTAATATTTCTCCCACAACATTTATCTTGGCTTATCAAGACTCTAGTAGACTGAAGCAAATAAAGATCTGTAGATAAACATTGTGGTTGCAAAAATTAGTCACGTCTTTGAACTGCTGTTTCACCAGTCAATAATATTGCCTGTAAAGCTTTACATATTAACAATATAACTTCAAATATACATCTGTGTTTATCTTCTGTACTAGAGGAACAAATGCTTTTAAATAATAATATACGATGTTAATTTCAATGGTGTTGCTCTGCTGTAAGTCACACTGCTATAAATTTGATTTATTCCTTAATTAATGCAGTTAAAATCAGTAATCAAAATTCATTGGAAAAATATTCAGTGCAGATCAAAGTGGCAACATCTAAAATCTAGGATCATTAATTAGAGTGTCTTTAGTTTTACCATCTGCTTTCATTTAACTCTTGAATTATGGAATGGTGGTGTGTGTATGTAATCCTGGCTCTTGGAGTTGTGGGATAAATGCGAAAATCTTAGTTTCTGTTAAAATGTTTATATTCTTGCTGGTTGGAGAAAAAGAACCCTTCAATGTGCATTATAACATAGAGTTTAAAAATTTGAATGCAAATGGAATTTATTTTTAATTCTAGCCATTCTCATTATTTTGGGGGCCTAAATCATGAATCTCAAATTCTGGGAGCTGGCAGCATTGTTGCCATTTATTTCTAAGGAATAGGATTACCTTTCTGCATCAAATCAACTTTTTCCCATGAAGAAGAAGTACTAACTATAAAACATTTTTACAGTTTATATACAAATTTTCATGGTTTATAGTTTTCATAGTTTTCACAGGAATTTTTATGTCGTATTCAGGTGGAGATATACACCTGATTTTACTCATTCTGAGCAGTTAATGTTCATTTTTGCTGTATCCTCAGCTTTACCCCTGCCAATCTGTGCAATCTAAGCTGTGATACTGTGAACTCCAGCATTTGGGTACTTACAATAATCAATTTCTACATGCTTTTTTAGAGAAAGAAATAACTAAAGGATTTCAAAAGATAGGGGAGGAAAATCACTCTTTCTATTTTGTAAACCACAGAAACTGCTTGAGTTTTTAATTGCTATTATTTTAATGTGTTTACAAGTGTTGATCTCTGAAAATCTGTTTAAATATATTTTAGGAGGGCTCAATGGACAGCTTGTATGAGCCTGTCCCAGAACATCAAGAACCCAAGGATACAACTACTACTGACAGCCGGTCTAGCACTCCAGTGAGCGTGCATGTAAACTGTGGACCGCCTGATAGGTCGATGTCTTTGGTAAGTAAAATTTAATTGCAAAGTATGCAACGTATTTTGCAAAAAACTGTTACTCTGTATGCAGGCACATGTGTGTTCAGCTGGCTTAACTGACAGTTTGAACTATTTAGGCTCTTTAGAGCCACTGTTCAAATCCCATCTCTGTAGCCAATGACCTGATTTCTGTACTGTCTTAACAAGCATGCTTGAAAAACAGGTCATGAGTTTCTATACAGCTAGCAGCAAAGTGAGATTAGTGCAGCTTCACTGTACAAGGGAATTTCTCTTTGCAAGTAATACCATATGAAAATGCTGGGTACAGATATTAGTACTGTACAGGATATACTATTGGTGTCTTTGGTTGTCCTTTTTATTAACAAAAAAATGCGTTTCTAAAGTGTGAGTTGTACAATTTTTGCAACTGATGGCCTCTGGAATAACCTTTACATTTTACAAGACCTCATTAGGTAAACATGTGAAGGAGGTTGTCTTCTGTTTTTTTTTCTTCCTGAATAATGTTACCCTACTTAATCCTTTATTATTGGTATGTTATTGGTATAATATATCGTTGAGGCTTTGACAAGTACTTTAACATAGTATATTAAATTTCATAATCTTTTTAATTTCATAATCTCCATTCTCTGCTTTACAATGCTCCGTTTATAATTACTATCTCTATCTATAGCAACATATGATGCAGTCTGGGGAAGGAATAAAGAGAAAACAAGGATATTCATTACTCAAAGAAGAGAGACCGTCTTCCCTTCAGAAATTATGCCAGGCTTTACCCGTGTGTGCTCTGGGTTAGGTACTGGGTAGCTATAAGACTGTTGGGCCTATGGTGTTGCAGTATCACAGAGCAGGTTTGCACACAGGATTTGCGTGGCGAGAGTGCTGGAGCTGGTGGGATAGGCGAATGGCTGGGGAACTGTGGCATGCACTTGTTGAATTCCTAGAGGAATGGAAATAACTTGTTCTTCTCGTGCCCTTCTGCTGCAACCGTCTCACTCCCCGCATGTCTCTCTCTTCCACATAATCACCTTGGTGCTTTATATAATGTTCCTGGTTTTAAGAGTATAGCAGTGCAGAGATCTCAAGATGATTCCTCATAGCATCAGCACAGATATATGAGCCTGGGCTCTGAAATGTGCCTGCATTATAATTTTACTGTAGTAGGTGGGAGATGCTCTCCTGTGTGACAGGTTTCTCCCCATTATCAGACTGTGACCTTGTTACTATAAAAATGAGCCACCTCTACTCTGTTCCAGCTAAGTGTGTTTAATCACGGTTGTGAAATACGGCTGTAACCTGATCCTAGCATGCTTGCAGTATTTCAGTTGTGCGAAGCTCTAGCTATTTGGCTAGGGCTGTGTTACACAACCGCATTGAAACATGCCATTCTACTAACAGAGGTAGACATCATAGTTCAGCTCCTACATCTCTTCAGTCTTTTTCCCTTTGCTGTGACTACAAACCAACTTAACAGTTAATGACAGCTACACTAATATTTCTTTGTCCGACAGACGTTTATCTGCTAGGAACAGCATTTAGACAAAGTAAACCAAAAATTGAAAGTAGATTTGTTTTCTGGTTTGTTGCCCAGCATGTGACATATGACCTCCTAAGATACTTTGTGATAGATAACTACTAGAAATTATCCTTTATCTTCTCAAGCTATGGTAGAGACACATCCCTAGCAGTGTGCTCTGCACCAGGTTTTCACAATGTGTAAGACTAAGAATTAAAAGTGCAGTGATAATTTCACCACTCTTTCAGTAAAGAAATTATCACTGCACTTTTAATTCACTTTTAATTCACATATTCACCTCAGGCTTTTTGTTTCTTGCTTTTTCTTGTTTTGTTCTGTTTTCTGATTTGACAGCATTACTTCAGACTCTTCATTATATTAGTGTAGAGTTAGGCTTCATAAATTTTTCAGCTAAATAAAAGTAATCAACCTATTCAATACAGAACTTTCTTTTCACTGAGACAGCCTAGAGAAGCAGATTTGCTACTAGTGTAGGATTAGAAAATCCTGTACGTTAATCTGAACAAATTGTAGCAAAACATTTTTCACACTGCTCAGTGCTGGTTTTGTGGGATGGCACTGCGTCGTCCATGAAGATACGTTTACAGCAATGAATAGAAAAATCTTGGTTTCTGTTAACTCTTATCATACATTTCTGTCTTCCTAAAGGAAATATTTTAGTGATGGCACATTTATTCATCACTAAATTTAAAATTCATCATCAATAAAAGTAACGGTAAATGGGTAAGCAAACTGTTGGCTCACTAGATATTAACAAGGGTTTTATTTTGTTCTGTTTTGAGAGAATATTCAGCTCAGCACTTAACTAAAAATAACGGCTGGATGCTGTGTCACAGTGCTGGCTGTAGAATCAACATGATTATTTATAAAATACTCTCTAGAAATGGAAAACAAGATTAGTGATGACGTGTTGGCAGTAAGACCTATGGAAAAATGCCACTAAGGCCAAAGGACGATGTGTAATCTTATCTGCTATTTCTAGCATGTGAGTTATTAGACCTACACCTTGGATGAAGCCGTTAAGCTTATTAACTGAGCCCATTTGTACTTCTCTCCCATTTTTAATCCCGTCACTTGGTTCCAGGCTGCAGGGCGGCCCCCATAGCATGATAAATTCAGAACATTATTGGCTCCCTCAGGCCCTGATTCAGCCATCTATCATTACTCAGTAATGCACATACTTAAGTGCACTGCTAAGTAGGTATGGGCTCGAGTGTATGTTTAAATGGTCGGCTGAACCGTGGCCATGCAGATTCCACAGAGCTGTTAAATCTCCTCAGGGTGGAGCAGCCTGGAACAGCACATTTCCTCCTTAGGAGGCTTTTTCCCCTTCGTTTTTTCTACACAACTTTGGAAATCAACAGGGCAGGTGTTCAAGGTCTTCTCCCCTCAACTTAAAAAAGGCAGGCTAGTGCTAGAGGAAATTTTTCCTTATACTGCGGCAGGGTAGTTATTTTCTTGCAGTTATATCTCATCTGTTGTGATTTGTCCTAATCATAGCTGGGCTGTGACATTCTTCTGGAGACGTGGGAAATATAGAGTACTGTGGTCACTGAAGCTGTGCAGGACATAATTCAGTGAACATACTCTTTGGGCACCTTTTTGAACCGTGATTATTTTTGCTCCTGGCCAAATATCTGCCCAAATGACACATCCTGGATGAAGAATAATCTCTGTTTCATGTACACTGTTCTTCTCCTTCACATAACTTAGAAGATCTGTTTAGTATCCAAAATGTTTTGCCTGGGATATTCCCACTCCAGGTTCGTATGGTACTGTCTTGTGCCTGTTATACACACTTGCATTTTGATTTTAATTCTCTCAGGGAACTGGCCTGTTAACTTTTTGGTTACTTTGCCTGTTGCTCGGCTTCAGTAATATTCTCAGACAGAAAGAACAAAAATACATTTTTGGATTGTTTTTGAACCTTATACACAGCAAAGCTGAATCGGATCTTCCTCAGAAACAGTTGGTAGCCAACAGTAATGAATCATATGAGTGCTCTTTGCCTTACCTATGCTATTAACTGGGAAACTGAATTTCTACCTCTTGTAGCTCAGTGTTACAGTCTTCTAGCTCATGAGCTGTCTTAAGCTTCACAAGAAGAGAGTCTCCAGTATTAAAACTATTTTCATATATTTCCTGTCAGATTGCAATCACCAAATGTCATGAGACCCACATATTTTTCAACTGCTGACTGTGATATGATCGACTACCCTGTATATCAGAAAAGTGCCAAATAATTTATCAGTCTTTCTAAGTTATGGCCAGGAAAATCACAATCGGTCATGATACCTGCTTTAATCTGCAGTGTTATAATTGGCATTTGATTCCAGTGAGGGAAAGAAGAGCACTAGTTATCTGAAATGATCATTTCCCTGTTTGAAAGTCTTAACAGACTCATGTCTTAACAGGCACAGGAGCTCTAGCTTTCTCAGCCAGCTTGGACACACCGATTCAATTCTTTAATTCAGAGTTATTAGACAAAAACAGGGAGGAAAGGACTTTATTAATAAATTTCATAATGCTGAGTTTCCACACGTGCAATTTGTTTTTAGGAAACAGATTGCTCAAATTTGGGATAGGGAAGGAAAGGATTGTTCCCATAAACAAGGTAATTATGCACTTTGGAGAATGTGGAGATTAGAGCCTAGATGAACCTTAACTTACATTCTAAGGTAAAACATGTTTTTAAAACTGCTTAATTTCTAGTTTCAGATTAATTTTAAGTGTAGTCAAATACTGAAAAGATTCTTAAAAAAAAAAGTACAGACAAGAGTAATTTATTCTTGTACCCCAATTTAGCCAGCTGATTCAGACATAGCAGGAAGAGGTGTGTCAAATAAAAGGTGCCATTTTTAAATGGCCATTTAAACCCACTGTCATATTTCATTGTGGCACTGCATCCCATGATATCCAGTGAACTCACATCAGTATCACCTCAATGTATGATGTAATGCCATACATGCATCTTTTGCTGGATTTTAAGAAACTCATGCTGAAACATTGGTTTCAGATCGTGGAGCAAAAGATTAAACCTACAATTCCATGTTTCATGTTCCATACCAGGATGTTGACATTACCCTTTTAAAAGAGCCTTAAAATCACTTTTTCAACATTTTTCAACTTCTCTGTGTGTCTGTGCACCTCATCTAGTCATTTCTTTAGAGCTATTGAAAAGATTTGTCCCGACTAATGCTGAATTTCTTTTCAGCAAGAAATTTATCTTACATTGCTTGCAGTATTTCAAAGTAGATGATAAATTCTGTATACTCTTTTGATCTGCATACAGCATCTGTGAACAAATCTACACATGTAAAAAAAAATTCTGTGAAACTGCATAGAATTATTAGCATTCACAAATGTCCAGGTGCTAAAAGGACCTCCTACACTCAGCTAAAATAACCTCAATGCAGTAAAACAGCCTTTTCTTAATGCACTCCCCTGAAGAAGCTTTAAAAAAATCTATGATGGCTTTTTCGGAGAGGAGGGGAAAAATATAAAATGCTCAATTATGCACTTACATCATTTTATGTAGTACATGTTTTGGCTTTTTATCATGCAACCTGGATGACATTTTTAAATTACTGTGGTCAGAGCCATGCAGATTTAGATAGTATTACATGAAGGAAATAAATTAAACATAAGAATATGAGAAATAGGTCCATACACTGAAGTTTTCATATTTATAAAATAATGAATGGTTATTTTTTTTTTTTTAATGTCTCTTCTTGCACAGCAGATTGAAGTGACATTCATCATGGACATTTTTATCCCAGTTTCTGCTTTCCAGGCTGGAAGAAATAGATATGAAAGTGATATAGTGCTTTGATATTCTGTCTCAGGAGATATCAAAATAGTATAGGGATCAGAGATCTCTTCTGTCCTAGCATGACATCCTCAGGTTTTCTTAAAGTTAAAATTAACTTCAAGTCCCAGGGTAACTGCGACAGCAAAGATGCAGTGAGATGTTTTGGCATCACTTGCAGAGCGAGGCACCCTTTTGTTCACTCTTTCAACACCCACATAACTCTTCTCTTCCTTCCCACATCTTGTCAGGGTACATATCATCTGGGCCCTGGGGGCTGTGTGACCTTGCCTCCAGGCCAGTGCTTGATTCTGATTTGGTGCCCCTCAGAGCTTTGCCAGGCCGACTTGCACAACTTCCAATTTTACTTGCAGTTTCCTGCTCTCTTACACGTTCCTCTGTGTGTAATGGGGTTACAGAGTCTGCATCCTTCTGTGTCCCTCAGAAAGCCACATACCATTGTAATGTGTGGGTATTTTATCCTCATAAAATTTAAAAGAATCATACTACGGAAGAAATATTATATTCATTCTTGGGGTAAGAGTCTTGTTCTCTGCTTTTTCAGGGGTATTACAGTTGTCAGCTGCTTGGGAGCCACAGATATTGAAGCCTCCTAAAATCAGGACACATAAGTCCATATATTCTCTGCTGCACTATGTCTTCCACAGCTTCAGCTGTTGGAAGAAGAAAGACTGGAATTGTTAGTGGATATTAAAAACTTGCATCAGAAGTACATTATTCAGTGTCTTTCCAGTGAGGAAAATATTACATTTGGATTAAACATTTTTGATTTTCATAGACTTCTTTTCTCTATCTTTTTAAAAGGAATTTCCTGATTTTGAGAACACAGTGACCAAAAAAAGAAAGTAAGTTGAGACCAGTTCGAGGTCTACACAGTGTCACTATATTTGTCTGTACTTTTCATCCTTGTTGTTTTATTAATGTTTGCCAATGTTGCTTTAATTCTCATAGAGTACATGTATTAATGTTGGAGTTGGAAAGCAAGTAACAAGCTTGTAATGCATTACTAAAGCTCTTTGCCATGATTTTTTCATATACATTAATATTTCTTCCAAAATATCAGAACCAGGACAGCTAAAATCAAATGCAGTTAATCTGAGCATGGTTTAACCATATGTCTGCTTTTCTGGAAGATTGAAGTGGTAACCTATTTTATAGCATGTTTGTACCATTGACCTGATAATCTCCTGAAGAGTATTTTGTTTGTGTTTTTAATCCAAGTAAAAAATTAGTTTGCAAAATGATTCAGATAAAGCAGGTCAGACTGTATTTTATCAAGTATATTTGTGACAGTAGCATGCTTTGCATCCATTCATTGAGACACAACGCTATGGTTTGGGCTAATGATTAATATATATTAGTAAGCAGGGGTATTTATTTTGAAAATTCTTTTTTGGCTTCACGTTGAAGGCTATTGCATTACTGAAGTGGTCCCCTTCAGATGAAATCTGAAATCCTGCCTAATGGAATGATAGAGACAGATTTTATCTGTCTGGCTGTGACAGACATGAAAATCCCTGGACATTCTTTTTTCTTTTTCCATTTTTAGGTTGGGCTCCACTAAACTCAGAACATCAGTGTTATCTATGTTTATTGCTGAGAAATTTCAAAATAGATAAAGATTTCAAAGAAAATCAAGAGCTCCTTTGTCTTAAGTAACAGTTTTAATCTATTTCTGGTCATCTGATAAAAATACTAGTAACTTATCAACTGCAAACACAGAGACGTATGCACTCAGAGCTGTGAGATCTCAGTTATCTGTGACCAGCCAGGGCCCTGTGAAAATGCTCCCAAAATTGCATTAATTAAAGTATGGACACAACTCTATTATTCATGGTTTTCTCATCATTCTTTAACACTTTTAAGGAAGCCAAACTACTGTGTAGGTCTTACCCAAGTTTTACTCTACCAAGCTCTACCAAATATGATGCAATCACCTAGCTGCCTAAGAGCCTCCTGCTTAGATCAGAACTAAGTCTGCCCCAGGAGTAGAAATAGTAGTCTATAGCTACAGTGTCAAATCTTACAATGCAAATAAAACTATTCTATTCTAAACCTAATCCTATTTTAAATGAATTATCAGAATTTAGAAGGGTTGTCTAGATCATTTGACTAATTGATATAAAAAATTAGTAAACTGGATGAAAATAATTTCACTCAACATGAAAAGATTTTGTAATGGAAATTATTTCATTGTGAGTGTCCAGCCATCACTATCCTGGCATGATACCCCCACTGATAATGCAGAAATTTTCACATTGGGCTTTTCTGTAGATATGGAGAAAGTGAATGAGGAATTATCATTCTCTTTTTCTTACAACAGGGCAACAAGGAAGCACCAAATGCAATAGAGTAGCAGAAATAAAATAAACAGAAGTATGCCTTGTTTAGACAGTAAGAATTAAATTGTGGAACTCTGGAAGCAAAAAAAAATCCAAGTGGTTTCAAAAGGATCTAGTGTTTACAGACCAGTTCCTTAAAAAACCAATAGTTCAGTTGCACCCTTTTGCTCAGGAAACCCTTCAGCACCTATGTGCCTGAAGTTGGGAGATGGATCTCATTTTTTGTGCTCTTTCCCTTCTGCTGATCATTGTCACAGATTAGAAAGTCTCTGGTCTCATCTGGTATAATCTTCTGGCTTCATCCTCTAGCTCATAGATTACTATCCATTGGGGTTCTTTATGGATGAAGTGAAACAAATTAATTCACAGGGTAAATCTTTGTTAATTCAAAGATTTCTTTTTCTTCTGTTAAGTCATTATATTCTTTAAGTCATCATCTATAAACCACTGACTACAGACGGAAGCATGAGTTAGGACTATTCCTTGATGTAAATGTGCAAAAAGCTCAAGGTTTATTTAGGCAATAAAATGTCACTCACAGTCATGGGGACGGTATGTTCATATGTAGCTCTTGGTTCAATCCATTGTTATGTCACCAAACTTCAGGCACTAATTTCTAAAAGTTATAGGACATTGCAGATCATGTCTAAAGAAAAGTATTTCTATTTTCTTCTGATGGGCTCCCTGATTCAGTCATGAATTCTTCATTCCAAAAAAAAAACTTGAATAACATGTTTTTACAGAATGAAAACTCAGAAGCTTCCAGAGCTTTGTGTGGCATGTGGGAGTAGATGATCGGGTGAATGAGAAAAGCCAAGTAACTCCAATTAAAGCCAGTGGGAATTGCACAGCTAAATCCCTGTGCCCTGCTTTGAAGAATTAGGTTGAAAATATCCATATTTGATTAAACGTGCTTTCATTTTTCATTCTGACTTTCAGCTAATGGTAAATTCTTTTAATTCTTGTAGATCCATCCAGAAGTCCATGTCTGAAAATGAAGCATTTGGTTAGTAACTGCTTAAATCATTTACTGTATACTTGCTAATCTCACAGAGCCAACTTTAATTAAGGGTCTGATTTGCTTTACAGATGTTGGAGCAAATGGAAAGGAAAGGAAAAAATACAGTTAAGCTATCAATATATTCCCCCCCCCCTCCATTTTCCACAGACATGTTTGTAGGTAGATACTGAAAACAAACTAGTTAAACATAGAAACCAAATTGAGATTTAAAGAACCTATTATGGGACAGCTTGAGAAATACTCAGCATGTCCAGTGTTTCTTTTAATCATTTCAATAAAAAAGTGAAATATCTCTGATCTAATCAAATTCATGTCCCTGCCCATTCCCACGTTAAACTACTTTGCTCCAGGTTTCACAAACAAGTTCACCAATGAAGACATTCAGGTGTTTTTTTTTTTTAACCTGTCTTGACACACCTGTGATTATCCACACTTGTGATTCAATAGGTTCTATTTTGTAAATCCTCTGTAGGAAATAATCATCAGTTTCTTAAAAAGTAGAAATTACTATTTTTTTCAGTGAGAGCTTACTGTTAACATTCTATTATTTATTCTCTGGAGTTTGGGTTTAGTTGTTGTATCTAGCCCTTACTGAGTAAAAAGGTTATTACATCTGCCTGTAACGATGCAGCTATATTTCATATCAATGTGTCTCAGATAGCGGAAAGTTCCCCTATGTTAAGACTTCATTCTGTAGCCCTGCACTGGGAAGACTTTCATGCAGAACAGTATCATTTGGTCTACAGCATCCAGGCTGTAATGAATTCCCAGCACTTGACAGAATCGACAAGCGCGTTCATAAAGAAAATTTTCTGACATAGGGTGAAACTTAACCCTTTTTTTAAAAAAAAAAAAAAAGAAAACCAGAAAGCACAAAAACTTAATAGTTATCAATATGCTGTGAAGCATGACTGCTTCGAAGTTCAGGAAAATGGCCATCTTGTTCTCAAAGCCAACCTAGTTTCTCCCATTAAGCTGAGACATACTAGCCTTGGAGCATGTGTGACACAGATGTGGGCATCTTTGATGCTATTTCTTGCTAACACACTAGCTGGTTAACTGTAAAATTAAATAATATTTATACAATTCCTGGAAGCAAAATAAAGGCACAGATGTTCTGTGGGCTCCTAGGTCTTAAAACCAGGGTTAAGATAACAATAATTCTGATCATGTTTTAACAGTGTTAAACGAGCTATTAGCAGCAAAAGATGATAAAACTTGAAGTCTGCTCACAATAAACACCATCCATCCATCAAATTTCCTATATTGTGAAATCATCAATTCATTTCTGTGTTTGAGCAGACGCTACACTGTTCTGCAAGCTTGTTTGATTTGCATTCTGATGCTATTTTTACAGACTTTCCTGTTATTTCACAGGTTTGCTATGAATTCGGGTGACCGCTCTCTGTGCTTTTACTTTAGACAGGAAAAATGTGAATGGCACACTTTGGCAGGGTTCCAGGAAGCCGGAGAATGATTCGTGCATCAGAAGGCACTGTCAGCTTGAAGGTAATTGCTAAACATATTTCAGCTGATTTTGCATTTTCCACAAAGTATTTTAAAGGGCACCTAGGAAAATTTCTCATTTTTCACCAATAATCTAGCTAAATAATTTGTCAAGTCCTTTTGAGATTTATCTTGTCCCCAAGGGGGGGGAAAAAGTAGTTAAAATAAAGCTTACCTTAAAACTGGGAAGCTAAGGACACACTCTGTGAGCAATTCAGTCTGTAGTCCACAGGCCAAAGACGACTTCTACTACAGTAAATTGCCATAGTCATGTTGTATAGGGCTTGCCAACTGTAATATGAGCCTACAGTAGGGATCTGTGTTCCCAGTATACTTTACACTGCTCCAGATATCCAACAGGGAAACAGTAACTTTTGTCAGAAAAAAGGTCTTGTGACAGGTGCAAAAGAGAGTTGGCAAAATTTTGTAGGCAACTGTTTTGTCCGATTCTCTTTCTAAACCTGTTTTGTCCAGCTTTATTGAAACAACCTTACAGCTAATATATGGGAAATTGCTAGTGACACTGTTTAAGAGTTGATCAGTATAAACTCATAAAAATAACTATGAGAAATAACAAGTGAGCAGTTGCCTTGTCTATTTAAACATAAACTGGATTTTTAAAAATCAAAATGCTTTGATAATCTGCTTAATGTTGCTTCCAGGAATGGAATTTGTATTTGTACCTTTTAAAGTCAAGGTAGATCCATTATAGTTGCCTAATCAGCCCAAACCAGACAAGGTTCAGCAGAAACAGAAACCAAGATATGTGAGATTAAAGTGGAGGCGTGTTTTGTTCCCTACTTAAGACAACAAAGTGGGAAGATGGCCATTGTCTTAATTTTTACTATCTCCTCTACAAATGGTCTAGATATCCACTGTTAGGAGATTCCACTGTTACCTGGACACGCCAAAGAAAGCACAGGACAGGGCACCAGCTTTCCCTTTGGATTTCATTCACTTCACCACTTGAAGATAAACTCTTAAATGCTTGGAAAATAGATCTGAAATTGCAATACCTATTGTATTTGCCCATGTATGGGCAAATTGGGTTTCTTGGAACCAGAACCAGAAAGAAGAGATGACAGGAAAGTTTAGAGGAACTCTGCTCTTGTGATGAACTGATGAGGGGAAAAGGGACCTTCAGTGAGTCTCATTGGCTTGCAAGGGAAAAGGTTGTAAAGATAGGTGAAAGAAAAATGAGGCATTTCTCTCCAGACAGGTCTTACTTTTAAGCAAAAACATTTTGGAATGATTCCTCATACTACTCCAGAGGTTGTCGGTCTGGAGGCAGAAAAAGGCTGAATGAGAAAACAGAACTTTTTGACCTTCCTCCAGAGTCTTCTCTACTCAAGACTTTTTTCACCCTTTTAAATATCCAAAGCATGCAAAAGAAGCAGTGCACATTTTAAAAGCTGACAAGTGTTGTAATTGAAGGGCAGGGGCCCAGAGGGAACAGGAAGCAAAGCTGGCAGCTAAATAAAAATCTCCCTTTCCCCTACTGCAGTAAAATTATTTGAAGGGAAGTCCCCTTCACACAGTGGTGAAAACCATTGCAGGGAGATTTACAGTGTATTCCTATTGATCAAGATAATTTGTCACTATTGATCAATCCTTTCTCTTAACAGAGATAATCCTTCAAGGTCTGCAAGTTTATTGCATAATATGAATTTCTGTTAGATATAATAAGCCATGTGTGGTGGCCAGCATAGACTTCTCTGCTTACTTCAGAGTTGCATTCACAGACCTGATCCAAATCTCACTGAAGTCAATGAAAAGACATCCACTGACACCGGTAGCCTTTGGATTAGGTCCTTAATGCTGCTGTGTGTATAACCCCTGCAAAAATCAGTTTTCCAGACTGATAAGGCAGTAAAAACATATATATCCCACAGACACAATAGTGGGAATACCTGTCTTTGCTCACAAGCCCAAACCCAAATTGTCAGTACCAGATTTGCCAGCCTAAAAGTATTGTTGAAAAAGATGACTATGCAAGTCACAGTCATTGGACTTCCATGAAAGAGTATGGAGGAGAAAAACAGAAAAGAGCTGACAGCTCTCAGAGTCAGTGGACATAATTCTCCACCGCTCCTAATTCACTCCACAGTAAAGTGACTGGTAATTGTTGCCAGACTAGGAAGAAAAGAACACTGCAGCTTACATACACCTTTTGCAGGTTTGGGGTTTTTTTTACCCATATACCCTATTCCATATTTCAGTGGATCGGAGAGCTGATTTAAGCAAGATTTAAGAGTACTGCGGATGCATGTTGTTAGGGCTAGCAAAAGAGATCACGGTTGGGGGGGGGACCACTAAGGTTTGCTTTAATAACTTGCTGTTGTTCATTTGGTTTTGACCAAAATTACATTAAAAACAGTGTCACTGTAAGTCGTCTTTCAGGCTAAGGTCATTATATGTTGCCCCACAGTTCTTTGTGATTCAGTTGCAAAGAGCTACCAAATAATACTATTTTGGACGAGACCGTAAGAGGACTTGTGGGCACAGGACTGAACGCTGCAAGACTTAGGTCTTAGAGTAAGCTTACAGAGCACAGGGGCACGGTGTGCAGATATGCCTGCAGGAGATGAAAACAAATTAGCCTGAGAACCAGAAACAACCCAGTTATGTGAAACTGGTGTTGCATAAGCACTTCTTGATATGAGTTATGCTGCTTCTAGAAGACCAGCTAGCTCTATATTTAAATAAACAACTGGATTGTCAGACACCTGGCCCTCAGTGACTTCAAGGAGATTTGCAGGTGCTTGAGACATCTTAAAATTGGGTCAGTCACGTTAGATTTAAACTTATGTTAAACTGAGGACTAAGAACAGATGAAGAAGTAAGCATGAATGAGTTTTCTTTATGTGAGTCAGTTTGCCAATTTGTTCTGTAGTCTTACTTCAAAGCAGTTTGAGATAAAATGCATGCTTAAATGATATAAGATTAAGTTCAGAGAGTCAAAATGTCACCTCAAAACATCAAGTGCAATTCACATGATATTCCTCAGAATAACTTAAAACAGGAGATTTTAAAGCATGTTTGTTTTGGGTTTTTTTGTCATAATTCACAGAAGATAATGTTATTGGTGATGGAATACCTTTGCTGCAAGGAAAGAAGATAGAAGAAACCACATGCCAGGTGAAAGAACTACTCTTCTTTTCAGATTCTAATATTTCATTCAAATAAAATGCATATTTCTTGCTTCCATTCAGTATTGCCTAGCCTAAACTTCATACTCAGTTTGCCTGTGTATTTCAGAAGCTGAGTTTAAAAGAAGACTCTGGTGACTACCTGATTTATGCACCATTTTCATTATGCAGACCGTATGGGTTTTAATACTTAGAAAACTTTTTCTTTCCCTGAGTGAATACATTTCTGTTAAATCCATGTGCTGGAATTGTGTCTAGCAAGACCTATACTAAGTGTTTAGATCAGTCTTGCATGATCCATATTGGCATATGTATCCTAATGTTTTCTGAATTTCTATAAACATATACTGTATCTCCGCTTCATAATACTATCCCACTAGTATGAGCAATTAAGGAATTCTGACCCTTGGGTTTGCAGAATAGTAATAACATAAAAGTAGGTAACAACCCATCAGCTGGCAAGCAGCAGGGAGGTGGGGGAGAAGGACTTGTAGCTCTGGAATTAGAACAACTGACGTTTGCTTTTTATTTCACTTCCAGTCCCATGTTTGCCTTGTTAATATGTTACTTAAAGGGCCAATTCATACCTGTTGCACATCAGCTTAGCTCTGCTGATTTCACATGACACAACAGTTTACCCAGTTTGGGAATCTGACTAAAAGTATCTAACACACATCTATATATATGTGTGTGTGTGTGTCTAAATGAGGAATTAATACAATAAATTATTTAAAAGCTGAAAATCTGGAAAATTTTCCTTTACAGAAGACTATTACATTCAAGGTGAATATTACACTTTATAAAAGGCTCCAAGTTGAGTTTCCTCTGCTGTTTCTATACAATGTCAGGAGTCCTTTTGGATGTTTAGGTTAAAAGAAAGAAAAAACTGTACATGCATCACTCTGAAGGCATCTGAGATAAGACAGAGAGCTGTGAAGACCCAGACTTTAGGGAGTGCTCAGCTCCAGTGTAGGCCAGAGACACGATCTGGCTTAAAAGGAAGACAAGTGAAATGATCTGTGTGTCGGAGGACAGACGACTGTATTGGTGACTTTAAAGCCAATATGTTCCAGTTTTCTGCTGCTTTCCCTCAGGGTTTTATCTGTCTCTGTATTGTTAGTTTGTTCCCATGATTACCTCCTCTCCCTGCTGCCAAAAAGTACGTGGGGAGGAAGGAAAGGAGAAAATAATTATTTTCTCTTCTGCATCTCTCATTCTCTTCCTCTGTTCTCTTCCTCTGGCCTTCTAAGTATTAAGAAGACAGATTATTCTTTGATTTCCCACAGCAGTTCTTCCCTTAGTGTGAGGGATCTCTGGCTCTGCCTCTGTCGTGCCACGGCAGCCTCTGGGCTGACTCCTGCTTAAGATCCTGGAGGCCATTCCCTAGACGTGATAGAATATGGAGGGAAAAAGGGAAGAAGAAATAATAGGGAATAAGGCCTATGTTTGCTTGAAGTGTAAGTTTCCTTAAAATCCCTTAAAGCATCTCCCCATGAACCATTTGCCCCATTTTAAAAGCAAAGCTCTATTTTTGACTTCTTTAATTTTTTCAAGGCACTTTTTGGGGCACATGACTAACAAGCTGTAGAGTCTTGGATAACTCCAAGCTTTGGTACCAATTTAAGACCTATTGAACTTGGCTTTTACAGCTTGCTTTCTAAAAATTTCATTTTTTATGACATTATTTTGAGTTTTAGTGATTATTACCTCTGGCCTTCATTATCATCAAGATAACATTGATATAATGCCCTTTTAAGCTTCCAAAATAGTCTGATTATGTCTGTTTTCATTTGCTGTACTGCATTATGCACACAAATAAGGAAATGTTGAGAGAACAGCATTATGGTGGAAGCTCTCACACTTCTTCTGCAAAATCAGCACAAATGATTCCCCTATGAAGTGCCTGTATGCTGATGCACACAGCATTGGCAACGAACAGGAGGAATTAGAGGTCTGCATGCAATTGCAAGGCTGCGGTCTCATTAGGATCACAGAATTGTGGTGGGATAGCTCACACAACTGAGTGTAAGCTGCCATGGATGTCACTCCTATCTTCAAGATGGCCAGAAAGAAGATCCGGGGAACTACAGGCCAGTCATTCTTACCTCAACCCCTAGGAATGTGATGGAGCAAATCCTCCTGGAAACTATTCCCAAACATATGAAGGACAAGAAGGTGATTGGGGGTAGTCAGCATGAATTTATGAAATGGAAATCATGCCTGATCAGCCTGAGGACCTTCTACAATGAAACGACTAGCTTGGTGGAAGAGGAGAAAACAGTGGATGTTGTTTATCTTGATGTTACTAAGGCTTTCAACACTGTCCCCCATAACATCCTCATGGACAAACTAATGAAATAGGGACTAGAAAAGTGGACAGTGAGATGGATTGAAAACAGGTTGAATTGCTGGGCTCAAAGGAATGTGATTAATGGCTCAAAGTCCCGCTGGAGACCAGTCCCTAGTGGCCTACCCCAGGGGTCAGTCCTGGTTCCAGTACTGTTTATCATAGAATCATAGAATCATAGAATCATTAAGGTTGCAAAAGACCTCTAAGATCATTGAGTCCAACCGTCAACCCAACGCCACCATGCCCACTAAACCATGTACCTAAGCGCCTCATCTACACGTCTTTTAACTACTTCCAGGGATGGGGACTCAACCACTTCCCTGGGCAGCCTCTTCCAATGTTTCACCACTCTTTCAAGTAAAGACATTTTTCCTCACGTCCAATCTAAACCTCCCCTGGCGCAACCTGACGCCATTTCCTCTCGTCCTATCGCTAGTTACTTGGGAGAAGAGACCAACACCCACCTCGCTACAACCTCCTTTCAGGTAGTTGTAGAGAGCGATGAGGTCTCCCCTGAGCCTCCTTTTCTCCAGGCTAAACAACCCCAGTTCCCTCAGCCGCTCCTCATCAGACTTGTTCTCCAGACCCCTCACCAGCCTCGTTGCCCTTCTCTGGACACGCTCCAGCACCTCAACGTCCTTCTTGTAGTGAGGGGCCCAAAACTGAACACAGGATTCGAGGTGCGGCCTCACCAGTGCCGAGTACAGGGGCACCATCACTTCCCTACTCCTGCTGGCCACACTATTTCTGATACAGGCCAGGATGCCATTGGCCTTCTTGGCCGCCTGGGCACACTGCCGGCTCATGTTCAACCGGCTGTCGACCAACACCGCCGGGTCTTTTTCCACCGGGCAGCTTTCCAGCCACTCTTCCCCAAGCCTGTAGCGCTGCATGGGGTTGTTGTGGCCAAAGTGCAGGACCCGGCACTTGGCCTTGTTGAATCTCATACAGCTGGCCTCGGCCCATCGATCCAGCCTGTCCAGGTCCCTCTGCAGAGCCTTCCTACCCTCCAGAAGATCAACACTCCCGCCCAACTTGGTGTCGTCTGCAAACTTACTGAGGGTGCACTCGATCCCCTCATCCAGATCATTGATAAAGATATTGAACAAGACCGGCCCCAGTACTGAGCCCTGGGGAACACCGCTCGTGACCGGCCGCCAACTGGATTTAAACTCCATTCACCACAACTCTCTGGGCCCGGCCGTCCAGCCAGTTTTTGACCCAGCGCAGAGTACACCTGTCTAAGCCGTGAGCCGCCAGCTTCTCTAGGAGAATGCTGTGGGAGACGGTGTCAAAGGCCCTGCTGAAGTCCAGGTAGACCACAGCCACAGCCTTTCCCTCATCCACTAGGCGGGTCACCTGGTCAAAGAAGGAGATCAGGTTGGTCAAGCAGGACCTGCCTCTCATGAACCCGTACTGTCTGGGCCTGATCCCCTGGTTGTCCCGCTCATGCCTTGTGAGCGCCCTCAAGATGAACCGCTCCATAATCTTCCCCGGCACCGAGGTCATGCTGACAGGCCTGTAGTTCCCCGGATCCTCCTTCCGGCCCTTCCTGTAGATGGGCGTCACATTGGCAAGCCTCCAGTCGTCCGGGACCTCCCCCGTTAACCAGGACTGCTGATAAATGATGGAGAGTGGCTTGGCAAGCTCCTCCGCCAGCTCCCTCAGCACTCTTGGGTGGATCCCATCCGGCCCCATAGACTTGTGAGTGTCCAGGTGGCATAGCAGGTCGTTAACAGGTTAACAGGTCATCTTCATTAATCACCTGGATGATGGGACAGAGTGGACCTTCAGTAAATTTGCAATCAGTGCAAAACTGGGAGGAGTAGCTGATGCAGCAGAAAGTTGTGCTTGCCCATCAGAAGGCCTTCAACAGGCTGGAGAAATGGGCAAACAGGAACCTCATGAAGTTCAAAAAAGGGAAGTGCAAAGTCCTGAACCTGGGGAGGAATAACCTCTTCCGCCAGTACAGGCTGGAGAAATGGGCAAACAGGAACCTCATGAAGTTCAAAAAAGGGAAGTGCAAAGTCCTGAACCTGGGGAGGAATAACCTCTTCTGCCAGTGCAGGCTGGGGGCCAATTGGCTGGAAAGCAGCTTTGCAGAAAAGGTCCTGAGGGTCCTGATGGACACCAAGTTGACCACGAGCCAGCAATGTGCCCTTGGAGCAAAGAAGGCCAACATCCTCTTAGGCTTCATTAGGCAGATTGTTGCCAACAGGTAGAGGGAGGTCATCCTTCCCCTCTGCTCAGCAGTGGCAAGCTGACCCACCACATATGGGTGCTGGGTTCAGTTATTGTCTCTCCAGTACAAGATAAACAGGGAAAATACTGGAATAAATCCAATGAAGGGCGATGAAGATCATTAGGGGACTGGAGCTTCTGTCATATGAGGAGAGGCTGAGAGAACTGGGACTGTTCAGCCTGGAGCAAAGAAGGCTCGGGGGACCTGATACATCTGTACAACCACCTGATGGGGAGAGTAAAGAAGAGGGAGCCAGGCTCTTCTCAGTGGTACCCAGTGACAGGACGAGAGGCAATGGGCACAAACTGAAATACAGGAAATTTCATTTAACATAAAAAAAGCACCTTTCTACTGTGAGGGGAGGTCAAACACTGGAAGAGGGTCCCCAGAAAGGCTGTGTAAAGTCCATCTTTGGAGATACTCAAAACCTGTCAGGACACGGACCTACGCGGCTTTCTCTGGTGGACCTGCTCTGAGCAGGGAGTTAGACTAGACAATGCCCAGAGGTGCCTTCTTGCGTCAGCTGGTCTGTGTGAGTCTGTGATTCTATGAGACATGGAAGAGCCAAATTTACAAGCAAGAGTAAATAAAATAGATGAACATTTTAGGTTTTTTTCCCTCTCTCAAAAAAAAAAAAAAAAAAGAAAAAGAAAAAAGAAAGCAAATAAGCTTCCCTGAGTGCTTCATAAAAACTTTAATCCCTCTCCATTTCCTAAATAGATGCTCATTTCATTCCATTCATTCTGTAAGTGCTGGAAAACAGGGGCTTGGAACAGGAGTACAGGTTGAGGAATACAGCATGAACAACACTGTAATAATTGTACCTTACCATAAAAAATAGCTTTACTTTCTGCATTTATTTTTCATATCTTTGTTCTTGTTTATTCATGTCTAGCAGGGCTCCCTTGATGGCTCAAACCCTTTGTAGCATATTGGGAAGGACATAAAATATGAAGTAATACAGTCTTTGGGCTAATACATTTTCAAAAATGTTTCATGCCTCATTTCTCACGTAAATTCTTAGGTTGCATTCAGCCTTCAAAGTGTCATTCATATTCATGAAGAAAAAAGGCTAGTGTTCATTACTTTCACTGATAAGCTATAAGCACTGTCAGGCTTGCCCACTAGGGACCGCATCAGTGCCCCAGGGAAAGTGTATTCTCATGGTGTTGCTATCATGAGGACGTTGTGACCAAGAAATGGATTATGGGCAGATGATGAAAGTGTATATAGTCTTGTCTTTGCTTAGTTCTGAAGATCCTCCCATTTTCTCTGCACTGTTAATCCAATTCAAACTCACACCCTTGGGGCTCAACATCCCAGGCAAAATGAGGTGAACTGAACAAGACTTTTTAGAAATGCATCAGTGACACTTGCTCCTCAGCTGGGGGGTTGCTGCTGAGGAAAGTCATCTGTGGCTTTCCTGCTCATTGAGAAGGGGGAGCCAAGATCTAGGACGAGATCAAAGCATCTCATGATATAATGCATGGCTCTGCCACTGTACCACATACACTGTGATGTCTCCAAGATGTTACTGAGTCCTGGACAACTAAGGAAATTAAGACAGCTCAATATCAAACTGATTTCAATGGGTGTTAGCTGGTGTATGTCAGCCATTGCTTTCATATGCACACAGTACTGGGTTGAAAGACTGCTGAGCTCTCAATCTGTATTCAATGACACAATACTAATTATGTTTATTCATCTTATTTATGTTGGGGTTTTTTTATTTTACTTTTCTTACCATCTAGGTGATAAACTATGAGCAGTGGATTCCACCACGAGTTCACAATCCAAGTGTGGCTGGTAACAGTGAAATGGTGAGTTGCCATGAAAATTGTTCATTTTTTTTCATCAGCAGCTAGCAGCCTGGAAGAACATGCTGTTTTAGTAGGATTTCCTTTACTGTATGTTGCTTCCCCAAAAGTTGAAAGATCTTTATCCATATCCATACTATTAATCATGCTATCTCTTTATCTTTTCTAGAATAACTATTATTGTTCTGCTATCATGATATTTCTTTATCTTTCATAGAATATCTTATTATTGATCTGTGATTCCCAGGAGAAAATGTGCCTATAATCCTAGCCTGTTTAGTTTGACTCTGCAGTCATTTTTGAGTAGCTGGAGTACCAAACTAAAATAATGGGAATATTTAAAGGTCAGATATGTATGGGCAGAAGCACATGAAAGAAGTTTGTACAGTGCTTGTCTATATATTGGTTGACTGTGACTTTACTGACATTTTTTAACATAAAATTTATCCAAATTCAGTGCATTTTACAGAACTAACTCTCTGTATAAATAGAGCAGAAAGTTCTCTATCATCATGTACTATTTTAATATTCACTATGTGCAGCAAGGGTATTACTGAAACTTCCCAAAAATTTCTATGGTACAATAATGATAGCACCATTGACACAGTAAACATGCAGTAATTTTTGTCTTCTCACTATTACACTGTACTCTGAATTTAAGTGCATAGGTAATCATGATTAAGTCATTGCAGTTCTTTGGGAAAGGCCAACCAGTTGAGGAAAAATCAGAGACATTAGACTCTGCCATGACTAATTTCTTTATGCTGAGAAGTGACATGCTGTGCAAGTACTTTCATTGAAATTAATGCAGTTACACCCAGGAAAGAGAGTGCTCAACAGGACTGAGATTGCTGGAATCTGACCAACAGTGTTTTACACTTAGCTTCCAAATTGCTGTATTTCTGTCACCGGGTTAATCCTCATAACATCTCAGTGAGCAAAGATTTCTAAGGTATTTAGAATATCTTAGGATACTGGAAACAGTTTATCAGACACAATTTAGGTCTTTTTTTCTGTAAGACTTTTTTATAAGTGCATTTTTAAAATGTATATTTTTTGTCCATAAGTATTCATGCACACTTCATGCAAATTATTTGCAACTAAAGGGCAGCCTGTGATTTGTATTTTTACACAATTCATTTTTATTTGTGGTGTGACATGATTTTGCATGACTAAAACCTGTTAAGCAGGGAAATAAAGAATACTCTTGTTCATGAGAGAATTCTTTCCTTATAGATAGCTTTGCTTATAGATTGGGCAAAACACAAACACAGCTACAATATTCAAGTGAGCAAATGCTCTGACCCTAGAATATAGAGGGGGGGAAATGTAAAAGTCTTTAAATGTGTTTTAAATTAACAGCTTTTTATGAGTGGAGACTTACTGTTCTGTGCACTGGTCTTCAATATTCCCCCATAGTTCCTTTTGGAACATCCTTCCCCTTCCACAGAGAAGGAAGGTACTGGAAAGTAGCATACTCCAAATTAGTGTACATTACTGGTCCAACCAGTAGCGCTGCACATTCTGTCATAGAATCATAGAATCATAGAATCATTGAGGTTGGAAAAAACCTCTAAGATCATCGAGTCCAACCGTCAACCCAACACCACCACCCACTAAGCCATGTCCCTAAGTGCCTCATCTACACGTCTTTTAAATACCTCCAGGGATGGTGACTCAACCACTTCCCTGGGCAGCCTGTTCCAATGTTTCACCACTCTTTCAGTACAGAAATTTTTCCTCACGTCCAATCTAAACCTCCCCTGGCGCAACTTGAGGCCATTTCCTCTTGTCCTATCGCTTGTTACTTGGGAGAAGAGACCGACACCCACCTCGCTACAACCTCCTTTCAGGTAGCTGTAGAGAGCAATGAGGTCTCCCCTCAGCCTCCTCTTCTCTGGACTAAACAGTCCCAGTTCCCTCAGCCGCTCCTCATCAGACTTGTTCTCCAGACCCCTCACCAGCCTCGTTGCCCTTCTCTGGACACGCTCCAGCACCTCAACGTCCTTCTTGTAGTGAGGGGCCCAAAACTGAACACAGGATTCGAGGTGCGGCCTCACCAGTGCCGAGTACAGGGGCACGATCACTTCCCTGCTCCTGCTGGCCACACTGTTTCTGATACAGGCCAGGATGCCATTGGCCTTCTTGGCCACCTGGGCACACTGCCAGCTCACGTTCAGCCAGCTGTCGACCAACACTGTGTCACTGCACTTCCTTCTCTCATGTCCTGGACAGCAGCAACGAGAGACACCAAATTCAGATAACACAAAGAGCAAGAAGAAAATTGCCTGAAACCAGAGCATAACATTTAATGGGTCTTTCTCACTTTTATGTATGCTTTCACTGAGCTGTGGCTGGGGGTTGCCAGGACAATACACCAAAATTGTGAGACCAGGACGGTCAGTTCACCTGATTGTCTGGTTTCTACATCAAAGAATGTTTTACCTCTGTTTGGGTAGGCAGCTAAACTTCTGGATTTGAATTCTTAGGTAAACCAAAATAAAATACTGTAAATTTAAAAGCTGTCCCATCACTAACTGATACTGCATGAGCTTTTTTCTCCATGAAAGGGGGACTGTATTTATTATTTAAGCACTTGTGACATTTCACTAACAATAGACTCTACCAAACGAGTGCTTTTAAGGTAGAGATGATTAGAGTTTGCTGTTAATAAAATTATCTGAATAGATTATCTTCCGTTTATCTTGATGTCTCCATGATGGAAATCCCAGATCATAACTCAAAGTCATCATGTTGCTTTTGTATCGTTACTTATAAGTGAACAAATGATTATTACTACAAGAGATCTTATATTAGAGCCATATTAGCATTTTAAACCCACTGTGATTTATTTTGCAAAGACATCTCACAATGACAGACTGAAAAATTACACCTCAATTTCTCTCTTTAGCTAAACTAAAACTGCAGTCCTACTATCCTGAATTTGGAAGAGAGGAGAGGGGGCTTGAAATACAAATCAGAACATGACTAATCTAAGGATGCTTGGATTTGGCCCACAGTGGATGATGAATACTCCGATACAAGCTGTAAAAGGGCCCTAAGCTGACTAGAGCTTTAAGGGGGATCTGCTGAGACCCTATCCTACAGTGAAGATCCTCAAGAAGACCTAAAGGGTTTTAAGCTCAAAAACACTAGGTTTTATTAGTCTACAAAATAAAATAATTCATTCTTCAAATGGCAGAAATTGAAAGCACCTAGGTTTTGTCTATATTAGTAACTAGCACAGAGTAATATGTGAGTATCAGCACAGCAGAACAGTCGGTGCTGATGTCCACACTGTATGTTGGTGGATGATGTCCACTCGAAGCCACCGAGGAGAAGGGGTCCAGAGCAGACGATCACGCCGGGGGACCCTTCCTGAAGCAGCAAAACCACGGCAAAACCCACGAAGGCAAAAGCGCAGGGAGTGAGAGGGTGCCCTGCACACCCCACCCCCCCCCCCCCCCCCGAGCCGAAGGAGGGAGCTCCTGAGGAGCGGCAGCTCTGACTCAGCGTGGGCAGGGACAAGAGGGACGGCGGCCAGACCCCCTCACTTACAAGACCAGGTGGATGATCTGCTCACTCTGGTGGCGGAGCTGAAGGAGGAAGTGGAAAGGTTGAGGAGTATCCGGGAGTGTGAGAGGGAGATAGATTGGTGGAGCCGCACCCTACCGTCCCTGAGGCAAAGGCAGCAGATGGAGGCTCCGCGAGACGCAGAGGATCCCCTGCCTTCTTGCCACCAGGTAGAGAGAGGGGACCTAAGCGACAGGGGGGAATGGAAACAGGTCCCTGCTTGGAGTGCCAGGCGAACCCTGCCTGGCCTCCCTCACCTTCCCGGTTGCCCTTACACAACAGATATGGGGCCCTGGAACTTGAGGGCGAGGCAAACGAGGATGTAGACGAAGGTCCATCCAGGAGGTTGCCTAGGGTGAGGCAGTCAGCCCCACGCATTATGACTGCCTCTGCTAAGAAAAAAAGGAGGGTAATTGTCATAGGCAATTCCCTTCTGAGGGGAACAGAGGGCCCTATATGCCGACCGGACCCATCCCACAGGGAAGTCTGCTGCCTCCCTGAGGCCCAGGTCAGAGACGTTACTAGGAAGCTCCCTGGTCTGGTACGGTCTTCCGATTACTACCCGCTGCTGGTTATACAGGCTGGCAGTGATGAGGTTGCAGAGAGAAGTCCTGCAGTGATCAAAAGGGACTTCAGGGCACTGGGGCGACTGGTTCAAGGATCGGGAGCACAGGTAGTGTTTTCCTCTATCCCTACAGTGGCAGGGAAGGATACTGAAAGGAGCAGGAAAACGCACCTGATCAACGCGTGGCTCAGGGGCTGGTGCCATCGGAGGAATTTTGGCTTTTTTGATCACGGGGAGGTTTACATGGCACCGGGCCTGCTGGTGACAGATGGAGTCCAGCTATCTCACAGAGGGAAAAGGATCATTGCTCATGAATTGGCGGGGCTCATTGAGAGAGCTTTAAACTAGGTTCGAAGGGGGAAGGGGATAAAACCAGGCTCACTAGAGATGAGCCTAGGGGTGGCATGCCAAAGCTGGGGGCAAAATCGATAGCCCAGCTCAAGTGCATCTACACCAATGCACACAGCATGGGCGGCAAACAGGAGGAGCTGGAAGCCATTGTGCAGCAGGATAGATATGACCTAGTTGCCATCACAGAAACATGGTGGGGTGACTCTCACGATTGGAGTGCTGCAATGGATGGCTATAAACTCTTCAGAAGGGACAGGCGAGGAAGGAGAGGTGGTGGGGTGGCCCTGTATGTTAGGGAGTGTTTCGATTGTATAGAGCTCAACGATTGTGATGATGATACGCTCAAGTGTTTATGGGTAAGGATGAGGGGGAAGGCCAACGAGGCAGATACCCTGCTGGGAGTCTGTTATAGACCACCCAACCAGGATGAAGGGGCAGATGAAGCGTTCTACAAGCGGCTGGCAGAAGTCTCACAATCGCTAGCCCTTGTTCTCGTGGGGGACTTCAACTTCCCGGACGTCTGCTGGAAATACAACACGGCAGAGAGGAAGCAGTCTAGGAGGTTCCTGGAGTGTGTGGAAGACAACTTCCTGACACAGCTGGTAAGTGAGCCTCCCAGGGGAGGTGCCTCGCTCGACCTGCTGCTTACAAACAGAGAAGGACTGGTGGGAGATGTGATGGTCGGAGGCCGTCTTGGGCTTAGCGACCATGAAATGGTAGAATTCTCGATTCTCGATGAAGTAAGGAGGGGGGCCAACAAAACCACAACCGTGGACTTCCGGAGGGCAGACTTTGGCCTGTTCAGGACACTGGTTGAGAGAGTCCCTTGGGAGACAGTCCTGAAGGGCAAAGGGGTCCAGGAAGGCTGGACGATCTTCAAGAAGGAAGTCTTAAAGGCACAGGAGCAGGCTGTCCCCATACGCCGTAAGAAGAACGGGTGGGGAAGACGACCAGCCTGGCTGAACGGGGAGCTTTTGCTGGGACTCAGGGAAAAAAAGGAGAGTTTACCACTTGTGGAAGAAGGGGCAGGCGACTCAAGAAGAGTACAGGGATCTCATTAGGTTGTGCAGAGAGGAAATGAGAAAGGCAAAAGCCCAGCTAGAACGCAATCTGGCCGCTGTTGTTAGAGACAACAAAAAAAGTTTTTACAAATATATTGATGACAAGAAGAGAGCCAAGGAGAATCTCCATCCTTTACTGGATGCGGGGGGGAACATTGTCACCGAGGATGAGGAAAAGGCTGAGGTACTCAATGCCTTCTCTGCCTCAGTCTTTAACAGGCAGAGCAGTTATCCTCAGGGTACTCGGCCCCCTGAGTTGGAAGACAGGGATGGCAAGCAGGATATACCCCCCATAATCCAAGAGGACCTGCTACGCCACCTGGACGCTCACAAGTCTATGGGGCCGGATGGGATCCACCCAAGAGTGCTGAGGGAGCTGGCGGAGGAGCTTGCCAAGCCGCTCTCCATCATTTATCAGCAGTCCTGGTTAACGGGGGAGGTCCCGGACGACTGGAGGCTTGCCAATGTGACGCCCATCTACAGGAAGGGCCGGAAGGAGGATCCGGGGAACTACAGGCCTGTCAGCCTGACCTCGGTGCCGGGGAAGTTTATGGAACGGTTCATCTTGAGGGCGCTCACAAGGCATAAGCAGGACAACCAGGGGATCAGGCCCAGCCAGCACGGGTTCATGAGAGGCAGGTCCTGCTTGACCAACCTGATCTCCTTCTTTGACCAGGTGACCCGCCTAGTGGATGAGGGAAAGGCTGTGGCTGTGGTCTACCTGGACTTCAGCAGGGCCTTTGACACCGTCTCCCACAGCATTCTCCTAGAGAAGCTGGCGGCTCACGGCTTAGACAGGTGTACTCTGCGCTGGGTCAAAAACTGGCTGGACGGCCGGGCCCAGAGAGTTGTGGTGAATGGAGTTTAAATCCAGTTGGCGGCCAGTCACGAGCGGTGTTCCCCAGGGCTCAGTACTGGGGCCGGTCTTGTTCAATATCTTTATCAATGATCTGGATGAGGGGATCGAGTGCACCCTCAGTAAGTTTGCAGACGACACCAAGTTGGGCGGGAGTGTTGATCTTCTGGAGGGTAGGAAGGCTCTGCAGAGGGACCTGGACAGGCTGGATCAATGGGCCGAGGCCAACTGGATGAGATTCAACAAGGCCAAGTGCCGGGTCCTGCACTTTGGCCACAACAACCCCATGCAGCGCTACAGGCTTGGGGAAGAGTGGCTGGAAAGCTGCCTGGTGGAAAAGGGGTGCTGGTTGACAGCCAGCTGAACATGAGCCGGCAGTGTGCCCAGGCGGCCAAGAAGGCCAATGGCATCCTGGCCTGTATCAGAAATAGTGTGGCCAGCAGGAGCAGGGAAGTGATGGTGCCCCTGTACTCGGCCCTGGTGAGGCCGCACCTCGAATCCTGTGTTCAGTTTTGGGCCCCTCACTACAAGAAGGACGTTGAGGTGCTGGAGCGTGTCCAGAGAAGGGCAACGAGGCTGGTGAGGGGTCTGGAGAACAAGTCTGATGAGGAGCGGCTGAGGGAACTGGGACTGTTTAGTCCAGAGAAGAGGAGGCTGAGGGGAGACCTCATTGCTCTCTACAACTACCTGAAAGGAGGTTGTAGCGAGGTGGGTGTTGGTCTCTTCTCCCAAGTAACTAGCGATAGGACGAGAGGAAATGGCCTCAAGTTGCGCCAGGGGAGGTTTAGATTGGACGTGAGGAAAAATGTCTTTACTTGAAAGAGTGGTGAAACATTGGAAGAGGCTGCCCAGGGAAGTGGTTGAGTCCTCATCCCTGGAAGTAGTTCCCACTTGGCTTTCACTAACTCTCTGCTTCAACTTCTTATAATTTCAACACAATTGTCTAGTGACACAAAACTAACTAAATACACATAAAAATGTTCTTTGCCTGGGCATAGAAATCTTGGACTTCTATTTCTGCTTACAGAACCTCATGTCTTCATAGAAAAATATCTGAACCTTTGGCACTTGAAGCACAGCCATCTTTATAAGCAGTTATCTGTTAAGTGAACGGTGGTCTTTTTTAAAATCTGAAATTAACATACACCCTATCCCTTATCTTTGCTGCAGGGGATCGATGTAAATTGCAATATGTGAATGCTGGGGCTTCAGACGTACTTCATGCTAAGACTTTGCAAAAAGCCTTTAACCCAAATGAAAGCTGAGAAGTTCAGAATCTCTTGAAACCCACCCCTAAGCAGCCTGCCCACTATACATTAGACTGTGCTGGCAAACTCCCTGATGACTTTGTCTCAAAGGATTATGCGTATGAGAAAGCAGAAAGGATCTATGATGTGTGACCTAATTGTTGGGGAGAGTGCAATAAAAATCTCTGCATTTCTACCTTCTGATAGCATCAGCGCTAGCACTTAATCACTTGTAATATTGCCAAAGATCCATTGCCACGATGGGCCAAATTTGTTACCGGTGTAAACGGGTGAACATCCATAGAAGCCAGACAATATTGATCCAAAAAGTAGCTATCGGTGAATTATGGTTTTACTCATTTCTAATATAGTTACTTTTTTTGGTTTCTAATGAAAAGAGATACCTATGTGAAACACAGCATATGACTATGGAAGAGAGGCTATTTGCTGTCAAAAGTATGAAATTTCTCTCTGAAGCTCACAGAGAAATCCAGAGTCAGACTGGGAGTGAACTCAAGTGTTTCTGGACTGATTTGCAAGGTAGCAGCTGGTTTAACATAAGTGAAAGCGTGTGAGATGGCTGCACATTCACAAAGTTCCCACTCTAGGAGCCTGTAGTACCCAAACCTTGAGTTTCTCCAGTAGTATGTTGTTGGAATGTACAGTAACAGATTTGAATTGTCATTTACGTTATTGTCATTTAACCTAGGAAAGGAAATAAGGCCTTGAATAAAGGAAGACATCAGTATTTCAGAACACACTCCCATACACATTTAAATGCAGCAGCTCACCGCATCTGGGATTTCTGTGCATACCTAAACTGCTTCTGGATGATGTAGTGGATGCATATATTAAAATGTTTTCTGGAACTAATCTGGAATTGACTATTAAGTAATAGTGGGGTATTAAAGAAAAGTAATATGTAAACGGCAATATGAACACTGATCTAAGTTTGATGTCTCTTGTGATTTGACTCTTTCCTTTTTTGTATCTATTGGTCCAAGCAAGGAAGTGCCTAACTTTTAAAGCATTGTGTAGATGATTAATTCTTTGAATCTGAGACTTTCTCATTCTCAAAATAAGCACCATGTTACCCTTAGTTTTTATTTGTAGGGTTTGAATACTTTTAACATCTTTGGTTTTTTGCCAGTATACAGAACCAGATGATAAAGCAGAGTCCATGGGAACATTAAAACGATTGCAGAAATTGGTCCGAACCAAAAAAACGAGTACACAAAGCTTGGAGGATGTCAAACATGTTTTGCTCCCCCTCAGTAAGTAAAGCATCACATCAACGTTATTTCCAACACTTGGCAAATGACACTATTGAACATAACTGTAAACAATCGTGTCCTGGTCTGTCATTCACCACCCACGATTTTCAAACCCCAACTGAGATGTTACTGTGATACCACTTTAGTGCTGACTTGCTCATAGTGTGAAAACCTGTTTCCTGTCACACTAGCTTGAGTTTTGTAACAGTGTATCTTGCAAGTGGGGGTTTTAGCTAAATAGAATTGTATAACAGTGGGGCCTCTGTGCTGAGGACAATTTGTTTTTACAGTAGTTCTTAGTTTTGTATCACATTTCAGATCAGAAAGGCAAAACTCACAAATGCAAAGATAACTTTCAGTGTTAATTCATGAGTCAGTAGCAGCTGGGAGCGCAAGAAGGTCTGCGGTATGATAAGCAAGTTGGCCTCTCATCATACCTGATTGCCTAGGGCCATAAGACACCGGAATTCTAAACCAATGCTGAGCTCAGGTTATTTTCTCGAGTCTCCTATAGATCACTGATCTGACTGTGCAGCAGTTCTTCATCTGAACTTGTTTTGCCAACATTAATTTAACAGTGCATGCATTTGTTGTACAATGCATTTGTGTATATGATTATTTTTAAACCAATGCTAGCAAAATGAGTTTAAACTATCTGATGAACTACTGCTCCAGCCAAATCGTTGCTTGGGCTGAAACACATGAGGAAATTTAGATTTCAGCAACTACTTTGTAACTGCAACATACGTACTGGGAAGGGGTGGGAGAGGAATTATCTGGAAAAGCTTTCTGAACTTTTCCAGTATTTAAGCTAAACTCATGCTCTCTGCAACTATGCAGCAATATGACATTTAATTAGCAAATTTTCATGTTCAGTGCAGAACCAGTATAATTTTCCACGCTTTTGAGGGAACAAGACAAATGTACCAAATGGAGAAAAAATCTTGCTTTTGGCTCAGATGTCTGACCCAGTACAAAATCCTTTCCATCTCCCTAATTATCATTATTATTTGTTTTCTATGGAGTCCTTGGCTTTTTCATCATACAGAATGCAACAGACAGCATTTAAGGAAAAAAGTGTGCTATTTTCTCTATGAATTGCAACATACTATAACAGAAGTATTTGCATTTTTAAAGATACATTAGAAGATGCTTATCTCTCTGAAGAGGATGAAGCAGCACTAACTTCTTGCATGAAACTGACAAAAACTCAGGAAAAGAAGACCTGGAAAGACAACATGAGGAGAAAAGAAGAGACTGAGACTAGGGCAGATTTTATTTCTGCATCTCTGGGCCGCTCATACACCTCCAGACTTAATAACTTAGGAACTATTTCAATCCATTCAGAAACCGAATTTCACTTGTGGAATGACTGGAAGCCATTTCCTGATAACCAGCTCTGTCCTTGTGACTTCCTGATTTCAAAAATAGAAGAATGGGAAAACTGTACTTGCTCTTCTCATCAGCCACATCTTACATATTCCCTAACTGATATGGATCTACAGTACTCCTGGGTAAGTGGAAGTGGTTTCTTTTGTGTTGATATGCATAAAAAGTGGAGACTCTTTGCTCTGATTCAGCATTAAAGAGATGCTGTCACCTTCCATGTGGTTATGAAATGCAATAAACCAAATTTAGATTTCAGCTAAACGGATGTGAATGCATTGTTCAGGCTAACACCAGGGGTTCATATAGCCCTAGGTAGTTCATTTTTAACCATGCAGACATCAGCGGCACCGAGATGAAAGGTTTTAGGCTATTCTGTTTCTCATCAGACACACTGTTTTTTTCATCTGTACATTAAATACTTGTCCTTCCAGGCTTAGAAAACTTTCTGGAAGTCTGGGGTAAGTCAGTAAGGGCCAATGAAGTCAGTGGGTTTGGATCAGGCCCCTAGAGGTCACTGCAATACTAGTAAAGGGCACCAGAGTTATTTAGACAAATACCAGGTCGAAGAGGCATTGGTGTTTCTGCCTTCTTGGTTCAGGTCAGCTGGTGGAGCCTGCTGGAGTAATTTTTGCAATTACTTCTGTGGCAGCAAGAAGTTTTTAGGGCCAGATATAAAGGAGCAGAGTTTAATCTTGGTCTGAAATTATCTTTCTGGAGGAGGCTTTTCTATTTTAATTGCTGGCTTTTTTAAAAGGGCTATTTAACACTAGAAAAATAAAACCAAGAAAAGCTTTAGTTGGCGAGATATACAAAATATGGACACTACAATCAGGCTTTTCTCCCTATCCTCACTGGGTGCAGCAGGTCTTCTGGCACTCCACATAGTGGTAAGCACACAGAGGGTGACTGGTTGACTGAAATATGTCAAGGAAGGAGTAAAGAGTAGCCTCTTTTCACTTTATGCCCATTCCCTGTACAGTGCTCCAGGGACAGAGCTGGTTCTCACTGTGCAATAAGGCCAGCCCCCAGGAACGTGCATCTAAACCACAGGAGGCAAGATACCTGCTGAAACCTGCCAGCTGAATGTTCAAATGGAGACCTGAGCAACCATAACCTTAGATCAGAGAGCCTCCTGCTGAAAACAGCATTTTCTCTAACGTGTGCTCATACATCATTAGGAAAGGTACACATGCATAGATGTGTGGGTCAATATAGCAACCGTATTTCTGAATACATGGAGGTAGTCATTCGGTTTCTTTTCAATGACACAGTAGCTGACATAACAACAGGCAGCACCTGAAACATGGGATTCATCTAGCTGATTGTAGCCCAGAAGATTTTTTCCTGGGATTTGACATAGAAAACAGAAAGGCTAAAGCTTTGATTGATGGAACTGTAATTAGAAGAGAGAGAAAGTAAACTGCTCCTAAAAAAAACTGAGAAAGGTACAGCAGTGAGACCGTGGATAGCCTCAGCACTGCAAACTCCCAGGGAGAGCCCTTGGAGACAGACCTTTGGGGCAGACTGTTGGCAGAAATAGGCTGTGAGCTGTGAGCAAAGGCTGTGCTCTGTTGGGTGAGTCGTCCTGTCTGCCAGTAAATAGGACTCTCTGTAGAAACCGAATTGTGTCAGGGATGCTGGGCTCCATCATATGCCTGCTCCTAATGAAAGCAGCTTTCAGCATCCCAAGCTAAGGCTGAAGTCCCAGGGCAAAATAATAATAATAGATGTGCAGGTCAGATTTATGAGAGCATAAGTGTCAATTTAAATAATTTTATTTCATTTTGTCACAAACAGGCTGTTAACGTCCTCTACCCTGGTGAGATTTGTCCTACCCATGTTACTATTAAGTGCTAGCAAGAGGTTTAGTGCTTTTTTTTCTGCATTATTGTTTATTTTGCCATCTGCTTTCCTGACGGGCTCCCTGACTTTAATGTATCTCTGTGGGCTTAGTGTCTTTAGATTAAAATTACAGGCAATGGCAAGACATCTCATTCTTTGCATTTGCATTCTACCAACTGGCTCAATTGAAGATTACAAAGACTGGATTTTCAGTTTTGCTTTTTAAGAATCAAACAAGCCAACACTGGTGGTTTTGCTATGAGGGGATCAGACATTGGGGATGATGCAGATGTTCTTTCTGATGTTGATTTACTTATTAGAGTAAAACCAATATATTCTATAATACTCTTTCTGATTCTATGAGTAAAGTATCATTCCATTTTCTTGGCTGATCTTGGCTTGGCTACTACTCTGTTGTCTTTGCTGCAGCGTGATGTGGAGGAGATAGCCTGAGATGTGCTACTGAAATGCTAGTTGGTACGTCCTGAATTGAGGCAAACAGGCAAAACTGGTAGATACAAGACTAAGATCCAAGACTCTGCTATTCCATCAACACACTGTGGCTGATCTGCTTTGGGGGACAGGCAAATACCTAGGCTGGACACATATTATCCAGACTCATCTCAGCAACATACACAAAGCTGATTGAGCCTAGCCTTAATTAAAACTTGAATTGCAGATAGTAAATTAAGTAGTGCTCTCCCATAATGGCTAGGAAAAAGACCTGTATCTCTTCATGATAGATTGCTGTTTAGAGAGACAAAATATGAGTGATCCTAATTCCCTTCCTCCAGTTTCTTCCCCTGGCTCCTTTCTTCCTCTTCCTTTCTTCCTCCTCAGCACTTTACACAGCCTCCCTTATGGTGCTTCATATTGCCATTGTTTGTTTCACCTAAAACAATAAAAAGACTGACAGAGATCATCCAAGCTAGTCACCTAAACAAGAACTGTGAGAACAGACTGCAAAAGTCACATCCATCTTCAGTTACAACAGGCTCACGGAACTCCTCCAGCTACTCATCCTTCAGCCTGCCCCGCTTAAGCGCACAATAAACACCTGTGTTAGCTGACTGCCTCTGGCACAGGGACATTGGGGACAACTCAAATCTCACCCATCCTGCCCATCTTCATGTATTATGAAAACATTTTAGAAGCCTGTATTTCTGTCCTTTAATTAAATACAGAACTGTGTGCGCTGCATTACCATTTTATAGCCACGGTGCCACCGTTAGCAACTTTGTGCAAAGTTAACTTAGACATAGGTCATTTTTTTCTGCATTGTTCAGCTGTTTACAATATAATTAGTGGTTGGTCAAAATTTTGCTAGGGGCAACATAGAGCATTGCTTTTTTAGGTGTGTCAAGATTGCCATGTGAAATTATTGTTACTGATATTCTTCCTAAGGAGATGTAATTTGTAAATAGTTCTTCTTTAGAAAGTGGAAGAATTTATTTAAGAAAATATTGAATACTTCAGCAAAAAAGAAAAAAAAATGTCTGGATAAAGAAACTACTATGCTGCATATTTTCATATTACCACAAAGTATATTGGGGAAAGAAATGAGCGATCCAGGCCGGTGTTTGCAATATTATGAATCAGCTGAAAATCAGACAAAGGATGGAAGAAAAGATTGTCCAGACACCACTTTAACAACCACTTGACCTTAATGTGAAAGGTTATTGCTTTTTATACTTCTTTTTATTCCTCAAGCTTAGCCCTGCAGAAAACAGTTCAGCTGTCTGTCTCAGACTTTTTTCCTCTTTTTTTTTTTAAATTGTGGTTACTAGAAGCTGCCTTTCTGCTGTTCATATGCTAAGATCTTCATTACCCTAACAAAGTAGTATACTTAGAAGTGCTGTGTCCATATGACTTTTATACGAGCCATTTCAGCCTTCTGTTGCTTTTTCTCAATCTGTGCAATTGCGTAAGACTTTTGCAACCTCATGTAAGGCATGGAAAATCTAGAGTCAGAAGCCTGGAAAGTACAGGAGCTTGATGGGCTTGGCTGGCCCTGAAAAAGACACCAAGTGGAGCCCATAGTGGGGTCACAACTGAGGGGTCCTCTTCATAAAAGGGTTCCCAGACTGTCTTGGACAGCCTGAGGCAGAGAGAGAAAAGCTGATGAGTCCCTTTCTCCTCTCCCTCAATACTTTAACATGCTGCTTCACTGGCTGACCCGTCCACTCTCCCAATAACTGCAATTGTTTGTAGGATGACACAGGCATCCTTTACAGGAAAGGGAGAGGAGACAACGTCTCCTCTTGGAGACAAATCAGCAGAGAGCTACTGGAAGGGGGTTTCTCTTCTTGCAGTATCTTAGAAGCATGGTTAGGTTTAACAGTAGAAGGATTTAGTCACTGATACCACAAGAATATTTATCTGTTGCAACCTGTGTTTGGTATTCAGTGAGAATGAGAAGACGAGGGTAATTTCCCAAGACTAGAGAAGACCTGGGATTTTGGTGAGGAGAAAAAAAAAATCTAAGGGTTCTGCAGAAAAAGATATCTTTTCTCTCCCATTTTCAGGTTAAGGGGAGAGTAGAAAGCTTCAAAAGATTGGTTTCTATCCAATATAAATGCATTACGTTGTGGTGGAATGAACAATAAGTTTGGGAAAACTGCAAGTGACTTTATGCCAATGCCTGTGTTCATTCTCTCCATGTTCCTTTCAGGAATGTCTTACGGTCTTATCACAGTTACATTAGCCCTGCTATTATGGCCATGGTTCTCTGCCATTTCAGTGACCTTGTGGCTTTTTGCTTTCCTTCTGGTCTGACTTGCTTTCTTGCCAGACAAGCCATTTCTCAGCATCTCCGTTTGACCCTTAGCAGACATGTCTAGTTTGACACTTGTTTGTTGAAGAAACACCCTTCTTCTCAGCTGTATTTTTGGACATTTTCTTGTCCTAACTTTTCCTGACGTATTCTACTTAATAGGTTCTTGTTCCTGGTTGCCCCATAATAGCCTTGCTTGCTTGTTATGATTGCTCTTACCCTGCACTCTGTACTGCCTCTGCTGCTCCTGATCATTTTGGTTCTCAAAGAGGTGCTGTATATTGCCTTGCGGTTTACCCAGGTTATTGGATCTCTTGTGATACCAGCGACTGATCATTGTTCTCTAGGTTAGCGGAGTGGGGAGGAAGAGTATGGACAGCCAGTAATGAACAAACAGGACAGAGTGCTCTTCTCTAGCAAAAGAGAAGCGCATCTTTGTGCTTCAAAGATGAAAGCAGCATTTGACCGTTTGCACAGCCCAGAGAATGGCTGCAGGAAGATTTCTACTTCATTTCAGCCAGCAGTTTCTTCTGTGCGCTAGAATGCTGTGGGCTTTAATGGACTTTCTGGCTGCTCAATTTTCTTAAGCAATTTGACTGTTTTCTGCATTTTTTCTTTCTTCAGCTAATGTCTCTGTTGAGAGACGCCTGAGCATGCCTTAGAAGAGCTTTCTCAATTACATTTTGGATCCTCATTTGGCACAAATATAGCACTAAAAAGAATGCCTGGAAATCCCCAAATTGCTTTTCTGAGACACCAATTTTCAGCTGCTCCGGTCACTCTAGCTGCTTCAGTGTCAGTAATAAGTGGTCCTTTTAAAAGCTGTAGCTCTTACTTGTTCCTATTTCAGTGACAAGGTAGGAAGCCAGATCCTCACCAAGTATAAATCTATTTTCTACTGATGTTAGGAAGTCCTGCTCAGCTTTACCCAAGCTGAGGCCCAAAGTCTTTGCCCAGGAAAGAGATGAAGAGGAGCTGAAAGGGTGGCAGTAAACAAAGCAGTCAAGACCATGATGATGGGTGTTCAGGTGATAAGCTGTGGCTGAGACATGAAAACAGGATTTGTTTTCTAAGATATGAAACTGTCCCCAGCTGCTTCTTTTTTGTCTTATTGTATCTTCATTTACAAGCCCCCTGACAGGTTTCCTGTTGCTTTTTATAACATTCTAGCTAATTTTACCTGTTACCCTGCTCCCCCCATCAGTCCACTAGCTCAGCCATTCACCCTGTGTACTCAGCACCTCTCCTGCAGGGTAAAGAGACAGCTAGAAACCCACCCAACCCCCCCCGCCCCCCCCCCCCCCCCCCCCCCCCCCCCCGTGCTTCCCAGACTGCAGAGTCTTTGAAGATACACAAACTGATAGACAAAAAGGAACAGTGCTACAGCTAAATGTAGCACATGGTTAAATTCAAAGGCACTCGCTATTTCCCAGTTCAAACCCTGTCCCAGAACCTTTGAAAGCTTATTTTGAATTTTAAGCCTTGTGAGGGGGTGGGGATTGAGATATATTTATACATGTTTGTCATAGTCAAATGCTGGTGAAATTTGAATGGCTTTGATTTTAAAACTGGGGAAAAGTCAAGATCCCTGACTGAATTTGCAGTGTTTACTTTTCCTGGAAATACCAAGCAAAATACAGACTCAGCCAAAAAGATACAAATGCTAGTGAACTTAAGAGCACTCATTTTCCTGATGCTTCAGTGTCTGTAGAGTCTTACTTTGTCTCCTGTCACAGGGAGCTTTATTTAAGAAACTACTACATCAGGAAGTCGGTAAATATTGTATGGCTTGCTTCAGTTAAATACAAAAAGTGAGAGAAAATCACCTCTTAAAGCGCAAGGCTTCATCTCTCAAGCTTTGTGCTTGGAAGAGAGGAGCCTGGGAGGGCGTCCAGCCTTGCTATAGCTGCACCATTGTACTGTGCTGATAACAAACATCTGCCACTGCCATTCTGCATCCTACAGTCATTTTTGCTATGTCCTGCATAGTAATGTGAAAAATTTAAAAATTTATTGTCTTCATCTGTGGCCACTTTGACCATGCAGTCTCAAAGCAGGTTTTAAAAAATATGGAAAATCTGATGCGACTGTTCTTTACTACGGTAACTCTTGTCCTGTTTTATATTTTTAATACCTTACTGGAATTTTCATAGCTATATAGGGAATTATGTCACAGTTTCCATTAATCTTAGAGGCACGTATACCTAACTGTACTAAAAAGCTTAACAGTTCCAAACTTTTCCCTCCAAACATTGCTGGACTGTTCTGTAAAGTTGGATTGCTAGTACTTGCTAGTATATATAAGGCAGAACGATAATTAAGTGAATTTATTTGCAGTAAAGGATACTTTAAAATACCACAAGATCTTTAATATGGTTGCAGATAACTGCAGAAGAACATTTCAATTCACCTCAGCAGATTTCATGGGTTTCCTTCTGACATAGCTGTTAGGTACTGCAGAGCTACAGCTAGAGAGAGAAATGAAAGGTTATTTTGGATTACTTTCATGAATGTAGAATGAAGGGGAATATAATTGTTAAAAGTGCAGGGAAAATTGTGCATTTCATATACTTATTCTTTGTAAATGGCATATGAATTCTTAATAGAAAAAAGGAATGCTACCTACTTCATGAAACATGATTAAGAGTCAAAATATAATTAGACTAAGTGCAGTTGTTGATAACAAACTGTCTGATGAAAGGATGACTTCCTGTTAGCATCCTTTAGAATTACCAAAATGATGCAGTTTTGCATACTGAAACAAATAGATTGCATTGTCTGTCTGCTGCTTTTATACCTACGCTGTGATAATATTATCCTTCTGTGGATCTGCTGTCAGTCCAGTATTTTATAATTGACATTTTTCTTCTTGTTTTTTTATATTAAAAAAATTATAAAAGCTATCATTTCTTCCCACACAGCATACAAAGCAAAAAAAAGTATACATTACTCTGCTTCAGCAGTGCTCCTGCCGAATCAATCAGCTAATACAGGCTGTGTTTTGATCCTGTGTTGTGCTAATGCATTAGCTCCTGGTGCTGGCAGGAACATTTTGACCAACGAAGCCATCAGGTGCCTTGGGATCTGCCTATCCAAGACTGCAACTTTTTAAGTGCAATTTATCTCCTTACACAAAGTAATGCAGTTTTACTTCTGCATAGATTCACTTCTGAAACCTAAACTTTGGCCTGATCTTGTGCTTGTTGAGTTGGTGACAAGCTTTCCATTTGTAGCCAAAATGTTTAATCTTCACTGTGCTTGCATTAGCTCAGTATACCTTATATGTGTGCTCATCTTTATTCAGGAGAAAAAGCAAGCTTAGCTTCAGATTTCTTCAGTGTCCCTGATGAAGTTGAAATTAAAGTGCTACCCGTGTGACTAATTTGGTAAGGATTTTGAGGCTAAGGCTTCGGTAAGGAAGCCACAGCCTAAGATGACTTAAGGATCCTTACCAACCGTAAGTTACAAGAGTACGTAGGTGGTAGGTAGCAGTGCATACCATGCCTGATATTCCTTGTCTTCTTCCCTAGCTAATTCAAATGACTTTTCTTTTGGGGAACATTAATTTTCTGGAAGTTCTGAGCTGGCTCAGGAGCTGATTATGTTTGCTTGCTTGTTTTGTGAGTAGATTGAGCTAGTTATTCTCTCTGGTAAGTCATTTTTGTATGCTTTAAAGTGTTCCGGTAAAGCTTATTTGTGAAATAAGCCTTTCATAAATCAGAAGGAATTAGTTCTGTTTTCATCTCCCTCACATAGAAATGTAGGAAAAGTCACATGATATCAGTGCTCAGCAATGGCATAAATGGAAGAGTGAGGATTTTCAGTGCCAGAAAGGCATTAAGATTTCCAGGGCTGCAGCATTATTATAATGAATGTGTTTCAAAGTCCAGTAAAAGAAGTACTTCTGTTGTGACATTCTCCAAAAGCAGGGTATGTCTTGCATAATTTCAAACTTGTTTTTAGAAACTGAAAATTTAAGTTGAATACTGGGTTTTCATCCAGCTTCGAAAAAATAATTGTGGGTAAAATGAACAAGAATAGGGCCTGAAAGATAAGATTGGAAGTGAAACAATGGACACACAGTGGACACATCTCGAATTCTGCTATTTAAATACTTTCAGGTATATGAGCAGATCATTAGAAGACAAAGACCAGGGCTTTTCAGAAAGAACTGGACAATTATTTATATCTGAGTATTCTCTTTTATTTTGAAAGGAATTCACCTATGGTAATGAAATTTCTGGACTGACTTTCTGTAGACATTTAATTGATTGAAGAAGTTCACCTTCCCTAATACATAAGCAAACCAAATTGCAAACTTGAACATAATTCTTGCTGGAAGTGCTTACACTCCAATCCATTTGAAGAAATCTGGCTGAATATTTCTCATGAAAGGACCAAATTAATTAGGTTAAATGACATGAAACTTCTCGTTCACTTCTACTTACAACTTACGTTTGATAGCATACCACAAGAAATGACGACAAAGTGCATGGGAAGTGGGAAAATCAAAAGTTCAGATAGTTTAAGATCATGAGACAGAAACTTTTGCAGATATTTTGAGTGTTTCTATATTTAGTTCTGGATTGTGTAGGTGTTTTAATACCTAGATTTCCTTCCTCACAGACCATCCTTGCTTCCACATAACTCCCCTAAAAATTAATCAGCATGGCAATACGGCGATACGTGTGGCCTCAGTTACGACGGGGGACTAGTGTGTTAGCTGCCATGCTAGCTCACAAGACAGTTCTTGTTCTCAGATAAAAACAGATGACAGCTCACATCCTACAGCAAGATGTGTACAGGTGGAAAAGGGCAAAATCAGTTAATTCTGGTGACTATTTTAAGATAGGCAGGATATAATTCAGATTTTTTTAGTCTGAAAGCCTTGAAGTCAAACTCCCAAAACTTCGCTTGCAGCTATATTCACTCAAATTTTCTGCACATCTAACTGCAGGGTCAAAACCTGAGGATTACGTGCAGTCAATGATCAGCTGCAAAGTAAATAAGTTTTAACACAATTTCTTAGCATTTCACTGAACTATAATGCCAAAATAAATCCTTATTCCAGTTCTTCATAGCAGCATAGCTTTCTTAACTTTGTGAATGATGATCCAGTGATTAAGGATGTAGATAATGCAGATTCAATTCCCCACACTTCTACAGACCTCTTGTGTGATATTAGACAAACCACTTAACTTGTCTGCCTCAGGCTTCATTTGCAAAATGGGGATAGTATGTTATTTTACACGTCAGACAGTTGTTGCATGAGCAAGAATACACATACCAACTTGTGCACCAGAAGAGCAGGAGTTCAAACAGTTTATTTGCAGGCTCTGACACCTCCATTCAGATTCATCCTTTGCACTGAATGAGGCAGACATTCAGTAGAGAAAATGTGGCAAATATTAAAGCTGCATCATTAAAACTGCATCATAAAACATACATGCATATGGGTGAGATTCAGGTGTCACAGATAGCATTAATTCTGCCTTCCCCTGGCTTTAAAACTTTGTTTTCTTAATCTAATGAGTTTGTGTGTGTATGGTATGTGAGGGTGCTATTTTTTAGGGGTTTAGGTATTATTATTTAGGTTTGTAGGCGTGTTTGAACCGAAAGATGTTTCAAAGATTTTTGTGAACTTTCACCTCCCAAAGCTAGAGGAACATAATATTAACATTTCTCGTCACCAGTTTGTACATATATTAAAAAAGTTACTTGCTGTAAACTAACGGGCCTATATCTAGCTTTCAGAGTTTTGCTGCTCCTGGAGTGAGACTCCTCTCCAGTTTGCTGTCTGTATCTCAGTAGAACTTTTAGCAGATCATGGAGCTGTTGGAGGGAAAAGCTTTGTTGCCTTTCATCAACCTCTGTTTTCCGTGGCAGCAAGGCAAAGGAGACAGAACACACTCAGATAATATGTGTGAAAGAAGTAAAAAGGGTCAGTTAGGTGAGAGTAAGAGGTAAAAAAAGACTCTCTAGAGAAGTGGTATGCAAGGAGTGAGTCAAAAGCTCATATACTTTGTGGGGAAGTGCGAGGGGAAAGAGTTTGATAATACAATGAAAAGAGATCAAGATTGGTGGAGGGAATCATGAAGAAAAGTGGGGTATTTGTGAAGAGGCAAAGCATCCATCTCTTTCCACAGAGCACAGTTTCAGAGACAGCCTCCCCTTTCCACTCCCTTCTCTCCCCAAAGACAAGTTACTGACACAAAAGTAATTACCTTATACCTACTGAGTACTGTGACTGTCCCTGTGAGTGCTTTTAGCCCACAGCCTGAGATAAAGCATGTTAACTTAAATCCTTAATGAAATAAATTCATGTGACTGTGCTTCACTTCATCTTGGTGATGAGCTAAGAGCATGTTCCCACCCTGACCTGGGGCAACTTACTCAATTGTGACCATTCAGCCCTGGCCCAAAGCATCCCATGGAGCCCCAAGTGAGGCAAGCAGGGCACTAACCATGACCGGCACAGGGTGCAGCAACCACCTGGTCAGTCGTCCCCAGTGAGGGACTTGGTGCTGAAATCCAGCACGAAAAGTGCCTCCTCTTCTTTATGGGGGAGCTCAGCGTGGCTGCAGCTTGCCCACCCTCCATCACCCCTGCACTGGAGCAAGTGGCTGATGGATCGGGGTTACCACCTACGCCTGCCACACAGACGTACAGAACAGGAGCCAGACCTCCCTGCCGCGAGGTTCGGGCCTGGAAGTGAGCATGAGAGCAAATCAACTGCTCAGGTCTCATTCCCAGTATGCGTGATTTGGCAGGTCTGCTGATGGAGCTAGCCTGACCCACATCCTGCTTGATTTTGAAGGTATTGCCATTAATGTTAGCACCTGAATCAAGTGTTGCAACAGGTAAGACCACAGCTCTGGAACAGAGTGTTGTAAGAAAAGACAATCAAATGTAAGATTGAAACTAATCACCTATTCTTGATGATGAAGCATTTTTGTGTTTCTGCTGGCTATCAATCAGGTATCATATCAGTTAGATGGGTAGAAAGAAAGTTTTAAAACCAATTACAAATAAAGCCATCTTGTCCCTCTCTGTCCCTTCCAAATTTTGGTTTTCACCCACTTGAAACCGTGTTCAAGGAGAAAGGAAGAACAGCATTTTCCTCTAGAAGCAAAATGAAATCGAAGCCCTGCAAGTGAATATGCAGTGTACCACACTTTATTCCTTTTCATGTTAGCATTTGCACAGCAGTCCTAACGCTGTGGTGGCACAGCGACTTGACACTCTGACATCAGGGAAGAAATTCAGCAGGAGATGTTTACTGGTAAAAGACGGCTCAAACTACAAAGAGTTTCCTGTCAGCAGGCTGCGCATTAGAGTTAATCAGAATTTACTTTTGTTGATCTTGATTCTAATCAGAGATAGGCAGGCAGACATCATGTACCTTCCCTGAAAAAATCCCCTGCTGCACTGCCAGTGCTTGTACATTAAGCTGGTCTTCTAAATGCTGAATGAAGCATGTCATGTTTTGTGTATGAGATTAAAACAGAGAGCCTAAATTTATTTTTTTATCAGTTCCCTTTATGGAAAATCTCATATTTGGGTTTTCTGAATAGATGTGCAAGGCAACTGTCACTCTTTATCTGTAAATGCATTTCTGAGAGGCTGAGCTTCAGCTGGATAACTATAAAACAAGTCATATAAACCCGCAAATTACATGGGATAAAATGCCCTCGTAGCTGATTAGTAATCGCAGTGTTCACTAACAGAATCGATTGAGATGTTCTAGGCACGAACATTGCAATGTAGCTTTGAGCTACATTTTAACATTCACTCTGAGAAACAGCGTGCTGTTCACTAACACGCCTGAACCCACAGCAGCATCGTCCTGCCAGTTACTTTCTGTTATTCACCACAGACAGTAAAGTGTATTCTGCTTACAATAAATCGTACAGGAAAACCACTAGTGACGCACATATTTCTGTTGGAAATTATTACACGGATGCTGGATCAGCCTGTGGCTGTGTTTTACAAGACACCAACCTTGCTGACTTTGAGTTTTCTGAACAGGAATACCTAGAAGATATAGACACAACTTTGGCTCTTACTCTTCAAGGTAATAAGAAAGGGATTTGTTCAATAGGTGAAAGTCAATCTCCTTGAGAATCCTTCTGTCACAATAGTATAGATTTTTATTAGCGTTAGTGCTAACCTGATATAGTGTAGGTATGACTGATCTGTTCATCTACTGCTAATGCAAGAGAATGTGTTGGGATCAAAGTTTGAAATAAGTTCTTGGTACTTCATTTTCCCTTTAGGCCAGGCAGTGTTGGGAGCATGCCAAGGACACAGTCTGAGGGCCTGGCAATGAGACACTTTTTCTTACTCACAGAGTAGCAACCGCTTTTTGTACCAGACACATCTTTAAATTCAGTAGGAGCTCTGATAGTGATGCTCTATAGCCTGTCCCTGCCATATCTCTTTGTGACTCCATCGACCTTCGTGGCAAAGCATTAGCATAAGAGAAGGAAGAATCAGAAAAATATTTTTTCAGGAAAAGAAGGAAGCCCCATAGTCTGAGAGAGGCCGAATTCACAATTCCTGGGACTTGGCATGATGAGGGTATTCCTGCTGCTCTGCACCCTGACAGTTGCTTAAACAAGCTTAGACTCCACTCTGTTGTCATTCCCTCATGCTGCTTCAGTGGATGTATGGCATTAAAAATCCCCTCAATGTAAAATACTTAGCAAAGATCAAGTTTTTGAAGCTAACTTCAGATGTTAATAATTAGCTTTGCTGAATCGCCAGTTTCTGCAGGCTTCTTAAGAATTATACTTTGTACGTGATAGGAGTCTTCTTGATATAATGTCAACCCTCAGCCAAAACAAGGGTGTAAGCTTAAAATATTCTTTAATCCCATTTTGTCTCTTGAAGACTCCAAGTTTCTGTAGCTTCTTCATTTTTTATTCCTGATGAAAAGCACATAGGAGCTTATTCAATAGAAATTACACGCCCTGTTGCATGAAGCCCCTAAGCATTTTGGACCAATTTTCAGTACTAAGTTCTGGATGCTCACAGTGATGAGTTTGCAGTGAGTGTGAGAGTTTCAAAGATGGCATCTTACGCATCCAGCTCCATTCCCCAGCATCCCAAAGGAAAATCACAGCCTCAATCTTTGGAGTTAAAATTAAAAGTGAGTGTTTAGTTTAAATAGTTATAAAGACAGCCCAGCCTGCAACATCTGGCTTCTTTCATGGGTTGTTGGCAGGAAGGAGAGCTTAACCTCATGTTTTCACACTTGTTCCTTTTAGTTTCTGTAGAGTCTTTGCCGTGGTAGTTTATGGAGAGAGCTCTGCTGAGGACTAGCAGTGACTTGGAACTGTGGCTGGCTCTTGCTCAGATTAGACCAGGAGAGGGAAGTATCTAGCTATGTTCTGGCCCATAATTAATACATATGAGGAAATTGTGTTCTGCTCATGAACATTCCTTGAGGAAATAAAGATTAAATTTGTTAAGTAAATTATTCACTGCAAATTAATCACGCAGCTCCACTTGCTATTCTGAGATTTCTGCAATATCTAAGGGAGCTAGATCATACAGGGAGAGGCATGGCCATAAAAGCAGAGGCTGAAGGAATGATTCCTTTCTTGTACAAAATACAAGTCTTATTTTAATTAAAATAACACTAACACACTCTGGGATTGCTTAGCATTAGGGAAAGCAATGTACAGCCCCAAGGTATCTCTGAGTCTCCAGTTAAACTTGGACCAGGTTTGTCTGACGGACAATGAAAAACGAGTTGCTAATATGAAAAAAGTCTAATTTCATTTGCTTTTTGACAGGTGGCCAGTATGCTAAACCCTTCAATCTACTTTGCACTCTACTTTTTAGTTTTATCAGAATAATCAAGTACTGAAAGGGTAAGTTTACACTTGCAGTTTAGACTGGAAGCGATCTCTCCTTTCAGCGCAAGATAACTGGATGGAGCCACTGAAGGGATATGTCACTGTTGTGGCACTTGATATCATGTGGGAGGGAGGAACATAAGGCACTTGAATATCCAGGACCATTCATCGTGGTCCTCACTAAAACCGAATAATGATAATAACAAGCTATAAAGTATGTTGCCTTTTATAAATATAATGACAGTGGGAATCATTCTTACGGGGTCATCTTAATTATTTTTAAGTGGATAACCTTGCTCCCCATAGGACGTCCCAGAGAGGAGAGTGACATTGCCTGGGTATTTCAGGATGGAGGAGTCAATCCAAGCCCCATAAAACTCACCTGAAAAACTTCTATTGATTTCACTGGGGTTTGGATCAGGTTCAAAGACCAGCAAGGAAATGGAATAAGTTACATGCAGTCATGTCCAACAGAAAACTAAGTATGAGAATTTTTCTTTTAATTTTACATAGATATTCATTTCCCTTTGAAAAATTAGCTTCAAATACAGAGGATATAAGCACCAAGCTTATTATTAATTTTTAATTCAAAAGAGCTCCTTTTGAAATGTATTGGTTAACTAAATTAAACGAACTTAATGTTATATATGTTTGATTTTCTTCACTTTGTTACTTTTTAAAACTAGTGTGGGTCAACCTTCCAAGGGCAAGAACATAATCAGGTCAGCTTTCAAGCGGCTATAATTTTTCTGATATGTGGATGAGGAAAGGAAATAGATATGGGTGGGTACTATATCTCTTGAAATGGCCTCTTTCTTCCTGTTTAACAATAAATAATCTACAGAAAGGAAGCTCATATATTACTCTTCAGATGAGTTCCCATTTTATTAATCATGAAGATTTTAACAGGGGCCTGAGACAGGAAATCACAGTCTAATGATCAGCAGAGTCTGATTTAATCCTCATGTTTGGATCAGATTAAAAAGAAAAACAATATACTGCAATGTACATCTATGTAGATAAATAATCGGGTTTAATTACTATTAAACATACATACAGCTTTCATAACAACATACGGCCCTACTGAATTACTAAGGCTGATTAAATATCCATGGTAAAACCTCCTTATGGTTAGAAACTTAAATGGACTTTTCAGGTGGTGTTATCAGATATATGAAAGAAACATATCTCTCAGAGTTCATAATTATTATTAATTAATTATTGACTATTAATAATAACAATGGTTATCTACTTTTATGGATATGTTATTATTAATAATAATAAATTCAACTCTGTTCTAGATGAGTGTAGTTCTGATTAAAATGTGACGTGAAACATCTTGGTTAATGGGCTGAGGTTCAACACATACTCCACTGCAATCCAATAAGGTAGAGAACACTCTTGCATTATATTTGGCAGAATTTCAGCACCTTAACCCCAGTTCCTCCTCCTCTTCTTACTATCCCAGTTCTTAGAAGGTCTGGAAAGGGAAACCTCATCATACCATTAGCATATAATAATTATTCTTTCATCAGTCAGTCTCAGTCCATTCAGTTGCCCATCCATCAGAATCCAAGAAGGCCTCCGAAACTTTTCTTAAACATTTAAACAGAAGTCCAAATAGCAAACCGAAATGGGAATTCATCCGATGAGCCGTGCCTTATCCCTCCCTGGAGTATTCATATGATAGAGGAAGCAGAGAGCAATTCAGCCAAGAGACTACCTGCCTATCTAGCATTGTCTCCTCATAGATGCATCAAAAAGTTGGAAGTGTTTATGGGACTGGGAAAGGCAATTCTAAGAAATAAGACCTGTGCATTTCTTACCAGCTTTCAACCACCAGTTCTTTTTGGTTTTCAGTTTGGATGGTTTCTTGTTTTAGCTTTCCTTAAAATTTGAGTTCAACCATATTAAAAGAATGACATAGAGAAAGAAAGGTCTGTGCACTGAGTATTTGGATTGACAAGGACCTCTGAATTTTTATTTGGTGCAAGAGACCTCCACAGTTACTTGCTTTTTTAAAAGAGCTTTTATCTATGCAAAACTTATGAGTAAAAGTTGCTTAGAATAAATTTGCTTGGAAAAAAAATTTGAAAAAATGTTATCAAAATTTTGAAAAAAAAATTTTTTACCAAAGTTTTTTCTTGACATTTATTCTTGAACCTTTTTCTTGCAACTTACTTAGAAATAGATTTCTTTTTCATTTGTAGTAACGTTAAATTAAGATTTAATTGAAGCTCTGTGGGTGGCCCAAATGTTTGGGGTTTGAAATTGAGAATTTGCCTCCATCTTTCAGCAAAAAGTTGGGAATTTTTCATGGTTTCAGGTTTTGTGGCCTATGATTCACAACAAATAAGTTTTACTTAGGATACTCAAGACTTTTGTTTGTTTGACTCTGGCAAATAATACCAAGCAAAATGAAGCAGAAATTCAAAGCTATCTTAATGCCCCCACCCTCATTTAGCCTCTGGGCTGTTTTTCAAGAGGGTATAAAAGACCTTTGTCATTCTCCTCTGTCTCTTTGTTGTAAGCTTTCTGTTAGACTTGCTTTTTTCTCCCTGTGACTTTGTCACCAAATCAAGGACAATGGAGGACTGAAAAGTGCTATTTCAGGGAGTCCAAATTCTGTGATGAATGGCAAAAAAATTATTCCACCATGCAAAAGAAAAAGATGGCTTTAGAAAACTTCCCTTCTCTGCCAGACAGCGACCTTCGATCTCATTGCTTTTATTGCATTACTGTAGAGCTGAGAGAGAAAGGGAGGCATTAGGCACCAGCTAGACCATGTACCACAGCGTGGTGCGAATCTGCTGGGGGATAATATCCCTCGGTCCACTGAAGAGCAGCATACCTTCTTCACATTCGAGTCCCAGCAGAAGTGGAAATGAAGGGTGCAGTTAGTGCCACAAGGCTGAGTGGGAAAAATGAGAGAGGAAAAGAGGATGATTTTCTTGAGGTCCAAAGTCTTACTGAGGCCTGGTGGTGACATAGAAGGAGATAAGTCTTAAAGCATTTCTCACTCTGAACCCTTTCCTCATTTTCAACTCATCTCCTTAGTGCACCTCTCTCTTTCTTTTCCCCGTCACTTCCTCCCCTCCTTCCTCACTCCCTCCCCAAAGATTTCAGCTCTCTCACCCATGCCGCAAAGCAGCTGCGTGAAGTCACATCCTGATAGAATAAGGAACTGCATAACTGATGTACACTTGTGCAGTACACTTCGTTGTACTTAGTTTGGTTACAAGCTAGTAGCAGTTGCACATCAGCTGGATAAACTTGAATTAAAAATGTTGAAGAGAAAACCATCTAACGTGTCTGATAAGGAGAAAAGTCAAAAGCCAAAGGTAAGAATGTTTAATTTTTATTGTCGATGAATAATAACAGGAATTCTTAACCATTTTTAAAAGGAGGATTTCCTTTTAAATCCTAGCTTCCTGATTTCCTGGTGTGCTAGCAAGTGCCTCAGTGATATAATCTCAGGAATCTATTTGTATATACTCACTTTATAAAAGTAATGATCCAATTCAAGGAATCATCATTGTGAAGCTGCTATAGCTCTGCTAAAGAGTCCTGGTACTGGACTTTGTCTATTGTTATACGCTCTGCATCAGTCTTCTAACAGGCAGGCTCACAAAAATCCCCTCTCTGCCTTTCATCTATGATAAACTGATGATGTCCCACAAAAGAGTGTGAGAATTAGTGAAGAATTAGAAAAGCTATTAAATTTGCTCCTTATTTTAATAAATGTGCTTCTGCATCATCATAACCAAAGGAGGAGAGGGTACTTGGCAATCAGTGTTTGTCATCTTCACTTTTCTGGGAATTATTATACTTTCAGCCTGAAATAAATACTCTCAATAAATTGATAGTATGCTACACTGGACACTTTCCACAATCTGGAATTGCAAGAAAGAAAGTAAGCATTTTGCAAGATGCATAAGTATGTGTCCTGTGCTGGAAATTTATTTTCAGTCCCTGGACTGGGTGCAGAATGACCTTTGCAAGTCTATTGTAAGCCTGAAGAGAAATGGTTACTGCTAGACCTGAGCGCATCAGTATCCATTTCTATTTCAATTTGCCAGTGCTGAAAATTTAAATAAAAGATTAGAAAAGCCTTTTAGTACATCTCTGCTCTCAGTAACTCACTGTCTCCTAGTTTACAGACCCATCTTCTCATTGTTTGGGAATACACCTCACTTTGTGATTTCTGGGCCCTAAATATTATTGCAGACACTATTTCAGCAGGAATGTCTTCTGGTTTTACTCAGCATTGGCTTTTGTGTATTGCACTTGCAGTTTTAGACTATGACTCATTAGCAATTAAAATTAATATTTTTTGCATGGATTTGAAACAATTCTGAATCCATTTTCCCATGGGTTTGAATGGGTTTTAAACATTTCACTGGTTGGTATGGTATATATTTTCTTATGTTCAGTCATCATATTGTTTTTTAAAGACAGGGCAGAAGTATAAATAATATCTAATTACACTATAGGTTAAGCAAGAAATGACCATGAGAGACTCTGTGGATGGGCTTTGTTTTCCTGTCTGTTAAATAATTTCAAAAGCAAGTTTTGGTCACTCTCTTCTTCCAGAATAATACATTCCTTAACAACAGTCTGATTTCTTTTTTTTTTTCCCCCCACACAGTTAGTATTCATTCATGAATGCACTCCATGCTATTAAAATGCTGGCATTGTGGCTTCTCAAATATATATTTTTATATATATATATATAATGGTCATGGATTTGATTCACCGTATGTGTAAAGCAGGGATAAAAAGAGTCTAACCACTTGACTGGGTGTCAAACCTGCTGACTTTGCTGTGCTGACTTTGTCTTATTATAAATGTTTACAAAAATGGAAAGTAGTGTGCTTTGAAACACTTCATCTACTGTAGACCCACTTTTGCACAGAATTGTGTAAACTTTCCACGATGAGAATGTTTTTGCTGAATGTGCTATTCACAAAAAGGGCATGGGAGGAAACAGCCCCACGTCACACGGAATGACAATCTTAGCTTGTTGTAGCATGTTTCAAAACGTGCCCCACGGAAGCAACGCAAATACTTAAGTTGCTTAATACTGAATTGGGTAACATGGGGCGCAGGTCCTTACCTCCCGACAGAAGTTACAGGATTTCACAAGTGACTTCCCTAGATGACTTCCTGGCTGCCCCTGCTCTGCGCAGGCAACATTTGGTGCCTCCTCATACTCACAGGGCAGGATGCCCTTGTCACTGTGGAGGTCTTGGGCTACCTCACTTTGCCTTTAGGCAGCTTAGAAGTCCCAGTGTCTCCAACACATCCACACGTGGCTGACGCAAGACCTACGGGAGAGCCATAAGGTCTGGAGAGTTAAGTGAAAATCAGGTTTGCTACCTTAGGCCCTCAAAGAGGACACCAAAAAGATCTTTTTAGGTAACTGAATCTTACCCATAGTGACCTTAATCACAATTGTGTCTTTATCGCAATTGGATGAACTTCTGTGCATTAATTCAAGTGCTTCACCAGGATTTTCTTTTTAATCCTTTTGCTTTTATTACTTTCTAATGTGAAGAATATCAGCATCCAGTTATGCCTTTTGATAAAGATGAAGGAATACCACGCAAGGCTTGTGTTAAAACCCTTCTTGAGGCAATTGGCTGTCCCTGTATAAAGCCTCTAGTAGTGGTGGGCAAGTTAATGACCAATGCAGGACTAATATAGATTTTCAGTATCTAACTGCCAGTTCTCTGTGTGCAATGCATTTACTTTACTTTATTGATTACTGTGGTGCTTAAGGGACTTCTGCAGATGCATTAGGTGCTACATAGACAAAAAGTAGCACCTTACAACTCTCAGTGTCTGCTATGAAAGGGTTGATACTTGTCCATTGCCATGAAATAGTAGTGTTGCAGTTTGTTTCGTTATACAGCAGGATTTCTGTAGTGCTGCAGTCATGCTAATAACTTCTTTGCATATCTGGCAGCTTTTGCATTATGCATGGATATGCATATAACTACTGTATGCTTTGTATGCAAACTAAATAAATACGCATTCGTTGCTAGGCAAAAAAAATTCTACACCTGGTGTCATCCCAGAGAACATAGGGAGAGAAATGTGAGAGAAATATTTTCAAAAGACATACTGGAAGGATTCTGTTCCTTTGCCAATGTTTATCATTGTACCTGCACATACTGCCATGGAACTGTACATTTATACCTTGTACATCAGCTGAGGACCCAGGTAGTTGAACTATAAAGGAAAAGTCCTAAGGCTTAAAAATACCCTGCTTAATATCCTGGGCTGCATCCAAAGAAGCGTGGCCAGCAGGTCGAGGGAGGTGATTCTGCCTCTCTACTCTGCTCTGGTGAGACCCCACCTGGAGTACTGCGTCCAGCTCTGGAGCCCTCAGCATAAGAAAGGCACGGACCTGTTGGAGTGGGTCCAGAAGAGGGCCACGAAAATGATCAGGGGGATGGAACACCTCTGCTATGAAGAAAGGCTGAAAGAGTTGGGCTTGTTCAGCCTGGAGAGGAGAAGGCTTCGGGGAGACCTTATTGCGGCCTATCAGTACTTAAAGGGGGCTTATAAAAAAGATGGGGGCAAAAATTTTAGCAGGGCCTGTTGTGACAGGACAAGGGGGAATGGCTTTAAACTAAAGGGGGGTAGATATAGACTAGATATAAGGAAGAAATTTTTTACGCTGAGGGTGGTGAAACAGTGGCACAGGTTGCCCAGAGAGGTGGTGGATGTCCCATCCCTGGAAACATTCAAGGCCAGGTTGGACGGGGCTCTGAGCAACCTGATTTAGTTGAGGATGTCCCTGCCCACGGGAGGGGGGTTGGACTAGATGACCTTTAGAGGTCCCTTCCAACCCAAACTATTCTATGATTCTATGATTCTATATTGAAGAAATTCAACCAGTTGAAGGGCTAATCTTTCTATTTCAATCCTGTCTAATCTAACCTATCTGTCTATCCAGGACCTTAAATGACTTTCTATCACAACAGAGCCTGTGCATCTCCCATCAGGGCATCCACCTAGAGGCAGCTCACTCTCAGCGCTTCCTTTCAGTCCTCACCTGCCCCCCTTTCTTTTCTGCCAGATGAGACATGGCTTGGTTTATATGGCATAGCTGTTCTGAGCTGCAGTATTATTTGTGGGCAGGTGAGGTCAAACAAACAAGGTCTTGCAGCTAGCCTTGAGGTTCATGGTCATGCTGATGGCGGGAGTCAGCCCAGCTCCGGCAGCTCACTGCAGGGAGAGCATGTGTCTCCTGCACTGCTGGAGTTTTAGTTGCAGAGCAGGAAAGTACTGTAGCAAGTGGGGGGGAAGGATGCTTTTACTAGATATGTTTTGTCTATGAGTTTGTGCAGTCTGTCCCACCACCCCTTAGAGAGCTGGGGAGGAGGAGAGCAGTTGACTTAGAGGATGAAACAAAGACCCCTAAAATCACCTGGATTTTAGCCTCTTTGGCCCTTAAGATGTTACAGATGTCAGTGTATCTGGGGAGTGGCATGAAGCAGATTTAGTAAGATGGTAAGAAAAAACATTCTAAGAAATTACACAGGATCTAGTCTTCTCTTTTCATATGCTTCAGGCAGGTACCATATCCTGGCACCATACAAATAAAACACCATTAAGGCATTTCACAGCTACTCTGCATTCCACTTTACACTGGTTTACACATTTGACCAGGTGCAAATGACAATGGAAGGTGCAAATAATCTGTAAAACATCCCTGCATTGTCTTGCCCACTTCACGGGATGTAATGTGCTGGGTAGAGCCTATTTCTTTCTCTCTATCTCAAATTCCTACAGACATAGCAAACTTGAGAACTGCATGATGATTCTTGGCTTTACTTCAAGCTGAAGCAAAGACTACTTTGTGCCATTTTTTTTTCTGGCTCGACTGAAGAAAGCCTTGTGTCATTATTCTACATGACAGTTGATCTATGTTTATGCTAAAGGTTTAAGATGTTTTTGTTTCCTTATTCTGCTTCCAAATGCGCTTGGTGCTTGAAACTCAGCTTACTTCTGGTGTGTAAGACAATTCAGGGTCAATGCCTGTGCATTTTGTTTAGGCAAAAATATGTTCAAGCTTCTAATTAAATCAATATTCGCTTACTTAGGTGATAAACTAGTATTTATTTTCAGGGTTATGAGAAAATAGTGGCAAATCCAATGGGAGGAAATATTTTAATGTGCAACTTTGTTCCCTAGTACTATTTCATACCAATAATTTTCCTTTTTATAAGCTTTAAAAGAAACCCTGCCTCCACAGAAATCAACGCACATTTTTGCCATAGACTTGAAGACAGGATTTCCCCTTTTTATATATTCTTCACAGACGGCCTGATCCTGAAAACACTTAAATGAGTAAATTAGCTGTGATCCCATTGATTTCAATGGGATTTGTCATCTGAGTAAAGTTTATTGCTTGCCCAAGTGTTTGGAGCCTGTAGTGCAGACAGATGCTATAAGCAAGTTTTTTGGTGCTGCTTTTTTCTTAGACAGTGGCTTGTGACTCTCCAATGGGGACTACTTATTAAAGAAAAGAAAATAGAAAATAGGTACAGCAAACCTAAACACCAAAAATCAAGACATAGTTAGGTCTTCTGTAGGACAAGATCTGCAGTGAAGAAATTGCTCAGTATTAAAGAATATTAACTAGGATTTATCCTTAAGTGGGGAAAGCTGAGGGTTTTAATTTTATTTGAAAAGTAAAGACTGGTAGAGTTCTGAAAACAGCAAGTTTTATATTCTTTTCTTTCCCCCTGAAATTTTGAGTGCATAATAAATGAGCCACTGTTAATGTCACAGATGCTAATTTTCACAACCATGACTGAAGTGATGTTCGTTTCCATTTGCATTTCATTCTAACAATGATGAGAGGTGATGAGTTGATGATAAGCTGTTTTCACCGTACTGCCCGCTGTGCAAATTTATGCTTATAGGCAAAGATGACACATAGTTCTGTCATTAAAGGTCTTTACTGCATTGCCTTTTGAAGAAAGACTGTTTGTCAAAATCCATTTGAACTCTGTTAAATAAGCAGAAACAGATGACAACATCTGGGAAGTAGTTTTAAGAACCTGGTTTATAGTGGAAATACCTGTGGGCCTTTATCAGGGAGGGTTCAGAGAAAGAAAAAATGATACTTGTAATAACCATGTATGTGTAGATGGGGAAAAAAGGGATTGCAGGTGACACTTCAGAAGGTGTTTCCTGTCTCCCTCAGGCTTCATAAAAAACTAGAACAAGGTTAGAGTTAATCTTGGGTTATTTTTCTTGTGTGAATAGAAGGCTCTACAATCGTATTACTGTTCCTCTTACCTCTGGTATTTTTTCTTCATTTATATTATCATCTTGCTTCTTGATCATCAGCCAATTTTTATGTTTTTTTTCAACAGCAGTTTCAGAAAGTTGTTTGTGTCTTAACATATATGTTAGGATATCTCTTCTAATAAGGTCTTGAAATTTGAGGAATTTTTTTTTCTCACCAGAAAGTAAGGGTCCAAGGTCTTTGTGGGGAAAGAACAGCTGTCTCTCTCCTGCCCCTTGCCAGGAGGCTGATTAGGATGTCCAGACTCCACATTATGATGCCCAGATCAACACACAGGCTCATTGAGGGCTCACACAACTCTAGACTAGCTCATGTGCCAAAGGAAAAAATGACATCTGTGGCCTGGTCCAGTCCTGGCCTCCTTTGTGTGTTCCCTTGATTACAGCACCTTTTAAATTTTGACTAACTTTGTGCAAAATTCAGGTCATTTCTTATTTCTTCCTGGTCTTGGTTTTCCTTCACTATCCGGGCTTAAATGCTTAACAGCAGAATATTTTAAAACAAGTGAGAGCAAATTTCCTGAGGGGAATATTTTCACATTAATATTAATTTTGCTTAGAGTAACAAACCCAGTTTGGTTCTTTGTTTGTTTTCCTAAGCAAGCCAGAGCATTTCAACATGTCTGAACCACCTTCTCCAGCCATTTTTAGAAACCAGACTATCAACCACATCATTTATAACTACTCTCTGATAAATACTGTAGCATAACTACCAAGATGACATAAATCAGCATTAGTTGCCTTCTAATTCTTTAATTAGCTTTATAGAGCAGTTGACTTACTTACTTCAATATTGTGTTTCTAGGAAACCCCAAATACCCCCAACTAAACATTGGCCAGGATGCCTGTCATTGCTGGAAAAAAGCAGTAACTGTATACGGGCAGGACAGGCAGAGGATGTGACCTACAGTCTCTGTAGGTTTCAACACTCTTCTAGTAATCTGTGTCGTAGCGTAAATCCAAATTGAAGTCATTATAAAGCCATCACTGGCCAGCTGGTATAAGCAATTTGTGGGTGGCTACAAACACTTCATCCAGAAGACTCAACCCCTCGATGTGTGGGCAGAAACCCCTGGCAATACCCACTGCAGAGAAGGAAAATAAAAAGCTTTCTGGGCCTCTGTAATCACAATATCCCTTAACCTTTATCTTCCGAAAGCTTGCAACAGAGACAGCAGAGTTACTTCAATTCTTAGAAACAGTTATACTCTCTTCCACAAATTAGCAATGTCAGCGTTTTTGCTCTAGACGTTTTGCTGCTTGGCACCAGGCTACAGATTATATATGCTCTGAATATTTAGCAAGTCATATGTCCTTTAAATCATCCTAATGGAAAACTTTGTTTTGTACACCAGATGAAGGCATCTGTGTGCATGTGTGTTGATATTCCACAGGAAGATGAATGACCATCTACCTTTTTCCCCAAGTGAAATCTCTCCTGCATACCTGCTTGCTCTTACCTTTCTAGCTTTTTATATCTTATTCCACTTACAGTGCGCCCAAGAGCATGTTCTTATGTTTTTTGTTCTTCCTAAACTTGAGACTGAAATTCCAGCCTAGGGAAAAGTCTGGAGATTTTGAACTGTTTCAGGGAAGCTGCTTCTTTGATTATACATATTATACACCATACTGCCACTTTTTTCCCCATACTTCTTTGGTTTATTCCATGGATACACAGAAAGCTGGATAAGGACTTCACCTGTACACAGTCTTCAGGCTGCTTAGTTGCCAGTCGTAACATCTACTGGCATCTTTCTGGTAAGCTGAATGTCAACAGCAAAGGGTCTCTCATCTCTAACCATCACCCAGCATTGAAGATGACAAGAAGATTTCTCCGGGAAAAAGACCTAGTGATCCATCTAATGTTTTGCACCTTTATGTCTTCTGGATGGAGTTTTACTCCCTTTCCTACCCTTTTATGTCTTACCTCTTTTATAATCTTCACAAGAACAACCAAGTAACCTCACACTCCAGTCCTTGATTTCTATGGGATGATGAATGGTTACTTCCTTGAGAACTGTAGGAAGTTGTAAGTTCCTCTACTTGGTCATGCTGACCTCATTCAGAAGGTGTGGTAGGTTTGCTGTTTGTTCAAGTATGTTGAAAGGCAAGTGAGACATGGGGCTACTGGAATACTTGACTACTTGGTTTTAGGTTTTGCTGCAGGGTTTCTCATGGCTTCTTCAGGGAGAAGAGAAGCAGTATAGGAGTGCTCTTCAACCAGAAAGCATGGAAAAGCTATGGTGCAGTTTCATCTCTTCCCTTTACCAAGTTTGACAGAGATGGAGCTTTGTCACTGGCAGCCTGCAGCCGTGAGATAAAGAAATCGGCTTCACTTAGCAACAGCACAGCCAAAAGCAGATGTGTGAAGATGAGATGACGAAGTGGCCAAGACAGCTGAATGAGCTCACGCAGCTTGACTCTCTGCTGCCTTCACCTGTGCAAAGCAGATGCTTTACCACTCATGAATGGCTTTCACTCGCCACAGCTGCACTGTTTTTCTCCTGTACTTCTGTCTGTCTGCCTCCTTTTTAAGGTCAGATGTTAAGTCCAAAAACTACTTCACAGAGCTGGAAAGGGGACATGGTTCACTGGTGGATGAGCAGCTCAGAGCCTGTGTAGAGGGTGTATGAAATGACTGATGATGGTAGAGCAGGCAGTCAGCTCTAGTCAGGAGTACATGGCAAGGCTCTTCTGATATTGGCTATTGGGGTGTTTCCATGATTTTCTTTCTGTCTCTATAATGGACCTTATACTTGTTTGATTAATGTCTCTTGGTAATTGTGTCTTCATGGGTAAAATGTTTGAAAACTATGTTTGGTATTTTGGTTAGTATCTGAGGGAATGGGAAGAGCAGACATGTTTCTGCCCATTCATAAAAGCTTAAAACCTTGTAGATGGTACAATCCCCTTTGCAGTGAAAGGCCACATTTGAGTAGGATTTGGAGTATGGCCTTGAATTTGGGCTTCACATAACACCTCAAAGCCCTCACTGCTGTCTGTGCCTCGGTAGCATCATCTCATTGGTGAGTGTCTCTCAGCTACGCGTGGTTTTTGTGGAGGTTATGGGAGCAGGGGAGGGTTGAAAAGCTTAGTCTCAGTTTTGTTGTGCATCAGAATGAAAACACACTTCAAACGTCTGGTACTTTTGTTTTTCATGAGATGAAACTGTAGTTTTCCACTGAGCTGTGATCACAATAACCCCATGCCACAGAGATAATCGAATGGGGAGAGGGGAATTGATGTGCCCATACTAGACTAGTACCATTTGCTGTACCCAGCACTCACAGTGAGCTGTTGATTGTACTCATTCCTTTCTGGTATAAGAGTGACCTGAACAGAATCAGGATGCTATCTTGTCTTCAGATGACTAGATTTTTTTTCCTGGGATTGCAGTTATAGAACTTATGCTACAAAGAAAACTCAGAATTTAACACATCATAACTTCTGCACTAAGAAGTATTCTTACACAGTGCTAAATCATTAGGAAACCCTGAGCTGGAAACCTTCTTTCAGCTTCCATACTGGTTCAAAACCAAAAGCTTATTGAATTTATTTTATGAGTTCAAATTTCCAAGGAGCATATTTTAGATTCCCAGGCATATATTGTGCAAGCATGTCTAGTTTTTGAAGCCAGCGAGGCTGCAATGAAGTGCCACTTGTGCTTTCTTCAACTGGACAATAATGATAACTTTGGCCTGTTGATGGCAATAAGCCAACACTGGAACTCAGCCTTCTGACAAGGGAGGATACATGAAGGGGAAAAAAATGGTGCCACTGGTCATAATTTTAAAGGAGTTAAAAGTTAAACTACTGTAATGAGTATAGTCTTTTTTGTTTCGTTTTCTAAGATAAAAATAATGTAAATAAACGGACATATAGATTTGATGAAACACTAAAATTCACAGTGACTGATGATAGATACTGCACTGAATTTTGCTTCTCTACTGTACTGCATCTCCATTAAGGCAATTTCAGCTAATCTCACTATGGATTCATTAATCAAGTGTAGTCAGGATGTCTGAAGGGAGATAATGAGGGGGAAAAATTGGTCTATTGTTTGGATCTTATTCTTCAGCTAATTAGTTTGTTTATCATGCTCCATAATATTTGCATCCCGATAAATAAGTTCCAGTCGCAATTAGTTATCATAACAGATGACTAACACATCTTTATCTACTTACAAGTTCAAAATTATTCCATAAATAGATCAATTAACTTTGTGCTCTCATTACATTGTGTGCCTATACAGATTTCTAGCCTGCAGTATCAGTTAACAGTGAAACGGAAACAAGGTGGACCAGTAGGATTTTAGGATTTTCTCCCTTTTAGCCAAAGGTGCAAGCATCCATGGAGACAAAGTCCTTAATCCTACATCTTCTTCTCTAAGCACTAACATCCTAAATGCATACTGCAGTATCAGCAGTCTCTTAGTGCCTTCCAAAATTTCTCCTCTAAAGAGCCTAAGAAAAGATTTGTTCATTTTTTACTCATTTTTTACTCATTTAGGATTACATACTGTAGATCTGCCCCACATAAAGCTGTCACTATATTACTTTAAAAAAAAAAAAAAAAACAGAAAACACAAAACGTTGAGGTTCTAAGAGCCCAGTGGTGTTGGAGACTGCTGAAGATGAGAATGTTTATAAGCTCTGTGATATTAACTGCAGCACTCAACCTCAGGTGACATAAAGCATGCAAAAAAGAACTTTCTGTCAGTTTTATTATTTCTAAAAAGGTTCCCCTTGAAAGAGAAGAGTGACCTTGCTCTGCTGAGCTGACATATGCCACTGAATTAATGGCTAAGCTTTGCTGTAGGGAAGCTTGCAGAAACATTACAACTCCAATGGCTGAGTTTGCTGTGAACATTAATCAGGGGAACCAACATGATGTATCAAACACTCATTTAGAAGTAATAAAAGCCAACTCTCTTTCTCCCCCCTCCTCCAAGTTTCTTAGAATTAGCTTATTGTTGGTCATTACCTGTTGTCAAGGGTAAGACTGCAGGACGGCAGTAAAACTTGTATAAGGGTTTTCTAAAGTTTGCTTACTCTTTAGAAAAACCAAACAAGCTTTTGGGACGGTCAGATTTAACTGTGACTTAAAGGTTATTTTTTAATCTTGTTTCCCTCTGGGAGGTCATTTGAAGGAACACCTTCCACTGAAAACGTGCCTCTCCCTAGCAAGGAATGCAGAAGCTGCCTTTCATTCTCGGCGACTCCCTGGGAGCAGGACCAGCTCTCACATCATGCATGAACGAAGCGTAAGACAGGCAAGGAGGCTCTCACTGCCATCGAAATAACCCCTGTAAAGGATCTCGTATGGCTGTGGTACAGTGATTGCGTCGCAGAGGCTCTGACCAAAACACTGTCACACCAGGCAGGAGTATTTTCTGCCTGTCCCCTGCTGCTCCACTCCAGGGTTGGCAGGCGAACATGCTGCAGCTGGCAGCTGTGGACGCTTCTCAGGCTTGCTGAAAGGAACAGCAAAGCCCTCGGATATGCTGTGTCTTCCCGTGCTATTCTGCATGCGGTCTATGTATAGCACGACGAGGCGGTAGGCTCCTTATCGCCATTTCTGCTCTGGCGTGGGAGCATTCATGGTAGTCGTATGAGGGAGATTCCCACCTTCGCTGGGGGAGTATGCCAGCTGCCCCACTCCGTGTGTGCTGGACAGGCATGGGGCTCCCTTTAAAACTGAGCCCTTGGGGGCTACGTGCTTCTTGGCTCATCTTTGGGCACACATATTTTCGTCTTCACTTAAAGCCCATTCTGCAAACACACATGAGTAATTTCTCTCGCACGAGAAATCCAGCTGAACCCTGCAAAGTCAGGACCTAGATAACACACAGCATTAATAAAATCATGCTGTATAAGTAAGCAGGGAAAGGACTTTAATTGAAGCAAGGTGATTCATTTTTAAAATATGAGAATTCATCTGTGAATTCGTCTGGTTCGGAGAGGAGAAAGTTTCAGGAGAGGAAAGACATTGGTATTTGAGGGATTAAAGATCAAAACCTGCAGTGCTTATGTAGTGTTTAACCAGTCTTTACTCAGACAGCGCTCCCCTTTGCTGAAGTCACGGTTCTGTGGAGGGTGGATTTCCAGGCTTGTCCCTCGATGTTTCTGCCCATGTGTAAATGAAGGGTAAAAAAGGATAGCAGGGAGGTAGAAGTGCACATCATGCCAAGTCCTTAACTGTCATTTTCATAGCTCCTCTGAGTTTGTCACACATCCTTAACCTTCTTTTAAAGTCATTTTCTTTTCATGGTTTTGTGTGCCACTGAAAGTCACTTTTAATTAAATGTCATATAAATAATAAAGTCTTAATTACATAATTATTGCAAATACCTGTGTGCACACTCCCAGAATTGGACAGACTGCCAGAAGAGCACTTGGAGTGACTTTTCTCACCAGGAACTGCGAGTGCTCTGCAGCAGCTGGGCAGGAATGATGGTACTCAAAATTCAGGGTCAATGTGCATTTAAAGGAAGAGGAGTCAGATCCCTCCCCCCTTGCGCATTTTGTAACGCTCAGTTGCAAAAAACTTAAGTGTTAAGATCGACGTTTCTTAAATTGCTTCCTTATTTAGTTCCTCACAAACTTGTTTAATCAACGTGGCACATTTTTTGCCAGATGAAATTGCCTTTTTGCTCAGACTTCCTACGTGGCTTGCCTCTTCCTGAGGAAGACTTACAGACCTCGCAAACCATCTCACCCCTGTTTAACTTCATGAACACTAGCTTCACCCTTGCTCTCAGCTGCGTCGGTGCCTGCCCTGCGCGAGGTGCCCTTTGAAAGCACTCAAGAACCCAGTTTCTAGTGGAAACTCTGACGTACGGGCTGGGTTATCGGGAACTACGTGTTTCGTGTCAGCATTGGTTCAGGCTTGAGAGACCGAGGCTGGTACCAGATAGTGGTACTGATAAAACAGCCGCTCGGTGTTTACTTTGGAGAGCGAAGTTTGTTGACCTGGAGGAGTGTTAAGTATGATTAACTCATTATTTTATACAGCTTTTCTTTTCCAGTCATTTTCCGTCATTAAAATTAGGGCGTTTGCTCTGAGGCTTCATGGTGGCAGTTTTGTTTAAAGACCACTTTGCTCCCCTCTCTCCCCACCTCCATGCAGTTACTGAGTTCCAGACCACAATAACAACCAGTCTTTTATAGAGTCATTTTTAAGCCAGTTAAAAATGCCATTTCAGTAGATTGCCCTATTTGAGTTAGCAAGAACAAGCTGTATCTTTTTTATTGCTTTTGACTGGCTAAGTACAAGGTTTAGGCCATGTTTCGTGTGGGCTATAAAGTTATATTAATAGCTCGGTTAGTGGTCACAAGTTCTATATGTGTAACTAATGTGTAAACAGGAAAAAATCCCTGAGGTAGGGAGGTCATGATGTCTTCTCTTTTTTTGCTTCTCTATTACTCTTTGGAGAGTTACTGAATCTTGTATGCAAATTCTCATTCTATATCCAGAAGTGAAGGGGTTTTTGTTGTTGTTGTTGTTTTTTCACAGAACATCCCAAAAGCTAAAAATTGCTATCTTGCCTTCAGGGAAAGTAGGAGACAATTTCTTTGATTATCAATGCCAGAAGATAAGCTAGCGGAGTGGCAATATTCATCCCTACTTTGGTAACTCTTAATTTCATTCTCAGAGTAGTCTCCTCCTTCTGAAGGAACTAGGAGCATCAGAGAATAGAAGAAATGAATCAACCCTGAGCTCCACTTATTTCCATCAATCAAAGCAGCAACCACAGACTGTCTTCTTGGGAGCTACTGTGGCTTCTTCCGAGGAGAGAGGGAAGAATACAAGTGTCTGTGGCAGGCGAGGAAATTGGGCAACATGCTGAGCTCCCTTTTTGTTACTCCCAGTGACTGCGTTTGCCCCTGTACAGCTTACGTGGTCTGGGTAGCCTAAGGATGAATGGAAGCTAAAAATGAAAATGCATGGAGGAATTTGAAGAGACTTACTTGTGCGAGACAGTCAGTACAAAGCCATTGCGTCATGCTGGCCTTAAAAGTTATTTTGAATAGGACTTGAAGCAAAACATAATGGGCCAGAATTTCTCACAGCAGGGAACCAGAACTCTGAGCAGTGTGAATTGTCCAAAGGAAAATATGAAATGAATATCACCCATAATGATTATTCAGTAGGATGACTGTTGTCAGTTTTGTCTCAAAGGTTGTCTTTAGACACGGAGAAGCTCTGACTAGTTTGTCATAAGAACTAACTGACTTCTCCTATGATATGCCCTATAAGGGAAGGATGTTTTATAACAGAAAGACGCGGATTGCAGAACCTCTTCTTGTTGTTGTTTCTCTATTTGTATACCATACCATTTTCTGGGGAAAATGATAGGCTATTTACAGACAAACACGATCACCAACTGCGGACTGTCCATATTAAAATAAACAGCAATTACATAGCACTTACCCCTTTAAAATGATTATTTAAAGTTCCTGGATTTCAGGGAATTGAAGATATAGGAAAAGATGGAAGAAGGATTTAAAATACTGAAAAACACCTTGATATTTTCTATTATGCTACTTTGGTGTACCAAAGGGGAAGGGATGAAAGTTAATGCATTGATATGTAGAAATTATTTGATCGGTCTTTGTGTGGGAAAATAAACGTGTTTCTCCCCTGCCCATGCCTCCATTAGATTTTACTGAGCAAATTCATATTTGCTTAACGTATCCATTGGTAGCTCTTGCATGAATCCAGCCAGAAAAATCACTTAACTTTATAGGATGCTGAATCCTGGTATCAAAAGTCAATAGCATATTTTCTCCTAGTAGCTTTGCATTTACTTTAAAAGCTTCCCTTCACCTGGAAATAAGGCCTGTCTGTATCTTCACAAAATAGGTGTTCCCTGACACTAATGCAGTGACTAATACTACCGAAAGTAATAGTCCTGTTCCCTTTGCAGCCCAGAGCTCCTAAATCTGCTTTTCGTTATCAGTATAATGGGGTTGAATACATTTTTAAAAGGTGGTAGCTATTGATTACTTAATGGAAAAAGTTAGTTTAAAGAATTGCTGAAGCAGCCCTATTTAGTGCTCTCCAGTGCAACAAGACCATTATCTAGAATAGTGGAACTCATCCTGTAACCCTTATTAATATTTAATAGGGATGAAGCAACATTGAAGTACACTACAAAATAGCCCAAGGCTTCTGCACATGTAGGATATAAGGTTGTTTCAAGGGTCGAAAAAGAATAACTGATTTCCCTGTGCTCAAGCTGTTTATAGGTAAGGCCAACAATAAACAATGTTTTTCCTCTTGTTCCTTTTAAAGTATTTGCAGCACATCTGCACTTTAATATACAGTTATTCCTACTAGACATCTTGAAGTGATTGAATGCAGCAGAAAGGTCAGTGTATGTTTAGAGACCGCTGTGTGAGACTATTTTATACTTTCCCAATATTGCTGTGAATCCCAGCCTCCCTCTTTCTATCCCTTCCGCTGCGTACTGCAGGGCACATTTGGTTGGGTTGACAAGCCAGTGAAAGGTGTTAATCCTGTCTAATAGAACCATAATCCTTGGGGCTGTGTTTTTATATCATACTACTGAGCTAACCCTTTGTCAAAGGATATTGTTCATCTACCTAATAGCAAAGTTCTTTATGGGAATTTTAAATAAAATTAAAGTGTACAATCCAAATTGTCCTTTTCAATTTCACAGGGTAAAAACAAACAAATAAACCACAGTGTTTAGCCAACAGAGATTTTAAGAGAGATTACAATCAATTAAGAGGAGAGCTGTGTGATTTTTTCTTTCTTTTTTTTTTTTTTCCCCTCAGCGAATAGTAAATGTCATTTTACTTGTCCAAAAATATTCACAAATCTGGGTCAGCTTCTTCAAATAACCTTTGGCTGGAAATATTTTTCAGGTTAGATGGGCCCAGAAACGTAGTGAAAAAAAAGTTTTTTCTTTTTCTCTTAAGCTGCAGTGGTTAGAACATGGACCCAAAATATGGGTACACTTTCCTCTTCTATCTGGCTGTGCTCAGGCCTCTCCCACTACTATGTCCACATTAATTTTTCTTTTTTTTTTTTTAGGGGGGTAGCTGGTTAATAAATAAGTGTGGGAAAACAGGGAAATTAAACAGCAAGGAGCTTTTATTTTCAGTTGTGTTCCAGGGGATGCTGATTTTCTTCTTCTCAAATGGAGACTTTAAGACAAAGTATTTGCACATGGTTTCCCATAGCTTTTCTTTGTCATTTTTTTTTCCCTCCGCAAACTATTTTTACTTTAAAAGTGACTGTGTGTAAGAGATAAAGGAGCTAATATGGATAGTAACCCTGTGATTTATGAGCAGGGACAGAATAAGATGGGGTCCTACCTGGATGGAAACACCCAGGGGAGGTATGTGTGTGCTCCGTGTAGCCGGTATCATTTTGATGAACTCCATCCTTAAGATCATGGTTGCGAAGCCTGACTGACACCTCACCACCCTGTGCGGCATCAGGAGCCTGATGCTGTTACTGATGAGTCCCGCAGAGGACTAACTGCTGCCAGGAGAGGAGAGCGTTAAGGAGACAGAGCAGCAAACAGCAGCTTAATAGCTGTGGGCAGAACAGGTACGGGGCCATACCAGCACTCAGAAACTTGCCAGCAGCTGAAATCGTTACTTAGGCCTCGGCTCAAACAGGTCTTTGTTTTTCCAGCTTTCCAGAGGACGGCACTCCCGCAGCGTTACTAACCTTGCCGCCTGAGTAGGGAACTGGAGGATGGGCGCAGCAAGGGCGGTGTTCCCTGCAGCACTTGGTGTTTGGGCAGTTCTGCTCCTCTTATCATCACTGAGAGATTTCTCCTTAGCTTCTCTGGAAGCAGGTTCATGCCAGCATTAAGCGTGTCTGCAACATGAAGGCAGGCAGTGAGACCAGTTATTAAACCACTCCTTTTCTCCTCCTCTTTTGTTGCCCAAAGGATGGTCTACCTCAGTTTCTTCTGAGGCTACCTCGTGAAAACTCTTACCTGGTAGAGAAGATTGGAAAGCTGTAATGGTAGAGCAGAGCCAGGAGCTCACAGGCCTTTTTGAGGCTTGGGGTGTTCAGGGATGGAGAGCGAAAGGAGGTCGCTGGAGACCTCCCGGGGAAGGGGGCACAATGGGCCCTTTAGAAACCATCTAGAAAGATGAAAAGATGGCTCATGTGGCTTGAGGGGAGGAAAGCAATGGAGCAAGGAACTGGTTTGGCTGAAATCACGTGGGCAAGGTAAATGGACGAATAAATACAGGAAAACCTGTAACCAGGTAGTCTGAAATCACTTACGTGTTTTTTCCCTCCAGAGGGGATTTTGAATACTCAGAAATATACTGAGATGATACTGCATAGTATATAACAGTAAACCCTGCTTCAAGAAATCTGATACTGCATTAAAAGACTTTCATTCAGTATGGAAGAGTGAAGAACTTTAAAAAAAGGAGTCGTTCTGGATTTAGCTTTGAGTATTGGTGAAGATATAAACATAAGCTCTTAAACACACTGTAGAGTTGATAAATGTCCAAATTCTGGCTGTTATTAGGGCCACACTTAAAGGGACTTTTGACTTGTCATCAATGCCAATTTTATGCAGTTTGCCACCATGGGCAGTGCAGAGTCAGACAATTTTGCCTGGGCATGTCTGGCAGGTATTTCTGTGTGACCTCTCTTGCAAAAATCTGCTGTACCGCTTCCTTCCTTACCATGTCAAGTATCCACACACAGAAAGGGTGAAAATTAGAAGGAAGTAAAACCAATCCATTCACGGCCTCTTAATGCACAGCTCAGGTGATACAGCCTTTCTTATGTGCTGTGGCACAGGGAAAAAATGCACCCGTGCACATTTAAAAATCAGATTTTTGAGTTGGGGGATTGGGAAGAAAAACAAGGGGCCCGCCTGATTATTCTGTTACTTACTCCCTCTGCAAATATGCATTTTGGAAAAAATGTATTCATAATCCTCAGCGGTCCTTGCTGATTCCTGTTGGTAAAGAACCATAAACAGTCTCCCCAGCTGCGAAAGTAAACTGTACAAATTGCCACAGTTGACACCACCATAACCGACTCTATAGCTCGTATAATATTTATGGAAACACCTTTTTTTCTAAGCTCACAGACAGCAATTTTACCTAGAAGTAACTCAAAGATATCTGTGTATAATTAATGTGAAACAGATGTAGAAGAACTCAATCATATCCATGAACTAGTTAGTATTTGAAGCAGTATTTGTTCGCTTATTCATTTTTCTGCTTCTGGCTGTACAGTCACAATTTTTTTTCCCTATAGTCACCTCCTAGTTTGTTTCTAGCTGGATGTAGTAGTTCATGGTCCACTGATCTGGGAGGACTTTTTAACACAAACAGGTGACTTGACAGTTGTATTTAAGTCTTAATAACAGAACAAAACACCATCAGTAAGTCAAGGTTTGTCTTCTCTTTTTTTACAGCGCACAAGCAGCTTTGGAAGCTTTGACCGTTTCAGGCATCACTTGGTATCAAAGACAGATGATTCAGCTGAGGTCTGTATAACACAGAGTTTTACTTTCTTCAGTTCACTTTCCCACAACAGTTATGCAAAAACATTGGGAAACTATTGTGTAAATTTTACACTGGTGAGAACTTTGCTTGTGTACCTGGATCTGTCTGGGTGATTGAGCCCTTGCCAAAACGAACAAGAGAATCACACCTAAACTTTGGTACTTTGATGGGAAGATTAGAAACAATTTTTCAAAAAGACAAAAGTGCACTTCAGGTTGGTGCATGCCCAAGGTAACAGGCACGTGTATGTAACCCACAGATGTATCATTTTTGTTTTCAAGAACCTGCATAAATCCCCTCAATTCTTGTTTGGATTAAGGACAATAAACAATGGGAAACAACATTTTCTAGCATAAAATATATTTTCTTTCTGTCATTCACACATATAGTGGTGTGCTGCAAACCTCTTTAGGTACACGATTCCCCCAGGAAAATGGCTATGACTGACTTTTGTCATCCTAACTGCATTGGTGTCCTTAATATTTTTCTGTAATTCCTATTCCTCTACACTGAATTTCATTTTCATGGTGAGTTGTTGCTTACTTTTTTATTTCGAATCAGATATCTGAGTTGGAGACTATAAGTGACATTGGAGATGCAGTACAAACTAAAGCAGCAAATAATGGAGGACGTTTGGGTAAGAAGATGAGAGCCATTTCCCTTACGATGAAGAAAAAGATGGGTAAAAAGTACATCAAGGCACTCTCCGAGGAGATGGTAAATACAGCTTAAGAATCTCATGTTTGATGATAATACATGTGAAGTAAAAATGTTATGTCCATTTTTCCTGTTCATGTTTCAATTGCCATCAGTTATGACAATCCATAAAAACATGGTAACACATACTGAATTAAAACAGCTTTTAGTATGTACCCTTTCTTTCATGTGTATGTTAATGTACACACACATGCACATGCACAGTTAAAGCATCACACACTAAGGGCCCAAGATAGACATAGGAGTTTTACATCATTGAATTTTGCTTTGTCACCAAGGAGCTTTTGTATAAGCATTGCAAAAAAATCTCCTGATGTGGACACAAGGGAGTATTGGATGAACCCCATTGGCACTCCGATACTCAACCTGTACAAAACGCTTCATTAGAAGAACTTATCTTTCAGTACAAGAATTATTTCCAAAGTTCATTTTGTAGAGGTCAGCCAGCATCCTAGAGCATGACAACTCATATGCCTTATCTGCTTTTACCTTATCTAATCTTAATGAACCTATCTTTATTAAACATAAAAAATATATAATGTTTCACATACTGCAAACCCTGTTTTCTCAATATGTTGTGTCAGTGAGTTCCAAATGTTAAAAAACATAAGGAAAGAGGACTTGTCGTACTTAATCATCCTAAAAAATCTAGGTAGTCTGCATTGTATCTCACACATGTGTCAATATCAAATAAGTAGGGAAAATAAATAAGAAACTTCACAAGTAGAAAATAGCGTTTCACAGGATACCTTTAGACAGTTTTTGGAGGTCAAAGACAAGGATTCCTATTTTATTAGTTTAGTTTGCATTTTTTGCTAAAATTTGAGAGGTTGCAATCCATGATTTTTATATTATAAGAAAGAAAAATCAGAATTTCAACATTTACCTTCTGCACATTTATAGCAACGATTCACATGACAGAAACTCAATGAATTATCCGGTTGGACGCACGTGTAGCATAATCTTCATTCCTGCAGGAGACGATGACAATCAATACCAGCCCACTGATTAATCTATGGGTTATGCTGCTGACTGGTGTAACAAGCACTGTCCTTGTTGAAAACCAATATAGTCTTTCATTTCAATGCTATGCCTTATACATACCTGTATAGGTCTCTACTTCATACATGCACTGTCATCTTTGCTTGACTTCATCAGCCAACTGATGAATAATTAATATTTCCCCAGATATAACGTAGCATCCTAAGTACTGCAGGGTGTTTCAGTTGCATCAGAATATCATGCACATTGACAAGGTGATGAAATCTGCTGAAGAAATTCCTTCCTTTGAAAGCTCATCACTATTTCATTTAGTTGTTATGTCACCCCTAACTTACCTGTGATTTAAATATGGATCTTATTGTTTTGAATAGGCTGTAATTCCTGAGGTGTGATTTAATGTTATAAACTCAAGGGGCCAATTTCATACACCCTTAGATTTTGTGAGAGAAACCTGCATCTCTTAATTCCGAAATGCACTGGATTTTGAGGCCAATGTGTAGGTCGGGCAATGTGGCGAGCATGGTGCTAGAACACACCGATGCCGTACGCGTGTGCAAGCTGTCTTCAGAATGCCCTGCCTTGGGTGCCAGCCTGCCGCCAAGCGCCCATGATTTTCAGAAGTTCCATGCAAAACACAGCTGCGTCAGCTAGCGCTTCACCATGTGCTTTCAGAATTAAACTTTATACTTCCTCCTCTGAGACAATCAGAAAAAACACCTTATCTGGCTACCTGTGAATTTCCCATTACAAGCCTTTGTTGCTGCTGTGGTATATTGCAGTTTTCTGAGATGGAGAATCAGTTTAGCTGCTTGAGCAGGAGTGGAATGAAGTGAGTGGGGCAGAGAGGAGATGGGATTTCTCCAAGATCATAAGGTGCTAGGGGTGGTGCTGGGCATCCTTAGTACCAGGCATCAACTTCTAAAATGCTTTCTCTCATAGAGTGTTTCTTAATAAAGTGTAATGATGAGTTAATCTCCAATGATGATTTAAAAGAAAAAAACGAATGTTTGTCTAAAATACATCTCTTGGTGGCTAACTTCTGATTTTTGTGTTAAAGAATGAAGAAGGAAAAGATGACAGTGATCCTGGTGGTGGAATACACACTGAGAAGGTCTCCCTAAAAGCCAGTGACTCTATGGAAAGTCTCTACAGTCTGAACAGTGGCCAGAGCTCATCTAGTAAGTACAAGATATCCGTACTTCTTATTCAGTCACTGGATCAATATTGTTATTGTTTAAGTCTGAGGTATCAATCAGAGCTGGTGATCAAAAACGTGATAGCAGAGAGCTCTTCAGTCTGGCAAACAAAAGTGTAATTTGATTAAATGGGTGGCAGCTAGGGTAGACATACCTCTCTCCAGAAATAAGCTGAGTGTTTTTAAGAGTGGAAATATTAACTGAAGTAAAAAAATAACATGGATTATAGGGGATGTTGCTGGTATATATGCCATAAATGTTTTTTGGGGTTATCACTGCTATGGTGCTGGCACCCATCGGGTTGCAATCATTGGGTGCAGCCACACAAGCATCCTCTCTGGGGGTAGTGGCTGTAAGTCCATCCTTCGCCCTGCAGATGTGAGGCAGACAAAGTGAGAGGTATCTCTGAGATGATGGGTGATGGGGCCCTGATCTGACGGCTTCAGGTCATGATGCAGAGAGACAGAGTCTGCTTCTCCGCAAACCCACTGAAAACCCTCCCCCAACAGGGTAGTCTCAGTCGGAGAGCAGATGAATCTCTGATGAGAAGTGGAGTTTGCCTCCACCTCTCTATCCGTTGCTCTGCTGTGGACATTTGCTGGGCAACGGGCCACAGCTGTCCATGATGACGTTGCTGTGCCATCAGTGCAGGCACCACGTGAGCCCTAAGTGGAGACTCGACTTGCAGTCCAGACCATTTGCACTTAGTAGCTAATCTGGCCCCAAGACGGAGCTGTGCACTTAAGCAATCTCCTCAAACAAAACCATTTTTATGATCATTTTCTATTATGTGATTTGTGAAAATTGTATATGGGGTTTACTTCCAACACACTGCTGCTCTTATCTAAAAACATATTTGGATGGGATATTGCAGAGCTTGCTCAAATTTGCTTGAATTACTCTGCCGATATTTTATTGCTCAACTTGGATAAAATGACAGGCAGAAATGTTGATAAGATTAAAATTTCCCTCTGCAATGCAGGTTCCTTTGATGTTTCAGCTAGCTCTGTAATGAAATAAAATAACTTCTATAGTACTTGTTTTCATTTCTCTGAATAAACAGGAGAAGTTCAGCAGAATTAATTCCCTAAATTGCACTTTTAGAGTACATTTTATTAATCTGCAGAGGTAATATTTCAAAAAATCTGTAAGTAAAATATGTAGTCTATTAGTATCATCACCAGAAAAAGATTGTTGTAGGGAAGATGTTAATGAAAGGTCTCCTACCTATTTTCTTCTGTCTCTTGTAGTATGCTTTTTACTGAATGTATTTTTCCTGGAATGTGTCAAAACCACACAGAGTACACTCTTTCTCTAATTCTGTGCTTTTGAACACTTTCCTCTCGGCTGCTGTGCAGCATTGCATGTCTGGGCATTTGGTGCAGGAGATCTCTCAACTTGACTGTCTTTAAGGTGGGGTGACCAGCTGCTCAGATGGAACGAGCAACAGGGACAGCCTCCGGTTTGATGACGAAGTCCCCTATAGCGGGCCCTTCTGCGGTCGAGCCAAAGTTCACACCGACTTCACACCAAGTCCTTATGACACCGACTCTCTGAAAATCAAGGTAAGTCAACCACCAGGATTTCTTCTTTTCCAGTAAGAATGCCAGGGGGGCATTTCTTACATGTGAAGAATGTGTTTACTAATGCATTTTTAACTGTTAAGCACATGTAACACTCTAAAAGCAAGGCCGATCTGGTTTTGCAATGCTTCTGTAAGGACTTAGTTCAGACAATGCTGCAAAGCCAACTGCTGTTAAAGGCTTTTTAAGGCATAGACTCCAGGTAGGTAACTCATCGTAGTATCTACCTGGATACCACAGCTTTCCTCAGAGTAAAATACATGTTGCTTCCCACATACTAGGTCTGGAGTAAGAAAAACTTGAGTCTCATGGGATGTGAAGTTGCCTCCACAGCTTTTTCAGTCACAACTAGGATATATCAAAAGCTCAGCGGCACACATTGTCTTTAATGAAAACAGTTTACCTTTCCATTAAGCTTTTATTTAAGCATATCTTTGAACTATGAATGTTCTCTGGCCCTGACAACATGGCAGGGGTGTCCAGGCTGTGTGAGTGAGAAAAAGGAGCTCCAGACATGGGCCCAGTTGAACATTACTAAAAAAGCCCAGCCCTTTTCTTCTCCTTCCATGCACAGATACATTCAATATCACCATCCTTCAGACTACTCATGTCTGTAATCTGGACTTCTTTCTTTTCCCTCTTTGTAAACACCTTCGTATCCAGATTACATTCACACTTCAGCATCTTTTCTTCTTCTTCACAGCCTCTTCTTTTTAGAATCATAGAATCATAGAATCATAGAATCATTGAGGTTGGAAAAGACCTCTAAGATCATTGAGTCCAACCGTCAACCCAACACCACCATGTCCACTAAACCATGTCCCTAAGCGCCTCATCTACACATCTTTTAAATACCTCCAGGGATGGGGACTCAATCACTTCCCTGGGCAGCCTCTTCCAATGTTTCACCACTCTTTCAGTAAAGAAATTTTCCCTCACGTCCAACCTAAACCTCCCCTGGCACAACTTGAGGCCATTTCCTCTTGTCCTATCGTTTGTTACTTGGGAGAAGAGACCAACACCCACGTCGCTACAACCTCCTTTCAGGTAGTTGTAGAGAGCGATGAGGTCTCCCCTCAGCCTCCTTTTCTCCAGGCTAAACAACCCCAGTTCCCTCAGCCGCTCCTCATCAGACTTGTTCTCCAGACCCCTCACCAGCCTCGTTGCCCTTCTCTGGACACGCTCCAGCACCTCAACATCCTTCTTGTAGTGAGGGGCCCAAAACTGAACACAGGATTCGAGGTGCGGCCTCACCAGTGCCGAGTACAGGGGCACCATCACTTCCCTGCTCCTGCTGGCCACACTGTTTCTGATACAGGTCAGGATGCCATTGGCCTTCTTGGCCGCCTGGGCACACTGCCGGCTCATGTTCAGCCGGCTGTCGACCAACACCCCACCCCTAGGTCCTTCTCTGCTGGGCAGCTTTCCAGCCACTCTTCCCCAAGCCTGTAGCGTTGTATGGGGTTGCTGTGGCCCAAGTGCAGGACCCGGCACTAGGCCTTGTTGAACCTCATACAGTTGGCCTTGGCCCATCGATCCAGCCTGTCCAGGTCCCTCTGCAGAGCCTTCCTACCCTCCAGCAGATCAACACTCCCGCCCAACTTGGTGTCGTCTGCAAACTTACTGAGGGTGCACTCAATCCCCTCATCCAGATCATCGATAAAGATATTGAACAAGACTGGCCCCAGTACTGAGCCCTGGGGAACACCGCTCGTGACCGGCCGCCAACTGGATTTAAACTCCATTCACCACAACTCTCTGGGCCCGGCCGTCCAGCCAGTTTTTGACCCAGCGCAGAGTACACCTGTCTAAGCCGTGAGCCGCCAGCTTCTCTAGGAGAATGTTGTGGGAGACGGTGTCAAAGGCCTTACTGAAGTCCAGGTAGACCACAGCCACAGCCTTTCCCTCATCCACTAGGCGGGTCACCTGGTCAAAGAAGGAGATCAGGTTGGTCAAGCAGGACCTGCCTCTCATGAACCCGTGCTGGCTGGGCCTGATCCCCTGGTTGTCCCGCTCATGCCTTGTGAGCGCCCTCAAGATGAACCGTTCCATAATCTTCCCCGGCACTGAGGTCAGGCTGACAGGCCTGTAGTTCCCCGGATCCTCCTTCCGGCCCTTCCTGTAGATGGGCGTCACATTGGCAAGCCTCCAGTCGTCCGGGACCTCCCCCGTTAACCAGGACTGCTGATAAATGATGGAGAGCGGCTTGGCGAGCTCCTCTGCCAGCTCCCTCAGCACTCTCGGGTGGATCCCATCCGGCCCCATAGACTTGTGAGCGTCCAGGTGGCGTAGTAGGTCATTGACTGCTTCCTCCTGGATTACGGGGGGTTCATCCTGCTCGCCGTCCCTGTCTTCCAGCTCGGGGGGCCGAGTACCCTGAGGATAACTGGTCTGCCTGTTAAAGACTGAGGCAAAGAAGGCATTGAGTACCTCAGCCTTTTCCTCATCCTCAGTGACAATGTTCCCCCCTGCATCCAATAAAGGATGGAGATTTTCCTTGGCTAAAATTTCCTTTTTGTCAAAATTTCCTTTTTGTCAAAATCCTCACCTGTATCTCACTGCAGTCTCCCTCTCCTCCTCCCTGGCCTACATTACAGCCATTGCTCTGCCAGTACTTGCAGTCTTCACCACTTGCCCTCCACTTCCACCCACACCTAGGGCATTTCTTTCAAAACAGTTTAATTGGTCTTGAAATGGCAAATGTCTGCAGGCTCACATAGGTTCCTTTTTTTAGTCACTGGGGTGGTGTATTTTAGAATTATAAACTAATACTTAGGGTTGAAATCCCCTAAATTTATCTCACAAAATTTCAATACCCTGAATCTGAATTCAAAGTGCATCTGCAACTTGGCTTAGAGCTACTGCCTAATCCTGATCTGCATCCACGTCTGAAGTTCCTGAGCCTCCATGAGTGTGTAGAATAAAAGGTGTGCTTATAGAGCTTTAAACAAATGTTTGTTTAGTTTCCATTTCAAACGTGCTCATAGCTCTGAGCTCTATATTCTAACAAAACCGGGTCACTGGAACACAGTCAATTTCGTACTTGGGTTTGTACCAAAACTAGGGTGACCACTTTACTTGCAGTTTCTTGACCAGACCAGGAAAGATTCAAAAGTCTTGGAGTTGTTTAACATATTTTAACAAACTGATTTTTAACTTTGTAACAGAATGCCAAATGAAGTGTGTACATGGGGATTTGTTGGGTAACTCTTTAAAGACTTTCAACATTTTTTAAAGTTCTGTGGTTACCTGCCCAGAAGAGAGGACTCAATTCTGCGGTCATGGGAGCAAGTTGTGTAGGGGGTATGACTTACAAGGGAGCCTTTTTTCTATAAGAATTATTCAGAGTGACTGTTTTGCTGAGCTGAGACCTTGGTTCCCACAGCGTGGCTGTGAACACCTTTACCAAAAAGCCTTCTTGAAGTAGCTGTATTGTCACTCTTTTTTGCACTCACATTTGTGAGTGAATGCACAAGTGTGGAGAGCTGAAGCCTTTAGATCTGTCTGCTAAGGTGCCTTCCACTATTTTCTCAGTCAATTGTGTTAATAATAGTGGGAAAATTTGTCAGTCCTTTGGGAAGGACAGACAGGAAGATATTAAGGGAGTTAAATGTTCTTTATTGCCTTTGAGAAATGTAGCCAGTGTTTTTTACTGTAAAATGGGTAAGAGTCCACCTTTCACATAGCTCAGCTATCAGTTTTTGAAGAGCCTTCAGATGCTGGATAATAAGATTATTGTGTAAATGATTTGGCACATATTTGGAAAATAACCTCACAGTGTTCCCTTGCTTTTTGCCAAATCTACGCCCACTATCCATGGCAAAAGTTGATTGCTGATGCAACCCTACCCCTTTTCAGGGATCAAATGGAGCACAAAAATGGTGAGAGGGGCTGCTTATGCTCATCTCTCCTTCGCAAAGGTTTGGAGACAAAGACTAACTCAATTTTCTGTAATTATTTTGCTGGGATTTTATAAAAGCAAAGGAGCTAAATCTAGGTAATTTTAAAAAGTTACTTTGCACTGATTAGTTAAGATTCTGTGCTGTCTGTGCTGGTTTTGGTCTGTAGCGGAAAAGCTACATATAACAAACCAGATGTGTAAGCAGTGGTGTGCTTTTTTAATTGTTCTAGAAGGGAGACATTATAGATATCATCTGTAAAACCCCCATGGGCATATGGACAGGCATGCTGAACAACAAAGTAGGAAACTTCAAGTTCATTTACGTGGATATTATCCTGGAAGAGGAAGCCACACCCAGAAAGATAAAGCCGCACAGAGGAAGCAAAAGGACCAAGCCTAAAACGTTGCAAGAGCTCCTGGAGTGTGTCCACCTGCAGGTCAGCCAATGCGTTTCCCAGCTGTATTTGAAACGTTTCATTTCTGTGCGCTCAGGTTTGGATGTCATTTACAGGCAGAAGTAGAAAGGCAGGTTTCAGCAGTTTTGATGTCAGCAAAGCAAAGCAGCTTCGCGTCTGTCTTATCTGATATGAGTGGCTTATAGAACTGCATTTTACCACATCATTTGGTTAGGCTAAGAGACTCCATTCAAAGAGGCACGGTGGTGACTTGTCAAGTCACCGTAACCTGACTGCAACTGTGTGCCTAAGCGTAGGAGGTGTGTGACTGTGGGCACCTCAGGGACAGGACTGCAGTCTGACTCCAGTGCCAACATCTAGAATTTGGGTTTCTAATTTCTCGTGATCTTTAGGGAGCAATAGTCTTTTTGCACTATGCTCATGTTGCGCCTCTCTCCCTCTCTGCAACCCTAGTTCTTGACTGAGTGTCAAAGCGTAATTAGGTCATGATTTACAGGTAACATTTTTAATAACGGTTATTGCTTTGGTGCTGATGCAAACACTCCTTTCCCTGGACACGCAGTTTCATACTGCGTCGGCATACAGCTCAAGGGGGACCACCTGTGACACAGCACGACCGAGGGCTCCTTCGGCTTCTCACCCTCACTTATAGCGAAGGGCTCCTTCTGTGCAAAGGCAGAGCACACCCTACCTCAGAGGCCCTCCTGGACCCAGCATGGGAGGCACTCACAGGGTGACCCACAAAAGTCCAGACGCTCAGCAGATTAAATAATTTCTGGCAGAGCTCTGTCCTGGTCCAATTTGCTGCCGGGCTCTGTTAGACAACTCGGGCACAGATGCTGGGATGGCCAGGAGGACCCCCAGGCGTCTCCGCCTCTGACGTCTCTTGCTCTCCAAATCTGGTTTTATGCCAAAGGCAGGTCAATCAGACTGGAGAATGGAGCCCATTTCAACCTGACAAAAAAGTAAAAGAGAAATTGTGCCTATTCCTCTGCTAAACATAGTGATTGTTTACATGAGAGGATTTGCTTCTTTCTTTTTGTAGGAATATGCCTCAACCCTCTTGCTAAATGGCTATGAAACTCTAGAGGACTTAAAGGATCTACATGAGAGCCATCTGATTGAATTAAATATTTCAAACCCAGAAGACAGGGCAAGATTGTTATCAGCAATTGAAAATCTACAGGACTATGACAGTAAGTGTTTAAGCTTTGTTAAGTCATGTGCAAAACTGAAGAAACACATTTAAAAAAATAGTGATTCTCACACTGATCTGTTAAATGATTTTTCTTTTAAATATGAAACATGGAGTCAGATGGTTTTCTTATTTGTTCAGATAGCAAACTGCACAACTCTTCTAGATATGTATATGATCACTATACTAGTAACAAATGAATGATTTAAAATTTCTTATTTATAGGTCCTACACTAGAGATTGGTAGCAACTATTGCTTAAGAACAACCCTATTTATGGTTGGGGACCCAACCCCCAGAGAGGTAAAGTGACTTCCCAAAAGTCACAAGGTCTGTGCAAGAGCAGAAAATAAAACCTCCCAAACTCTGTAGTAGTAGCTTAACCAAAATAGAGCTTATTTCAAATAGCTACAGTATCCTTTAAATTTTTTTAAACATCATTCTGCAGAAGAATACAATTTTTCCTTCCCTCACTTCATCCCACACTTAAATCCTTACCCAAATCAGTTTCTTTTGTAGGAAGGTTTTGTAAAAAAAATAAACATATACTAATAGCTGGTTTGCATTCTTTTCTCAAAATGAATCTGACTCAAGTTTCTGGTAAGCTTCCGAAAGCTGATCATACGGTGTGTGTATATGTATGTGTATTGATCACCATTATGTTTTCTTCACTTGTTCCTTTCACTGGGAGTGGAAAAGCTAGGATACAGAACAGAAAATACTGTTCTCATGATATTTTAATGATATTTCCAGCCTGACTTCTAATTTTAAATAATTTATGTCAAATTCCTAGAAACTACAGCTAAGCATCTACTTAATTAGACACTCAGGCAAAACAGGAGATGTTTTCCTCTTCATTAATATTCGTGCATACTCACCCCTATGCTAAGCAGTCATTTCATCAAATGTGTGCTTGCAATTGAGAAGCATCTGAAAGAAAAGGAGACCTGGAAAAGCAATGTCTTCCTGGGATATTTTAATATCAATTCTTGTCAGGTGTCCACTTTTTATCTCCTCAGTAGGTAGGTAGCTTTCCAGTTCTCACTCCAGCACGTGTACATACGTATGCACATACCTGCATGCACATATATACCCTACGTGCTTCAGGACATAAATCTCTCGGTTTCTAAGCGTGTCTTTGGCTACCTCATCCATTCAGCTTTCCATGCAGATGTTCTTTAATCTCCCTCTTCGTGTCTTTGCTGACCTTGTCTTTTACTGTACGTTTGGGCTTTTTCGGGACCCCATTTGTACATGCAGTCTTTCCTGTTCTTAGCTGGCTTCCAGGGAAAGGTAAGGTTCTTGCAAACACATTGGAGAGGCATTAAAAGGGTTTTCCTTGCTCACCAGGTTCAGTAGTTCTTTCTGGTCTATAGCTTTGTGAGATGACAGGCTAGAAAAGGACTCTTGAAGTGCTGTCTATGTAGAAGTAGTGGTTGAAAGAGTGAATCCAGGAAAAAAAGGTTACATTTTCCAAGAATTGTATTGCAGGGATCTAGCTGGAAATCATCTGAAAATACATTCATTTCCCTAGTCTGCGCTTAAACTGAGTATACATATACTTGTGTATACTTCTTGGTAAGTAGTCTTGCTGCCCTTTCTGCACCTGTGTATGTTTGCACTTGTGTATGTTCTTCTATATCAATATTTAACACACAAAAAAAAAAAAAAAAGAAAAATGCTAGATTGTAATTTTGCAGTTTTGCATCTGTGTGAAAAACAAACCCAAAACCTAATGGTTTTTCACAGACCACACGAGCGTCAAACTATTCTGGAGTAGTGAGGATATGGTTTACTATTTATATTCCTTGTGTAACAAAAAGCATAGCAAGCAGCCTTAGATGCCTAACCTTTTTAGAAGATGACACCAAGTTTTTCTTTTTCTGAAGGTGTCTTAATACTTAATATTCTACATATACCTGTGCAAGGACCAAACCTAACAAGGTCCCTACATGTCCCATACACTGAAAATTAATAAATTTACCTTAATTATCCAAATAGGGTTCTTCCTAATTGGCAGCATGGCATTAAGTCAATTCTCCAGGCAAAACAGTGTCCCTGATGTTGTCTGTGTAGTAGTCTAATAGTTTAAATTCTTGTAACGGTTCTGGAAATAATAACATTAAATCTTATAAAGTGGCCCATGCTTCAAAATCAGTGATGACACTGTAGTCTTAGATCAAGGGATGAAATTAATATTTGCTTCACATCCACTTTAGATAGGCATAGCCAATCTTTCTAGTATTCAAATTCAATAAAATAATATTCCCAGAATTTATGAATACTCACAGGGACCAGAACCAAGACATCTTTATATATCATGCCAGCTATAAGCATTCATTTAAGTCTAGTTGAGTTTCATAAAAGACTCATCTATTTTTTAAGGTAAGCCACGCATAAATATTTTCCTGGTTTGGGATACTGTCTTGAATCAGGACTGAATCAAATCCTTGCCTTGTCTGGTTGCCAAAGGTTCATAGCGTTTGTCACATGACTGGTAGGGACAGAACAGAACTTAACAACCTGCTCTAAAAAGGAATATACTACAGACTAAAATTGATAGAAGCTATCTGTTAAGTCGTTATAACGAAAGATGGGGAGTCAAGATGATCTTGGGGATAAGCTCAGCATGAGTCTGACTTCGTCCAAATCATTTGACCTCTTTGTCCTTCTGTCAATCCGATTGGAAAATTGGGTTGAAAGAGCTGGGTGCTACTGCGAAAGTGAATTCTGCATCTGAACTGAACTTTCCCAGGTCAATATTTTTTTTTTCCTAAATGGGCATGACTCAGTCCAGCATAAATGATTTTTTAATTGAAATTGATTTTCTGCATTGCTTAGAAGTGAGCAGCATAATTACCCACAGCTACAAGGTAATCTGTTTACTGGCCAAGAGTATTCTAGATATAAGTTCAGCACCTTTCCAGGTAAAAGTTCACTCTTTTTATAAGCTTTGTGAAAAAATATACTAAGGCCATAGACCATATTTACTGTTTTAAGCCCATCTTTCTCACAGAGCTTGGAATACTTCCGTGTCTTTGCATTACATTCATGCTTCCATGAAGCACGTGTTTGATTAATGGATGGAGTCTCAGGTATGGTCCAGAGTTGAAGTGCAACGGTTTCTGAGTTGTTGTGACTCTGCTATTATTCAGAACAGCCAAGCGTGCTGGAACATAGCCTCATTTTACTAGATTCTACTATAAATGTAGTAAAACAAGATTTAATATTTCTTTAATGTGATATCTGATATTGTGAAATGTCCAGATTTTTTTACAGGGCTTTTAATTTCTTTTTCTTTCCTTGGCTTTTTCTTGACATTTATTGTATGTTATACTAAGTGATTTCTTCATGCCGCATACTTGTGATTATATAGTTCATGTTGCAGAATGAACAGTTATTGAGTTTTCTAACCAAAAGACCTGCAGCAATAGTTTCCACATTATATGCTTCTTAAAGCTGTCCAAAATGTGGGATTTCTGGCAGTGAGAATTTTTTCATCTTACATTTGACTTAGACCTGAATGAATCTGAAAGGAAAAACTTTACCCATCTTATACCAGGAATTAAAAAGTAAGTTTTATTTGGCACATGCTACCACATAGTGTTTTTTAAGCAGATTTTTCTTCCTGGTACTGCACTATCTTCTTTCTACCTTTCCTGGGAGTCCAGGCCCAAATTCACCATCTTCAAGTACTTCACGTAGCAAGGCCATCCTAGAACTGCAAGGTCTTGTAAGCTCCTCATGACCTTCCCCCCCTTCCCAGATCTCTTTTTAGATTTTCTGTATGTTGATCAGACCTATATATTTGGGACAAAATGATTGGTTTCCATGAATTCATGGTTAGGGATGAAAAAAAAAGCTCTTTTTCATAAAGTATTTCTTAATAGCTTTTCATTCTTCTCCCAGATGGCTTCTAGACAGGAGATGGATGTCTGTGCTTTTGTAGGATGCTATTTTTAAAGTGAAGCAGTTGCTGGATGGTTAATGAATAAAGTAATACAAGAAGTTTGGAACTTTTTTCTTGACCGCTTCCCAGGACACACGTTTTTGTGTGTGCAAAATAGCCTTGATTCTCTCCTCACTTAGATGATGTAAGTCAAGAGGTTCATTCCTCAAGTCCAGTGGGTTACATTAGTCCAAAGTTATTCTGAGTTAAAGAAGAATTAGACTTCATTGGATATGTGCATACAGTTCATTTTACAGAAGAAAAAAGGTGCATATGTGCAATTTGAGGGTAATATTTTATGCTTATCTCCCCAAATCCACTTCCTTATCTTACTTTCTAAGTGCCAGATCATACTCTAAATCCCACTGCCAGTACCAGATAAGGCTTGTTCCTTATTTATTGTACTTGCACAGCAAGATAGTAGGCAGCTGAGGACACAACTTTCAGCTCTCAGTTGCATTCCTCACGTGAGGACCTAGCATCAAGAGTACTATTTTACACTGGGCAGTCCCTTTAAGTACGTGGGATTACACAATATCATGTCAAGGTCAAACAGTGCTCAAAGACAATCTCCCCTTCTGTACTGTGGTACAACTCATTGACCTGGACGTAGTATTTCCAGATTTCCCAAGGAAGCTCATCCTTGCATGAGTATTAGTATTTTTCACCTTTTTTCAGGCACATCTGTTTGCTTCCAGATTTTAGAGAAAAAAGAACCTTCTCATTTCTGTTTTCACCATAGACTCTCCTCTCACATCAGTTCAGTATCCCTCCCAGAAAAGCTATGCCACTGACTTCAGTGAGTGCAATTTTTTAAGTTGCATGTCTGTAAATATCCACAAAAGGTTTACTCCTTTGAGTCCCCAAAGTATTGCATGTGTGTACAGAACCTCTTCAGGTTTCTCTGCTTCTTTTTCAAGAAGTATGACCATTTACTGCTTCAAAATGATCCTTTCCGAGTTTGATGCTTTGTGAGTTTTCATTTCATTTTAACACTTAGGTGGTCTAACTGATACAGGCACTACAGGTTGATACATGGCCTTCATACGTACCTAGGAGGTCTAACATCAGCCTTGAAGACACACTTAGTTCTATTTAGTTATTGTATGGTGCTGCTCAGTACGTCACCGCTGCACCTTCCAGGAAGGCACGCAAGTGACAGCCTAAAGCATTGTGCTCCTAGCCCAGTTCTTCTTCTGGGCAAAACTCATGAAGGCAAACTCTCAGAGGGCACGCTCATGAAGTACGGCTTGCTGCTGGGTGACCTTCTTTTTTTCCAAGACAAAATCCAAGCCTCCTGCCACTCATCTGGTTTAAACCGACATAACCACACAGGAGTCAGTGTGACCTCTGTACATTCTTGAGCTGAATTGCCTTAAACCTAAGCTTAAAGTGCTTTCCTCATCAGGACTTTAAACTCATTAAAAAAGGGGAAGAAGCTGGTGAAAGAAAAAAAGAGATCTATCCCTGCATGTGTCGTGCACATCTATGTCATTGAATAACAAATATTCATTTCAAAGATCTAAATAGCGAGGAAGATAAGTATGCATCACACATCTATTACCAAGGTTAAAGGCCTCACATTTTTTTCAGAAGTCTGAATATAATCCTACCGTCTAAAGTAGTATTAGAATATATGTGTCAAAATGATGCATATCTTGGACTCTTCTGGCTATATCATAGACAACAGTGACTGAAAGCTATTTATCTTATATGAAACTGCTTTACTGTAGAAAAATGATAGGACTTCCATTGCTTGATAAGATAGCTATTTCTGATGATTCTGCAACATCTAACGGCAGTTTAATTTTATCAATTCCTGTTTCCTGTGCATTGTATCTTTCTTCTGATGTCCAAAAGATTAAGACAGCAAACTTACCTTTACTAATATGGAACTTGAACATGTACGTGTTAGAGGAAGGAATTAAGTAGAACTGAACGCAAGACCCAAAAGCTAAAAAAAAAAAAGCAAAAAAAAAGGCGTAGTTTCTTTTCTCGTGAAGCAACATCTAAAGCTGTATGCTACATGTATTTATAATACTCAGTATCCTATTCAAGTGGTTTAGTAGTTACTGCATAATATTTAAGGTTGCTTTAAAGAGAGGAAAAAAAAAAAAGCCAAAGTTTGCTTTTAGTCTTTTCTTCTTAAATACGGGGGGTGGGGTGTTCTTCAACTTTTTCTGCTCAGAATGAAAAACAGAAAATAGAATATTATTACTGTCTCAAACACCTGAACATTTTTGGTTTTCAGTTTTTCATGTAAAAAATTCTTCCAGTGTTATGGGAAGAGACAGAAGTTTTACATTTCTGTGTGTTTTCTAAATAGAAATTTCTTATTCTCCTAGCGGACCTAAATTCAGATTTTAAAAAAGTCTCAGTTCCAGGCTTGTCTGTGTCTTTTTCCCTGAAACACACAAGGGAAAGACATTGCTACAAAAGAATTTAGGATCTGCTTTTCACATAGGAGCTACTCAGATTATCACTAGTTACAGGACACTAATACACTGACTGAAACCGCATTTTCTTTTTAATCCACTAGTTACTTGGTCTTCTTTCCATTGTAAAACAAACAAAAAGTGGATGGAGGTTCCTCTTTGACCTTCAAAATGTAAACAGGATTAACACTTTTTAGGTCACCGCTTGCCAGGGCAGCAGATGATGCTAGAGAAGCTAATAAAAGTACCAGCAAGCAGCATTAGGCCGATGAGGGAATTACAGCGGAGGGCAGGGGAGCCCTGCCTGCAGCCGCGCAGAAGGACTTCACCCAGCCACCATCTGAGCTCTGTCAGCCCACAGCCACCAAGACCTGGGTCATCTTGGCGCCGGTGGGACGGGTGCGAGGAGCTAATGACCCAGTTTAGACAAGGCTTTACTGGGGCATCTGCTGTTATTTGTGGTAAACTACTTCTGTTGCTACTAATAGCAGCAGTAATACCTTCACTGGTGTAATGCCTTTTGTAATTCCTTCCTGACTTAAATCAGAAATCAATTGGACCCTACGTGATCAAATATTTTCCCTGCACAGAGAGATAACATTTGACATGACAAACTGTGTTCTGTAAAGTGAGGAGATCAAACAGTTACAGACATCAATTAAATCTGCTGAAAGGTGTACTCTTTCACGCAAGTGCAATTAATCATTATTTTATTTGGGAACAAGGTGGGACTTCTATTCCTTGGAAAGTATTTAGAGTAATCTTTTTTTTTTTTTTTTAAATACATCAGGTTATGCCTATAACCTCAGGCTTAATGCAAAAATGACTAAGTTGAGACTTTGGATTCTTTCCTTCAAAAATCAGATTAGTTTATTAACTTAATTAGGCAATTGAAAGTTAGAAAATATTAAACAGAATTAATCAGTCCAAATGAATCTACAAGACTTCCACCAAGACCTAAAAATGCTTCTCAATATACCAAAATGCTTTGTGAAACAAGTTCATTGAAATTGCCCACAATGAAGAAAGGTACTGACTCTCCTGCTGTTCCACTTCAATATTTTCAGAGTGCAACATTTAAATTTTTCATTTCTAATTTATTCCTTGTTATACAACACAAGATTTAAAAAAAAATAAAAATTGAAATTTAAAATCTTTCCCATCTTATGAAATCTTATAACTTCCAACAATTGAAACAAATGTCAGTATGAATTTTCCTTGTAGAAATTTTATAATTCTGGGAGCTAAACTAGATTTAGATTTTGACAAAGGATAAAATCCTTCATGTATTAGGACTTCCATTCTGCCTGGACTTGAATTGAGACAGCTTAAATCTGACTAAAGATTGGAAGCTAAATATTTAACCATGGAGTAACAAGTCAAGTGAAATAAGTGAACTTTCTTTGCAAAAGCAAGAAGGTACCATTTTTCTGAAGGGCTAAAATCTGGGGTACAACCACCTGTTTCCTGTGAGATTTGTTCTTTATGCTTTGTTTGGAAAGCAAGCCACAGTTTGAAGTAAAAATACAGTTACAGGAGGACGATAAAAACAAAAAAAAAAAGTAAGTAAAAAAAAGTAAAAATTGTATATTTTATAGCTTGTTTTCTCAAGAAATTTACTGTGAGTAAACATCATGTATTTCACAACTAGAAAATACGAACACAAACTTTAACCACAAGATATATTAGATTCATCATATACAGGTATATCCTGTCTGCAAGGCACCATTGTTGAGCTTTTTTTGAGAGGTCTGTCGATACTCTTGCTGAGTTGCAGATTTTTGAGTTTGAACAGATTAGCCATACAGCAGCTAAACAAGGACAAATTATTTGCAAGATAATTTGCTTCTACATAGTTTTGGAACAGTGTTCAAAAACCATACAGCAGGAGTTAGGCATCTTAGCTTTCTCTGAGGCCTTTGTGTTTTGGAAAATAACCTTTTGGATAGCAAGCTAAGCTTAGGCACTTTCCATCAGCCACCCACTCCCACTGAAAAGTCCAGTGCTTTAGAAAAACTGATTACCACATCTTTATGCTAAGCACTTCTGAAGACCAGCGCCTTATATCTCACTACACATGCACAGAGTAGGTAAAATGGCGGGGGTTACATTCAAAAGACACAACAACTATAATGCAATGTGTTATAAACAAGGCGCAGTAGGCTACATGATTAATTGCGTGAGCAGGCTCTGGAATACATGAATGCGGGAGGGGAAAAGCTGCCATCTCTACTGCGGGCACGGTGACCATGCACGGTGACTGTTGCACCTGTGAACAGCCTAAAGGACCTCAGTCTAAAGGATGAGGTCAAAGTCTCCGGCATTCATCTCTGAGCAACGTACTGCAGGATCAAAGCCAACCTCAACATCAACTTAGATGTTGTTATACTCATGTAATCATATTTTTAGTTCTTTGATGCTGAGGTTTCTGTTTCTGATTGACAAAAGATATTGATCTAGTCCTGTGTATATTACCAGCTCTGCTTCTACAGTTCTTCAAGATCAGTCATGTTGCTATCCCAAACTCTTTCCCAGGATACTTATTTTGACAATTTTTTTCTTTCTTTTTCTGTTCTTTCTAGTTGAACAACAGCAGAAAAGTGAGGGTGATCAGGAGACGCAGAGCTTAAGCCCTCACCACAGCTTTGACAAATCACAGTTAAATGACTGCCCAAGAGATTCTGGCTGTTACATCTCATCAGAGAATTCAGATAACGGTAAAGAAGAAGTAGACCCAGAAATCCTGTCTGACATGGTGCAGTCTATAACAATCACTGAGTCAAACTGATTCAGTCCTGCTGCTTTTCTGCAGATTTTCAGAAAAGACAGTCAGATTTGCCAGTATGATGGCACAGAAGCACATCACAAAATATTCTCAACACCAAAAATCTACTTCTGTCTGATGTATCATGCTCTAGACTGTTCAATATGTGGACACTTGATAGTTAAATGTTAGCTGATAATAAGAATATCTCATGTTTTTCTTTTGAATGAATCCACAGACATTTCACTGAAAAAGTTTATATATATGTATTTATAAATATTTGTACAGCAAATGCATTTTCTATAATAATAGAGAATTGTTTCAGGTAGTGGTACATAATCTGGACATGTTCATTTCTGGAACTGTCCAAAATGTAAATATTGTACGTATTTATTTTAAAAAGATAGGAATTAATCACACTGTCTCTATTTCAGATGTGTTTTGCTGATATTTGTACAGAATGTATTTTCATCGATATATCATCATAATAAAAAGGTGGATACATTCACATCCTACTTTGAAAAGTACCAAGTTAATTCTTATTAATATTAAAGCTGTTTCATACCATTCTTCTCCAAAACAGGCTCTAAAGTAGACTATCATCTCCTACACTTTATCCTGGAGGTACGAAAGAACTGTAGTGTGAATCTGAATCAAGCTCTCTGTGTTCATTATCTTTTAGAAAACATAGCCATCTGAATGGCTTATGCACCGGCAATTTCTTTATGGTTATTTTCACACCTGTTCTCATTCTTCCCAAGCATTATACAGAGAATGCAAGCTTGGAGCGAAAAAAAAATCAGTATCAATGCCATGCTTTTACAATCATTTTTTGTGAAGCTCTTGCCTTTTGTGCGTGATGTGAAGTTTGTTAATAGAGTATTTGTTTGTGTACAAAACTTGGAAGCTAATATGGTTATTGTGCACTGTTGTCTTTCATATGAGATTTTATTGTCATTTCCCAGTATATTTTGCACTGAAATACACATTTTAACTGCCTGTCTTCTTTTAGAGTACTTCCTTCAATAATAAACAGAATCATGTGTTTGAGCCCTTTAAAAACTACTTGATTTTTAATGTGGTCATTACATTTCAAAGACTGCTCTGTTCTAAGACTAACACAGTAAATGGCAACTCCGCTGAGCATTTTTATCATGCATAATAATCGGTGTATCAAATCAATAGAGAAACTTTTTGCTCACTAATTAGTCACACAATTTTCATAATTTAAGGCATTTTGCATTTAAGTTTAAAAGTTTCCACATATTGCTGACAGCTTAAAAGAAAATCACCTTCAGAAGAGATCCCCAAAAAGAGTATTTCTGAAGAAGCTATAAACAAATCATAGAATCGTTTAGATTGGAAAAGATCATCAGGTCCAACTGTTAATCTAGCACTGCCAAGTCCACCACTAAACCATGTCCCTAAGGACCATGTCTACAGGTCTTTTAAATACCTCCAGGGATGGGGACTCAATCACTTCCCTGGGCAGCCTGTTCCAATGCTTGATAACCCTTTCGGTGAAGAAATTTTTCTTCATGTCCAATCTAAACCTCCCTGGTGCAACTTGAGGCCATTTCCTCTCGTCCTATCGCTAGTTACTTGGGAGAAGAGACCGACACCCACCTCGCTACAACCTCCTTTCAGGTAGTTGTAGAGAGGGATGAGGTCTCCCCTCAGCCTCCTTTTCTCCAGCCTAAACAACCCCAGTTCCCTCAGCCGCTCCTCATAAGACTTGTTCTCCAGACCCTTCGTCAGCTTCACTGCCCTTCTCTGGACACACTCCAGCACCTCAACGTCCTTCTTGTAGTGAGGGGCCCAAAACTGAACACAGGATTCGAGGTGCGGCCTCACCAGTGCCGAGTACAGGGGCACGATCACTTCCCTACTCCTGCTGGCCACACCATTTCTGATACAGGCCAGGATGCCATTGGCCTTCTTGGCCGCCTGGGCACACTGCCGGCTCATGTTCAGCCGGCTGTCGACCAGCACCCCCAGGTCCTTTTCTGCTGGGCAGCTTTCCAGCCACTCTTCCGACACTTAGCCTGGAAAAGGGAAAATGGAAAGCTTTTCTCCCTTTCTTTTTTTTTTCCCCAATGGAAATGCTTTCTGTAATTTTCACGACTCCTCAAATGGCTACTGCTGTAAGACTCCTAATACACAGATCTGCTTTGAAGACTATAGTATAAAAATGGCAATTTTAGAAAATTGCATTAACTAGCTTTCAAAGATTTGCAGTAAATAAACTCTGTTCAGAAAAAGAAACAGGAATGGGACATGCTAAGATTTGTTTCTGGTTTTAACTTACTTTTTACGCTGGCAACAATCATCATCATTTAGCAGCAATGACCCCATATTGCCAGGCATGGTGGGGATGCAGAATCCCTTGATGGGGTGAAGTATGTGAGAGCTTGTATCAAGCAGCTATATTTGTTTCTTAATGCTTTTCTAACCAGTAGTGTGTCATGACACGCAGTACTGACTTTACTTAATATGACTTTAATAACTTCTGAAATAATATATTTGGATTGGCTTCTATCATCTCCTCATTCTAGAGAAGGACTAAAGTCAGCTTGAATTCCTCTAAGAGGGGCTTACCTTTTTGCTATTGCGGCAGAGGCGCTTAGTGTTCAGGCTGCTTCTATCTAGACATCTGTAAAATTGCTGAACCTCTAAAAATATGTTGAGGTGAGTTTAAATACGATTATGACTGTCAAGAAACAGCTAAGTTAGCTGGGTCAAGGACTAACAACCACAGAAACTAGAGATGTACCGTGATACAAATACTCTGAGAAATGTTTATTTGCATAGGTTTGCAAATGAAAATAGGCCTCCCTAACTAGTTACAGTGAGACAGGCAAGGCTTTCAACAGAGCGAAATACCCAACAGCTGCTACTATTTTACAGGAATCAAACCCTGCATAACTTGGGCTGATGGCAAGAGGATAAAGGTGTAAGGTTAACTAGTTAGTAATTATGGGCATGAGCTGTGGTTTAACCACTCCTGCCTCTAATCAATAAGGTTTTGTCCAAAGGGCTTATTGTTTAGAAATATGTGTCAACTGAAAGTTTGTTTGTGTCAACTGAAAGCCATACCACCCAAGTCACAGAAGGCAAAGGCAGAGGCTGGGACAACGAAGAACCACCTATTGTAGGAGAAGATCAGGTTCGAGACCATCTAAGGCACCTGAAGGTGCACAAGTCCATGGGGCCTGATGAGATGCATCGGTGGGTCCTGAGGGAACTGGCGGATGAAGTTGCTAAGCCACTATCCATCGTATTTGAGAAGTCGTGGCACTCCAGTGAAGTTCCCACTGACTGGAAAAGGGGAAACATAACCCCCATTTTTAAAAAGGGAAAAAAGGAAGACCCGGGAACTACAGGCCAGTCAGTCTCACCTCTGTGCCTGGGAAGATCATGGCACAGATCCTCCTGGAAACTATGCTAAGGTACATGGAAAATAAGGAGGTAATTGGTGACAGCCAACATGGCTTCACTAAGGGCAAATCGTGCCTGACAAATTTGGTGGCCTTCTATGACGGGGTTACAGCATTGGTGGATAAGGGAAGACCAGCTGATGTCATCTACCTGGACTTGTGCAAAGTATCTGATGCTGTCCCGCACAACATCCTTGGCTCTACATTGGAGAGACATGGATTTGACAGATGGACCACTCGGTGGATAAGGAACTGGCTGAATGGTCGCACTCAAAGAGTTGTGGTCAACGGCTTGATATCCAAATGGAGACCAGTGACGAGTGGCGTTCCTCAGGAGTCAGTATTGGGACCAGCACTTTGTCGGCAACAGGGACAGTGGGATTGAGTGCACCCTCAGCAAGTTTGCCAACAACACCAAGCTGTATGGTGCGGTCGACACGCTGGAGGGAAGGGATGCCATCCAGAGGGACCTGGACAGGCTTGAGAGGTGGGCCTGTGCAAACCTCATGAAGTTCAACAAGGCCAAGTGCAAGGTCCTGCACATGAGTCGGGGCAATCCCAAGCACAAATACAGGCTGGGCGGAGAATGGGTTGAGACCAGCCCTGAGGAGAAGGACTTGGGGGTGTTGGTTGATGAGAAGCTCAACGTGACCCGGCAATGTGCGCTCACAGCCCAGAAAGCCAACTGTATCCTGGGCTGCATCAAAAGAAGCATGGCCAGCAGGTTGAGGGAGGTGATTCTCCCCCTCTACTCCGCTCTCGTGAGACTCCACCTGGAGTACTATGTTCAGCTCTGGGGCCCCCAACATAAGAAGGACATGGACCTGTTGGAGCAAGTCCAGAGGAGGGCCACGAAGACGATCAGAGGGCAGGAGCACCTCTCCTATGAGGACAGGCTGAGAGAGTTGGGCTTGTTCAGCCCGGAGAAGAGAAGACTCTGGGGAGACCTTATAGCAGCCTTCCAGTACCTGAAGGGGGCCTACAAGAAAGCTGGAGAGGGACTTTTTACAAGGGCATGTAGTGATAGGACAAGGGGTAATGGCTTTAAACTGAAAGAGGGTACATTTAGATTAGCTATAAGAAAGAAATTCTTCACTATGAGGGCGGTGAAGCACTGGAACAGGTTTCCCAGAGAAGTTGTGGATGCCCCATCCCTGGAAGTGTTCAAGGTCAGGTTGGACGGGGCTTTGAGCAACCTGGTCTAGTGGAAGGTGTCCCTGCCCATGGCAGGGGGTTGGAACTAGATGACCTTTAGAGGTCCCTTCCAACCCAAACCATTCTATGATTCTATGATTGTTCAAGACATTTGTTACTTCCTGAAGGCAGAGCAGATTAGATCTCAAACTGAGAAACTTCCGTTCTCTTGAGCTATTCTGAGAAAAAGAATGAGGAAATTTCATACCACAAAGAAAAAAAATGCGTTTCCTACAAGAAGCATACCCAACCTTCTTTCGTCTCTCAGTGGTCTCGTTAATCACACTGATCATGGATTAAACTGTTCGTAATAGCACACGCAGTCTGCCGACAGGCTTTAGTGCTGGGTAATCTGAATAAAAGATAATTCTAGGAACTGTTGGAGAAAGTCTGGTGGAGATCTGAGCTACTTTTGAGGAATCTTTAAAATGTCCCAGAGATAGGGAAGAGAAGCAAGCAGCAGAGGTTTTGTTCCTCTCTGTCACTTGCTCAATGGTGTCATGTCCCTTTTCATTTTTATTAACTTTCCTCCATGATTAAGGAGGACTATAAGGTTTGTAAGACTCTTATTTGGAGATAACCAAGAGTCCACTGTTCCCTGTAGTTACAAAGCGTACAAAAAGATGCAAAACCCATCAGTAATAGTAGAGGCGAAGCTAACAGGGCTACCCCTACTAGCCTTTAGCCGGTGGGGATTTCCCCTGCTGCAGAGGACCGCGGTGCAGGTGCAGCAGACTTTCCTCCCGGGTCTGCGGCGCTGGGCTGGCTGCTGGCACGTGTGCTACCGCCTGCCTGTGGCGGAAAGCCTGCAACTCAGAAAGGCTTAGGTGACCCACAGAAAAATTCAGGTGATGGCAGGCACCCTCGTCCCCAGCGAAGAACCACCTCCGGTCAAAGTTAACGTTGCTTTTAGCAGCGCTGCCTCATGCCCAGCCCTGTTCACTGCTGTTCACAGCTGGCATTGCATTAAAGGAGGGCTGCTCTACTGTAAAAGGGGGTAGCAGAGTGCCAGACCACAGCCCTGCGATCCACGCAGACCAGCCTGCAGATCCCAGGAGTCAGCATCCTGCTCTCCAGGGTTTGTAAAAAAACTTCTGAAAGTCAGTGGGCATAAATGCATCAGTGTAGAGGCTAGCAACAAGGAGGGGTTTGCATTCATTTTGCTGAGGTGTGAATGAGCACATGAAGCATAAGGCAGAACGTGGGCATACCTGTGGAAATTGTGGAGGAGACTGATCTCCCAGGGACTCAACTAATTACTGGCTGCCAGCTGGACTTTGCAGCGCTCGCACAACCCTCTGAGCCCAGCAGTCCAGCCAATTTTCCACCCACCTTACCGCCCAGCTACCCATCCCGTACTTCACCAATCCTGCCACTGAGTGGCCAGTCTCTCCTGTGATGTGAGGAAGCCCACAGCTCACTAGTTATGATATAAAAGGGGCCTGTATACCATAGAGCTTGCTCCCAGATACTGGCAATTAAAATAATTTCTGGCATTGTCAGGGGATCTGCATCACAGTGGTGGAGCCATTAGAAAAGAAGGCTGGTGCAGAGAGCACAAGGCAATATTGAAAGAAAAAAAGGATACCTCAGGTGCTGTGAACCAGAAAGGCCAGTTTCTAGGTGTCACTAGGTTCACAGGATGAGTACAACCTGCTCCTTTCCCTGGAAATTAGCTGTTCCATCAAGCCAAGGTCAGTACAGTTCTTTCTGCCCACAGATACACACATAGGTACACACACAAATCTGTGGTGTCAACGTGTAAAGGAAGACATGCCATAGACTCTTTCAGTGCCTTGGGTCACATTAGCTCTGTCCTAAGACAGCCTTGATGGCAGTTTTGCAACTGAGTCACATATCATAGATGGCTGAGCCTTCTTTCATGTCAGAGGGAAGTAGTTCCATCATGTCTAGTAACAGCATGGCAAACCCTCTGCCTCTTTTTCACAGCTCAAAGCTGAGGTTTTGGGTTACATTAGCCACTGAAGAGGCTATTTGCATCAAACTGATGTCTGTTGGCTGTGTATGTTGTACTACTGCTTTGTGCAACGATGCTCTTTGGTCAGTTCCACGAGTATGTTACACAGGATGGTATAAGCATCTTCTTTTGGTCCAAGAGTTCCTGCATGAGGTGTTTGCTTGCATCCCTGATCTTTGGCTCCTGGTAGACGATTTTGCCTACAACTCAGGGGAGAATGTGGAAGAGGCTGTAAAATGGCTGTGTAGAGCATTCAGTTTGTGTGTCTCCAGTGTTTGTCTTACCTGATGAACCCATCAGTCCGTAGCTCCTTGTCTGACTCTAAGTCCCAAGGGCTGACCAGAGGGCTGGCACTAGCGAGCATCCTTGCTGCAGACTGACAACCAGCCAGTGATTCTGTCAAGCTCTATATTTTATCTGGCCCTAGAAGAAGGGCTTGTCTGTTCACTGGAAGACCATCAAAAGCGGCGTCAAATCTTCTATTTATTCCTGTCTCGGGAAGGCCAAAAAATACCACTACAAGCACATGGCAAAAGGGAATGGGGGACAGTAATACGTTCAGGGAAACACAGCTGGAGTCACATCATGTATGTGTAATAAACAGCAGCCATTGTGATGAACCTGAATTTCTTGGGAACTGCATATTCCCTAGAAGGAGGAAATAGGTGGGAGGGGGTCCATGATAGGCTAGGGGGATCTGAGATGGTCATTTCATTTTTTGTGGCTAGGCAGAATTTGGTCTGACACACCTAGTTATCTCTGCTAGGCATGAGATCTGTCTGCTGACAGCAAGAGCATAGGAAATCTGCTTGTGCCAGGAAGTCATGCACAAATGAGGGACAGGAGGTCTGGAGAGCAAGTGGTGTTCCAGTTCACATACCTTGGCTGCTTAATTTAAACCTGGACAGTGTCCCACAATGCGTGTGTGCCCTGGGTGGAGCCCACATGTCCTCAACTCCTAAGGCACATTCCCCATGCCAACCAACTACATTAATGCCCTCCTACTCACTGGTGCTCTGACACGGGGCTGTGGCAAACCCCAGGCTTTCTCAAACGATCCGCATTCAGAGATCTCAGATTTCAAAGTTTGATTCTCAATGGCTCCTCCATACTCGCAGTGAGTGAGGGTTAGATGCACCCTTACTACTGTCCCGTTACTTTCCCATCAGAGAAGCTGTGCATCTCCCTTCCTCAGTCATGGTTTCTGGAGGTGTTCTCCACATATGGAAGGGCTCTCTTGTTGTGTGCCATACATGGGTTTTTAGGGTGGAAGATCAAAGGTGTAGACATGTTGTGCAACTCAGCATTAGGACATGGAGACAGGTCAAGAGCGTGTGGGGTCATGGGGCAGTTTTGACAGGCTGTGGGCAAGCTGGTTGACACTGTTTGGCTACCAGTCATGTCCATATTGCCAAGGGAGGAAGTGGGAGGACTTCAACCTGAATCATACCCAAGCCCTAGCTTTCCTGCAGAAGGACCCAAACTGTTTGAATCATAGCTACCTTGAGTGCAAACTAACATACCCAGCCTTTTGCCACTTTTCTGTGAAAAGAAACAAGGTACTTGTAAGTTGTGTCTGTGACACACGTTATATCACAAATCTCTCTAAAATGTTCACCATCATATTGGAGAGCAGTCCCTTGCTGGCTATCAAAAAAACATCCTCCAGGGAAAGCACTTCTTAAAAATACTATTGGCAATAACCTTACACTTTACAGAGTGCAAATGTAAAAGAAATGGAAAAAGAAGAAAGCCACTCATGTGGGGAAAATACGCTTTAGAGAAAAATGAATACAGCACAACTGAGGAACCTGCAAGCTTTCAAAGAAATCTCTCTGTATATTACCTAACTACTTTGCCTCCTAAGTTTACTCTCATCTCTAACATAAGAGGTGAACGACTAGCATCATTCTTTAAGCCGGCATATTAAAATAAAATTTCTCTTTAAATACCTTTGTGGTAAAAATATACAGTAAATAATTATTTTACTTCCTTGCCTCTCTGTCTAGCTACATGGCTATTTAAAGACAGCGATGAAGTATCAGAAGGAGCTTGAAGACTATTAGCATAACTGATAGCTCTGCACCGCTCAATTAATGCTATGAACATGCCTACAGGACATCTACCTGTCTTCTTAGTTCTGCTTTATTTTCAGACAAAATGTATTAGCAATCTTTGCTCATTTTAACTTTGTTAAGCAAAATGTGCTTTGTAACCTAGAAAAGGCTTCCATATGGGGCTTTGGAAGGGTTGCTTTCTCATTTTGCTTTCAGAGTGAAGGGAAAGCCATCATTTGAGGAAGTGGTCATGTGACCAGTGACTTTGTCAGCTGTGGCTTCCCCTCATTAGAGAAAAAAATGGGAAAATTGACTGCTTTGGACTGAATTTGTAGACATATGTAGAACTTAGTTAAGGGATCAAAAATACTGTATGTTCTGAAAAGCATTAAGACTATGGCTATATTGGCCATGCCCGACAGGTGGTTAGTGAGGTCTGTGAAAGGAAAGACAATGTCTGAGTGTCTAGGAGAACAGGACCCGTGTATGAGAGAAGCTGTATATACTCTGACTTACACTTTTAATGTAACAGTGAATGTCTGTTTAATACAACACTGGTTTGCCCTGTGAGGCAAACCAACTACCTATAATTCTTGCTTAAACTCAGTCTCTGCAGCACCGTGTTTCATGTTTTACTCTGGAGAAAGACCTAAGCCTTGCACAACTGGCAGAGAATTTAGACGTTATTTGCCAAAAATAAACAAATTTGTGTGAGACACAATTCAACAATTTAAGATCCTAGACAACAGGATTAGCTACATACTGTACAGTACTTCACAGTTTCAAAATTGAGTACAGGGGATCATTTAATTAAAACCTATTCAACTGAAAATCCTATTTATCTGAAACAAATGTTTGTCCTATCTATAATATCAACAAACTGTTCACATGAGCAACTAACAATAAACAACAGAAAGATGCACAATGAATGTCAATTAACACAATTTGCTTTTAAATAAACTTGCAGTTTATGTATACAGCTTTAGTACTGTCCTGTGTATCCATTATAAAGGTCAATTAACCTCAATTGCAGCTAGTCAGCTCTTTCTAAAACAAAATCAGCATAAGATACCTTCTTTTTTTAAATCAGCATCTCAGCAATTCAGTTGCCTGGCACTGAAGAACTTCGAAATTGCTAAAAGTCTTTGCTAAAAGTTTTATATTAGCAAATGTCAAAAAAAAAAAAAAAAAAAAAAAGAGAGAGAATGAGATTGGCTGAAATTGGTGAGGTGTCACAGTGTGGCTGCATAAAGCTTTTAAAAAATATTCATTATTCAGCATATAATCATACAGATTCAGAACAACAAAGAGCTTTGGTATGTGTGTGCCTCAAAGGATGAAAATCTTCCTAAGTAAAGCTTTCAATGCATACACTAATCCAAGACTACACTAACAAATCTCCTGAAATGGAAATCCTTGCCGAAAATGGCCTGTGTGCTTTAAGCACTATCAAAGATTTTTTTTCCCCTCTCCCCTTTGGCTGCAGAATGTCAGCATTTATGGAAAAAGTCAATCAGGTGCTCACTTGTTCTGCTTAATCAGGAAGAAATGGTACCATGTGAGCACTGGGAGCTCTCATCTGGAATTGCACAAGCATCACTAACTCAAAGGACCATCGATGTTGTAGAAAGCAAAGCAAGTGGTTAGAAGTCTGACATACTGCTCTGTGAAGGAGCAATATGCGCGACACTTCAAATGGCAATATTTGTAATCACACTCAGGAAAATACAGGTGAACCACCGGACTTGGAGAAAGGCTTGTTTTCTCAGACTTTTCTTAACCCGTCAGTGTTTGAGAGGCAGTTTAACTCACTTCTTAAAAAATAACGTGAAAGGAGGTGGCTGACATCGTGAACCACAATTCTGGCCCTACCAGATGCTTCTACCGTCTTTTTGAAGCCGATGATAGTTATAAAATTACTACAGTGGTGTCTTCTCTCTTTAGAAAAGAAAACATACGAGACTGTACAAAGACCTAGGGGGAAAAAAGATTGCTTTCTCAGAGTGTACTAACAAAGCTTCATTCACAGAAGGTTAACAGGGGCTCTGTGCTTTCTTTGTCCTTTATGAACTTCGTCTTTGCTGTAGGCAGGCAGCGTTCAGTGCTACAGTGTAATTTTCCCAATGCTACAGCTACTGAAGCTCATGGAACATAAAAAAATATGCTAAAACTTGAGAACATAATTATACTGGACATAAAACTGTAGGAAAATGCTTAGTTTTCTGGGTAAAATTCACCTGTGTCCCTAAGGCCAGTGAAACACTTGCTTACTATTGCAGCCTGAGAACTACAGAGTCTCTTAACTACATTAGAGTATCCTGACTCACTGCTCCTTCCTTCTTCAGTGCTTAAGCCTTCCTAAAGGTAATCTTTACTTACCACTTCATTGCTATAGCAAACATCAAACTCCATTACACTGTTTAACTTAGTAGGATAACATCAGTAAAAAGAGGAACTATTCTTCATAAAAAAGTAAGAGTCACATCCCTGGCTGATGGGTATGTGCTTTCAAAATTCAGCCACAAACATGAACACAGTTCATGACTACTGAAGAAGCAAAAAATTTTCTTTTAATTTGTTCACATTGCTAAAGGAAGCCCTCCTAAAAACAGGTCAGTGTCTGAATCTTAGCATTATGGTTTCAGCATGAGATAGAGCAAAAACAGATGCTTGGCTTGGCTAGCTAATAATGAATGGTTGATCTATACGGGCCAGGCTAGAAATATGCTAATCCCTAAGTTTCATGTAAAAAGAGAAAAAGTGTAGCTATTGATCCAGGATATGCTAAGATGCTGCAGTTCCTTCAACTGAAAAAAAATATTTACTATGATTTCTCACTAGTTGAAAATCTTTGCAATGAAACAGTTCTGTACCCCCATAAGAACTATTTGCTAGAGGAAAATGTACCTCATAAATCATGGGGTTTGGTCTGGTAACGTTGTAAGAAATAGACCATCTGAGTCAGCCAGCTTGAAGTAAGGTAATACCTCCTAAAAGGCATCCCGAACATCATCAGGGTCTTGTGAAACAACATTTTGATTAGCTAAGTGAAAATGAATCACAAGTGTTGGCATACAGCTATGCTATCATTTTATTCAAAGAATGATCAATCGGTAGCAGAGTGATGAAACATTACACTGAAAGATCAATTCAAGACATTATATTCTTACAAGACTCCTAGATCCTCTACTCAAGACCTGATAGTTTCCACAAGACTTATCAGACATGGATGATAATTACAAAGATATGGTAATTGAGGGCATTAAATCAAGCGTGTGAGCTAGATCTGCTGTCACAGCAAGAACTTCTTCACTGAGATCTGGCAGAGAAGGATTTTCTTCCCCCTCAACTGGCACAGCAGGATCCTCATCCAGGCACTGGCACAGTAACAGGTTCCACTTTAAATCTATCCTATCTACACCCCGTTGAAGTAATTCAGTTAATTGCGTGCATCAGTCTTTGGAGAAATCTTTCATACTGCTAGTTATGTCCTTGGATGAGCATGGTAGCAATCAAGCACTGCAGTGGCACGCTGCTGCCTGCTAGATCTGGAATCACTGCTACAGAGCCAAGAGTCCACTTAAGCACCAAGGAACCAAGAAGCCCACAAGATCATCTAAGCTTTTAAACGCTATAAATTACTCAAGAAGGGATGTGCCGTAAGCATAAATGTTCATCATGGTGCAAAGCACTATATAGGGGGGAAAGCTAGCCAGAGTATGACTTGACAATTTAAAGGATTTGATACTAATGCTAGTTTATTAAATTTATTTTTTTAGCTGGAAGGAAGGAAGGAAGGAAGGAAGGAAGGAAGGAAGGAAGGAAGGAAGGAAGGAAGGAAGGAAGGAAGGAAGGAAGGAAGGAAGGAAGGAAGGAAGGAAGGAAGGAAGGAAGGAAGGAAGGAAGGAAGGAAGGAAGGAAGGACATGAGGAAAAATTTCTTTACTGAAAGAGTGGTGAAACATTGGAACAGGCTGCCCAGGGAAGTGGTGGAGTCACCATCCCTGGAAGTATTTAAAAGACATGTAGATGAGGCGCTTAGGGACATGGTTTAGTGGACATGGTGGTGCTGGGTTGACGGTTGGACTCAATGATCTTAGAGGTCTTTTCCAACCTTAATGATTCTATGATTCTAAGGAAGGAAGGAAGGAAGGGAGGGAGGGAGGGAGGGAGAGGGAGAGAGAAAGAAAGAGAAAGGGGGGGAGGGAGGGAGACAGAATGAGAGAAAGAAAGAAAGAAAGAAAGAAAGAAAGAAAGAAAGAAACAAACAAACAAACAAACAAACAAACAAACAAACAAACAAACAAGTAAAACCAAAAGAATTGCAAGGAAGGCCAGACAAAACATTCATCCAGACAACTGAGACACAGTTCTTCTACAGACTGTGCCAATATTGACTTCCACATAAAGTTCTGTTTTTTTATAGAAAAGTTTAACCTTCCACAATTTACTTACTCATGAAATATAAGGTGAACAGAGACACTGATGCAAATGACCCAGTGTATTAAAAAATGCATTGAGCCAGGAAATATTCAAAGTTCTGTTATAAATTACCTTTTAAGGTCTGGGATAGTAGACATAGTGGCTGTGCCAAGCCCTATTAACTGGAATAGCTGGATTTAGAAGGAATCTGCTTTTGGGGTTGCTCTCTAAAAGATAGAGGGGTTTCCTGTCCCACTTATCCTTTAAAGATTATTTTTAAAAAAGGTTATAGGTAGCCTGTCACGTTGTTAGGAGCTCAGTAGCAAAGTACATATGGACAACTGGAAGTACGTATTTCAAAGGAGCAAGGTATAGTAACAACTGTTTGATCCCTTCCTATCCTATCCTATAAAGTTTATCGCTGTCATTTATAAGGGTGGGGGAGAAAGAGACTAAATTGGCTTGGTTAGCTTTTGATATGAACTGAAAATGTTAGGCTGTGGTGTTCCCCTTCCCCTATTGCCCTCAGACAGCAATCAGAGAAGTAACCAAAGACAAGCAGGGAAGAACTAGGTTTATACGGTGCTGATCTGAATGATAAAGTTTTTCCGCTTCTCTCTCTGGCCTAGGACACCAGACAAATGAGTTCACACCCCCCTCCTTTATTTTTAACTACTGTTCCACTGAGTCAGAGAATCCGTGGTAATGCTGGGCGTTTGAAAGAGCAGGAGCCTATGAAGAAATTCCACCAAACTTCCCACTGACTGGGGAGCTGAAAGGCCCATAGGTGTTAGGTCCTAACTTAAGGCTTGATTGCATGAAATAGCCCATGTGGGGCAGTAACACTCCGCCAAGTCTCTGGCAAACAATTTCATTCTGCTGTAATACAGCAATTCTTTCCTCTTTATGAAGACACTGGGGTTGTGGGGGAAGGTTTTGTACGGTGATCAGTTCCAATTAAGCCCCAAACAATTACAATACTCATGCACATATTTCTTGGAGGAGGCAAATCTTCACAAAGAGAAAATTGCTAAACTCCAGAATCAGAGCTTAGAGATGGGATGAGTCCCTCTCTCTATAGGACTGTCTCTTAGTAGTTAGGTTTACAACTTGCCAACATTTGCTGAGATGAATGGAGAGGTTTTGATACAGAGTGGGACAGTTTTTAAAATGAATTGTACTTTTCCTTTTAATATGAGTAATGTGATAGCTGGTGAGAAGTGAAAGGGACGAAATCAGAAAGGTGAAAAAAAAATCTTTCCTTGGGTGCAAGATCTGATATAGAGATATTTGCTATGTAGGCTGTGCTGAAAACCCTCTAATGCTTTGGAGGGGCCATTCTGGTCCTGCTTACCCGCTGTGATTGAGGCAGAACAGGGTTAGTGTTGGGACAGCAAGAGAAATTACTCAGGAAAAGGAGTTCCTCTGATAGGTGTATTGACCCTGGCTAACAAGAAACGCCAAAAAGATGCCGGATTTGAGAAGAGGTTTGAGGAGACCTTGCTCCAGTGTCCCCACCTTCAGTCAGCTTATGTGAATCCAGTGTCCCATACCTTTGCAAAGCCAAAAGAGACAGCAGACTATGCAGTCAGCTGGGTTTGGGTTTCACAGTTCTTTGCTCAATATGTGAAGCTTTTGTGACAGCCACGCAAGTTCATCAGTCAAGCATGGAGCAACCCAGACACCATGTCCTCACATGTTCAGGCACTCTTTATGAGCCACTGTATTTTAATACTGTACGAAGTAATACGCCCAGCCAAAGCTGGTTTCTCCTACTCCTGCCAGAAGGTAAATTAGCAGTAACAATTTTTACAACTACACTTTCTCAGTCGTTTTAAAATCAGTTGGTAACTTATGTGGTCACTTTCTTAGCAAGAAAAGCACTTGTGCAGTATGTGCCATACATGCTCTAACTATCTGGCATTTAATCATTCTTTTTAATTTAACTGAGAAAGATAACTCCTCTTGTGTCTAGTCTCTTCAGGAGGTGACTTACTTCCTGTGTAATTTCACTTTGTGCGGCATGAAAAACAACTATGCTGTTCATCTCTTCCTGTCTCCTCATTTTTAGCTCTAAGGTATAGAGCTCGGTACTGTTGCACATTATGCCAGGGGTCTATTAAGCAGCATACTGGTGCACCGATCTGGAAAAATGTAGCAGTCAATGATGCTGGCTGCATTCAGCACGAGCTTCGTAAATTGTGGGCCCATTCTCTGCATCGCTTAAGAGGCACTGAGGTAAAAGAGAAGCTGTGCTACCTGCATGCATGATTGATTGCCAGCACTGAAACGTTCCCTCAGAGCGCACTGCTGCTCCATTCCCACCTTTGCTCCAAGAGACATGTCAGCAGGGGAGGCAGAGACGAGAAGGAGAAAGAAGGGCGCAGGGGATGCGCCCAGCTTTCACCAACGTCCATTCATATTCATTGTGGCTAAGGCCTTGGAGATGCCGCTAGATACTACATGTCAGAGCAGCTGCCTGGCTGCTCCAACTTGGCTGTGGGCTGGCAGCCAGGCAAGGATTTAGGAAGCCATAATCAGTTCCTCACTCTGCTTCAACAAACGTGGACTCAGCAAAGCTGAAGCTCTGGCCCAGCACCTTTGCTGAACACGGAGCCTGGGACACGGGTGTATTTTTACCACTTGTGTTCTCCCTCGAAGTCTGAGACTGGAACATATATGCAGAATTCATTCGCTGAGTTTTTAATTCTTTGCAGGCAAAACAGTGTGTCAGCAGGTATTGTCTTGCTCGCTGAAAGAAGTAATCATCTTCAGCAGCCCTTCCAGTCAGCGGGTCTCCAGGGCTGACTCCAAATTCTGCAAAGTCAAAGGGGCTGTTTGAAAGAGAGGGCTCTGGATCCAGCTCCAAAGCCTGTCAGACATTTTAAGTATGCCACATGGCACTCCTTGGAAAGAATCGCTGTCCCTGTATTATGGGCATAAATTGTAACATAAAGAGATCCAAGTTTTGCTAAAGGCTCCTACGCAAAACGGTGGTGTCTGCTATTACGAGTGATATCCTGTGTTTCTCTGTGTTCTCCCTGTATCATGTACCTCTGAGGGTATCAGCACCTCAGCTCTCACTGGTGTGAGCTGGCACAGAATTTGGAAATAACCTCTTAGCTGCCGTCTGCGAGGAAGCTTCGAAACAGTGCCTGCCTGCCAGGGGCAGCGAGCCACCAGCTGTGAGGCCACGCTGCCCAAGCAGTTCCCATGCTGCGGGGCAGCCTCTGCAAAGCTGCTTCACCCCTCAGATCTTCCGCACCAAGTCCCCAGACAAGTATCAGGAATGATGCTCAAGCAAACCGTTCACAGTATGGGCACGAAAACAAAATAAAACCCCTTGCCTTGATAACCATTTCTGAAGTAAGATAAATACATCCTCTACTCACTGGGTGTGACTGAAAAATTTAATGTGCTCTTCCTCCTCTGACCCTGCTATTTCTGTCACCAGCGTGCTGGTGGCAGCCATCCCCCCCTCCCCAGACCCATCCTTCCCATCCGTGCGAGGCTCCCTGTGCAGGTCTCCAGAGCTGCAGCGGACTGGGGAAACCCAATGGCCAAGCCGCAAGGCTTGACTCCTGGCAGGTCAAAAGGGCAATGGTGAATCCTCCCTAAAAATGGTGGGGTGCATCTCACCCGAAGGTGGGCCCTCGGCAGCACTGCCCACACACTGCTCTGTGACGTGGGCTTGCAGCAGCCATCCTGGGCTCGGCACATGGTTTTACCCGAGAAGTAACATCGAACTGCATGGTGATGCGGGGAGGCAGCGGTGAAATTGCCAGCCTCACACCTGCATGAGAAGGACATCCCAGCTGAAACCTCCTCACCAAGCAAAACCTCCTGGGGGCTCTTGCAGCCCCAGGTCATGGCAGCGCTGGTCTCCATTAACGGCACATGAGGAAAGTGTCCCGCTGCAGGGGCTGCCATGAGGGACATGTGGGGCACGCGTGAGAGGAAGGCGTGGGAGGTCACAGCCCCTGGGCAGGCATGGGGAAGGGGAGCGCGAGGCTGTAGTGCGATGGCTTCTGGCGAGGAGCACCTGTGGGGTGGGGTGAGAGACCTCAGAGCCTCCTGGACCTCACCGAGACCTGCCAGCTTGGCTGCTGGGTGCTCCTCCATGTTGTAAGCGAACAGGGAGAGGAGTGCCTTGCCTTTGGAAAGGGGGTAATTAAGACATCGGGACTTAATTTATTTGTCTTTGCCCTAAAAATGCTGCATTAGAAAGCTCCTGTTTTCTGTGGCATTATAAAGGATAACAAATGGACGGAGAGGCAACAGGAACGAGCTCTGGCAGACGAGGCAAGAGCCATGCTGAGGAATACCTCATGTTAAACAAGCAAGATAATTATTCTGCTCTACTTAGCATCGGCTAGGCCTCGTTTGGAGAACGGCATTCATTTTGGGGCACCGCATTTTAAAACAGACAGCGAAACTGGAGAGAGTTCAGACGAGAGCAACAAAAATGATTAAAGAGTTAGTAAATAAGACCTCTGAGAAAAGGTTACGAGAGCAGGGCCTGCTCGGTCTGGAGGAAAGAGGACTGAGGGGAAGCATTACTGTCTGCAGATATTCAAAGGGCTGTTACAGAGAGGACGTAGACCAATTATTCTCATTAGAGAACAAGGACAGAACAAGAAGTAATGGGTCTAAGATACAGCAAGGGGGGATTTAGATTTAATATTAGGCAAATGTTGTAACTATTGGAAAAGTTAGGCAATGGAACAAGTTTACAGGGAAGATTGCGGACTTGCCATTACCAGAGAAATATGTGGCTGAGATTAGAGACTCGTCTGTCAGGGCTAGGCTAAGACTAATGAAACTCAGAATCCTTCTCCAGCGCACGGGGATGTCCCTGAGCCCCTCATGGGCAGACGACAAGGGCTCGCAATAAACAGAAAGTTTTCACTTCAGAGAAAAATGAGAGGTTTGTGTATATGCAAATGTATGTGCATGTATATGAATACTGCTGAAATTAACACTATACAACAACAGAAATGTTCTCGGTATTCACAGTCCTTATTGCTACTCCATGTTTTGTCCCAAAGCACCGTGCCTCCACAACAGTCTTCCTCCAGCCCTATGGAAACCATGACTGGGACATTAATAAAACTGTATATACATTTTTGGGTCCCAATTCTGCAGTCATTTTCCCACAGGATGATGAGCTCAGTAGGAAACTCACGGAGCTTTATTTACAACCAAAAGAACATGCAACGTGGAAGTTACCAGGCTACTGCCATGGATGCTACTGCAACAGCTCCTTCATTTTCACCCCTACTCCTAGTTCAGATACAACTGCACAACTAAAACCAGGTCCTTCCTACTCAATGATTACCTTAACTGCAAGCCAGAAATCATCAAAGATGCAAGCGGGGAACCACAGATGTTAATGGAAGCACTGAGTCACTCCTACTACCACCTGCAGTGTTTGAACACTGTAGAGCCCGCACTGATAAATATCACTTTCTTGCTATGAAAATAGAGTGCAAACAAAGAAATAGCAGTATCTGAAATGCAAACTTTATCTTATATTTAGATGATCACTACCTCTTCTGTGAAGTCCTAAGTGCTTTGAAAATCAACATAAGCAACCGCTGTGCTTTAGAAGTTTAATAGCTATCAATACGGTCAGTGAAATTTTTCTAAAACATGAATTTCACCTTTTGTCATTAAAAGAACGTCCAGCCCAAACCAAAAAGGCTCATACACTTGGCCCACTCTGAATCTTTAAAGGCTATTTGGATAATTTGAAATTTTGGACTAAATAATACAATTAATTGCAGGCAGGCAGTTTATGTACCATTTAGCCTAGAGTGAGGTTTTATGCTGAAGTTATAAATTCATTTGCAAGAGAAAAAAAAAATACAGGGTGGAGCTATCATAAACAAAGCGTTAGCCCAGCTGTGAAACACTGAAAAGAGTGACAGTGTAATCAAGTGCAAGCTCAAACTACTTATTTGCTAATATACTGTAGTCATTTGGAAACACTCCTCTCCTTGCTGTAGGTCAGTGCTCTGCAGAGGTTATCATCACTGACCAAGCTCTTTCTTTGTAACATTTTCTGAGGCTATCGTAAAGGCAAGCAAGAAGCATGTGTTGATAAAGAACTGATTTGAAATGTCAGCCTTATGGGAGAAGGTGCCAGCAGAGCTAGCTGGCTTCTTTTTTTTTTTTTTTAACAAGTACAAGAGGATTAAAACCTTCCTGATCAGGAAGCAAACCCTGAGGAAAAGAAGCCAAAAGTCTGACAGGGCTGTGAACCTCATAGCCATAGCAATAATTTCACAAATGACTAATAATAAGGAGTCGATAATCCAAAGGATGATCTCTGAAGTGAAGAGCACCAAATTGCTTTGGGGAGAAAATCAATTATCTCCAATGCAGCTGCACAGCCTACAATATGCAAATGCACAGAAGCTACCATAGTCACAGAAACCTGAATATCAAACTTAAAAGAAAAAAATCCAAGGAATTTTACAAGAATCACTAAAAAAAAATCTTCCTCATGAATGGATGCATATCTGCTTTATTGACACAGCTACAACGTTATTCTAATATTCTTCATCACAAAGGCTGACAGCCGTCTGTAGATGTCAGCATCTATGAAAGAGATGCTGCACTGTGGTGAAAGCAGAACGGGGTGACTGGCTCTGGGAGGCAGTACAGAAATCAAATTATCATCAAATACTGTGGGCAGATTTTTAACATGTTTTCACTTGCTGAGTGGTGTCTTACTCCATAACTGGGTCACTGAAATTAATGGAACTACTTGCAAGTAAAACAGTACTCAGCGTGCCTTAAAGCATCAGTCTGACCCACAGCACATATTCAAATGTCACCTTGTATTTTAATGTATCTCAGACTTGAGGGGTTTTTATAATTATTGTTAATTTAGAAATAGATTCCTTATTGGGATCAGGCTCTTTTTTCACTAGAAGCACAAACGCCTTTAGAGGAGACGTCTGAACATTTGGCCACTTGTTACTAAAAATCCCATTTCCATGCGTGTGTAATCCATGTTCCCTGAAGGTTCTGAGACCAAGGAGCTTATTGTTAATGAAAAGGGAGAAGCGCAGCCTAAGGGCTGCTTGGGAACTCCAGATGGACTGAGGCCTCCAAGGGGAGGGTGCATTCCTCGAGCATCTGCTGGTGAGCCAGGAAAACGACTGTATGGGACAGACCTCATTTACATTGCAGTTAAGCATTGGGTTTGGGCACTTTGGTTAAAACGCATTTAACTTTTGGATTTAAGGATAATAAAATACTATTATCCCTGTTGGGGGATAATTGGCAAAAGGACTGTATCAATTGTGCTTGGAACAAAGAGTTTCCCTAATTACAAGCACCGCCTTTACGACCACACGAGGGAAACCTCTGAAAAGGCTGGGAAAGAAATGAGACAAGAAAAGTTTCTTCCAGAACAGCTTATTTAGGAGCAAGTATTTTTCTCAGCCTTGGTGTATCACTGGTATTTTCTAAAAATGGGAACAGAATGGTGTCACTTCTGAGATGTCGAATGGAGCTGAAAGTGCTTGGACTCAAGCCACAGAGAGAGAGCAACCTAACTGAGGGACGTGATTAAGGACCTCCTGGCCTTATTACATGATCTGAGAGAAGGTACAGACACTTCTCTCGGGGTTAAAAAGAAAAAAAAAAAGGCAGTGAGAAATCTTTGTGCCCCACAGGTGAATATCCCTAATTCTAGACAATGAATTTTTAGACATAACAGAGAAGATGGAAGAAGTATTTGTGAATTGCCTCAGTACTTAACGGCTGTGAGAGACAGACTAGGGTTAAGACTTTACTTGGAGGAGGAAGTCTCACCTAATACCATTTCACTGTTCCTCAAGCTTATTCTGTGACCCCTTTTATACCTGCCAATAATGAGCTCTTCAGAGACACTCACTGCCAGTGAACATGTGGGGCTGAATAACACCTTCAGAGATAACTTCATTCACTGTCCCAGACTGCTGGGATAGGGCACTAAGCTGGAGTTATTTAAATATTCTTTAAAAAAAAAGTGAATCCTAAAAACTTGAATATAGACCTTAATATTGCCTGTAGTACTTTGCTGAAAGCATGGTGTTGTAAGAAGCTGCAAACGTGTCCAGTCCAAGAGCCACTCAAGAATATGTACTCCCCAGGCCACTTGCCATGAAACCAAAGATTGCCTCCAAGAACGGTTTAGGTCAGCCCATGAAGTTCTGGGCTTTCAGACACCCTCCCTGCTGGGGTGTTGTTGCTGAGTTAATTTTCAGTCCTGAATTAAACAGACACTGCACCAGCATAAACATGAGCACTAAACCCTCACTGAGGGAACTCTTCTTTTTTCATTGGGTATAAAGTACAGCTGAGTGATCCTCAAAATAAACATTCGTGGCAAAAAAAATAGTCAGTCGCGGCCAAGACAGCCAGACGAAAACTACTGTGCAAGTACTGGCTCAACTACACTCTTCACTCTTTTGGAGCAGCACTGAATTATGCACACTTGCTTGCTGTAGTATATGACATGTTCTAATACTGAAAGTACGTATATGGAAATAAATACTAACAGCAAGGTGTAGAGACTACATACCATACTCCATGCCGCTGGGCATTCCCTTGCTTAGGCTCGTTAGTAACAAGAATTACCATACTAGAGAAATACATTGGTCTGCCTAACATAGCAAGTGAAAAGAGCTGTCTCAGAATGAGGCACTATGAAATACTTGCATATATGAATTCTGTGAAGGCACTTATGGCATACATAGGCCTTAGAAAAGTTTTGTCCTAACGCCTATTTTGTACAAGTTGGCCGATACTCTGCAACTTGAAAATCATTACCTTTTCTATCAGCTTCTGTTCTTACTCTTATTGTCAACCCAAAAGTCCAGTCTGAGGCACCCACAACATTTAGCCTTTTAGAAGACAGATCTCATCAAGAATTCAGTTCACCAAATCTTGACAAGAACTTTTTTTTTTTCGACTAGCATAAGGAGTATGTGTGTGTGTGTATATATATAAAAAAAAAGAAAACATGGGAGTTGGTTGCCTTAGTAACAGGATATTTCAGCCATTGTGTTTAGTATTGACTCAGCGCTGGAAACGTACACCGTGTTGAGAAGAAATGCGGTATTTTTATTAGTCTACCCCAGTGTATATGCCCATCAGCAGCAAATGCATGCTGTGTAGTTTGACTTTCCATTTCTGAGCTATGTGAAACCTCTGAGAAGAGAGCATGCAGAAATGAAACCAGGGCACCTGGTGCAATGTATTTTTGTTACAAGTATTTTGAGAGAAAAAACTGTTGTGAGAGTTTAAAGCTCTGCACTAAAGATATTCCTTGTCTCACAATTACACCTCCAGCAGCAGAAGCAAAAGCACATCTGTTCCATGGTTTTATATTCTGATGAAAAAATCTACAGAAAATAGTTATGAAAGAGGATATTTCTACAGTGCCAGTTTCCACAAGTGTATTAATGTGCAGTACAAATTTAACAAGCACTGTTAAATGCTGTTTTACATGACATTTGGGGGGAGAGTGAGGGAATAGACATTTAAAGGGCTCTTTCAAAGCCTGCTTCAGTCTGGGAGAAGCAAGGCATCGGTTACAGCTGCATCAATTAAAATGCAGGAGAAATTAGACAGAACAGATCTATTTAATTTTGGGTCCAGCCAGGATACCAAAAGGTTTATATCCCTTCTTCTGCAAACATGCCAGGGGATTTTTCATCCTCCCAGCAAGACACCAGAGTTGCCTTTAGATGTTAAGCAAAAATCTACCACCTCCAGCTGCTGAGGTCCTGCGAGGGTGCAGGGACGGAGGCCGGGCTGACTGGGAACAGAGTGCCACCTACCGCGGCACCGAGCCCCGTCCTTCCCTCCGGGGCTGTGCAGAGCCTTGCATCAGTTTGCTCCAAAATCACAGGTAAAACTTCCCTTGGCTTTGACGGATTTTGGCTCAAGCCCGAAGGACTGCATCAGCCCCTTCCCACTTGGCTAGCGAGAGCCGACAGGATCACAGTATGCCACCGGTGGTGCAAGAGCATGTCGCTCGGGACCTTACAGTCCCAACGCACAGAGCTGATGCTGGGGAAGACTTAACTTCATGAACTAACGTGGCGGCTTGTTTCTTGTAATAAGTCTGGGCACTGCCTCTTGCTCCTAGGGTAACCTGGCTATTGTACCAACAAGAAACCCACTCCTGGGCTGCTCTCTCTCATTATAATTTCAGATAGTGTAAAACACTTCTGTATTATATCAATTTAATATCTGATATGGGCTCTGTCACGGTATTATATCATACCCTTACAGGATGATGGACTCCAGTCTAATACGGCTTTTCCTTCTCTAACTACTGCAATCCTCCATCCATTTTGCCATTCAGATGGAACAGAGCCCGCTCAGATAGAAAAGCAGAATGTTATAGTCACATAGAATAACTTAAATGTAATGGCAGACAGAACATTTATTCTATATTAAAAAAATAAGAGCTGGAAAATAGATGTGGAAAGGCGCAACGGTGGTGAGAGGAGGGTGAACCAGACAGTTCGGCTGGTTAAAGCACTACCCAGCAAATGCAGCCTTTTTCTTTCATCATGAACAGTTTTCGCCCCAATCCTGACTTTCTCAATTTTGTTTAGCTCTAAACATTGTCGCATAGATGGGTTTGCAATGGACTTTTTTGGTGAACTGCTGAAAATGAGCCAAGAAGACTGTTACCGGATGGCATTATCGGACTGTGCGCTCCCCTGAGGGGCAGGCACGTGATTCACCACATTTCGTGTGTAGGGCTCTCCCAATGCTCCACAAGCTGGAAAAGCCGGCGGTGCCACATAGCGCGGGTGCAAGGGAGGTTGCAAAGCACCCAGCTGTATGGAGACCAGCAGCAGGAGGAACAGAGAGGTGGATCAGTTTCCCAGCAGCGATCACTTCCCCCAAGTCATTGAAAATGTTTGTGTTTAAAGAGAAAACTGCTTTTTTCTTCATTTCTTTTGCCATCCTTTAGTATAGGATAGGGAAAGCTTCACGTTTCTGTCAAAAGAGGAGGGAAAGAAGATAGATAATATACATTGTTTAAAAATGGCATAGAGGTGGTAAGCTGATTTTCCTGACAGGCCCTCCATGAATTACCTCATTAAGATTATCGTAGGCTGCAAACTAAACCGCATTTTTCTTAGGACTGCCTTTTATAGGAAGAGCTCTGTTCCTAACTGTTTATCACACATTTGAGCTAAAATCTGTCAATCTGCACTAAAAAAATTAGAGTTCTGAGAACCAGGGAAAGGTTTCAGCTAGTAAAGCTTTTTATCTAATGAACTTTCCAGAAAAAATAAATAGGCTTTGCTTGTCCTGATCAGATTTTAGGGCCACGCAATTCAAAACTAAAATATATAAACCAGTCACACAGAAACAGGCTTATCCATAGCATTCTTACCCACACACAGAAATCAGAATGAAGAAACAGAATGGCAATGAATTACTAGCCCTCAGTGACTGCAGGTAACAGTCAACTCAATGTTATTTTATGGGAGAACCGCTGCAGGAAATCAAATTACCAAAGAGGCTTAACTATTTGGCTCCCAATTACATACCCTTTGGAGGTATCCAGACGTGCCATATTTTCCCTATATTGAGCCAGAATGTGATCCAACTTCAAAAAGCTGCCTATTACTAACTGTGTCCATACACAGCATGATATACAACTATTGTTTTGCTTTATATGAATGTAATAGCAACAAGGATGCAGACACAGATCTTTCAATTCGGATTATTTATTACCACTGAAATTGCAAAACCTTTCCTCACCATTTGTTTTTGCTTTTATTTTGCCGATATGCGTATTGCAGGTATCGTAGATGTGTAGCAGTTGCCTAACAATATTCTTTTTGAGTAGCACATCGTTATATATCTGTACCTATCCTACAGTTCTTCTGTCATACCTAACTGCTTCTGAAATGAAAGCATGGAAGATGGTTACCGTAGCGTACGGCAGACAGAGAAGGACAGGTAGCATGTTGTATTGTTCCTTGGATCCTTTTCAGCAAAGTGAGGGTAAAGTATTGATATTGCATGAAATGAACTGAATCTATGTCTCCTTGTGAGAAAGAAGACAGCTACAGTGGGAGTAAACAGGTAAGGAAAAAAAAAGGAATGTTTGTTGTTCCTGCAGCTGAAGCTGTCAAGATCCTTAGGAAAGGGAAAATCTGAAAGAATCGACATCTGTCAGCTCTGCTCACTTTGGGACTGACTGACAGCAAGAAAAGAGCTATTATACTGAGATGGGAAACATTTGGGGCTTCTCCAGAACATATGAAGAGATGCATTCTGTGTCCCAACAATTCAGCAGAAATTAATATACTTCTATTACATCTTTCTGAGATTGCAAAATCCCACCCTCACACTGCTGCTTAATTGTACTTATTGGTACTGTGGGAGCACCTCAGCGTGCCGACAGCCCCAGCCCCCTTTGTGCTATGTGCTAAGAACAGCAAAAAAAAAAGCAGTCCTGCCCAATGAGACTGTTTGCACATAGTCAGAAATGTTTCTTAGAACCACGACATAAACATACTGTTGCATTTTTATCAGCATTTTGTATTCGGTAAAAATATTCTGAAGCTTAAGGGCTCAGTGCCCACAAACATGCTGGCACACAGATTTCACATATCGTGTAAAGTCTACTACTGTGCTGGTGTGTGCATATGCAATAGCTGATTTTTCAAATAGGCATATCTGAGCAGCAGGACTGAGCCAAAAGCATGGCAACGAATTATTGGCTGCAAGAAGGTATTGATGCAGTCCAGCAGACCTACACACAGCACAATCATTCAAGAAAGAGAGAGAAAGCTGGCACGGGACTTTTATTTTATTGTGATTGCACAGAAAGACTCATTTCTGCTTCTGTGGATGGATCATTTTCCGTAGCAGTGCACACTTCTTCTAGAATGGCTCTAACTTTACAGTATCTGCTTTCAAGAAACTTCTCTCCAGGCTAAACAGACACTTGCTACTCACATGACAGTGCACAGGGGAGTGATGCTGAGAAAAGAAGACACGCTATGGCTAACATCTTTGCTTGTCTTGTAAAAGTAGTCTGACTAATGTCGGAATGATTCCATCAACATTGTCAGAAATAGGTTTAAGAGCCCTCCAGGTACGTTGCAAGCCTTGGCACAGGCAACGGCTAATGCGAAGTGGATGCCAATTGACCAGAGGTTCTGGGAAGGTACGAAGCAACACTAAGGACCTTGACTTAGGCTGATGACACTGAGTTTTCTTCTTCTGTGTTCGCAACGTTTCTTTCCCTATTTCAGATGGACTAGAGTATGGAAGAGGCATTGTGGGATATGCTGTCAAGTGCTATTGGTTTCACATAGCGCACTCAGAAATAAAACCAAACTGAGCTTGTATAACGCTGGATGAGCTTGCTCACATCTTGGCTGTATGTGAACTACGTATCCATTAAACTGAAGTATGCTGGATATTTATACAATAATGACAACTCTGGTTCCTGCAGGACAGATATGTACTATGAAGATCATTGGGAAATGCCACTACCGCTTTGCCCAAACAGCAATTATAAATGAGGACACTTCTCTCCCATCAGATCTTTGCTGACCCTCCTTAATACAGATTCCTTTCCTTAAAAGAATGGAAGAAGGCTGATGTTGTTGTGAGCTCTCTGGAACGGTGTTTCAGACATCTTGCTTCAAACTGTATTTGCCCTCCAGGCTTGTTGTCTATTCTTGAGTTGCTGAGTCACTGAATTTCTGTGTTCCTCCGCTTCACACTGTGTAAAGAGGAACACATGCTCTTACCTATTATTTCTCCTGTATACTTGGATTAGAAATAATTTGGGCTGGGGACTAGCTCTTCTATGAAAATAGGCATAGCATAGCTGCTCCTGGAGTACCATAGCACTACTTATAAGTGATAACTGAAATAGATCTTCTGTGCCAGTGGAAAGATTCACTGTAAAGGCCCAAAAGTTCTTATCCAGTGTACAAACCCGCTGAGGTACTGTAGGTGATACCTTCAGGAAAAGAACAAGTGTAAAACAGATATTCTGATACTTTAGCCTCAGCACCCCACAAAAAGAAAAGCAGGACTTTTCTCTATCCACACATACTGCAAAACCTCTTCTCCTTTGCCTGGGGAGCTCACTGTTAAGGCAGATATATTTGAGTGCATTCCTCTGTTTATGCTTTTGTTGTCATTTATAACAGACAAAATTGACAAGCCTGACTGACATCTGTATGGATTTCATATACACAGCAACAACGTGAATGAGAAAAAGGCCTCCTGGGAGACTGCTGGGACTCTTGTTCATTATCATTATCACATGATGATTCACACAGACGATGAGACTCCCAGCCATATCCTCCTCCTTGTGCTCTAGGTTGCACTTTGCAGCACCTTGTTGTCACCAAACGGTCGTACAAGCAATCAGTTTTCCTGTCATCCCCGGAGTTACTCCGGTATCATTCTCCCTGCTTCCACACAGGACACCCAAGCTGAACAGAAGGTGAATGAAGACATCGGCACAAATCCAAGTCAAGACATGATTCAGCCCCACTAACCCAGGCTGCCGGTGGCTGGGGAGAATTCAGCCAATCTCACAGCTGCTGTTCAGCTGTTGGCCTTGCAACACCTACCCAAAATGGCACTTTGGTGAAGCAGGAAGAGAAACTCTCAGTTACCAGACCAGAAAGTGCCAAACCTGCTTTGTCTCTTCAATAAAAGGTCTCTGTTTTGGGGTTTTTTTTTCACACGACAGCAAGCTGTATCAGTATGCAGACCAACTGAAATTCAAGTAGAGAAGTGGGAGAGAGACCTGTGAAAATCTCATTTCTCTTCCAGACTGTTTTTCCTGGACATCTACTGGGTTACGTTATACTGTTATCACTGCAACTGTATTCATGAAAGGGGAAATAGTCATTTCATTGTTAACCTCAAAATGATTTCATGAGGGTCCAGTGAAATGGGTATGTTAAGGCAATTAAATAAACTCTAATGAAAAATGAGGCACCATTTTCATGACTTATGCCTTTACAAGAATTTGGATAACGATTGCAAAAGGTTAATACGCTTTATATGAATCTGCAGGTATCTGTCAAACACCGAAAGCGGTCCGGGGAAGCAACCCTGCATGGCAGAGACATCTGCTGGAAGCTTCTCACACTCGTCTCACACCTCGTGGTTCAGCTCTCTGGGGCTACGAATCCTCCGAGCAGCCCCAAGCTGCTCCTGCTGCCTTCGGCTGGGGAGCGGGTTTCTGGCGAATGAAGAATTCAGCGCACACCTGCCTGGCAATGGCCAGTCAGCCACTCAACGGGAGCCAGAAATCTTTAAGCTATACGCTGGAATTTAAATGGAAACTTTTGCATCTAAATTGAAGGTTATACTTCTCTTCCAGCTGCCTGACATTGAACTGTCTGTCAGAGGAAGACTGGGCACTGGTGAAATCCTTCCCTTTCCCAACCATATACAGCAGGAGAAGATCAATGGGATTAGGGAATATTTTTTAATATCAATTTTAATTAGGGAAAGGAACTGCCAGTGAAGTTCTCTGTAATTTTGACGATGTGATTGCACTAAGGCTAAGAACCTACTTTTACCTATGTTAAAAACTGAAAATGAGATTCAGATTTTAGCATCTAAATAAATTGCCTCCCTTCTCACAGAGACGTTGACTACACTCTCCACCTAAGAAATGGATCCAAATCCCTCTCCCCCTTCCTCCTTCGCAGTGGGAAAACAGTTTGATCATACTGGGTTGCTGGGATCAAACCATGTTTTGACTATACCCTGGCCTCCTGTGTCCTGGTTTCTGAAACTGGCTTGAAAATTACTAAGACAGTGCGGAAAGCACTCACCGAGTAAACCCTAGAAAGAGGAAGCCCTGTTTTGTACGACGGCAGAAAAGAGGATGCTTTGCAAACTCAATTCCCTTTTCTCCAAGTGCGGGGATACAGCTGATGCAAAGCATCCTACAAATTAAAATGAGCTGTATTTGATTTCATGCACACCGAATGCTTGAACTGTGTTTAGCACATCACAGGTCTATGGTTTGAGCGATACTCCCCAGTGTAGCAGGTTTTTTCCTGCAGACACCAGTTCACATCTGATGGGAGACCGTTTTACAACCAGCCTCTGCTCTTACATTGTAAGAACAACTGTCTCCCTCAAGCTACTTGCAGACAAAAACATGTTTACCTCCACCTATCAAAGCACCAGGGGAAAACTACAGCCCCTTGAAGGAAATTAATCCCCGAAAACCTTTTGAAATGTTATAAACAGCTTACTGCCAGAGTGAACAGATGCACTAATAAGGATAAACAAGCACTTGGCCCAGACCCTCGGAGGGAGTTAGCTGCACGCCCACCTTCCACTCAAGTCAGTGGCAGGCGAGTGTTGAGGGCCTGGTGGGTGGTCGCCAAGGGCCAGTTGATGCTGCACAGAGAACACAGCCCAGGTATCCAAACCAGCAGATACCAGAAGCTGTTCAGTCCTAGTAGCCCATGTCACCACACCACCTCGCTTACCCTAATTCAGCTACATCCAGTGAAGATTTATCACAGTGATGGGCTTTTTAAAAGGAGTTGTGCGAGTCTGACCTTGCATCACCCACTCTCAGGTGAGGATGTTAAACACGGCAGTACGGGCCATGCCTGCCATTACAGGGAAGTGGCTAAAACACGTTGTTTCAGGAAAAAAAGCCCTGCCTTCCAGTGTCTGCCCCTAATCACGTTTATGTATTCCCCACGAGGCAGTCTATGGGGCAGAGGCTACCCATAGCTTTCCCCTCCCAGCCAAACAAGCCTCTCCCTCTATTGACCAATGAATATTTAATTATTCTGTGCAAAATCAAGCAATTTTCTCCAGAAACACTGAATGTTCCCTTCTGCTCCTGAACTACCCGCTCCCGGGTGTAGCACTCCCTCAGTTAAAGGAAGAAAATGGAAACAGGTCTCACCCTCCTGGACGAGAGCTCTGTGAGGGTAGGTAAAAGAAGATGATCCAGAAGACACTGGTAATGCCCCAAAAAACAAGGGCAAGCTCACTAGGACTAGTTCTGCCAATTTTGCAGAGGCAAGAGAAGTCAGGCGTCTCTGTGCAGAGTCCAGGAGTATCCATGAGCGGGTCCTGACAGGTCATGGAGAAGATGATGAAAAAAATTAGGCACTTCTGGACTTCATCTGAGCATGGGTGCTGAAGATCAAATGTCGCCTTCAAGGGACTACAGAGTACGTAGGGTAGATCCAGCCTTCAAACTACACAAAAGCCAAAAACAGCTACAGGGAGGAAGGTGGCTTCTGAAGGAGTTTCTGGCATGATATACCTTTGCTGCAGGGCAGAAAGCCTGCTGAGATGCTCTCCTTGATTTGACTCCCAGGCAGGTGGCCTGTGCTGTGTAAACTCTGCAGGGAACAGCCAGGCCTCCAGGGAGTCACGAGTCAGGTGGGGAGGCCTTGACTGATGCGCCAAATTCATTAAGCAGCTTTGTTTTGAAGAAATAGAATGGAAGCTATATAGGAAAGGGCATCTGAATTCTGTCCTTCAGCAGGTGATCAAGTGATCCCAATGTCTTTCAGAGTTTTAACCTCCAGGATGAAAAGCAAAGCCTGGCCTATGCTTTAGAAAAGGATGAAAACTCTGAAATGAGGTTTTGGATCAGTATTTTTAAAAAACGTCCCTACATATCTGTATTCTGCAGTGCAACATTTCAGATGCTCCGTATGTATTAAAGCATCTGGTTGCTATCAAATATCAAAATTGTGAACAAAACCCAGTTTAATTGCATGCCCTGTTTTCACTTTTTTTTTCTGCTCACCAGCCACTGACAGTTGCATAAAATACAACGTGCCTGCGCTTGAGTTACACAAGTGAAGAAATACTGTAAACAATGATTACAAGTTTTCCCTCACTTAAATAACTTAAGAATTACCACAGTCTTAAGAATTACCACAGTTACAATGGTGCCACTTCAAGAAACATGATTAAAGTGTTGAACTCTGATGTATGGAAAAGAAATTAGTTAGATACATAATTAGAAAGCAGTCAGATCATGAGCCGTTAAGAAGGCTGAATGGCTTAACCTTCTCTTCCCTTACCAAGGAGTTTCCACCTTCTCATGCAGAGAATAAACCACATCACTATGTTAACAGTAAGTGGAGGATGCATACATTTTTTACCATTAAGTTAAAGTGGTGCTGCTTTTTGCATAAAGAAGCAGCTTATAAGAAGTAAGCTCCTGGGAATTACTTTTGGTATATGTGTCTTTCCATCACTTAGGAGAAACAGAGGTGCTAGAGATGGTAACTGCAACAGAACTTAGCCAAACTTTTCTTCCACTATGCTATTTGTTACTAGCTATTCATTTATGAATATTTTCTATTAAAAAAACATCTGACTTAAAGTGCATTAAGGAAACACCAGATTCTCACAATTAATTTCTGCCTGAAACGGAAACCTGATCTGCAAGAACCTGAAAATCCGCTACTCCTTATAAGGAGAGCAGAGCTTAGCAGAGGGACAGCAGACAAGAAGCAAACCCACATCGTACTTCACGTTGTATTTCTTGGATTAATTACTACTTCTGCTCCTCCAGGATGCGTTTGAGGGGCAGGTTTCACCCGCAGAATTCTCCTTACTTGCCTAAATGTCAGATGGGCGAGAAGGAAACCTCCCCTCACCATTGACATGAAGAGGTAAAAGCTGCCACGGCTGCCTCACCGTTGAACCATTACATGCCAAGAACGCTGTTAAGTTGCAAAAATGCATCAGAGCACTTCAGCGAGAGGAGATGAAATGTTTGTAAAAGGGAAAGCGTAACCTCAGCGCAGGAGACCCTGGTGCTCCCTCCGGCGACAGCACGAGAGAGAAGGTGAAACACGAGTACGCTGCTTCAGCTGAACGTGCTGGATCAAAACCCCTTCCCAGGTCCCGGTCGGCCTCGGCCTGCCGCCGGGACAGGCACCGGCAGTAAACCTCGGGCCCCCGAGCAGGGGCTTCCCTCGTCCGCGGCGGAGGCCGCTTCACCACAGCGCCCAGCGCTTTGCCAAAAAGCTGCGGCCGCAGGAGCACCCCGTTGTGCCACAGCCGGACCCATCGCTTCGCTCTTGGTTTCTGCCCCGGGGCCGACAGGGCAGCTGCCCACCTCGCCTTAGCGGAAGGCTGTGGAAGGCGAATGCCAGTAATAACGTAGTAGTAATAATAATAGTAATAATAATAATAACAATAATAATAACAATAGTTATAATTCTTTTTACAGGCCTAATAGTCTTAAGGTGTGCTGATTTGGCACTGCCGGATTTACGGTCTCTAACGCCTCACGCCGGCAGGCGGGTGCTCGGAAGGCGGCGACGCCAGCGGCGGCTACGGGGGCCGGGCCCCCGCGCCACGTCCCTGCCCGGCACCGCGGCGTGCCGCCTGCCCGTGCCCCCGGGGGAGGAGGACGCTCGGGACGGGCGGGAAGCTGGGCGTCGTTACCGCCCCGGACACCGAGCCGCCGCCACGGCGCCCAGCGCGCCCCCCGCAGCCATGGCAGCCATAGCGGCCACGGCCGCCGCGCCGCCACCAACCGAACTACCGCTCCCAGCAGGCACCGCGACCCGGCCGGCCCTGATTTGCGCGCGCGCCGGGAGGGGTGACGCGCGTCTTCCCTCGCTACCTGTTCCTCCCCTCCCCTCCCCTCCCCTCCCCTCCCCTCCCCTCCCCTCCCCTGCGGCCGAATGACTCTGCTCTCAGCCCACTGGCTGGCGTCCGCCGGAAATAGCCGCGCCCCTGTGCCTCCTGGGAGTTGTGGTTTTGTCGCCCCCTGCAGCAGACGCGCGCCGCCGGGGCGGGCGGGAGGCGCGTACCACCAGTCCCGGCGTGCCGCGCGGCGCGGCCCGGAAGGAGCCGTCAGCAGTCGGCGTTGGCGGGCGCTGCCGGAGCCGGCGGGCGGCGATGGCCGGGCAGATGGCGGTGCTGGGTGAGCGCGGGTGGGGGCCCGGGCCCGGGCCCGGGGGCCCGGTGCGCCCCTCGGGCTGATGAGGGGACGGTGCTCGGGGGGCGGGCGGCGGTGGTGGGGCCGGCGGAGCGCTGGGGAGCCCCCGCCCCGCCCGTGGCGGCCTCCGCTTGGCAGGGCCCAGGCGCGTCTCGTCACCCCGCCTCAGGCGGTGGGCGCTGACCGTGACTGTGTGGTTTTGCTGGGGCTCTCGCAGCCTTTCTGCCGGCGTTATCACCCCGGACTGGCTTCTCAGGATGGCATGGCTTCCTGTGGCGTGCTCGGTGTGTTCCTCTGTTTGCAAAGCCGACGTGCTCGGTGGCGTATTGCTAAGAAATGCCTTGGGAGGTTCGCGGCCGAAAGTAAACCTCTTCTTTCTCACTAGTCTGTTTGACGGACGGCTGTGACCGCCCTTCCCCGCTGGGGAAAAGAGCTTATCCGATCTTTGTAATTTAAGCTATTTAGATTTCTTCTTGAGATTTTGTTTGTTGGTGCTTTTTTTTTTTCTCTTCTGAGGCATTGCTTTATATTACGTTTTTGGGTTTCTTGCTCTGCCTGTTGATCATATGTAAAACTAAAAAAAAAAAACCAACCCACTATTCTGCCCTTAAACTAGTCTACCCCTTGATTTCAAGGCAGAGAAAAGATTCAGAGGTGTGGGAAGATGCTCTATGGGAGTTATGACTGAAATAGGAGGAGTTAGCATGGTTTTGCATCTCCTTATTTTTAGACTTCCAGTGAAGTCAGAGGAGATGTTTGAATTGGGAGTCTTTCATTTCACTGTGACTTTGTGCAGCCTCATTAACTAGATGTCCCTTTGGGGTCATACATGGGCAATTCCCCCAAAAATACTAATTAACCTATATTTTTTTTGAAGTACCTTGCAGAGAGGAAAAGAATTATTACAGGGTGGTGATATTTTTTGCTTTGCTGTACCTCTTGGGCTTTTTTTTAACCAGTTTAGTATTTGATGCCTAAGATTTTTGACTCTTCTAACCAGATTTTGTTGAATTAAAAGACCTGAACTTGCTGGTGACCTTTGAAGAAATTGGAAACTAATTTCTAAAACTAACTACCTAACTAAATTTCTAAACTAACTACCTAGCTAACTAGGTAGCTTAACAGGCTTCAGAGCGTGAAATAAAACTGCATGAGATGTAATGTATAAAGCTGTGTAATTTGCATTGAATTCTGAGTTTGCAGCAGTAGATACTCTAATGTTGTTTTTTAAAAATCTGTATTTCAGGTTCGGCTATCCTGGCTCTCTTGTTAGCTGGCTATCTAGCACAGCAATATTTACCGATGCCTACACCAAAAGTAATTGGGATCGACCTTGGCACGACTTATTGCTCTGTTGGTGTCTTTCTTCCTGGAACAGGGCAGGTGAAGGTTATTGCAGATGAAAATGGGCGCAACAGCATACCAAGTATAGTCTCGTTCACAGACAGAGACGTGTATGTAGGATATGATGGCCTAGAACTGGCTGATTCAAATCCTCAGAACACCATATATGATGCAAAAAGATTCATTGGGAAAATCTTCACTTCAGAAGAACTGAAAAGTGAAAGTAGCAGGTATCCTTTTAAGGTAAGTAGCCATCTTCTTCAGTCCTCTCCAAGCAGTAAGCCGTAGGACGCTTGAAACATGTAGTAGGTGACCAACTTGTCTGACCTTGAGTCATTTGGCTAAACCTGATATGCCTGAAAACCATAAGAGGTATCCAGAGGGGGGAGGAGGAAGCGGTTGTGGAAGTCGCGTACTGCTGCGTGAGAGCTGATAGTGATTTTTCCAGAGAACCCTGTCCTCTACTGTGAAATGTGTTTCTGGGTAACCTTCCAGCCTCTTCTCTTAAAGTATAAATTTCAACTTGAAATTCTAGCTGTGCTTTGCTGAAACTTTGCTTTTTCCCTGAGATTAAAAAAAAAAAAAAGTCAAGTGTAAAAGTCGTCTTCTCTGTCCCACTGCATTTTTTTTTTTCCCTAGCACTTTTCTAGTGCTTATTTAACCAGCAGCAGATCTTGAAAGCTGCTTTTTTAAAAAAGTGTTGCATTAGTTTAGCATGGTGCAGTATTTGCTGAAAAGAGACAAGTTTTTGGGTATTGCAAACAGTCTTTGAATTCCTTATTTGTTAAGAGAAGCTGTTCCAGTACCAACCTGTTTCTTTCCTTTCAGAAAGAAGAACCTGTGGGAAGCTTTATGAGTAGGGTAAACCTAATGATTAAAAAGCATTACTTTTAGCTTTGAACGTGGTGTTGAAGTTGATTACGCAGTTGCTAGGTCTTAACTTTTTTTTAATGTGTCTTACCTGGGCACAGTGGGTGTCACTACTTTGGATATACTCCGACCCCTTAAGTTGCATGTTTTGCATAATAGTCATAGTCAAGGAATAAAAGTGATTCAGGAAGTGGCAAAAGCACATTCATATTTTTCCAGAATAAACAGACTATATGTGAATAAAACATTTGGCGGGAGCAAGGTGGGAGAGCATAAGAAAAAGACTTCTCACCTGTGGGTTGTGTTACTTTTTCCTCCTAGATTTTCAACAACAACGGATCAGCTGAATTTTCTGTGGCAACTAATGAAACTTTTCGCATCACTCCAGAGCATATTGGCTCTCAGCTGCTACTGAAATTGAAGAGAATGGCAGAAGGCTATCTTGGCATGCCCATTTCGAAGGCGGTCATCTCTGTGCCAGCAGAGTTTGATGAAAGGCAACGGAATTCTACCATTAAGGCAGCTAACCTTGCAGGTGATGTCTCTTTATTCCATCGTTTTTCTGTGAAGCCTTAAAATTATCTTTAGGTCTATGTCACTAACAGTGAAGTCTTTGGGGGGGCTATGGAAACAGTGAATCAGTGATAGAGAACCTTAGAATGGATTTTTTTTTTTTACTTCAGACCATTACCAATTGTGAGGAACAGCAGAGAACTCTTGGGTACCAACAGCTGCAGCTGACTAATGCAGACATAGATAGCTAGAAATAGTAAGTTTTACTTCAGGGAAAATAGTCTTTTTGGTAATCTCCAAATAGAGAGACTATACAGAGCACCCTTGGACAATAACTTAAACAGAAATAGAGCATGTGAAATAAATCTCCTTAGCAAGGTTTCTCTGGAAGAAACATGTTTGGGCAAAGAATGGTTCATGACTTCACCCTGACACTGAAGTAGTATTACTTTAGGCTTAAATAAGAAGAGTTCACTGGGTATTATTGCTTAGAAAACTATTTCCTTTAGATCTGGCCTTTCACTTAAGGTAAGTTTGGTTTTAAAAAAAAAAAAAAAAAAAGAAACCTAATGGTAAATGTCATTTTGATGCGAGAACTGCAGTTTTCTGAAATGTACCTGACTGTTCTTGGTATCTTTTCTCTTTGTAGGGCTAGAAATTTTGCGAGTAATCAATGAACCCACAGCTGCAGCTATGGCTTATGGACTCCACAAAGCTGATGTGTTTAATGTTCTGGTAGTGGATTTGGGTGGAGGGACTTTGGATGTGTCTCTGTTGAACAAGCAGGGAGGGATGTTCCTCACACGAGCCATGGCAGGTGAGAAAAATGCTTTACTTTCTCAAGAGTGGGGGAGAAGGGAAAGGTGCACCTAAAGTCACCATTAGCGGGGCTTTTTAAAACATACCAGCCTCTTCACATAGTGTTCTCAGCTGCCTTTCATGCAAAATGAAGTTTGTGACTGGTTTCAATAATTAAGGTAAATTCACAGGTTTTGGCTGACTCAAAGGAGTAAGTTGTGGTTTCATTTTATCCATGGCTGTTAACTTTTGTGCCTGCCAGTAAAAGTGCTGGTGCGTATTACAATTACTTTGACTGGACTTTTGTGGGCTGGAAAGATTTACAAAACTTTCTATTTCTTTGTCCAAGCTGGAAATACTTGCCAAATCGTTGACCAGTGCTTTAGAGCAGCCTCGCCTTGTGTTTGGCTCCAGCTCAGTTGGGCGGGGTTAACCCACCCTGTGTTATGCTGTTAACCCAGAAGTAAGTTTTGTGGTATGTATATGCCAAAGTGATTCATCACTTGGCAAAGAGTTCTGGCAGCATTGTTTCGTAAAACTGTAGGGGAATACACAACTGCTTTTCAGATGACCTGGATTCAGACAGGTCTGAGATGCAGTGCTAGCTGTCTGAGTTGCCTTGAACGAACAAGTTTTGATGTGAGCTGCTGCTTAGTCCAGTAAGAGTGGAACAGCAAGAAATATTCAGCAGCTTCATTCTGGTTTAGTTAGATGGAGGTCTACTAAGTGAATTCCTGTTTTCAGTTAAAACAAAACAGTGGAAACTTCTTGAGAGTATTGTTCAACGCAGATGAAAATCTGCAGGCCATTTTTCAACTCTGTTGAATGGAAAGTGTGACCAATTGTTTGAATGGTTTTGGAAACATGGTGCAAGAAGAATCTTTCAGAAGAAATTGGTTATATGTAATACTCCCCTTCCCCCCCCCCCCCCGAAGGCTAATATAAGCTATACCTGTTAATACAGCTTGAGTTCACTGCTTGCATTTTATCACTTTCTTCCGCTTTCGGCAGGGTATATACATACACTTCAGTAGCATGTAATTTTTCGTGTGGGTGTATAAAGACATTGAATAACTTCAAAGCGTTAAAACAACAATCCCTATAAAGCTGTACTGTGGAAGTGCTAAGAGAAAAATCCATTCTGGGCAGAGAAATTTGAAACTGAGAATTTTAACTGGAAAAACAATTTGCTGTGAGAGATTGCACTTCAGTTACAGGGTTCCAGCTAGAAATTAATCCTTACGTATTTTCTTCTGTAGAGAATACCTCTGAGTTAACAGCCACTGCTGCTTTCTGTTACAGTGTAGCAGAGCGGTTCCAGGGGGAAAAACATGGAGGGGGATAAATTCTAAAATAGTTGCTAAATAAAAATCTGGAAATTACTATTCATCATGCGTTGTTCGGTGGACGACAATTATGTCTGTTTTCCCAGCTCTGTGATCTCTTGCTCTATGCTTATGGTCCTAGTATCATTGTTCTGGCCCTTGAGAGCCATCTCCCAGTAAAAGAGAAGATGGGCGCTGCTTTCTGAAGCTTTGAAGGTGATGTGCCTGATGCCTTCTATTCTGACGTTTCAGGTAACAACAAACTTGGAGGACAGGATTTTAATCAGAGGTTGATGCTGTATTTATATGATCAGCTCCATCAAATGTATGGTTCTCTGCCAACAAGAAAAGAAGAAATACATCGCCTCAGACAGGCTGTGGAAGCAGTTAAATTAAATTTGACTGTTCGTGAGGCAGCTACACTAAGGGTGTCGTTGACTATGCCAGAAAGGAAGCTTACAAAAGAAAGCGAGGTACAAACAAACACTGTGCTAAAAGGCAAGCCTTCACAAAAAGCAAAAGATCTGAAAAATCTTGAAGACTCTTCAAAAGTAGAGAACAACCTTGTCAAGGTTGTGTTTGAAACCGAAATCTCTAGGAAGCTATTTGAGATGTTAAATGAGGACCTTTTTGAGAAGATTCTTGTGCCCATTGAACAGGTGTTGAAGGAAGGCCACCTACACAAAGCAGAAGTGGATGAAATTGTGTTAGTTGGAGGCTCCACCCGGATTCCTCAAATACGCAAAGTTATTCAGGATTTCTTTGGAAAGGAACCTAACACCTCTGTAGATCCTGATCTAGCAGTTGTAACGGGCGTAGCTATCCAAGCAGGAATTGTTGGTGGGTCCTGGCCTCTCCAAGTCAGCGCTATAGAAATTCCTAATAAGCATTTACGGAAGACTAATTTCAACTGAATATAAACTCTTCCCCATTGCATTCCATCTCTCCAAAAGTGTACTCTGATGGTGCGTACTTATCTGACTGGCAGCAGAGCCTAACCTTAGCCATATTATATTCATTTTTTCTCTGTTCCACTGAAGTGTTGCTGGATGCCTAACTGTGTTAAAGCTAGATGTTGCTTTAAAGATACGAGTGGTTTTTGAAGTTCTGAAGTGTCCTGTATTTGCTCATAGATTGGATATTGGATGAAAATGCTAGTGATGACACACTCACATTTTCTTGCTAAATTTTATTAGCAAATCCTGAAGAGGTGTTCGTTTAAAATATAAAGGGAGCGTGACCAAAGGTTAGAGGTAATGTGGTATGGTACTGTAGGTATTCCCAGGTCCTGTATATTTACTTTGAAAGAATGTGAAGCAGTGTTAACGCACACAGCACTAGCGGTGTTTAGCTTAAATTTATTTATTAAATTGAGTCATTTGAGCATTTAAGCACCTTTCTAAAAGGCACGTTGCAGCTTGAATGAGACATGCATTCACTTGATTCTTCTGCTGTTCATAACAGCATAATGGTGTTACTGAGGCTGTATGGCAAACGGTCTCGTGTTTCAGCCGAACCCTATTAAGAAACTTAGCTCTTGCTGATGTAGAGTTACTTAGTGTGTCTCCGAGGGCTTACTTCCTGATCTGGTTTTGGCAGTTAACGTACAGGTGCTGCTGTCATACCACTGATGTTCTCCACGGAGAACAAGGGCATAGCGCCAACTATTTATACCTTCCCCCGCCCTATTTGAAAACTGCAGTAACTTTATGTATCTTAAAGCCGCACCTGTATATCTTCCCTTGAATTTGACCAACACGAATTTCATTGTCGCGCAACTACAAGGGTGCGACGTCTTTCCCTTTAAGTACCCCAGGCGTTTGCAGGGAGAAAGTGTGGGACAGAAGGAACTGCCTGGATGAAGTCTAGTTCCTGTAGTCCTAGTAATAAATGAAAAATCACCCAACTATTTTGTACTTTTTAGCTCGTATCTCTGGTTTAAGTTCTGTCATATCCCCACTCTAAACTGAACATAGATCGGAAATTGTAGCTGTTCTTTAGGGAAGGAAGCAGTGTCTGTAACTCAGGATTTGAGGTAGCGCTTCTTAGGACTTTATTTTAGGCAAATAGATTGCTACCCAGCTATCTAGCAAATGCATGAGGAGAAAAAAAATTAGTGATGCGAAAAAAAAAAATTGGTGACCGTTCTGCTCTCTTTGGAGAGTTAAATGAATACTTAAAGGCCAGTTCAATTTTTATCTGTGTAGAACTTTCTACAGTGAAAACACTGTAATTCAGCTAAGACTGGCTTCAACGTCCATCAACCCAGTCTTAATCAGGTAAGCTCTAGTAACAGGTGGTTCTAAGCATTTTCTTGTATGCTCCAGAATAATTTTGTTTGTATTAAGCTTGCCAAGATAAAGCGTGGGGCTTAGATTTATTGTTTAACCTATGACTATATTAAAATAGGCTTATTATTCTCCTGGCGGTAGGCCTGATTTATGGCGCTGCTGTAAATCAGTTGTGCTGATTCAGCTGTTTGCATAGCTATTGTCTAAACATATCTTTGAAGTAATCCAATTTAAAATCCTCTTAAATTGAATCATAGTTGCACACAACCGTTCCATCAGCATTGTTTAACTTCACAGAGGATTCCCAAAATACTGCTAACATCTGTTTAATTTCCCCGGGTCGAAAACCAAAGTGATTTTTTTTATTTGAGGATTTTTTCCTTTGTACCTCTTTGAAAGCGGCCCTGTCTCTAAGTCTGTATGAAACTTCCAGTAACACGTGATATAATGTGTTCAAAAGAAAATGTTGCACAGCTACGACGAGTGAGTGGCAAGTCCTGCGGTAACTCCTGCGTTGAAAGAAGTGCCCCTTCAGTGAAATCATGGATGAATGCCAACATACAGTACAGTTCTCGTATGCGGTTGCTATTTGGGGCCTTTGCTTTGCAGGTATAAATGTATGTATTTAGTTCACCATATACTCCGGTGTCCTTGGGGTCATTGTGGCCTTTCCTTCTGCCCTGCTGTAAACTCATCTCAAAGTCTACCGGAGTTACAGTAGGACTTTAGTCTTCGGTTTTTTTAATGCACTGTGTAAAATGAGCAGACCTCTCTAAAAATAGAACCACATCGCAGTGAAGTTAAACTGTTAAAAGCTTTTTGCAATTTTGGGCCAAGTTAGGTAGGAGTGTGGGAATAACTTTAAACTGTTAAAACTCTCAATGCAAATAAATGAAGTACTTTTTTCTTTTGCGTACTCCTTCACTCTGGAGGAGTTAAATCTCCTTCAGTGTGAATCTGGGAATTGTAAAGGAAGGATGAGTTGTTGTTTACTTTTTTTTAAAAAAAAAAAAATCACAAAAGGGTATTTATTCAGATTTCTATACAGATTTTTTTTTTTAGTAGAGAAGTTACTGTACATTGGATATCTCACAATGCATCCTTATTTATTAAATAACTGTTTTGTGAATTCTGCAATCAAGTTATTTATTTTGTGTGTGTTGATTTTAGTATTGTATTTTGGCACAAACCATTGAATTTTAAAGATGAGTCCACTCTACCAAGTGGATGTTTCCACATATGCACATGTACTGCTTACCAAAAGTCTCTCTTTAAACAAATTGCTATTTTAAGGCTGAAATCTTTCTACAAACAATTCTTGAAATCTGAGTGTGGTTGCCTGTGGTGTTAGGTGCGTAACGAAGTTATAGAGCTAAAGCTTGTTCTGTGAGGTGAAATTCTGAAAGTGTAAGATGCCTCACCAACTGTATGTTCGTGAATTGTTTCCAAATGCAGATGATGAAATGCATTTTATAAATAACCTTTTAGAATGTTTTTAATAAAAGCAATTTCTGTACCTTGGCCATGTCTCGTTTCAATTTCTCAGGGAAATACTGTAACAGCACTATTTCCCTGTCTTCCTTGAATTCCTTTGGAGGTTAGAGGATGAGGTTGCAATCCCTCAACTTGCCAAGGGCTTGCTATACCCTGGAGTGACAGATCTTCTCTGGGAAGTGGCAGAGAGGAGTGTTAGGAACTGGGGTGGGAGGGGAAAAAAAACCCTTTCTCCTTAAGCTGCAGTTTGGGGTGGAAGAGTGGAACAGCAAAGAAAAGTGCAGGTTGGTACAAGGGAAAACAAGGAATGACTAGAGGAAGCACTAACAGGGAGGGAAACCATGGTCAAAGGGCGTCAGCTCCTTGCTCCTGTTGGGAGTAGGAGCAGTTCCCACCCCTCCAACGCTTATGCCCCTTGTGCCCTGCCTGCTGGATCACAGGACGTGGGGCAGGAACAGGCCCTTCCTCGTGTTGGTCAACAGCTGCAGGATGGACGTGGGGAATGGCTCTTGGCATATGCAGAGTGAAGGTTGGAGACAGGTTCATGCAGAATATGAGCAAATGCGGTGTTTGAAAAGTTGCAGGTAGGGAAGCTTGCCCCAGTAGGTTCCAAATTGTCCTTGGGTATTTCCAGCTGTGATAGGGTTTCTACATGTATGTCACCTTGGGATTCAGGCTGGGAAATGTAAGGCCTGGAGTGCCTGAACGATGATGGCATTTCATAAATGAATCTTTTAGCCTGCAGTTTAAACCCAATCCAGAATTTTCATGGATGACTACTGCCCAGAAACATAGCCAGAGAAAATGCTACAGAGCATTTGCAAGCCTCTCTGCCTCCCCAGTGCAAAAGCTGTGACGATACCCTAAGCCTAGTCCAACCTTCCCCCAACAGACAGCAATCAACTGTGGCTGGCAAAAGGCAGAAGTGTGTACGTTCCTGTGAGGGAAAAGAGGGTTTCCCCTCACCTTCTTTCCAGTTTCTCCTGTGATACTGTCAGGAAAGTGTAGAGCAAAGGCTAGAACCAGGGCTGAAGGAAGCGGTGCCTGAGAAGATACTGCCTGTGGGATTTTTGAATGCTGTGGGGAAGGAAGTCAAAGCAGAGCATGAGCAGGTTTTACTCCGTGCTTCTCCCCGTGAATAGGAAAAACATCATGGTGCCCTTCTGAGCCTCATCCTCACTTTAGACTCTGCCCTGATACCCTGGCTGTCCCATCCTTCCTTTCCCTAACCCAAGCAACCTAGCTGGAAAAGGAGCCCCTCAAAGGGATGAACAGTTGAGTCCCCCATCTTATCTCCAACCGAGTGACGGTAACCTGCGGAGTCAGAAGGCCCTTTGCGAACAGCCCCAAGCTGGGTTTTTCCACACTTGCCTTATCCTCAGCCTAGCACCTTCTCAGAAGTCTCAGCAGTTAGCGGCCCATATGGGGCAGAGCCTTTCATAGGTGGTGGGTGCCCATGAGTAGCCCCATAGGATGAGGTGGGGCCTTGTCCTGGTTTCAGCTGGGATGCAGTTATTTTCTTACTAGTAGCTGGTACGGTGCTATGTTTTGGATTTAGGATGAGAGTAATGTTGATAACACACTGATGTTTTAGTTGTTGCTAAGCAGTGCTTGCACTAGTCAAGGACTTTTCAGCTTCTCATGCCCTGCCAGCGAGAAGCTGGGAGGGGGCACAGCCAGGACAGCTGACCCAAACTGGCCACAGGGACATTCCATACCATATGTCATGCTCAGTATATAAAGTAGGGGGGGTTGGCTGGGGGAGGGGTGACCGCTGCTTGGGGACTGGCTGGGCATCGGTCGGTGGTGGTGAGCAATTGCATTGTGCGTCACTTATTTTGTGTATTCTTTTATCATTATTATTATTATTACCCCTTTCTTTTCTGTCCTATTAAACTGTCTTTATCTCAACCCACGAATTTTACTTTTTTTTCCGACTCTCCCCCATCCCACTGTGGGGGTGCGGGAGTGAGCGAAGGGCTGCGTGGTGTTTAGCTGCCTGCCGGGTTAAACCCAGGCCTGATCCCCAAATGCCCTGGAGGCATAGGAGAGTTGCTGTTTGGACGAGAAAGTGCAGGAGAGGTGAGGTATGTGCTGAGCCGGCCTGCAGGGCTATGACATGGCTTTGTCTGCGCTGGCAAGGGAGTTAGCTGGCGACATTGTGTTTGGTGGGTTGGGTACTGCAAAGGCTGAATTAATACTGGACTTGAGGCAGCCAAGGGGTCCCTCTTTGTTTCTTACAGTGAGTCTCTTTCACATCAGGTGTGTGAGGAGAGTAGAGGTTGCAGACCCTGGGTGAAATTCTTACTGCAACATTGCCTTTTCCTGCCTTACCCTAAGCCTGTTAGATGATTTACTTCGGCAAGCTATTGGTGCATGAAAACATAGCAGGAGCATATCATGCTGCTTCTGCCTCCACTGCACCTCCTTTTTCAAAGTATAGCTGTATGTGAGGACTACAGATGGCTGAAAGAGGAGGGATGGCTATTTGGCTTTTGCTGACGCTAGTCCACCATTTTCTTTTCTCTCAGACTTCTCAATTATTCAGTCTGCAGCTTTTCCCAGCTGTGGTCTGAAGGTAGTCTGAAGCTATGTCAGCCCACCAGTAAGCACAGAAACCCCGCCTCCCCACAAATAAAAGTAAAAATTACCGTGCACTGATGCCAGTCCTCAGATTATTTTCTCTGGACCTTGCAAAAGGGGTTGGTCTCTGAGGTACTGAAGTCTACCTCCCCTAGCCTTACACCTAAAACTCATTAATCAGTTTAGGAATGGCACTCGCTTCAGTCCTTTCCAGTTCCTCCTGCGATGCTTGCAGGTAAGGGTGGGTTTGGAGGGGAGCACGAAGGTGGGCAAGGGATGGGGACAAGGTTGGGGGAAGCGGAGTCCCAGAAGAGCCTGCCTGTGGCACTTTGAATGTTGCAGGGAAGTTAAATGTTGGTACGAGAAGGTTCTGCTCTGTTGGGAAGGTACTGTTGGCCTCACTCGGGGGGGAGAGAAGGGGAAAACAGAGATGAAAAGCAGGAAGCTGTTCTCTCTCCTGAGAAACGTTCTGTCACACCAGCCTCTCCAGGACTTTCAGAAGATAATAGTTACTTGGGCAGGGTTGTTCCTAGTCTAAAATCATTATATGCTTCTAATAGTTTTGTGCAAGTGATTGATAGTATATTTAGTTGTGTTTTGTAGCCAATTAAACTAGATAGTACTCTGTTTGTAATGTAGGAAGACAGGCTTTCTTTTTTACCTTCAGGAAAGGATAGAGAAATCATTCACCTTCACTGTAGTAGAATCACATCTTGGAGGCACTCTCTTCAGAGAGCCTCCATCACTTCTCACCACCTTTCTAAAACAGCAAATATGGTTTGCTTGCTATCGGGCAAGAAATTAAGATCCTACTTGATATTAACCAGGTGTCAATATTAAAGTAATATAACAGGGCTGTAGACTGAAACTTTATTAATGTACTTTATTATTTTCAAAGCAGTTCATGGGCATCTTCTCTTAGTTTTTGAAGATTGAGTTGGTATTGAATTTGAAGAGTTTTAGGAACTGTAATAAAAATGAAAACGAGTATTTATGTGGCCTACAGAAGCATAGGCATGGTTAGCTGACAAGGCATGGTTAACTGACACTTTCAGTAAATGTACATAACCTGTCCTGCTGCTGTAATTAGTATTGAGGTTTGCATTAAAAATCTACTAGCAAAGAAAGAGATAGCCGCACCTGACTCCCATTTTTCTGGGATTCTTTCACAATGTGATTTTGTAATGCTCAATTAGCTACATAAGAAATGGTTTTCAGTCATTTGAAACCATTTTTCATTTGTTCGGAAATCACAAGGTCAAAAGGAAAATTAACTTAATGTGGCAAGTTTATGGCCTCAAGAATTACCTAAGTATAGATGCAAATATGCATGTCCTAAAAATCAGCACCAAGTGACATCTGCCTGTATGTCCACACAATAAGCAGTTTGGGGTTTTGTCGTGGTTTAATTTCAGTCGGCAACTAAGCACCACGCAGCCGCTCGCTCACTCCCCCCACCCGGTGGGATGGGGGAGAGAATTGGAAGAGCACAAATTAGAAAAACTCGTGGGTTGAGATAAAAACAGTTTAATAATTGAAATAAAATGATAATAATAATATGATAATAATAACAATACACAAAGCAAGTGATGCACAGTGCAATTGCTCACCACCCGCCGACCGATGCCCAGCCAGTCCCCGAGCAGCGGCCCCCCCGGCCAGCTTTCCCCAGTGTATGTACTGAGCGTGACGTCACATGGTATGGAACGTCCCTTTGGCCAGTTTGGCTGTGCCCCCTCCCAGCTTCTTGTGCACCTCCAGCCTTCTCGGTCAGTAGAGCATGGAAAACTAAAAAGTCCTTGGCTAGTGTAAGCACTGCTTAGCAACAACTAAAACATCGGTGCGTTATCAACTTTGTTCTCATCCTAAATCCAAAACACTGTACCAGCTACTAGAAAGGAAATTAACTCTATCCCTGCCGAAACCAGGACAGGTTTTAATGAATTTGCAATCATAATAAGGATGTATTAACTAAAAGGGCATAACGTGAGAGCAACTTCATTAAGTACTATTTTTTAATTAAAACCAGTGTGTGAACAGCAAGATTTATTTTTCAATCTGTCTTTACTAGTGCAACAGTTAAAACAGGCCATGAAAATTACTGCTTCATTATGTTGTTCCAGCACCATTATGATCAAAATAAGTGATTTGTATAAAATCAGAAAGTTATTTTAAGAAACCTGATCAATATATACAGATTGTAGTTGTAGTAAACAGCAGTGTTGTGAGGAGCTTTTGAGTAAGCAAGCTACTCAAAACATCAGGAATGCCACATATCCCTCGAGTGTTTACTGGAGTAAGGAGTTCTCATCTTCATTAAGAATTCATTCATTAGTTTTCTTTATCTTCTTATCCCAGCCTCTGCAACCGTTTTAGAAAAGGCACCGTTTCGTTGTGACAAATCGTGTGGCGTATCATATTCTAGAATCCTTCCTGCATCCGGAACAAGCACTCTACAATGCAAAAGCAGAAAGGTTACAGGAGAAGAAAAATCAGCTCTTCAACAGTATTTTCCAGTCCTAATACAGATATCTCTGGATAATGGGAACTTTTATTTACAAGAAGTATCATTGCACTAGGTAATTCATCAGTTTGTAAAGCTAGGAGCTCCTATATTAAAAAAAGCCTTTTGAAAACGGCATTTTTGCTTAATTGGTAACAATGCTACAGTATAGTCCATTTACTCTAAAGAATTAAGTGGTCTTAATAGTAGCTTATACCTGTACCTTAGCAGGAAAAATATTAAATTAATTCTGTAATTAGAAGGGGGAAACAGAACACAGGCTATCAATATTAAATTAATATTGATGCTCAAGTCTTTTGTGATACCTTGGATTGTAGAGATACAAAGATACTAAGGTAAAAAGTGTTGGAGTGTAAATTTTAGTAAGTCTGAAAACTGATGCATTTAAATGAAGCCATTTATTTTTAAAATGGTTTACCAAAACTTACTTACCTCTCTGAATCCATGACTGTATGTAACAGTTAATATTGTGCCGTTGTAAAACTCTCTTTTGACGGTGGACTGTACCAAGTTGTCTGTTTCCACGTCAACAGAAGCTGTTGCCTCATCTAGGACCAGGATTTTTGTCTTTCGTAGCAAAACACGGGCCAGACAGACCAGCTGTCTCTGCCCAACACTTAAAAATACACTTGTATGTATTTTTACATAAATAAAAGGTCAGGTCAGGCACATTGAGGAAGGGGAGAACAACATAAAGCTGAGATTACTGCGGAGCCTACCTGTTCTATCTTTCTTAACAACACTTTATACTTCTAAAAAGACTAGTGAAATATGTTCACCTTGCTTTGGAAGTTTTGATTTCTTCTTGCTCGGCATACCAATAATAGTTAAGGTGTGACTTTTAAACACCTGTGGCTGAACTTCGTAGTGTAAACCTAGTCTCGCCTTCAACTTCTATATTCACATTACAATGGAGACTCTGAATAAGCCAAACTGAATGCTAAACCACTTTTTAATAATGTTCAGTGTGAAAGTTTGGATACCCCTATGTGTTAGCTGTGGTGTATGGCTTCTAGGAACTTCCCCCTGAAAAGGATCTGTCAAAAAAATTCAAGTTGATACTCAGTACACTCCATTTAAGACCTGCCCCTTTGCTGCTGAAAGCTTCAGTATTTGTCTCCTAATGCTTAGACTGCTTTTATTTCAAGCATCACCTTCCTTACGTAACTATGGGTTAATGTTTTCCAAGGAAAAAATGAGTTCCTTTGCCTAAGCAAATAAAGCAAAGGCACAAGCTCTCTGCAGTTTTGCCTTCCTTCCAGGTTTGGTGTTTTTTTGGTTTTGTTTTGTTTTTCAAATTTAAATAAATGAGCACATTTCTATCCAAATCTAATTACGGGGTGCGTGAATTGCCCCTCCCTCCCCCCCACTCCTTTACACCTACTCATATACTTGAGCTGAAAATAGTCTACTTCCTTGGCTTCCCATACAGCACAGGCCATAGGACTTAATACAGTTGCGACCAGCTGGCCACCTCAAAGAAACTCATACTACCAGAATAATTGTACTTTGAATGACAGGAGAAGTGTCATTTTTGTACTGATACTTTCTGAAGTAAATTCTCTGGGAGGAACACAGTTTTACAGTACCAGAAAATAACTGCAATAGCACTTTCTCGTTTATATACCTGAGATTTTCACCACCTTCTGAAATCTCATGAAGGAGCCTCTTTGGGAGTGACTGGACAAAATCCTGTAAGTCACGCAGTTCCAGTACCTCCCACAGTTCAAGATCAGAGTGTTTTCCATGTGGATCCAAATTTGACTGCAGCGTCCCAGGAAACAAGACGGGGTCCTAAATAACAGCAGAATGCGAGTGCACAGTTCCAACACAAACCTAAAAAGTCTGCCATAAAGCCTTACATTAACATAGGGAACTGGGACAAGTAATTTTGGAAATGAAGCTTTGCAAGGGAAATTGTAACATTTTGAAGCTGGTGGATGAAAAGACAAAATCACGTGGGGTCTCAGTGTGCTCAGGTCTTCATAAATGTGAAATGTAAAGCGCAGGAGATTTCTTATGCATTCTTTGTGCTACCAGTTCTATGGCCGACTAAAGACCCAGCATCTGGCAACTGCAACAACATATGAATTATTACTACTGTCAAGTTTGTGAAGCACTGGATACTACATTCACGAGCGCTCTCAAGAAAAATTAGGCGGCTATGATTATAAGTCAAATTTTCTTAATTTCCGACAGGAAAGGTGACATATTCAGCAATAAGAACAAAAGCATTTGTTGCATAAATGTTTATTCAATGAGCATCACTAGCTTCTGTGCACTGAATACCGCAGGGAATGTCCGGAAAAGTACATGTAGACTAGTAGATGCCAGGATGCATATGGGTCACATCCAGCACTTACGACTGTAGAAACAAGCATTCGGTAGTTAAGTCTAAACACTTTTTTGGATGCACACAAAAGCCTTTTTCTTAAAAAGGCACATTTAGGAAGTAGTACTTGACAACATATGAATACCTGCACAGATTTATAAACAGAACTGACGTTTTTAGAGGCAGCGAAGAGACACCTTGACTAAGTGCAGTCACAGTGGTTGTGACCCAGTTGGTAGAGTGTAAAAGGCCAACAACATTCACTAGCAAGTTACATGCAAGTGGAACAGTGATAATTTTGAGGGAGCTAGGTGACCAAGAAGGACTGTTAAAATGGTATGAGATCTTGTGCATATTCTTCATGTAAACTTCATGTTACTTGCATTAGAACATCATTAAAGGAATTTGCAAGTCTGTGCTTTATTATGATTGTTAAGAACTGTTTGCATTCGATATATTTGACTGATCTGAAAACGTGTGTGCACACTGAAAGCTTTGCTATCTTGCCATGCCCTTTTTTCTGTCCCAGACTTTTATCTTCGTCCAGTTCCATTTTCCCGACCCATGCAGTTCAACACTCCAGACTGCGCCTACTCTCCACAAGCTCCAGTCTCCATTTTTCCATCCTTCCAGTTCTAGTTTCCTTGTCTGATCCCAGCTTGTTAGTTCACTGAATTTTCCTGTACCTCTCTCAATTTAGTTGCCTTGATGTGGATCCAATATACTCCATCCACAGTAAATCAGACCTGCAACTGCAGTTGAGAAAATAAATACTGTGTAATTTATAACTGTCAGACGTTGTGCAGATTCATAGAGTATTAGCTGCTTAAAACAAGAAAAAAGTTACAACCGAGCATGTATGAATTATCGTGTTTTGAAGTCCTGCAGCATAATAAAATTTGGTTTAGTATTGCCATTTCTGACCCTAAAGTTATGTCAAAACCTGTAAATTTATCATTCCCCTGAGCAAATATATTTCTCAAAGGAAAAGCAGCCAAGGATTTGAAGGAATATATACATTTTTTTTTTTCTATTCAGCTCATTCTTGGAAAGACCCAAGCTATTTTGGTTTAAATATTAGCCTTGTCTCCATGCACAGGCTATGGTAGAGACACACAGGAAATACTACCAGAGTTAAAGCTCCAAAAAAGCTAGGAAAAATAATAGACCTTCCTTTGGAAAATGTCAGATAAATTTATTATAACTGATATTAACATCACCCGTGCACAAAAATGGTTTTATGAATGGCACTCAGGAACATGAAAAAAGTCTTCAGGTGACCGTTAAATTTGTGTCTTAGGTTTTACTCTGTACTACAGCATTTCAACGTAAATCAGTTTACCAGCATGAACACAACCCTAATGATATGTGAACTAGTCTTGAGTTTCCTGCCCTGTTCTGAAGTAAGCAGGGACAGCTTCACGTGACAGACCATAGCAGATTACTTTAAATACATATTACATGATTTGTGTATACATCACTTTATTCCCTACATTCTTCAGACAGAGTTATTTTAAAATAGTTTTGCCTTCAGGTGGGACTTGAAAACACCATATGTAGCTATACACATAGAGATTCTGGAGAACATGAGTTATTCTAGCTGAGACTGTTAAACTAAACCTGGCATAATAAAACCTTATGTCATACTTGTGGTCTCCCTGTTTTGAGGCTTCTTCCATATAGTTGCCAACATGCAGTTGTGACATTTTTCAGGATAGCATTATGCCAGCAGTACTGAAGATTATTGTCTAATCAAATAGCTAAGATTCTCAAAAATTCAATTCTAAAACCTGATAGGCCATAACAGGGCCTGTTTTCAAAGATCAGTAAAATGCTACTGGAGTTTTATGCCTCTGTCTCTTGGTAGCCTGTGGACTTTGGGGTTATAATTTCTCCAAAAAAAATAAAGTGTCTTGTGTTAGTCAAAAAAAATAATAGTTACCTCTAAAACACATCTCACCTGTGGAATAATGTTAAGATTTTCATGTAGGTCGAGGAGTCCCATAGTTGATGTATCAATTCCATCGATAACTATTTTGCCTTCAGATCCCTCTAGAACTCTAAAGAAGCAATTTGTCAGTGTTGATTTACCAGTTCCTGTTCTTCCAACAATTCCAACCTGAAACAGAAAGTTTTCTGATAAAGACTATAACTTTCCATGCTATGCATTCTATATGAAAAATGATTAGTGAATTCAGTTTCAACTTTCAGTTCAAAACTTCTGTTTCTTTCACCAACATGCAATCCTATAGGTGGATAAAACTGTTTAAAACTCACTTTTGGAACACATGACTCACAATCACAGCTCTCCTTCAGAAGCTGTACAGCCTATGCCTGGTTCAGTGGGAATCCTTTCCTTTTCCCCTCCCTTTTGTCTAGCCCTCCTCAGCTCAAACCAATGACTCTAAACTAGGTCTCGCCTGGTGTTCCTTGATCCCAAACCCAAAGTTGATTAGCACTAATGTGGCAGCGTATTTCTCTACATAAATATTCAGCACAGTGGACAAGAGGTTTAATTTCAAATCTGGATCTTCCTTAAAACTGCCAAATTCATAAAACACATCTCAGTTTCTTACAGGGATAAGAATTTCTACATAGCAGGAGAAAATACTTTTCCTTTTCTCATTTGTGTTTTCTATAACGTTGTATCCACTTCACATCTTCCCTGTTCAACATCGTCTTGCTGTATCTGGTATTGGAGTCTCCCCATATGAAATCTTTCTGAAGTAGAAAGTTGGGAAACAGAATTTTATACCTCTGATTTATTTCTTGTTGTATACAGTACCTTCTCTTTACTCTGTGTCTGAAAAGGGTAAATTCAGGACTAAACCAAGATCCTTCCTGTACTGAGCCTTGTAGTTAACAAACTCTATTATTCCTCTACTGGGCCACCCCACTGGTGGTCTTTTTGACATTATCCACGGTTCCTGGAATTAAAACCATTGGTATTTCAGTACATGACAGTAAAAATGTTACAAGTTAATAAAAACATTAGGAAAATTATCCCAACAGGTTTAGGATAATTCCAATGCAATATAAGGGAAGGAGAACCTACTTTCATGCATACCGGGCAGAAACATTCCAACTGGGTTTTTTAGGGGCTTTGGTTTTGGGTTGTGTTTTTTTTTAACAACGTTACACACACATTTAAAAAAGTAAACTCAGTTTAATTGGGTAGTTGCTAATAGTCTGGTATCTGTTCCATCAATTGACAGGAACTGAATTTAATCTGATGCCTAATCTCCCAGATATTTAAAATGGCTATTTTATGAGAAACATTGTGTTTTACAAAGTAGAGCAGGAGAGAACAGAAAGATGTGAACAAAGGTTAAGAAACATAAACATGGGGGAAGGGTAAAAGAGAATGAAGATGTAGAAGAGAGTCTTGTTTCCGAGACAGACCAAGGCTCTTATGCTTCCATACTTGACATGGGCACTACGTCCAGAAAAGCACAATAACCAAGGCAAATCGGTTTGAAACAAATGTCTCTCCAGATATGAGGTGAGTAACAGTTAGGGGTCTGACAGGCCTCTCTTCCTCTATTCCCCTCTTAAAATGCTCCTCCTGGTTGCACATAGCATAGAGAGTTCTCCTGAGCTGTAGCTGCATTAGTCTTACTACAAAATCTATTGCTAAGAAGGATGCCAGGAAATGTACTGGTCAAAATAGGAATAAAACTGCTATGACTATAAATGTAATGAAGAAGCTACATATTATTCTCAATGTAAAAAAAAATTAGAAAGTATTTAATAACAAATTATAACCTGCTATTACCACTCACCAATATTAAAGCCAATCTAAGTTAGTAATTTTCTATGCACATAAATTAAATATTCCAGAAGAATGCTCACCATTTCAAGAAGAATGCTCACTTCGTTATCCATTTTTGCATATTCACAAACTCTTTCAATTGAAACTGCATTGGTCTCAATTTCACATGCTTTATGCACTCGAAAATTTAGACTCTGAATTATCTGGGGAAATAGTTGCATTGTAGGACATAAAAATTTGACTCTACTAGAATAGAATACTGATTTCAAAACTTACCCTGAATTCAATCATCTCATAAGCTGGATGCTTAATCACAGAAGCCAAAAAGTGTACAGAAAATGATGGCACACCAAATGAACTATCACTTAGAAAATCACCGATCTCAGTGTTCCTCTGAGCACTTCTTGTCTGCTTTCAGGCTGCCCAATGGCTGTTGTAATTTTCACTAATGTAACAGCTCCAGAAATCTGAAACTACTTCAGTAGTGCACAATAATTGTATGATATGTTGAAAGGAAAAACATATATGGCTCATATTGTGGGTAAGTAAGCTAGCAATACAGAAAAAAGAACTTGCAATGGAGATATGTATTTGGTGTATCATGTCTGCCAAATCTGTCATCTTCAAGCACTGGGAATGCTTCTGCAGACAGAACTGGTACCACTTCCATGGTACCAATTCTGTGGTTAAATATTCCCTCTTCTATAGGAAAAAGTAAGCCAAAAGAATTCTGAGAGTCAACCATTTTGTGATGCCGTATGTAACTAAATAAAGAATGGTGTCAATTTGACATCAGATGAAGGTGAAAAACTGTGCAGTACGTGTGACTGTCATCATGATGACAGTATATGATGATATAAAGGAGATCGTTCTATCTCTGAATAATAGAAAATGGAACTCTTGTGAGTTGGGGGAAGATGTGGATAGGCCATGACAGGTAATTGTCTCTCTCTATTTTTTATTTCTATTCATTCGTATCTGTCAGCTGTGTTTCTGAAGCACTTACCACAGTGAGAATCTGGACACCACTGGGCTCCTAAGCACCACAAGGTTAAAGAAACTTGGATGCTTAGTTCATGTATACATAATACTTAAGATTTATTTTAACTAGCAACTTATCAATATGGTTTACCTTACTTCAAGACACATTTCAAATGTGGCTCTCACATACTACTTTTACAAGGACAATGCCAAAGCAAGTTATTTTAGTAAACTTTTAAGTAAACATTCCCACATAACATTCAGTAAGTGAGCAAGAACAAGAAATCAAATATGAAGTATAGTTGTACATGACCAGGCTTCTTATTTGCTTTAACGAAACACTTTTAAAAATAAATCATACCTAGTTTGATTAACTTGATTTTAAAATATGTTTCAATAATTATTATTTCATCTAAATTCAGAAGTGGAAAATAATTAATGGGAAGCTTCCCAGAATTAATGGAATTCAATGGAAAACTCTGTTCTGCCCACGGGATTTAGTTTCATTGATGCCATCGTGTATATTCACCTACTCAACTTTGTTGTATGTATTCTTCCCTTTTCATATGCAATGTGGTAGCAGCAAAAAATTTATACCATTATTTACATTTAGAGCATAGGATATCGATAAAACCACTGTAGAAGAACTCACTGTATTTCCAGCCAGTACTACAAACAGTGCAGCAAAGAACACCATTAAATTTCCCAGAAATTCAAGCCTGAATGATAGTTACCTGTAGTAAATCAAGGCAAAGAAAAAAGCAAATAACCTACAAAATTTTTTATAGTATAGTGAACGTATTGCTAATATAATGACTCTTTGAGATCATTGTATTAGCAATTTACCCACTTTACAAAAGAGGTAAGTACTACCATTCCCATTTTACAGATGGACTGGGGAGGGAATATGACATACACAGAACTGGTAGTACCGCTAAAAACAAAATGCAGGTCTCTCAACTCCCGGCTAGTGCTCCCTTCACTCCTCATGCTCCTTTCCTACTCTTCCTATCTGGAAAAGATTCAAGTATATGACTGAAAACCAGAACTGAAAATCTTCTCCTTGCTCATCTCTGCCTGTAACTGAACTGAATCACAAAGGAAGGAGAGTAAATGGACTTACTTCCTTAAACCCAAGATTCCACTCTCAAGACCTACCTGGTGCCTGTAGGTAGAGACACCAGGTTACTTTCACATGAACTACTGATATATAAATTAGATTTGTTCATAAACTTGTAAGAGGAATTGTTAGTTGAAATGTAGTACAGTCCATGCTTATGATGTATTGGTAAACTTTTTTTTTTTTTAATATTCTCATCCCAGACAGCATATGCATATTTTCTATAAACCTGCTAGTTTCTGGTACATAAAGAAGAAATCATCCTAGTGCTTAGACATAATCTATGCATTCATTACAAAGAGTAGTGGATAAATTGCTCTTGTCCTTCTGTTTCTCAGTGGGTTTACTCTGACTAAAGGTAAACACTTAGTTGTGGAATTCTACAGAAGGAGGTCTCAGTCACAGATGCAGAACTGCTGTAAAGTACCTGTTTGAGATGACGTTGTTGTAGAAGTAAACTAAGTTCTCATACACATCATCATTATTATTTCTAATGAATCTCTCTTGGTGGCCAAATGCTCAAACTGTTGATCGCCCTACAAGCGTCTCACTGAAGTGGGAGATCACAGGAGAATGCAGTGCTCCTGCTAGCCATCAAATTTGTCGTGAACTTGCTATGTAGTATCGCTAATAAAACAATACAGACAAAACAGACATTTTAAGTTGCTACAGTTTCTTTTACATTGTGTAATCTGTTAAGTAATTCCTGTAATTTTTGAAATGAAAAAGTTGGAAGTGTCTACACAGAAAAAAAGCTATTCACAAACAGTATAGAAAAAAAAATATCTGTCTTTTGGGACACACCAACATTATAATGCTGACATAACTGCAATATATAAATTACTGGCAAGGTTAAAATAAGAGAACATTATTTCCAAATTCTATAGAAAATGTGCTATAACACAAGAGGTGTGTAACAACCTAAACACTTTCTACCAAAACTTCTACGTAAACTTTCAAATTAGAATGTCCTGCTGCTTTCTCAGATGAACGTCAGACTTTATTTCTTCAATGTAATGATGTCTGTATTTAAATTCCTTAGCAGAGACTGAATCCAGGCATTCTTTTCCTTTCTCTCCATTCTTATTTTAAGAATCTTTTAAGGTCTTTAATCACAGACCATACTTTGAGCATCAAGAAACAAGAATGCAGCCATTAGTCTTTCTGAAACATTACTTTTTGGTTTCTCAGTAGCATAACTGACACTCTAGACAAAAAATTTCACAGGTAATTTAGGCATCATTCTAATTTACATCTGCTGTTTCAGGGTTACCCTTCAACTTTTAACTTTCACTGTAATAGACACCCCATTTTTTCAGGTAACTTCATCAAATTTCTTGGTGGCTTCTATATCATATTATATCTTCCTAAGAAAAAGGAAAATATAAAGAGAAAAACCTAAGTCGTTAAAAGTTCCCAAGCATTACAGGATATGTTCAAGAAGTGTTCTAATTTCCTTTTAAGAAGCCTGAAGATTTTTTTCTGAAAGCAATTTCAGATGTGATCTGTGTGTGTACATATATATATATATATAAATTTTTTTTTCTCTCACAATAAGGAATAATTTAAGCCTGTATCCTTGATTGTTTTGGACATTTCATCCACATCGATTGTTTTGGACATTTCATCCACATACATCTAGAAATCCTTATAAAAGCTTAATGAACTTACTTGGATAGTAAAACAAAAGTATCGCAGGGGAATAACTACCACTACAAATAGTGGTGAGGCAGATGTGATAACTAGAATGGTTCCAGTAACATCTAGTGTACAATTTAGCCAAGTTCATCAGTAATAATAGAAACGTAAGTCCACTATAAATAAGTCCTGTAACAATGCACAGAAGAATCAAGATTTTTTGAGTAAATTTCACTAAAAACTTCAAGAAAGCATCCTTTAAAAATTGAATCAAACTAAAATATCTTCAATAAAAATTAGTAGGATCCCCTGATTATATCCTAATGAAATGTATTCATATATCATTATTATTTGTCTAACAGTGAAACAGACATAATAGCTGTTAGACTACTCATGGTATGTCAGAGAACAGGCTCAGAGTGTGTGAAGTCAAAACCAGACAGCTCTTGCTATTTTGCTACTCAATACTATTTAGCTTACGTAAAGCGTATCAGACTGAAAAGGAGGCCAGGAATTCAAATCCTAACTCTTGTATACTCCTGTTATTAATTCTAGAAGTGTACTGAAATATTACTAATCTCTTACTGTACACGGTAAAGCTTTTTCAAACCCAGTTTATAATATATTGCTACCAAAGACTAGGGGCTTGAGTGAAACCTAAATCAACAGATCTTTTAGTGTATTAGACAACCAGTCTTGGGTCTCTTCTAGAGAACACAGCAATCAACAGTCACCGTATTTGAAGTAATCAGCAATTGTGGCCGTGTGCACCCCCCTCTCCCCCCATAAGACACAACCACCAGTGGGGGTCATGATGGCTGCATCTAGCTTAAGTTGGACTTTGGGGAGACAGATGGCAACACAGTAGCCGAGGGCTGTCTGGAGCAGTGACCCAGACGTCTTGCTGGTATGCAAATCTGAATGTAAAAGTCAATCATCTTACTCCATAAATAGTTGACAGCCCAGGGCCCATCGAGATCTCCTGCACAAATCCTGCCAGGATTTCCCCTTGAGTAGGGATGCCTCTCAAGGTTGAGAGATTCCTTGCTGCAACAGATCCTCAGTAAGTGACTAATAGCATGCTAAACTTTGAAATCTTCGCTAAGTGATATAAAGGATTGCGCATATGTAATCCTTTAGACATAAACCCTTGACTGAGTCTGGGACTAGGACTGGATCCAGCCGCGCCTAGACTCCTCTCTGAGAAGGAGTTTAGAAAGCAAGGGGGTCGTTTCTGAACCTCATGACTCAACAGGAGGGTCTCCCTGACAGTTTTGTCCGACCCTGTCCTCTATGCAGTAAATAATCAAGTGTACCTTGCCATCGAATCTTGTTAAACCGCTGTCGCATTTACCATTGAACTTTGTTAACTCACTGTTTTATATCAATAAAGTATATTTTTGCTTCTCTCTTATGAGTGAAGTGCAGTCTCACTCCATCCGTGACAGTAATGCATTGCAACATTCTAGTTATGAGGAGAGTGGGAAGTATTAAAGTCATCGTAAATAACACTTGTTTGTGTATTAGAGGTTCCAGTTAAAGCCAAAACACTACAAAAATAGAAAGTAACATTCACTTTAAGTCTATATACCTCTGAGAATGTGAATTTAATGTATTAATTGGTTTTGGCAATAACATTTGATTCTGATATGCAATATACTATCGAAGAAAAATACAGTTTTTTTTAAAAACAGATCAGGTTTAGGTCTGGTAAACTTGTTGCACTGCAGGAATGGTCTTTGAGGAATGGCCTCCTAATGATCTTGGATATGTTCTACACAACTTCTACTGATAACGTATTTTGATGATTTTGTAAGAAAATAGCTTGAGACAGTTCTTTAAGTTTCAATGCACTGAAACGGCTTTCTATTGCTAGATATTGCATTCACTTAATTTGATATCTTTAGTTTTTCAACAATACTAAATGGAATTAAATCTGTAGTCACTCAAGCTTCATTTTCACAAAATGGAAAATACGCATAGTTTTCCCCTTACCTTTGTGCATCTATTGATGATCTGACCAACTGGATTAGTTTCAAAATGCTGAAGAGGAAGGTGCAATACATACATTGTCTAACAGCTGATGATGCAATGCCTGAGAAGCAGACAGGGATCCCCTGGTGAGCACATAAGCACCACAGCAAACGAGAAGACCTTGTGAATGGATAAATTAAAAGACAGTATGAATGGTTGGGGAGGGAAAGGAGATGGACCTTGTTTCTGTCACGCTTTTCTACCACAGTGAGCAATCCAACAGTTGCACTTCATGTCTTAGTTTTATTAATGTACTTATTTGCATTTTGTTGATACATCTTACTACTTCATAAGTATGTTTTTCCTGCAATTGTCTCTCATCCTAGCATGTCACTACATATCAACACTGATTTCCTTCCTCACTGAGATGCCAACATAACTTCACTAGGTTACACTTGGATGTTCCAAGAACTCACAGAAGTACAATAAAATTAAACAGCATTTCCTACATGTCTGTATATCTCTTCTCTCCCCAGGTTAAACTGTTACACTATATTGCACACAATTCTGTTTATGAAACAACCGGCATTATTTCTTTACTAATACACATTCAGGCAGATCAGACTTGGCAAATGGTGAGAAAACAGTCATAAATGCTTGTCCTTGCCTTGTTTGAATCCCAGAAGCCCATAGATATGAAGTTTATAGTTTTGTGATTGTTTCCATTCTGTGAAATCACTAACTTTTGCTGTCTCTGCAGTCCAGGTGCTAAGCCATAGATTTTGTCCAATGGCTAGTGCATTTTGTCTGAAATAAGCAGCTATGGTTAGCCACATCCATTGCCAGTCGAAGGCTTGGAGGTATTTCAAAAAACCTGACATTTTCATCTAAATATACCAAAAAAGAGAATATATTAAAAAAGGAGTTACTGTTAAAATAATTATCATTGTTGAAGGCAAATACACATTATGTAATGGGAATTGGATACATTAAATTCAGAATAAATCCAAAGAATTTCTTAATTAAATCTGATAACTTAGGTATATAAAATCATACTGTAAAAAGGCTTCCTCTCCCACTACACTCTGCTCTTTAACGGTACATATCATAAGCAACCTTGCTTGTGACACTTTCCAGTGTCAGACTTAAAAAAATCTTACATATGTGGATTATACAAAACAAACAAACAAAACCAAAACAAACCACCAACCAAACGAGTGCAATTCCTGGGCAGTTTGTGTGAAACAAATCTTACTCTTCTCATCAATGGAACTAGAAACTTTAGAACTGCCACTCTGGGCTACTGGAGCCAAGGAAATTAGTGTCAGCAGGAGGAAGTTCTCATCCTTGGTGTAGATGAGGACTAATGGGGCCAAACTCAGCTAGGCCACTTGAAAGGTGGAACTGGTAGGAGCAGAATAATGACAGATTCTTGGATTTCATTACAGGGTCTGGAGTGAAATGAGCTCTAATTGGCACAAACTCTTCTGTCTTTTCTGCAAACTCATTTTTTTCAAGCGCCTATTTCTACCGTCCTGCTAGAAACTCATACCTTCCCCTCTCCGCCCCCCATTCTTATTTTAATTCAACTATAGCTTCCCAAGAAGTTTTGACCTTCTCCACACTCTGTTTCACTTGTTCTTTTCCCTCTCCCTAGCAACTGGCATATTTTTTTAATGGAGTCTGCAGAAAGTGTGCTTCTAACATAAAACAATACTGCAGCAGTATTACCGTGCAAAATTTCTAGTCTCTGCTCCAGCACACAGGTATTTAAACTTCCTAAGGGTAAGACAGACAATGTTTTTCTAACAGAGGTAAAAGCTTTTTTAATCTTTTTCTTTCTGAAATATGCAAAACAGACTGGACCTAGATGTCATATGAAAATACAGTCAGTAGCAGATCATCAAAATAGAAAATCTCGGACTACATACTTAAAATTTGGTAAAAACCTGTAAGATTTATTTTAAATTCAGTAATGAGAAGTCAGGCAACCTTAGCAAGAAACAGAAAACTGCAACTTCAAAATAATACATTCTTATAAAAACAAATGTCAAAGCCTTTTCTATTAGTGATAATTACACCACCAGTGGCAACTTTTTCTTTATTGTTAGTATTTTCCATTGATCAAAGGAAGAACTGCAAACAAGAAACACTTTCAAATCTTCTTGTGAATCATCATACAAAGAATATATCCATTTATTCCTAAGCAAAAATGGATACTATAAAATCTTGTAAATTTCTCCTATGGAGACATGAACTGTCCTCAGCCGTACTATTTTTGTTGTTAGAATAACGTTATGGTCAGAAGACAACGCTAGGTATGGTCTTTTCATTTCTTGTATAATTATGTGTAGATAAAACTGAGCTTGCCCTGCATAGGCGTCAGCTAGAGATGTAAGACTGCCCTTTTCTGAGGCATGTAAGTGTGGTGCAACTTGGGTCTCAGCCCTTGTCTGGGCTCAGGATTAGGGCTTACTATTTGACACATCCAATTCTACTACTTCTGGACCAGGGTGGTTAATCTTAAGTGTCCTGCATTGTCTGAACTTGCTAGGTTGAGTCTCTTCTACTTCATCTTTGCACTATCTTCTACCACTGCAAATATACCACTGCAGTGCTTTACAAATTGATCTAGGAGGTCATTCAACTACTTGAAAGCCCAGAAGTTTTCTTAAAGGTGGAAAAAGAAAAATCAATGTTACAGGGGAAAAACGAAGAGCATAAACAACTTGTTAATACACCAAGAAGTCAAATTGCTGCCAGGGAATTGTGGGTGCATCCACATCAGCGACTTCAGTTGGTTTTCTGAAAGTCCCATTCATTCCTGCTTAATGTACTTTGGCTCACACAGTGAAGCAGCCCATGAACTGGACCTCTTGAACTCATGCAGCACATTAACTGGATTTCTTTTGTATAAAGCAAAACCAGAAGATGATCTCCAGATACATGCTCTCCAGCCAACTGCTAATGGGCATTCAGGCTTAACCCATATTTACACAGTGAAGGATAGTGGCACAGCCTTCAGCACTTCAGGTTGTTCTAGCATTGCATCAGTTAAGAAATGGCTAATTTTTTTTTTTTTTTAATACTTACTCTTTATGTTTCAGCAGTTCTCTTTGTCGCAGACTCCTGCCCAGTTGGTCCTCTTCTTTTGAAGAACTCACTATAATGGAAAAAAAAACCAAAATCTTTTCAGTATTATACCATGAGTAGACAGGTACAGTACAAAAAGCTAGAAATAAAAAATGGGGACAAAATGATGAATGGGGATACTTTAAATTATGAACTCCTTAAGTCGACCTAGTCTTTGGACAGCTACTACACAAGGCAGACATATTTATGACCAAATGCTAGAACTGTGACAGCAGGTAAATCTCCCCCATGAGCCTAGAGTCTCTTTGGAATTCCATTCTTGCTCAGTGAAAGTATTAGTATGCGTGCAAATATTAACATTAGTGTTTATCTCAAAGTATTCTTGCATCATGGCTGGAAAACCGAGCTTGCTGTTCTTTGTGTGTTAATGAAAGGAGTCAACACTTTTTTCTTCCAGGAATTAAAAGTAGACATTATATTATGATAGCTGGAATGATATAATGGAATTTTGCTGGCATTTTGCTGATTTATTTGTCTACTTTATCATTACTATTATTTTTTGCCTACTTTACTACATTACTCTTTCAACTGCTGATTGTAATGTCAAACTTTATGCTTATAGCTACTTGCTATTACTTGTACTTACCTGTTTCTTAATGTGTATCTTCTGCTCAGGAATGGTTTAGATTAGGTTGTAAAGAGAACAGGTAGATACTACAGCTTTTAATATACTACATTGTAGTTTGATAGTCTGAATATTAAAATAGTCTCAGTATTAAAATCTGCTTACAAGTCTACCATTACTAGAGTTCTTGCTTCTGCCAGGTACTTATCCATGGAGCAGGTAAATTAAGAAAAGGAAGGAGGGGGAGAGGGAAAGTGAAAGACATTTACTTCATAGTAAGTAACGTATTCGTAATAGTAAGTATTTCATAGCAATACCTGTGTTTTGCAGGCATCAGCCAGCGGGAATAATCTGTACTAATTCATAACACTGAGGAGAGATTTTTTACAAGCTATCTTACCTTCCCACATGAACAGTTTTTAAATGGGAGAATCTATTCCTTCTGATTCCACTTTCCCCTAGGAATTTCTTTGTTCAACAAGAAGCCTTTCTTTCTATAACCTGTACTGGCTATAACCTGTTTACTGCAGCGAGGCATCAAGAGTGACCGCAAAGGGCTCTACCCTGCCTTCTATATGCAGATCACAGCATTCCTCAAAAACTGCCAGTAAAGAAGAAAGGAGCAAATATTGTATGAATCTTTCAGACTCCCAGGTCAGGCCAGCTCTCAATCTTTTTTTTGGTCTGTGCTATGTCTACCCAATAGGCTTCAAATTGGCACAATCAGCTGTGCTTTTTATTTAGCCTCTTTATTCAGAATAATTTTCATCAACACACTCAGTAAGAGAAGAGCTTTTGCAGAATGACTGGGACTTTTACTCTGTCTGTTGTATTTTACAAAGCAGTTCATCCTCAAATTGAAAGGAAGCCACCCTACTTTACCTTGCTTTTTAGGAGACCTGAAGGCCCAATTAGTTTCTCAAAAAGATGTTTCCCAACATGTACATCTACAGCAGACAGGGGGTCATCCAGAAGACACAAGTCAGCATTGCTGTACACAGCTCTAGCGAGACTCACTCTCGGCTTCTGCTCTCCACTTATATTGACACCCTAAGAAAAGAAAGCCAAAACAATCAACATTTAAATATGAAATACTAAAGAAGACGAGTGTATCACACTCAGTCTCGTCGTTATTTTTTTCAGGTAATGAAAGTAAATTTTATAGCAGATATGAAAACAGAAATCTGGATTTTCAAGTAATTAGAGCAAAGTTTGGGCTCTGTTGATTAAATTCCTACTCCAAAATGGGCAAATGCAAGGTACTTCGGAAAATTAAAACATAACTATTATTTACAGTCATACAGGCATTTTTACAGTATAGAGGAAACCCTCGGAGAACAGGACAGGGCTGTCTCAAACTTCTGTATAGAAAAGAGCCATTTTAAAAATTAATAAGAGTTCAGAGTGTGAACAGAAGTTAAGTTCAAAGTAAGTAAGCTAAGTAAGGAGATGGGCTAGATGTACTTGGCTGAGCACTGATTAGTTATCAGTATAAATTATCAAATAGATAATATACAAAAACATAAAAGCCATAACTTAAGTTACTTATTGCATCATTTCTGACACCTCACATTCTCACCCTTTCTCCAATCTCTGTTTGGTCTCCATTCGGTAACTGTCCCAAATCTGGCAGTAAAGCACAAGACTCTAAAACAAGTTCACAGTATGGCCTGTTTAGATTTGCACCAAAGAGAATATTTTCCTGTAAACTGTCATTTTGAATCCAAGCCTGCTGAGAAACATATGCCACTGAACCCTAAAAAGAATTGGAAACAATTTTTTTACTTGGGCTTTCTGAACATAAAAAATAGCATTTAAAAATGCATTTGAAATTCCAGCTTTACCTCAAAGTAACCAGTAATTACTTCCAAAACTTGAGTGTTATTAAACTGTTACAATTTTGACTAAGTCAGGTAATAAAAACAATCTGTTGAATATTCCTGTATAACAGCTTGTCTATAATTATTATAAGAGCACATACTTTGAATAAAACTGACAGAGTTGGGACATACATTGAGCAAAGTCTTTCAGGGAAAGATCTCAGTGACAAACAGGCATCCGTTGTAAGATTTATATGCAGCAAAATGGGTCTGTATTAGGTATATATCAAAATTCAGTTTGATGGTTTGTATTTTCACATAACAATGACTGTCAGCCATTAGAAATTAAGGTTACAGGTTAGGAATGATAACTGGAAATGCTCCTAGATCTTTTCTTACATTAAGCTACATGCCCTGTGAAAACCTATTAATTTTACAACAAATTGGTACTATAGATACACTGGTTGGCTATATAATATCCTTATTAGATTCTACACAGCTGATCTTTTTCCCATTAATTACTACTCTCAGATTCAGAACACCTCAACTTCATATTCTTCATCCCCCAACAGTGACAGGATACTGTACTAGATTTCCACAGGAGTGGATTCTTGTTCAACACTTATTTTCAAGGCTGAGACACTTTTTTAACATTGCCATATCCACTTGCAACCAGATTAACTGATATCATGCTTATCCATTGATATTTATTGGCTCAAGCACTGTAGTCTGTCATCAGAGATTAACTTCCTCCATATCTATAACCTATAAAAAACTTCCCTAAACTCTATTCTGTGGTGGGGACTTTCATTGCTCTATGTAACTACAAGACAAGTTAAGCTACAGGGTTTCCTATCACTAGGAGAGCCAGCACCTTAATTCCATCTCTGCCTAAAGTTCAACTTTTCCCTCTATTTCCATATCCTGTATCTTCTCTACACATAAGCCATTGCAAGAAAGATGATCATCTTCTACAACAGTTTGTAATTGCTCCGAGTGGGTCATGTTTGTACAGCTGTTCAAAAACAGCAACCATTAGATGTTTAGGCTCAATATATGACTTAAACACGCGTGATTTTTGCACTGAATTATACAGATTATAAAAAAATGAAAATAGCTTTGTAATCACTTAGGTTGAAAACAAAGAAAAATTGTTACACTGTTAACAAAGTGTCACTGTGTTACTTTTCTTTGAAGATTTAAGAAGCTGGAGCTACCCTTGCCAGTATTTCTACAACCATAAATAGCTGAGGAGGAAAAACTGCACTTTCAAAAGCAGTTCCGCTTAATTTAGGTATTGAGGAGTGGGGCAGGGCAGGGGGACAATGGACAGACAATCTTACTCTTCTCTGAACAGTTCCTTCAAGTTTCTCCATTTCCCCAAGAATAGCAGAAAGAAAAGATGACTTTCCAGATCCAACCTGTCCCACAACAGCAACTAAAGAGCCTTCAGGAGTGCTGACACTCAGGCTGGAAATATTGAGGAAGACAAATTAGTTATCCTCTTCATAAATACTCCATCGCATATGGGTTGCGGTCACTGTAAGAAAGAAATACTCTATTTAACCCTCAGAATAATGAAAAATTAGTACTTATGTATGTTTGCACATCTTTTGACTATGTACTGTTCAGAAACTTGCAATAATGACTTTAAGTATAAATTTATTTGTCTGCAAGTTAAGAGGTTGTGCTTTCATCTGGTCACAATAAAATCAAACGGGAAACAGTCTAACCAATAGTCAACCAGTGGTCTTGTATTCTTCTCAAGCCTGTGGTTCACGTTCTATCATCTTATTCCGACAAGCAACTCCTAGACTTCTCATGTAGCATCTACTGTAGCCAACGTGTGATCCCTCTTAAGGAAAAAAATAGCTGTTTGGGTAAATAAAAGCTGCCCTTCATCATCTGCATATTTTGCTGTCAAAATAAGTACATATGTACTCATAAACTTTAGCATACAAGGAGAGCCACTTGCTGTATCTGTACTCTATGCTATCTGGATCTAAGTGTGTTCTGATTTGAAGGCCCTATGCTAAGATAAGCATCGTCCCTTCAGACTGGAGCTTGGAGCACAAACGAGGTAGAGAAATGCTGTACCCAGAGACTATACCAGACTTTAATGAAGTCTGTATATGATGCTGAAGGCAGCTCATACCTGGATACTATATTGCAGGTTATACAGTGGCGGAGATGTGGACGCTCAATGCCATGTTATGGGAAGTGATCCCTGCAGCCCTGAGAGGAATAGGGTAGACAGTGTGGTGAGAGGGTTGGACTGGGTGGGTTGTAACCTTTTCAGTTAAATTTAACAGCTGTATAGAGCTTATCAAATTGGTTTGTCATTCCACTCCAGAGCTTGGTTACTCCATTTCCTTACTAACCCTCCAATATGTTCATTGCGTAGCAGTTCAAGCATAGCTGAATTTACACCTAAGAAATGACAAACAAAAAGAGGGGTGTTTTCAGGCAAGAGAGTCCACTGTGAGAAAAGCAAACTTTTTGTTTGTTTGCTCTTTCCAAAGAAAGCCACAGTCCAATTTTAAGATCAGCATTCAATGCAAGGCTGCATAAATGACCTTAGCTTACTTGTAGGCAATATAAAATGCTACACTGACAAAAGGGCATCTTGCCAGTTAATGGTCCCCAAAATGCAATTCAGGAAAAATTGGTATTGCAGTTAAATCTCCCTTGTGCAAACTGAGGGAAGAGGTGTTAGGAAAGAAGGAATGAAGAAGGAATGAAGAAGGAATGAAGAGCAGTTATACAGTGCTATGTTGGGGAACATGCACTTTTATGTGGTTCCTCTTGGAGCATCAGGGAGACCAGGTCAGATTTGACTTTCCAGAGCACACTGATCACATGGGATACTCTGGAAACAATAATTGATGTTCTTTTTGGTATGTAACATCATGAACTAGTCTGAATCAGAATATATTAAACCTGAACAAAATCTCTATAGGCATCACATTCTGCCAAAGGAGCTCATAAAGATAAGTAAGAAATACCTTACTTTTTTAAGACTGGCAGGCCATTTATTCCCAGCAGAAAGAAGCACCAATAAACCCAACAGCATCATCTGTTGCAGTAAAGAAAAAAAGAGCAAAGAGTTGCTAATCCGTCCCCTCAGTTGAGTTTCTTAATGATCATCCATATAAACTCATGACCAATTAATTAATAACTACTGCTTACTTCCACTGTAGTTTGTATTGACATCCTCAGGGTTAAGATCCTCAGCACACAGAAAATCCTCTAAACAGCTCAGAGAAACTTTGGTCTGCAAGATGAACATAGGTATATAATATTTATAACATGCCTGTGCTGCCTAAATTTTTAAATAATATTTTAAAAGTTCTAGATACTATGGAAAGATATATTCTTTGTCTTATTTGAAGATCGACAAAAAAGTTGTTTAGGTATTTTAAAATGATTTTCCTTAAAGTTCTAAACAATCTAAAGTCGTAAGTGTATTTTTTTCCTGAGGATCTACTGCTCGGTAGTTATAAAGTAACAGAGCATGCTTGACATATCCAATGTTAGAAGATACAGTTAATCCTTGAATGTTGGTTCCTCTGACTCAATTAGTTTGTTTTCATAAACCTGTGGTGAAAACACTTCAGCTTTTTTTTTTTTTTAAAGAACTAGCGTGCAGTAACTCTCTTCATATAATGAAGAAAGACATTTTACTGTGAGTGCATCATGAGATGTCCATCACTGTGCTGTGACAAAGTGAGATGAACTACGCTTGTGCTAATGTTTAAGCTATTAGAAGTAAACCTTAGGAAAAGACAAGGGTTTGATCTTACAGTATGCTAACCATAAATGAAATCAAATCAGGATGAGTATCTGCTCACAGTGGTCCCCTTCCTTACAAAAAGCTGAGTTGTGTACAAGCTGTGACAGAGTACATTCATGAGCAGCTCATATAATATACCCATAATAGAGCCTTAAAAGCTAGAAGTTCCCAACTCACATGGTAACCCTACTGGCGTACCATTAGGACTGAAGGTTGCTGATACGGTATCCTCAGCAGCCCTACTCCTTTTTTCTCTACTTCCTTCAATGGTGACTTGAGAAAAACAGTATTGTAGAGGCCAAAATGGGTCTCCCCTACTTGGTACCAAGGGCTCCAATACATAGCAATGGCTGAGTGATTTAAACATGTACAGCCCAAATTGCTCCTACTTCACTTCGGTGGACTATTGTAGTGGTTTAACCCCAGTCAGCAACAAAGCACCACACAGCCACTCGCTTGCCCTCCCCCCCGCACCCCGATGGGATGGGGGTGTGATATACCCACTCAATGCCATGTTCTTTGGCCCAGGTGTCTGAATAGAAGTTGAGGGAGTAGGAGCAGAAGTTGAGTCTAATCCACTAAAGGAAGAAAAGCAAGAAACAGAAAGCTCAGTCACAATTAGGTGTGCTACCCAATTTTCATTCTACTTAAAAGACTGAGAGATATCCTTTAAACAGCCTTCATGTAGAGCCTGGGCATGCTGCTGGCTTATATTCAGCCGGCTGTCGACCAACACCCCCAGGTCCTTTTCTGACAGGCAGCTTTCCAGCCACTCTTCCCCAAGCCTGTAGCGCTGCATGGGGTTGTTGTGACCCAAGTGCAGGACCCGGCACTTGGCCTTGTTGAACCTCATACAGTTGGCCTCGGCCCATCGATCCAGCCTGTCCAAACCCCTCTGCAGAGCCTTCCTACCCTCGAGCAGATCAACACTCCCGCCCAGCTTGGTGTCATCTGCAAACTTACTGAGGGTGCACTCGATCCCCTCATCCAGATCATTGATAAAGATATTGAACAAGACCGGCCCCAAAACTGAGCCATGGGGAACACCACTTGTGACCGGCCACCAACTGGATTGAACTCCATTCACCACAACAATTTTGGGCCCGGCCGTCCAGCCAGTTTTTTACCCAGTGAAGAGTATGCCTGTCCAAGCCATGAGCAGCCAGTTTCTCCAGGAGAATGCTGTGGGAAACAGTGTCAAAGGCTTTACTAAAGTTTAGGTACACAATATCCACAGCCTTTCTCTCGTCCACTGAGCAGGTCACCTGGTCAAAGAAGGAGATCAGGTTGGTCAAGCAGGACCTGCCTTTCATAAACCCATACTGACTGGGCCCGATCACCTGGTTGTCCTGTTGCATGATGGCACTCAAGATAGTCTGCTCCATAACCTTCCCCAGCACTGGGATCAGACTGACAGGCCTGTAGTTCCCCGGATCCTCCTTCCAGCCCTTCTTGTAGATGGGCGTCACATTTGCTAACCTCCAGACAACTGGGACCTCCCCAGTTAGCCAGGACTGCTGATAAATGACTGATAGTGGCTTGGTGAGCACTTCCGCCAGCTCCCTCAGCACCCTTGGGTGGATCCCATCTGGCCCCATAGACTTGTGTGTGTCTAAGTGGTGTAGCAGGTCGCTAACCATTTCCCCTTGGATTATGGGGGCTTCATTCTGCTTCCCCACCCCTGTCTTCCAGCTCAGGGGGCTGGGTACCTGGAGAACGACTGGTCTTACTATCAAAGACTGAGGCAAAGAAGGCATTGAGTACCTCAGCCTTTTCCTCATCCTTTGTCACTATGATGTTTCCCCCCGCATCCAATAAAGGATGGAGATTCTCCTTAGCCCTCCTTTTGTTGCTAACATATTTATAGAAACATTTTTTATTGTCTTTTACAGCAGTAGCCAGATTAAGTTCTAGGTGGGCTTTGGCCCTTCTAATTTTCTCCCTGCACAACCTCACGACATCCTTGTAGTCCTTCTGAGTTGCCTGCCCCTTCTTCCAAAGGTCATAAAAACTCTTTTTTTTTTTTTCTGAGTTCCAGCCAGAGCTCTGTTCAGCCAGGCCAGTCTTCTTCCCCACCTGGTTGACTTTCGGCACATGGGGATGGCCTGCTCCTGCGCCTCTAAGATTTCCTTCTTGAAGAATGTCCAACCTTCCTGGACTCCTTTGCCCTTCAGGGCTGCCTCCCAAGGGACTCTGTCCACCAGGCCCCTAAACAGGCCAAAGTCTGCCCTCAGTTCTGCTAACTCCCCTCCTTACTTCTCCGAGAATCGAAAACTCTGTCATTTCATGATTGCTGTGCCCAAGACAGCCTCCAACCATCACATCACCCACAAGTCCTTCTCTGTTCACAAACAACAGGTCCAGCGGGGCCCCTTCACTAGTTGGCTCACTCACCAGCTGTGTCAGGAAGTTACCTTCCACACACTCCAGGAACCTCCTAGACTGTTTCCTCTCCGCTGTATGGTATTTCCAGCAGACGCCCGGGAAGTTGAAGTCCCCCACGAGAACAAGGGCTAGCGATTGTGAGACTTCTCCCAGCTGCTTATAGAATATTTCATCTGTCTCTTCATCCTGGTTGGTCTGTAACAGACTCCCACCATGATACCTGCCTTGTTGGCCTTCCCCCTGATTCTTACCCATAAATGCTTGACCCTTTCATCACTATCGTCAAGCTCTAGACAGTCAAAACACTCCCTAACATACAGGGCTACCCCAGCGCCTCCTTCCTTGCCTATCCCTTCTGAAGAGTTTATAGCCATCCATTGCAGCACTCTAGTTGTGCGAGTCATCCCACCATGTTTCTGTGATTGCAACTATATCATAGTTTTCCCACTGCACAATGGCTTCCAGCTCCTCCTGTTTGTTGCCCGTGCTGCGTGCATCGGTGTAGATACATTTCAGTTGGGCTATTGATCCCGCCACCTTTTTGCGGGGAGAAGCCCTAATTCCTACATGACTGTTCTCAGGTGCTTCCGTGGTTTCTAACACCTCAATAACCCTTGTGTCTTTGCTGCCGCATGTATGTCCATCCCCTACCTCCACTGAGATGACAGACCAAAGGACCTTGCCAGCACACCGTCCCTTAAACATTGGCGTGCCACCCCCAGGCTTATCTCTAGCGAGCCTGGTTTTTATCCCCTTCCCCCTTCAAATCTAGTTTGAAGCTCTTTCAATGAGCCCTGCTAACTCCTGTGCAAAGACCCTTTTCCCCCTTTGAGACAGGTGTACACCATCGTCGCCAGCAGGCCTGGTGTCGTGTAGACCGACCCATGATCAAAAAACCCAAAATTCTGCTGGTGACACCAGGCTCCAAGCCAGGTATTGATCTGCCGGCTCTTCCTGTTTCTCCCCTCATCCTTCCCTGCAACTGGAAGGACAGAGGAGAACACTACTTGCGCTCCTGATCCCTTAACCAGTCATCCCAAGGCCCTGAAGTCTCCATTTACTTTCCAATGGAGTTAACAGAGGGATTTAAAGATCCGAAGATCTGAATGCATTCCTGACAGAATTCCACTGAAACAAGGCTAGGATGAATTTGGTTCGTATTTTTTTGTTTTTTCTTTTTCATGTATTTAGAGGTTTAGTGTTTGAGCTAAAAATTACAGATCGAAAATGCATTCCCTTAAAACTTAAAAAAGGAGGAATATAAAGAAGGTAGTTGATTTCTATGCAATAGAAAACAGTATGATTAAAACAGTGAAATGCGATTCAGGAGCTTTGGATTTGGTTTCTGACTTTCTAACAGAGGTCTTTAAAAGCTTGGTCAATTCACAATCTCTCTCATTCTTCTCCAGTCGTATACATACTACTAGAACCTGAGAATTCAATTACAGTGTGTTGATAAATTTAATGTTTTGAGATAATGTGAAGCCACATTTGTGAGCCATTCAGCTACTAAAGCAATAAGGAACATGAGAAACAGTCCTGCATGAATTAATATTTTTATAAAACAAACAATAAAAGGAATACACATCGATGTTAGCATGGAGTAAGTCGTCAGATACCCAGATGACTTCAGAACATCCACTTCACATTCTCTAATGCTCATGACCTTCCTTTGATATGCATGTTCCCATGCATAAAGTTTGAGGATCTAGACAATCAAGCAAGCATATTTTAACAAAACAAAAAAGCAGTGACCATGCTTCAGAAAATAAGCTTAAGCTCCAAATGTCATTTTCAAATATTCAGCAATGCCAAACTACAAAAATCTGAATGTTTCACAAATGAAAGCAAGACCTGAGATAACTCAAAGATATATTCCAGTCACTCTTAATTCTTCAGATTTCAACTTGTCCCTTAGGTATCATAAATGATGAGCTGGTTTATTTCAAAACAGGATAAATAACAAAAAAGAGACAACTTTTAAAAGTGCTTTTCTTCTATGCTAAAATTTCACTCTGCTAAAGGTTTTCAGACATCTATTAACATATTTTACATTCTCATTAAAAATGTGGTAGTAAAATTAATGCATCATGGATAGTAAGTTTTTCAAATCAAATTAAACCAGTAAATATTTTCCGAAAACACTTTAAGCACATTATGTTAAAATATTTTCTCTTTAAACTTTTATCATTATCAGCTGAAATATTACTCATAAAACCTTAGTTTTTTAAATAACTTAACTTTCTACCTTTACAACCTAACAAAAAACCCGAACCCCTTATTAGTTCTGGCATTACCTTTACTCCATGTAACGTTTCACTTAGTAGCTTGACTCCTTGATCCAAATACCTCATTTGGCTTTTCTGGTTAAAAGACAGCAATGTTTTCATTTTTCAATGAGCAAAAAAATTTGGAAAGTAAAATATGCAGTGTACTTGTAGGCAATAAATACCTTTTATGCTATTTTTACCTTGCTGAAAAACACACTAGCACTGCAGTTATACTATTTTCAGATATATATGTAGTAAAAAAATTCATTAGATAGGATAAAGGATTAAATACATTAAAATAACATTTTTCCCCTAAAATATCTTAAAGAGTGCATTTCAATTTTTGTCCTTTTTATTTTTCTTCACATTGAATTAAAATCTTAACAGGCTTCCAGTTCCCACGATGTTCAGGAATAATATGGTTTTAATCTTCAAAATCACTAAGCAGGTAAATACAGACTCAGTAACAATATAGTATAACACAATATACACACATACATTAATATATACATAACACTATGGATATTAAACACTGTATACATATATATGTATATATACAGGAGTTAGGAAGAAAGTTTCCTCTGTTACTGATTGATACATTGTTATTGAAAGAACCAATCAAAAGAAACACAGAAATTCTTCTCACTCCTGAGAAGAATATATATATATAGCCTGAGCTATACTCAGGCTCTTCTGAGTATTCTAAATTTCATTTCTAAATACTAATTTCTAAAATACTAATTAACAGCCTCTTTAATGTTTTGAGTCTTATTCAAATACAACAACAAGCTGCAAACTTTTAGAATTCTTTTATTGTCCTTTGTATTTTTTCTCTATCTTTCATATCACAGTAGGGATCTAAGTGCATATGTAGCTGCTGCACCTCACCTGCAAAAGAGGTGAGAGGGTTTTTTCAATGTCTCTAAACTGTCACAGCCTTACAAAAGAATCGGTGGAGACCCAGAGTCTTCACTGCATGTTGCACCATCACAGGCAGAATAAGAGAGAGACAAATAATTGCCTTGATAGCAATGCAAAACTTAGGGTTGTAGTATTTTTTTTTCAGTGGAACTCACAGAAATTGTCATAGTAACAGGCAATACAGTGCCAAGAGAACTGTAGCATCAGAGAAGCAGAAAAGAAGTCAGAACACATGCAGTACCTCTATGGGAATTCCCATAATCTCAAGAGAACGTGCTAAATTTCAGTGAGCAGCTTAGCCTGAATAATAAAAGAGGGCCATAATCCTACAAAATCCCTTACTTAATGGAATTAACTCATCTAATATGCAAAAACATAGCTGTTTCCTAAATTGAGTCATACAGTAATTTTTACTAATACAAAAGTATTGTTTCAGTATAATAAAAATTTAGGTATCCAACCTAAATACTAGTTTAGCTATCAAACATATGGCTTTCTTACTGTAGTTATGCTTCCCTCCTCAACGAAAAACAGCTGTGGCTTGGCGTTGTTTATTTGTTTTGGGTTTAATTTAGATGTACAAATAGTATTCTTACACATGCATAATTTACCCCCCCTTCATTCCTATATTATGACAATTTAACCTCTCCTTACTCCGCTTATTTAAATATCTCACCTTCAGTCTTTTTATTTTGGCTGCAATGAGCGCACTTATAGGTATAACCAAAAGAAGTCCTGCAACACCTGCTAGGACTGAGGGGCCAAGTTCTTTCCAGAGAAAGACGACAGCCATGATGATCTGAAAAAGTGCTGACCTCAACAGGTTAATGTTTACAGTTCACTTCATGAGTTGCTGAGCATCTGCTGACATCAGGTTAACAATTTCCCCAGTTGTATAGTTTTGTTGTGAGGAATTTGCTAAAGTTAAGGCCTGCAACCAGAAAATACAGAGGTCACAAAAATCAACAATTTGGATGGGTTTAGCTGCCCATCTCTCTCTCCCCCCTTCGCCCCGCCATTAGTGCCTCACACACCTGCAACTCCTGCATGTAACAAGACAGTGCTGCAGCAACTCACTCCACAATCCATCCCCTGTGCAAAGCACAACCTGACTTGGCATTCACTGATCAACTCTACTCAGAGAGAGGAAGAAGCTGTATCTCTACCCTGTAGCTGTGGAAACTTGCCAGAAGACATGCCCACCCCAACGGGAGCCTCTGTTCCCCTGTTCGTGATCTGATGTACTGACACACCTTGATATGCGACTTGAGAGAATGAATTCCTTTATTTAAATGCTTCGCAACTTACAAGTAACATTTTGTGTACTGGTTCAGAAAACACCTGAGAAGTCTATGTCAAAAGATCAGTTTGACTCTCTTGAGAAAAGAGACTGTATTTTAAATTAACAAAGACTAATTTATTTCAGATTTGAACTATTTTTTGTCTTCCTTAACATGTGCTTAATAGTTAAATACTGCAGTAAAAATACCAATGTGCCATGTTCTAACGAAGTAAACTAAAGGTGCAGCACTGAGAAACCAGCTTCATCTCATATGCTACGTATTAATAGTATAGTAAACATTTTGATGTTTTGCAGGTCAGATAGCTACTTTTATATTATTAGCACCTGCATCTCATGTAGCTAATAACGTTGCCACCTCAGCATATCTTATTAAAGGTGGGATAAGTTATAGATAGATTTCCACAGCAGTTAGCCATCTTTCAAACATCTGAAAAACAACAAACCTACTGGGTATTCAACTCAACAGAAAATCAATTTCACTAAAATCAGGGGGGAAATTTCAACCTCCAGAGGAGACAATGCACCAAACTTCAGCTTCTGATATTCACTACTACTGGATAGTAAAAACAGTGATCATGTATACCCTTACTTTTTCCCAGACATCCAACCTAAAAAGTTTTCCCAGTTCATTCAGTAAATTTGGGAAATTAACCCATAATCAAAATAGGAAGAGTTCAGTTTCTACATATATCTCCAATATTATGTCTGTACAGGTGGCTTGCAAAAGTATGTAATTTCAGGATTAGAGCCTTATAATAGAAATGCTGCTGAAATTCCAAATTACTATAAATAAATAACCATCAAAATACAAAGTCAATCTCTTAGCCTGTCACCAGCGTATAGCATCCTGGGTTTTGATCATGCTGGTAAGCATATTATCTTTTAACACTGTTTATTTTAGTTTTTGTTTTGAAAGAAAAGTAGAAGAATACTTGATAACCTTGTACATCAGGCCAACAACTGCAGTCTTGACTTTGACTGCAGTAAGCATGTTGTTACGCTGGTATAACTGATGGAGAAGAGTTTGTGAGAGAACTACAAAAAACAGGGCAATAGCATAGCCATATCCACTCCTATATGAGCTAGGATGATTTTCACGGACCATTATCATTGCTCTGAAAATGAAGGAAAATAAATTTTAAATTCTGTGCATTGTCAACAACGGACAATAAAAAGTTCAATAAACGGACACACTGGCAACTTGTTTGATTAAGTCCATTTTGGATCCAGATACGGTGGAAGGTCACAAAGAAATACGATGTTAAAAAAAGGCAGGTCATATCTGTGTTTTCCAATTTGTTAGCTTAGAAACAGTTCTCAAATACTATTCTAGACATGAATGTGCTATTGCTGACTTCACTGACAATGGAGTACAAATAAAGAATGGCATAAAAGAAAAAAAGAAAAAAAATTAGACATTTGTACTTAGAAAGGTTGCAACTACCAACCATGAAAGTGAGAGAGAAAAAAAACCTAGAGGAAAATTCTTAAATTTGTGTTAGTAAAAGGTTATCTTAAATAACCAGCAACTGTGATGTTTTCAAACAGATTTGATGGTTAACAATTTTGTTCAGGATTACACTGATTCAAGGTATAGTTTGGAGGTTAACAATAATTCTGTTCATTAACTCTTTCCTTTATAAACACACAGGTATTTGATAAATTCTTAACACCTCTGTGGTAAGCACAATTTCTAAAAACCACTTCCATCAACCCCATGGTACAAACAACATAACAACAGTCATTGCAGTTTTCCATTAAATGCTGAAGCTGTAGATATTATTATATATATTTAAGTGTTTTTTTTAAAAACAGAGATGGAAAAAATATTGACAAAAAAGCAGGAAAGTTAAATATCTTGGTACTCCATTTTTCTTAACATTTGATTTTATATTTAAGTATATTAAATACAATATTGTGGAATTGAACTTCTACCAGTTTTGTCTCAGTCCTTTGGCTAAGAAATTCCTGATCTCTTTGAGTTTTTCCTCATTAGATCATTTTCAGATAATCACTGGGGCCAGGGGGGGATAAAATCTTTACACATCTAAGCTGTTGCTTAGTTTGGTTTCGATATTGGTAACGCTTTAGCTTTATTATTACTGTTACTCTCTGAACATTAAGTGAAACACATTAAGAACTTACTTCATTATTTGTGGACTCATGAAAGCCAGAATGTCAGCTGTAACTTTCAGAAATGCAACTTTAATCAATAAAAATTTAAATGTTTGCCATAATGGCAAAATCAAAGATGGTTTATGGAAACTTGTTTTCTTAAATAGCACTCTTCTGATGTAAGAAGCCTCCAAGATTACAAAAATATGTACAGAATTCAGAGAAAAAATTATTTTTGAACTTCACCCACATTTACAAATGTAAAATATGTAATATTAGAGTGTCCATCTAAAGCCATCACTGTACTTATGATCTGAAAAAACACATTTCCTACAGTTAGAAGAAAAGCTTTGGGGTAAGAAATGAAGTCTGGTTTTATTTAGCCTGCCTAGTAGTCTTTCAGGAAAAGATAAATATTATTTCTACTGTTGCCCCAATCATCCACAAATATAACTAGAAAGTAATTTAATCCTCAAATGATTATCACAGGTCAAAAAACCTGTATCAGAAAAACAGAGGTAAGCCTCAACATAAATGCATTATCATTTATAGCAGGCTTACAGTAACTTTATATTTAAGGTTGAATAACCCTTCTATTTTTTCACAATATTTTCAGTTGTCCAGTAACTATTTTTTTCAGTTTGAATTTAGCTCAAACAATTGCAAATATTCTTACAACAGCTCAAAAAAAAAGTTAGCCTTTCTTAATTATCACAGTGATGAAGGACAGGATATTTTTTACAGATTACTTGAATAATAAAAACAGTATCTGAATTAAAAATTATCCTTATTGAAAAATACTTTTGAATGCTTTGGTAGAAAGGGTTTTATTGTGTGGAATTTGGTGTAGAAAGGGTTTCTATTTGGTAGAAAGGGTTTTGGTGTTTGGATCAGTGGAAGAAAGGGCAAATCTACAAATAGATAAGGAAAATCAGACTGAAGAGATGCAGTAAAGTCAGACTCTGCAGGAGCCCTCTTCTCAGTAAGTCATTAAAAAACAAAAGCTACACTTACTGGACTTACAGGTTAGGTCCTCTCTCCTGTGAACTTCCTAACATTAGAGAGCTCCTAGTGCACTTTAACTACAACAACAAAATAATAACTGTGACGGAAACTTTCAAGGATTTACATGAAAATTACACAGGATAACTCAAGCAAAAAACCCAAAATATCTGTAAAACTCAGTATTGTTAAAATTAAAGAAAACTGAAGCCTGTTTTGTGTGTTCTGTAAGCCAGAGCGTCTACTGATAAGCAAGCTGGTAACAGACTTCTCTACCTAACCTGAAATACAGATGCAAAGATAAGACACCGGGAAACAGACAAGTTCAGAGAGAATTAGTCAGACAGTTTTGACAAAGATGATAATTAATCACTGAAGTAAAAGTCACGGTAGATTCTGTATCACTTGAAGTGTTAAAATGTCACTGGATACCTTTCTAAGAGATAAGTTTGAACTTAAAGGATCCAGAAAAATCCTATAGCCACACTAGAGATCACTGATCACAACACTGAGTGGCCTTCGCGATCTACAAAATATAGACTGTTCAATAAACAACAAGAATAACAAATCATCTCCACCTTCTAGACTCCTTAAATTTAGAAAAGGATATTGCCTATTGTCAGAATTATAACTACCGTTAATCCTGTGGTAGACTTTTCGATTTCTTTTCTCCATTGCTTTTCAAAGTTAGGACACACACTGTACGGTGAATCACTTTCATTCAGTTCAAACAGGTCATCCCTCTCCAATGGCTTCTTATAGCCTATAGATATTAGTCTGAAAGAAAGCAATGAATTTAGATAGCATGAAATACAGCAGACAAAATAAGCAGAACTACTAACTCAAAAAGTTAATGATATCACTTAGTGTATATAAATAAACTCTATCATCAAAATAATGTATGCAATCCTATAAAGGCTACAGACTAAATAGTGGAGCACGCTTATGCTCACTTTAAATACACTGAAATTCACCTGAAGTAAGAAGAGCCCAAGCAGATTGTCACACCTGAACAGCAAATTCTGAGGAACCTTTGTACCTCAGAATCTGTCTACATTTCTGATCCTGTATTTCTTTATTGGAAAATACACTATTTCATAAACAAATGTGTGTAGCATCATTACCCACTTACTCTTGTGATTTGGAATGAAATACCTTTTCTGTCATAGGATTGCATTATGTTGCGACTCATCTTTAACCAAGGTAACAACCTTAAACTACTGGGTTTCAGCACAAGTACAATAGAAGCTTCCTTACAGTAGATCTTCAGCTGTTAAAATTCTGTTTTAACAAAGTGCTTTTACCCACTTAAGTGTCAACACAACCTAAAATTGGTCTTAAAATGGCAAAATAGGGCTGATGAATACACTGAACCTACAGGAACTCTGTTTGAAAGAACAATAGATGATTTGGAATTTTTGATGAACATGTCAGATTTATGACAACTCAAAGCAAACCATGCCACGCCATTTCTGAGGTGGGGAAAATGCGGAAGGATTAATGTTGACAATGTTCTGTAACTTAAAGGAAGTCCCAAACATCTAGGAATCAACCAGAGACGCACGTATAGACACTGGAGTGTGTGTCCTGTCAGTGGCAGCTCTAATGCTTTCAAACCGGTGGGGATTTCCCTCCCCGAGAGCTGCAACACAACTGCAGTGTCTGTCTTCTCTAGTGAGCACTTCCAGTGTATCATTCCTGTTCCAGTCAATGCCAGCGCTGGGCTCGGGCCTAATGTGTGTGCCATTGTGCTTATCACAGGACAGAAAATAAGACTTAGAAACACTTTTTTTGAGGTTGTAAAATTCCGTGGGGGTGGACCTCATTATCCCCAAGGGCCACCCAAACATTTACTGAAGCTGTAACATTAGTACAAAATGAATTTACCTTACGCTTGATAAGTTAAGGCAAAAATAACACAGCTTCTCACTAAGAGCGCCAGCTTTTGAGACAGATGAGGCAAGCAGACCAATTGGTACTTGAGTGGGAACTGTTGTTTAAGAATTCTGCATAACTCATCTCAGTGCTAAACTCACTGCTGCCAGAGGATAAACAGATTTACCAAATGCCCTTCACACTGTAATCTCCAGATTGCCTGAATTCTAAAGAAACATAATATAGCATTATGGGTGTATTATATAACAGTTAATTCGAGACTTCCTCATTTAGATTGCAAGCACTTAAGGCAAGTATGTATTAGCCATAACTTACTGTCTTTGCTTGTGACTGGAAAGAGGAAACATATCTCACGTTCAGAATATTAGTTTAATCGCATCCAGTTAGTTATTTCATAGCTAAACAAGTTCTTACTGAGTAGAACTGAAATCTTTTTTTCCCCTCCTTCATTAAACATTGTGGAATTGGTTAAAAAATACAAAGGACAGCCTAGCTTGAACATTTGGGTAAACATTGTTACATAATGAACAAATAAATGTCATATGAAGTGCTGCACTCAGTATACTACATAACTTTCTAGAAAAACTGAAAATTTGTATTTATGGTATAGAATGTAAGGACTGGCAAAAACAACAGCTACTCTGAAACTGATGGTGAGGGCCAGAGTTCAACCGAATACTCTGAATCCTTGAAACAATCTGATTGCTTTCTCTCAGCTTATTAATAGCAAATACCATTTTCAGTTTTTCCTTAAAATTATTAATATTCAATAAAGCAAGAAACAGTTATAATACTCTTAAGATGTTTTTTCTCACTTTTAGATTTTTGAGGTGTATATGTCTGACTCAAATGATTTTTAAAGAAGAAAAAAAAATGTGAAAAATTAGTAATGGTCACAAGACATAACACATGAAATTGTTTGAAATAACATCCAAAATATTAAGTGACAGGAAGCTGCACGACTTGATATAGTTGAGCTTTCAGTTCCTATTTTTGAGTAGAAAATGTCCCAAGAAGTGGAGGGACGTTATTGGTGTTTATGAGCAGGTGATCTACAGTAATAACATGCGGCTTGCCATAAAAGAGGGAAGAAAATAAGCATGAAATTGGCTACTTGGAAAATACCTTAAATGTACTACTAAGTATTTGTCCCTGGAGATCTAGCAAATTGTTGTATCACTACATGGAGTATAAAGTAAACCTTATTTTAATTTTTGTTTATTGCCAAACTTTACACAGACAGATAATAAATAAAAAAGGATAGCCTAATTTGGTTTTTTATATCCCGTTGTCTAGTAATATTGTCTATTGTGACAGGAACATTGTGCTTAGTTATCAAAATATTAATGTTTTAAATAATGCCATTAGGTAACATATAAAATGACTATTACTACGTATAAACACTACTCCACAAAATATTTGAATATAATCTCTAAAAGTTGTAAACTTTGATTTTTGTACAAAAAGCTAACAGCAATCTCAGGCTCAAGGTCAAGCTAGAACGATGGTGTGGGATGTAAGTGCATGCTCTGTAATTCTGTGAGCATCAATGAACATCAACAAGCAGTTTAGTAAATTCTCACCTGCTAAACCAGGAATATGTTAATTAACTGAAGAAAAACATTTTCTTCAGCACTGCGTTTCTGTTTAAAAAAAGCAAAAAGGAAAAGTAGCAATGTAACTTGAAAGCCTGAAGAAAAAGTTGGGGTTTTTTCTTTTACCAAACACGTAGTTCTTAGGAGCTATTTAATTCTGAGCTATAATAGGGTCTACATTTACACTTCTTTGTCTGCTACCTTCTCCCACAGATACGCTCTAACACGAGGTATGAAGAATGAGAGATCTAAAGTCTCGTGACTTACTAGAACAACTTAACTTGCTGTAAGAGGATATTAACCACCACCTTAGCTTGATGTTACACTGTTTACACATACCCTAGAGTATGACCACACCAACAGTAAAGCATAGGAGTTGGACTCAATGACCCTTATAGGTCCCTTCCGACTTGAGATATTCTATGTCCAATACAAGCAAACCTTCCTTAAATCTTTGACAGTTAAAATCCTGCGGGGTTTTTTTCCCCCATTTGAAAACCTAGCTATTGGAAGTTATCAACTGCTAATACCTAAAGAACAGCAAACTCCTTTCAGCCCTTAAAAGATGAAGTACTACTAATGTGTGCTGTACACATGAAGGAGGAGAAGAATATGAGGCTTCTGCCCTGCTGCCAATTCCGCAAATCATTGGAGATAAGCGTAACAGAGGCAAACAAAGATGAACTCTCCCATACTTCTTGAGGAACGTGTATCCACACCCAAGAACGACTTCAGCACACCTAGGTAGTAAATTCTGTCCCTCGGTAATTACCATCCTAAAATAATTTCTAAGAAAAGATGCAGTTACAGTTCTTTTCGGTAGGTGGTATAAAAAACCCAGCTATCAAAAATGTATGCTGCGGGTGCTCTGAGATCCCGTATCTTTTCCACAAGCTTTCCTGTACTTCAGCGCAAGCCGCCGGCTCCCTCCGGGGGCAGCAGGCAGGCCCTGGCGGGGAGGTACCCCGCCCTCAGCCCCGTCAATAACGCCTCCTCCCCGCTCGGCCCCCCGCGCCGCGTCACCTTCTTGCCGGTGGGACTCGGGTTCTCGTAGAAGCCGCCCTGCTCCCCGCCACGGCTCCCTCCCCTCCCGGGGCGGCCGCTCCGAAGGGCCTCCCCGAGCAGCCGGCGGAGACCGCCCCGCGCGCGAAGGGAGAGGCGTTGGAGGCGGCCGTCGGAGGAGGAGGTGCGGGCTGGGGCGAGGCGCGGGGAGGGCGGCGCTGCCTCAGCCTTCCCCGCAGTTTGGATCCGGCGAGGCCCGTCCAGCTCCCCAGCCCCACCGGGCCGGAGCGGAGGCTCCTGGTGGCCCTGCCACGCCGGCCGGGCCGTACGGCGCCGTACCCCCACGGCCGCAGAGCTTGTAGTGAAAGGCGCTTTGTGCCCTAAAACGCGACCTGCGGCCGCCGAGGGCACGGTCTGCCTCTGATACTTGTCTCGGTGGTGTCATTTAATGACGGGCCCGGTGCCTGTTGTGCTAGCGGGCAGCATTCAAGTGAAATCGAGAGGGCGGGAGAGGGAACGGCATGTGGTGGTGTACGCACACAGTAGCTGACCAGTGTTGTAATGGTGACTAAACGTATAAAACCACTTTTTTCTTTTACGAGCTCTTAGCTGGATGTGTGCCAGAAGATCTTTAGCGCATCAGAAGACGACAAAGGGCGACAGTACTTTGAGAGTTGGCCTATAGCGTGAGGTACTTCGTGAGACCAGCCCTGTCTCCCACTTAGAGCAGAGCACTGCAGCGCCGTTACTGCCGAACAGATGCAACTTAAAACACTTTCGGATAAAACTTAGAAAGCACATGCTTGCTGTTGACAGAACTACTCCATCTGGGACTGGCAGCTGAAACTCCGGCCTGTCTCTGGAACCAGGCTGCTGCAGCACTGGGAACTCCGGCAGATTGCATACCAGATAAGTTTTGATGTTCATTACTTCTCAATACTTTATAGTTTTGCTTTTTGGAGGCTTCATACAGTTTGCTCACTAGTATTTAGATGTAAAGGTAGGTAAGAAGGAAGCTATAGTAGCAATTTCCATTGCTGTGTTTTTTTCCTGAACATAAACTTTTTCCAAAAGTTAATAAAATCTTGATTTTACTCTGTAGTTAATATGGCACCTCCCCTTTGACTCTTGTTGACCTGGCACAATGCCACCTTAAATGAGAATGCATCACTGACTGCAGTGATACTGATATGTCCAAAGTTTGGGAGATTGTAACGGAAATAACTATGCACTGCATTCCATATAATAAAATACAGAGAAACAAGTCTAAATGCAAGACCTATGTGACAGCAGAGAAAGCAAGGTCTTGTGGCCAGCCAGTAGCATGGGAAGTGAAAGACCAGGGCAAAATAACAATAATTTAGAATCAGAACTAACATAGAAAACATTCATTTCATGTTCATAAAGAATTTTTAAAAGTGACTAAAACAGATAGGGGTTGAAGAAATATTTGGTCAAAGCCAAACTCAAGTATTTTTTTTCTATTTCCAGTATTTTATTTCCTAAACATGGTGACAATGTAATTAAAATATCAACAGGGCCCTGACTAAAGTGATGTCTTAGCTTAACAGATGTACAAAAGAAATTTAGTTATGGCTAAAGTAATTTTAGCACATTGCCACATGCCCAGTTTTTCTTCTTTTAACACACTGACGAGTTTTAGGTAAGCGGATATTGAGAGGTGTTAAAATCCGTACCTCCCTCAGGAAAAGACTGGGGAGAAAGAAGGTAAGAAAAATTATTACTTTAGAAGAACTGTATTGATATTTTATCAGCCATATGCAATATGATCCTCCTTGGCGTTCCTTTTGTAGAGTATAATTGCGTAGAACAGATTATCTTGCCTAGCCGCTGGAGAAGTCTGGTAAGGACCCATTAGCATAGACCTGACTAAGCTTCTCTTTCTGTAGGCTAACTCTGGTTTGGGCATCCATCTGTTTTCTCTTTTGTCTGACGAACTTCACTTCTAACTTAAGCTAATGTTAACATATTCTTCCTCTACTTGATTATATTTAAATTTCTTTAGCATAGGGAACAGGTTTAAAGAAATCCAGTGTATTTGACTTGTTAACTTTGTCCATTATTGTGGCAACTTTTGTGATCAATGACTTACTGGTATAATGTCAGCAGTATCTTCCAACAGAAGTTAGATTACATCTACATAGCTTAGTCCTAAAGTTACTGGTGGGGAAAAAAAAGTTACTGGGGGCAAGTGTTTGTGTGGAAGGGTAGAGGGAAAAAGGGAAGGGGATTGGGCGGACTTAGCAAGTTTCTTAAAACGTAAGGCATAAATCTCATTTAAGGCACAAACCTTTGTTACATAAGTTCTTTCTAGAGAAGGTTGAATTCAGTTGCTAATGACACTTCAAGGGTGCCATACTGTGGCGTTATAGCAATGCCTCTTAGCCTAAAGAACTAATTCCCTTGGAAGTTAAAAGCAGTGTCTCGAGAAAGTAATTTTATTAGCTGTGATTTATCTTATCAGAAAAAAAATAAATCTTTGCAAGCTAAACATTCTTCCACTTCTGAAACTCATTTGGGCTTGTAGAATACATCACCTTTAAACCAGTAAACTTGGATATTCTTTCTCAATACCGGGGTAAGGATGAAAAGTATTCCTTTCAAGCAACCCAACGTTATAACCAAGAGAACTGAGTTTAATAAAACCAAAATCCTTTTTTACTGTCAGGTTCAATTTGAAGCCTACATCTAGTCTGAACAGAAGACTTAACTTTAGGCAATATTAAATAGCTGAAAATTAAGTGTTTTGCTTTCTTGTATAATAGGATCTTAAAAGTGTTTCACCTGTACTTGGTATTGTGTAAGACAATACCTCTGTATCTGTCTATAGGCTGTTGGTGGCAGTTGTGAAGGACAGAAAATAGGTCATTTGACTACTTCAATTCATCACGATATGAGATAGTTTATTCTTCCTCTGCTAAACAAGGGAAAAACTTTTCTTCTTAAGAGGTAGTACTAACTCCACTGACTCATGCTTTTGTGCTATCAGTTAGATGAGATACTCATTAAATTTTTCATCCATTTGTTACAATGAACATTTAGATTCTCAAATAAGCAAATAAAACACTAGAGAGTAACTTTACAGAAAGATGCATATATATGCATGTAGTTCTAGTCAGTACATAACTGCAGCCATAAAGTACATACATTCGAGTATTGATACATATGTAAGTCTTGTAGTTAGTGCAAATGCCCATATTTGACCTCAAATTTACTACTGGAAAAAAACAGTTCTAATAACCATACAAGGTGATCCTAACTGAAGGTAACAACAGAGCTAAATCAGAAAAGAGAAAAAGTTATAGGTGTTGATACTTCAGTGATGAGCACATCTCTGATGTGACGCTTAGAATTTCTAGCCCGCTCACTTCTTCAGAAAATTCTTACACCATTCACAAAAATACATTCCATAAGTGATGGAAGTGATACATATGCTTCATGAGTGGCTGAAGTTACATATTTTCATAAAGCTTCTATATTAGTGAAATAATAGCCTTCCATGATTCTTGGGGGGGGGGAGGAGGAGGAACCAACTAGGTTTTTTCTTTTATTAGAAAAACTTTATCTTCTTAAATGTTTCCTATACTCTAGTACTTTCCTCTTTAAATAGGTTGAGATTAAATAAAGTATCAGTATACTTTATGCATAACACATTTCAAATATAATATGAATCTTGAGCATTCCTTTTTTAATAAAGTGCAAAGATGAAAGATTAGATTTCTCTCAAATAAAAATAGCAAATAATAAAAAAAAGATGAATCCAGTTACACAGTATTAATGTGTCTTTTTCTTGGCTTTACGCTTCTTGAATTTTCGGTCACGCTCTCTTTGTCTCATTTTTTCATCCTCAATACTAGTGTCACTGTCACAACTTTGCTGTTGTCTCTTTCTTTTAGAGGTGCTTTCATCCACCTGGTGCACTTCACAGTCACTTGAATGTGGCAGGGCCAATTCAAAAGAACTCTGTGCAGACTTAAAATTGGCAGCTTGATTCTGATAGGGAGAAAAGGATAAATTTGAAGGCAGTGATGGAGTCATCTGATAGTAAGGAAATTGTTGACCCATTGGACTCTGTACTGTGTACTGCTGTGCTAAAAAATGGTTCATCTAGAGAAACAGAAACTTGAGTTGTTAACACTGTAAAGAGGAAGTTCTGAAGAGTTTAATTTTGCATGCATTATGGCTTATACAGTGAAAATACTGATAAATTATAAAATAACGCAGAACATTTGAGAATAAAGCTTATATATTTTATTACATCAGCTAGTATAATTGGAAAAAGTAGACGATTTCTTCATGGCAAAGTTAGAACAGAGACATAATCTGATTTAAGATTAAACTGCCAGTTAGTCTTGTGTAAGGTAATTGAACATGGCATTCCTTTCATTTCTTCATCTATGTATTTTATACACATTTGTAACTGCAGTGCCTATTGTTAATGTAAAGACATGCAATTTTTTTTTAACCTGGTTTAACTAATTTTGAAGTTAATGTGGAACAAGGCGCTCCAACGAGGTATAGTGAATCCATAGATCAAAGCACTTGGAACAACACAGTAAGTGCCCAGCTTATTGCTACAGTCCCTAAAGTATCCCAAGAGTCCCTCTCATACAAAACGCACAGCCCAAATACAGAAGTAGAATTACAAAGGTCAGAAAAGAGCGGCTTTCTACTGGCAGTAACCAAGTTTTCTGGCAGTAACCAGAAAAATGATGGGGAGCATATCTGAGTATGTTATATGTGCTGGCAGAGTCCAAGCGAGTAACCTGCCTGGCTCACCCAAATAAAGGTGAGGCAGATGTGTGAAGGCATACATGTGACGAGATCACTTCCTGCTGAAGCTGCAGCAAACTATCATTGGAGACATACTGCAATACCATCCCTTTTAGCAAGCAGAAAATGGGATGAAGTTGGTTGTGTGTGCTGGTCTGCCGAGTTTGGTCTCGGTGTTTATGTACTGCATTGTTACTGAGGAGTGGGTTCATCGGCGAGCACAGCGTGGGAGATGTGGTACACTCCCAAGCCTTCCAACCACAGTGGAGGGGATGGGAAAGCGTGTGCAGGCACCAGCTCTTCTGAGGGCACGGCCTGGGAAGAGGGGAGGCAGGCCACCACATCTGTGCAAACAGGGAACCTCTCCATTTTCCTGCTCAGATTGCAGCTAGCTAATCTACCCAGACTTCGCTTCTACAGTTACAAAGGGCTGGCCATTCCCCAGTCAGACAGGGTGGCAGCAGTACTGTCCGGAGTTGGTACCTCACATTAAATGTTGGGTTTCTTCAGTCCTGCTGATCCATACTCGTCAGATTCAGAAGCTCCATGATGTGTTTGGTGAGTAGGGTTTGGCCCACAGGTCTGAAGGGAGCTGAAGAGACTACTTCCCTTGCCTTGTGGAGTATCTCAAACAAAAGAGATTAGGACAAGAATGGCCCGGTGCGCCAGAGTCTCTTAGAGGGGAAGTGGAATACGGGTTGTCGCTATCTACTGCTGTGAAAGTAAATCATGAATGTGAGAACTGCAGGGGCGTGTAAAGGTTCAGGCCAGAAACCCTCAAACTGTTGTTGCCCTAACCTGGGCAGTGGTGATTTGCTGGGCGACTTTTAGGTTTGGTTTTAGGACATTTCAAACTTCTGCTGGGCATTTCTGAATTGAGTAGAAGAGCTAAGAGGTTCCCTGACTGAATTAGCTGTATATGAAGAAGCTATTGCTCGCATGGCTGTAATTTTACTAGGTTAGCTTGTTTCACCAAGGGGATTTGATTTGGAACGCAGTACGCAGTACGGGAGAGAGCTCCATCTCTAGACTGACATTTTTAGCCTCCCTAAGCTATATACCTTTAAGACATTCCTGCAGTAAGAAAACAGTTTAGTTTGGTAGATCCCCTGTTATTATAGTACCCTTAAGTGCTAAAATAAATAGACCTAATACCATCAAAGTTAGCAGCCTAAACCACATTTTGAGACATTAAACAAGCACTGTTGTTTGCAGAAATGCAGAATACATTTGACTTCATAAAAAAGCTCCCAAATTTTTAACTTCTAACACAAACTCACCATCTTTTGAAAGCCTGAGTATTCATGAGGTAAACTACTGTTCATTGGAAAAGGAGTAACAGGAAATGGAGGATTTCCATAAGGCTCTTGATACCTAGGGAAAAACAAGGAAATGTACAAAGACTAGACATCCACCACATATTGCTTACCAGAGTGCTGAGATTAACTTATTAATATCCAAGAGGAGAACTGAGGTATTAACAACTGGACTTCCATGAAAAAAAATGATAAAACAAGGAAAATACACCCAAAGGCTCAATTAATGAGTAATCCTCACATGTACTTAAGTACAGACACAAAAGGGTTCTGGATTTCACCATGGGAGTTTAGCTTCCACAGAGAGTTCTGTCACATTTGTAAATGAAAATGTTGAAACATTGAAAAATACTGAATCTGGGGTGTTCAGGCTTCCATTATAACAGGTTTATACCTGTTTATACCTGTGCATTCCTATGTGCATGACAGCTGCTTGTACATACACACACAAAAAATACAGATATAAACTCAGTGGGGTTTAAAAAGATTATCTCCATTGTCAGATTTTTCCCCCCCCTAACAACTGCAAACATTGTTAGTACAAACACCATATTTCAGTATTTTCTTGTGGTCCTGTATCTTGCAGAAACAAATAAAGAATGGAAAATTCAAGCTAACTGAACTTCCGCCAAGCTAAACAACCAAACATTAAAATTAACCACAGCCCATTGCAAGTCATCAGTAAGGATGCAATTAAAGCATGCAACAGCTGTTTTAATGAAAAGCCTAAAGACTGCTCTACTGCATTAACTAATTTTCTTAATAAGATTTTTTTAAAATTATAATCATACAGTTCATTCACAGGTGATTTTTGTTACCTATATGAAGGTGAATATAAGTCAATATAGTTCTCAAAACCATGCGTAGGGCTGTTTAGTTCTGATGAGTGAGAACTCCCTGTAAATAAGACAAGAGCATAATGACTATTCAGTTACAACTATTCAATTAACAAGTTAAAAACACAGAACGTGTTGTGTCATCTGTAGTGTGCTAGCATATCTAAGGTAGTATATAAAGGTAAGGTGCCATTTTATGGCAGATAATCTATAGCATCATTTTACTGCTTAAAAATGTTCATTTATCATTTATTCACTTACAGAAGCTGTCGTGGTTTAACTTCAGTTGGCAACTAAGCACCACCCAGCCGCTCACTCACTCCCCCCCACCCGGTGGGATGGGGGAGAGAATTGGGAGAGCACAAGTGAGAAAAACTCATGGGTTGAGATAAAAACAGTTTAATAATTGAAATAAAATAATAGTAATAATGTAAGAATAACAACAACAATAATACTACTACACAAAACAAGTGATGCACAGTGCAATTGCTCACCACCTGCTGACCGATGCCCAGCCAGTCCCCGAGCAGCGGCCCCCCCCGGCCAGCTTCCCCCAGTTTATGTACTGAGCGTGACATCACATGGTATGGAATGTCCCTTTGGCCAGTTTGGCTGTGCCCCCTCCCAGCTTCTTGTGCACCTCCAGCCTTCTCAGTCGGTAGAGCATGGAAAACTAAAAAGTCGGTGGCTAGTGTAAGCATTACCTAGCAACAACTAAAACATGGGTGCGTTATCAACTTTGTTCTCATCCTAAATCCAAAACACAGCACTGTACCAGCTACAGTGGTAATTAATTTCCAGGAAGGTAATTAACTCTGTCCCTGCCAAAACCAGGACAGAAGCATAAATCAAGGCTGTTGAAGTAATCAAGAACAGAATAATTCCCATTCAGTTACAGACACGGGAGATTGCTTCTGATTTTAGGAACCTCAACCATTCTACTTAAACCCAGCAACTGCTCTGTACAGCCTTTGAAGTAAGGAGTGGCACAGTGCATAGTGGGAACACAAGTCCTTAATGTTTGGGTTGCAAATGCTGCCTGATCATTAGCTTTCTAGAAGGTTTCTTTTCATAAACATAAAATGAAGAATGTGACTCTGATTTGACTATGTTCTTCGAACTACAATCCCTTCCACTGAAAACAACAGCTCTGATAACTCTCTGGCTTTAGTATAAAAACTATCAACAGCTTGATAGTTGCTGCACTTACTGAATCAACTTTACCTGCCAGACTGCAAGTTAAAGTCACATCCTGATTCCTAAATATAATCTGGTGTGAAAATCTGTGTTGCTATGTTCTCCATGCGGTGTGGTCTGAGCTGGCTTGCAAGTTATGCTGTTCTAAGCCAACATATTATATTCTCCTAGTAAACAAAAAATACTGAATCCTTCCCTATGCAAAAGCCACAAGAAGTTTTTGTTTAAAAAAAAAAAAAGGACTGTAATTTGTTTCAGCTATAAATCATCATCTTTGTAAAAGACTGTAGGATTCAAAAAGTCATTAAAAAAAAATTATAAAGTCTTAAAGGTTAATCATTGAGACTACTAAACGTACCAAACCGATACTGCACTTTAATTGGTCTTCCATACAAACGGATTCCATTCAGCAGAGCTATTGCATAAGGCACTGATTCTTTGTGCTTAAAGCAGACAAATCCAAAAGACTTAGGTTTTCCTTCTTTGTCCATACAAATCGTCACTTTGGTTAATGGTCCAGCCTGAAAGAAATTTGTATTATTTTCTCACAGAAATTAAGAGAGATTGAAACTTCATTCTGTTTTGAATATTTCATGATGATGTATATTTTGCCATAGTCAGAAACAGTGTAAGTTTCTCAGTATAAGAATCTCTACTTAATTTTGAAAATCTCTCTCCACATTCCCCAAGCTCAAATTCTGAGTCTTCTACAAACGAAAATCAGCTCTGCAAATGTTAAAAGGGAACCAAGCATCAGCCCATGGGTCAGATAATCAGATTTTGGGATTATTTTTCAAATATGATGATGATAGCTGCTGCAAGGGGAAAGACTAATTTACTGACTCCATAGCAAAAGTTACCTTATGCGTGTACAGCTGCTAGTACAATTATTGCAGAGGCTTTTTGCACAGCTAACATAACTAAGCAAATTGATAATATCAGCTATGTAAAAGTGACCTACTCCATTAATATGCTTCTATTTTACTCTTGCTTAAATTCCTAAAATGGGCAGCATCAACACTGTGGGAAAGCAAACCCGAATGGAGAGTAGTGCTTCTGGAACCACCACAAAACAGTTTTCTGTACTGCCTAACCCTCATCACAACTGCATGGCAAGGAATCAAGAGACCCTATCATCTCATCAGACATAACATACCATTTCTGCCCTCCCCGCCCCCCCCTCCCAAAAAACCCCCCCAAACCACACCCTTTGGCTGAAATATCTTCATTGAGAAGTTCCACCTCTGCCTACATGTACCATTTTAATCCTTGCATAGTACTTCTAGAACCAAATTAAAGCAGTAATATTCCATAAATACTGGCTCTACTTTCAATGAAACTGTCATTTTCATAATAGATATCGAAGATGATGAATTTTCTCTGCACAAGACGGAATCAGTGTATTAGTCACCAAATTAACAGTTTCTTATCAAACAAACTATGCGTCTGTATGGCTGATTTAGCAGAGTGAAAAGAAGTGGCCAACAGCAGTCTCCTGCCACAGCTCAGGAGCATTAAGGATGCAACAACTTAACTTTAGGAGGATGTAATATCCAGATGAGCAATGAAGTGAACATAAGTTACAAAAAAATCCATCAGTAAAAAAAAAAAATTACTGAATGTCTAAATCACTGTAGATGATGGAGAATTCATTGTTCTGAACCAAAAAATAGCACTCATCGGTAGAACCGGCTTCCACTACTACTGCTGATGCAATATGTACTTTTCAGTAAAAGTCGCTCAGAAGTCATCTATAGCTTCAGGCAAACGCAAGTTAACTCGTAACAGCTTTACAGCAATTAAACTGCATAAACAGTTAAACATTCCAAATAAACACACGGCATATGCTCGGATGAAGAAAATAAGCCATAGGGAGTAATCTACTTTATTATTCTGCATTTTCAACGATTACTGTCAAACAATAAATCTGCAGTTTGTCTGCTGTGAGCATTCAGAGTGATGTGAAGCCATCTCCCTTATTATACCCTCCATGTTGTCAGAGTGAAGACATTAAAGATTGTCATCTGTGATAATAATGTCGGATTGCTGTATGCTTTTGCCAGCTGTGTATAAACTAATCTTCAATTAAGTAAGATGCTTTTGCTGAAAAATGAAACACCCCCACCCCCCAGCTCTGGTGAAAAGGGAAGTCATATAGACAAACACAAAGGATCAAAAATAATGTACCATTTATTATTATTGGTGCAGAGGGTGATCAGGCTATACAGCAATGGATACTACCTAGGTTGTCCTGTGCAGGGAATCTTCAAAATGTTGATCTTGTCTTTCCAAATATCTTGAAGTTTGCTGGGTTTTTTTTTTGTTTGTTTTGGAGGGTTTTTTGTTTTTGTTTGGGGTTTTGGGGTCTGTTTGTTTGTTTGTTTTTACAGAAGGGCATTCAGGAAGCTTCTGAACACATTTATTTTTGCTCGAGTTGGCTCCTTAAGGCATTTTTGTTGTTGCTCTGCACTACACTGCAGTTTTTAAAAAAACTACGTATCTTCAGATTATTATTGGCCTAACGAGGAGGATCTGGTTCTTCAAGAACTAGAAGCAACGAACTCAAGTCCTTTGCAGATCAGTCTTTCAAATATGTAGTCTTCCTGTTCATAAATAAAAATATTCATAGTTTAGAAGTAGTAATGGATACTTGCTTGTTATCTGATGGGGGAAAAGCGAGAGGTCAGGAGTGCATCTTTAGGACTATGCCACAGCAGGAATATTGAACTGTATACTTTCCAAGAAAGGACGATACTGCAATGAGAAGCATATGCTGTTGCAGCAAAGACAGAGAAACCTGAGTGAGAACATGATGAAGAGAAGGAAAAGCTAAGTAGGTGTTATTGGGGTGACCTAAAGACCCAGATAGAAGTCTGCAGTTGGATGACTGCTGCAGATTATGCAGAAGCGTCATGCAAAACTGCATTCTGAGAGCATCCGCTTATTTTTATCACTTTTGTACCAGAATTTGTATGGTATTACTCATGTCCCCTGGTAAGATAAGCTTGCTTAACCTAACATTTACAGTTAAACAGCAGACTACTGTTTAGTATTGGAAACAGGTAGGAATACTGCATAGAAAATAAGGAAAAAAAAAGAAAAGAAGAAGAAACAACTCTTTCTTAGCTAATTTTAGGGAAAAGTTAAAAACTGAAAGTTAGAAAGAAATGGGAACAGCTAAAAACCCAAAGGGCTAGAATATACCAAACAAAAAGGCCTTTCAGTGCAAATGGGGTAGCACGCTGAGGTCTTACCTAGTTAACAAGACAAATATCAGATTAATCGGTGGAATAAAACCGGTGAGTAGAAATAGTTCTGATTAGCAAATGAAATAGCAAGAGAACAGATGATTCTGCCCACCTCTTTTTTTGCACTCTTTATTTTGTAAACTCACCAGAAGGAAGCAAGGTTCATTCTGAGACTGGGGGAAATTAGTGGATTGGTAGAAGCAAGTTTATCACCATACCATCAGCTAAACTGTCCAGTCAGAGTCTGGGACCTTTTAGCTTGACAGAGGCTGACTGGATCACACCAGGAGGAAAAAAAACCAAAACCACAAAACAAACACACCACAAACAAATTCAGGAAAAGCCCATAATCAGCAACTACTGTCAATGCATCTTGAAATTTGATGCTCGCATTAGTGATACAATGCTCCCTGCTCTCCATATTCTCCCCCTCTTTTCCTTACTACTTTGAGGTTAAGAAGCCTGGCTTAGCCAGAGATGCTGTCCATATGAAATCAAAACTGAAGCCAAGTCAGTGTCTTTAACATTTTCTGTCTTCGCCGTTTTCTTTCCTCCTGGGCATACCTTATTTCCAAAGAAAGAGAATTAAGCTCAGGTTTGAAACAGGTCCAGCTATTATTTTCCCACCACCTCCCTGAAAACCCCACCAATGGAATTTTTAATACCTTCTCAAGCACCAAAACATAAACCATTTTGATATGAAGGTCATTTGTAGGTGAAAGTCCAGAGCCCCACCTGCAGCTCCTTCCTATTGCCTCTCGCACTGTTAACAGTTTCAACCTTGCTCGATGCACCTTCAGGTTTTAGACTGGTTTTTCTTAAGCAACTTATTGATCAAAAAATTCTTGCTCAGAATGTATTAAAGAAAGCGTAAAAAGATTTTTTCCTTGGGGATTTTAAAGACATCTTTAAATTACTTAACTTCCTGACTACCGTGGGGCCCATCGGTGGCACCAAAACTTGCACGGCCGGGAGGAGACAAAACCGAGGGAGGGGAGACGGGCGGGACAGGGACCGCTCCCGTCCGCAGCGCCGAGGGTGACGGGGCAGCAGCGGCAGTCGCCAGCAGGCGGAATACGAGAAGGGCTCCGGCTCCCGCCCCCGCGGACGGCCGCGCACTGTGGCCTGCGGGCAGCCGGCTCCGGCCGCCGCACCCCGCGGCGCGCTGCCGGCAGGCCCCGGCCCCGGCCCCGGCCCCGGCCGGCCGGCGGCTTCGCGCTTTCCGGCCGCTCGCAGCGCTTCGCTCCTGCGGCGGAGGCTGCCGCGGCCGCTCCCCAGCCCAGAGCGCCGGGGCCTCGTCTCGCCCCTGCCCGGCCCCGGGGACAACACGGCCGCCGCGCCCGGCTGGGGCCCGCCGAGGCCTCCGCCCTGCGGCCCCGTCCCGCCCCTGGGGCCCGCCCTCCACCTGCAGGAAGAGCTCGTAGAGGATCTCCTCCCGCACGCGGCTCTCCAGGTTGCCCACGAACAGCGTCCGGTCCGCCTCCTCGGACCGCCCCGGCGAGGACATGGCGGCGCCGCCACCGCCGCCGCGTACCACCGAGGGAGGAGATGGGGCAAGCGCCGCCGCTGCCGTAAAGCGTTGCGCGGCGGGGCGCGTTGCTAGGGAGCGGGCTCGGTGTCCTAGCAACGCGGGCGGGCGGGCTGCCGGAGGGCTTCGTGTGAGGGGAGGAGCGTCGCGCAGAGGCGGGGGCGCCGAGCTGTGAGGGGACAGGGGAGGCAACGCAACGCAACGCAAGGCAACGCAACGCAAGGCAACGCAACGCGGTGGGCGTAGGTCTCGCTGGAGGCGTTATCGTAGCTGCGGCAAGGCCTACGTTTTGTTTAATAGCGTTTTTGAGAGACGCTGAGCGTGCGGCGAGTTGGTGCCAGGCGGGGCAGGCGCTCGCTAGTGCCGTTATTCTGTGGGGAGCTTCAACGCGTTAAGAGGCGTCTTATTTTTTTCTTTTCTGCGTTTCCCCTGCTGACCGGAGGAAGAGATCATTATTGTCAGACCTGCCAGTGGAAGCGTGTATTGTACAGAAAGGTGGCCTCGGGAAGAAGCGTGTGTGTGCCCCTGGAGTGTTTCCTTCTCGTCTGCGTGAAACTGCAAGCGAAGGGAAGAGCTGGGAGAAAAGGGCATGACCACACGAGAACAGACCTGTTCTCGCCTTGTTCTCCCCTTGCCAGCCTGTGGAGCAGGTGGATGCTGCAGCTGCTGGAGTAGGGCCGAGTGACAAAGACTTCAAAAGCCTTTAAAGCCCTCAAGTGTTCTAGTCGTCAGTATGATAAAGCGTTGTGATAGTTACTAATAGAATACACAGGTAAAGTGTCGGATGTTGTACGTCTTTCAAGATTCAAAAAGAACTGGAATATGATTGCTGTCTTTAAAGCTGAAGTTATGCCCGCATTATAACCCACTGTCGCGTGGTTGCTACAAACAGGTTTCAAGCACGTACGCACATTTAACATTCAGTATATATTTTTAAGGTGGTGTTTTACAAAGAAGCACGTTTTCAGGAGTCATCCTGATGGCAGCAATGTGAAAAATATTAATTTTTTTTCTTCCCCAAGCATAGATGGTGTGCTTTGCCTCAATGCCCATTATTTTCAAATGGAGGCTTAGTTACTGACTCGTGAAGTCTATTTAGAAAGGGATTATCAATTTACAGGAATTATAAGCCTCAGTGTAGAATACCTAATGAGTCTTAAATTTCTTCCAGCCAGTCAGGGTTTTTCCCTTTGTAATCTTTAGACAGCTTTTTTTCATAGTTTAACATACTGCATTGCAAAAGCCAAGTGTGATTTCATCTTGCCTGAAAGGGAGCAGTGCTCTTAAGCCAGCGGTTAGAGAGGAATTTTTCTGGAGAAGTGGCTTGATTCATAAGAGAAATGAGAATTGTTACAAGAATTGCTATGAGAATGGGATTTCCCAAGATTACAAAATCCTTGAGGGTAGAGAGAAGATTAGAAGGGGAAATACATTTACATGTGACCACGGATCAGGATATTGAGTCTTGCGTAAGAATTCGATCTTAATCTTGAAAACCGTGCTGTAATGTTTTTAGCTGTTATTTCATCAGAAACTTTGGGGGGTAAACTGATTTGTAAAAGTGCCATCCTGTTACCTGTAAATCATAGTAATCTTGTACTGTAATAAAATGAAGTTTTTACATTTTTCTTTCAACTTGAATACTTGGCCAGTCTTGAGGGTTTTTTAATAGCTGGCGGACTGTGGGCTCCCCAAAAAGCATCAGGGTTTGTTCAGGAGGTACTACTGCTATGGTCCTGAGCGCTGTGGGGGACAGTCAAAGTCCTGAAGAGGCAGTGCCGGCATCCTCCACTGGTTTGCATAAGGCACTTTTGGAGCAGGTAACTCTGAATTTCAGTACGAGAAGTGTATCCTTGTGAGAAAAGCAGTGGACTTAACAATATGCAGCAAAGTGGGATGGGCAGGGCCTGAACTTTGAGGGTCTCGCATCTGTGACAGTGTACTTGAAACTCAGAGTCACCTTGAAGGATTTACCTGTCAGTGGGATGTCAGCAGAAACTATAGTGTAAATAGTAATGGTAGTTAAGGTTTATGAATTTCTAAGTGGCGTGAGTGCCACTGTTGGTGAACAAAGTCCCCTTGTCATACCACAGAGAGGTGAGTCCAACAGGCACTAGTTCAACATCCTGATTAATACCGCAAAACTTTCTGGGCGTCCATTTAGTAAGGGAGTCCTTTCCTGACACTGGTTTCAGAGGGCTTTAAAACTGTTTCATGGGTCATTCTATTGACATGGGTGGCACTGTACTTTACTTACATGTGAGCTGGGCTTACTGGTTTTCGGTTCAAGAGGGAACTTAAAATTTCCTTTTTTTCTCCCGTTCATGTGTAAAAGAACAAGTGTATTTATTCACAACTAGTGGCATTAGGTATACGTAAAGGTACATATGTAAGGTTTTCTTCTAAGATCAGACGATTGGCTCTTGGATAAGCACGGTAGATGTTTTACTAGGGCCATTGCCGGTTTGTTTTTAGTGGTGTTGAGCTTTCCATGCTTTAACTTGTATATGAATGCGTATTGCACACTGAGTGCGTGCTGAGGCTGCCTAACTGGTGGTTGCTTGGGTGCACTAAGTTTTTGCTATAACAGTAATCTATGGTAAAAAGTAGGGAGGGGAAAGAGCCAACTTGACACTATACCATTACTTGGTCTAAGTAATATGTAATGTCAGTAGGGCTGTGCTTTTACAGTAATGGTTGGGCAACGTGTCAAAGATTTGAGATGAAGAGGGAATGCAAAGGCATAACAAGAGCTGCCTTAGTGAACTTTACTGAGAATAGGGTGACAAATTTGAGAAATGGAAGCAAAAAAGTAATAAAAGCTTACCGGTTAAGCTGAGTTGATTTTCATACGAGTAGACATACTGCATCTTCTTCTCCTTGTGGCTGCATTCAAAGGGGAAAGGACTTTGAAGAGACCTCCTAAAGACTATCCACTGCAGAAACTTGTGTAGCACAGCTTTGCTGAGCTGCTCAGAATCATCAAGCCAGCTGAAGAGACCGATCACTTAAAAGTAAGTAAAGAAACAACCCCCCACCCCCCCCCTTAATTGTTGTGGAAGGAAAAGGAGACCTTATGTTTAGAAGCACTGTGAAGGATATGCTATGCAAAAAACATTCCTGGGATGCATCTGCCTCATATTTGAGTGGTTATGGTATGTTTTTCTTTCTCCTGCAGGGGAAATAATTGGGGGCCAGATATAGGCAAACTGAGCGTCCAGACGTCTCACTTGAATAATGCAGAGTTTATCTGCCTCTTTGCCTCACTGTGAACTCTAAGAAACTGAAGTTTGACCTCTTGTATTTACCCAGTGAATTGGTTTGTAAATAAATGAACTTCACAAAAATAAATGTTTCTTCATCTTTTTTATAGTTTGGGAAACGGAGGGAACAAAATTAAGTGACATACCCAAAACACCTAGCAAGTCAGTGTCTGAGTGAGATTTGTGTGGCTCTAAGCTCCATCTCTCTCCCGTATAAGTGCTTTCACAGACCTCCTATGGATTTAGATTAGAGAATGACTCCTTGGAAAAAGCTCAGAAGATAATTTTGTGCAAAAATAATCCATGGAGGTACAGTTCTCAGAATTATTTTCAAGTTCTTACAGAAAAATTCTTCTGTCACCAAATGACTTTTTGTTCTAAGTTTCTTTTGGCCGTCCCAGCGCCTCTAATTGCAGTTGAGTGACACGCTTTTAAAAAGACACATGGTGGGTCTGTAATGTGATGTACCTCTAGTTACTCTGCTTCCTAAATTCCACGCGTGTAACAGAGTTGTCAGTAATACATAACATCGATGGCTTACATGTAAATCTGCTGATAGCCAAAGAGAGAGGGAAATAGATTAAAAAACAGCCACAACCCTTAAAGACGAGAAACCACCCTACATACTGAAGTCATTCAATAGGAGGAGTCATGAATTGCAGAAGCTTGAATAGAGCTTTGCTTTCTGCTTCCTCCTCTACGTGTCACTTACTTCATTAGTGGCATTCAGTTAGGTTGGAAATCTAGCATACTATAAGGAAACACTAGATTTGCCACTTGTCCGTGGATATTACGTATTGCTTTTCTCCATTTCCACATGCTGAAATGGTGGTTCTTCATCTGCTTGGTATACTGGGTGAAATCAGGTAAGAACCGCTAGCTTATTCTTTGCGATGTAGTCTCTTGGCTTTATTGAAGCATAAAAAATGAATATTCCTTCATTTAAATTGGCCAGAAGATTAAACTTTGTGAATTATGCCTAATGGAGCAGACAATTAGTAAAGAGGATTTGATGACTTTGAAACTGAGGCGTAGGCTTTCATTTTAAAGTAAATAGAACAAAGCCTGATACTTTATCTCTGGCTGTACTTTGCACAGAGACACACTCAGGTATGTGCACTTTGTACAAAGTAAAGAGGTAATTGTGAAATAGTTTTAACATGTTAACCTAAGTTTATTTTTTGTTTCTGATTTGATAGGTCGACAGGTTTTCAAGTTATGTGTTATGCTTTAAATAGTAAAATTTAGTTAAAAAAAGTCAGCGTGCACTTAAGATTTTCCCCTTTTCAACCACCGAAGGTACTTAAATGCTTACAAACGTACACAGGAAAGTTAAAATTGCATATTAACTGAGTTAAGCTGCATATGTAACTGCCCAATGCCTATCTTTATGTTCTGACTGTGCAGAAAAGTGTATGTGAGTACTCCCACAAGCGTGTGCAAAGGGCGGCTGGGTATTCCTTCCAGTAATCAATCAGAAATAGGAGTTTGAAAAACCTCCCCGCAATGACTCCTCGCTAAACAATTCAAAGTATTAAATCTATAAATCTATTTATAGTACTTATCTAATTCCACAGTAAAGACATCATCTTTTCTTTTTTTCTCTATTTACTTTTCAAAGAATAACTGCTGTCACTTCAGAGCCATAAGTAAATGAGTTGTTTCCCTTTGACATTTCCCAGCTAGTAAATAGGTTTCGTCAGTTAAAATAATTTCCTTGTGATCGATTTCTCAATTCCATGGACCAGACTGTGTCTCTGCTTTATGTCACTGTCATTCCACTGGCTTTAGAAGAATTAATTCTTATTTCTACCAATCAAATGATAAGAAATCAAAACATTTAAATGGTATGGAGGAACACTTCAACAATATCTTAGCATGAATCTTTTATATGTTAGATATGTAGGAGTGAATTATAAGGATCAGTGATTAAACTTTGATTTAAGAACAGTATTAGGCAAAAATGGAAGAGTTTCATGTTGTAGCTTTGAATCTGAATAGCAAAAATTTAATGAAGTGGCTGTTTCTTATCATTTAGCTTTGTATATGACATTTGTGTAACAGAATTTCTATTCTAGTTTTATTGTCTTATATCATTATATGAAAACTAGGGATTAAATGTGACACATTATATTAACATCTCAGTAGCATGTCACATGTATGACATTTTACTGGGTTCCTGAATACCATTTTCATTAAATTCAAGGCAACTGCAGCTGAATAGCTCTTAATTTTAGAACTTTTTCTTGGATAAGTCTCAGCAATGAAACTGAGTTGCCTTCTTGTACCACTAGTTAGTTAATAATGTGTCCAGTAATCACAGTAAAAGTTACTTAAATTATTCAATGTCAAAATGAGGAGGTCAGTGATACTTATTTTGAAATATAGGTAATTCTAACTTTTCCTAGACATAATAATTGTAGCTATTGTCGTAAGGTGATGATAGGAATGAAACTTTTGTGTGGATGATTTGAGACAGGAAGTTTCAGGCCATTTCTAACACTCTGTAACTTCAACCCTGTTCCGGTTTGCAAATACCCATTATTTTTTGTGATGTCCAGTCCAGAAGTGACTGGTCTAGTCATTGTAGATACATGGTTTGGCCTAGAGGTGATTGGTCTAGCTCCCTAAGCGAGTTACTGTCTTCACCACATCTTTACTGCATCTTAAGTGCTGTGATTCATATTGTTTAGCTTTGTTTAGATCTGCACTATAGTATCAAATACATTTTTCAGATGCCTTGCAACCCCCCCGCACTTGCCCTTCGCAGCTTTATAAACTGGTGAGGGCTCACTGTCCGTCTCAGATGTGCAAATGTGGTGGATTCAGTTCTGCCTGCTAGCCGCTTGCTGGGAAAAGGAGAAGCGCTAGAACTGCCTCTCCTGTAACTCAAAAATTTTGAGAAATTCAAGTTAGTTTTTTATTATTTTTTAAGGAACTGAGTAGGTACTATTTCTCTTCCTACTTTTTCTTTCTTGAAGTTGACTGAGTCTTGTTTCACAAAGTTGTTAATGACAGGAAAATTGAGAAAGGTGCCATCAAATATCAGACAAAAGCCTTGTATAAAGTTGCATAGCCCACTAGAAGTCAAGAGGTTGGCCCAGATTTCTTTGGCCATACGCCAGCTAACAGCATAGTGAAGGTGAAGAGGCCATACAGAAGAACTGTGACAGGTGTCAGCATTGTGCCCAGAATCCTGAAGTGGCTTATCCACACAATGTGACCTCAGTAGCCAAGGGATACTTTTTAAAGCATTAACTTTTGATGTTGATAAGCACACGGGAAAAATTAAGTCTTTTTGGACTCTTTTGAAAATCTCCATCCTCTTGCCGATCCTGAGTGATCTACAGCTTAACCTTGTATGCTACAACTGTCTGAGCACAGAAATGCCAAATACTACATTTTTTCTTGTGCCATTACATACATTGACCTTACAGATTCTTATTTTTTCAAACTCAGAACAGGATCCTTTGTTTCTTCTTTCTTTGTTCCTTGGTAATGGTGTCCTTACAGTGATCCAAAACTAGGGGAGGGTTCTGGGTCATCCCCGTACTGTCAGGCAACCGTTTCTTATTGCTAGATCAAACAATAAGGTCTAAGGATTGGCAACTTTGACACCCTGGCCAAAAGAGGAAGAAACAACCACAGCAGTCTTCCTGTTTATATACCAGTTGTGAAAAAATTCTGAGAACCTAAATTTGGTGGTTAAGCAAAGGCTCTTATCAACACTGACTACTAATTTTTGTTTGTTATGGAGAAAATATATGGTTCGGGAACAATTGGAAAGGTTAATTTTGTATTTGAAGGGTTCAGAGGAGCATAGTGGTATCTGCAGAGTCATTAGTTAAACTGTGTGTCCTTGTTGTTCAGTGCACATGCTGGCACCTTATTGCAAAGGTCTGGAGTGAAGAAAAAGGAAGTTGCTCACTGTTAGTGGAAAAATGTGGAAAGAAAAGTGAAGAGGCGGTATTGCAGGTGGTCTAACTCATCGAATGACTGTCTAACATTTTCATTTTTTTCAGATGAGGAGGAAGAATGTCCTGAATTTACAGATCTTAATATAGGCAATGCTTTGTCTGGGACAGAACTGCATGTCCAGCTACTGCTATACACAAGGGAAAATCCAAATTGTTCTGAGAGACTCATTGAACATAATGTTACTGCATCTGTGTACTTTAATACCTCCAGGAAAATTGTCTTTGTTATTCACGGCTTCAGACCAACAGGATCTCCACCGGCATGGCTAGGTGACATAAAGGAGCTTTTACTGTCTTCAGAGGATATTAATCTCATTGTAGTTGATTGGAATCGTGGTGCTACAACTGTGAATTACATAACTGCTGTTGAAAACTGCAGAAAAGTTGCAGAAATACTGAAGAACTATGTTGACCAGATGCTGGTAAGGCAGAGAGTTGCATCTGTTCTGAATAAGTTTAAATAGCATAGCTTGAGTGGGAATGGATATTTAAAATAGGTCTAAAGAGAAGCCCAGTGAACAATATCAAATGACATTTCTTTACCAAAGTATTTACTAACCTTGCATGCAGTTATTACTGCATATCTTCAACTCCACCTGAGTTCTTGCTTCCCTTTCACTGAAGTGTGCCTGGGAGTGCATCTGATTTCTTTAGCCAGCTGGAAGTTTTAGGTCTTCTGGAAAGAGTGAATGCACTAGTGGGGAGGTGAAGTGAGAGATGTTCAAATAGTATGCAACATTAAAATTTCACAAAAGCATTGCTCTACTCTTTTTACTCTTAAACTACTATAATTAAAGATTTTAAATGAAAAAGAAATCACTGACAGAGGAATAAATATTTGTTCCAAAATGATATAAACTTCTTGATTCTAGAGGGAGTTGCTGAAACAATTGTTGATGCCAGTGGTCTTAACTGGGCTTTAGATTTGTTGCTTAATCAAATGAATAAAACGTTATCATCTCATTTATGCCATTGTTAGATTTAGCACTTGATTTTTCTTCTGTTCTCACCGCTTATTTTCCCAGCCATTCTCAGAAATTTTGAATGCTGTGCAGTAAGAAAATATTCATGTGGAATTTGAGTAAAAGACCCAGCATTCTGAGAAAGGCTGAGGTGAAAGAAGAGAAAGCCCATCAGAATCTGTCCTCTGGGACTAGATATAGTGATAACAATTTGTAATTTTGACAGTAAATTTATTGTTATGGAATAGAAAAATAAAATAGGACTATAAGAACAGTCTCCAGTCCAGAGTGGGTTAAAAAGGTGTATTTTGCGAATTTCTTGATGGAGATTTTTGATTAATTGCTGGTTACAGATCTGCCTGGCAAAGCAATGACAGCAGGGCATGCTTGGGCCGATCTTGTTGTGCGAGTCGTCGAAGTGATGGTGGTGGGGTATGTTGTGTCCCACAGCTATCAGTTTCATACTTGCAAGCTGTCGTGAAGCCTTTGTTAATTCATTTTGAGATGCATTGTATGTCAGATCCCACATATCATCCCATCGCTTTGCAGAGATTCCAACAGGTCTGCTGATACTCTTTCAGAGTTCTTCAGCAGGTGTTTTTTTTTAAATACTGCCTGCTTTGTAGAATGGGCATCTTAAGGCTTTCCTGCAGTTGTGCATTTGGCACCATTATTCAGCAGTTCTGCAGTATAAGTCTTTGTTAATGGTATTATGTTTTTAATTTATTTTATTGGAAGGCTAAGGCAGGGGGAGAATTTTTTTTTTCCTAGTCCATAGTTTTGGTTCATCTTTCCTGTATCTGGTAAATGTCTTCCTCTTCCCTCTCCTGCTCCCCTTCTAACTAGTGTGACATTTTGGAAGAAATGTGACTCAAGCTTCCTTTTTACATTTTTCTAGTCAAATAATTTCATAATTACTACACTGTTTTAACTAGTACAGCATGGCAAACTGAAAAGAACTTTGTCGTTTCCATTTGTTTTTAAAGTTAGGAAGTTAGAGTTGTAACTTAGAGTACTGACAAAAAGTGAAAACTAAATCAGTCTACTGATGTCTGTTCAGTTAACTGTGTGTGTGGCTGTGGCTTTGGGTTTTTTTTCCCTCATAGGTGAACGGAGCTTCTCTTGACTCTATGTATATGATTGGAGTTAGTCTTGGGGCTCATATAGCTGGTTTGGTTGGCCAGAAGTATAATGGCAAACTTGGCAGAATTACAGGTAAGGCTTTTAATCCTGATACACATATTCTAATATACCTTGTATTGTTATAGCTGTGAATCACATAGGTGCTAGCACTGAAATATCGACAAATGAGAACTGCCTAGTAACATACACGAGGAAAAATGTATCCCTGCTAGAAGTTCAGAAAATTGTGAAAGTCTGCCTTCAGGACATAAATTACAGCTGAAATTTTCCAACCTGTTTACCTCTAGTCTCTCAAATGAAAATTGAATGCTACATCCAAATGCCACTTAAGTTAAATGATATGCTACCTGGGTTTCTGTCTAGTTGATGGAGCAAGTCAGGTCCCTCTGAAGGGAAGTTCAAAAGCTCTTGGTCAGACCACAGGAATCAGGCACAAGGATTTAGTTTCAGTTTGAGGTATCCGAACATGGTGTAGGCTTTAGTACGTTGAGCTATCTCGTACAGGGAGCTTAGATCAGGTGTGCAACCTGTGTATGGATACTGCAAATTTTACCTCATAGTTGTTGCATTGTCAGCATTGCCATCTGCAGGAAGTGGTGCATACAATGAAAATTGGAGTACCGTCATTTGGGTACGTCTTTCAGGACCAGGGTTGCATGAAGTTCAGGATTAACTTTTAGATGCTGGTTCCCAGGGCAGAATCCACAGTGCTAATTTGGGTGCACAGGCTCCAGATACTTCTTGTGGTGAAAGAGCAAAACTCACTGCAGCTAGTGTGTTGAGAAGGAAGCTGACTCAGCTAACTATCAGAAAAGGTGCTAAGGGGACATGGGACTGTTGGATCCTGATAGTGTTTAGGATTTAAGAGAGTGGCTGTTTTCAGGCTGAAAGGAGGCAGTTACCTCTCTTTGAGATTCATAGCTCCAAACCCTCTCTTCAGAGTAGTTAAGTAATATTTTTCCCAAAATGCAAGAGGAGCCAGTAGCTAGCCTTAAGAAAGGGAATTGGAGACTCCTCCCCTTTTCATACAGTAATATGAAAGACAGAGCATTTTCTAAGAGTGTGATAGGCTCCAGCTATATTCCTTTGGTTAAGAATACGCATTTCCACTTTACACAATTCCCTAGAGTTTGTTGGCATCACTGTTTGGGGACAGTCTTGATTGCAATGCGAGGTTAGCAGGTCTGTGTCCTCTCTGTACAATAGTTGGGAACTAGTAGATCCATGTAATTTCTAAACTCAGTTGCTCACGTGTAAATGGAATTATATGAGATGTTTCAATCACCTTCTTATAATTACAGATATGGATGAATAAAGGCAAAGACTGAGTAGTCCAAACACACAAGGCTCATAACCTCTTAAGTGACTGTTTTGATACTCTTTCTTTCAAACAAGTTGAGCCAGTGGTGCAAAGTGATGTTGGAAAAATGAGATTTAAAAGAAAAAAAGAAAAAGATATTTTCTTCTTCACTGTTTGGAGGTTTCTGAAATATAGAACTAATTAGTGGACTAAAACAATGACCTTTGTCACCTGGGGTACTATGAATGTTTACTCCTGGCATTCCACAATCCTCTGTGGTACTTTGGGTCTTGGTTATCTTGATCTTGAGAGAGAACCTTCCTAGACTAGTTCTTAAAGCACATCTGCCAGTTAGAATCATAGAATCATTAAGGTTGGAAAAGACCTCTAAGATCATCGAGTCCAACCGTCAACCCAGTTAAATCATAATACAAATTTGGATAAGCTAAGGTCATACACTGGCCTTGTCTCTCAATCAGTGAAAATGCAATTAGGAGTCGGGTAAGGGAAGGAATATGTTTTGCCTTGACAGTTGTATTTTCCATCTTTGCTGCTTTTTCTTTTCCCCTCTTTGTTTATGCTTTTGCTGTCAAGAAGATAGGAGCAGAGCAAACCTCAGCTAACAATCTCACTTTCCTGTGAAGGACAGAAATTACCATCTTGAAAATGATCAGGCTTCAGGGCTGCATAGCAATAATTCCCTATCCCTAAAATGAATGAGAATACACAGTGTTTATGCTTCAAATACTTTGCCACTCAAATCTCCTCCTCCTTGATAAAACGTGCTTTTTGTGGATGTCAGTTGGAATCTCTTTTGTCGTAGTTGAGTTTTGATTTAAGATTTCCAAACCTCCTTCAGGTGAAAATGTGGTCGAAAACTGGTATTTCACTTAGTTGCATATAACAATTGTTTTTCTATAAGTAATTTCAACACCAACTGACAAAATGATTGAGGCACGTTTGAAATTGTCTCCATCCAGGATGTCCCCATCTTGTGTTCTGGTAATGAGAGTAGTTACATTGTGCATTTTGTTTTTATGAAGTACTTAATAGGCATAGTATTTTTTGGGGAAAAGGACAAAATTAATTCTCCTGATTTGATCTCTAATGCTGTTGGCTTATGATTCACTGGGAGGTGAGCACGACTTACTAAGGAGAAAGAGAAATTCAAAGATACGGGTTGATCAGTCTTGTGGTAGGAACCCTTGCTTTGCTTGAGAAGAATTGTGCTGGTTATTTTTATTATTATCCCAGGAAAATGAAGTCTCATTGATGAATAATGCTCAAATGTTGCTCTTGTATGTATCTGTAGAAACAGACCCCAGGATTTGTAATGCTAGTGTTATTTTCATTTAGGTCTTGATCCAGCAGGCCCTTCGTTCACCCGAGAACCACCAGAGAGGAGACTGGATCGTACTGATGCGCAATTTGTTGACGTAATCCATTCAGATACTGATGGTAATGACATAGCCTTAACTTTCCTATTTCAACTTGAGGAAAGGCAGGAAAGCAAAAGAGAAGGGATAAGCTATTTCAGTTACACCCAAATAGTGTTGCAGAAGTATATTTTGTGTTATCAATCAGGTGGATTTCTGTGCTGTTGCTTTCTAACAATATCTAGACTTTTGAAATCATATTGGATATTATGACGCCTATTCATCACGAAATTGAAACTCAACTTTGCTAATGACTTAAGCAATGATGGACTGTTTTGTTCAGTTCTGACATGAGTAGCCATGTTACTGAGTGAGTGAAGTTTCATGACTGAACCTGAAAATATTGAATTAATTTTTATGTCCAACAGCTAACTGAAGGCATATGTAGATAACCATATAGTCATGAGTATATTTAATGTAATGCAAAAGTAGAGATTACACCACTGTCATTTATGTCTTGTTTGTTATAGTATATTCCTTCTGAATACGTAAAAAAGAAGTCTGCACATTGAATAAAGCGTGCCTATTGCATTAATTTATGATACTGCTATTTGCAAAATAGTTTAGCATAAACATCCTTTTGCTGTGCTAGTGTGTATGAACATAGAGGTTGTAAGCTTATGATTATCACTGAATTAAAGTCCCTTCTGAGAGAGCCAGTCTCAGCTGTATCATATTAGTACACTATACAGATCCACTGCTTAAAATTCTAAATCGCGTTACTGTAAGGTTAAAATGAAGAACATTGTAAAGTCTGCTTCATCCACGCTATAATCTGGTTTGGTTTTTTTTTTCAAAACCATAAGTAAACCTTTCAAACCTACCACACTTGTCCCATTATTTATGTAGTTTCATATCAGTTTCTTTAATAATATTAAAAATTAAGCATTTTACTGTACAAACTTACATGTGAAGCTGTAAAATCCAACTTCTGTAATGCTCTAATTATGTGAATAAAGATAATGTGTGGTAAAAAGGAAGGTAGATCAGATTGAGCTAAATGTTACTGATGGTCTTTTATGGGATAGATACAGATTTTCCTACTTTAATATACTGCTTATATTAGTGTAGCTCAGAATCCAATGTCATGTGCAAAAAATGGAAAATCTTACTCTCATGAAAATTACATTGGGAAAGAATTTTGGTTGCTGGAGAGAACATGAATTTCATAAATTTTTTTGTGCAAATAATGTCTCAGCTACAGCACTAAATAGTTGCTTTTGTTCTACCCATTTTCTTTTGTGGTAGTAGGAATCTTACACAAATTTGTATACATTTGTGTACAGCATTTTACATGTGTATAACTTTCTTAAAAAGAAAAAAAACATGGGTTTTAACTCATGAGTTCCATTTACAGAACAAAAGAACAGTAAATTTGCAAAAATAATTCCTTTGTGACCTTCATGTTATTTTGTAATGCAATGTAATGATAAATAATTCACTGCATAATTCTGTTCATGGTTTTTTGATTCATGATGTTTTTACTTTAGCACTAGGTTTCAAGAAACCTTTAGGAACCATTGATTTCTATCCAAATGGAGGAATGGATCAGCCTGGTTGTCCACAAACAGTATTCAGCGGTAAATAAAAATGTGTTCAGTTAGTGAAAAAAGAGTTTGAAATCAAATCAAAAAGAGGTTAAACTGAATTCAGTGGACGCTGCACATATTCGGTAGTATGGGGGCTGAGGGCATTGTATTCTTTCTTTTCCATCCCCACTCAGCAAATGAGAAATAACAAAGGCATTTGACATCTTTTTTTTTAATAAAGATCTTCCTGTAAGCATACATATTCCATCATACCATTATTATTGGTATGATGGAATTATATTATTATATTCTATATATAATCTGTATATAGTAATCATTTTTCTGTGTTTATATATGGCTAGGCACGGGGGAAGATGTTTGTGTCCAAGTGGTTTGGACAGGATCACTTGCATATGACACGGAAGGCAAGGCTTTCAAGTCTTCACTGTGTCTTAGGTTCCTCCTGGTTGGCAATGAGGTACTAGGTTTTGGACAGGTCTTTTAGGCTCTAAGATGAAAACAGTTTAGCGACGTGATCTTTTGCTGCAGAATTTTGCTTATTTCAGCCTCCATAAATCTAAGGCAAGGTTGCTGCCCATTGTTTTTGTTTACTCTTTTTGGGTATGTTTATGACTGCCTATCTTTCTATTACTAATCTGCACAGTGCTGCTACAAGTTAGAGCTGCTGCAAAAGCATAGGGCTTCCACTTGTGTGTCTGTGAGTATGGGAGAATCCCTTAAGACTCAGGATCAATCTTCATCTGTACAATTCTCATAGTGTGTTTTTCTAGGAGAGAAAAGAATTTATTACCCAAAAAAACTAGAGAGAAGAATCTCTGAAGTATTCCTCGCGGTAGTTTTTCTGCCAAAATGTTCTGCACGGGATGCAACAAGGCAAATTTTAACTCAGACTCATGCTGTGTAACAATAATTCTGTAAATTTGATAGGACTTAGTAGACTATTTCTTGCATATAAAACCCTGTAGACTTTTCTCTGTACCTGTAATATTCAAAACAGTCTGCAATTTCTTCTTCTTGTGTGTGTGCATCCATTTTTTACACTTGGTGGTCAACTAACCAGAGAATAAAAACATGGCTAACTAAGAATGACTCAGGTAAATGGGATTACTTTGATAACACCTTTTCTTTCACAAATAAAAATGATTACGTGTTCTTAGTATATTTCGTTCATTCTTTCCTGAAGGACTTCAGTATTTTAAGTGTGACCATCAAAGATCTGTCTTCCTCTTCTTATCATCTTTGAAAAGAAGGTGCAACATAATAACATATCCTTGTGACTCTTACTTGGATTACAAGAGAGGAAAATGTGTTGATTGTGAAGCTTTCCGGCCAATGTCCTGTCCAGTACTGGGTAAGAGTTACGATATCTGCTCTGGGCTGAGTGAGATTTTCCGGGAAATCCAGACTAGCTCTTTCTGGGGCTACTCCAGAGATCTGTAGTATTGTGTTAAAGGGATTTGTAGAGATTGATCGCGTGCAGAGCTGCATACTGTTTGAAGTAGCTTAAAGTTTATGGCTTTGTCTGCTTTATTGTAATCTCTGTTAGACACAGGTGCTGAATGTTCCTAATCTTTGATTATTGTGCTTTCCCGTCTAAAATGGATTCACAGTGTATTTCCTTTCTACAGAGAAACTGCTTCTACTTAGTCGATCACTTTAGGCTCACATAGTGTGTTATCATCCTTAGAGTACCTGTGGTTTTTATTTAAAAGTAGTAATGTTTCTAGCAACTTCATGGTTTCTCTGGCTTTTCTTTTGGAATCAAGCTTTTATTTGGAGGGTTTTTCAGTTGTTTGAGGTTTTATTGCTTTTAGAGAGGATCTGGGGACAGCTTGAAAACAGCTACAGTAGTGTGAGCATTTCCTAGTTGGCAGGGTTTTCTTAAGAATGAAATTTTAAAAATATTTAAATAGAAATTAACGTACCTTGTCTTCTTCACATCCTTCTATTAGGATGTACACCCTACATATATTAGTTAGGTCAGGTTTGAAGACAAAGCATAGACAGATCTGTATACTATTTTATAATAAAACCCAACAATAACGGGACCTTATAGTAGGGCAGAAAGACTCCAGGACTTCCCCAGCATGGTTATTAGCCATGCCTGATGCACTTACACAGAATTCCCGAGCTAGAGGTGGAGAAATGTTTGACCAGTCAGCTGCCACCTTTTTTTTTTTAATAACCGTACAACCTATGAGGAAATGACAGGCAGCTGAATCTGGTAACTGGGAGGAGAAACAGCATCCTTCTATTGCAAGCTTTCCTGTTTGCTGCCTTGCAGTGGCAGCTCTGCAGCCCGGAACCAGCCCTCATCGTCCAGTCTAGGTAAAGAAATCAAGAGGGAGGGAATAGGATCCTTTTAGATCCACTTTAGAAACAAGGACTGTTATCGAGCCCCAGAGACAATGAGCATAGAATTGCATACAACAAAAATGCTTTCTACATTACATCCAAGAGCTTAGGAGGTTTAAAGAGTATCTAACATTTTATTAAATAATATCCACAATTATAGACTAGAGGGTTTAAAAATATTTACTTTGATGATTCAAAAAAGAAAGGAAAAAAATTTACCTAATGTGATGCTGTTCTGTAACTGTTCTCTGCAAATATGTGGGCTACTTTTTTGGGGTTGTTTTTATTACCTCTGCAGGAATTTATAAGCAGTATGTTTTGGAGTTAGTACTCTAGACTAAATAGATTCCAACATTATGACAATTTTAGTGATACTAATATATTTAAATATTTGCATACGACATTCTATTATACTCGGGGGATTCTTGTATTTTCCAAGTCAATTTACTTTCTCAGAGAACGTTTAAGAAAATTAAAGCCAAATCTGTCACTTTGGTAGAGTTTCTTTCATGTAATTATATGTGTATCACGATTTTGCTAAATGTCTGAAATTAAATATTTAAACTTTGGATTTCAGGTTATTATGCTGATAGATGGAAAAAACTGTTAATCCCAAAGAGTTCACCGACGAAAGCTTATTTTGATACCTCGGACCACGACCCATTCTGCAGTGAGTGGATGAATACATATATAACAAACTTTATCAAATGTTATGGCTGTTATTTGTTAGCTGATCTGGAGTGAAAACATGTTAAAAGTAGAAAGTTATTATTAGCTGCTGTGTAAAATGGTGTAATAAACAATGAGCTAAGTGTCAGTTCGCAGACTGGAGGAAGAAGAAGAATGACTGGCAGAAGAGTAAGCAATACGTGAACTGAGAAAGAAATGTGTCTTTAAAAGTAATGAGGTGGACGGCCAAGAGGAAGAAGTAAGCCAGAAAATGAGAATCAAGTGACAGAAAAAGCTGTACTGAGAGAACCTGCTTAGATCGGATCATTGCTGCCATTTTCAGAGAGCAAAAATGGGAAGCAAGACTGCCCTGGCTGGGAGATGGAAAAGAGACACCTCTATGTTCCACCCCAGGAGGGGAGCACCCCACAGTCAACTAAAGCTACTCCAGGTTTTAAAAGTTCATGTCTCCCTAGAGTAAAACAGTGGAGGGAAAACTTAGCTGACTGTTTCAGGTTTATCCTATATGGGAATGAACTCTCATGGCGTGGGCTTTAGCTGCAACAGTTTGGATATCTACCTATCCATGTAGAGTTCCAGTTTAGATTCTCAGCCAATTTCTGTTTTTATTAACAGACTTTACCACCATAAGCAAATGTTAGCACACTCTTCTAATCGCTTATCTTTCGGGTTCTTTGATTTGGAGTATGGGTATAGGCTTACAGGAAATTCCAAGTGAAATCAGGTTTTCCCATTAGCTTTTGCTATCACATCGGCAATTTTTGTGACTAGGGACTGAATGACTCTTGTTATAGTGGTAATCATGCTTACCTACATACTGTTTCTTCCAAAGGGCCAAGGAGAGGTTAACGAAGGTCTGATGGATGTTACATAAAATAACTCCTATTCCCAGTGGTCTTTCAGCTCAACCCAAGCCTGCTACCACTGTTATCCCCTGCTCCTGTCTGCTTGGGCTTTGCTCTTCCATGCTGTCAAGGCTGCACGGGCTGCTAGGTCTGTCTCCTCATTCATTCTTCCCACAGAGAATTACAGCTTTGCTTTTGCTCTCACACATACTAAAATCTGGGCATTTATCAAAAATCCAACCAAGCAGAATCCTGATGATGGAAGGAGTATCTTGCAGAAGGAAAAGATTATATTTAGTGTTCTGGGACAAGGGTGGTAGAAGAGAGAAAAGAGGGGGATAAATATTACCAAACATAGGAGGAGGCAAATGGAGAGGGATAAAAAATATTGTAATGACAGCATAAATTTAAGGGAAAATATGCAAAGTCAAGAAGAAAAACGAGTCTACTAAACCAGTCTGAAAAAGAGGGTTTTTATTAACTAAAACCTTATTTTAGTTATTAGATATTTGAAAACATGAGGAAAAAGAAGTAAACGAGGCCTTAGAACTAAGTGAAACTGTAAACCTGAGCAGGACAAATTTTTCATACGAGGTGAGGCTTGGCCTTTTAGGAGAGAATGTTAAAAAGCATCAAGCAAAAAAAAAAAAAGAGTTTGAATTGGCTTCCTTGCTTTGGGAGTAGTAAAGTTGTGTTTCCCCTGGATAGCCATAGCACAGTTACAATACCAGTGATGGTTACAGAAGTGCGGTAGAAGGCCAGGTCAGGGTTTCCGAGGGCACAGCAGAGCAGGTCAGCTCCGTGCCAGTGCACGGAGGGTGCCAGCCCTGGGTACCCAGCCTGTTTTCCTGAGGCCGTGGGCCCTCCAGGGGAGGGGGAGAAGGGGCTGGAGCATGGGAAAGCAATCGGATCCCTCCTCTTCCTCAGTCTTCCCCATGCGGTTTTTCTAGTATCCACAGAGAGGTTTTGGCAGGTTGACTTCTCTGAGGGCAGGGTGCTTGGAGGATCTGTACTGCTGCACCTGCTCAGGCTGGGCAAGCAAAGCATAGGAATAATGTATCTCTTCAGCTTTTACCACCTGATTAATCTGCTCACCTAGCTAACTGCCCACTTTGCCTGTAGGTAAAGCTTGTGCCAATGCTGTTCCTCCCCTCCCCCTGCCAATGTACCTCAGCTGTTTTCTGGACATGTCACTTTTGTGGGTAACGTGATAGTGTTGCTATGCTGATAGCTCAAATATCCCCTGTTTGCAGAGCTTGCCAAAACCTGAAGGTGCTCATTAGGGCTTGATTTTGCATTTTTTCCTTAGGCAGGTCAAACTCTTCATGCTAATTCTGATGGTAGCTTTCTGATACAAATCGTTTCCATGTGAGAACTAGAGGAAATGATACACTAATTGCACAGAACTCCAAGTAGCCACTTGGTAGAAGCTAATTTTTGTCAATAGCCTTCTTATTCTGCTTTGAGTTGGTAACCTAGAAGTAAAGAGTCACTATTCCTATCATCTACCAGTGAATACTTTTAACAGGATGATAATAACAACTGTATCCTGTTGAGGTCATTCTTTGAATCTTATTATTTCCTATTTTTTTTTTGCAGTGTATAACTACTTACTGGATATTACTACATGGAATAAAAGCATTAGGAGAGGTTTCATTAAAGTTAAAATAACAGATTATGCTGGAAACACAGTAGAGTCAGAGATGAATAGGTATGTTGTGCTTTGTCTCTAAATCTTTTTAATCACTTTATATGGCTAATTTTCTGAGTTTCCTAAACCTTTTAACTTGCTAACTTGTAAGTCAAAAAAGTATCATGAGGTTGTTAAGACTTGGCCATGGCTCCTTTTCCTGAATATGGCTCAGTGTCAGAGGCAATGCTTCCCACACTGAAATGATCCTCTCTCCATTTATGAACTAGCCCACGTCCTTGCATGGTACTGGTTTGAATCCAGTCCTAGGTGTCCTTGTTCTGAACGCTCAAAGTCAGTACATCTTACAAGATTTCTGACCTTAATAATAATGCTTAGTAATACTGAATATTACTCAGCTAACAAAACCCTGACTCGAAATAATATTTTTCTTTAGTGAAGCTTCAACATTTCAGCGATATAAAAGAGTCAAAATAGTAACTGGATTTTACCAAGACCTTGACAAAATATCGAAAATTTCCTTGACCTTTTCTACGAAGACTTTAATAGGCCCAAAACACAAGCTTAGGATCCTCCAGATGCGGCTGAAATCTCTTAATAATCCAGAAAGGTAAGTGTTTGTCATGTGTCAAAGTTGTGTATCAACTAAACTTCTCAGGGTGTGTATTTCCCTCTATTGATTTTTTAATCGCGTATTTCTAAATGCATGAATATCCTTCTCATCCTACCTAGGATCAAATTTATCATGTGGAAGAGCTGCTCTGTACATTAACATTTAGTGCACAGTACCCTCACTTTCCATCTCTCGTCCATGTAGACGTCAACAAGCATGCTGCTTGTTACAGCAGGCTGCTGCTGCTGTCTGGTCACAACGGGTTTTCAAGGACCACTTATGTAGACTAGCCTGACTTAGACCTGCATGGTTAAGTTCTCTTCCAGAAGACAAATTTTATTAAGCACTTCTCTGATTTTAATCATGTGTCTGTACACAGCTTTTCACACTCAGATGTGAAACGGAGCACTTCAGCTACTTGTGTGACTGGAATGGGTTTTGGTCTTCTTGCTGATGGTAAAGACCTTCCAAGACCAAAACACAGTCTATGCTTGCCTACACTTAACCTGAAATCATCTGCATATTTTGATATTTAAGTGTTGTTACTAAGCTTTTATTAATTATTTCTGGTTTTAAATACTTGAGCAGTATTGCCATATGTTAATTTTTTAGATCTCCAGACTTACTTGTACAATAGCATTAGTAATTAAATTTTACATTTGCATCTTGTGAAAATAACATATTACATGGAATAGGTAAGAAATATCCAGGAGTAGCAAGAGTAATTTATTTTAGAGTTATTATGTTAATTTGCTTCATATGAATGGCAGATTCAACAAAGTCAGAATCTAAAATAAAATCTAATAATGGTTATCAAATAAGTAATGAGTGGGAATAATATTACAATATGAGTAAGTTGTAAGTGAATATATTTTGTTAATTTGAGAAATAACATTTAAGGCTCTCTGATTTGGTGTATGATAATAGTCTAGTAGCAATTGGGTATGATACTTTGTAAAAATTATGAAACCTTGTTAAATCAATCTGCTATTTTGTATTTTCTGAAAAGGAGGAGACGGGTGGGAGAGACTTAGAAAGAAACAGAACAGTAATCAAAATATTACCCCAAAATGTCTATACGTTAGACTTCTGTTGAAGGCTATAAGTCTCAAGCTCTCAGGTGAACTGGCATGATTTTATTTAAAAGCATTTGGTGATGAGAGATAGTCAAAGCTCTAAATCATATTGCAATTTTTTTTTTCTCAACCCAACGGTGATAAATCAGAAGATGCATTTCATGCAAGCCTATCAGCATTCAGAACTTCTTCAGATAATGATCTAGTAAATAAGGAAAACTTTCAGTGAACATCCCTTACTGGTTTTGAGTTTTCATTTCTGTTACTCTGACTCTTGTTAGTTTTGAAGTAAGATGCACTTGATTTGCTTTAATATAGGATCCACTAAAGTCCTTCACACGGAGCCTCATCAGATGGCAGTCATATAGGCACATTAGATACTTTTAGATAGCAATGGAAAATGGTGTGTTAAATCAGCATGTAAAGGTAATTTAAATGCAGATGTTACAACACTATTTCTTGGTATAATTACATAATCACTCATTGTAATTATAACTACTTATATTTACTTTATTCAGTTACCTGTAATTACAACAATTCCTCGAATACAGGATAATCAACTAGAAACTACATTACAAATATTTAAATTATTTGTATAACAAAGTAGTAGGTAAAAACCAGGGGACAGGTGCAGGGATAAAAGACAATAGGAGTCTCAGTTTCCCCAGATCGGGGTTAACAGCAGACAGTGGGAGTTTGGGGAATATCACTAACAGTTGCCTGCTGGGCTGGTCCATTATTCACACAGGTGGTGTGTGAATGTGGGAGTGCTAAAAGGTACATACAATTTTCAGACTCTTCTTCTGGTCTCTGAGATGAATAATTCCTGCTCACCCATAAAAACGGACAGCTTTCCTGACTTGTGTGTGTCCAGGTGTCAATTCTCCCAAAAAGCGTTTGAACCTGTCAGTCAATTCAAACTCAATTGATGCGGAAGGTGAATGTTTCAAAGATACTTAGCCCAGCCACCTTTGTTTTTTTTAACCAAAACGAGAACAGGAATAATAAAGAAGACCTTATTAATACCTCTACTGAACAAGAGAGTGTGGCATGCCCTTGCTTTTTAGTAGACAGCGGAGAAGCCACACAGGGTGAGGGATTATGAAAGCCTCACCTAATAAAAAATTGTTTGTGTTTTGCTCCTTGTCAGTGAACTGGAGAACCTGCTCCTCACTCGGGGCTACTCTCCTGTAAGGCGTTCCTGGTACTCAGTAATCACAAGCTTAGATGGATTGCACTTCAAATGAGATACCATATGTTGGAAACCATATGTTTTTATTTCTAGCATTCATCATTATGGTTTGTCTAAGTATTGTGTCCCCTGTGGTTAGATAGAGGCCTTCCCACGTGATGACTGCTGTTGGAGAACTGGCTGTGCTAACACATTGTGCCGCTGTGTTGCAAATACTGTTGCAAATGTGCTAAAATACAGCATTGTATTGTTACGTGAGATATCGAAAGTCAACTCAGGAAACGGATGCATATAATAATCCTTCATTGTTCTGGTTGGAAATTTGTCCTGTGAATTCTTTCACAGGCTTTTATGCGGACTTTTAAAATGCTGGCAATTTCTGTGCTTTTATGTCTTCTTTTCTCCCTCTACAAAAATAATATAATAGTAAACCATTAAATTCAAATCAAAACAAATTGTGGATGGAGACTGGATGAAATTCTATGCTTTGCGTTATACGGAATACCAGAATTTGTCTTGATCTTCTTAGTCATAAAATCTACTATCTTAGCTTTGTGGGGTCCTTAAAGGGCCTCAAATTCTCACATAGAAATCTGACAGTCCTTTCACATACAGACAGGTGGAGCCTTGACTGGTTGGAAATCTCACGCTAATGGGCAACAACAGAAGTGCCTGGCGGGATGTTCTTTCTCAGGCTTTGTCCTTTACGCTACGTTCACTGTACGCTACATCCCAGCCCGAGGTCGATTGTGTTGTATAGCCACATCTGTGAGTTCAGAGCAATATGGAAGAAAATTTTAAATAAAAATAAGTATCATAGCTTGTATGCCCTTAGAGGTGCCATCAGAGGGTATGCTAGTCATTTGCCTGTTCAAACCAGCTCTCACCATCTATCTGTAGTAGCGCATGAAGGGCAGAGCTATGACCTGCCTCTGCCCTAAAAGGCAGAGCATCTATGTTGACCTCAAAAAGTAAGATGCAGTGTGTGTGTGTGACTCCCTTTGTGACCTCTGTATGTGTTCCTGTAGTATTATGCAGTTCTGAGTTTTCTAGGTGTTGAGATGACAAATTACTCTCTTGCATGAAACTTTCTTACGCATGCTGTCATTGCAACTGAAAGAGTTAGAAGATGCTATGATGTGGTTTTCTACTTTCCTCTGTGGAATGAAAGCAGAGAAGCTTTCATACCTAGGGAACTCAAAATAAATTATTCAGGCCCAGTGTTAACAGGAATCGGGCTGCTCTAAAGAATTAATTTGAATGCAGATTAATAGCTTTAATGGATGAAGTATTGCATCTTCATATTTCAGACTAATGTGATACACTTCCTACTCATGCCAGTTTGCACCATCCAGCTGATGTCCTGGTTGTTGTTCACAGTCTGGCGAAACTACTCCAGTGATGTGTAAAATAGGGTGTAAACTTGGACGAGAAGACATTTCTTCTTGTCCTGAGTACGGTCTCTGAGAGGTAGTTAAATACTGGAGGTTTAATAATTAAAATACTGAAATACTTTTCTATTGATGTTAACTTTTTCTGTTGTGCACAATTTTTTTCTTTTTCTACTTTTGTAGGCTGCAGCTGTGCAGATATGATTTTGTACTGATGGAGAACACGGAACTGACCTTCAAACCTATCCCTTGCCCAGCGAGGGGTACATGAAGAGAGAGCTTCTACTAACTTAATTTCTCTTACAGCAATGGCATTTTGATTCTTCCTCAGGATAAAGACTGCAATGAGAAAGGAAATGAGATAAGCTAGATTTATTTTCAGGAGTCTACCTGGTAATATGCATTACTTGCTTTGAGAGCCTTAGGGTGAAATTAATTGAAAAGTTCAGATATCTATGCATTTGGGAAATTTGAATAAAGTAAATGTATCATGGTGGAGAACATGCAATGGTGTATTCGTTATTATTTGTTAGCAGTGAAGCAACTACTGAATTAAATATGATTATCTGCATAATCCTGGCACACTATTTGTCAAGTCATACATATATTTAATTATTTATTATTGATAATGGCTTTTACATGGAAACGTAATTATCTGTCTACTAAGTGAATTTAATATACTGTACATGTGATCTACAGATCTAATACACAGCAGTTTTGCTGTGCTATGTTCATTGGATAAATGAATTCACATTTTCTCATTATATCTCAGTCTCAGAACTGGAACAATAAGATTTGTGGGCATATATGTAAATCTGCTATTTAAATAAATTATCTTTATGCTCATCATAGATGAATATTACTGCAACCATTCAGATTTTTTTCTATTAAACCTTTGGACAGGGCAGCGATGTTTCAGATATGAAGCAATTCTAAAGTCTATTCTGAAGAGCGTAACTTAAAGATGAAATAAATGCATTTTCATTCTGTTTCTGTTTGGGCCTCTTGGAATTAGAGCTGCTGCTCAGGTTGAGATTGATGACAGCTTTTCACCTATTGGAATGTGAGCAGGAATAAGCCCTACATAAAGATTTCCTCCTCCAGTTCAGAAAAAGGTTTTCCGATGCCAGATTGCCTTTCCCAACGGTACTGACTGAAGAACAGATATGTGTATTTTTCTTCTTTAAGGTTGTTTTATGTGTTTAACCCTGGTTCCTCGTGTAAATGAGTCCTATGCACGTTATCCTTTTCCTTCCTTTCCAATGCCCTCGCTGTCCCTGCTCTTGACAGCAATACTTGGTTGAACCTATTGACCAATTTCACCTGAGTGTCAGAGTAGGATGGCCAAAATCTATGAACTGTAAGTTTTATTGAAAGTCAACAGCTGGCTTAGAAGGAAGATGGAAGGTAGTGTCCTAAGGAAGGGAAAGCAAGTTATAACTTTGTCCTTTTCGTTGCAAGAGGAAGCTCCAGCATGCTGGTCAGTATGTGCAAAGCTCTGAACCAGCCATTGCACATGCTTTTACTTGTCTAGACACGCCAAAAAAATACAGAACTGTGGACAGACTTGCTTATGGACTGGCTGTTTAAAAAAAATATTTATTCTATGGAAATGGTAATTACGTTACCATAGGTTTTCTCAGGTGGTGTCTTTCTCAGCTGTATCATTTTATTGTATACCTCTTTGTTCCTTTCCTCTGAGGGAGTCATTAGGAGATACACAGGGAAAGACATTTTTGTCTGCTTATACGCATGTGTATGGAGGGGTGGGGTTTTTTGTATTTCTCCTCCCTTTTTTTTTTTTTTAACTGCTGCTATTCTGCTTGTTTTCATTCTGCAGATTTTTGTCCAGCCTTGCTCTCATCAGCCCTAGCTTCCCCTTTACAGGTCTCTGAGCCTCCTTACTTTCATCATCTTGCCTCCAAATACCTGTTTCTTATATCACTTTAAGAAACCATAGAGACTTGAGAGTAAATTTCAAATGTCTCGAACTAGGCTCTTTCAATGGGTGACACAGATGTTCAAGCATAGAAGTGTATCACATGGCCTCTTAAGTTTCCTTTTAATGCTGCTTCCTACAACTTCTCTGAAGTTTTATATTTTTATGTTTTAATTTTTTAAATTTTTTTTGTTTTATATTCTCGCTTTTTTTCCCCATTGATTTTATGTCCTGCTGAGAAGAACTGAAGTACAGAGTTACTAATATGATTTTTGACTATAAACTTTTTTTTTTGCTTGAGATATTCAATTGCAAGTTAATATCTGGAAAAATTAATGAAATTGTATTAGCTCTAAATTGCCAGCATAAAGGGTAGATATACTGCTTTTCCCAGTAATGGAACTGAGCGCTTGTTTATTACCATAGCTATTATTGATGTAGTTGTCAAACAAGTGCTTTTTTTCCCCTATTTTGTGGATTGTTTACCCGTACGAGCTTGATTTTCAACAGCTTACTCTATTGAAAGACAGAGACACATAAAAGTCCATCTTTTCGGCATTTGCTGGGGTTGGCATTTTCACTATGAACTATATCCTTTGCCGTTTACTTGCTTCCGAAATTAGGATAGAGCTCTGGAATTGTAGCCCTTGGAAAGGAGAACTTGCACTAATATATGCTTTTAGGCAGTAGTCATAACTCATATACAATGAACTACTAGCCTCATACACCCTTCATCTATCATGGAAACATACTGGCAAAATGGTGGCTACACAGGCAGTCATGATATATTGAGTTGTGGGTTAGAGCATAAGACATGAGCAAGAAAATGTGAAGACTGAGATACCTTCCTAGAATTTTTCCATTGTAAATGCATGGAAAAAATGTGAGGTAAGGTGCTGTTGAAAAGGTACAAGGAGACATACAGACATGACTAACAGTGTTGCACAGTGGTGCGGTATAAAAGTAATAATAATATTTTCACACATTTTAAACATACCTGTAAAAAGGGTAGGGCAGGAATAGTGATTTGTTGCCTTGATTTGCGTAAACTTTGGGTAAAAAGGAAAGAAGCAGCGGGGTTGATAAGGAGGTTCCAATAAACAACGGGACAAAAAGAAACTTTTTTTTTTTCTAATTTCCCATTTTAGTTGGTAATTTCCATTGCTTAAGAGGGACTGTTCCAGGCAGTGCATTTCCAGCGCCTAATAGCACTTCTCAAGTGGCTAAGCACTTGGACTGAAGCCTTGTGTCTCCCAGCACCAACAAAAGGTGCCGTAATTGTTCGGAAATGCATTGCTTTTTATGGCTCACTGCCACATACTACTTTGTACTAATTCTGCCAGCTCCCTTGGGCTCAGCAGAGGATGCCACGGCCAGGCAGAAAAGGAAAGTCTTCCAAGGAGTTCCCTGTTCTGAAGCACGTGGTGATGGTAGTTCAGTGGAGCACGCTCCTTCTGCATCAGAGCTGAAGAGGGTTGGAGTCATTGCAGTACTGTTTTGCATTCTCTGCCAGAGTACAAAATATCCACTAACATTTTTCATTTTACTGCAAAAAGGTGTACACGTGTTTTCATTGGGAAATTTCAGAATGACCCAAAAACCCCAAATCAATTTCCATTGAGAAAATCTAAAATGGAGAAATAGCTCATTTCAGACTAGTTTGACTTGGAATGAAATATTTGCTTTATAGAACTACCCTAAGTGCTCTGATTTTCTCCTGGGTCAGTATCTAGCAATAAGCACTGGCCTGCTGGGTGGCCTGGTGATGCTGTCGTGCTTTGGTTTTCTCACCTGTAAAATGGAAAATTGTCCAGTCAAAAAACACTTCCCAATTTGTAATGATAAATTTTGTTAACTTTATTTTAGAAGTTTGCTTGTATCTAGTGTGTTTAACCATAAGGAACAATCGCTATACATGTGAAGAAAGATATATCCCATGAATAAATGTAGGCTCTGTAATTAACCAGTGTATTGTAGTAATACCAAAGGGATCTCATTAGTATATACTTGTAGTACTAAACTCTAAACTCCTTCTATCAAATGCAACAAGCTTGGGAGATTTAACGCAGTATTTATATTTAGTGCTTAGTCACAGGGAGATGAAATTGTTAAGTGACAGGTTTATAAAACCAATATAAGCTTGTTTTTCCTTGTTAGCTTGTGTTAGACCCGATTTGTATTTGATAACGTCATCTTTTCTTTTAACCGTACTATTTCAAATGACATGACAATGAGGATATGTCAAGAAACTCATTAAGCACTAGTAGTCACTGGAGTAAGCAGTAGCTTACTAAGACAAAAAACAATGTATAGTACAGGAGATATTCACTACATCACTCTCTTAATTCACAATAGGTTGAAATGGTCTAGATTAAAGATATGTAAAACAAGACCATTTGCCAGTTTAATTTGGGATGGCTTTATTGATTTCAGTGATGCTATATACAGTTAAGGCTGTGGTTTATGATCTCTGCCTCAGATAAGGATTGATTTCACATTGGGACTACTTATTTGTATAAGGTAAAGCGCAGATATATGTTGGTGGAATTAATGGCTAAGTTTATATACAGCTAAGTGGAAAGCAATTTAGTAAGGATATGCTGAAAGGAGGTCAGGTATGTTTTGAGGAAGAAGAAAGCCCTGTAAAACCATCTGCTCTTTTTATGTGAATTTTGTAAATAGAGTTATGGGTTACTTCTAAAGGAGCATTTCAAGGTAATTAATAATCACATGAGACATTAATGGCTGGATGGCAAGTGATGGGCCAGTACAGCGCAGCTGATATGAGTGAGGAAGGAAGGATTCAGACATGGGGACCTAAAGAGGTACTAAATCAGGATTTATGCTAGGAAGGATTCAGACATGGGGACCTAAAGAGGTACTAAATCAGGATTTATGCTAAGTCCAGAGGCACCTACTGCATTTGACAGCTGCCACTGACAGCACTCAGTGGGTGCCTCAACTTATTTTTTGCACTTTGAAGTTTCCAAGATTTCTTCTGAGCACATCCGGATGTGTGCGTCAGTCTTAGGGCTGAACAGTTTGACGCTGCCTCCTAGCTCATCAATAGCCCAGGCCTAAGCATGCTTACACCTCCCCCTTCAGTCTGGTGGGCATGCCTGGTGCACATCTAATGCTTTGAGCGGAAGTCCACACAAGAAGTTGAGACAGACTCTGCCTTCTGTTAAAAAAGTGTAAGGAAAATGATATGCTGCTGCTCCCTAGCAGACACAGTTTATGGTTAAGAGACCGTGTTTGGAGTACAAGTTAGTCGTCCGTGGCATAGGGGAGGTTTAGGTCTACATCTATGGATTCCCAAGGGAGAGCTTGTGCCCTCATGCTCTGAGCCCTCCTGGGCTGAGCACGCTTTTCCCCCTCCTTTTGAAGGTGTGCCGGCGTGCAGAATGGGACCAAGATTGACTGGGATAGAGAAAGCACAGGTGAGCCCAGCAAGGGGAGTACTCAATGGGAGAGGGACTCTTGGGTGACAGGCCTCACTTCAGGGGCTGTTACATGGTCAGCGTGTAAAATGGGCTTACTCTTAAAAGCTGTGTTCGGTTGGTCTCAATTCCAGCTGAACTGTCTGTCCTTTCTCAAAAGGTGAAGAACCAGCCTGTATGCCTGCTGCCACAGAGCCCTGGATTCACTGCAGCTGCCAAAGAGGCTCTGCACTGTGGCATCAAAATCCAGTTTTAGTTTCAGCCCTTGCATCCTTCTGTGTACTGTAGGAGCGTAGGAGAGAAACACTGATTAAGAGCTTTGTGACCTAAAAAAGCTTTGTGACATGGTAGCTTTTAGACAAGCTCAGCTCTTGGGTCCCTGACCTGCTGTGACTTCAGTGCAGCTGGATACAGTGGTTGTGGCCATCAAGTAGCATAGCCCGGGAGGAGAGGATTGGTAGCCTTAACCATTGATGTGAGACTTGATTACTCACCATATGCTCTCGCTCTAGCGAGTCCTCAGACAAGCTCTGTTCTGGTCCCGCTGCCTGACTCCCCAGAACTGATCAGAGCGCATGAGGTGTGCCTCTGGAAGGCATTTTGCAATTTAATTTTATTTGAAAGCAACCCACTCTGAATGCTCGGAGGCTGCTCTGCAATACGAACTAGGATGTGGTAAGTTGAGGTGGTTGCTGCAGAAGCACAGTCAAACTGATTCGAACTAAAAGGCTTACGCAGCTACTGCCAAAATGCTGCAGATAAAGGTATCCATACACTGGGTGTATCTGAAAATGGGAAGATGACACCTGTTTAGAAAGTGGAAGTGTGACACCTGTGGCAGGTAATATTTCTACCATACCTCAGAATACCAGACATCCACTTGCTTCCTGCATGACTGTTTGAGTAATGGAGGGGTGGTGATTTTTATCACGTTTATCAACTGCATGCAGTTTACACATTAATTGCATAGTGTATTTAATTTTCTTATAGCTATGTTTCTTACATTGTTCTGAATATGAATGTAAGGAAAAGGGATAATGGTCCTACCAATACAATGTATGGAGAAACAAAGGATAAAGTGTAACTGGAGATGAGAAAAATGTGGGAAGATTTTAGAAGAAATGAAAAAGTAGTCAGAAGAGGGCAGCCTTTTCACGTAAACTATAAACCAACAACAATACAGAAAACATCTTAAATTAGTCCTTTCACTATAGTTAAGCATACCAGTGTGGGGTTAACCTTGTTAAGGAAACTGCAACATGCACAAAACTTGATCACAACAAGAACGCTCCTCTTTTGTGCTACCTTCAAAGGACAGAGGCCTGCCTTTGCAGTAGCGGGTTTTTCCTGTTGTGTTCAGACAACAGAGTTAGAAATTATTTTAAGATGAGACAACAAAGGAAAATGTGATCATCCTTTTTTTTTTTTTTTTGTCATTAAAGGCAAATGGACTTTGAATATTTTGGGTATTAAGGGCAAAAAACACTTGCTTAAATATTATTGCAGAGGTAAGCCAGTATTTAGATTAAGAACTAACAAAGCACTAGTAAATTAAGTGAATGATGCTTTATTAACGTAGTCTTAATCATATCAATCTGTCTCAGTATTTATTCAAATACAATATGTAGCCATGAAGACTGTTTCAAATAGTGACATTTATATCATAAGCAATTGGCAGACTGCACTGGATTTATACAGAACTTGTTGCAGCCTGTAACTATTCCAGTGAATATATCACTGCAGTGGAAAAAGAGAAACCCTAAAATTTGGATGAACATCGTTTGTGAACTGATACAAGAGATTACGAAGATGTGTTTGTTTTAGCTTCTGATTCCTGAGGGGAAGGAGTAGCCTTGTGGCTGCATCTCTTTGTGGGTAATTTAGCCTGGAGTAGGTCAGGGCAACGGAGCAGGAACTCCCAAACTGTCTAGGTAAGGTTTTATGAAGATCACCACCAGTGTAAGTAGGCATACTTCATAAAAATTGAACACAAACATGACAGTTGTTACATGCATTATGTATCAGTATCTATTGGAACTTTTCCACATTAAGACCTTTCCTCAAATCTCAAATTAAAATGTCCAGCATCTCGGCAAAGCTTATTAACTCAGCCATTGTTGCCAAGGGACTTCAAGACCAGAGGCACCTCATGGCCAGCAGCTCAGAGCAGGAGCGGAGGGAGCTCTTATCTACCTGTAGATACTCAATCTACTGTCTGTGGAAAGGGTAAAACGTAAAAGACACAGACCAAAGAGGAAGACTATAGTCAACTCTGTAGCTATACCTTAAATCAGCAGAGTTCCTTGAACATAGAGGGATTTACACCAGCAAAAAGTAACCCAAGTGCTTTTGGACCCCCGTTCCAAACAGTGTACGCAGAGTACATATCTGTTGTGGTCTAAGAATGGGAACCCCACCTGCTAGCTATGCAAGACCGTGCAATTTGAAGACATTTTGTCTGTTCAAAAATAGAAAGGAAAGGAAAAAGCAAGGCAATCGGAGGATGAGGAGTCTTGACTTTCCGGAGACTTAATATGCTTGTGTGTATTTAAGATGGGAACTTTGCCCATTTTGAAGTGCTTCTAACTCAGGCTGTTATTTCCTTTTAGCTGATATGTCAATGAATCCCTGCAAGATGTAAGATAACACAGCCACTTCTTTCAAAAGTCCTTAGTGAATTAGATCCTGCAGCATTTTAACAAAATGATCTGAAATTAGGAGAATTAGGCTACAGTGATTTTTTTTTTTTTAAAGAACTAACTAGCAATAGCTTCTGCACATAGTGGTATTAGGTTTTTCCCGTGTTAAAGAGGAATTTGTTGCACTTAACACAGAAATAATATCTTAAAATATGTTTTTAAGTTGCACAAACTAGGGGTCTAATTGAACTAGCTTGATGTTCAAACTTTCTTTCTAACTCAGAATGTTTTCTTTGTCAATTAGGAGGAAAGTTTCATGAATCAAAGTAGATGCTTGTGGCCTTCTGATGGGCGAGAGGCAGTGGCAAGTGATTTCTAAGAATGAAGTAAAAAACCCTGGGTAGTTGAAATAAAGAAATGTGTGATATCAAAGCAAGGCTAGTTTGGATTTCTCAGTGTTCCAAAACAAAGTCAGATGTTGGCCAAGCCAATACAAGGGACCCCAAAACTCTCACTTTTAAAAACATAAATCAGAAATATCTCCAGTGAAGGAAATTATAACCCTAGAATTACGTTGCTGGAAAGGCAGTGGGAATGAAGGAGGTGAAATCAGAAGAATCATCAACCTTATATCTGAATATATATTGATGTAATTCTGTAACTCCAAGCCTATTTTAACATGTGTCAAATGTCAAAAAAGTCCCCAAATTTCCTTAAGGTTTGGAAATCTATCTTGTGTGGAAATTTGTGTCTAGGCCCTTGGCTGAGTGAGGACTCAACTTCAGTTAACGAGTTTTTAGAGCTTGATTCAGTAAAGCACTTAAACTCCACAGGATTTAAGTGATTGGTTAAGATGAGAATTAAGTAAGCACTTAAACAGGAGCCTACCTAATTGCAGTCTCAAGCAATTACGTATTTTTTGCTCAAAGATTTTCTTAGCGCTCAAAACTGTCATAAAAGATTTAGTTTGTGTATACTATGCAAGTCTATGCCTTTGTTTCAATTAAGAAATAAATACACAGCATAAGGAAGGAGCAAAGGGTGTCTAAAGGCTCTACCAATCTTCTCCCCCCCATCCGTCTACTCCATGCTCATGGATGCTTTTAGTCTGTCGTTCCCAGCCTTCAGGAAAGTCTAAGAGGAAGGCAGAGAGTTAATCATAGCACGGCACACTGCTCAACATGAGGTGCATGCGTTGTCATATATTGGATGCCAAGACACACCCCTATTCCTATAAAATATAGCAAGACATCTTCACTGTGGATACAGAGCAGATGGGGCTTTAGCTTTTCAGTTCTTACTCAATACAATTCTTTCACTTCAAAGCATTTGATTTCCAGCTGATTTTCCTTAAAGGAACAGAGGGCTGTACGAAAGGTGTCAGGAACCGTGCTCGTGGTTTGAAGCTGTTGTGGTGTATATAATGCGTATTATCATATTTTAAGATAGCTGAATTTTGGATATTTCCCAATGTTTTGACTAGCAAAACACATGGGATCCTGGTAGGTCCGCATTATTAAAGAGACACATATAAATGGGAAATTTTCCAGAAACAGTATGACTCTGCCTGTCTGTTAAGATCTGTCTCCTTCTGAGCCCAGTTGAATTGGAGGTAGTAGACTTGTATACTTGTCTATGTATATGCATGCAATAAAAGCTTCAGCCCTCATATAGGTCATTGTTAACTTGTCGATAGGATCCCTAGGCCACCCTTGATTATCAATAGCTGGGTCTAATTTAAAAAAGTGGGCTTTTTTCCCTTTCTCATTTTTGCATTCCTTCCTTTCTGAAATAAAAGAGAAGAAAGACTGTTCTGGTCAGCAAAATTGCCAGATTTACTTTGAAATCATATGTCCTTATTGTGGAAAGAATACTTTTTTAAAAAAGTCTTAAACTAGAACCAGTTTTTAAATAAATGTAATAAACACATAATGTAATATATAATGGTATAGTGTATAGCTCTATCAAGTGAAGGACTTGTGCTGATTTATACTGTACCTGGTCCATCTGCCCAAAGTTCTGCAATCAAAAAGATTTTTTTTTTTAATGTCTCTGAATCAAACTTTTCTTTTCCCTTGCTATTACTATCTGGTTGTTCTTTGAAGTACCTACATCTATATTTTATTAAATACGATAAACTGAGGAAAGAAAAGGAATCTCATTGGATGAAATGAGGCCAAGAGTTTCACCAACTGTTCAGCAGCCCACACAAAAAGATTGTGGGTTGTTGGGGTTTTTTTCGAGTGGGGAGGCTCGGAGAGGTCGGGGGGGCAGGGAACACACAGATAAGCATCTTTCTTGAAAAAAGAAAAAACAGAGGCTTGTCGTGGTTTAATCTCAGTCGGCAACTGAGCACCACGCAGCCACTCGCTCACTCCCCCCCGGTGGGATGGGGGAGAGAATCAGAAGGGTAAAAATGAGAAAAACTCGTGGGTTGAGATAAAGACAGTTTAATAGGTAAAGCAAAAGCCGCTCACGCAAGCAAAGCAAAACAAGGAATTCATTCACTACTTCCCATGGGCAGGCAGGTGTTCAGCCATCCCCAGGAAAGCAGGGCTCCATCACGCGTAACAGTTACTTGGGAAGACAAACGCCATCGCTCTGAATGTCCCCCCCCTTCCTTCTTCTTCCCCCAGCTTTATATGCTGAGCATGACGTCATATGGTATGGAATATCCCTGTGGCCAGTTTGGGTCAGCTGTCCTGGCTGTGCCCCCTCCCAGCTTCTTGTGCACCTCCAGCCTTCTCAGTCGGTAGGGCATGGGAAGCTGAAAAGCCCTTGACTAGTGTAAACACTACCTAGCAACAACTAAAACATGGGTGTGTTATCAACATTGTTCTCACCCTAAATCCAAAACACAGCACTGTACCAGCTACTAGGAAGGAAATTAACTCTATCCCTGCCAAAACCAGGACAAGGCTTTACCCAATATGTGCAAGTAGGTGTCGAGACTTGAGAGAAGCTGACCTCAGGCGCTTCCCTGGGGACTGATGGACAATGCAGAGCGATGCGAACAAAGTGCAATCGGTCACTGGGACAACAGGCAGATCCCTGCTGGCAACCCTTCGGACTTTTGCCCTTACTGCAAATGCAGTTGCTACCCAGTCTACTTCAGTGCATTTTGGTTGGTATCAAAGACCTACGGTTTAAATTGCTCCAGCTAAACTGTGTCACCTTTATTGGGATAGGTTAGGAAGCTTGTAGATTTGAGGACATTGTAACTACCAGAAGGACAGTGGTGACAAGTCTCAATAATAATCACCAGAAAATAATGCAAATCTTCAACCTGATCAGCAGTGTAAAGTGAGAGAAATAAAGAAAAATGTAGGAAGTCTGTCAGAAGGAGAGACAGTCAAAATAATGACAAAAACAAGCTCTGGAACGTGCTCAGGGAAAAGGAGGGAGATTTTTGGGTGCAGTGTTATTTGGGAAAAGAACTTTGAATTGCTAAGAAGGGACCTGTCCACCGGGGGGACTTTATTCATAGACATAGTGGCATCCCCGGCTGAGCCAGACGGGGTTCATTCTAGTTCAGATGAGTGGGTTTTAAAGTCAGAGCTGGATCCTGAACTGTCTGTCAGCTGAAGACGTGCTGCCTCCAGTAAGCACTGCTCTCCACCCTGGTACACTCTTTACTGGGAGCCATGCCACCCAAACTTGGCTCAGTGGGCGGCTCCTCCTTCCCCTGCCCACTCAAGCACAGAACAAGAAGTTCCCATCCCTGGCACTGCCTGCGAGTCTGGCAGCTCAGCCGTTCCTGCACCTCCCTCCAGCAGCGATTTTTCCTCCCAACAAAAACAACTCACAGGACCACAAATGTTAGTTTACTGCCTGGTTCTTAAAGGTGATGCTCAGTGACAGAATGAGCTCTGTGCTTAAAAAATAGAAGTGTCCATCTCACAAAACCAATCCCAATGAACAATAACATTATTGACATTCTTCAAAGCGTAAAGGCTGAAAAGAGAAACAATGAAGCATTACAATATCTATTCCTGAACGGCTTTCAGGTTGCAACCGAAGGACTGGAGCAGTGTGATAGCTAGTGCCAATACTCCTCACTCCATGCCTTCTCTGCATGTTACGCAGAAAGCTCCAAGTCTGTTAGGTTGCAAGGTGCTGTACTTTTTTTTGTTTGCTAGGTCTTGAAGTATTCAACAGAGTCAGTGGAAAGATTCCTGCTGATTGCAGTGGGCTTAGATCAGGCCCCCCACCCCCCCCAAAAAAAAAAGAAAAAGAAGAAAAGAAGAGATTATATCAACATCAAATCTAAAACCGATGAAGGGGCAAAAAAATTCTATAAACACTTACCTACATCAGGTACAATGTTAATGAAACTTTGAAAATGCAATCCATTTAAAAAAAATAATATAACTAGAGCTCTTTCAGTAGTTCTATTCCATTATCTACAGGGCCATAAACATTGCACTTGGTTTCTGTCTCATGCAAGACTTCGAAGAAGAGATAGTGCTTTGCAGCATACAAATCACTAGAAAAAAGCTCCAAGATTGAATAAAATAAGCTTGAAATGATTCTCTAGATGGAGATGTAGCTTTTGCCTACAGCGTTAATATATTACAGTTTGGCATCTCTAAAATATAGCTGTGAAGAATGCTGTGAACCTGTTAATTAATAAGATTCTTTTCCTCAGACATTTCATTAACCTAAACTTTTTAGTTTTCTGTAGATTGAATGCATGCATGCTTGCCTGTTTTTAACCTTTGTACAATGGCTTCTAATGTTATAATTAATTTATTCCCACTAGCAAGAGGAGAATATTGGGTTATAGAAGTAATTCAAAATGAGTCATGCATAATTTATACTGATCAATATTGTCGAGTATAATATTTTATTGATGACTTTTCATTTTATAGAAATAATGTATTCTCAAAAATACAGAACTCTAACATTTCTTTTATCATTTAGCTTTAAAAAATACACAGGCAAATATTTAGAAGGGTCCAGAGGAGACATGAACATAAAGAGTTAAAAATACCTTGCTTGCCCAGGTATTTTTGCTCGCCCAGGTATTGCTTGCCCAATTACCCAGACTATGTCCGGTATCTTCTAACAGCACCCTATGTGGATGCCTTTTTAGTTATGTAGCGCAAAACCCAAGTCTGGGGTTTTCTGCAGAGAGGCCACTTCTGATCCCTCTGTTGCACATCTGCCTGCAAGGTGAGAAAAATCAGCTGAGAATATTATCCAAGAGCTGGAAAAAGTCACGTCCTGTGCATGGTGGGGATGGTGTAATGACTACGCCCGGTTCCTTTTGACCCTGACACTCCGTCACTGCTAAAGGCCAGTTTCGCTCCTCACTTTCCCCACCTGTTGGATCAGAAGAGGAGTGTGTTTGACGATTCCCACTGTGGACTGTTGAACTCTGGGGGGGATTGCAAGGGAGCAAGGGGGAAATTTTCCTTTCCCACAACACCGGGCTGGTCAAGTTTCTTTGTTTGGTTCTACTTTGCTTTTTCTCCACCCGTATCCACAGCTGGTAAAGAACCACAAGGGTTTGGTTATCCGATAAACCAGGCTGGAAATGGGCTGTCAGGAAGAGGGTGAAGGGCATCAGAACACCTCTTCTCTGTGAGGCCACAAGGTAACAAATAACAGTCATCAGCTCTCCTTTCATTTTTAGCCAAGGAGGGACTGAAGGACAGCCGCCATGGTAGTGGACTGATGAGCACCCTCTGAAATAGACTAGGGCAATCATGGGAGGAACGATTTACTGCTGAGAAAAGATCCCAGATTTAATGAAGCTGCAGCCTAATTAAAGTATATCCCTTGCATCTTGTCCTTCCTTCCTTTTACCTTATTTTCTGCCTTCTTGGTGTTATTGCTGATGCCATCACTTCGCAGAGCTCCAGGAGGGGAATTTGCTAGTTTGTTGGCTACCTGCATTCACAGGCACCCAACGGTTGTATGTCGGGTTGCAAAGCTGATGCTAGATGAAACGGAAGAAGTACTGTTCTGTAAAAAACCCACCTGTGAAAAGCCATCAGTTAATTCACGCATTTTTCATTAATGGTTAAGGTTTTGTTTCCTGTGACAGATGCAGTACTAAATATAACTAGCTGGGTACTTCTTCAGCACAGATATCAGTTGATGTGAATTTTACTACCCATTTAATTCCTTGTGAAATTAGATTTGAGTCCACATGAGAATGAGGCCTTTACGCAAAGGCAAAGGAGGCAAGAACACTCCATGTTTGGGAAAATAAAAGATACTTCTGTAGCAGGTAATTGTTTAAGATATGGTAATTAGGAACTTAATATATTAGTAAAAAGGAATGTGAAGGGGGTGGACTGATACTAGTTAGAAAGAGGGTGCAGTAGCTGTTATTGATGCAGGCTGTTGCTCTCCATCTTTTGCATGCTTGTGATCGGGTGAGCCACAGAAAGAAGACTCAGTAAATCTCTGTAGGCAAAATAAACCCCATTTTTCTTGTTAATGTAGCAGATTAATATTAAAGTATTTGGATTCAATCTTGGCAGTGAGCAGACCTGAACTTCTTATTTTAAACAATTGATTGTAGGTGCTCTTACTCTCTCTCTCTTCCCCCCCCCCCTCCCTTTTTTCCTGTAGTGTCTTTTGTGAAGCAATTTCTTATGTAGTGCCTATACATTAATGTCATCACGGTTGGAGAATTTTATAACAAGAATGTTGTTGTTATGGCATCCTTTCCCCCCCCTCTGCCCAGTTCGGTAATAAATAGTTTTTCAGGTATTCAGTTATGCACAGACTGTTTTGAATTAATGGTATTTTTCAGTGTGCAGATGGCTTTGGCTTTCCTGCTTTAGTATTCATTTTGTTATTCCCCTTGTGATTGTTCTGGCTTAATTGGTGTTTATTATATAGCACTCTCCTAATTATATGCTTGCATATTGCAAAGTTTAGGGCTTTGAATGTCTACTATGTGCCTATTCTGCAGCTCTTCATAAATTTTTTTCAATATGCTTTGACACTGCAGTCATTCCAGAGAATATCATTAAAACTATCCTTAATGTCTTTTAACTTGTTAAAGGTGATACTTCAAGTTTGTTTTCTTTGTCATTCTTATTCCATGTTTTGTTGCCTAGCACTTTGGCAAAGTGAAATGAATATTGCAGAATGGCAAGAAGAGTAAGCAAGCCGGTAATTATCTACTTTGTATGCTTATGTTGTGAAGTATTCCATCCTGAGTGTTTTGAAGACTTATGGATGTGTGCTTATTCAGAAGTATGTAGGGTTACAAATTTTTTTCTCAAGAAATGGTCTGTGCCTGCATCGATCTGCTCAATTCAGATCTCGTCTCACCTTTTTTTTTTTTTTTTTTTTTTTTTTTTTTTTTGAGTAATTAAAAATGAAAGAAGCTGAAACTCCTGTCTAAGTGATGCTCAACCTATGGTTTCACAACATGGCTGAATCGAATTGGGAAATGGACTGGCTTGAAAATGATAGCGACAAAAGCAGAGAAGAGCTTTTGCAGACCCGGCTTAGTTCCCAGATGTAGTTCATAGCATACCCTCACAAACAGTCATTCTAGCTTAGCTGAGCCCCTGGCTGCTGTGGCTACAGTTACCTGTCCCAAAGCTAGGTAGGTTCAAGGTCAGGCTACCACAGCTGTTGAATGCACTGTAAGCCTCCTTCGAGGTAGGAAATCCCTGCTGTGGTTGGAGCAGTTTGCAGTCTTACCAGTTGAGTCAGGCTTTCTGCAGACTGGTCTCTTCAGCGCTTAAGCTTTCTCCTCCAGCTGCTTTTCTTAAATTGAGAAGCTGATGTGAAATATCCCATCTCTGCTTCTTTTTTCCCCTTTTCCTCATTGTAATTTATTGCTGTCTAATTTCTGCCAGCACACTGTTAAGGGGTAAACTGATCGATGGAAAAATCTGTGTGGTAAAAATAAGCTAAAAGAAATCTCTGAAACACTTTTAATGCAGCAAATTACAGAAATCTCTCTCATTGCACTGACATCCAACCAGTTGTATGGGATAACTCGGGGAAGATGAAATGAAGCAGGAGTATGAGAATGGTCTGCTTTTACTGCAAGAAAGAAACATGTTTTAAAGCACACCTTTAGTCTGTATTTTAGGTTTTCTTTGAAATCATTACAGCTAGATGGAGTTTTGTGAATCAATACAAAGATGCCTGGGTATGTGCCTGTCGCAGTGTTTTCATTACAGCAGACACAGGAGGCATATTTCCAAAGAATATAATAAATCTTCTTGTCTTCTGAGGTGTCTATCCTGAATATCTTCGCAATTTTTTTTTCCATCTGAAGATAACACCCAATTGTTCATGTTTGTTTTAGAAAGAGAATACGAGTAACAGAATATTTCAGTTGTTATGACATGTCAGTAGGAGTTATTGCTACTCGGATGTCATGTAATAATAAGAAAAGAACATAAATCCAGAAAGAAAACAAAATAAGATTTTATTTTCAGTCTACCATGACATTTCAGCATTTTCTGGAGCAAATTAGAAAATTTACCAACAACAAATTCCAACTAAAAAAAATAATAAATCTATAGGAATTCTTATTGAAGCCAATATAATTATACATAAATATTTGTTTACTCTAAACACTTTTTCAGCAGAAAACTGCCACAATATAGCTACGTGTGTAAGTAAACAAGAGCGTTCAGCAATGATCTCAGAATTTTCCAGTCCAATATACTTCATTGTGCAAGTATCTATGATCGATTGGGTTATCTATTAAAGTAATCTGGTTATCTATATAAGTTACGGTCTCATGACATTTTTCCAAATCCAGGGCATTGCAGCTAGCAGAGATGACAGTAGATCTACTTTTCCCTGAATTGCACTCTTTCCAGTTGGATTCCTTATCAGGTGCTTTGCTCGTTAAATAAATAGACTCCATTCCCATGTCCATGCTTTCCATACGTGAAAGCTTTCAGTATCAAAGCACTCTACCCTTCTGCAAACTTCTGTTAAAACAAGTGGGAATTTTGTCTGATTGCAAAGCACTGGGAAGGGCCTTCTCTGCATGCTGTATAACAGCTCTTCTTATCTTTCAGACTTCCCAGATTGAATTGCTCTGCAAGAGTTTTCTTTTTTAAGTTAAAAATGAGCACATAATTTTTCAATTATCTGTAATACATTGGAGGAGTTTTAATTTCTGAAAAAGGAAGAATGCAGAAAACTTTTTTTTTTAAGTAGGCATTCCTTTTATCTTATTAGAGCCATACAGAGTGTTAAAACAAAAGGATCAGAAAATATAAAACAAATTCCAAGAGACTGATCATTATAATCATTTTTTTTGACATTGAAGTGCTAAAATTATCAATGCAAGCAATGCCTAGCTCTGATTACATCCACTTGTGTTAAGAATTCATAAGCAGTACAGGTTTGTGAACACGAACAGTTTAACTAAAGAAGTTCACATCAGAAGTAATGTAGTTGATTCCTTAAATTCATATGCTTTTGTTTTATCTAGTAGAAAGATAGACTTTAAAAAATTTTTAACCTACAGACAAGGAAAATAGATGATAAAGAATGCAGTAGAGCTGGAGAAGAGTTCAGAATTTGGGAGCGTAGGAAAAATATGATCTATGTAGATACACTATAAGTATGCATGTATATGCGTCTGTGGAGAATACCATTCGATGGAAAATGCTGCAGCAAAAGGCAGTGGAAAAGTCAGCAATGTTTTGTTTGTGTAATATTCTTGTATTGTTTTCTTCTATAGAGGAAAAAAAACTCTCCTGTATTCTGGAATGAAGTAATATGCATTTGGAAAGAGGGAGGAATTCGGGCTCATTTATAGACGGCCAGGGAAAAAAAAAAAAAATGCAGCATTTTGGGAACATATTCTGATTCTCCCTGCTGCTACTGATGGTGCCAAGTTTCCTTTGTTACTGATGGGTTAAGACATGGAAGCCATAAGTAACTAAGGGTTTGTAGCATTTTCTTCAGGCTGCTCCCCAGGGCAGTTTTGTGGCAAATCCTGCAGAATCTCCATGGACTCTGTTCCTTCCTCATGGTGACACCTATTGGCAGCCAAAAAATGATACGATTTAAAGCTGCTGAGACACCTGTTCTTGCAAGAGCTGCTGTTTTATGGGATCAGAATGACTGCAGGGAAAAGAGGCAAGGACGCTAAAGGTGCTCGCTGATGAGCATATACTATATATGTGTATAGCTAAATGTAATAATCTGTAAGCTGTTTGCCTCCTTTTGTGGATTAATGTACCTGTTCACTGATTTGACTGAGTCAAATCCCAGTCCAGGTGTTGTCCCTTCAAGGGGCAGGGTGCTGTCTTGACAGATGACTTTTCTGTCTCTCTTGCAAAGGGGCTATTGTGGTTTATAGCAATAGTGCCAGGGTGCCTCCATGCTGTCTCCCATTATCTTCATGTGGTCTGTTATGCATTACTGTAGAAGTTACGTGTAACTACGTGGTAAGAGCATGAAGTCATCCTGGTTTCAGGTCCTTGTCCTAGTTTCATATAACAGTTTTCATACCAAGCATAACTTTATTTCAGCAAGCTAATAATATACCTAGAAATATCAGGTGTATATATAATACACTACATATCAAAAAAAGAGTCTGCAGAGATGCAGTTACCAGCAAAACAAAAATTTATGTTGCGTATGGGTAAGCGATAGGCTTCTATTTGTCAGCCCATGTTAAATCATAGGCCTCTGTTAACCTACGTAGGCCTATAGCAAGGCTTCGGTAGTCTTTTATCTGTTTTCAGCGGTGCTTATACCTGGAGTATTGCCCTGTTTGCCAGCACCGGGAAAAGTTTTCACCCTGCTAGTCCTGTATTCCTGTGTCCGACAGTTGCTTTAGCTAGCTGAGTGAGGAAATTAGATCAAAACCGTGTTTGAGAGGTACCCTATTGCTCTATATCATTGCTGGTATTTTTTGCCTTGGGAGCCTCATCAGACACCAAAATTTCCAGAACAGGTTTTTCTGCTCTAGGCTAGGATGATAAGCAGAACTCCTGAAAGCAGTTCAGATGATTAATACTATGTTATCTCCTAGACTTTTTAAGGAACAGGGTGAGATCTCAGTATTGGTCCCCCAAGGAAGGAGGGGAGGGCACCCTACCTTTTCTTGATGTAAGGTTATCAATGTTTCTATTTAGGACTATCCATAATCAGGGGAAAAAAAAATGCTAGTGGTGGAAAGCATTGCCCTGTATTTAGGGCAGTGGTCTAGGAATCAGGAAATGATTCAAACTCATGGCCATGGACAAAGTGTTCCCCTTCCTCTGCCTCAGCTCTCCATCTGTAAAATGAAAAACAATGGTATTCCTCTACATCCCAGAAATGTTATAAATGCATTAAGGCTTGTGAAGCACTTGCTATTTAGTGATGGGGAATGCAGCAGTGTAGAAGATAGAGTTCCTTGTGAAAAAAGCTTTTTGCTATTAAGAAATTCTCCATAGCATTTATTTTACTCCTAACAATCAGTTTTAGCTGACAGTGTTTAAGTACTAGAGCTTTCAGATGTCTGCTTTTTTTTTTAATTACAAGTGCTATCAACATTTCCAAGTTAGACCAAGCTGTCCTAGACTCTATGTCAAATTAAAACTTTTACCTTATAAGATTCCTCTGCGTTCTCTGCCTTTTGCAGCGATCAAACTTATAACTGGACATACTGTTAACATAGACGACTTACCCCCAAAACAAGGTTTGTGAAGGGAACCTTGTCTTCCCCTTCCTCCCACAGACTTGCCAGCTTCCTTGTTGCTTGATCATTCATATCTTACAGGGAAATATTTTCATGGTTTTACTAGGAGGAAGTTTATCAGCACTGGTAATGGGGAAATTGGGCCTGTGGCCATTCCCACCTTGGAGGAGAGAGTGGCTGGACTCAAACCAGCCCTGCTGAGCTGGCAGGAGAGCTCTGCAATTCCTCACCACCTCTGCTAATTGAGTGCTGTGTTGGGGAGGACGGTGTCGTTAAGCTGTCACAGACAACGCAGAATCAAAGCTTTAAAAGACTAATAAAAACCCTATACATCAACTGGCTTCACTTGGGCAAAAAATCGGTGTCCAGGCCCTGAGTGCCTTGGGGACTGCCATCGGCCCTGCCCCTGCCTGCCCCTGGGCCTTGCTGGGCCAGGCACCACCCTCACCCGGACCCTGTCCTGTCCCGGGGGCTGCGTTCCCGGCCGGGCCGGGGCCTGCAGTGGGGCCTGGGGATGGCCGGGCTGTGGCTGAGCCCAGTAACCTTCCCCAGCCTGGCTGGCCTCGCTGGAGGCTGAGGGAGGTGGCTGGTTGGGGAGGGAGGGCACCGCAGCCTCTGCCCCCATGTTGCCTGTCATGGTTTGATCTACCATGTTTTATACTGTTCCCATGAATTATCATGTCACAGACTTCCTTGCAAATAATGTTCCCAAGGGTTTGATAATTTCAGAAGGATGTATTCAGCCTGCCTCTTCCTCCTAGGTAGCAGTGCCTTGATTTTTTTTTAAGAATTTTTTAATATATTTCCAAGTAGGGGGGAGATGGCAGCTAGCAGGTGATGAACAGCTCTCTTGGCCCCATGCGCCTGTCGCTGGTAGGAGAGGTGTGTGGTTCCTGCCACGAGGCATCGGTGCACCAGTGTCGGGAACAGCACGCTGCAAGGTGTGAACAGAACAGCCTGGCTCCGAGCTCTGGCAGACACTTAGCAGCCGAGAGCGAGGCTATCTCAGCTACTTGCTGTGATAGCACTTTATGGCACGTTCGCTTTCCAAAACTTTTTGGAATCAGAAGCAAGAACGTTGCCGCACTTCTGTGCGATTACAGAGCTGCTTCTGTAAACAGGTGTAGCAGAAATCATTTCTGATGCTTGCAGGATTTGATGGGTGCTCTGGTGGCCTCTTACCCTAAATCTTCGTGATGGGATGTTCTCCATCCATGTCCTGGTTTCAGCAGGGATAGAGTTAATTTCCTTCCTAGTAGCTGGTACAGTGCTGTGTGTTGGACTTAGGATGAGAACAAAGTTGATAACACACCGATGTTTTAGTTGTTGCTGAGCAGTGCTTACACTAGTCAAGGACTTTTCAGCTTCCCATGCTCTGCCGATGGAGAAGGCTGGAGGTGCACAAGAAGCTGGGAGGGGGCACAGCCAGGACAGCTGACCCAAACTGGCCACAGGGACATTCCATACCATGTGACGTCATGCTCAGTACATAAACTGGGGAAAGCTGGCCGGGGGGGCCGCTGCTCGGGGACTGGCTGGGCATCGGTCGGCGGGTGGTGAGCAATTGTACTGTGCATCACTTGCTTTGTGTATTATCATTATTATTATTATTATTACATTATTATTATTATTATTATTTCAATTATTAAACTGTTTTTATCTCAACCCACGAGTTTTTCTCACTTGTGCTCTTCCAATTCTCTCCCCTATCCCACCGGGGGCTGGGGGGGGAGTGAGCGAGCGGCTGTGTGGTGCTCAGTTGCCGACTGAGGTTAAACCACGACAATAGGAAATACAGAATAAGTAGAGTTGTCAGGGTTCGGTCTGGTACCACGTGGATTTAAAAGCTAAACTGTATAATCAAATAATGGCTTAAGGCAAGAGGAATTGTTTTGAGAAGATTTTGGGCCATGGAGCCTGGTTTATTTTTGTCTCATGTTTTAAGACTGTTTGGTAAACTATTTCACACACATGAGACTTTGTACTGCAATGGGCACTCAGCTCATAATTTATATGATTAAATAAATAGATCAGAGATCCTAATATGCTGAAATGCTGCTCCAAACAATATGCAGTCTAATACTTCCTGTAGAATTAAATAAATGTAAGCCTGTCACTTTAAATATATGGAAATCTCTTGACTTTAATGATACAATTGCAAGACTTTCCTACAGCCGCAAAGCACACGACTAATATGGAGTGAGTCTTTGAAGTGCAAATTGTACATTTCCCACCAAACACTTGAAGTAAAAGATGGGAAACATCAATTCACACTACTGACAAAAAAAGACTAGTTTGTCACAAGAAGAAAGGTTTTAAATTTGCAATTTTCATCTACAAGATAAGGTGTTAATGAATTTTATATTTTATCCAGATGGGTATGTAAATGTCTTCTGAACTTTGTTACAGAGCATCTATTGTGCAACTACTGAAAAGGGTGGAGGCTGTAGTCAGTTGAGGGGAAAAACATCTAATTTACCTTGTGGTTTGTTTTTTTTTCTTCCTAGTTCTTTCACGGATTCTAACATGGGAGCCTTGTCCAACGCTGTGATTGAAATCAGTGGAAAAATATCTCTTTTTTAAATAAGTTTCAGATCAGGCCAATGTTGGAAGAGGCAGAAAATCTCCTTTTGAGTTTAGTCAGAGTAGACAATGGCCAACACTCTTACCAATTCAGTTTTCTTGAGATAATAAACCACATTCAATAAATTAGAAGGCATTTCTTGGGGGAGAGGTGGAAGGTTCCATATAAATGACCTTGATCCGGTGATATCAATCGCCACCAATGGCAGACAGTGAGTGTTCATCTACTTTCTCTGTAGCAGCAGAATAAGAGCGGTAGAGCAAGAGTTAATTTCCTAAAGACAGATCTATTTTAACAACGACAAAAAACCCCAAACGGTTGAACTATGATGTACAAAGGATTTTGTTATAAGGTCTGACCTCTGTGTAAGTTGAAATACTGCTTTACATCAAGTGTACCTGAGTAATTTGCAACAACCTAATAGAAATCAAACTATCCAGAGTTAGAGGATTCCACTTACGTTTAAGTAGAATTTCCTGTATTTCAATTTGTGCTACCCGTTGCCTCTTGTCATGTCACTGGAGACCCCAGAGAAGAGTCTGGGTCCGTTGTCTTTATACCCATAACGCCTATGTAATTATGATGAAAGTGTTTTAAGTATTTGTAGCTCCAGATTAGAGTAAGGTGACCAACTGATTTTGTTCTGGATTTATTCCATTTCGTTATTCAACTCTGTCTCTTAGGTTATGATTTTTGTTTTGATGTATGAAGTTGTATTACAGGAATTATGCAACACTAAGTTGAAGCCTTTGTTAAAATATGAGGAGCAATCAGCTTTACAGAACTATTCCCTTCAGCGAAGTCCTAAGAACTCTTTCATATCTGAAACACACACACTTTTAAGTCATAGGTGGCTGCATACATCTGGCTCTTCATAGTAATGCAATCCCTGAAACATTTAAAAAATTTTGCTCTGGAAAACTCCTCAACCATGAATTTTATCTCCAATTACTAGGAATTTTTCAACTGCAGACCATTTTCTAAGTGCAGAACTGAGTCCAACCTAGATCTCTCTCATCAACGGAATAAATCACTACGACTAATTTCATGCTTGGCTACAGCAGCGTAAATGTAAAGTAGATTCATTGAAGTCAACTGGGTAACTGCAGATTTATGCTGCCATTAGTGAGAAGTGATTTACTGGAAATGTTTGCTTTTTCACTCCCTCATTGCTACAGTTTCTATACCAGTAAAATGTGTAATAGTTATTATTGGGCCTTAGTAGCATTCTAACAATTAAATTGCAAAGAGGTAAAACTTGCCCAGATCAGGCATAAACAGTTATTTTAAGTGCTTCCTTCCTGTAGGTAGTAGGAAACCTGGGTTTCCTAGGAGGATGTAGGTTATGGTGTCAAGCTGTTTCTCTGTCCAACCTTTCCTTTGAAATTTAACTCTTCTGTTAACAAAGATAGTATGGTCTCAGAGACAGTAGCTTCTGCATTTTGTGACAGTAGGTGCCACAGAAGAGACAGATACTACTAGCTCACCCCAAGGGAAGGAAAGGCTGTGGGGTGAACTTAATCCTTACTAAGTACCAGAGAAGCCACAAGGGAGAAAGATGTTACCGATGCCCCACTCACAGGAAGACTTCTTCCAGAATTCAGATGTAGTTATTACACGTCAGAGAGCTCAAATGTGAAACAACATCATACAACACTTGGTTTCATGAGCTTCGTTGTTCCTCTAAATCAGCAAACTGGTAAATACTGGCTTATCTGAGTTAATATTATCTTCTTTGTGTAGCTGGGGGAAAACAAGAGCATATCAGAGAGGCGGTGGATCACTGCAAATTGCCAAAGGACTGTTTGGGTAACCCATTCTTGCAAAATTATTCTCCCTATTCTAATACTATGTGCGAACAGTAGGTTTCCTAGCTGCCAGCAGCACCGGATTTGGGGGTCTGTTGCAGGATGGGGTAGTGGGGGAAGGATCCTAAGGAACTTCAGCCTTCACCTCTTTTTCAGGCCCACGTTTATGGCAGTGGCCATTAATGACAGAGTCCATTGGAAGAAAAGGGCAATGGAAAAAAATTTTTTTTTCAGGCCCACCTGAAATAAGTTAAATATCAACTTTGATATGGGCATCTCAAGAATGGCCTTGTCCATTAGTATTTATCACTGTAATAGTTATCAAGCCTGGTAATGCTATACTTTTTCTGTGACAACTGCTATCTCTATTACAGCCAACACAACGGATCAAGCCCCCTGCATTAATTCAGCAGATTGATAGTGTACTTTAGTTTATTGCAATCTTACTGGTCTGCAATGTATATCTGCCCTTGTGGCTACCCTCTCTTCTTTGGAAAAAACACTTTCAATCTAGTACTTTATTGCCTGACACACTTCTTAAAATGTCATATAAAATTGAATTTTAATAGACACAGTTGGTAATAATCAATGACCTTTTAGGAGATGTTGTGCCAATAAGTGGTTACAGACTATATTGCCTGAAATACCTGCAATGATCCTATTCTTTCTCCAAATATCTGAATAATTCCTCCAGGAATTTAACAAAAACTTCATAGGCTAGTAGATAGGGCAAATAGTCTCTCTTGCCTTTTGATTGTGGTATCTGGAAAGAAGTTTTTTTCAAACAGAGCAAATGTGTAGACTAAATTGTATAATTTTGTCTTATGAGAGACCATATACAGAGTCATCACATCTGATATAGGTTGTGGCTGCACTGAGATTTTTAAAGTGAAATTTCCCATACCCCAGCCACCTTGCGGTGGGTTTGTCTGGCTACACCGAGCAGAGCTACAGGTTTGCCTGGCTGAGCACCTCCCTTGAGGTGCCAGGTGAGTTAATATAGCTAAAGGTTAAGTCTGTGCTGCTATGGTTAGATTGTTACAAATACCCAAATTAACTAGATTAAAGTTACAGACGGTGCAATTACTGTTTGGATTGTGTTTCAGGCAGATACTGGAAGAAGTTATGGGTGTCTGTACTAGAAATATCAGTTTATGTAGCTGGAACTAATTGTGTGAATTTAGCAGTGGGTAACTGCCTTTCTCAGGGAAACAATTCCATTAGTTTAAAACTTGTTTACTAAAAAGGTGACGCTAGGATCAGCTTATATCATAAGCTGCCAGCTGCAAAACATTATGCTTCATTAAAAGCTCGGTGTCCTGTGTAGCACATTTGACTTATGTGAATGGTGTACTATGAGACAACTTAAGAGAGGAGGGAATTGTTCTCCATACGATGTCCTTCAATTCTGTCCCTAAGCAAGGACCTTGACCGAGCCTGGGGAACAGGTTACTGGGCAGGCAGGCAAGAAAGGATACAGGAAAAGAGAAAATACATAGAATAACTTAGCAGGTGTTGTGGGTTGACCCCAGCCAGCAGCTAAGCACCCATACTGCCGCTCACTCGCTCTCCCCTTCCCCGTGATGGTGTGGGGGAGAGAATGGGAAGAGGAAAAAGTGAGAAAACTCATGGGTCAACATAAAGACAGTTTAATAGGTGAAGGAAAGAGGAGAGGAAAACAAACAAACAAACAGTGATGAAAAAGCAGTCATGAACCACCTCCTGCTAGCAGACTGATGCCCAGACAATTCTCTGAGCAATGGCCACCTTGGAAGCCAACCTTCCTGCCCGCCCCAGCCCCTTCTTCCTGTACCTCAGGTTTTATTGCTGAGCATGATGTTATGTGGCATGGAATATCCCTTTGGCCAATTCGGGTCAGCTGTCCCAGCTGTGTCTCCCCTCCCAACTTCTTGCCCATCCCCAGCTTACTCACTGTAGGGACAGAGTGGGGGAAAAAGAGAAAGGCTTGAGTCTGTGGAAGCCCTGCTCAGCAGTAGCCAAAATATTGATGTGTTATCAACACTGTTTTAGTCACAAATCCAAAACACAGCACCATACAGGCTGCTGTGAAGAAAGTTAACTCCACCCCAGCGAGATCCAGTACAGCAAGAAAGCGTGGTCAGGGTAACAAGAAAAGATGGGCATCTATGGTGAGTTTTTGATGTTCCTAGAGTAGGAAAAACTCGGTGATATTTATCCCTAGTTGAATACTGTATAAATAAAAGAGAAGTTCAATGCCGTGTTCTTGATGTTTTCTAACTCAAAAGTATGAAGTAGACAGGATTTTAATTGCCAAATGATCAAGTGAAGATGACTTACTGAAAAGCATCTTGCAGATGCTTTTGGAAAGAGTTTTGCTACTTTTCTGAATATTTTTAGGTTTTATCTACAGAGATCATTCTTCATGTTCAATGTAAAGTAAAACATTAGCTACAGATGCAAACTGTTAAGAAGTATAGCTTATCCTGCCTATGAGGGTAAAGATTTTTTGTTTTAAAGGAAACAGCCAGATTTATAACAGTGTGCAAGTCCAGATAAAGGTGCCTGAAATCCTTTTTACATAGGACATGTAGGTTATCTATTTAGGATTGTGCCACAAATTCTTCAGTGGGAAAGATGGTCAGTATCTTTTTTGCTGTTTAGTTATAAAATGTGTTTATATTGCTACATCCACTACTTATGACAGTCTAGCACAAATAATTGTGTGATAATTAATGGCTTGCCAAAAAGCTTTTCCTTTTTTTTTTTTTTTTTTAAACAAAAATTTATTCAAAGGGAATTTTAAGCAGGCACTTTCAATGCTCATTTGAAAGTATATCTTGGCAGACACTATTTATCTGCCCCACTACTTGAAATATAATGAACAAAGTTTGACACACTGCAGAGAGAGAATTGAAAAGGAAGTGCAAAACATGAAATGGAAGTATCAAAATGCACTGAACTCAGCAAAATGCATTGAAATACATCATATTACCGGTAAGGTGACAGTGGAGGGAGGGTTTCCTAAAACAGCAGTAATACGTTTGTAGCCAATGGAATAGCAATTTTCCGCTGGAGACATAATCATGCACTTCAGGAGAGTGATAGAAATCCAAATGAGACTATCTTTTCTAACCATAGACGCTTCTGAATAAGGGGGGGGGGGGAGGAGGGGAGGTGTCTAAAGGTACTCCAAATGTTAAGCCCTTGCAGTTGTTTTTAATGGAGTTGAATCTTGATGTAAAGTTGAGGTCGATTTATTTATTTATTTTTGTGATGAGATAACATTGAAGTTTAAGGACTCTATCAACTTACATCTGATATGCATGGTAACCATGACCTGACCGTGATGGTTTGGTCCTGCAGCCCACTGAGTGAATAGACTTCTCTTAGTATAATTACAATGAAGGATGAAAACAGTTAGCAGGATCAATTCTGTCCACCTCTTTGCTTACATAGATAGGAACTTCTGGACTTCTGCCTTTTGGGTGAATATTATTCCTACTATGACTGACAACTGGAGAGTGTCCTTCTTTGTTTTCTCTATTTTTATTTAGATCAATTGCTGTTTGTTAAGTGGCAGATTAGCTTTCAGGAATTCTGTGTTCCATGACAGCTTCTGCTCTTATTGCGGATTTTTTTGTTTGGTTGGGTTTTTTTCCTTAACTTTCACTGTAACTCAGCGGCTCTGTATTTTACTTTCTTGCTTAATAACACATATCTGCCAGGACTGTTGTAAGGCTGAAATCCTTAACATTCATAAAGCATTGTGTTACATTGGTAAAATCACGGAAATTATTTTACATTAGTATAATAATGACAGTAATGACATCATAGAAATAGAAGCCTCATTATTCATTGGAATTCAGACTCAGATTAATCAGCATATCATTTAGGCTTTCTGAGTTGAAAAATCTGACCTAAATACTCTTCTATCCAACCATATCAACTCTTCAGAGCTCAGTTTCCTGATTTAAGGTGTGGATTCCTCATTGTTTGGCAAAATGTGGGAGAATTAAGAGGAGGTGTGGATGGTGGGATGGTTCCTGAGTGTTTGGAAAGAGCTTGGGCAGTCTATATTTGACCCTCATATATATGAAACTGAAATGTCACAGTCAGAGGAACTGAAACTGAATACGAAAGTACAAGAGAAGTTGTTTAACAAACATCTTTCTTTGATCCTGCCCTACTTTAATAGCAGAGGGACACTGGGGTGAAAGAGGAACTGTTGCTAAGAGTGTAAAACTTAAATTGCACAGCTCCTTAAGAAAAGGAGCAAAAGCTTTAACATACCATAATGTGTCTTCTATAAAGAGTAGTAACAGGTTTCCTTTTCCCAGCATTTAGTAAGAACATAAATGCAAATAATAGAAATAACAGTTACTTCCTCCACCACTGCTGGCTTGATTTTTTTTTTTTTTTTTTTTTTTTTTTTAATTAATAGATTAATGTGCATGAGCTGTATGGACATTGCCATACCCACTGTAGTAAGTGACAGGTACTTGCTGAACTGCAATTAATTTGTACCACCTCATTCAGTTGCCTTTTCAACCAATGCTTTTACCTTCTGTTTCTCTTTCAGGAGATGTTTTCCTCGCCTGGTCTTCACTTTACTTTTTCAAAACAGGGCTAATGATATGCAGAAAAGGACTCTTTGTGAGTACTTGCTGCTAAAGCCCATATCCCTTTAAAAATTTTGTAAAATACAAGCAGCGAGCGTTAGAGAGCATACTTGAGCCAACCTGAGTTAATATTACTTCACAAGAGGCAGAAGTTAGTAAAATAGAGGTTTGTCCATGTGTGTAAAAATCCTTTTTCCCCACACTAGCATTCTAGTAATACTATGAGCCTTGTGTTAAAATTATAGCATATTTGAAATGGAAAGATTAGTTCCTTACCAGTCGTAATCTCCGTTACAGCATCTTTAATAACAAACCATTCCTAATCACTAAACTTTGTTCCCGTTCTGTTGTTAGTAGCTCTCCTTTTGTAGGGCTGTTCCTAGGGTAATGTTGATGAACAGTGTTTTGAACACAGCCTTTGAGAAGGCTTATATGTGTCTTCTATGTGTTTGTGCCACAAAAATAAGTGTGTCCGTCTCCTACTTGTTCTGCTTTTTATTATTTTCAGACTTTCATTTGTATTGGAAATAATAATCTCCATCCCTATGCACCTACGATTACTGCAATTTATACAACAAAATAAGAATCCAGGCATGGTTTTGGACACAAACAGCAAAACTACTGTAGCAGCTTCTGTGGAGCTGAGAGAGTTGCGTGAGCCTGTCTAATCTAATTTCAGAGTTTCAGCTGCTCTGAGGTCAAGGAGGATGGCGAGTGAGATGGAAACAACAACAGCAGCAGCAGCAGAAAGGAGGAAACCATTAACTAATTGGAAGAGAGAGGTGTCCATCCTTTGGTCAGAGAGAAACCCCGATTAAAATATGTCAAGGGTACAGCTGAGAAGTTGTTGGGAAAAGGAGAATAAAATGCAGAATAAAATGCCTTATCAAACACTGTGATGTGAAAGGGAAGGTTAGAAAAATTGCCTGAGGCAGTACAGAATTACTTTTGACACAAGGGGAGGCAATATTGTAGACCTATACAATATAGCCGAATACTAGCTATAGGCAATGGTATTAGTATAGGTATAGGCCAATGTTAGAAGATGAAAAGAAGCTGTGAGAGTAGTTTACATAGTGGATTAGAGAACTGGGGAAACAGTATTTGTGTTTTCCCTGCTCAGTCATTGAAATCTGCAGCTATTTTCACAAGGTTTCCATAAAGATTCCAACAGCTTTAATCTTTCATAAGTGTATGCTCGCAAGAAGGAATGGTAAAGTCTAAACATCCTATGGTTCTTCTTTTTGCTTGACCAAAACCTTTTCTTCATGAAAAATGAATGGAATAAACTCAAACCTCTCAAAAATAGGCTGAGCGGATTGTGAGGCACCAAGTGGTTCAAACTTAAGTGGCTGCTGGGTAGGGCTGAGGATGTAAGCACCAAAGAAGAGCAGAGGATGAACATTTGCTCTCTGGTTCATTCTCAGAATTTTTCACAAACAGTTATGTTCTGCCCTTTCCCAGAGCAAAATGTGAACTTCCAATTCTTTTTCCTTCAAGGATGAAACAGCCAGATGCAAGAAAAGGAGGTCAGAAAAGCAAGGGAAATTCAGGAAGAGGAAGATATAACTGCCATGCATATAAAGCATGCATCCTCCACACTGGAATTTTTAAAAAAGCTATTTAAGATTGCAAAAGGTACAGATATTGCCAAGCGTGTGATCCCATGGTACTTTCCGTGGTGCATGTGTTCTCATTTTTCCTTTTGGAGGCTTCCCTGTCCAGTGTGATTTAAACTGCTCAACATACAATGTATTGTAACAGTCCCTGAAAGGCTACTGTGCTAGACAAGGACTGCTGGAAAGCAGTTTGTTCCAGACTAAAAGTTTCTAGATCCATCATCAGTACCTGGGAAACGCCTGGTTAGTTGTTTATATTCATGGCTGTCCAGCTCATCTGTCCTTATATAGAGACAGAGCATAGGTGTTACGGGATAAAATCTAGCTCAGGACATTCTTGTGCAGGTAGCCTGTCAGGTAGCCTAGTCACGCCTGTCCCGACAGTGGGCTAGTTCGAAGCAAGAATAGCACACTGCCTTTGTTTGTTAACACCAAGGCAAGGGTTGAGACACTATAGCACAGAAACTAGTCATTAGAGTGATTTTTACATACATTTTAAGGTCCTTTGATGTGCAGCAGAAGGAAACTTTCAGAAAGTGTTGCTATATATGTGCTTGTCTACTTTTGACATGAACTGACAAGAATATATAAAAGAGGAATTTAAGAAAAAAACAAGCCAAAACCACTATATCATTAAATTATATTAGATGAATCTACTCCCTGGAACTTAACATCTATTTAAAACTTTATTACCAACACACAGAATCTTCTCTTCCATACTAGCCGTCTGTCCTATAAAACACAAATGTAATCAGGAACAAAATGATAGGAAAACTCTTCATAAAATAGCAATCACTTGTTCTTAGGGCTCTTTCTCCTGAGCTATGGAATGGATGTTACATTGCTTGGTCAAATGTAAGGAGAGCAAATGAACTGTTCTCCTGCTTATTCTAATCTCCCTAACCAGTATATTCATGCCTGGTAGTAGAAATTTCCTTTGGAATTTGAAGAAGTTATCCTCATAAAACTTTCTGGGAAGTTGTGTGAAAGGAACAATGTTGAATCATCATCTTCAAGTCAGAAGATGTGTTTCGGTAGCTTTCTGACCTGTTATGTCTCAACGTGTTGTTTTCAATGATGCACTTCTATTGGTAAAAAGGTAGTTAACAAATATGAAAATTATAGTATTTATCACTGTCTCACTTTGATTCAGAAGGAGGCATGCTTTTAAGTTATGAGCAGTTTGTAGGTAATAAGCTATATTTAATGTAGAGGATCAAGTAAATGCTTTCAAAGCTGCACAAAATCCTACCTAATGAAGTGAGATGTAACTTCTCTGCAGCCAGCTTCTTCCTGTCAAGGTCATTACAAAGTGTTATGGGATGCGATGTTGTTTTCCATTTCATGATGACTGGTTCCATTGGTTTTGTCTGCCATACACAAAACATTAATCTTTCTGGAGTATATATTCATCTATTCCTATGGTACCTTCTTCAAAGCTTTCTATTGATTTATGCTTTTCATCTGTCATTTACAAGTAACTGTTCCAGCCCTTGTGATTTTTTTGAATCTATTCCCTAGATTCCTGTTGCTATTGATTTTTTTTTTTTTTCCTACCTTTGTGTGCTATTTTCCAGAATTAATCCTTTTTGCAGCTTTTTTTTTTTTTCCAATATGTATAATAAGAAAACCTGGAGCAATCACTTGTCTTTCTAATAAAGGACATAACCAATAACTGTGGTGCTATATTTCCAACTCTCCATCTTTCAGAAAGATAGTAATGATTTTTGAGTACATCTATGACAGAACGGTAGCAAAAGGAATTGAGGTTTCTTTGAATATATTAGCTCATTCTCTTTGTTGCCTTGACCTAAAAATGGTTTATAAAAATAATTGAAAATCTAGTTTCACTTTTGGGGGGGATTCTCCCTCCCTCCCCCCGCAGTTATATTCCCTTCCTCCTCTTCTTTGTCCTTTAAAATGCCTATTTCTACTCCTTTTTAATTCTGCAAGCGGGCTGGTGGCCTGCAGTATCTGTAATGGAACATCACACTCAAAATGTGCCAGCAAAGACAACTGCAGTTCTGTAAGGGTTCAAATGAGTCGCAGGTGTTTTGATGGTTTAAAAGCCAACAGAAATGCCTCATAAATTGGTTCTTTATTAAGTTAGGTAAGCTGGGAACAATAATTATAACTTTTATTTTCCAGTAAAGCTCAAGCAATGCTGAGGTACAGAGCACTATGCTCATCTGTGCTCTAAAATGCAGTTGGAAGTTTGTTCTCTTCATACACAGCAAACAAAGATTATTGTTATTTTTTTGGCAATCTATGGGGCATACACACATTGTTCCTTCCTGTGCTTGAAAGGAGGTAGCTAGCGTATAGGTGCATGACTTGCCCTGCACCAAAGGAAGAAAGTCAACTTCCCCAGCCTAACACCAAAATCAAGCAACCCTCCGTCACCTAGAAATGCGGTTTCAGATATCTGGAAGTGCAAGTAGTGCATCTAATAATAGTCTGGGAAAAAAAAAAAATCTATTTCAACTCTCCTTACTGTGTCTTCTACTTGTCCTTAGATTCTTATGTGTGTGAATCTGGCCCTAGGAACATTGCTGAGGTTTCAAAACACCCCTTTGAAAATAAAGGGGAGTGGAAAAACAGATATTTCGTTGTTGTTGTTTGTAATAAACATTATGTGCCAGAATACCAATCACTGTTTTTGGGGTGATTTATTTTTCCTAATCAATTTCCGATTGGGTTGCCACATGCCGAGTGAATAATTGCCTTCATTGAGTGCTGCTTACTGGAAAGCATCAAAAATAGCATGGCTTCCTTCCTTTCTCTTGACACATCTTCATATTTTCAGTTCTACTGTGATGGCTAAAATCACTCTCCTTCCACTACTGTAAGGATGTAATATTTGCCTAGACAACCCTTTTATTAGGAACAATCATCGGTCTTTTCAGCTATGATTTTCACCACCTGTCCACCCGTTCCCTGCAAGGTGTGTTCCCAGCACAACGTGACCTCCATGACTGGGAGAAGCCCTGAGGTTCTCTCTCTCGCAGCACAGCAGCCACTTGCATTTGCTCCAGCACTGTGCTCTGTCACTCAACCTGCAACAGCCACGCTGGTGACAGTCGTGCCCTGAAGAAGGCATGGGAGAGGTCTTCCTTTAAAACGAACCAAAGGCTTGCTTTCTTCTCTGCTGCTCAAAGTTTTTTGCCTCTGAGGTAGTAGAGGAAATGTTTGAGGTTTGGGTTTTTTTTGTTTGTTTGTTCATTTTAAAGAAAAAGTATCAAAATATTCATTTAGTCACAGTGTAGTTTTCGGGTCAGATTACTGGCTGATACAAAAAGAACACTGACCTTGGATTTTTTTTTTTAAAAGGAATTTTGCTACTGAAGAGCTGAAAAGATGAGCAAAGGCTTTCAATTCAGTTGTAGAATGCTCATTGTTTTTAGGGAACGGCAAGTGAGAAATAGAACTTATTTGTGAATGCTACTGGTCAAAAGAGATAAAACTAAACCTTTGTTTAAATCTTATGTGCTGACTCATTGTTTGAAGTTATGAACAAAGTGTTCAGAAGCAACAAAAGACAGGTAGATGCTGTGATATTCCCCTGGAAATAAGATTCCTTCAAGCATCAAAATGCTTTTAATGCTCTTTGGCCGGGGGGGGCAGGGGCGTGATGTGGAGAGTGCTTTTTCATGGGGGAAAAAAAAAAATCCACAGTTTCAACTTCACATTTAACAGCCTTGCTTTTGGTATGAAAGGCATTTGACAAGTGAACCCATTACGATAATCAGGAGTGCTGCTCTAACAACTGCTGTCAGGCAAAGAGCTTCTGTTCTCTCTCTCTCCTCTCTTCCTATTCCTTTACTTAACAGCTAAATTCAGTGAACAGACTCAAGCTGTAAATAAATAACTCTTAAATAAACTGGAACTTTGGGGCCTGGCTTTCCACTTCTACCCTTTCTTGTCCTTTCTGAAACAAAAGAAAAAAAAAAAGGTTTCTTTTAGATTCTGATTTTGCATTAAAAGAAGTAGCTCCATGAATAAAAAAGGCATTGCTGCTAAACATAAGCTTACTGCTTTAAACGCCAGGATACAATAGGGTGGAAAATGCCCATCCAATGTGACCACAGCTGTATCACCATAGTTTAACGTTACATAGTAATGAAGTAACCTATAATGTGTTGTATGTGTATTTGTTAGGCTTATACAAGACAAGGAGTGTACCGGTACAACTATTTCGGCGAGAAAACCGTGCTCTTACCAAAATAGTTGGGCTGCTCTAGTATGTACAGATTCACTTACGTATGTGTAGGTGGGTTCCAACTGCAATACTTTGAACTCTGTCCATTTACAGATTATGGGGTTATTCAACATGTGGTTTTTGGTTAAGCACCAATTCCAAAATTGGTAGCTGTGAGAGTAATTAAGATCATTTCTTACTATTGAACATTTTCAAAACAATGTAATTGAGACCAAAATTTGATTTCTTTATTCCCTGCAGTTTTATTTGTGGTTTTGCTTTCCATTTGGAAGTGAAGCCAAGGTCGCAGAATATTTCAATAACCTACAGTCGATGGCTGCTAAATGTCATTCCCTTGAATACAATTACAACTTCAAAAAAAAAGTCCATTGTCCATTTGCTCTAAATGCATCTTTGATGGAAGCTGCTGCATCTTTGTGATAGATCTCCCCCCCCCCCCCTTTGCTCCATAACTCAATTGGTTGAAGTCTTACGTCGTTGAAATAATCAATGGTGATATAAAATCAATTAGAAATTGGTCTGGCATTATGAAACTGAGATTCTGGGTCAGATTCTAGGTACAAAGTAATCAAAGTGCTTAACCTTCTACACCATAGGGTTTAGGGGTTAATTTTCACTCAAAAGCATGATTATATCTGTAATTAGGCAGCCCTGTTAGTAGTAGTATAACTGCTTTTGACAGAAATCAAATTATCAGTCAAAGTTTTAATTGTTAAGCTGAGTAATTGGAACAAGGTAAATGACCACTTAGTTCATCCTGGTAATCCAATACTTTATTTTGTACTGATGTGACTGATGGCACAATGATGGGGTTGCTCTTATTTGCCCCATCCGTTCTTTCTTGGACGTGTCAGATGCCCTTCAAAATGGGCGCCGCCTTTGGGCAAGTAGAATGTAAATCTGGCTTTTAAGTTGAGGCTAACTGGGGGGAAAGAAAGAGGGTAGTAGACATGCTTCTAAAAAGAAAATGTGAATCACAGCAGTGATGGTAGTGATTTGCATATATTTCTTTATAGGTTTAATTAGAGATATTATTACATATATGGCCTATTCTACATCCTCCTCTCATTCTGTTGACACATTCCTACCTCATGCCTACTAAAAATTGTTTACTAAAATTCTGATCCTGCTGAAATCACTGCCAAAACACCAAATTAAAATGCCAAATACATGAAGCTGAGGCTTTATGAAATTTATACAGATAGATATGCATTAGCTTATTAGAGGAAAGACAGTTGCTCTAGCTGATCTTCCTGTTTTGACTACAGGAGGTGATTTACTGCTCTTTTTGCTACCTATTGGTAATATTAATATCTTAAAAAAAAAAAAAAAATCCCAAAAACCCCTCAAAACAAACAAAGAAACAAAACCAACAAAAAACCCCACAACCTGTCCAGAAAGATACACTTTACAGCAGAACTAGGATGACTCTTACAAGAATGTTCTTGAATAGACTATATGTGTTTAAAAAGACTACCTAGAACACAATTGGTACATAAAGGTGAGCATTTCCTCTTTGCTCTGAACAGTCAGCTGTTGATACCTATCACGTTTAGATCCTTATCCTCTGAGAAGACCTGAGCAATAAATGCTACTGATCCTGAGTGGCTGGGCCACAGTGATGGTAATTGTCTAGATTTTATTTCCCTTTCTCTCTGTCTCGTGTATTTCCAGTTCTATTTTGTTTCAGCAAAAATGGATTAAAAAAAAAAAAAAAAAAAAAAGAAGAGATGCAAGCCATCTACTTAACGCTGTTTAGGTGATATGATTAGAAATGTAGATTTTCTGTATAGCCGATGGAGAGAAGTTTTTCCTAGGCAGTAATTCAGATGACATCAGTTAGAAGGCGTGAATACCCACTCGGATGTTTACATTTTAATTAGATACTTCGTACTCCATTACTGAAACACCTAGGAAAGGAAATTCATTGTGCCCTGCAGTAACTAATATTTTTGAGCCTGGATTACCACTGGAATCATAGCATAAAGTTGCTATTGCTTGGTGCACCTTTTTAGGAGGGAGGCTGGTAAGTTTGTATGCGTGGACAAATAGCTGCATTACTTCGGTATCTTTCTCCCTCAGGCTTTTTCTTTTCTTGTTTTATTCACATTCAAATCTTTTGCATCTGCTTATATCATTCCAAAACCAGTTCAAAGCCAAGATTTGACTTTGAGGTTTTTTTCTTGGCTCTCCCACCAATCTGTTTAACCATTTATTGAGTGTCTATCACAGCAGTCTCTTTCTTACCCTGTACACATATTAGGAATCATTAGCTTTGTCACTAGAGGATAAGCATCCACATGGAAGAGCTCTGTAATGCACACACGGTGCAGTCTATTGACATTACATCATATGCCTTGTTATATTACCAAAACAATTAAGTTATCTCAGTATCAACACTGCATGTACACATCACATCATTTTTAAATCAAAGCACTTAGAAGCAAAGAAATGAATAATTAAGAACACATAAAACTTATGCTGCCCACACAGTAAGTACATTATTCTTATCAAGCTTTTTACCTTACTTGACTATAAGCTCTTCAACGAAGGAAGGTTTTTGCTGTTGCTGTTCCATACCGGTCTACTCTCTAACATAATAGGACCGTGTCTGTTCTACAACAGAAGAGGAGGAAACCAAGGAAGATCCCTCGTCTGAAAAATAATATGCAGTTCATCTAGTAATTTTAATTCTGATCTAAGCTGATCATTGTTCAGTCCCTAATAGTTTCCGAGTGTAACTGCTTGACCATTATTTAACTTTGGTTTTTACTACCTGAGCAGAAATTTTCTCCTGTGGAAACTGCACAGGACCATAGATGCCAAGAACTCAGTCCGTATTAGAGCAATCTTACCCTCACTGCCAAATGTTAACCATAAGGTAGTTTTTGATTGTCCTGTAAAATGAGCATACCAGACTGGCCACTACCCTAAACAAGCCTCCTGACTGTGAAGTAGCGGTTAGCACAGGGAAGCAAAGAAACCCTTCCCTGCCGCAGCAGGGTATGTCATACGTTACTTCGTGCCGTTGGTCCCGTTCAGTTCATGACTTCTGCCACTGGCATTTTAGCTTTCTTCTTCCATGCTTCATCTCTCAGACCATCTGTACAGCAAGGTGACTTATGAGTCTGAAGCCATAGCAGCCTGGATTTTGACACGATCGTATCCACAGTCATGTACTAGTACTGGATATGCTCCAAGACACTTTCACTAAAGGCCTGTGTCTTCACTGCACAATCTGTGATGAGCCTAATTGGCACACCTGCTTTCAGGCTGTTGTTGGGAAAACTTGCATGACGTGATTTTAAGTGTGTTACTACTCTGAAAACCTTTTTCGAAGCTTATGTTACTGTCTACATCTCAAATCCTGAGATTTCAAAGTCTGTCTTTCCTCTGGTTTTGCTCCGTTTTGCAAAACGTTGTAAATGCCTGGCATTAGGTTTTGTCATCCAAGTGTCTGTGTCTGTGTGTGTGTGTATGTAAAAAAAATTTCTTAGCTAACAAAAAGAAGCTCAGTAGAAAAAGACGACATTTTAGAATATACTTTAGACAGTAAAAATCTTGGAAAGGCCGTGAGGAATTGCCTATATAATAAAAAAATAAAAAAATTGCACATATAATAAAATAATTTAAAATATATAATATATATAATTGCATATAAAATAATAATAATAAAAAAAATCAGCTCTGCCTTTCAGTTCTCATAGTCTCTTTACTTTAAGATTAGGCAGAAAGTGCGTGAGCTATCACAGTTCAGTAGTTATTTAGAAATTTGAGGGTTTTTTCATAGGATTTCCATCCGTTCAGCCTTCCATACTCCCTTCCATTTCCACAGCTGTAATTTGTATTCTCATGTCATACATGTATTTAGAAAAGGCATGCACATAAATAGATCATATAAATTTTGATGAACTGAAGAGTCATGCAGTACTGGTTTGAGATTCACCTTACCTTCCCCTTGTCTGTCTTGGTCATTGATGAACTTTCCCCAAGGCTGCCTTTATCTTTTTCCAATCTCTAAACTATTTCCAACAACCAGCAAGAAGTGGGTTCTGTTTGTTTACTCTTTATATGAATTATTAGTAATGAAAATTTCCTTTCTCACTGTAATATATCAGTATTTTTTTCCAGAATAACTTACCTCCACTCCTGTAGCAACGCTTATCCTACAACGCTGAAACAAAGCTTGTTTGTTGTCCTGGAATGCTTATTCAATATTTCATGAACTCTGGAGATAATAAGAAGTACTTAATTTCTGGAAAATTTTGATTGTTGAGATTTACAGAAGGTGAATTCTCTCCCTTCTGCTTGAGACACCCTAAAATGTGAATTCTTATCCCACTTACTTAACACTCGTCTCCCTGTAGACGGAACGTCTAGTTCTATTCTCACGCTCCATATCGACGGCTCCTCACAAAAGCATGCTTCTTTGCTTTGGGTTATTGCATTCACAACAGCAGCTTGCTGGATTTGGAGGCCTCAAATCTTATTTCAGTGTTTGGCTGAGGTCTATAAAAGCTTCCAGAGTTGATGGCCAAGCTATTGCTTGTAGTGCCATTGAGGCACTACACTTACACCCAAGGAACAAGGAGGAGGGAAAGAAATGATCTGAGGAGGAAGATGATCCCACAGGTTAGGCACACTCAGATCTGGAGTCATGTAGGGATCTGGGTTTATGTGTGTAATCTCGATTATTTCTTAATCCGTCTGTCCCAATGTTCTCAGCGGCAGAATAAGATTGATAATATTTATCAGCCAGTGGTAGTGGATCGCTAATCAGTCAGAGTATGTGCGGTAAAATATAATTTATGTGGATTGGTAGGATATCAGTGATTCTGCAGGCAATCATGACCCGGTGCCTCTTTTCCGCTGGAGATGGCTGGCAGAAGCCACTTGCCAAATTCCCAGGAGGACTAACAGGCAAACTTCTACGCGTGAGGACAGTTACCCATGGGACTAGTTTGCCTAGCAGCACGGTCGATTTTCCGTCATTCGAAGTATTTACTTCCAGAACGCGTGTTTTTGCCGGATACGTGTGCTAGCCGGACCCCCCACCCCCCCCCCCGCCCCAAGCGAGGTCCGGGCGGGCTCCCCCCGCCCCCGGCTGCGGGCGCCCCTCGGGCCGAGCCGGGCCGGGCCGGGCCGGGCGCCGCTGTCCGCGGTGCTGAAGCGCGGTGGCCGCTGCCCGCCGGAGCGCGGCAACTTTCCGACTCCGCCCGTGCGTGCGTCCGCTCGGGCACATTTCCCGGGAGCGCGGCCTGTAATCAGAGTAACTCCTCCCTTCAGCCGCAATAACTGCACCCGCCAGAAGCCGGTAGGAACGGGTGCCCTCCTCTCGCTCCCCCTCTTCCCCCCGGCCCCTATTTTTTTGCCCCTTTAACGGAGCAAGTAAACTTGCTCCGCCTGGACTGCGCGAACTACCGACCGTGCGCCCCCGGGGGCTTTAATTCCGGCGGGATCTGCCCGCCGCCCTTCCCCGACAAACTTAGGGCACCTCCTGGGACCGCGTTTCGGGGCTCCCGGTGCCCCTCTCCCGCCGCCCAGGTAAGAGCCGGGGGGATGGGGCAGAGAGAAAAAGCGGGGGGGGGGGAGAGGGGAGCAATCCTGCGGTTTACTCCCCCCCCCCAGCTTCCGAGGCGGGTCGGGGCGCACCCCGGGGGGGGGGGGGGGGGGCGAGACGGGGGCTGGGCGGGGCGGCCGCCCCGCCCAGCCCCCGTCTCGCCCCCCCCCCCCCCCCCCCCCGGGGTGCGCGGCGGAGCGGCCGCCTCCTTCCGCGCCGCCTTCGCGGTCGCGACGGTGCCGGCCGCCCCGCATCGCCCCTCCGGCGCCGGGTAGGTTCCCCCGGCAGGCGCCTCCCGCCAGGTAACTTCCCGAAGTTTTGCCGGGGCTGGAGCGGCGGCCGGGGGGGAGGGTCGGCTGGAGGTGGGGAAGAGGGGTCTGCCTGGGCGGGGTGTGTGTGTGTGTGTGGGGGGGTGGTTCGAAGCCCCGGGGGCAAAATACGCCCCGGGGCAGCGGGGATAACGCCTGGTGCGAAACCGCTTCCAGTTCGGCTCTTCCGGGCATCCCTGGAAATCTTAATGCCAAAGGTAAGGGAGGCATCGGTGAAGCGCTGGTGTGAAGACAGGGCGTAGGAGTTCTGCTCGTTTGTCCTCTTTTACGTACTGTGTAATGCACAAAAATGCCGGAGTCTTTTATTTCAAGTTATGGATTACAATATCCAAAGCAGTTTAGCTCATGAAAGGTATTAGAGTGTAGTATGCAAATCGGAAGTCGCAGACTTCCTTTATTAATTTGGAACTAGCATAATGTATTGAACTTTATTGATGTTAACAGCAAGAAAAAGTTAGGCAATAAAAATAGTTGTAGTTAGCTTTGGGAGAAGTGATACAAATGCAAATGAGTTTGATGGCACTTCAGTATAGGCACGTTTCACCAAAGAAAACCCAACCTTCGAAATTTAAGCTCTCTGCAACCAGCACAGCAGGAGGCCTTTCTTTTGCAGTTTTCATAACTTTGGGTAAGAGGAAGTATGTCCATTGCATACGTATGTGTGTAGATATTTATGGTCGAGAAGGAACATCAATACTCAAGATGGGTACTTACATAGGCCTTTAGGATTGCAGAAGTAGCCTCTAATTTTATTGTAAACAAAACCTTGGGTCAAGAATAGCCAGGGTACCAGCTGTAAATTAGGGGAAATAACTACCCTGCTAGCCAAAGACATGGCTCGTGATGCTGGGTCACTTATTTGAGATTTAACCTACGATATAGACATATAATTCATGAATTAAAATACTTGTGGAAAATCAACCCTATTTTATTCCTAATGTTATGGAAATTAATAATGGAAATTAATTGTGGAGTTACACGTTACGTACTACATGACGGGTGCTTCTTTGCAGCTGGTACGTGTTTCACTATTTCTCTGGCATTTTTATACAGCTGGGGATAGCAAGTGCATAGGTGGTTGCTTTTGGCCATTACGCAAAGTGTAAGCCAGAAGTACAGAGACAAATTTTTTAAAAGGATTAATTCACTTGTCTCGTGTCTCACGCTGGGCAGTGAGAAGTAGGTATACTCCTCTGCAGTTCAAATCTGATGCAAGCAGAAGGTGTTTACCCGCATTTGCCTATCCAAGACGCCATCAACAATGTGAGTCAGAGCAATAAGAATGATTAATATCGATACAGTATTTTCATAAGGCTATTGATATAACTAACAGTTACAATTTACATTTGGCTGTCAGTCTTACTCGGTAACATTAATAACCCATATGCAATTGAAGAAAACTGAAAACAACAGATGCCTAGGTTTCTTTTTAGTTAATATGTAGAAATTGGGTGTAAATGTGTGTTTTTCCTCTCTGAAATGACCTTTACCTGTGTGCAGAGGACTGCCACCTGATCTACGTGTTGCTCAAGCCTCTGATAAATTACTAACGGTGTGCTGTTTCTCTGAGTAGTTATGAATTTCAGTTGCACGTTTTTCTCTGACTTCAGAATGAATGAAAAAATATCTGTGCTGACGTCAGTAGAGCTCTTGAAATCAACAGAGAAAAATGTTTATACTGAGGATTCCTTTATCCGAAAATTCTTAAATTAAGCAGGTTGTAAACAAACGTCAGAATAAATATGAAAAGATCCCACCAATCCTATATCCAGTCATATAGAAATGATAAGGAAAAGAAACGACTTTATGGATGAAAGCCATTTCTTAATATGTTTTTACTAAAATTCAGTAGGATTAATGTTTCCAATGTAAATTTTTGTGCCGGTTCAAGTACTAGGTGGGCGCCGTTACCTTCCTTTGTCCCTCATTGACTACATCTTGTTTGTGATAAAATTAAGTTTCCCAACTGCGAGAGGTCATCAGGCTTTTTCACAAGTAGCAATTGAAATTGCCTAACATGCCTACAAAACTGGAAGCTGAGTCATCTGTTTAAAGAATGTTTTGAACCGGTGTCTGTCTTTGTCAGTTATCTGAGCAGTGGAGAAACGGTTTATCTGACAACAGTTCCCTTGGCATACGTGGGTTTTTCTGTGGAATAACTGATCTTAATGAACGTGGGGAATTGGCATCAGATTAAATCTTTATCCATGGTTCAGCTCATTGAAAAAACTTAGGAGTGCCTTCAGCTCAAGGGCTTTGCCTTTAGATGTTGAAGGTGGAGAACCTGTTACAGAGTCAGCTAGAAATTATAAGGAACAACAAATGACCACTTATGAAGTCTCTACTGATGAAATATTTTGTGAGAAGGAGGAAGCAGTCTGTACCTTTGGGGAACAAAAACCCTGGAGCCCAAATACCTGTTTATCTGAGTATCACAATCGCAATATTTAATTAGTCTCTGATATCCTACTAATGCATATTTAGAATCATAGAACAGTTTGGGTTGGAAGGGACCTCTGAAGGTCATCTAGTCCAACGCCCCTGCCGTGGGCAGGGACGTCTTCAACTAGATCAGGTTGCTCAGAGCCCCGTCCGGCCTGGTCTTTAGCTTACTATGAGCGAGAGAAAAGTCTTTGCAGAAAACAGAATAGTAGTAGCCTTTATGAAAGAGAGAAACAAGCAATGTGGCTACACTTGGAGCTGAGGCGGAAGTCACCCATACTGAACAACACGGAAAAGCATAGCTTGACATCAGGGGTTAAATTTAGGTGAAAGTGGAAAAATAGTGGTAGTCTTTGTCCAAAAAAACCCTCAGTCAAGGTGTCAAAATGAGATATTGCTTTTATTACACTGTACTGATGCTCAGGCATTGATTTTTCTTTTATCTGCTGGTCTGCTTCTCAATCAGCAGAATTTCTTCATCAGCTCTACCTGGCGCCTCACAACTTCATGGGGTTTGACTGGGAATCGTGGCTGGGCATCTGGAAGGTAGGATGCTCTTGGCTATGGGGAAAACGTAATATTAAATACTATGTTGATTTTCACAGTATAATGTTTTCTCCTTTTCTTACCTGTTTTAAACCATGATGTGGAAAGTAGCTTTACTTTATTTATTAGGACAGCTTCCAAAACCCCAGGCCTCCAAGAATGCTAGTTTTTCTTTTAAACGTAAGACAAACGCCCCACCGCAATAAATCCAAACCAACGGCTGCAGAAGCATTTCCTTCGCTGTTCACCCCGTAAACAAGAAATTTCTGTCACAGAAATACACTAGCTAGAGCCTAGAATCAGTGATATAAAGTACTGGATGAACGATGGATTTAAGGTGACACGTTCTCAGGAAGCTTGGTCAGAATAAAGACCTCTTCAGCTCACAAGCAGCAAGCGTCTGCCCTCGAAGTTAGATGTTTCTAGCCCTGGTGGATCAGGTCTTTTAAATCACTAGACACAGCATTGTTACACGCGTAGGAAAGTTATTCAAAGGATTTCTTGAGGATTTTAAAATTTACTAGCTATCGTGCTTTTTATCCTATAGAAGCCCAGACAGCTAAACTCTGGAGAGATCCTTTAAAAGAAATGGAAGTGTAATTCCAAAAAATATTAAAAACTGCTAGACTACTCTCGAAACACTTTTTAGTAAATTATGCGCTCTCTGAATATATGAAGGTAAGATTACTGGTACGGGTGGAATGTTAACTATCTCATTCCCCTGGGGTTTATGGCTACTTGGATTTTACATACTCAACGTAACAGGAAAAAAACTGACCAACTGTTCCTATCTGCGTTGGTACTCCCACTCAAAAAATCAGGTGAATTTTTGACCTTTCCCATTCTTCAGAGTTATTCTGCCCTGGAATTTTTTTTCAAGTCCATCAAGATTATTTTAGGTTGGGCAGGGGGGATTTACAAGAACAACTATGCCAGTATTCCTTGATAGTGGTAATAATGTAAAAATACGTAGTAGATGAACAACACTGTAATTTAATAAGTTATTGAATCGTGATCAGATCTCTTAACTATACTGTGTGATGCCTCACTGGAATGTATTCAGCAGGTCAACTTCCAGCTAATTCAGTTTTTCTAAACCGTCCTGTACAATATTATTATGTACATTTGTAACTGTACAAAAAAAGAAAAGCAAAAGCCAGTAGGGACTAAACTTGCTCCCAGGCACATTTGGAAATCCTATGCGTATCGAATAGCACAACTGGGACTTACTTATTCATATGTTGGCAGTTAGGAAAGGTGGCAGTCTTTGACGAACCTACTCAGACTTTGCCGTGCAGCTTGCATGCACCTGAGCTGATCCACAAATCAGACTGCCATCTCCCATCCCTTAGCTGCCCTCCATTAAGACTTGCAAATCTGTTGACTGCTGCAAGAGACTGAATAGCTGATTTCTGCAGCCGTGCTCCCATGTTGGGGAAGCTGTAGGGTGGTTCTGCTTCTGCGCTCCCGGGAGCACTGCACGGGTTCCCGAGCAAGTTCTAGCAGCGATTTACCATTCCCGTTTGTGTATGACACTTCCAGATATTTCAGAGTGGTTTCCAGTCATTAAATATACATTATGACACTCATGCAGATAGTTATTTTGCCCGCTCTTCTGACGGGAGTAGGGATTTTTTTCCCTTCTTTTTTCTCGTTGAGTCAGAGCAAAGGGTGCACCCTGAAAATTCCCCTGCTAAATTCCACCTCCGAAGAGATGAAGTTAGGGTTAGAGCTTGTTAGCTGAGCCGTAGTAACTGCCTTCATTCTCCTAGGCAGCAGGCTAAAATGTGTCAGCGTAGGCACGCTCGCACTGAAACGTCTTTATGTTGCTTTAGTTGCCTTAGGGGGGCTTGGAAGCCTTGCTTCCAGTCTCACCGGACCAAAAGGCACCAGTGGAGTGTCTCTCCGCTAAAACAAGTGAAGAGATGCTTTAGCCAAAACGTGTAAAGACCCAGGAGGAAACAAACGTAAGTTACGTCAGCCTCCGTGCACTTCTGATTTGTATTAGAGACAAAACAGACCACAGTAGCGTGTCCAGGACGTGGGAGGCGGGCAGGTGATACACAGCATCTTTTATTCCTTCCTTTTACAGAAACTTAATTATCTTATCTAGTGTAGTACCCCCCTTTCTCCTTCGAAGTGTAACAATAGAAAACACATCTTAAACCTCACCGCTTTCTAATGGAAATGTAGAGTGGGGAAAAGAAATCAGAATAGTGGATGCTTCAGAAAGGCACTTGTGTTTAAGCAGTGCATTTTGTCCCCACTCCTTTTTCTCTACTCTTTGTTTGTTGTGGACCCTCATCTTAGAAATGAGTATTTCTTGCAGGTTTTTTTGTTCTAACCTTTCAGTATTTTCTCCATGTGTGTCTGAGATCAGAATTGTTATCATCTGAATTTAATTTAGTACACCTTTCTCTGTGTGATGGGCTGCTATTTCAGAGGGCACAATGCCACTATTAATCATCATAAAGAAAATGCATGAAAACAGTGCAAAATATGTGTCAAGCACTTCAGTGTGATGGATGCACAATAGATGGCACCATTATTATCACTCAGCAACTTGAAAACTTTTGGTCCTCACATTTTCTCCCTTTCAAACATCATTAACTTGTTCATGGGATCCAATACTTGGTGAAAAATATATTACTCTTCTACTCACTTTTTTCCTCATCCTTCATGCTGCATTGACAGAGCCAGTTACCTGAAATTTCTTAATGCATTGTAAGTTTACTTCTTAGTGTATGAGATAGTGAAGAAAACCAAAACAAATGGTTTTATGGAACAAAAGTCAATTACATTGATTTTGATCTGTTAATGCAAAAGCAGATTGTATGAACGATTGTAATTACGAAACTTACGTTTATTGGTCACAGTTTTGTTTACTCCTTGGATTTGTTCTCTTTCGTGAATCAGAAAGACTTAAAGACTGACATACCATAGTGTCAACTGAATGTGGATAATATTCTTCTTCTTTTAGGATCGTTACAAAAGTGATGCGCTGTCGGGTTCAGCAAAGCTTACAACGCTTGGAATAAGCTGGATCCGATTTTGTATGGTGGGGGGCATGTTGCAACTGACGAGAAATGTTCATATAGCCGCACAAACTAGGTATGCTTAGGTGCAAACTTACAGCATTTCAAGTACCCGCCGGTAAATGGTGTTACCTGGTTATGGATGCAGTTGTCTGGTAATAGGTAATGACAGCTGTATTCCTCTTTTAGCTGGGGGGCGGTGGGGGGCAGAGCCGGGCTGGATGCAGTCCAGTGCAGAATGGGGAGGGCTATGTGACTTTGGAGTCCTTCTCTCACGTGCCAGGCAATACGAACCCTATCAGATGCTGCTGACGGTGGTAGGAGGACCTGCCCTTTTTGTAAACGGTCTGGTATATTTAGCCCTGGGGTAAGTTGCATGAAGTTGCATGTCTGTGGAAGGTGTAGTAAGAAGGAGGCTTACCTTATGCGCTGGTAGCACAGCGACACCTGCTTTCTGCCCCTCTGGACAGCCAGGCACCGGAGTCTTGCTGGAAGACGGTTGCCCGTTGCCTGTGCCTGGAGCTTTAGAAAGACGCAGTGTTTCACTGCTACGACCATGATACCACAGCTCCTTCCCGTTTGTGCAACCCAGTCTGCACATGAGCAGCAACTGTCTATCCCCGGTACGCACATCTAGTGAGACAGACCACTGCAGACCGCAGATTTTCCCACATTCGCGTGATGTCTTCTAATCATAACCTGCAGGAGACCGTACGTAGGCATGTGTTTGAATGTGGAAATTGAGGATTATAAATAAATAGGGTTGCAAGCAAGACTTCTGCAAGTTTGGTGTAGCTGGCTATTTCAAACTTATCCAAAGCCTGTGTTACTGTGCCATATACATACGTTTGAAAGGGTTTTTTTTTGGTTTGGGAAAAAAATAAAGGGAACTAAGTCAGATGTTCACATTTCACCATGCTGCATTTCACTTTCTTGCGAGAAAGAACATACCTGATTTAAGAGGTTTCTTTTTGTTTCTTTATGAGATCTTTGATATCTTGTGTTTTTTCTAAAGTGTTAGTCTAAGGATAAATGCCTTGCCTAGGAATCTTGGCTTCTGAGCTTGAATTTTGCTGCTGTTTTGTGAAAGGATTAAAACTGTGAACCCTGAAGGCAGCAACACCAGAAGACAAACAAAAAAATTGATTTTTTTTTTTTTAATTTGGTCATTTGTGGAGTAGAAAATATTTTTGAGTGGTGGGTGGCAACAGAACTGCTTTCAACCACTTGTTATAGTTTCCACAACTATCTTCTGCTCTCTATAGCGATACAGCCAACTCCTGTATCAGATACTATCATCTGAACAACTGTAAGAAAAAATCTTAAAAGCTAAAGTCATCCAATAATTAAACTTTCTATTGGAAAGGAATTTTTTACATTTTGGAAAAAAAACCCTTTTCAGTCTTAATGAAATTGCCATGAAGGTCCATAGCGTTTCACAAAATTGAAATTGGTAAGTTTCAATACACAAAAGAACTGAAGAAACTATCTTTCCAAAGGCTAAATGCCTAGGTTAAAACATATTGGCCTTCATTCAGGTACCAGTAATTCACAGTTACAGTATGCCTGCAGGTAATTTTTATTTCTCTTAGCACTACACGTGTTGTTTTCTTTATAGCATTAATCTGATGTTAAAAAAAATTCAGTTTTAAAAATATTACAACTGTTACATTTTTCAATTTAAATTTTAATCAGAGAGTATGGAAGGGTCAATAGTTACTTAAATTTTGAAAGCTTCTGAAAGCAAACCTGATTATAAGTTAGTGAATTAATGATTTAGTACGTTACTGACTAATCAATAATTGCTAACTGATGCTCTGAATCACTCTTAATAAATATGTTTTGGAAAGTTTGTAATTACACCACATAAGTTTCTGGCGGGCGTGCTTAACTGAAGAAATCACCCTGACATAGAGAGGCACATGTCCTGATATCACAAGAAGCTCCGCTCTAGCAACAGGTGAGGTGAGGTGCTCCAATGGAGAGCTGGAGAGCAAGAGGTGTCCATATGAGCGTGACTGTGCACCTTAGCCTATTCTATTCTTCACCTGGAGGCAAGCTCTCTGACCTCCTCCAGTAGCCAGTGGAGGACAGAGGGTCTACTCTGCAGCGAATCCCAGCTGGAGTCTGATTTTGGTGCGCTCCAGTGCCCTCCCAGGGGGTTCTCTTTCTCTTCACCGGCTACGGAGGAAGCATAGGAAGACTCGCCTCCTAAATTAGGAGCCTGGCATTGGTGGGAATGCTTGCTCCAGCCTTCCCAGCCCCTTCAAAACTAAGTATTTCCTCCTCTTCATAAATCCATTGTAGCGTTGGGAAGGTGGAGAAAGCTTTTGCATGCCCTGCTGTCTCACGTACTCCAAGCCCACTTTTGCAGAAAGGGAGGAAGATGACTTTCCCTCCCGTGCCGTAGCACAGTGCAGAAGGTATGCCTGCAAGGTAGGTGGCTTGTGAACCCTTTTAGGTATCTAACTTGAGCCGCCGCTGCCCTCCAAACTGACAGGTATATCTGCTTATCTGTTCTGTTTTCCTCCCCCTGGGCTCTTGGAGATCTCAGGTGGGAGTTCGTGACTTCTCACCTTCTTCGCACAAAGGCAATGGCCACCAGCTAGAAATGAGGACCGGGAGTGCTCTGGCCCGCCTATAGCAGCACTGAAAACCTCTGATGTGGTACGGATATTGTTACGCTGCTCTGAGTTCAAATAGGAAAAATCTTATCATTACTGTTCATTACACTGTGTAAACAATCCTGATACTGCAGAGAGGTCCTCGTCGGATAGTATCTGGTTCCACAGATGGCCCTCAGAGGGATCTTGTATTTATAATGTCTTTGGTAATGCACTAACAGAAATGAGGTTAAAAAATACAGTCTTTGTAACAGGCAACGTAAGACATCAGTGATAAATTCAATTATTTTAAATGCATCAGACCAGGTTCTGATTTCATTTACATGGATATAAACAGGCCTGCTGGTACCGTCGGTTTCTGTGCACTTAAGGAAGATCCGAGTCTGGCTTCAGGCACGTAGATTCTCATTCAGTAAAATGCATCTGGTTTAGACTTGGCAATCTGTATTAGCAAAAGTTTTTGTCTGTCCTTGGCATTTCCTTAGGCATCAGTGATTCCCAATGAATGTAACATTCAAAATACTTTGAAGGCTGTTTTGTGTTTTGGTGTTTTGTTTTGTTTTGTTTTGTTTGTTTGTTTGGTTTTTCCCCCCTTTTATTTGTGCCTGGCTATGTAACTAAGCATTTCACATACCTGCCAAAACTCTTGTACCAGATTTCCATTTCAGAGAGATCCAGCTGGCGGGACACATGACCTGTCAACTCTTTAATGACCACCACTGAGAAAATAGTTAATGGTGGGGTTTTTTTTTGTTCTTCCATCTATCTCAAATCTATTTTATGAAAGCAGTTTAATGTGATACATTCCACAATATTCTGAGTACCACATAAGCTATTTTTTTTCTTTTTTAGGTATATATTTGCTATTACTGTCTTCCTTTTATTAGGCACAGTTTCAAATTTCAAACGTACAAGAATTCTTGAAGGAGAAAGAAGGGTGGGATTACTTTGTAAACCAAAGTACAAGAAGTTCCAGTAGGGCAAAATATAGGTTTCAACATCAAGCCTATATGCGAGTCTTCAATTTTCAGACTGTGGTCTGAGCTAGGAATTACTATCCTACATGGTGTAGCGATTTGCCTCACTTTATCTGACATAACATTTTTCTGAAGATGATTGTTCAAAGAAGGTATTTATAGCCAGGTAAGCTATAGGCTGTGGTCTTAACCACAAAGTGATAGCAACAAGATGCAATGATTATTTCAATATTTTTTATAAATAAACGGATATCTTTTTAATGCATGAGTGAAAGGTATATACAGGGAGGCTGTCTGTATTAACAACGGCCTGAGAAGCCGTTTATCCCTTTCCGCTATCTATACCAGATATTTCATTGGTGCTGTATGGAGAAGAAAACTGTACTTTAAATATAGAGTTAAGTGACTAAATTCTACTTCATATGCAACAGTAACTTTCACTTTTATGAGGCAACAGTGACATTCCCATGATTTACCAGAAAGCTGGCATATTTTTGCTTGTCATTTACCAAACCAAGTCTGTGCTTGCATAGACTAAATATTGTTTTAAAAAAATGTAACTTTGTAAAGAAATTTATAAATTAATTACACTAAAAAGGGTACCTAAGTCTACATAGTTGATATACTCAGTGATTCAGACGAGACAAAAGCATATAAAATAATCCACGCAGTAACGGAAGGAAAGCAAAATAGATGTAAGTTACTGCCACCCCCAAATCAAATTCTGCAAAGCCTATGGGTTTTAATGGATCATGCCACTGAGATAGCAACAAATCTCTGGTAATGCAACTGAAAGCCTTCTAGCTTTTCATGCCAACACTACTGCAGCAAAAGTCTTGCCTAAAACAAACTTCAAATTTTCTTACAGTCCTTTCTATGACAGATTTATCCATGCTAGCTGGTTTCCTGCCAGCTGACTGCACCTGGTTCACTCTAAATTAGTTACAGCTAATTGTCAACAAATGGGAAGAAGGTCCCCTTGCCATTTTCTCTTGGCTGTGAAGCTGGCAAGTGTAGTTCTTGTAGCTGTTTTTCAGGTAGAGTATTGTTATATGCATAAGTTTAGAGGAAAAAAAAAAAGAGTAAAAAGTGATGATGATCGATCTTTTCTCTATGCTTTCTGGTGCAGGAAATGTTGTGTGAGCACAGCTGCATTAAGTTATGTTGAGGTGCGCCTTAATTCAGCTGAGCCCCGGCTGGAGAGACCATAAAGGGTGTGGGGGTTGCCTTGTTTCTCTTTCTACCGGTGAAGGGAGAATGGTTGATATAGGAGATGGAGTAGAGAGAAGGAAGCTCCGTAGGTAAGATTTAATATCTCTGTTAGTCTGGTGTTTTTTTCCCTCCGATACTTTTTCTCTTCTGGCAGGTTTGGGGGGGGGGGGGAATAAAAATAGATTTTCCCTGAAGAGTTGGATAGAGTGATTAATGAGGTTTTTGTCCCTTGGAGGATGTGATTTGTATATCTCTTGGCTTTCCTTCAGTAAGTCTTGTAACAACAACAATTTAAGTATGCTTTTAAAATCTGGTGGTTTTTTTTTTTTCCCCAATGTAATTTCTTGTCACCTCTTTCACAAGATAACTAAAGGAAAAAGAGGGGAAAACAAAGAAGACTTTCTTTTCCCCCTGCCTCTCCTGACCTGTTGCACCTGCTGTTCCTATTAATTCAGCATACTTATGACTTGATTCTGTCCTTGGTCATTTTATTCCTGTATTGGAAGGGTTGAAGTGACACTGATGTGAACCCAAATTATATAAAGGTTGTCATAGACTTGGCAGTTAAGCTGTTTTACAGCAGTGTAGCCTCTCTTACAACAATTATTCTTAATTAAGAAACGTGTTTGCTTGAGATAAACCTGTTTCTCTGCACCTATTGTGTGGAAAGCAAGGCTTCAAGATTCAGAGGAGATTTATGTTTTGGGTTCCGAGTCAGTTTTCTGCTTCTATAATGATAGCCTCCTGTTGAATTTTCCTTGACAAATGGAAGCTCTGGTTTGAACTTTCAGTTACATGTGTGGCAGCGGCTTTTCTTTGCTGCTTTTCCTTTACAAATTGTCTCGTAGAAGACAAGAAATATGACAGGAATGGCATCTATCAGGCTTAGATTCCCTCCCTCTCTTTGCAGTTCTGTGTCATTGTGAAGTGTGCAGCTTCATCCCATCCCCTGCACCTCCTTCTGCCTCCCTCTTTGTCTTCCGTGGATGGTTGCTGCAGTGTGAAGAAAATGTCTCTCGGGTCCAAAATAAAAATTCACAATCTTTGCTGCTTCTGTTCTCACTGCAAATGCTATGGATGCTGACCTCTAGGCTTCCTCCTAGTAAGACGGTCATCATCTTTCTCTGTTTACTAGTTATGAATGTTCAAGCAAAAACGCCTTCTTAAAAGTTAGATGTTCCTGTGGGGTTCAGATAAGGCATCTTAATGCTTTCTTAGTTGTGATATTTATATTACAACTAGCAGGGCTGTAGCTACAAATGCCAGATTTTTATAGAAGTCTAGCTTTCTGTAGACACAGTGAAAACAAAAATTATCTTAGAGATTTTAATTAATAGTAGTAAAGTAGGTAAATAACTAATTGAATACCATCTGTTTGCTTACACTGAGAACCAAAAACGTGTCTGTTAGTTTGGGGAAAGAATATTCGTGAAACAGAGTATCTCTTTTCCAAGATACTGTTTTTACAAAACTATTTCTTTGACCTTGCAGTGGTAAAATATATATATATATTTAGGGCATTTATGCATATTCATTGTTCTACACTTTTGCTTTGGGACTACCATTTTCAGTCATTTGCTTCTCCTTTCCTCTCGGGGTTAAACAGCCGAAAAAAGGCAAGGCAAAACAAACAAACAAAGCGCTGTAGCATCCTTTCCTCTCTTCCCTCCATATGCCTGCCTGAGAGGGGACGGGGAGGGACTGCCGAGTGCTGGCTGGGGAGGGCACTGTTTTGCTGAAATAACAGCTGTTCTAGTGGAGCCTGAAACAAACTCCTAAGGAGAAAATCAAGGTGTTTGCAACGCGGGGGAGTTTTTCTGTGCAAAAGGGCTAGCTTCCGTAACCAGTTTTGAAGCAAAAGCCAGTTTTAATTCTGAACGGTTACATGAAGTACATGAGAAGATATCTAGTGATCCAGGTCAGTAGTTGGATCAGTGATTAAATGAAAAAATGTGACAGTGTCACAGTAAATGGAGAAAATGAAAATACATACACCCCCTCCACCCCACCCCCCCCAGCTAAGCAAGCAAGAAAACTCTTGTAGTTTCCATTGCCTTCCTTCCCTCCATATGTGGGGGTAGGTGGGAAGGGGAGAAGCACAAGTGTAGTATTCTTCCACCTGACAGCCTGTGTAATCTCACTTAGTTTTTTATTGCATAAATAATACTGTTTTTTCTAATTTCATAAAGCAGAGATTTTTTTTCCTTTTTATCAGAGATTATAGATCAGAATTGAGGACTGAGGTTTATCGAGTATAATTTCAGTTGAACCTTTTGTCATGGATGGCTTCTGCATCTCTGGGTTTGTAAAAGACTTTTGGTGTGGTTTTTTTTTTAAATGAAACTTATTATAATAGCAATATTAAAAGTATGCTTAATCAGCCAATATGTAAACATTCCCTTCTGTTAGCATTTTTCCTGTTTTTTTAAGTTAATTTTTTAAATTCCTACAATACTGTTCACAAGAATTTTATAGCAGTTTATAATGGAAAAACACACGAAGTTTTTACAATACCATCTTTTTTAAAACTACTTAAGAAATTGTTGCAAGATTTTCCACATGCTGGATAAATTACCTAACTGTTCATATGTCAATTTCTGTGATATTTGCCTGTGCTTTAGGCTAGAAATTACATCCTGATTTTTTTCAGCCAGGCCTGTGCAATTAGTACAGTTCTGACAAATCAGTGTTTGAGTAAACAGATCTCCTGAAGAAGCAGGCCTGAGTCAGAGTGCTAAAAAAGGGGGTGGGAGGGAATAATAAATAGATAATTGTTGCATGTGTCAGTGATGTGGAAACTGTGACCACTGGAAGATGTAGTTGGTCCAGGAAAACCCACAATGAAATGCAACTCAATGGTGTAAAAAAAACCCCTGACTTTTTAAAAAATTCAAGTTAAACGCTGACTGAGGGACTTTGCCTCAGAAAAGTTTCTGTATGACACAGCAGAACTTTTAAGTGACTCAGTGAAGTGCTGCTTGTTCAGGACTTCTAAAACTGGAGGATTGAAACCTGTTTTTTTGTGAATAGGAACTCTGTATGAAAGGTGAAGTCAAGCATTTTCAAAGCAGCTTACTTCCATGAGGTAACAGTCTCGAGCAAATGCAGTCAGGGAGGTTCTGAATGAAAAAGCGTTTTTACTGGGGAGTATTTATTAGAGTAGAGTGATAGATGTGTACTGAGGAAATTTGCGGGGATTTTGTTTTGTTTTCATCCACCCAAAGGTATATTTCCCAAGAGTTATAACTAAAACATTCAATAATATTTCTTTGTGTAGCATCCAATAATGCAATGGCTGAAAGGCGAGGAAGCAGCATGGTAACTGGATGGACGCGCTGTGTATTAGCAATAGTTCTGATGGTGTGGAGTCACCAGATCAGAGGACAAGGTAAGTGAAGATCTTTTACTACAATTTTTTATTTGCTCAATATTGCATAACATTGGTTGGAGAAGCGTGATGAAGTGCTGAACTTATGTGAACTGCTGACAAGAAATAAAAATGTCAAAATCTGAAGTACTTCAGTTGAAAAGTCAAATGCTGTTTGGAAAATGACGTCTCAATGCCTTGTGGGATTTTCCAGGTGCCTGAATCTGTTTTCTTGTGCTCTGTGATTGGAGCGTGTCTTGAAATAAATCTCCCATTGTTATCCATTGTTGGCTCTCTAGGTGTGGAGAAGTAGTTGTTTAAGAGATTGTAGACATGGCCACTTTGCGTTACTTAGCTGTGAGATCTGCAATGAACATGCAGTATTCAGAAAGGCTTTTGTTGCAGTGCTATAAATATTTTCTGCGTTGTGTTCCTGTCTCACTGATGGTGGTGCATAACAACAGCTGCAAGAATGCAGACAGGCGAAAAAAAAGTCTAGCTTCTTGGGTTTTTAATTTTGAAAAATGAAGTGTTATTGCCTGTTTCTGATCTGAAGACTGTATCTAAGGTATGGTAACAAGAGAGGTAATAACAGGCTCTTCTATTTTTTAAATACATACTTAGTATAAAAGATGCTTGCATGTTGTGTCAAACTTGGGGGGGGGGGAAGCTGTAAGTGATAATTTTGAGGCATTGAAATTAAAGGGAAGTGGATAGGCGTTCCTTTTTGAGGTATGTCAGGCCAACTTTAGGAAATACATGTTACAGGTGAGCTGAGATTTCCATGTCCTTAATTTACTCTCTCAAGTGGGGAAAATGCTGTACTTTTTCCAACTACGGGCTATTTGCTCTGTATTACTCTAGCCAATGACTACAAGTATGATGCTGGCTTGTGTATGTAGCCTGTGCTAGGTCCGTTCCCCTGTGCAGTTTGGGCAGAAGTAGTTGTTCTTGGCTGTTGAAGTGATAACGGTGTTTACTCTTGCTTGGTGCGGTTGTAGGCATAGAAATTGGATGTAAACTGTGTGCTGCAATTCTGCAGTAAACTTCTGCAGAAGTTAACGTTGCCTCTGCAGATACTAAAAGCCAACCTTGCAGCCCATAGAGTGCTTTTGTAGGGTAAGGGTCATGAACACTTTGCAGCTAATCACCAGGCATGCAGAGGAGCTTTTCTGTGATATAAACTGTCTTTGTACAAAAAGGTAAGTTGGTTTTCTCAAGTTTTTTTTTGTTGTGGTTTTTTTTAAGCTTCCATTTTGACATTAGAGTCTTTGACTTGGAAAAACAGATATATTTGAAGACTTACTTTTTGTGGTATTGTGCTAAAATGTAACGGGTATGGTAATTTTTTGTGGTTTATGAAATACTGGTGAATGGTATTGGAAAGAAACACAGAAACAGTAACTTGAAAGAGCTTGTTTTCAAGGTGGACGTGAGGGCACTTGTGCTGTGAAATACACTTTCCATACGTTCTAAACCTATTTTGAGTTTCTGGCTGATGAGAGATATTGAAGATTGCAGTCTTCATCCGTGAGCTGATCTTTAGCTCATGGAGTTCTATATGCTTCTGTTTTCTAATAATTACCAAAATATAACTTAGAAAAATGAAACCTTAATAGTGTGACAAAATATTATGTTCTCTTTGAATGTAAAATGTCTTCCTAAAATCAGCAATAACTCTTACTGGCAAAGGGATGTGAACTTCCATCATGCTATTTTGCTTTAATAATTTTGCTAGGTTGCTATGCAGCTTGTGAATATTAAGAAATACATTTAAGCAGGCCCAGTGTAATAAAGCCGGCTGTGTTTCAGTCTTGGTAGACTTTGTACTCTGCTGTGACAGAAGTTTAGTGTCGACTTTTGAGCATGCATACTTATTACAACTGTTGATGACTGCTTAAATTCACATTTCTCAAATGAAGTTTTTAATATCTCTGGCAATGAAGTAGTAAATTAAAAGCAAGGAACAAGTATTTTCTTGGTATAATTACATGCACAGGGTTTCAGAAAATGTGAAATCTCTTGAAGTTGCCAGATATATACCTAATTTTGCTGTGGATTTCTATTAACATGTTCTTTTAAAGTAAAAAGCAAAGCCCTTTGGGCTTGACTTGCAGGAACCTGAGAAACGTGAAGGAGAACTTGAGTAATTTGAGTAAAATTATAAAGTTTGAGTATTCAGACTCTATCAGGGCAATAAAATGAAGAAATAATTATTCTGTGTTTGGGCATCGAACCAAAAGGGTTTAAAAGCCATATGGCTGCATTTAAAGAAAACAGCTTCTGAGTCACACAACTTCAGTGTGAGTGGGTTGCTATGGAAGTTAGAAAGAAACCAACATTTGTTCCGCTTGCATTTCCAATCTGAATAGTAAACTCAAATTAAAAACCCTTTGTTTTTCAACAGCTATTCGTATCTGTCTCTTTTACACATTAACCCAAGCCATTCTCTGTCTCTTGAAGTCCGTGGAGCTGCATCTTGCTCTATTTACGTGTTGCTTACCATTAGTTATGTCAGTCTACCCAGTGTAAGTGTCAAGTGGCGACTGGCGTACGGAAGCAACTGTGTCTCATTTTATTCTGAGTTCTTGCGTGTTAGTCAAATGTGTCATTTTTAGAGTTTTGCACCTGTTCTGCTTTTCTCACTTTCCTGAATATTACAGGTTCACTCCTCTGTCTCCAAAACAACCCTGGCCTATATTTAATACTCATAAGTAACTTTAGAAAAATATTTTGTATCTCTCTAACACTGAGCCATGAGTAATCTGAGGAATGTTTTGAAACAGTTATGCTTGTTTTCTTGGCAAACTTAGAGAAATCGTATCATTGGAAGTCTTAAGTTACCTGAACAGTGAGCAGACGATTACTGTTCTGTGATATTATCAAACAGTGTTAATATTGATATTTAATTTTAAGACAGAAGATGCATAAGGAGTCCTAGAATCTAACAATTTTCAGACTGATAAAAGAAGTGAACGCTTCATATGTGGAATTTCATTGCTGTATAGAGTAAGTAGGTTCTCTCTTTGAAGCTCTGGAGATGCTGGATAAAACGGTGTCTGCTCTCTGAAGAACGCAGCAGTAATGCTGGTGTTCTTGGATGCATGCTTCCTGCAGAAGATCCTTTCCAATCTATTTTTTCAGAGCTGTCGGCGTACAGTGTTGACAGGTTGCTTTCTTTAATGATCAAGCATAAAGGCTGTGCGATGTGGTACAGCCAAGATGCTTCAGAGCTCAAACTGAACGTGCTAGAAAGCAGTGTGTGTCGCTGGCTGGCTGAGCTCTGACCCCCCACCTGCAGGAACTTCTTTTTCCCCCAACACAGGCCTATTTGGAGAAAATCATTGTAACTTTTGAATTGAAACAACATTGCAGGGGATATTTTTGTTTTCTTTTTGCATTTGGTAACTTTAACCAATGATAAAGCAGGTTATGCTCAGCCAGTGTTACAGCTAACTTGGAGTATACAGGAGTATATATCAATATACCTTCAGAAACAGTAAAAGGGAGTCTTTGCTGGACATCAGAGAGTCACAAGGTTGATGCTTATAGCTGAAAACAAGCATTCAAACTACCTCACTTCCACTTTTTGTTTGTGTTGCAAAACAAATGTTATTCATTGTTTTTGGAGCACAATGTCTTCTCTCAGTCCTGAAATCCTGAGTTTACTGTGGCTTGTTGTTGGTGGGAAGGAAGACAGGTCGAGGATACCTGGGATTTTTTCACAAACCTAACCTTAGTAACTCGTTTTGACTATGGCTAGGATGCTGAAATATCGTGACAATAATCGTGACAGAAATCTCTAACTGGTTAGAGATTGAAAGACTAAGCTTTGATATCTATTTCTAACCACTGCACCTTGCTGTGGGCTAATGCAGCTGTGTGTACGTAGCTTTCTTTTGCTCAGCAGTTTGCTTGTCTGACAAGGTAAGGAAAGAAATAGTTTATATATGGAGCATATATGTGTGTGTATATATACAGTTGTATAACACTAAATTTATAAATCACTAGTGATTTTGGTTTAAAAAAACATAACACCAGAGAAGTCAAATCTCTACATAGAAAGCGAGAGTCTCAGAACTGGTTCAAATTTCACACCTCAGCTAAAGTTGATGGCGTACACTGGCGCTGCGGTGCCGTGGCTTGCCTCCAGCATGGCCAAATCTGCCAAGTGCACATGTGTAAGCTGGCTCATGACTCCCGATGTGAAGATAAGCAGCTCCATGGTGACACAGAGTAGGACCCAGGTGGCATTGCTCCCCCAGGGCCAGGGGGAGGGATCCTGCCCAGTGCAGCCTTGTGTGCAGGGCGCTGAGCTAGCTAACAGGTCACCCAGCCCCTCCAAAGCCTGTGGCATAACCTACCCATGCGTGACGGTTGTGCACACTCAGAGGAAGAAACGAGATCTGTTCTGGGTGCCTGATGTGAGATGACCTGCAGGCTTTTCTTTTAATGTTAACTTCCACTCTCTGAAAATCAGTACTCTTATGTCAATCTTTCAAACTAGCCTTTTAAAAAAAAAAAAGTGCAAAGCCATAGGTAATCTATAAACACTTTTTAAAGTGTATAATGTACATATAATGCAGCTCTCCAGAAAGTCATGGATGTCTTGGTGGGCAGAGCATCAAATGCGAGTCAGCAGCATGCCCTGGAGGTGATGAAAATGAACCACATACTGTGTGGCATTATCAGGAGTATAGCAGGCAGGCTGAGGGTAACGGCTGTGCTTCTATATTTGGCACTCATGGGGCTGCATCTGGGATGCTGCGTTGAGTTTTGGGCCCCTCAGTATGAGAGACATGTTGGCGAAGTGTGGTGAGTGCAGCTGAGGGCCACTGGGATCATCTGGGCTGGAAAACAGATGTGCAGGAAGATGGAGCGAGACTTTCCTCAAAGATGCACAAGAGCAATGGTCATGAGGTGCAGCAAGGAAAATCACAATCAGAGACAAGGAGAGGATTATTCACTCTGTGTGTGGTCAAGCAGTGGCCCCCGGGTTATCCAGGAATCGCCATCCTTGGAGATATTCAGGGCTTGATAGGACAAGGCAACCTGATCTAATTGGAAGTTGGCCCAGCTTTGAGCAGGAGGTTGGATCCGTATGCCTTCAGAGGTCCCTTCCAACTTTTTCCATGATTATGTGAAAACGTTTATCTACAGAATAATTGCTCGTTTAAAAATAAGATAAACTATATGCTTCCTAACAAACCAGCGAGACAATGCAGCTGCCAGCGACTACAAAGTTACTGATTTCAGTAAAATCTTAGCCCAGTAACTGTCTGGAAGAAGTTACTTTCTCATCTCTGTTTAAGAAGCAACATAACAGACAAGTTCTTCGCAATTTATGGGAAGGTCATCAGATTAGTGAATTAGAGCATCAGCTGCTGGGCGAGTTTACACTTAACGTTGCTCACCATCTTCCCTCAAAAGGATTGTCACACCTCGGTTGCTTCTAGCAGACCTTTGATATTCCGCATTTCCTCAGACTTCACCGGTGTGTGTGTGTCCCGTGTGAAATTCCATTCAGAATTTGCTGAGGTGGAAAGTTTGTTGCAATTGCTGCTATCAGCAGGACTGGAGTAGCAGTAGTTTGCATCTGGCACACACAAGAAGAGCAGCTCTCCCTGGAGCTGGTCTGCTGATCCCTCCCTGGTAGTGCAGTGAGAAGGCAATGCCCTACTGTGGTTGGGCAAGGCGGGAGGGAAGCTCTGTTGCGATTCCCTTTGAATCTCTGGATAGCCTCGCTTCCTCTCATGAGAAGCAGCAAATACCCCAATATCTGAAGGTGTTTATGTTGTAAAAAACCCAAAAAGGCAAAAAAAGACTGAATAGGCTTGCAGACTTCCTGGATCGGGTCAAGTTGAATTGCTGTTCCTTGTTTGAGTCTCTCTGTACGCTGGCGCTCTGAAATATAAAACTTCTCCTTTTGGCTGGCAACGTAAACGGGGAAAGTTGCAATTGTTCCTTAAAAATTATACATGCGCTTGCAGACATGTTAGAACATGTCTTCTATGCCTATGTAATATATGTTTTAGAAATTTCTTGCATTTTGGAGAATACATGTACTACGGTAGGTTTCATGTGATTAATCTGGTATTAATGGGGCTGTCACAAGAAGAGAAAATTTGTGGGGCAAGTCAGTGCCCACAAAAACCACAACAAAGTGGGAGTCCTAACACTTTGTTCTATGTTACTTATGCTGGAAAAAATTCTTTTCTGGAAAGCAAATATTTAGGATAGGAGAACTGGGGAAAGAGGTATTGCTGCAGGAACTGCTGTACCCATTTCTGAATCGCTCTGTAGTCCCAGCTTGCACCCCAAACTCTACTTAAAAATACTGTAAAACTTTCACTTAAAGGAAATCATCACCTACAATTCATATCTCCTTTTAGGTAAGTAGGTACTAATGAAATATATATGTACTTTTAATGTCTCTCCAAAGACTATCAGAATGTGTTGTAGAATGTATTAAATTGTTTTAAGGTAATCAGTTCATATCCTTTAAATGAAACCGAAGCTCATTCCAGCAAAATAAAACTAATCCATACTGCTCTCCTGTGAAGCATCCTGTTGCAGAAAGCTGGTGGGTGCTCACTTGGGATTCTGTGTTGAGTCTCTGATAGACCTGCTCTTTGAACCAAATTTAGATTAAACCCAGATGACAAGCTTTAGCAATCTTTGCTTGTGCACTACCACCTGTTATATATTCAGGTGGTGTAGTAAGAATAATTGCGCATAGGACAACCAAAGCTCTCCAGGCATGTCGTGTTACATTGCAGTTTTTCCTTCTTTCTTACTGTTTCCTCACTGTAGAGTTCTAGTAGATGTTTGAGTTAAGTTGTGATGAAAGAACTAAGTGATAATGGGGCTAGACCTGTCTTCTGTATCTTCATCCTGGGTGTGTAAAGACATTTAGAGATATTTGAATGATTTCTGTAGAAACAACAAGCCCAAAGCCTTTGTTCTCGAGACCAGGATGTACCGTGCTGGAAAGAATAGGAGGCATGTGTGTGAATGATACACCTAAAACTCATGTTCTCACTTCTGCCTATGCAAATTTGATGTTACTTTTTATAGGTGGAAGGGAAAGGTGGTTTGTATATATCTATGTATAAAAGAAAATTCTTGAACTGCAAAGAGAAATCTTATTTCTGGTGCAGCAGTCTGTATTGGAGGGGTGGGGGGAACTTGGCTTTAATGAAAGTGATTGCTGCATGTCTCATAATAAAGTTCTCAAAATACATTTGAAAACACACTATCAGCATGTACCTTTACACTATCAAAGTACCAGTAGTTTTTTAAAGCAACTGAACATGATTTAGTACCTAACCTTTATCTCTTGTACATTATGCAGCTTTGCTAATGGATAACAACACTACATTCTGAAGGGTGGATTTGTTTTGTTTGTTTTTAATGGAATGGTTAATCTTAGCCACTTTAAAATTGGCAAGTAGCCTTTTTTTAAAAAAAAAAAGGTTGTTAACCAATAATATGTTACATTTTTGAAAAGAGGTCTGGTTGTCTTCATTTGTCTAGGCAACACCCTTTGCAGAAACTCTGGATGGAAGAAGAAACCGATAAATTGTTTCTTTAAGGTATTCTCTCCTTGTGTGTGTTCCTGCCACAGGTATTGGCTAACTGAAAAGTGAAATGTTTGCTGTCTGCTTCAATTTAGCCGCAGTATTAAAAAAAAAAAAAAAAAAAAAAGCGACTGCACGTAACATTTTGGAATACAGCTGAACTCCTACATGAGCTGTGGAATTTAAATTTGAGCAGAAAGCATGCTTTGCTTTCAATCAATTATATTTCCATTTGTCATAAAACCTCCTTGCAGGCAAAGACACTGTGCAAAGTTAATACAATCTACAAATATTGTATTTTTCTTTAGAATTAATCTTCATTGACTTCCTCAAAAAGTATAAGATATTAAGCATGCAGACATTCCACTTTGTGGCCAATAATCAGAAAATATTTCATCTCATGCTTGTTTCAGAGAGATTCAAGGTAAGTCAAACAATACACAGTTAAACATAACACGTATCATCATTAAAGATTCCACTACAATGTAATTTTCAGAAATCATACAACAGAATGTAAGAATACTTTTAGCGTTAAGTACAGGAGGAGATAACTTGAGCAGACTATTATGAATGAGGAAGTAGAAAATCTGTGTTAATAGTTTATGAAACTAAGAGGTGCTAAGTAAGTAGCTGAGGACAAAAGGATTCTTATTACGGAAGTGGTAAAAACATGACTTTTTGGTATAAGGTAATAAAAGGGCTTCAAAATTCTAATGAAAACTGTGTGAACCATCTAAGCATAAATTTAGGTTTTCCTTATAAGTAATTTGGATAAATTTGCCTAAGGTTATTTGCATGACTGCGTTTTACGACCTGAAAAGTATCTGCCTTTTCTGTGGACTGCATTTTCTCTAGCTGTTGTCCCCGGGATTGCTAGTCTGCATCTTTGAGGGGTGAAAAATCTGCTTTCCCTGAAAGGGTTTTATGGGGGAGCAAGAAATGAATTGTTCTATATTGGGCAGCAATATATAAGAAATTAGACCTTGTGTAGGAGATGAGACCTTTTATTCTTCAGGTATTGTGTTCATGTTCCATACACAAAGAGTGCAGGTGTTCTGTTGGTCTTCAGTTCTCCTAGCTTAGCAAACCAAAGATTGATGAGAGGGATGAGAGAGGTAAAGGAGAACAGGTACAGGGTGTAGTTTTACCTTCTTAGTAGAACTTGCGTTGCCAAAGTAGATGTTATATTTTTATTATATGAAAAATTAAGAGAAACTGAGACAATAACATTGTTAAACTCTTGAATTAATGGTCTAACACAATTAAAAATCTAGGAAATTTTTTAACATGAAGGATACTAAAAGGTTAGTTATGGGCTGTAAGTAGCTATATAGGAAGAATGCTTCTGATAGCAGGTGCGTGGTTTGTGTGGGGCGGTTGGTTTGTTTTATGTAGAAGGTTCAGCGTTTGCGATCTGCAACAGGTTAAATCCTCAAGAATTGATTTCCAGGAAGCTTTAGTTTTGAATAATGAGAACTTTCTGATGAATGTATGCGTAATTAAGAACCTCAGATGTCATCTCCTGGAAACAAGCTTTGATGATGCAGATAACTGTTGGTGCTGCTGTGGCACCTGCTGCTCTAGGTGGGCCAGAACTCGCCCCCCGTCATGTAGGACTCAAAAATGATCCTACGATCCTAGCACCAAACTCAAAAATAATTTTTGTATTCCTTTACAAAAGGTAAATTCAGTTCTTGGAAAACAAGATAGGAATAAAACCACCACTTGATACAATTTAAAAAAAAGTTTCACTTGATATAATTTAATCTTTCATTTTTGAAAATATGGTGTTCTTGATGTTTTAACAGAATGTATGAGGTTTCAAAAATGTTCTTGGCAGTCGCTGTGGTAGTAAGCTTCATAAAAAATAATAAAAATTGGCAGTAAAGAGAATGATACAATGCATGTAGTATAAAACACTTAATCCTGGAACCTGTACAAGTACTAAGTGTCCTAATGTATATTTATTGAGATGCAGCTTGGAGTTTTATTTATGTTGCATTTTAAATTAAAGTATTTCAGGATTTATTTGTCTGTCTTTGTCCTTTTTGTATATACTTTATTTTAGAAAGTTACCATACCCATAAACTCTCAGGTCTGGGTGAGCTGAAATGAACATCTAAAAGAATATTCTGGCAAGAAGCTCATAGTTCAAACAAGCTTATTTAATATGTTGGGTAGCTGAAATAAATTTGTTTTTAAGCAAAGTTTCTTCTACTTTTCAGCTGCTGTTTGGGGTTCACTTCTTCCAACATTTAAAAAAACCCCAAAAAACCCCCAAAAAAACCCAAAAACCAACCAAAAAACCAAACCCAAACAAACCCAACAGCAAAGTCATTTTAGCATCTTTAAAAACAGAACTCCCCATAAACAAGTGCTGTGAAAGCTTTATTAGAGTGAAAATACCAGGCCTGGGTTCCAGCATTAATAGCTACTTCGCTACAAGTTCAGCGTTTGCCCGTCTTCACACTGTCAGCTCCTATGCTGACTGGGTGACACTTGGCAAAGAGAGATTCATTTTTCCTTCTGCTGCTTGCTGTTCTGTGTTTAGATCCTGAGTTCTCCAGGAGGAATACAGCCCAGCAAAGGTTTTGGAATAGCAAACCTTGACTGGAAATAGCCAACAAAAGTATCTCAAGAGTTGTCTTGACTTGGTAACCGGAACACCAAATCTCAACTTCCAAAAGAAAAAATCTGTGGAAAACTGTCAAAATGTATCTGCGTAAGTAATGGTCAGTAACTAATGAATTGTGTGAAGATAGAGAAGGGGCAGGGAGAGGGAGGAGAGCTGTGAAGCGACATCCTCGTGATGAAGAGTGAAACAAGGTTAAAAGGTCATCAGTAGCCCTTCTAGCTCCACTTTGAATAAAATTGAGGGGAACTGAAGACTGTTTAACTGCAAGCATGTAGTAATATAAAGGCAGGCTGTCCTATGCAGTATCTTGCATGTAAATCAGTTAATTGAAATTTGTGCTGAGTCCCACTTAGGCCATTTCAGTGCTCGCTCTGGAGGTGAATTATTTCTTGAATCTTTCTGTATCTCAACACCAGTTATGGAATCCATCCAGTGACGGCCATCTAAGGAAGATTTTTTTTTTAAAGAAAATTATGTTGTTTGGTTATACTTATTAGGTGACATTTTATTAAAGTGAGGAGCTTCTCATTAACACTCTGTTCAGGGAAAGTGGTCTTCAAAGATTATCTCAAATGTATTAGATGAAAGTGTTCAATGATTTGCAATTTCACTACAGTCTTTCATTCACAGTTTAAAAATTGCCAGCAAATGCACAATTAATTACATAACAATTTAACTTTGACAGTTCATTTCTGGATCAGATAAAATAAGTCACAGCTTTCTCATCTTGTTAAATGATGTTTCAGTGCTTTGTGACTATGCTTCATAGTTGTAAGGTCATATCATTAAAAATACATGGGTAAGAATCTTGTTTCCATTATCTTAATATGTAGTAGAAAATGCAAATTATTTCTTGTCTGTTTAAATCTATTACTGTGAAAATGAATGTTTTCACTTTTCTCAGTCTGCATTAAAGGTAGGGAAATTTATTCTATCAGCTACTAGATTTTTTTTTTTATTGCTAAAGTTCAGGCAAATAGTATCAGACATGTCTTTCAACTATATAACTTAAAAAGAAATGCTTATTGAGAAGAATTGAAGTTTTATTTTGCTGCTAAGAAATACTGTATTGTACAGCTGAAGTCCAAAGCATGCTATATTCTTTACGTTCTATCTGCAATCTGTGTTTCTTTCAAAAACTCTGGCATCGATCGTTACCAATAATATATACTATGAATTTTCTTTGTTACAGAAAAGTAGCCTAGGGGAAATTTTATCATGTATGTTGTAATACTGCAGATACATGTGTATGTGCCAAGCACTTTCCCCTTACTGCCTGCTGGCTTGATTTGCTACAACATTTTATTATTTCTTAATTTGAAATGAATGAATAATCCCATTTACATGTGATGTCTGTTCCTGAAGTGCACGTTGGAAATTTGTCTTCCATAGTAACAGACTCGTAAATCACCTGGTATAAAACTTTCCAGTTTTATGCTTTAGAGTAGCATAAGGTTCCCAAGGGAACTTTACGAGAAACATGAGGCTTCAAGTTTCACAATGTTTATACTTAGCACTGTCCACCTGAATTTAAAGGTTCAAGAGTATTGTGTGAAAGATATTTCACATTTTTTCCTTAAAATCTCAGTTGAAGCAGCAAAATGTATAAGATGTTTAGTTGTGTATAGAAAGCGGTCAGGTGTTCTCAGAATGGCTGAGGTTGGAAGGGACCTCTCAAGGTCATCTGTGCCAACCTCCCTGCTCAACACGGGCTCAGCTAGCACAGGCTGCCCAGGACTATGCACCGACACTGTGCTGTACAAATATTTTGGAGGTGTAGAATTATTATTGCTCTCTAGACTATCTTAAAAAAAGATGAGGAGGAAGGCATTTGCAATTCTAGATGTAATTTTTGCATATTAATTTATGTGTGTGTGTGACAGGCAAACTCAGCCTGTGTTGATTGTTTCACTGGGCTGTCCGTCAACTGGAGAATGAGTTCAACAAATATGTTCGCTCGTGTACAAATCAGAAAGCAGATGCTGTGCTTGAAGTGCCACTGTACACAGCGTGAGCTTATACATGTCTGTTAAGAAAAATAAACACAAGTATGACAGGTTTTTGTGTGAAACTGCTAACTTCATATGGCAGGTCACGTTGTCGTTATCTGACTTGAAAGTCAGTGGCAGCGCTGTTATCCCCCCACTGCTCCAAAGGATTCTCTCTTTTAAAGACCCTGCATGTTGGAGTAAGATGCTGCTTGTGAGGAATCCTTTGTTTTAGCTTTCAGTGTACTTAAACATGCTGAACTCACAGCACACAGAGCCTGTCCCTGTTCAGCAAAGCCAGGGGAGTTAGGTGCTCTAGCTCTATTCAAATCTATGAAGGCTAAGACTTTTGCAATGAAGTATAAGAATATTTTGCTGAATTGGCACCTTATCTGATGGATGTTTAGCTTGGTCAACAAAAGCTCTACAACCACAAGACAAAAAATTTAAATTGTATGCAAAAGGTCTCTATTGCATGTGGCTTTGTGTTAAGGGTTACTATTTTTCATGGCATAGGTATTAAATCCAGCTTCAATAGTCATTAACACTTGTGTGCAGCTGTTGCACCTATTTCTTCTATGGAAAATAACTTGATCATTTTGGCTGCTTGATTTGTCTTGTTATCTTTTCACATGAGAAATTCTGCTTTCCTTCATTCAAACCCTTTTAAAGAGCTAATTTCATGATTCTGTGTTTTCAAGTTGAAATTGAATGACATGCAGGGTAAATGCAATGAGGGGTATCATGCACACAGGCCTTGTGTAACTGGACACCTGTAAGCTTTAGCTTTATGTGAGCTCTCAAATAAGATGGCCAGCTTCACTTTTGTTAACAAAGAAAGTAAATAAATTAATTCTAAATGTTTAAAATTGGTTACATGTCTGATAAGAATATAATCCAATAGAGAAACATTTGACCGCTTTTGGCCCCTCTCGGTTATGCACATGGTCTTTCTTCACATCAGCTCTGAGTGAAAGTAGTGTTGTGATTTATGCTATCTACCACAGCCAGCCGATAAATCTTGCCATTCTTGAATCCTGTCTAATAGATTCTTTGGTCCTTTACAAGGTCAGCCACTGAGAAGGCCTGTGACTTTCTGATGACAGATTACATATGTTTGAAGTATTTTTTTTCCCCCCTCCAAAAAAGAAGAAACTCTGCATATTCCTCAGTATTTTCTAGATCTGATGCATAGAACACTTCTAGAATCAACATGAAAATAGTAGTATTTAGCACATTTCTTCAGGAATGTCTATATTTTAAAGTGTATGTAACTTGGGGTGTGGGGTGTTTTTGGCTAACCTGGATACAAATCATATGAATACATTAATATTGTGAAAACATTACTAAGCAGTTGTTAGAAGAGGTGGTTCTTGCTGAGGTGGTGCTGGGAAGTAATGCATTCTAATTAAATTCCACAGAAAAATCCAGAAAGCATTTCTGTGAGGACGCTTTACAAGCTCGCTGAAGGCAGCAGTCTCCTTTCAATGTAAAAGCATGAAAACAAATGATTCTAGTTCTTCTTGTTTTCACAGTAATAACTGTCATAGGTTAAAACAGATATTCCCATTAGAGCATTTGCATTAGGTTAGCTTAGCTTATTGAGAGGTAATAACACTTTCCTCCAAGGATGAGGAAGCAAAAAAAAAAAATCAAATTAATATTAAAGGAACCTGCAAGTACTATGTAAGTAAAAAAAGACATAAGTTAGTCAAGTTTGTAGTAGAAATATGTATATTAAGGATGGTGACTTTTTTTGCTACCTTTTTCAACTTATCAACACCTAGAAACTTCCTTGTGGAAGTGCATAAGTTTCACATCCATAAATTCCTGTGTAGCTTAGATTATACAGTTCCTATAGACTATATAAAGTATATTAAAGTTTAAACCCTTTCCACTAATCCCTTGGAATTAACCTACATTTCTTTCTAATCTCCAGTGGGTCCTTGCACCTGGAGTTGAAAAGCACTGACCTAGATCATCTGACAGCATCTTTATGATTACCAGTGCTGATGATACTTTAATTAATGTCTAGTATTTTCCTCTTTCAAGGCAGCAGTGAGAAGGCCTTGAGGAGGCCTTTGGGGGGAGTAGGGCCTGATACGGATTTATAACCCTTCTGTCAATAAGATACAACTGCAGCCTTCCTCTCTGGCTTGGAGCCAACATACGCTAGGCTTTTTTGCTCTGGACTCCTATATTGACTTTTTATTAAATCTACTGTGATACCTACTAACCTATTTATGCGTAGGTGTGAGCGGATGGACACAACCAGCGAGTTGTGCAAACAGCTGCTAGCATTCTTACGTGCTGTATACGGAACTGCTTGGGGTTCCCCCCTTCCCCCCCCCCCCTTACAGGGCAAAAGGAGTTACATAGCTATGATAACACAAAATTTAACATTATTTTTTGCCTTGGCAGAAATGTTTTGATCATAAAGTGAAATAAGTAGTGGCATATGCTGTTTGGAGACTGGCTGCAGGCCTCCTTTTCAGAGAAACTTTTCTTTCTATCATGCTGAGAAGTCCCACATACAATAAAACACTATTCATTTTATTGCACTGCACACATGCTGTAAATGGTATTGATAGCTCCAGGCAACAGGAAGAATTTAATTTAAGAATTTACATAAAGATTATTTAAATAGTTTTTGTATCTGTCTTCCTCAGTCAATGTGCAAAGTGTAGGAATACAGTGTGGAGAATTTACTTACCCTTCTACTCAAATAATAGACAAGTACATGTTACTTTTATTTAATAAAGCTAAGGTAATAAAGTTAGAGGACTAGTAATGATCTTGCTCATGTTTCTGGGAAGATATTAAATGCTGTGTCCTGTCTTCCAAATGCACAATACTAATAGAGAAATACTGACACCTAAACAAGGCTGCAGTACCTATTGTAACAACTTGCCCAACTTGTGAATAAGGCACAACATTTGTGTCCCCCAGGTTTTCAAACCAAATGGGTCTGAAGGAGGTGGCTCCTGGCCTTGGGTGCCTAGGACTGTCTCCTTAAGCAGAAGCATATTGCTGCTTGTCTTTTGGTGGTACCTGAGACCAGGGTGTCACTGTTGCTCCCTGCAGCCAGCATCTCCAGCCATTACGTGTGGCTCCCCTCCTTTCTTGGTAGTGTGGGCTTCTTGCCTCTTCATTTTGAGGGAAGAGAGGTGCAAAGTCATTGAAGCTTTTTCCTCAACTACGGCAGCATCCCTCTGGCAGCAGTCTGAAGCCGCCTGTCTTTGAGGAGACCAAAGCTGCATGGCGGTGGCTTAGCTCCTGCTGCAGCTGCCCGTGTGTCAACCTTCCCAACAGGATATCCACATGGCTTTAAACTAAAAGAAGGTAGATATAGACTAGATATAAGGAAGACATTTTTTATGCTGAGGGTGGTGAAGCACTGGCACAGGTTGCCCAGAGAGGTGGTGGATGCCCCATCCCTGGAAACATTCAAGGTCAGGCTGGACGGGGCTCTGAGCAACCTGATGTAGTTGAAGATGTCCCTGCCCACGGCAGGGCAGTTGGACTAGACGACCTTTAGAGGTCCCTTCCAACCCAAACTATTCTATGATTAGGGAAGTGATCGTGCCCCTGTACTCGGCACTGGTGAGGCCGCACCTCGAATCCTGTGTTCAGTTTTGGACCCCTCACTACAAGAAGGACGTTGAGGTGCTGGAGCGTGTCCAGAGAAGGGCAACGAGGCTGGTGAGGGGTCTGGAGAACAAGTCTTATGAGGAGCGGCTGAGGGAACTGGGACTGTTCAGCCTGGAGAAAAGGAGGCTGAGGGGAGACCTCATCGCTCTCTACAACTACCTGAAAGGAAGTTGTAGCGAGGTGGGTGTTGGTCTTTTCTCCGAAGTAACAAGCGATAGGACGAGAGGAAATGGCCTCAAGTTGCGCCAGGGGAGGTTTAGATTGGATGTAAGGAAAAATTTCTTTACTGAAAGAGTGGTGAAACATTGGAACAGGCTGCCCAGGGAAGTGGTGGAGTCCCCATCCCTGGAGGTATTTAAAAGACGTGTAGATGAGGCGCTTAGGGACATGGTTTAGTGGGCCTGGTGGTGTTGGGTTGACGGTTGGACTCGATGATCTTAGAGGTCTTTTCCAACCTCAATGATTCTATGATTCTATGATTCTATGTGCATGGGTTTTCCTGTGGGATAGCATGGGGCTGCTGGCATCACGGGGACAATGTGATCTGGCATGCATCTGGCACCCCCACTGCCCACCCAGAGCTTCCCTAGCCTCTCTCATGCTCACATACACGTCTTGAAAATGTGTCTTGATGTTTAATTCATAACATGAAGCTTGCGATTAGGGGAAAGTAGCTGCCTCAGATTTGGAGCTGGAGGATCTGCTATATCAATTTATATACTTAAGTTAGGCAGGGACTCAACAGCAAGTGTTTTGGCAGGGGACCAGCTAAGCATTACTGTCGCATTTGGTTCTTTATTAGGCACTGTAAATGGATATTGGAGTTCAGAGAAAATAAGATCTAGCATAAATACTGGCTTAATCTGTGTATGTTGAATAGGTTTACGCTAAGCTTTGGCTTGTTTACTTTCAATTAGATACAGTATGGAAAAATTTATGTGATAATCCATACCAAGGGGCCAGTTACTAATAAAGACATTGGTAATTCTATGAGTAATTAAATTTTGTCTGAGCTAATTACTGAGGTATTCTAATTCAGAAATGTCTAGCCGCAAATACTGAAAATCCATTTATTTAACTCAGCTTTTACTTAGTTTGTCACACTAGTTGATAATACACATTCAATCCTAAAGCATTTCCTGGGGTCTCCTTTTCTCCTCCCTTCTCGCTGTGGGTGTGTGTCCACAGATACTTCCTTTCTATTCAAAATACAGTAGAAAATGGTCTTCTATACATTCAAGTTCACAATAAAGTAAGCCAGAATCCAGTGGGTTTTTTTATCTTTGACTAGAACAAAACTTGTTTTTGATGAGAATTGAATCCATATATTGCAAATCTTGTGTTATTTTCCCAGTCATGCTCTCTACACGCATTATATCCTGATAGGCAAAGCCTGTTCTAGTAGCTATAACGTGGTCTTATGTGACTAGAGCTGATGGCAGAACCTAATGGGAAAGGAAACTTGACTCGTTTACAATCAATTCAGAATTTGGTTGGAGTGAACTTAATGAAAAATCTTAAATAGCCAAGGACCTGATTCTACTTGCATTTGAGCAAAGCTTATAGAGATTTTATTATGCTTTTTGATGACAATTTAACATGATCACTTTTTTCCCTGTATTCCTTTTGCAAAATAAGGCTTTACATAGTCTTGGGAGCAAAATAGAGAACGTAGCTTGTGTGCTAACTTTTATTCACAGATAAAGAGCCTTCCTTAAAATTCTCTTTCGTAAGCTTTCTATAAAGGGTTTTATTTACGCGGTAGTACCTGAAACTGTTTTTCTGATCACTTATGTTATTAGAATAGTGATTAAACTTTGTTATGTTCTGAACGTGATTAAAAATTGCTTGCTATGTCTTCTGTAAATGGCAGTATTTTCTTACATGCAGTTCTAACTTCTTTATCAGCATCACCAACAATACTCTTTGGAGAATAGCTGTTCCCAGTTAAAAAAAACCTGGCAAACAAACAAACAAAAAAAAAAACACAACAAAACTTTTACAGTGATTTCTTGATTGCCTGATACAATGTTTAAAAAGCATTTTTTTTAAACTTGGCAAAGTTTTTGTTTTAGTATTCACCATTATTATTCAATCAAACTACTTCATAGACATTTTCTGTGAGCAAATCTTGCCTTGAAAATCTACAGTTGACTCTTGATAGAACAAAAAGGGGTTTTTGTAATCCATTTACAAAGTAATATTGACCCAAGCACATCCTCTTTTAATTATGCTCTCCTTTCTTTACTCTATCTGGTAATTTATCTACTCTTTTGTCTCACTACCATTTTCTTTATTTCTGTGTTCTCTGTACAGGGTAGTGTGTGTGTATATATATTTTTAGTACTGTACATATGATGAGCATCTATCCTTTCATGTTTCTGTCATTCCCATAGCGTTTTTGCAGTCTGCAACAGTATTTCACGTTTCACAATTTCATTACCTAAATATAAACAAATTTTAGTGAATTCCACTTCTGATAGATCGTGACTTATTTCCTAATTAATTTAGGTTCTGTCTTTCTCTGCCATCACCAGACAATTGTTTTACTTACTATAGAATGCTTATTTTCTATCTTTTTATCTACTGTCCTTTCCCATTCAGTGGAGTTTTTTTAGGGGGAGATTGCCTACTCTATTCCTGCACCTGTCTCACCAGGGAGGTGACTTTTTTTGATTGTCCTTCGTACATCCTTGACAACCATCCGAAGCACCTGACCGTTAAGTCAAAGGCAGCGTGTCATTTTCCCTTTTATGAATTGTGACTAAATCTAGATGTTTTGTTTCCCTGTGCTGAACAGTCAAACTCAAAATGTAACATTTCTTTAAAACAAAATTAAATAAATCATATCAGTTTAAACTACTAAGACATTCTTTATTTTTGTTTTTTCTTCTATTGGTTTTGCTAGCACATTGGGAAACTGGCTATTTGGTCAGCCTAGCAGAGTGGGGACAGACCCTTTATCATCATGACTATGGGATGTATTGCTGCTGAGGAAGTAGAATATACATGAAGACATTTGACTACGTTTTGCTGTTATTGGATGATTTTTTTATTTTGAAGAGCTATAAGAGGCTGCCAGGTATTTCAGAAGTATGCTAAGGCTCAGAAACTGGAGCTGAAACATTGTTAAACCATGTAAACAAAATGAGGACTAAACCAGTGAATATAAACCTAAGTATTGAAACAAAATTTTTCTTTAATAGATACTAAGCACAGTGCTACACAGGACATTACATTTTAAGCAAAGCCTGTATTTTCTTCAAACTAGTAATGGTATTTTTAGGTAGTACGTTGCTTTAAAATGTTATCCTGTAAAAGTGATGCATAAGAAATATTACTGCCTTTTCATGTGTGTCTAGTCCCAGTTGGAAGGAAATCTGTGTTTTCAGAAACTAGAAATTCTCAAGATCTGGTTTTTGAAACAGGTTGAAATCATTCCTAGCATTACTGATCCATAATTTCCATCAGCGATGCAATTGGAGGCCCCGAAAGCTCTACTAGAAGCTACTGCACCCGATATAAACCCCCCAAGGATCTCTACAGCATCCATCTTCTGCAGAGGCCTGATACCCCTGGGGGCTGGGTCCTTTCACGGCTGTGCAGCGAGGCATCCTCTTGCATTGGTCCTAACATGGTGATCTCTGTCCCTGTTGAGGAATTGTACCCAGCTCTAATGCCAAATGAAAGGAATACAGGCACAGGAGCAGGCTGTCCCTATACGCCGTAAGAAGAATGGGTGGGGAAGACGACCAGCCTGGCTGAACGGGGAGCTTTTGCTGGGACTCAGGGGAAAAAAAGGAGAGTTTACCACTTGTGGAAGAAGGGGCAGGCGACTCAAGAAGAGTACAGGCACAGGAGCAGGCTGTCCCTATACGCCGTAAGAAGAATGGGTGGGGAAGACGACCAGCCTGGCTGAACGGGGAGCTTTTGCTGGGACTCAGGGGAAAAAAAGGAGAGTTTACCACTTGTGGAAGAAGGGGCAGGCGACTCAAGAAGAGTACAGGGATCTCGTTAGGTTGTGCAGAGAGGAAATGAGAAAGGCAAAAGCCCAACTAGAACGCAATCTGGCCGCTGTTGTTAGAGACAACAAAAAATGTTTTTACAAATATATTAATGACAAGAAGGGAGCCAAGGAGAATCTCCATCCTTTATTGGATGCGGGGGGGAACATTGTCACCGAGGATGAGGAAAAGGCTGAGGTACTCAATGCCTTCTTTGCCTCAGTCTTTAACAGGCAGACCAGTTATCCTCAGGGTACTCGGCCCCCTGAGCTGGAAGACAGGGATGGCAAGCAGGATGAACCCCCCATAACCCAAGAGGAAGCAGTCAACGACCTGCTATGCCACCTGGACGCTCACAAGTCTATGGGGGGGATGAGATCCACCCGAGAGTGCTGAGAGAGCTGGTGGAGGAGCTTGCCAAGCTACTCTCTTATCATTTATCAGCAGTCCTGGTTAACGGGGGAGGTCCGGACGACTGGAGGCTTGCCAATGTGACGCCCATCTACAAGAAGGGCCGGAAGGAGGATCCGGGGAACTACAGGCCTGTCAGCCTGACCTCGGTGCCGGGGAAGATTATGGAGCGGTTCATCTTGAGGGCGCTCACAAGGCATGTGTGGGACAACCAGGGGATCAGGTCCAGCCAGCACAGGTTCATGAGAGGCAGGTCCTGCTTGACCAACCTGATCTCCTTCTTTGACCAGGTGACCTGCCTAGTGGATGAGGGAAAGGCTGTGGCTGTGGTCTACCTGGACTTCAGCAAGGCCTTTGAGACCGTCTCCCACAGCATTCTCCTAGAGAAGCTGGCGGCTCACGGCTTAGACAGGTGTACTCTGTGCTGGGTCAAAAACTGGCTGGACGGCCGGGCCCAGAGAGTTGTGGTGAATGGAGTTACATCCAGTTGGCGGCCGGTCACGAGCGGTGTTCCCCAGGGCTCAGTACTGGGGCCGGTCTTGTTTAATATCTTTATCAATGATCTGGACGAGGGGATCGAGTGCACCCTCAGTAAGTTTGCAGACGACACCAAGTTGGGCGGGAGTGTTGATCTGCTGGAGGGTAGGAAGGCTCTGCAGAGGGACCTGGACAGGCTGGATCGATGGGCCGAGGCCAACTGTATGAGGTTCAACAAGGCCAAGTGCCGGGTCCTGCACTTTGGCCACAACAACCCCATGCAGCGCTACAGGCTTGGGGAAGAGTGGCTGGAAAGCTGCCCAGCAGAAAAGGACCTGGGGGTGTTGGTTGACACCCGGCTGAACATGATCCGGCAGTGTGCCCAGGCGGCCAAGAAGGCCAATGGCATCCTGTCCTGTATCAGAAACAGTGTGGCCAGCAGGAGCAGGGAAGTGATCGTGCTCCTGTACTCGGCCCTGGTGAAGGCCGCACCTCGAATCCTGTGTTCAGTTTTGGGCCCCTCACTACAAGAAGGACGTCGAGGTGCTGGAGCGTGTCCAGAGAAGGGCAACGAGGCTGGTGAGGGGTCTGGAGAACAAGTCTTATGAGGAGCGGCTGAGGGAACTGGGGTTGTTTAGCCTGGAGAAAAGGAGGCTGAGGGGAGACCTCATCACTCTCTACAGCTACCTGAAAGGAGGTTGTAGCGAGGTGGGTGTCGGTCTCTTCTCCCAAGTAACAAGCGATAGGATGAGAGGAAATGGCGTCAGGTTGCGCCAGGGGAGGTTTAGATTGGATGTAAGGAAAAATGTCTTTACTGGAAGAGTGGTTAAACATTGGAAGAGGCTGCCCAGGGAAGTGGTTGAGTCCCCATCCCTGGAAGTATTTAAAAGACGTGTAGATGAGGCGCTTAGGGACATGGTTTAGTGGACATGGTGGTGTTGGCTTGACAGTTGGACTCGATGATCTTAGAGGTCTTTTGCAACCTCAATGATTCTATGGTTCTATGATATGGTTTTGTGTGGTGTATGGTATTTTGTTTGGCATTAGAGCTGTGGGAAGTTTATGTGTGAGAAGTTGCTTTGATGGAAAGGTAGGCTTGAACTTGAATTGTGAAAATTGCCAACAACGTTCATTTCGCAAGTTAAAAAGAAATGCTACTCAACTTGTTTGCTATGCTACTTTTCATAAATAATTCAGAAATTGGAATTTCAATTTTCAGACTTCTCTAACACGTTTACCCATTTATTCACTTTTCATCCCCTTTAAAAATCCAATCAGGTTAAGAGCATTTTAATGCACTTCTAATATGTGCATTACCCAGAATTTTAGATTAAAGTAGAAAAGGGGTCCTTGTGACTGTTGTAAGTGATGTTCAAGGGTTACTTTAGGAATGATAAAATTCGTTCTATTTAGTGTGTGTTGTGATCGAAATACTTTCCAATTTAAAAACACATCCTCTAAAAATCACCTTCAGTGCTAGAAAGTTTGTATACCGTATGCTTCAACCTGCTCTGGAGACAGTTAAGTCAAACCAAATCATTTTACTACTAGTAATCATGAAGACCACAGCTTGGTACCTCTGAACAGAAGGCTGGTTCATAATAGGTGGGCAGTGAATATGGCTGTGTGATCCCTGCAGTGCTCAGTTGTTGTTGATTTATATGTTGCAGGTGCTCAGACACAGAAGTGATGGGCAACCATTTAAAAGTCTTAAGAGAAACAGTTACATAAATCCAACTGTGCAGACTAATTGTAAAATGGCTTCTGCTAGTTTGAATTAGTCCTCCTGCTTTGTCCTGGTTTCAGCAGGGATAGAGTTAATTTCCTTCCTAGTAGCTGGTACAGTGCTGTGTGTTGGATTTAGGTTGAGAACAATGTTGATAACACACCCATGTTTTAGTTGTTGCTAGGTAATGCTTACACTAGTCAAGGACTTTTCAGCTTCCCATGGTCTGCTGACTGAGAAGGCTGGAGGTGCACAAGAAGCTGGGAGGGGGCACAGCCAGGACAGCTGACCCAAACTGGCCAAAGGGACATTCCATACCATATGACGTCATGCTCAGCATAGAAAGCTGGGGGAAGAAGGAGGAAGGGGGGGACGTTCAGAGTGATGGCGTTTGTCTTCCCAAGTAACCGTTACGCGTGATGGAGCCCTGCTTTCCTGGAGATGGCTGAACACCTGCCTGCCGATGGGAAGCAGTGAGTGAATTCCTTGTTTTGCTTTGCTTGCGTGCATGGCTTTTGCTTTACCTATTAAACTGTCTTTATCTCAACCCATGAGTTTTCTCACTTTTACCCTTCCGATTCTCTCCCCCATCCCACCAGGGGGGAGTGAGCGAGCGGCTGCGTGGTGCTCAGTTGCCGACTGAGGTTAAACCACGACATGCTTCAAACAAATACTTCTTTCTTCCTGGCACTTGTAGTTGAAGGATGAAAACTAAAATGATCTGTAGCCGCAGAGTGCTCAACATTACGATGCACTGGTTGCTCCTAAAGTTGAGTGAAGGTGGAGTTTCTTGCTTCCTTTGCAGAAACAGGGGAAAGCAGCAAAGATTGGTGTTGACTCACCAATTAGTGGTCCAGATAACCTGGAAAATGAAAAGTGATTGTAAGCAAGAAAAGATGATGCATTTTTATTTGATGTGTTTGGATATTGAATTAGATAGAACTTTAAACAATAAGTGAAAGTGGAGTCGTAATAAGGAGGGAGGAAAAAGGTTCCACTAACTGTCAAGTGGCATGTAATATTGTGGATTATTAGTTAAATATACTTCTCTTAAAGTTAGCTCTTTATGTATCCTGTAACTGGTGTTCTAGTATTGCCTTTTCCAGCCACATCTTTGTTTCACCTTATTTTTTTGTCATAAGAATTGTATGTGTGCAAGTGCTCAGGAAGTACGAAAAATATTGTGAAAATGACCTATAACAAAATGGAAAAGAAGTGGAAGTAAACTTCACAAAACCATGTTTTCATGCTAAAATCTTTATCTGTGAGTTTTTTTTTTTTTTTTTTAATTTTAACTTGATCATTTCTTATTCGGAGTATAGTCATAAAACTAACTGAAAGTGACTGATAGGGTCATTTTCACTTTAAATACCTGTTTGCTAAGGGGAAAAATAAGAGATAACCACTGTAATGGTAAGATCCTAATGGTTCTCTGCCAGGCATGGAAGCAAACCATAAAATTAAGGGGAAATTAAAAAAAAGCCCATGAAATTAAGGGGACCCTTTTCGTTGACTTCATTGGGATCTTCTCAGTTAATATTAACTTACAGTCACTGTAAAATTATTATACTGAAAATAAAAATGGGGTTACCTTTATGGCCTTGGTTTGAAAGGCTTTTGATAGATTGTCACAATGGCTTCCCTTGCATTTAATGTATGCGATTTAACATATTATGAATTCAAGTCACAGGCTTATAAATGAAATACAGCAAGTATAGCTTTCCGATCAACTCAAGCCAGTAGTACTAAAGTGCATGCCCCGTAGTGGTGTCAGCATTCCTTAGGTGGTGTATCTTTTTACAGGGAAATTATTTTATATATTTTGTGGAATTCAAAACCAGTTACTGGATATATTTTTTTGTACAGGAAAATATTGTTGTGTGAAGTATTTCTATCTGACCTTTGTGCTTTTTGACCTGAGACGCTGCTTTAGGAATAAGAGGAATATTACAGTGCATCCGTCTTTGTGGAGATGTGGAGCTCTGTTGCAGTATGTACTCCAGTTTAAGGTAGAAAGAGAGGTGTCATTCACTAGCTGTAGAGAAAAAGACCATTCTTCAGTGCTTCTAAGCTTGCCTCCTACATGTTTTTAATGTCTTCAACAGCAGCTAGTGACTGTCAGATTATTATTTTTTTTCCTTTCCCCTCCTAATGCAGAGCACTTCTGCAGAAATTTCAGCTTTTATTCAAATAAATTACAGTCGGGCTTGATACAGCTCTGTAGTGTCAGGTTGCATTTGGATAATATTCTCATGCTGCTACTTATTTTCTGAAAATGTTTGTAGCATTTCACGAAAGTCAGAGGGTGAGGGAAGGCTTTTTTCCTACTTCATTAGTGAGTGTCTTGCTCTGCTTTTATCTACTGGATGGGCAAGGTTGACACTAGTATTAGAACAAACTCAATCATGGAAAATACTTCTACCGCAGTCATTGCTACAACTGAAATATAAACATAGCAAAATCGTACTTCTGAGTGGTAACATTAGTTATGTTGTCTGATATATTTTGTGTTATCCCTAAAATAGGTCTGTGCCTTTCAGGTAGGTCATTCAAATATGTAAATAATTGCATTTTACAGGAATAAGGTAATACCTTTGAATAGTTGTGATGCTGTTCATACACATGGGTGACAAATGATGAGCTCCTAGAAATACTTGAATAGAACTGTCTTGTTATCAGCATTGGAAAAATACTCCAGAAATTCCCATTTTAGAGTCTAATTTGATTTGAAAATTTAGCTATTTCTATTTTGGTTCTTTGAAATGCACAGAGAATGGAAAATTTCATTGAAAGCAAAGCCTTTTGCTTGAATTAGTGTCCATAAAAACTAGCAGATAGCTAATAATTATCAGATAAGTTGTAGCAAGCTTTTCAGACAAAACTGAAAACAAAAGTGCAGTAGCGTAAACTAATACATAAGAATTGATTTCATTTCTTTTCCGTGTCTCTTTTCATCTTATTCTATTGAATGCATAGTTTGCAACTTCTAGTTTTTATTAAAATAGGTTTGAAAGTTTAAAGTACATACTTTGTTTGCATACCATGGGAAGAAAACTAATTTTGTTGAATAAATATATAATGTATACTTTTATTTCTCTGAGCTAAGACTTCAGCTTCAGTCTACACTGGTAAACAATTGGTAAGGTATATTTCAATAGTATTTTGTTTGAAGACTCCTTCAGATCAAATCTTCCTCCATTTCCACAAGCCAGTGCTGTCTGGAGACTTCACATAATGTGGTGTTATCTACTGTGAAAATAAACACGCCCAGCTATTAATACAGAAATCAGAATGTGTCCTACTATTTATGTATCTGGAGGATATTGCTGCTATTTAGTAGCAAAAAAATCTACAAAATGAGGTCATTTTGAGATGATAGAAAACACACTCCTAAAATCAATGCTTTAGTGATCTTGGAACAAATTTGGGTCTCACGGTCCCTTCTGCTGGGATGGCTGTGGGCAGTAAGGCCTCTCATTTCTTCCCTCAACCCTCATGGTTTAAAAAAATAACATTTAAGTCGAACTGAAACTGGTACGGTTCACCCTGAATGCTTGAGGTATAAGCAAACACAAAAATGTGAGGGCTGTTTTATGAGCCGTTTGTCCATTTGCTCAGCAAAGAGAGGGGGGACAGCTGGGAGAATTCACCCCATCAGTCATCTCAGCCATGTTGTCCCTGTTGGCAACTGAGAGCCTTTGCTTTCCTTATATTTAGGTCGTGCAAATGTACAAAGTCACCACTGTTCACAGCTCAGAAGAGGCCAAATAGTTAAGGATTCAGCTGCAATTAACCTTTGAGAGCTGTCTATGTAATTCCCATTTATGTCTTTAAAAAAAAAAGAAGTCTTTATACATCTCATTAATTTGGTTCAATTGCTTCTATTTAAAGTGATAAAAATGTATCTGAATACATGCCTCCAAAAATCTGTTGGACAGTTCTATTTTGCATGCATTTTACAACCAGCCTACAATCATCTTCTATAAAAGTCACATAAATAAAATGAGAGCCTTAAGAACACACAAGTCAATATGCTCTGGTTGGGTGGTGGGAGGACAATATTTGCATTAGTTAAGGCACTCATAGAATATTTGCTTTTTTTGTTCTGCTTTTCAAGATTTTTTGTGTTTGGCTTTCATCACTAATTCCCAAAGGTTAGTTGTAACAGAGGTTAAACTGTGAAAACAAAATACTTCCTCTGATATATCACATTTATACAAAAAGGTTAAGGTACTTACATTGCACGTATTACTATAATAGCAGAATCTGTCATAGATCTTTAAGGTGTTTTTTTCACAAGACCCCAATAAGATGGCGAAGTGCAGTGCAACCCATTTTACAGAGGGGGACTGAGAAACTAAAGTTATGTTTTAGAAGCATGTCATCTTCTTTTAGAGGACATGCTCAATTTGACTCGAAGACTCTAAGACAAGTTGTTGAAACCCGTTATGACCACACTGTAGGCCTTAACTTGTTTTGGCTTTGAGAAGATGTCTTGAGACTTTTATTAGAGGTTTTCCGTTAGGCAATGCATTTGGAGATTTCCAAATACTGTTGTACATTGATACTGTTGGCATTGCTAAGCCCAAAGCTGAGCCCACTTGCAAGCTCCTTTAGATACAGTCTGGTTTTCTTCTTGAGCCCCAAAGCCCTCTGTGTCATTATGTTAAGAAAGTTATCTTAGAAATGGTGGAATTATTTCAAAGATTGATTTTGCTTTTTACTTTATTATTTAATTGCAATACATTTTCTCCTACTGTAGAATCTGTTGCTTTATGCTACTAATTTGTTCAGCCTCTAAATACAGAACTTGTGGTCTTTGAAAACTGTTTCCGTATGATTTAGGTACAGTTCACTTGCCTCAGTTTGACCCCAACTTACATGGGACAAGGGAAAGCTGTGTTATTGCACAAATGTTTAGGAATATACTGAGAATACCTTCAAAGAAATTACAGTATTTTTTCCTACATAAGGAGCTGCTTAGGTTGCTTGCAAAATTTCCGTTTTACTTTTAACTTTGTTGGTTTGTTTCCTGTCTTCAGATCTTCTGTAAGATCCTTTGCTTACCAATGTGGACTGAAGCTGAAGTCTAAAGGTCTCTCTCATATATGTAGTCCCAAGACAGAAAGCATGTGAGGATAGGATTTTTTTTTTTAAATAAAGACTTGTGTGAAGTAGGAAGGCTCTCGGTTGAAGTCAGTGAAGTCAGATGTTGACCTTTGGATTTGTTATGCTGCCAATTAGCTGATTCTGTTTCTTTTTCCCCTTCCACTTGCGTGCTATCAATAGCACAAACGTGTTGTCTTAAGTATGCAATTCTGCTTGCATGCTAGGTATAATGTTGGCAGAGATATAGGGATTTTTCCACCCACGGTGCATATAAAAAATATGCTATAGCTGTTCATGTATTTTGTGCTAGGGACAAATTCAAACTTGTGTAAAGGGAAGAAGTGCAGCTTTCTATGCCAATGCTTTGAAGAAATGGATTTTTATGAAATATTATCTTAACACCTCTTCTTTAGGGACCAGACACAAGCAATTTAAGATAGCTATATTCCTTGCATTTGCCTATAGACAATATGCAAGGTTTATTTAAAAGAAAAAAATGGAATAATTTAATTTCCCTTACAAAATGTTTGTTATTTATACATTACATAATATGAAATGAACTTCAAATGGGACAAATTATCTAGAATTCTGTAACCTGCTTTTTGTACTACGTTATTTCAAATTATTTGTACATAATTGCTACATTTTTGTATAAATTTCACTGAGTTTACAAAGCATCTACAATGAATCATTCCCTTTTGAATTTCAGATGGCATCCAAGCTTGGTAACAGAAGGTACAAGGGATTAATATTTCGCTGCAAAACAACAGTTTGAGCAGGTGGTACTTGATGCTATTACACATATAGGTCACTTGGGAGAGTGTTTAATCACTGAACTGAATATTAATTAGTACAGCTTTCTCAGCCAATTTTTTTAAAAGGAATACTTCTTAAGGGGGGGCAGGGACCCACCAAACCTACCAAAGTCTGGAGTTTTGGAAATTAAGCTTATTATTGTAAAAACTTGCTATGCGAGTTGGGATTCAGGTTTTTTAGATGGACTAATTTTGTGATAAATAGGAGCCACTGTGAACTTCAAGTATAATCTGGGTGTGTACCTAGCCTTTCTTCTTAATTTCTCTTCCTGAACTTTTCTGTAGTTACCTGCCTGGATTTCAGACTGTCCTGTTGAAATGCCTGACTTAAAGCTGTAGGTTCGCATAGGTACAAAACAATACTTTATGAACTTTTTAGCTTGAAATCCTGAAAAGAAATATGGGATTAATGTATCTGAGTTGAAAAACTAAACTGTTGACGAAAGCAGATGAGAGAAACAGCCGACCTCTGCGTGAGCTGCAGAACATAACATGCGCTTTCTTTGACTTGTTTTTCTGTACTGAGTCATGCTTTAAATAACTTCTAAATTATTCAGGAACTTGTTTTAAAAGGTGTAAGGTAAGTTTGCAAGATGCTTAGATGCTCTGAAACATACTATTAATCTCTTTTGGCCGTGCCTAACATTACCATGGATTAAGTCCTCTGAAATTCAGAAATCCACCAGAAGAGCTGATGGAGTTTTCTGAAGGTAATGCTGGCTATTGCCTCTGCAGTGCCCACAGTACGGCAGCTGGCATTGATATGCAGTATCAACACGCCTCTGCTGCACCATCTGAAACTCCTGTAGGAGCTTTGATTTTTCCCAGGGCTCCATTTGGGAGCCGCTGGCTGTCACAGCTGCACGACAGTGATGAGCAGCAGGATTTTCCCTCTGCCCCAGGCAGAGGCACAGGGACCGCATTGCTGTCTCATGGAGTGGGCACTTGGACGCTCATCCACTCAGGGGGATGAGGCATTTAACTCAGAAAATGGGCTTAGAAATTGAGGAAGGAGGGTGATACCAGGGGAGGGCAGGAGCCCCTGGTGTCTCAGCATTTGCTCATTGAAGGCTACCAGTGAAATTCAAGTTTTATGTGTATTGGTGATACAGTCCTGTGAATATGAACATATTTCCATTTTGAAAGCTTATCTTCTTAAGCTTATTTTGTATTCTTAAATATGTTTTGGAGGGGGGAAATTTCTGGTTTTTTTCAGTTCAAAGATGAAGTTAAATATTAAATATTGAAGATAAAAATTACTTAACAGTTGATTTCAGTACTTAGCTGGAAGAGGTTTTTCTTTATTGTCTGCTGTAAACACCTAGCAATGTGTGAGATATCCCAAGCTGAATGCGGACTAGAGGAAACATAGATCTAGGGTAAGGAGGAGAAAAGCTGGGGTAGGAATGAGTTTGAAATTGACTGTGAATTGGACCCTACCCATACATAAAGAATAGCAGACAACACTCTGTCAAAGATACCTGGGATAAGAAGGTGATGCAGTGGCATAGGACTTGGGGAAAAGGGGAAATATGACTCGAGTTTTCAAGGTAGGTCTGGATAAATGGGAACACTTGGGAGACTGAGGCTAGGAGTATTGATTCTCAGAGTAAGCGCCAAAGGTAGCTGGTGCCTAGTAAAAAGCGTAGGTATCGCTGGAGATTAAAATGGTGGACCATAAGATGGCTAGACTGAGGAATGCCAGATAGGGAACTAAAAAACTAATAGAAGAACTAGATGGCGTAGGTCAAAAGAGTGGGATGAGGTTAGATAGTCTAGAAGGGGATCCTGAATTTTTAACAAGAAGCAGAGAATTGGAAAATTGAGATTTGGGAAGGGGAAAAAAACAACATATGTCCCATATAGATTTGAGTTATGGGGTAGAAGACACAGTTTCTTGGGGAAGAGTTGAATGGTTTGAAAAGTCTGTTGCCAAAAGAGCATGTTGCTTTCCAGAGCCCAGAATGACACTCCACGTTCTTGACTCCTTGTTGTCAGCAGATGTGTGAAAACTTTCTGTCCAATTCTATCCCCAAAAACCCACATTGTAAAAACTGCTATCATTTACTCCCCCAGCTCAAGGCGAAGAGGTCTGTTTGTTTTACATGAGTTTCAAACATTATTAATGGACAAAGTGGTCACAAAGGACATGGGATTTGTTTTTAATTCTGAAGAAGCAAACAAGGATGTTACATGCAATAACAAAAAAAATTAGAAGAAAAATGAAGAGTTTATAGTCAAGTATCGTTAATGACTCTTGCAACAGAAGTTTGCCTCCAGTTGTATGCTATACACTAGTCCTTAATTACGTTCTCATGCGATTTTTTTTTTTCCCAAAGTATTCTTGCCTTATTCAGTTTTATGAGATGGACAGGGTTTGCTTAATGAACGGATGTTCACTATTTTGTACAACGTGTAGCCTCAGGTCTTATTTCCTGCATTTTATTCAGACCCTGACTCTGAAATCAAAATGATTCTTTTCCTCAGGGGCTTTTCATGATGCTCATCACTGTAATATCTGAATAGCTTCTCCTAAAATAATTAATTTACCTTCATAACACCCTTGAGGTGTGCAAGTTTTATCTGTCTTCTAAAAGCAAGCAATAAAGGCAGAATGAGATCGAGATCAAATATCTCCTCTATTTTCTGACTGCTGAATCTGAGATACCCAAGATGCTGCCAGGATGGGCACTTTTTGTCAGTTTCTTTTTAGGCACAAAACATTAAACTTTGGGCCTTTATTTTCAAATTTTAGTGCTCATCAGTTCATATCATGGGACATTAAATTGGGGAACCTGAAAAAAAAACCAACCAAATTTTCTCTTTGTCTCTCAACATTTGGTTTGTGCGATTCACTTGGCACCCTAAGCATCCTCTGGCAGGATCAGAATCTGGGCCTTAAAGTAGCAGTTACCCTGACACAACTTGCTGCTTTTTCTTTTCTCTCATGCTGTTAAACGTGTGCAAGAAGTTGGACAGGGGTCCCACAAATGAGTGTTCATCCTTAGTCACTCTTTCTCTCTGAAGTGGACTGGATCTGTGCACCAAAGGAAGCATCTTCTAGGGAAGGTATAAATAACTCCATCATTTATCAGCCTGCTTATGGGGAGGGGGGGAGCTAAACTCAGGTTAAGGTTATAGTCTTTGGTCCACTATTGTTTGGGTTTATTAGCACTAGTCTTTGAAGCTTTAATGCTCTCCCTTGTATTGCAGAGTTTTTTGTAATATATTTTCTTCTTTAAACAAAGATGACAATCTAGAAAATGTGCAGTTATAAGGGAATATATAAGGAACCCCAGTCCCTTAAGTAGATTATGAATTTGTAGATAGTGTTTATATTACAATGAATTTTAATACAGTATATTGTCAGTTTCTAATAATTTGTAGGCTGTTCACTCAAGTTTTGATATGAAAGAAAAAAAAAAAAATCAGTGGAACTTGTATTTTCTCTCTCTTTGCAGAGAGACCAGATCCCATATCCCAGAGCTGTGGGGGCCCCGGGGTGAACTGAGAAACAGGTTTGTGTTGTAGCGGCTCCTCCTACGGGGATGTGCTACTGGCAGGATAATCTAGGTCCTGAGGTGATCCTCCTTCAATTCTGAAATTCAAGAATGTTATTCTTTTTCCCCCTGGTTGTTGATAGGGCTTTGGATGCCTTGGGATAGGGATAGTCTCTGTGTTTGTTCAAATCCCAGTCAAGGTGCTCACCCTGGAGAAGACAATAACTAATAATTTTTTAATGGCTTTTGTGGTACAATTTTGTTTCTTCAGCAGTTCAGCCTGCTCTCTCCATCTCCCTGCTGCACAAGCCTGCACTGATATGCTCCATCCAGTGGCTGAACTTGGCAAATCTCTCTGACATCAAAAAGTTGCACTGAACTTTGTTAAGCAGCCTTGAATTTTTCCCTACTTTGGTCTGTTGTGCCTCCTAGTGTAAAATATAGAATGGTGGCTAGCCTCTGGGACATAGTTTGTGGTTAGTAGCAGACTGTGCTGTTCATTTGATGGTTACCTTCTGAAAGAAATACTTGCAGATTTCTTATAAGCCGTGGAGAAACTGTCACTGCTCAGAAAGTTGAGCTGCTGGTATAAAACTATCAGCGCTAGCACCATTACACTCTTTGGGAAACTTTGCTTGCTGATCTCTGAATAGGGAAATGGCTTTTAAGGTTAGTGGCAGAGCTTATAGGGAGAAATGTGTGTAAAGAAAGCTTTATTTATAATTCATTCTGTGCTTGGATCTTATGGATTTCAACTCAAAAGGGCACAAGAAAAGGGGAGGGGAGGGAGAAAGATGAATGGCACCATATGGGTTGCTAGAATAGAGAAGAGCAGTCGTGGGTGGGGAGCATTATGCCTATTTAATAACAAAGACACTATGTCTGTGCTAGTACATAGGGAACATGAAAATAGCAGTTCACATTCTGCTTTTTCCCTAACTGAAGCTGTCTTTTGAATGACTGGATTTGACAAGGTCACGATCTGCGCGTCTTGTGAATTTGACTGATCTTGATGACCTTAAACAGGGCAAGCAGAAACTGTCGCTGTCAGAGGAAGGTTATCCAGAACACTAGAAAAAGTTAACAGCATCTAATATTTATGAATGCAGTGGCAAAAGTTGCTGACACGAGATAAATATGTGCAGCGTGCTACCTGTGCCTGTAGAAGGTGGCACAGCTGCCATGCCTCGTTGTCTCTCTTGCTCTGCATTTCTAATTTGTGGGCAATTTGGCAAAATCCATCAGTTCTTTCTGTGACCATTATCTGTGTATGTGTGTGCATATGAGAGATATTTACTCTTTCATTTAAGATGCCCAATAGACACAATTGACATTAGTTGCTTTTTTCCCAAATGCTGAAGGAACAGTGGGTCAGAGTGATGATAAAAAAATGGGTATTTTTCCCCCCAGTTCTATCTGTGCTACAAAAGTTGCTGTCAGTCATCTGTGACCAATACATCTGGAGTTGACACTTTCAGCTGAAACATTTGGGGAACATAAACGATCTTGAAAGCTCCTAGGAGAGAGTCTCTTTGTCTGTGCTTTTGTATTTTTTTAGTGTAGTGAGCTCTGTATTGGATCCTCTGGATGCTGCACGTTACAAAAAATAGGAAAGAGAGGTTTTTGAAATTTAGAGTTATTTATAATCTCACACTATGGAAGTATTTTTTTTTTTTTTTTTTACTAAATAATTAGGACACTAGGTAAAATTTTTCTTTTGTGTTACAATTTCAAAATGCTAGTAACAGGTAAATGTGTTTTCAATATGTATTGTACAAATAGAAGGATATTTTATAATTGTGATCTGATCATACTAATATATTATTAAGCACTTACCAAGTAAGTTCAGCAAGTCAATTCTGCTCTTTCCCATGCTGTTAGGTCATTTTTTACAATTAGTTCAGTGCAAAGATTTCTTTGTTTTACTTCTGAACTTAGGTCTGCAATGCTAGAAATGACCACTGGATGGAACCATTACATTTTACTCAATATGGTGTTGCAAAACCTTGCTGTATGTGACTGAAATACATGTTCCTAAGAAAAAAGCTTTTATTAAATAATGATGTTACTATTAATGTTTGATTTTTAAAAAAAAAAGTAAAGAAAGCAGATTTTAAGTAGTGCTTCTATGAATTTGGAATGATCAAGGAAGGATATTTTCTCTTTTGCAATCTGCAGTTATTTTATTTGGAATAATCAGAGTTGAAAAACAAACAGAATTTAAATTACACTTTCTGAAGTCATGAGGGCTTATAAGAAAGATACTGTGTACACTATGCAGTAGTATTAGCCAGCAGATTATGCAGCCAGAAGTTTTAAAAGACTTAACGTTGTTTTCCAGATAGCAAAAAGCTTCCACTGTGGGAGATGTTAGGCAAGAGGCTTTTAAGAAGTCATGCTTCAATTATTCTGGTTAATTAAAAAGAAAGTAAGTCTTGTAATTAAGGGAGTAGTTCCTTTTTTTTCCAAATGAAGTTCAAAGTTAATTTAGAGCTAAGATTATGGGGTTTATTCTCTCTTGCCTTTCACTTTGAGTGGATGAACGTGATGGTTGCTGTCATAACGCTGTGTGCTACATGTGGGACCTCCAGAGATGAACATTTGAGTTGATCAGCAGTTTGAATTTAAAGAACTAGCTCCTATATTTGGAAACTTTAACAGATTCATGTCGTTTCGGATACCAAAGATATTCTTTGCGTGGTGATGAATATGATAGCAGGAAAGGATTACAGTAGAAAGCTACTTTTCTGGTTTGCTAACAAGGCATTTTGCTTAAATACAAATAATAAACTTCTGTGTATAGTGGTGGTAAAACAGACCCTTTCTTGCCCCTCTTGAAGACGAACATATGATAATAGCAACTCGTTATGGTATCATCCCCTAGGTAGTGGACAGCGGGCAACTCTCATTGCGACCCAAACTCTATATACTCACACTAGAGTCCTGAAATCTTCGTTCGTCTCGCATGCTTGTCAGGAGGTGCTATGGACAGAGACTGCATTTATGAGTGATTAACAACTGGCATGGGGCAGGTTAACAACATGCAGAGACTTCTTTTTCCTCCTTTTCTGTCCTATGTTGTAGTGGTGGGATTGGAAAAAATGAATGTAGCCTTTGAATGTCTGTAGTACCTTGTAAATCATGTGATAGTTAGCTCTTTAAGGAGAGAAACAGACACATTAAATATACCATATGATATGAACACTTTACCTTTTTTTTTTTTTGAGTGGGTTATAACTGTTTAATAAGGCTAAACAGCACTGGCAAAACTGACTCTGAAAATGTAGGAGTGCCCATACCCTCTCTATTAATGCAGTAAGAGGATTTAAGGAGCACAAACAGAAGTTGTTCAGATAGACGAGTGCAGTCCTATTTAATCCGAGAATCATTTGTGGATAGTGCTGGGGTTTGTTAGTGTAGATCCTTAGAGCCACTGTACATGAACTACTGAAATTTTGCTTGTATTACAAGTAAGCTACCAAATTTGTAAAACGATACCAAAGTTAGGCTAAATATTTAAACCCATTCTTTCTTTTGAAAAAGAAGAAAAGAGCACCTTAGAGACAGCCTTCATTTATTCAGAATTTGGAGGAAATCCAGTCCTTATGGGGGAAAGAAGACATGTCTAAATTGCAGCATGAAGCAAAGGAATGATTAGTTAGAGCAAACTCTTTGCTTCAGTGTTTTTCAGCCTTACTTTTCAGATTGCTAAAACCCAACAGAGAACAGCTGTGTTTCCCAAGCTAGATTAACTAAGCCTGCTGCTTTGTCTCCTTTGCTATGACTTGAGTGTGAAGTGGTGGCGGAGCTCTTTTTCTCCACTCACCCTAGTAGTTATCTTTAAATTCATTTTAAAAAGAGAATAGATTTCACAAACCAAAAATCACCTTGTTTTTGAATATTTGACAAAGATGACTATTCAAATCATAAGTAAAAACAAAACCACCTTATTTTTCTGATAATTAGCCTTTTCATAATGTTTGTCACTTGCATTCATTTAGCCTTACTCTGACTTCTGCTGCAAAAATGCGTACCACCTTAAATGTGTCACTATAGATACTTGTCATTTTGTGATATCTCCAGCTAGATAACTCTACCTATTTCTACTTCTGGTTGTGAAGAATTTTCTTACATGGCTGTTGGCTTAGATGGCTTGTTCTTTAGATGGCTGTTGGTTTAATAAATATAACAAAACACAGAATAGAGCTGGGGGGGGCCTAACCCTGGGTGAAGCTTTCCTTTAAGGAAAGCGAGAATTAATTCTGTTGTATCATTATCAGTCGTAATGTTGTCATCTGCCTGTTGTTTCACAGCACCTCCCAGATGCTGAAGTTTCCAATCTGCCCTGCTTCATAGCTCCTTACCTGCCTTGCTCCTTGCAACTAGACTATCACAGTGTAATTGAGAATTTCAGGCTGCACAAGCATCAGATGATGATGATGTTTTTTGGTTTAAGCCTAATTAACTGTTAACTTGTTAATTGGTGAAAATTCCTACATCAGAGATCAGAAGTTTGTGCTGCTAATTATCATGATCTGGTATGTGAAACTGTGCTGACACTGGCAATATTGGCAGACTGGAATAATTAGAAGTAGAGAGAAGCAAAAACAGAGTACTTATAATCTAACTGATTTAATGGGATATTCAGTTTTTCGTTGCTCCTACCTGCCTCAACAATAATAATAGTGTATAAGCTGCTACACATATCAGAAGCTTGATTAGTATCCGAGTATATGATCAAGCTCTGTAACCAAATAGGCAATGTATGAATTAGTGTAAAAGACTCTCTTAAGAGTATATGTAAGAGTTTGCACAACGTTTAAAAGGGGAGCCAGAGCTGATTGTTTTTGCATTTTTGGCTGCTGGGGAGTTGCACATCACGGTTGGGTCAGCATAGCAGCATGGTGCTGCTCACATGGTGAGTGACAGCTGTGGTGGTGCCCCAGGCTGGTGGCCGGAGAGGCCAGAGCACCTTGTTGGTCAGAGGCAGATCTCTCGGGGAGAGCCAGCAGTGTATGGTAAGAAGGCAAAACACGTAACGTAGAATAATGTCTAAAGACCCAGAGTTGTCATTAGCATGAGGTACTGCAGTAGCTTGGGTGGACATATATTTGGTGATGTTATGACCAAATTTTAAAATATATAATCCAAAGTGTTTTAGAACTATTCATTTCTACAAAAAAGTTTCTACACTTTGCTTTTTCATACAGAGTTGAGGTGGTGTGGGTTTTGTTGGTTTCATGGGGGTTTTTGTTTGTTTGTTTTTGCTTTAAGGTGGAAACGTGTTCTACTTGTAGGATAATATTGCTGAGCCTTTTACCTCTCTTTCTTGCCTTTCTGTTTTGTTCTTTGTATTCACTGTTACGTATTTTTCTTCTCTTTGCTTTCTTGTGCTCTTTCACTTGCGGTGCAAAGGAGATACTATGTTGGCAAGTGACGGCGGGGAGAAGTCTGTTCCTGCGGTCGCCTGCCCACATAGTCGGCACAGTGTGGCTGGGCACTTAGTGAGCTCAGTGGAAATGTTGCACCAACACTTTATAGGATGGGGGATGCTGGCACCTGAATGGTAGCCATGATCAGTTTTGATCTTCTGTTAGGAATATAAAGAATTAGAGCTGAAGTTCAAGAGAAATGTTGGCTGGATGTGTGCTGTGCTGGGTGAAATCAAAGGGGATAAAACAGTATCAAGGAGGAAGACAGAAAGGAAATGGAAAGTGCTGAGAGATGAGTTAACAGCCACCCACAGGTGATGTGTGTCATAGAGCAATAAATACAGTATGAGTGTGTGTGTGGGAAGGCTAAGCTGGATGAACGAGTAAGCACAAAATGCAATTGTAGATAAGAAGAAAAAAATTGTGAGAGGTAGAGATCCAAGAAAAGGCTGGGAGGAATATAGAAAGAAGTTGAGGGAGTACAAAAATTGATGAGAAAAGCAAAAGTGGAGTACAAAAAGAAGATTGCCCTTATTTTTAAAATAAGAGTTTGAGATAAAATGACTTTTTTTTTATCCAGGTAGAAAAGGCACTCCTCTTGCCTGAGAAATCTTGAAGTATTGGGAGAGGGTGAGGATGATGGTAGCAGATCTGCTTCAAATCAGTTCAGAAAGAGCTTAAAAATAAAGCGGTAGCTCACTGTGCCAGCACTGAGGTGCCCTGCTGCACCACGGGGATGCCCGGCAAGGCAGGACCAGGCCTCGCCAGCAGTGGGGCTGAGCTGGGCAGCCCCAGGCCCATCGCTGGGCCAAGGTGTGGGGTGCCCGAATGTGAGGCTGCAGCCAGGCTGAAGCAGGGCTGGGGTGCCCGGGGAGGCCGGCCCTGCCCGCCAAGGCCCGGTGTGGAGCCAAGGGCGGAAGCAGCCATATTTGGCAGGGGTAGGAGCAGTAGGCCTCATCTCCCAGGCTCAGCTTCATCTCTCCGCCCTTCCCAGTACTGCTACTGGGAAAACTACCCCCCCTCGCTCCAGTTATCTGCCCCCACCTTGCAGTTGGGAGTATCTCAGCACGGTTTGGTTTTTTTTCCTTCAGTGAGCTGGAGTCGTTACTTCGTCAGGAGCGTCGCCAGGCAGTATTTAGCCTCCCAGGAAAGTGTGGTCACTACTCTTCAAATGCCAGCCTCTGCTTAAAGAGGATTTTCTGCTTCCTTGGTAGAAAACAGCACGTTTTTTCTCCTTTCTTCTCTGGTGCAAATCATCCTCCTAATTGTAAGTACTGGAGTTCCTCGGATTTAAAAACAGATGATGAAGTATAGACCTGAGCTGAGTCTTTTGCCTCTCCTCAAGTCTCTGCAGCTCCCGTGGGGTAAAAAAACCAACAAAACCAGACCCTCACAGCTCCTTCTAAGCCCATCCTTGCTTTAACATTCAAACAGTTTCCTGCAAATCAAAGGACCTAGTTCAAACACCACATGTACCTCCCCCTGCCCCCAACCAGCTGGGTATTTAAAACTCAATAGAAAATACAGGATTTCAGTAAGGAAAATTCTTTTGGTACAAATGAGTATTTCTTTAAAAAGACTATTTCCTCATCAGAATGAATTAGGTTTTTCACAGAAAACATTGTGGGGGGCAGTACCTTACAACAGCCAGTAGCTTGACCACTGTGGCATGTGTTGGGGCAGTGAGGTTGAAGTCCCTGCTTTGAACTGAAGCATGCAGTCGTCTGGTGTGTGAGTGTGTTCTGCTTTCATGATGCTTTAAAAAAAAAAACAAAAAAACAAAAAAAAAAAAACCCAAACCACCAAAAAACCAAAAACAAACCAACCAACAAAGTTATGGGTGACTGTATATCAGTTATACAGCTCTTGTTATACTTCAAAGTATCATATCAAGAATCTACTTTGTATGAACTTTTTTTTGCTGTTCCCTTTCAAAAATCTTTAGTACTTTACCTGTAAATACTTACCTGTAAAAACTGCATACTGATCCAACAAAAAAAGTGCCTAAAATACATGGAACATGATCCAGCCTGTCAGTCATCTGTCACTTCTTCAGAGTGTTTTCTTTTGGAGACAGGGGAGGGAGGTTATTTTTCAGCATGCACATTGGCAGCTTTGGCTCCATGCTTTATATTGCATGGATCTTAGTGCCTGTGTATGGTAATGTGACCTGTAATTCTCAGACTTAGTTCCCCAGGTAAATGATTGCCATGGATTGATGAAGGACATTTCAGTAACATCCTCCAAAGTTAAACTGACAGGTTAGAGTCATTCTGTGCATTTACTGTCACATAACACCCAGAGAGCATGCAAGAGGGTCAAGCGATAGCTGAAGATGAACTAATCCCAATGAGTCTGTACAAGCTTTCCTTCAATTTTTTTGAGAATTGGTGGGATTTCTGCCAGTGTATTTGTGTTAAGGAGGTGTACAGCATAAAATATTATAGTGGACAATTCTGGAGTAGCCTGCTTAGTTTCCTAAGATTATGAAAGAAGTTCATTAATATTCTGGAATATAAACATGCATCCTACAGTTTGCTCTTGGTGTGTTTGCTGGGGAATCACTACTGTGATTATTCTGTTGCAACTTGCTCTGCCTCCATGTTTCTGCACGGGCCTCCTTCCTACAGAAAAGGGTCGCGGGAGTGTGATGCCCAAGGTTGCCAGAAACTGAAGCAGTAAGTAGAAGGCCCAAAACATGAACGTGAATGCTGCTTTTAGCTTCTCTTGAAGCTTAATGTGTTAACCTTCACCTTTAGCTGAAGGTGAGTTCTGATGGTGGCATAGTTTAATCTATCAGATACACTGACCATGTGACAGAGTGTATAAAGCATAGCTACTTGACGTTTTAGTACAGAAATGGAATCTTAAAAGCTTCTTTAAAAATCACAGGTAGGATTTCTATAGTAACACAATGAAATTGCGGGGTTAAATTTGTGGAATTACCTAATGTATTTTAACCCAGTGCATGTGTGCAATAGAACAAGCAAAGCAAATTTTCAACGTTTTCAAAGTATGTTTTAAGTACTCTATAACAAAGGTGAGAGACTAACAACACATGCATTTTTGAGTATTTCTATATCTTTTGTCTGAAAACAGTAAAAGTATTTCTACTAAATAGAAGTCATAAAACAGCGTGCTATAAAAGTGCAATTTATTTTACACTTGGTAATGCAGGATGCAGTAGAGTAACACTAAATAAAATCTAATGCAGTGAATTTGGCAGAGTACTAACTGTACATCTAGATGATTGCGCTATTAACCTCTTCTATATACCCTCTCTAGTTTGTGGGCTACCTTTTATTACAGTAATAAGTGATAAGGACTGCTATTAGCATTATGAGATGAATAGCGCCCCCCCAATTCAATTTTCTCATCCAAACTGTTATGACAATGACCCATATAGTCTTTAAGATGAAATTAATTTCAGTTCAGAGGGCCAGCATATGGCTTATGATTCCCTTAAGTCCTACTGAAGCCTTACTTTGATGTTTTATTTTAGTATATCTTGTATAACAATTAAGCTCAGACTAGAATATTGTATTATAGTTTTGCCCTGCTTGTTTTCTTAAATGCTGTTCTTTCCTTAGAAAAAGTTATTCAAAGAACATTATATTTATATAGTTTGGTGGTCACAAGCCACATGCTGCTGCAGCTGGAGCTGCCCATTGCATAGTCCTCATCTGTTCTCCTTCAGATACGGGTATCAAAATTTATTCTTGAAATAGATGGGTATACATGTTCTGTAATAAAGCATTCTTGCAGTCTAAATAATTTTTTGTAGAATATGGCACAGAATGCATTTTTTTAAATCTGTCAATTTCATTAATGAAACTTTCTTCTTTTAAACTTTATAATTAATTTTAGTCTGGATAGTGGTAGAATACTCAAAGCAAAACTACAAGTTTTGTGAAAAAGTATTTTGTAAAAGAGAATCAAGTTTCTCAAGGGTAAACCTTCAGCTTAAGCTCACTTCTTACTTAAAACCTATAGAATTCACCAAGAAAGATTTTATGAATGTACCAAGCCCCAGAAAAGCTTTAAATAGCGTTTGTACCCTATATACCAAAGAATCCATTCCTCTGTCAAGGGTTCTCCCCATTTTGATTTTCTGATAACTAACAATGGGATGAGTTGACACTAAAGAGTAAATGGATGCTAATGATTATGGAGACAAAAAAGTGAACATAACGTGGATCACTTTATAAATCCATTGAAAAGTAGGTGGTGTTCTCCTATAAGCTAATGCATGCGTCTCCTTCATGTGAGTATGAACTGTGAAAGTCCTTAATTCCATACTTATTTTCAGCAATTTTTTTCCCTCTTTGATATACTTGTGCCTTCATTTTAATGCATGAATAGCCTTTTTTTAATCTTGGTAGGTCAAGTTCAGGTGTCTAATGAATTTCAATCACTTTTTCTTTTTCCAAAGGTATTTAAAGATTGTGTCTGTTTCTGTGTTATAAGAGCTATAGGGATCCAGCTTTTTTGTATTTCTTCATGTCAGTTCTGTGGACAGTGGAGCTAATGAAGTGTACTTTTCTCTGCATTCTTTAAAGGAATTGGTACCTGTGCAAAGAAAAAAATCCAAAATGCAGCCATGATACAGATTAATTCTTGCAAAGGATGCAGGAGGAACGTGTTCCACTAACATTTCTCATTGCTCTTTCCAAGCACATTGAGCCTTGAAAACAGGTAAACTGAAAAAAGTCTGCGCTTTTGAAGGCAAGGAGACTGGATAATGGCACAGATCAGCATCCAAATTCCAACTGCATAACAGTCTTAGAAATTCATTTTAGGAAAATGTGGTGCAGACTAATCCTAAATTCAGTCATAGGTCGCATGAGACTGTTCTGACATTTAGAATGGTCCTCAGCACGGCAAGCTTTCAGGGTGACATTTAGGTGGAACTTTTTAGAAATATATCACATTCTCAGGAAAGTGCTGCAGAGTAGAGCAGATTTATAGAGCGAGAAGTCTATTATGCAGAACTGTAGATCACTGCTGTCTACCAATAAGGCTAGCTTTTTTGCTAATATTCACCAAGTGTCCTTTGCCTTTCTCCTTTCCTTGTTGAAGTAACAATTCAATTTGATAGTGTTTTTTTACAATATTTTTGCTGGGAACACTAAACTTCTATCTTTTGTCTGATCACCTGCTCAATCCACCATCTGCTTTCCCTTTAACTGTTTCTTCCATTTTGCTTTAAGCTGCCTGTTTACTCCAAAGTTGGTCAGATCAACACATTGTGCATATAATAATATAGCTGGGTTCTGGAGAGGACATCCACCATATTCTTGTGTACTGTATATATAGAATTACAATGATAAAATAAATCAATGAAAAGTAATCTCTAGAATGCAGTGTTACTACGTAGAGAACACTGTTACCGTGAGACAAATGTACTGTTCAGATAGTGCAAAAATATTAAAAAAAAAAAGGGCATAAAATGACTGCAGTTATCTGGTGTCAAATTTTGTGAAATGACTATTATAGCACACTTTCGGAGTTCTGTAAGTTACATGTAATTTTCTGTAATGTAGATAAAAATATTTCCTAGAAATCTATAACCATAGTGTTTCAAGAATGTCTAATTTTTTTTTGATAAATCTATGACTACTAAGCACTCCTCTCTAGGCTCTGTGTTACGCTGCTTAATCTACTGGGAACATAACTGAATTTGGATCACCTTGGTTCAGAGGCCCAAATCCCTGAAGCTTTTACTCATGCATCCTCTTTTTCCGTGTGTATCCAATTCATCCAGTTATATGGAGTAGAGGCTTGGCTGGCTGTTCATTTGAATTCAGCAACCGGCTTAGTCGGCCTTACACGATAGGTACTCTTCATTAGCGTTTTGGATGAGGGTTTCTATTACGTATCAATGGAAAGGGCTGATGAAATAGGTAGAAACAATGAATGCCTTATATGAATACAATGCATTAAATGAACTCTGAGGCCACATCTGAGTTTGAGTATCAGAATGCTGTTTGCTGATGACATTATAGAAATAAGCAATGGAAATTTTAAAGGTGTGATATTATAACAATGAGAGAGGGGGTTTTTTGTGTGGTTTTTAGGTTAGTTAATTCATAGTTAAAGTCCTTTTTACTAGTCTACCGTCATATCATCTCCTTTTTCTATGTCCTCATTTATATTGCTTCTATATTCTACTGCTGTGGAAGTATATTCTAATTAACTTTTTCACAGACTAGTGTAATTGAAGTTACAGCTTGGTAAAGCTGAGGGTCAGTGCACCTTCACGATGACTGGGGGGATTAGGAAGATATTTAAAAACTTACAGCTGATAAAAATGCATGAGAGGAGAACCCGTCATTAACCTGATTTCAGCTAAAAAGAAATCTGTTATTGCTTTCACAATGTTGAGTCCTTCCAATTTGTGAAAAGCTTGCTGTGTTCTTCTTTCTATGCAAATTTCCTAAAATCATGTGAACTCTTGATGTTGCAAAATGTACGGTGGTCAGCTGGTCTAGCTATGCAGATGGAATTAGATATTTTTGTGTTAATGAAAAAAGGGAAGTATCTGACATTTCATTATTTCATTTAATGATCTATATCCTCATAAAGAGGTTTACAAATGAAATATGGAAGACTATAATTCACTTAACTCTGTAGAACTTGTGAAGATAGAACTACCAGAGAATATTCATGGAGAGTTTCATTCAGGCTGTAAGAATAATACAGTCTTCAGTTCAGCAGGTAGACAGAAAACTTTAAAAATGATCAGGTCAAGCCAGGCTGAAATAAATGCGTTTGTGTACAGTATGTGAGTATCAGCTATCCTTTCCACACCCCCAAAAAGCATAGTCTTAAAATGCTGGTACATTGTTAATGAAAAATTTCAGAGAAAAACAGAGGAAACTAAGGTATGGATGAAAATGACTTTATTCCAATTTTGCTTGGCAAGGGAATAAAGTGTTTAGAGCACTCGCGCAGGGATGTGCACTGCAGGCTCAGTGGTCTCCTTGTCTAAGTCTCCTCCCACCCTACAGGTGAATGCCTCTATCTTTGGTCTGAAAGGCATTTTAGGGTTGCTTCTGCTTTTCTTGGGGAAACACAGTCCTCCCATGCTTAGGAGGAGTGTACTGGCTATCAGGGCGCTCATTTTCTAAATGACTACACTTTAACAATGCTCCAAAACTACAAAAAAGCAAAATAAAATTATTGAAATCGCCTTTCTGCATTAGACCTTTTATGGAGATCGAGAGGAGGGTACATAGGATGTTGCTAGTTTTATTTATTCCTGGTACCTACACAGCTATTGGAGTGAAGTTTTGATGTCAGGTTTCGTGGTTTTTTTTTTTTTCCCCTCCTTCCTGTTGTAATCAAGTATTTCAACAGTGGGAAACAAGTATCTCAACAGTAAAACTTGCAAAAGCAAGATAAACTGTAATAGCAATAAATAACTTTATGAGAACCAGTATAAAGATAAATGTTAATTGAGTAGGGTTTTTTGTGCCTAACAAAATAATGACTAGCTACAGCTCTTAAATGAATACTTCTCCCTCACTAGGTTTTTACAAAATATTGTATAATTAGACTGAGTTAGAAGTTGAGAGTTGTGGTTTTTTTATTTATTTTTTAATTATTGAAAACAAGACTGAATGTGTCAATTCCCCTTGCATACAGAAAGGGAAAGAAGCATGAGCATAGAGAATATTCATGGCCAAAAGTATACAGTAAGGAATTTTGCAGTTTGAAAGAGTGGAAGAAATTATAGGGTCGAGATAGATTTGTTTTTCCTGGGAGATGGTAAGTTAAGAAAAAAGCAAAATTATTAATTCATTTATACCTATAAGGACAGTTGATGGCAAAACTCACACAGGTAAGACCGTGAACTTTATGCTGGAGGTAGTGTTCCTGTGAATAACTTCTTGGGCTGTAGGTTCAGGATGTTGCTGCAACTAAGATTAAGGAATAGAAGACTCTCTTGAGTGAAGTCAATGCATAAGATTCCTACAGAACTATAGAAAATTAAATGGCCATTCTGAAATTGTGGGATTGCCCACATAACTTTAGATAAAGCGTTGTCTTCCAGATTCTTAAACTATAAAGGGTTGGTCTTTGAATTCCCAACTTACTTTCCCCAATATTTTTCGTGGAGAGCAGTTTTGTCTTTGCCATGAATGACCACAGGGTGGCAACATTAAAAAATGAAACCCCAAAGCATGAGTCCTTGTTAAATAAATGTACGGGTAAGGTGAGGGTTGGGTCTTGTGTAGATTTTAGGTTGTGCCATGAGAGGGCAAGTACAAGTGGGTGTAAGCGTGTGTCTGAGGATATGGCCCAACCTTAGGTTTTTGTATCAAGTTCAATAGCTTAAGAGCTCATGGTTACAACTACTAGCTTTGCTTAGGGATGTAGGAAGAGAACCTTCTTCAGAATGGAACTTTTTCAGTCTTTACTCTGGTCCAAAAAATTTTACGTGCCAGAAGGTAATGTTTTATTCCGGTAACCTGAGGTGAAGAGTTACTGATCTGTTGAAAGCATCGAGGACAGGGCTGGCTGACAGTTGTTGTGATGCACAAAAACATGCTGTGTGTTACCATGATAAAGGAATAGGACAAAGAGCCAGCCTGCTGCTAATATTAATACTCATCTGAAATTTTAGAGTTAGTAAAATTAATACATGCAGCAAATAAATCGATTTTAGAATTCTCAGTTGCATATTAAAATGCATATACTTTATCTTCTCTTTCTAGTATGACCAATTTCTTTAAAATATTTTTAAAAGCATAATTTGTCTCAGTGCCATTTCACAACTAGTTTGTTTTTTCTGAATGCTTGTTTTAAAATGATAAAGTCCTTGAGACTTCAAAGAGTTTATATCTTGAGGTATGTACAGTTAACACCTGTTTGAATATTGCAGTGTGCTTATAAATGCACATACATTTCAGTCTAGGAATTGGTTCACAGAAAGAAGGTATAATAGTTTTCTATTGTTACAGTCTAATGAAGTGAAGTAGTGTGATGGGGTGAATTTAAGCTTTGTTGATTAATCTATGAATGGATTGTAATCTGTGTAATCTGTTTTTCAAAAGGAGTTTGGTTCGGGGGGATTGGGTCTCTAATTCACATAGTTTGCTTTCTGCGCCTTTATTGGATGACTTGATTTTTAATAAGTAGGAAGAGATTCTGAATGACTTGGTGGAACTTTGAACTCCTCCAGGAGACAATTAGGAGAACGTTTAATAATAAAAGATTTAGTACTCAGGCTGAATAATGGTCAGACCTACTAAATCTTCTTCTCTTCCATTTATAAAAGTATTTGAGCAAATCTGTGAGACGCAGTCTACCTTAATTGCTCATACAAAACTGAGAAAGAGGAAGAAATTGCCAGCTGCCTGTCAGACATGATATCAACTTATTGTTAAGCACATTTGCAGCAAGTAGTTGTCTGTTTGCATGTGTATACATCTGCAAAAAGAGTAGCTAGCCCCAAAAGCTTGTTCCTACAACTGTCATCTAATACAATACACGTGAATATAAATTCCTTTCCAGACTTGTAAGTAAATGGTGTGGCATCCTTTTCTACATGCTTTCCCTTGTTTTTTCCTGTCAAGTATTTTTTTTTTTTTACTTTTTGACTTGTACGATAATAGGATAACAGTGATTAGCTTTTCCATAGGCTGTATTAGCTCTATCTGGTAGAAGAAAATTAAGGAATGATACTACTACAAAAGTATTTTCCTCAAAAAATGACTAAATTAAATCAGTAATTTGAAACCTGTTAAACTAAGAAGGAAATGCAATCAATAAATCTGTAAATATAGATCTACCCTATACTGCTGAATTTTCATGTATTTGAATTTCACACTAAATTGCATCCAGGCAGGACTGGTATGTGTTACTAGAGGAAAGACTAGTGTGCAGCTAGACATACGCGTTTAATATTTTCTGTTGCGCTCTTTCTGTCTAGTAGGTCCAAGTCGAGATTTAGACTTTTGCTTTGTGCTAGGAGAATCCGAGATTTGAATGTGCAGAGTTTTCCTTTTAAGGTGGTGACAGCCACTGCAGATGTCGCAATTTATCACTTGGCTTTAACACAAATGTGACATGATCTCATTAAATTTCTACCATGAGATTTTATTGCTTTAATAATTTGTTGCAATATTTATAGACTACTATGATGAATTGTATTGAATTTATCATATTATCCAATAAATAACATGACAGAACAATAAATCAATTGCATTTCAAAAAGTGTTAAAATTGCATCGTCTAAAATTCTAGATCCAAGCATAATGAGGGCTCTTCTGAAAATAAAAGGGAAGCTTATTAACTTGGAATCTTTCATAGTAAACTGATTAGTTTGGGTCTTGATCAAAAATGCCTTAAGCTATTGTCTGGTAGTTGACGACTTAACTTTTTAAAATAGAGTACTTTGGCAATGAATATTGTCTTCTCCTGGAATAGGTACATAGACTGCATGCAGGAGCAGAGAATAAATGATCGCTTGAGGCCTTCAGCTGAAATGGTTCATGTCCAGTGCTGACTTGTCTTTTAATTTGATTGAATAGTAGTGACACCATCACTAGAACTGAAGGAGCAGGAAGGAGAGTACATGAACAGAGAGCAGAGTAATCTGTAACAACCTCTTCTTTTTGCCTTAACCACCTTTTGAAGGAATTGAAGTTTCTGATTCAAGGTATCTATGAACCCCTGAGGAGAGCTGGGCTGTATGAAATACAGGTATTCCTGGGTACCTGTAATTATACACCAATAGCTGTTAAATAGTAAGAGATTTAATGCCATATGTAGTAAAGGAAAGTGAAATAAAAAGCTTAAATGAATGACAAAAGCAGTCACAGGTTATTATTTAATCCTCCAGGTTAGTAATTTTTTTACTTAAAATATGCTCTGTATATGTCCACACACACACACACCCCTCCTTATGATTCATTGTAGATTGGCACTATGGTTATTTCTAAAATTGCAGTTATTACCTGTATGAACTCTTGTAATCCAAAGAATCCAAAACAGGCAGCAGGATGCCAGTGTGATGAGAATTATAAAACTACATGCAGAAACGCTCCAAACACCACTGATGCAAACAAAAGATCCTTGACCTATGTTGTCTGCAGTCTAAGTATACGGTGAGAACAGGGAAGGATGCAGACAGATGAGGAAATACAAAGATATAATTAAACTGTAGTATCTATTTGACTCAGCCCATCAGCAGCCAGAAAGTAAGGTTTGTTACAGACACAGAAGTAGATTTTTAAGGATCAGAAGAATTGTATTAGGATTGATTTTGTGAGTGCATACAGTATGTCATCCAAGCATAATACATAGTATTGTGCTTGTTTTCTAATACAAAAAAATACATAGATACCGAGCAGAATTGGAGTCTTTCTTAGGAAGGGGAGACATTTAAGAGGCCAAAGCAGTAATTGGGATTTCTGTGGCAGCCTAGGTTTAAAAATCAAAATATTATATTGAATTGTGAAAGAAAAATACATCTTCCTATTAAGGTAAATCTTTTTCAACATGTTCAGATGAGTCAAACTTTTTGCATTGTCAAAATGAAACATTTCATCTTTTATGTAGGCAACTGAAGGGGAAGCATGTTGCAGTTCAGTTCTACTTTAAAATATCTCTACCTCTGGTATAAGGGTGCTGCTTTTTTGCTTCACACTTCTGTTCTCTTGCATGTGTGGCATGTACTCTGTTATCAGTATGTGCAGGCAGGTGACTTACATAAAATGCTGCTTTATACAGTTTGAACAGACATCATGGGAAATACTAAACCTGGAAGCACAGCCTAGGCAGAACAGAGATGGGAGGTCTAACTGTCCCTTTCTAAAAACTAAGGAAATACACTAAGTGGAATCAAAGCAAATAGGGAGTTTCCAGAAAAAAGACATGACTTTTCAGTTAGCATGCTATTATGAGATGTTTCGATTTAGTTTTGTCCATCTTGAAAGGAAGTATCTTATTCTCCTTTTCTAACGTAAAAGTGAAGTAATTTTGCCTTTTTTTTGGTTGTGTTTTGTTTTGTTTTTTACTCTATCACTACTCTGTCATCTCAGATATTTAGCAGTTTCCATGAGAGTTTGGTGGGAAGCAGATTGACAGTGCTAGGTCAAATGAGAGCTTTACATCAAAATATCCCAAGGGGTGTTACTGAAGTGATTATCTGAACAATGGGAAGTTTTAGTCCCTAATCTGAATCCAGAGGAATGATCATGAAGTTCGGTACCCCACATCATGGTGCGGTACAGAGTTGGTCTGTCTGGTGCAGGCTCAGAACAGTTTCCTCCTGCTGTGGAGTGAGGAAACATTTTACATCATGTCTGATTTCTGGGACAGAAAGGCATACTTACTAGATCTTATTATATAAAGAAAAGAGGATTGCTCACAAAGCTCTATTTATTTTTTTTTTTTTCATTCATGCAGCTTTTTCTTAATTTAACTTACTGGTCACCAGACTGAACAGCTGACTCTCAGAAAAGAGAAAGAAAACACCCCAAGCAAACAAAGAGGAGAACACTTTTTTTTTTACTTACCCAGTCACTGCCCTAGGGGAGGCAAATATTACCAGAAGTAACCAGTTAATCCCCTTAGTTATTGCTACAAACATCCTTTGACTGAGCACAATATTGGTATATTTGACTGCTTTTAAGTTTCCAGGATGTTTAATTCACTGACAAACCATCCCCACCCCCAACAAAACACCAAACAATTTCAGCAACAGCAACTACTCTTTCCAGCATCATTGTATTATGTGTCAGTCTTTATAAACTTATCTTGCCTCAAAAATCAAATAATGTCTCGATTTAGCTAGTTGCTATTGTTTTAGAAATGGCCTTACTAAATTCGCACTCTTACAGTCGTATCAGGATGTTAAATATTCTCTTACTGTAGAACTTGTCATAGTTCCTTACCTTTTTTCATATTTTTTTTAATACTTTTTTATAGTGTAACAACTTGGGGAAGCATCAGTCAAGAAACTTCTTTCCTATGATGCATATTCTACTTTGGTCTGACTTTTATTTTAATTGTCTAGATTAAAAAAAAAAAGTTCAGGTATTTCTAAGGACAACAGAAAGGAAAATTAAGTGATTAAGAGGGCATAGCAATGTGTTGTATTTTAAGCCTGATTCTGAATGAGTAGTAGGACTTCAGGTGTGTGAGTTCACATACTGGCTTTCAGCTGCTGCTTTCCCTGGGGTGGTGTGGCTGGGTGCTGACCCAGAGGCACAGCTCCTGAGCTGAACTTTCTCCCGCTGCCTTTCCCCCACTGATGCTTGGGAAGCAGGGAGGAAGAGCTGGCATGACTTGAGTACGGAAGGCTGCTTCAAATGGATGTGACAGAGAATCAGCAGAGAAAACAAGCCCTCAACTTAGTTGATGGTTCAAAGATTTCGATGATCTTTCCTTAACAGTTTAGTGTTGTGTTTTGAAATTGCTTGGATTTTGTGGTTTTTTTAAAAATCAATGAGATAGGACAGAGATGATATTTGTGGTACTTTCATAGAAATATCTGGCGAAAAAATGACTGCTCAATCCTTTTAGAAATAGCAGCAGAGCTAAAAGTTTGCTTGGACTTTGGATGTTTACACTACATAGCTATTATTGTAAGACTGTATCATGCTTCTCCAAACTATCAATATGTTTTCTTCTTTAGGGCATACCTGGTTTCTTTTATTTCGGCAGAGAAGGCTAGTAAATTTGGTGCCCTCTTTTTGTTGTTGCTGCTGCTTTTTCTTTCTCAAACTGTTATACATCTGGTCTTAAAGGTAAGGTTGCTTACAGTTAGTAATAATGTGTTTTATGTTTTGGTTTCCTTTTGCTCCATTTGAAGAGCAAATGGATAATAACTTGGTGACTTCCTTCTAATGCAGTTGGCAATTATGATTTCCACCCATTTTCTTAATGAGGATAAATGAGACGTGGTAGCACTAATTTAATTAGAGGTATAGGAGCTCTTAATTCTAAGATTTACCACCAAGAGTATTTTTTTCTTTCTCTCTTCCCTTGCACCCTCCCCTCCCCTGCCCAAGGCCTCCATTCAGACAGACATTCAGTGCTGCATGAGATAGACGTGTTTTATGTATGGTTTTATATTTTGAGGAAATATTTCAGTTCCATTGGAAATAATGACATTTGAATGAATAATAGTATTGACATGGTTCAAAGTGTCTTGGGTTTTTCTGAATTGTTTTTTCAGGTATGACTAAATTTCAAGTTTAGATAAAGTAAGAGTTCACTAAGTATTTTTGATATTTCAATTTGAGCGTTAAATTTACAAAGGATGAAGGCAGTTGATCCCAAATGGGTCTGGTCTCTCCAGGGAGCTGGCAAGGGGAATAGCTGTGCCAGCTTCTGCACCATTCCGTACCATTCCCTAAACCTGGAATTTGTATGTGCACGTTTTAGTAATTATCTGCTCCTACCTTTCAAGGAGGACCTTTTAGTGGTGTTACCAAGAATTGTAATAAGGAAGTAAGTTCTCTTGCATTAAACTAAGATCTACTTGAAAAGCCACTGGAAATGCTTGAACACTTTGTAAAACTTACTATTTTTAAAAATCAAATACATTATCTAAGCAGTACTGATTTTTCTGTGTGATGAGTTTTTTTTTTTTGTTTTTCATAGAGTGGTCATTTTAGAGACAAATGATTCTATAAGACCTTGAAAGAAAAAGGTCGCTTAATGCAGAATGTGCATCTGTACAATTTATACTCCAATTAATGTCCTGAATTGTGGCAGACAACTGAGTTAAAAATCACTATGGTTTCATGCCAAAATCCATAACATAACATTCATTTTGCTCTGCATAATATAATTTTATTTGGAGAACATATTTGACTAGATGAAGACATCAGAGTATCTTGGATGAGAGTCTGGCAGTAATCCCATATATTTGCCATCATTATACTATACATTTGTCACTGTGTCTAGGATTGGAAAAAAACCCTTCCTTTGGAAGGCTTCCTTTGCCTTCCTGTGGCTTCCCTGGGGAGAATTTAATAGTTCTGGGAGGATATAAATGCAGTTAGGTTAAAAAAATGTATACACAAGTAAGTTAGGAACTGTTCAGGCAGTTTCCTTAAGGATCAGTTCTTTCCCAGACTGAGAAACCCTGGGGCTTAATACAGTTGGAGCTGAGGTACGGTGAGCATAGAGTATGTAGGGAAATGATGCAACTCTTGCAAACCTTTACCTTAAGTTGTTGCTGTACAGCACAGCAATAATCAAGGATTTTAATTTAACACACTGACTTTTCCTTTTCCTAGATTGTAAGAATATTTTCTTGTAGCCTTAAAGAAAGTAAGTATATATATATATAATATGAAACATGGGGAAAAAAGGAGCCGTTTACATGATATTAAAAAGTAGCCATTTGAATTCCCTCTACACATTGGTTTAAACAAGCATTATGCCCCTAAATTATCAAAGCATTTCTGAAAATCTAATCCAAACTGCATAAGCTAACAGTATTTTATAAATCTCTCAATCACTTAAAAAAAAGTGCCCAGACTGATCAGTAGCTAATGCATTTACCCTTGGGAATCCTAGAGTATCACTTTAAGTGATTAAGTAATGGGAAAAGAGCTTAATCTCTTACAGCTTGTCTGCAAGTAAGGAAGATCAAAGACAGAGTGATCAGGTTTCCTAGCTTTGCTGCTCTTTTGAGACTAGGAAATTAAAACAGTTCCTCGTAAACTTAGATTTGTAGTCCTGTCCTGAACAGATACGTTCATAAATATATGGGAAGTTGAAGAAGAGAATAATTTGTCATATCTCAAGAGAAAACTATTACCTTCTTTAAGAACTAATATATCAATTTACAAAAGGTCTGTCAGCTTGGTGAGATCAGCTCCAGGATAGCACTGGCTGGAATTTCTCATCAGGAGTTGTTCCGCTTGAGCATTTGTATCTGCTGAAGACACAGTGTGCAGACAGACTGTGCCACGTGCTTCTGTGGCTCCAAGCCCACCTTGTAGCTCTGGGCCCTCCAACTTTGGGCAGTACATTTGGAAATAACCCTCCTGGATGTGTAGTGGCTACCCAAGGAAACTGATACTCTTGTCATGCTCAGTGGTGACGAAAGCAGATCTTCTCATGGGATTTCTGGTTTCCCAAACTTTCTTTAATGGTAGTTGATCTGACGCCTGAAGCAAATTTCCTTAGAAGTGAAATGTGAAATCAGGTCAGTGTGTTCAGTCTGGTGGTGGGTGGGATCCTCACTCAAGGAGCCACTTGGTCATTTTTATGTTTGCTAATATGTGTTTTACACTTTGCCTTTTCTTCCGTTTGGTCTGCAACGCTTTTGCATCCAAACTTCTTATTTATAGTGCATTTTTATGCATGTTAGATAATTGGGCTTGGTTTTCTTTGTTACCCTGGAAAGCCAGTTCTGCCCAGTAAAAGTAAAACAAATTAGCTGTAGCCAGCTGATCAGAGGGGAACTGCTGTTTGTATCTAAATTGAGCAGGAAAAAAAAGCTCCATGCAAATGAAGGCAAACTTAAACAAAGCAAGCCTGGCAAGCCTCGGGAGCCCTTAGGAGCACTGTACAAAGCCTGTGGCCTGTTATTGGCAGTGGCAATGCTCAGTGTCAGGGTTGCCAGTACTGGGCAATTACAGGGTTTCAGGGTTACACAGCCTGAAGTACTTCACAGTTTTCTGTACTACCTGTTATACAGTCATGAAAGCCTACTTGGAGAAGTGCTAAAAGCAGCTGAACCTTGCAAGAGAGCTTACATTGAGGCTTGCCACAATACCTGTGATTGCTCATGCCGTTACGTTGATACCTGAAAATCCTGTTGTGTGTTGTTTTGTGCAGGGAGCTTGCTACATATACAAGTCCAACCCATGCTGGTTTTGAAGAATACGGTGCTAGCTCAGGTGTGATGGTATCGCACCTTCCTGTGCTGTGTACGCATAGCTGAAAGGTAGGGAGAAGTATATGCTGGTGGAGAAGAGCTGCCCAGGAATAAATCTTCACTCTCAGGGGCAGGGACGGTGACCATGCCTGGGAGCAGAGCATTCTGGTCCCGACCCCCGGGCTCTGAGCCAGTGCACCACGCAGAGCATGAAGAGAAAAATTGACTGCTAGCACAGCATGGATGTTCACTAATAATCTGATCCAACCATTATGTGCTTCACTGTAGCTATCACCAGGTGGTGCTGGTGTACATAGCTGTTACATTTTTAATCTGTGTCATTTCTGATTCTTGGGGAGGCTTGCCATAGTGGTGTTATCTTCAGGTGCTATGTTATTTTTGGTGTAATAAAAGCTAGGAGGTGGTGGTGTGTGAAATGCAGGGCAGTTTCCTTCAGAGCCCGGAGCTGGCCTCTGTTTAAAATAGAGCCTCGAGGCAGGGAGGCTTCTTGAAGAATAAGCATTGGGCAAAGGTTCTTGGAAATATTGCAGATCTTCAGAGGGTATAATTTCCATAGGAATATATGTGAAACCAAGGAAAGTTGCACTTTAAATATAATTACATTCATATTCATTGTGTTGTCCTCCACTGTGAAGCTGACTTGCAAAGCCTTGAAATGTTTTTGCTTGGAAAATTGGTGGCAATGGCTTCAGAAAAAAGGGCAATGTGAGGTGGTGGTGGAATTTTCAGTTGCGCCAAGGCCTCCCCCTTTCCGCTCGCGGATGTCTGTGTGCTCCCATACAAATATTAACAGGAGAGTGAGTGTAATTAATCTGTTAATTAGAGGTTGTTTGTGAACCTGTATCTTTACTTGCATACTTCAGAAATAGTTTCAAATGTTGCTGTTTTGGAAAACACTCGGTGTTTATCATAATGGTTTAATGATATTAGCTGTTTTAGTCACTAGCAAAAATAAATGCATTTGAAAAAGAGGAGGATATTACAGAATTCTTGTGGGGTCTAAAGGTGAATTTTTTTTTTCTTAAACAGGAGAAAGGAGCGAGTATAACTTTACAATGAGCAAGAGAGAAATTGGTATACTTGGTCGAAAATCAAAGTTTTCATATCTAAGTGTAATTGAACAGCCTTAGCAAAAATGTATAGGGATTCAAACCATGTTTAATTTAATAAAGAACTTTATGGAGAGAAAGCTTTGCAGATGATTAAAAAGGCCCAAAATACGTTTTTTACTGTAAATCTTGCACCTGTGAAATTTCATTTGATGGATAAATTATTCTGGGCAAGGGACCAAAAGGAAGTAGCCAAATGACAGCAATTTGATAAGGGAATGAGAATGTATTGTAGCCAAAATGATGTGGGTGCAGTTTTTTTAAATCCTTTGAGTGAGTAACAATCTTGTTAGACTTCTCTTATTAAATATGATATTTATAAGCAATTTTTGAAACACGTGTTGAATTTAAACAATTTAATGAAATCATCTAGGACTGATATTTTTCAAACAGCTAATATCATCTGTGCTGGCTGCTGCTACAAAGTTTTATTTCATTAGTTTGTAACAGTAATTTAGTTACAACTTCAAAACCATTACCACAAATTCATATATTTGTCTTTGATTTAATTTAAATGATTAAGAGAAGCCAATCAAAGGAAGAAGAGCTCCAAAAAATGACTCTGATGTATAAAAAAGATCTGAAACAAAGTACCTATTCCTAATACAATAAAGCACAAATTTGCATTAGATATGTCAAAGGTGATCAAGAATTTGAAAGACTGAGGAAAATTTACTACTTTTACACGACAGTTGAGTAATTATTTTCTAGTTCAAGAAGAGTATGAATAGTTAAAAATGCCTTAAAGTCAGAGGAAAAGAAATGGGGTAAATTGATTAAAAAAACACAGAAAGGGAAAGAACTTAAACCCTTTTGCTCATTTGCTGCTTGTTTTCGATATTTCTGTCAGGTATATTTTCTAGAACTGGAATTTTCAGATAATTTCCATCCATATGGGTAGGTCTTAGAGGACTCTTACTTTCCTTATCTCATGGATGCAGAGCTAAAGTGCTAGTTATTTCATTGCTTTTCTGCATGCATACCCAGATACCCAAACAGTATATGTATGAACACATGTATACGGACTGTTTCTGTTCTCCCTCCTCCTCTCTTACATCTGCACTACAGACTGACTAGGATTTGGAGGTCAGATGCCCAAATATCTTTGAATTGGACAGGCCTCTTCTCTAACTAATTTTCAACTGCTTAAGGTTACTGTGCTTTCCCTTGTGCTATTATGTCACTCTCCCTGTAGAGTGACAATGATTTCCTTTATGTAAGTAGTGCCGGAGCTAGCAATACTTAATGTGATTTGACTGTGTTTGACTTCAAAACAAGGAATCACAGTACTGGCAATAATGCAAAGATGTTATACCATTCATTCAGCTGCAACAAAATCACACCTCTTGGATGCTGTGAAAGAAAAATGGGCTGCTTTTTTTTTTAATGGCTAAAGTACACTTATTAAAGCACAACAAGGAAGACTATAGAAGATGCTTGCATCAACTTTTTCTGTCATAGAATATTATATTTTCACTTAGTTAATCTAACAATTTATTAAGTCTGAGGCCATAAAAGGCAAGTATTTCCAAAGCTTCCTTTAATGAAAACAATTCTTTTCTCTATGTAGGAAGATTTTTTTGTTGATACAATCCAGTTCAGTTAAAATGAAGAGAACATAAAATGTCAAATTTAATCTGATTCTGAAATATGAAACCACATTTAAGTTAGTATAGGAATATTGTTTTCATAAATCAATTGGTTGAATAATATACATTGAGTTGCAGACATAAAACTAAAAATATCCTAGAAAAAGTTATGCACATTGAATTAACCCATAAATCCATGGTTCAAGTCCCAGGGCCTGTCATTATGCAGTTCAATGGCATCTGACTTAGAGGTGAGTTAATACTTGGTTATTATTTTGGAGGTTCAGGAGCTGAATTAAAAAAATTAAAAAAATTAAAAAATTATTTTAATCTTGGTTGAAAGAAAATTTTCCTGAGGGAGAACAAGGTTATCTTTTAGCCTATACAAACTAATGTTGTAAGGACTTTAAAAGGGGACTGGGCACCATTTATGAAACTTAATGGTTTCAAGTGCTCTTAACAGCCATCTTAGCCATCCAAAGCATAGAGGCCCCAGGGTTATAGCTATGCTTTTGAATGGGATGGAGAATTTATTAGTTTGGCCTCACATTTCAGAAGAACTTCGTAACAAGTGGGATAAAGTCATCCTAATGTTTCTTTCATGTTCCACTTCATGCTAAGTATACAAATATTACTGAGAAAACATGAGGGTTTTTTAATAGCCAAAGATTGCTATAGTAATCTGAGAGGTGATCTGTCTGAGCTCCAACTTCTGCTACGGTGATGATTTGATATTTATATCAAATAATATTTGCTATTTATACGAAACAGAACAGGATTTACAAATAACCGCCAAACCATTTTCTACTTTATAATGTTGTATACTGGGGTGCTCAGACAGATTATGGAGTCTTCATCCTTAAAAATACTCCAAACCCAGCTGGACGTGGCCCTGAGCAACCAGGTCCACCCTCAAACCGAGTTTTCACAGACTTCGTAGCCTGGCAGTTTTCTTTCCTCTGCCTCCTTCCCCTCAGCCTTGCTCAAGAGACTTATGTAGACTTTAACACTGATGACCACTTACTGTATTACAGTATAACATATAGAAGGCATGCCGTAAAGAACTGTAAAGGCATTTCACAGTGTATGCATTCTTTTTATAGGGGAATAGTCTATTTAAACATTCAGTCGAACAAAATTTAGGTAGTAATTAAAAGTGTTTAACCCACATAAAAAATTTTATGTGGGCTATACAATTAATTTTATTACAGAAATTGCATTTAACTTAAGAGCTGATGACCTTATCTTAATGCACTAATGTATTTTTCATTAAAATGAAACATCCTGTTAGCCAGGCAATAACCAGCAAGAAAGGAAGAGATGGAAAAGGTCCACAATATACCATGTACAACATCTGTCTTAAAGAAAAAAATAGCCAGTAATGCAGCATTTTTCAATTTATTACTGTGTCAGATCGGAAAGTTTAAACTGTAATTAAATGGATGGGAACTACTAATACACTGTCATTTTACAACTTGGATGGCTTCTACTGCTGAGCTGTCCTACCTCCTTCAGTAAATTACAGCTGTTGCTTGGTCTTTTATGCAGGCTTTTACACGTGGGATATATTAATCATCAAGGAAGATTATTGAATGCATTTCCAGATATAGGAACAGCCAGTATTTTTTCTGTCAAATCCAGCTTCCACCTGTTTGCTTCAATGCTATATGTGTTTTTAGGGGATTCTTATATTTATGTTGTATGCTGATAACAACATGCATCTTGCAGACGAAATTAATCTAAATGACTTAAGATGATAACTTTGTGGAAGAGTGAATATGTGAATAACACTGTTTTTGCTGTCATGAGGTGGTTTCTGAAGTACAGCAAGTATAAGTATTACGATATAAGTGTTTTTAGGAGCAAACAATATTTTTAGCGACATTATACTACAACTAGTAGAGGAATTGTTTAATATGTAACAAGTGAGTAATGTTCATGGATTGCATATAGAACCTTAATCAAGGCCATGTACTGCTAAGTAGTGTACAAGCACAGGCTAATGGGGTTAAGACTACATTTCCTTTTATCTCAGAGAAATCAGATTGTTAAACTGTTTTTGATGGGAGGTGAAAGTATTTAACTTTTGCCTTTTTTTTAATCATGCTTTTAGATGCCAAATTCTTGTAAACAGGTCAGGTTGGGTATAACATGTTGTTTAAGAAAAAATTTTCTAAGGCTTGTTCATTCCTTGTCATTGTGGAGAAGTACTATTTTGGATGAGCTTGTGACTCTTACTAACACATTGATGGATCTGATTCTGCCCCCCCCCCCCAAACAAAAAAAACCCAAAAAAACAACAACCACAAAACCCCACCAAACAGCCCCAAAACAAACAAACCCAAAACAATCAATCAAACAAACAAACAAAATGAGAACAAAAAAAAACCCCACCAAGCAAACCTGAAAACATTAAGAATTAGAGGTTCAAACCATGAACAACTCTCTCTGGTTTTGAGTGAAGAGACTACTTGTTCCCTTTGGAGAAACCTAAAATTAGCCAACAAAGAATTTTTCTATTGCATCTGTTATAGAGGTGGCCCCAATAGATGAAGTTCCCAAGGATAGTGATGTACAGCAAGAATAGTCTTGTCCTTACTTTATAGATCGCTTGGTAGGCTTTTATAGTTTCTTATGCTTAGCTGCTAATAGTGACCTTTCTTTAAATGGGAAGAGAGAGATCTTCTGTAAATTTATTTTAGAGTTGGATCAAATACTGTGATTGTAGAAAACTGAAAAAAATTTTGCTGTTTCTGTTGAGAAGTAGTGAAAATACTCTGTACTTCTGTAGCTTTTGCAAAGTATGAACCACAGAATACTATTCTGTGTAAATGACTGCTGGGCTAATCATCTTGGTGCAGTACTTACATGAACTTTTTTGTTCAAAGAATTTATCTTTCGGATAAGATTTCTTGAATCTCAGTGGGGTTTACCTTCATTTTAGCTAGGTGTTTGGGTTTTTTGTGTGGTGGTGTGTGCACACGTGCATTTTGTTTGTTTTACTTTAGTTGATGAGTGTTGTCAGGATGGTAGAAAGAGAGTAAACTGAGAGATAACCATGCAGTGTGAGTTTGACTTTTGAGGCAGGAAGGCACCTCTGGAGATCATCTAGCCCAACCTCCTGCTCAGAGCAGGTTGCTCAGGGCTGTGTCCAGTTGGGTTTTGAGTATCTCCAGGTTTGGAGACTCCACAGCTTTTCTGGGCAACCTGTTCCAGTGTCTGACCACCCTCACAGTAGAAAAGTGCTATCTTACATTTAGGTGGAATTTCCTGTGTTTCAGTTAGTGCCGATCACCTCTTGTTGTCCTGTCACTGGGCACCACTGAGAAGAGCCTGGCTGCCTCTTCTTTACTCCCCCCATCAGGTATTTATTCACATGGATCAGATCCCCTGAGCCTTCTCTGCTCCAGCCTGGACAGTCCCAGCTCTCCTAGCCTCTCCTCATGAGACAGATGCTCCAGTCCTTTAATCATCTTTCTAGCCTTTTCCTAGACTTACTCCAGTATTTCCCTGTCTTGTAGTGGGGAGCCCAGCACTGGATCCACCACTCCCAGGTATCTCTCGCCAGTGCCAAGCAGAGGGGAAGGATCACCCCGCTCAATCTGCTGGCTACCCTCTGCCTTAATGCTGCTCAGGAGGCTGTTTGTCTGTCTTTGCTCCAAGAGTGCATTGCTTGAGTTGATGTCTAACTTGGTGTCCGCTAGGACCCCCAGGGCCTTTTCCACACATCCACTTTCCAGCTGGTCAGCCCCCAGCTTGTACGGGTGCATGGGGTTTTATTCCTCCCCAGGTGCAGGACTTTGCTTTTCCCATTGTTGAAATTCATACAGTTCCTGTGGGCCCATTTCTACAGCCTGTTGAGGTCCTTCTGAATGGCAGCACAGTGCACCAGCATTCTGGTGCATCAGCCACTCCCCCCAGTTTTGCGTCGTCTGCAAAGATGTCATGCTTTGTGTGTAAAGATTAAACTTTTGTCTCTATTGCAGAAATAATGAATACAGACAACCTTGAGGCTGAGACTTCTGAGTGCTGATCAGCTCTTGGTTTTTAGAATGGCTGGATGCCAATTATAAATCTCTTTTTGCCTTTTTTTCACTAGACATTTTGCCATAAAAACGGCTAAGGTCTTGTGGTCAGATACCCTGAGTTTCTTTGGTGATTATATGTTCATGTCCTATGGATGATGGTAATAAAATTAAACTGATTGTATTAGCTAAGCTGTTTGGCATAGATGATGATCCATTGCGCACATAAACGCTTCTAAATCAGATTTTTTCACTTTGATATTTATTATTATTAGTGTTACTGTATATAGGTTTTTATTTCAAAATTACTTTTTAAGGTAATTATAGCATATATGCATTGCAAGTGGGATATACTTCCAATTTTTGCAAGAAATTATGATACTGCAGTAGTTGAAATCCTACTATTGTTAAGGAATTGATGGATTCCCTTCGAGGAGCTTGATTTTTTCTTGGGCAGGAGGGGGGAGTGGAGCACAGACAAACTTAGGGCTTTTGTTAATTTTTGCACCATCCAATAAACTCACTCAGGCTTCGGGGAACTAGGTACCCCCAGTAAATACAAGATAGCTATTAGTAATAAAGTTTTAAGCATTGTTATTTTTACCTCATTGTGAGTGAGCAAATGAAATGGCAGTTGTAAACTATTTTATCTATTTTTGTGTTCAGTCTTCCCTTTAACAATACTGCTGAGGATCTGAAACTTTTTTTACTACGTGCTTCTCTCCCTGGATGTGACATGCTTGTGTCAGTGGTGTTCCTGGAGTACAAAAGATCACTTGAGAGGGTTAATCAAGGCATGCAAAATGTCTTACTCATGAACGCGTAACTCAAGCAGAGCCCTAAGTTAGCTTCTTGTCTCTTACAGATATGATGCTGAAGATGCTTCAACTGTAAAAGACCTATCAAGTGGGAAGGAGTCTGTTCAGATACATACTGTGAGACAGCATGTGAAAGGGATTTACTGGCTGAGATGGCAGGTGACAAAGGAGAGTAACGGGTAAAAGCCTTGGTGGTAGAATAAGGTGTTTGTGCGGTGGTGAGTAGGGCTTGCAAGGCTCTGAGGTGTTGCAGAGGGATGCGTTGTTTCTGGATGTGGCCCCAGAGGCATGTTAACAGCTTGATGGTCCATGAATTGGGGTTTAACAGCCTCAGCATGCAACATGCGGCAGATGCCTTAGCAAGAGGCACTTGGTACTTGGGATGGGGCTGAGATTATATTGGCAGGGAATCTGCGTAGGTCTCCAACGCACTGCTCCTGCTGCCAACTGGGAGGGAGAGAGAAACTGAGGCAATCTAAGCTTCTCTTTGGTGCATCTCCAGTTTAGTTTTTGGCTTCTCACTGAGATCCAGTAGTTTGGTGTGTGAATACTTTTAAGCCCCTGCAGGGCAAAGCTAAGGAAGTTATTTTAAAGGCCTAATCTCTTCGTGTTTGCCCTGGCAGGAATTAAAAGCATTCTCACCAGGGCTCTCATCAGGGTGCATGCTATTGCTGGCAGGTATCAAGAGCTGTTTCTTAAACACCTTCTTAGCTGTCCCTAACTGAGCACATGCTTGCAGTCTGTCTTGGAGCAAAGGCCAACAACTGAGCTTAAGCCTGTCAGAAGGGGTTTAACCTGGCGTATGTGACTTTGCATTATAGTGTGGACTAGAAGCACTCACGCTGTAAAGGGCAGATGAGATGTGGATGAGGAAACTTTTTCTTTACTGTTTCTCACAGTCTTCTGTCACTCTGCACGTTCCTCACTGCAAGCATAGCTGGCATGAGCACACACAAATCCATCACTTTCACTTCCACGCCTGGAATGCTAGCGAGATGAACTTGAAGTGCAGAGGTCAGGAACTTAAATGTGGATGGGAATCTCATCCCTCCAGAACAACTAGGCTAAGGCAGGTTATTCTGCCGTTTGTTAAATTTCAGACTGAGCTTCTTAGAAATACGGCCACTCTTAGCAGTCAGATAGCCTGGCAGCAGAGCAAACACCTGGTTTAGAGTGGCCGGATGTTGTTTTTGGGGATCCTGGCCTCGGACAGACTTAGAGACTAGTGGGGTGACGGGCATCCCCACGGAGAAGATAAAATTGTTATGGGAGATACAAATAGGGTGTTACCTGCTTTGTGAAAACACAAATGCAAAAAATAACCGGGGGGAAGAGAACAAAAGGTATGTACTGCTTGTTAATTAAGGCTGAAGATATTAACAGAATATTAATAAGAATATGATGAAAGAAGAGTTCATCTGAAATGTTAATGTGAAGCAAGACTTGATCAAAGTTACTAAATATAAATTCAGTATTTGATTAATCACTTTGTTGTATACTTTTGGATTATTTTTAGCAACTTTACTACCTCTGAAAAAGTAATTGTGATTGAACATCAGTGAGTAGTAATAGTAACTGGAAGGCAGGTGATGCAACAGAGAGATTATGCAGGAAGGGCTGCTCTTGTTTATTTTGTTTTACCATAAAGAAACAACAATTTAAATTAAAGCCATTGTGGTCAGACCAGGCAATGTTCGTTGCTAGACTGTAACTATAGAGGGAGCCTGTACTCCATCTAGGGAAACATGCCCTATTGTGCACTGAATTGAGAAAAAATACATGTACTTCTACTGGCATGACAACCTGAACCCCCTGGGTGACATCCAAACTTATGTAATTGCAAGACCTAGATGACATTAATCATTCAACCACAAATTGAGTTTCAAGCTAAAGAAGTATTTGTCTTTCTTTCAGCAAATACACCATTCTTGAATACATAATCATTTCAAACGTTTGCTGGGCTTTGGGAGAAAAGGTGAGCACAATGTAGAAGAAAGAATATACTGAAAAAAAAAAAATAAAAACCCTCCTGCCCAGTTCAATGTGTTTACTTCTAGTGAACAACCAATTTTTTCTGATTTTAAAAATTATTTTATTTTTGCTTTGAGACCACTCAACTGCTTTAATGCTTTTCATGCTTATGCATGTAGAAATCCCACGATAGATCTTTATATAGTGAAGAGACCCTAATTTTTAATATTTTGCCTGAATTTATGCATTAAAGAAAGTCCATAGCACTAATACGCAAGACGACGTACACGGAACTTCATCTGTGTGCTGTTTGGATTATGTATAAAGATGTTTCTTTTAAAAAATGAACAATGACCTTCTTGTACAACTGCCTGCCTGCCTCAGTCTGGGGTCATATAACCGGAGGTAAGAGAAGCAGGTGCATACGAGGGAAAGGATGCAAAAGCTTTGAATAGATGCTTATCTTGGAGGATTCAGCACTGTTAGAGACAGGTATTGAGAAAGGGTGCTTTGATTTCCAATGTTTCCTTAATAACATTGTGGTGGAGCGGTAACTGGCATGCAAAACTCTTCTGATAGTAGTGCAAGCTTGCCTGTTCCCCCTGTGAGACAGCAAGCTCTTCCAGTTGAGATGGCTTACTTTTTTATCCTACAGATTGTTCATGAACATTCATTATATTTTCTCAACTCTGCAGATAAATTCAGAAATTTGAAGATAAAGCTTCCACTAGTGTCAGAATAATTCAGAACAATTTTGGGAGGGAAACTATTCAGACTTTAAGGTTTTAAGCAGCCTCTGACTAGTGACACCATTTCCTGAAGCATCAAGGTACTGGCTATTTTCATAATTTCTCTATAATCTCTGTTTCTTGGACAGAAATTATGATATTCCTATTTGCTTCAAAGATGCCAAGATTCATGAGTAACAGACTAATAAAGTAGGGACCTAAATGTTATTGATGCCTGTACAGTAGCAGTTCTGATCTTGTGCAGGGTTCTGTGGACTTAATTGTGAAACTGTTCAAATTGCAGTAATGTGCAGTAACTATGAGATTATCTTTCCAATTGGCAAGACTGATTAAATTTCTTAACTTTCATTTTTCCTTTAAGTGGTATATTTCATTATGTATACCAAATTGATTTTTAGATTGTAGTTTTGGATGGGCATTGGTATAATTTGGTTATAGGAACTTATCAGAGACCAAAACGAAGTACCTCATTTTATTACTTTTCCAGCCAACTACCTGTCATGATGGCCATCCCTTATTTTCAACTTCCTGAAATGTTTGTTGTTATGAAAAGCACAACAGCCTGCTTTTGTTTTGCAGCTTGTTCTGCTTAATTTTTTTACATCATATAGGCTGCATATATTGCAGTCGTGTTCAAGATTTCCACAATCTTCTGTCTTTTATTTAAAAATTATTTTCCAATTTGAATTCCACAATTTTGCATAAATCTCTGGCAAACAACAGTTTAGTGAGTGTGAGGTCTGTTGACTTTGCATATGCATTTGGACTCCCGGTCAAGTTTCGTGAAACACCATAGGATTCTGCAAAACTTGTGAGTAAACATCTTTCGTAGGGTTAATAGAAAGTTTATGTACCAAAGGCATTTGCAGATAAGTCTTGGAGAGAGTTGTTGGCAGATATAGCTACAAAGCAAGCTGTTTAGTTAGATGGAAAGTATAGTAACAAATGCAATGTTTTAATCCCTTGATAAAACATTGTTAGCCCCTTGCTAGCCCCTAATTAAAATCTTATCTGGTAGGTGTAGAGATCCAAGAAGGGTATAGAAAAAGCTGCATCGCCATTGTAAGAGGAATGCTCTGTGGGAGAGGTGTTTTGAGTATAGACGTTTGGAAGACAGTAGAGGACGTACTCTGAAACACGTTAATTTAAATGTACTGTTTCTGCTGAAAAGAGGAGTGGGATTGAAATCAGCATGCCTATTCAACATTTAAAAAAATTAAATTACAGGTGGTGTTACGTGCCGATTCAGGTCCATATGTTAAAATAATTTGGGGGAGGAACTAACTCTTTCAATGTTCTTTTCAAAAGGGATCCCAACTTCCTGACACTGCTATAGCTCAAATGGTAATTAAAAGAAGTCTTGAAGCAGGAAAGAGATAAAACGTGCAGTGCATTTTCGTTCTTTTGCTGATACACATGTAAATCTCATTTACATTTCTCCAAGTTACTGAGTAAAATCTCTCACTAGTAAGACATAGAACGAATGTGCTGTCTTGCAACTTCTTGTCAGGCCATAGTTATCTTCCAAAAGATTTATTAGATAAAACATTAAAATCTACATGTGCTATGATGTTGTGACTTCATTTAGTAAAAATCACTTCGTGCTTAAAGAGAATCAAGCATAACAGTTTTTGATATAAAGCAGAATAACAAATGTCAGTTATGTAGGGCTGCATCACTTTGCCACACTGTCGTGGTTTAATCTCAGTCGGCAACTAAGCACCACGCAGCCGCTCGCTCACTCCCCCCCACCCGGTGGGATGGGGGAGAGAATTGGAAGAGCACAAGCGAGAAAAACTCGTGGGTTGAGATAAAAACAGTTTAATAATTGAAATAAAATGATAATAACAATAATATAATAATAATAATAATAATACACAAAGCAAGTGATGCACAGTGCAATTGCTCACCACCTGCCGACCGATGCCCAGCCAGTCCCTGAGCAGCGGCCCCCCCGGCCAGCTTTCCCCAGTGTATGTACTGAGCATGACGTCACATGGTATGGAATGTCCCTGTGGCCAGTTTGGGTCAGCTGTCCTGGCTGTGCCCCCTCCCAGCTTCTTGTGCACCTCCAGCCTTCTCGGTCAGTAGAGCATGGAAAACTAAAAAGTCCTTGGCTAGTGTAAGCATTATCTAGCAACAACTAAAACATGGGTGCGTTATCAACTTTGTTCTCATCCTAAATCCAACACACAGCACTGTACCAACTACTAGGAAGGAAATTAACTCTATCCCTGCCGAAACCAGGACACACACAAGTTCTTAACAGGATTCTTGCTGGAGAGGAACAGGTTTTCACTGCCTATTTTTCAATCAAAAATAAATCTAATATTCATAATGGATTAAATGCTAGTCAATTAGAGGGATCCACTTAGGCCTGTTGATATCTTCTGTCATTCGCTTTGTGGGCTGCCATTCTAAGTATGAAAAGAGAAGAAAGAAACCTTCTGTTGAGGGTTATTTTTTACAGTTCACTCTACAGTGGGGGTTGAGGAGCATGGCAAATTAAAATCTAAAATGTCCATGGAAGGTGAAATTACTAAAATATCAATGCATTAGTCAACCCTTGTGTGAGATTTCGAACAGTCGAAGGAGTAGAAAGGTCTTTCTAGAGAGAAAGCGATGAAATAGGTATTTTATGTGTGCCACTTTACTGGCTCTTTGTTTAGCTGGAATAAATCTGTATGAAATGACACCATTTAAAGGACTACATAATCTGAGAGTTGATGATGAATTTTTAATTTGAGAAAGACTGGCTTTTTACAAAATAAGCCTCATGATCTAAGATGTAATGACTACAAATTGCTGTTTTAAATGCCAAGGCTGTGGCTTCATTATTTTTTGCACATTAAATAATGATTTTAATAAAAGTCTAGAGTTCATGTTCTCTTCTGAAAGCTATTACCTCTCAGCTACTGGCATATACCTCTTTGTCTAGAGGGCAAAGTGAGCAACATCTCATATTTTTCTTAGGCACTATATGAAAGCATTAATTTCTTTCTGATGCTTTGATGGAACTCCAGTGCTGTGGGGCAAGTTAATGCAAAATGATCACATTTTCACTCATAATCAATATAGCTGTATGACAGTGGGCATCTATTTTTCATTTCAGCATTCAGTAAAGCTGAATGATGTGTGGATTTTCTGTAAAATGATCCTTTTGAAAAGCAGGGATGGAAATAGCATTTTTAGCAGGAGGTTGAGTCACTTGGTTATTACTGCAGTTGCCTTCCAGCAAAGAAAGATTTCAATGTGTTTCACTACACACACACCTTTTCCCTTATCGCTTACCTGTCGCATTTGAATAAATCAGATACTTGCCATTTTACTTTTAGAAAAGAAAACAACTAGCTATTGATTTCTCATTGAGTTTTTGGTGAAATTATTTTTTCCATTTCAGTTGCTCTGTCTGATCTTTGGCTTCTTACATCAGGGTGATAGAAGCAAAAGCTGCTGAAGGCCCACACAGGCCTTATTCATTATTGAGAGAAGGATGATGGAAGGAAAGAAAAATGTGCTTGTAAGACAGAAATCTAAGTTAAAGCATCTGTTTGTGTGATTCTAAAGTTTTTAAGTGACCAGACATAGAAGTTTGAATATTTGCATATTAATACAGAAAGTAGTTTATGCTAGAAAGGAAACTCGTACTAGAAATGTGCTATAATAACTTCTGCTGTTCCACAGACAAAAAAATATATAGTTAGTACTTGCGTTATCAAGTGCTGTATTTCTGATGAAAGCAAACTAACTTTTTAGTTTACTGTTAGTTTGAATACTGCTCCAAAGGTTTGCAGAGGCACCAAAAAAACCCCCCAAACCCATACTCCAACCAGTAGAATATTCTCATGTGAGGTATTTTGAAATGACTTCCAGGCATGGGACATTAGAGATAAAAACTACTTTGAAAAAGAGTTGTATTGGGTTTATGTGGCAAGGTTTTGGTAGCTGGGGGGGGAAGGGGGGGCGCACTACAGGGGAGGCTTCTGTGAGAAGCTGCTAGAAGCTTCCCCTATGTTCGATAGAGCCAATGCCAGCCGGCTCCAAGACGGACCTGCTGCTGGCTAAGGCCGAGCCCATTGACGACAGTGGTAGCACCTCTGTGAGAACATATTTAAGAAGGGTAAAATGGCTGTGCAGCAGCAGCTGGAGGAGAGAGAGGAGTGAGACTATGTGAGAGAAACAACTCTGCGGACACCAAAGTCAGTGAAGAAGGAGGGGGAGGAGGTGCTACAGGCGCTGGAGCAGAGATTCCCCTGCAGCCCGTGGTGAAGAGCATGGTGAGGCAGGCTGTCCCCCTGCAGCCCGTGGAGGTCAATGGTGGAGCAGATATCCACCTGCAGCCTGGGGAGGACCTTGTGCCAGAGCAGGTGGATGTGCCTGAAGGAGGCTGTGACCCTGTGGGAAGCCCATGCTGGAGCAGGCTCCTGGCAGGACCTGCGGACCCATGGAGAGAGAGGAGCCCACCCTGGAGCAGGTTTTTTGGCAGGACTTGTGACCCTGCAGGGGACCCACACTGGAGCAGTCTGTTCCTGAAGGACTGCACCCCATGGAAAGGACCCACGCTGGGGGTCGAGAAGAACTGCAGCCCGTGGGAAGAACCCACGTTAGAGAAGTTCATGGAGGACTGTCTCCTGTGAGAGGGGACCCCACGCTGGAGCAGGGGAAGAGTGTGAGGAGTCCTCCCCCTGAGGAGGAAGGAGTGGCAGAAACAATGTGTGATGAACTGACCGCAGCCCCCATTCCTCGTCCCCCTGCGCAGCTGGGTGGGAGGAGGTGGAAAAAATCGTGAGTGAAGTTGAGCCCGGGAAGAAGGGAGGGGTGGGGGGGAAGGTGTTTTAAGACTTAGTTTTTATTTCTCATTATCCTACTCTGATTTGATTGGCAATAAATTAAACTAATTTCCCCAAGTTGAGTCTGTTTTGCCTGTGACAGTAATTGCTGAGTGATCTCCCTGTCCTTATCTCGACCCACGAGCCTTTCATTACATTTTCTCTCCCTTGTCCAGCTGAGGAGAAGGGAGTGATAGAGTGGCTTTGGTGAGCACCCGGCATCCAGTGAGGGTCAACCCACCACAAGAGTTTAGTATTATGTTTGAAAAATACAAACTAATGAAAAAAATCTCAATATTTCCTGTGCCTCAGCCCCAGTTACTAACATTTATTGGGAATGTAGTAGATTGTTCTTCTTATGTGGTCAAGATTCAGAATATGTTAATATATATTTTAATCCCTCAGGAGAACAAGTAGAGGAAACATCTCTTCAAGGATAGAAAATATTAGCTCTTTGAGGGGATAGAAATAATTTTTGGTAATAGAGTAAGTTAAATTGAAGGTGTTTAAAATTTCTTTATAGACTTAAAATTAAAGGCAGTCAGTTGTAAAACTTCTGTTCCTATGTTGGTTGGAAGATCTTCTTACAGATATGTTAATATGAATGGGAGGCGGATCTCCCGAAGTTCTGCTATCAAATACATAATAGGAGGTATGTGAACAGAAAATTTAAGTTTAAAAGTGAAAAAGGTGTTTGATTTATAAAAACCGACATTATTTTTTCCATCAGTTGCCAGGGATGTAGAACTTCAACCTTAGCCTTAATTGAATTGCACTGATATGACCACTGGCCACCAAGAACAGCGGTGATACTTACTAAAGCCTTTTTTTAGGTCTGTCAGAGTAGTCACTTTTTTTTTAGTGCAATGATAAACTGTCAAATTATTTTAGTAGAAGGTAATTTTTTTTGTTTGATTATTTCAGTAAAGAGTTTTATAAATGGAAAATATTGACCTAAATCGAAGTTGTCAAATAACAGCAGGTGTCAGAAATCATGTAATTATAATCCTCTGATGAGAACATTGTGAAATACATTATGGAAGACTAGCTTTACTTAAGGTTCTATTTCTGGCAAGAAACTGACAATGCAAAAATTCTCAGAATTTTTGTTTCTTCAGAGCATTGATGTATAAGAATTCTAAATTACAGTATTATGCAAAGATATGTGGGGGCGAGGAGCTGAGTGAAAAAGAAAAAAACAACTTTGTTCATAGTGAGAAAACAAACATTGGCATTCTGGGAAAACTAGCCCACCACTAGCTCACATGAAAAAGCAGGTATCAAAAAGTCCCTTTTTGACTCACTATATGTAATTGGGACCTTGAACTTCCCTTGCAGCTGGATTGATACCTGTTGCACAGCTGCAGCTGTCTGTGAGGTTGCTTCTCCTTCCACTACCTGGAGTTCTGAGCCGGTTTTATGGATTGTCCCAAATACACCACAGCTGATTAGTCTTGAAACAAAGCCTGTGATATTTTTGCCTTGTAAAAGTGCCATAGGATTTCTTAGTTGCATGAATTTGTGTTGCAAGGAAGGGGACCAGGCAAACTGAGATGGATCTGACAGGCACAGAGATGTACATTGCTTTACCAATGGACTGGCAGATGCTTTGATGTGAAGAAGTGGTGTTTGTAAATTCTGCCCCTTCTTCAGAATGCTTCCATCTGCCAAAACAGCATGACCCTCCTGTTATCTGGACTGCATCTCAGCCAGCTGTCTCCTCTTCTGGCCCCTCTTTCTGCCAGAATAATGAAGTGGCTCCTTTTGAGGCCAGAGAAAAAGAGGTCTTAAAAACTTGTTCTTGACAGAATCTTCATGGTTTTCTAGCTTATGTTATAACGTGCTTTTCACTTAACTAGTAAAGAAGTGATGTGACATGCTTTCAGCCTCATGAGGTATGACAGGTTAGGCACCCTCACATTTAAAAATAAATAAATAGATTAAAAAAAAAAATCTTGACAGCAAGATATGGAATTGTTTTTTATTCTGCAGTATCTGGAGGTCTAGCACTCCTTATCAAATGCAGATGACCGCTGATTTGTCATCCTGAAGACATAATTATTCATCGGGTGCCATCTGCAAGTACGGCTAAACCTTTCAACGACTGTCAGACACATCTAACTCTTGCTAACTACAATTTGAAGAATATGAGATCACTTAGTTGTTAAAGGCTGATTTCCATGTTCTCAATTACATTCATGTTGTTAGTAGTTTCCTAAAGTAAGGGGCCAAAAAGATTCTTCAGCCAGAAAGGAAGGAACTGAAACATTACATACTGGATTTTCTGGTAATTTGCCTTTTTTTGTTTCTGCAAGTAACACAGAAACCCCTCCAGTCTGGTGTTCTCCAGAATCCAACATGTAACACAGAAAGTTCTTCCTTTTTTTTTTTTTTTCTAGAACCTATAAGTTGGGTGTATTGAAACAGCAAAGTAATTATCACAAGCTAATCTAACCGAGAAAAGACTGGTTGTGAGTATCGTGGAAGGAAATCTGGGTGGGTGAGAGGCTGGTATCAAAAGCATGTTTTGAGCAATCATACAGAATGAGCAGAGTCCAGGTGCTAAGGTATGCAAAAGCAATGTTATCCATGGGAAATCACTGGGAAAACCATCCTTGTTCTGTGAGCTGGGTGCTGCCTTTGGGTTTTGAAGATCTGCACCATCGTTGAAAGATAGTTTTTCTTGCTGGATGGCTTTACCTTTGTTCCACAGAACTCTCAACCTTCTAACAGCCAGCGTTAGAGGGAGCCAGCATTATCTGTCTAGGGTTAGGAGAGGGAAAAGGCCTTTGGTCAGTTATGATACTGTTACTGCTCTTCCAAACACGCTTTCTAGCACAAATGGACAGATGCATTAAATACTCCCAGCATTTGGTTCATATTCCTACTGTGAAGAAGCTGCAGTTGTACTTCTGGTCCAACTGGACTGCGTTGCTAATCTTTCTATGTAGGCAGAAAATAAAATCACATTTGAGTCTGCTGGCCAATGTTTGCAGAATAATCAGATGTAGATGAATGAAGATGTAGAGTGTAGATGAAGTTTGCATGTCCCCCCACTTCCGTATGTGGGGTCTCTTTGTACATACTCCTGTTCTGCGTGCCCAGGACGGGCAGTCCCCTCAAGCTGGACAGAGGGCAGAACCGTAAGAACCCTACACTCGTGGCACGCTTTTTGGTATTATTATTAGTCAGTGGCTTAAGATACTGCTAGTCAGTACCTGCACTGACCTGAGGAGCCAAAATTTCCAGCACCACTGTGACTCCTTGTATTTATGTGTTTGTGCTATTGGCCTTGGTCTGTTGTGGTAGGCAATATTCCACTTTATAGATGGCTAAATTTGGCAGCTGTCTGTGGTAGCAGACTGCTGACGATAGGGAAAAAATGCCTGGTCAGGATAGAACCTGGCCTATGCCAGGGCCTGGTGTCAGCTGTATCTCCTGTTCTTCATTTGGTTGTCAAAGAACCGGAGCATTGAGCCCAGCTCTCCGGTACTCTGTGAGCTCCTCTGTCAGTGGAGTTATTGTGGTCTCTGCTCTAGGCGATGTCATGGTTTAACTTTAGCAATACTGATGAGTTTGCCTTGTGTCGCTTACAGTGGTGATGACTAACCCTGCAAGGCATGCTTTGCCTATTGTGAAGAAGGTAAATTTAACATTTATTTAATCTTCCTCTGGAAAAATGGTTGTCTTTATTCTTTACTCTGTACAGCCTCTGTTGGGGCCACATGTTGTATTAGTAGGTACCTTCAAGTCCAGGGACCTGTCTAGCTGCTTTGAGTGGACATTGGAAAAGTAATTTCATTACAACAGTGGTTTAACCCCTTTTCCCCTAGATATCAATGTGTTTCGGTAGAAAAGATGTAGGAGTTAGTTAGGGACTCATTCTGGTTCTGCTCTGAAACACTGAGTAACTTTGAGGCACTCTGAGGTGAAGTTTCTTTGACTGTTAAATGAGGATACTATTTATTTCGCTTACAGTATAAAATGTCAGTTGGAACTGATTCAAATTTATTATTAACATGAATGTTGTTACTGTAAGAGAACTCCTGCATTACTGAATATACAGTAGCTGACAGGATTGCACTGGTATAATGAAGCCTGTGAAAGTAGATGAAACTGTAACATTGTTAACGTGTAGGAAAGCATAATCATCCTCTCAATTCTGATACCGTTGTCCCCTACAGCAGCATTCATTAATTAACTTCACCTTAAAATACATTGTGCTCTTATTATTTCTTAATTTTATTTCTTGTTCACACGTTTGCACACTGGTCATGATTTGAAACAGCTTTTTGGGATTTATGTGAGCTTTTGTCTTTTGGAGAGCTTACAGAGGTCCTTCTTTGTTCTCTTTCTCGGTCTCCTCCCTCTTTCTCTCTCCAGATGTCTCCTCCTTATTTCCAGTAGTGAAGCGCTGCTCCCTCCCCCCACCTCCCCCATCACTGTTCCAGTTCCTTTGGACTAGTAACACCCTCATACCTGGGACTCATATCCTATCTGTACCCTTGACTTGTGGACATTTCCTTACAGCCGTAAATCACACTTCAAAAGTTTTATCCACCACTACCCACAGATCACTCTGTGTTCTGCAGTGTATTATTACTGAATTTATAAATAAGGGAATAAATCATTGGTTTCTGACTTGCAAAGAATATGCCATGGCATATGAAAATATATCAATTTTTAATTCATTTCTGAAGGTGACCTAGAAGCAAGTGATTGCGATGCAAGTAAAATAGAAATATGCATATAATACAGTCTCTGATGAAGAATTATATTTTAAGAGCATCTGCAGGATTTATGGTTTCATATTTATAATTTGCATATGTTCCATATTTGTTTTGAATTTAATATACTGTAATTTCATAGTCACGTAAACAAATTCAGTGGGTACTGCTGCCATCTCCTGGTCAATATCTAAATTAAACACTGATCTCAAAAATGAAATCTGATGTTTAAGTGAGATTTTCAAGGTCTTCATTGCTAAAGCTGAACTTAAAATTCCCAAATGCTTCAGCTTTCAGTATAGGACCCTAGATATTGGACAGATTGGCATTTGTGGTCAGATTCACTTGAATTTAACATGAAAGACTGGCACTGCTTAATTATTATTTTTTTTAATATGACAAACTTCAGTAGAAATACTAAGGCACATTACCTGTAAATCTATGCACTTCTAGATTTTGAAATTTAAATTTTTATTGTCCTTTGCAGTTGCAAAAATGAAGGCCATCTGGTGCTTGGTGGGATCGTTCCCAAGTGAGTTTATGATCTTTAGTAATTTCTTTTCTTTTTACTTCTTCCCCAACCAATGGGCTTATTCCCTTTATTTCCTTCTACCAACATTTGTGCTTAAGAAAATTGGCAGGGTAAGATCTATTTAATCACTGAGATATAGTCTGAGTATGAGCTGGTTGAGCTTCCTTGTTAGTCTGTCCATGTTCACTGTAATAAAGTGACTTTCGGCTTCATAGTGAATTCCACCACTCTAAATGAATGTCACAAAAAGCTATTTCTTAGCTGTGTGCTTTCAAGTGTGCCTAAAACATGTTAAATCTCAGAAAACTTGTATGAAATGGGTATGTTTGTGGTGTTTTCCTCAAAGCCTATGGTAGTACAACATCGTGCAAAACTAAGACATCCCCTCCTCTTTCTCTTTGTCTTTTTAGTAGGTTTACTTCATTTTGAGTACAATATTAAGTCACTGTTGCTATGCCAATTTCATTTATACATAGCCTGTTTTAAGCTGTGCTCTAAGCTGGTGGATGTGTGCGGGGTCTCAGAACTAGCACTGCTATCAATCTTTAATTTCTTGTTCCTCTGAACTTTAACAAGTTCATTTTTAACACTTATTGTTGCAGTGGTATTTAACGTCTTCCTTTGCAACATAGTTAGGCTGACTAATTTTTAATGTTAAGTGGTTTATTGACTCATGCATGAAATGAGAGGAAAAACTTTGAAATTTTGTCTTTGTAGTATTGCTTTCAAATTCAGCGGAGCCATCGTGCTACGTTTTGGTGGCAAGTTTATGTACAACATTAAATTCTATGTGGTCACACTGAAATGCCTAAAAGAGACTCGGTGCACAGGGAGGAGTGACCGAAGAAAATGCAAACTCCCTTGTAATGCTTAGTTGCTTTTCTAGGTGCTAGAGCAAAGGCACAAAATGTATGAGAGATAATCACAAAAATGAGTTACAAAAGCTGAACTGGTCAGGCAGCTTCTAAGTTCACTATCTTACATTTTTAAGTGTGGTGTTATGACTGGAAAAATCGCTGATATTATAAATAATGGGAAAAAAAGAGTAAACTTATCTGAAGAAGGGAGGAGAAAAAGGAAAGAGCAAGATAGTAAAAATCTATTAGATGTTGTGAATTTGATTAAATGCAGAACTGAACTTAATCTCACTGGCGGCTTCTGTACTTTGGCTTCAATATAACAACATTGTTGCCACAGACCAAAAACCACATCATTGTTTTAAAACCTATCCAATTTTGAGTAGTAGGATCAACATAAAAGGTTAAAAGATAATTGCACAAATGTAGATGGAAAATACAGCTTTCTTTTCTGGTTACAAGATTCTGGAGGTGCTGTGGAGATTTTGTTCGAGTTCTCTGTTTCTCCCTTTTTTGTGATGCCAGGCGTACGGAAAAAATTCCCACAGAGATTTCCCTTCCTCAGGATAACTTGATAATAGAAGTGGCGTGCAGAACGGCAGGTATTCAGTCCCACTCTGAGCAGCCCTTCAGCGTCAGGATTGCCTTGCTACAAATTGAGAGAATATTTATGTATTTCTTCAGACAAAAAATAACAACTTGTGTGTGTGTAAATATTCCCTATCTGACTCTCTGAACAAGCCTGATTTCTTGTTTAGCGGTCATCTGGGATGTTTTCAATGGACCCAATAAACTGCTATCAACAGGACTTTTTCTGTTGGTTTCCAAAGAAATGAATCCATTTAGATCTTGAGCTCCTAGTAGCAAAGACTATCTTCTTTCCGTGAGATTGTGTGGTGCTGGCTGTGACATTTTAGATACTGCCAAACTCTGGTGTTCCCCTGAAATCTGTGGAAAAAGTTCAGTTTCAGCTTGAGGGAATGCAAGGCGTACTGGCTAGCCATTGACCAGTTACAAATTATTTGCAGCATGATACTTTCTTGCTGTTATTAACTTCCTTGAAGTATGGCTTTAATGGTTTATTTTGGCAGCCTGCAAGTCTACCCTTTGGGGAGATGCTGGCAAACCAGTTCCTTGGGAGAACCAGGAAGAAAAAATTTGTAACTAAATAACTCATCAGACCCAACATAAATCTTTATTGAAAAATTAGCGTTTGTTTGTTAAAGCTCACGAAGCACGGTCCTGAAACTGCTCCTTAAATAAGAAATAGGGATGGATAGATAGTCTTTGAAAATAATGTGGGAAGACTGATTTAAGAACAGAAGTTGAGCGTGAAGCTCTGAAGTTAAAAGAGGTACTGATGGGGGGATGATGATTTGCAGTCATATTTCCTGAAGTGGTGGGGGAGATGCAGGGAACGTGAATTGGGCTGCCCCAGTACGCACTCCTGCATGAAGAGGTCCTGTCTGGAGAACAGGCCTTTGCCTGTGGTTGCATTTGTTCAGGATAACGACGTACAACTTCATTTAAGATTTTAAGGAGCACATTTTGGGAGGGGGGCGGGACGTAAAAAGTGAGTGGCCTCATGGTGTTTTGACCTTAACCTCACTGAACAACTATGGTTGACTTCCGTGAGGACGGGAGAGGGTTTGAGGGATAACTGAAGGGAGGTTATATAATAGGAGTTTTCCACAAACACAGAGCTGTATTTCTCCAGACGAGTTAAGACACACAAGTATGTTGCTTAATAGATGCATAATGGCTTTTATTATGAAAGTACTGATGTAAACAGTTAAATGAAAAATATGAAGAATGAGTATTGTCTCATTTAATTAGAGTTTAGACTTTCTGAACCAGGACTGATCTGACTATCTCAGCTTAGTCGTGTGAGTTTATTGTGTCTGGATGCAGCATCTTTCCCACAGAGCTGATGTTTTGACTGCTTAAAGACATGAAAGATTTTACTGCATTTTTGTGAGGATGAAGGTGATGGCATCAAGGCCAAATATGAAAACAAAAAAGTATTAAGAAATTAATTTAGTCTAAATTCTGTAGTCTCATTTAGTTTCTAATCATACTTTACTCTCTTCCATCATCTCTTTTTGTAGCGCTGCCATACTGCCAAACGCAGCTTTTGTTTGGTTAGTTTTTTCTGCAGAGGTTGATTGTGAGGTAGTTTATTCTTGTGTATAATGTGCTTCATGAAGCTCTCTACATCCCTGCCATTCACATGCTTTTAGGAGAGCGTGTCTGCCAGATTGTCCTCATGTAGGGTGAAGTACAGGTGTTGCCCTCTGGGAAGAGGTGCTATGGCAGGACACCTGCAACGGGGCATCCTGCCTAGGCCAGCACATGTGGAACAGGATGCAGAAATAAATAATTTGGCTGCGACAAAATTAGCTTCAGAAGCAGTATATCTGTATCCGTGTGAGGCTGTGCCAGAGCCAAGTGGCCTCGGTTTTGGGCCCTGATGTAGTATTGCTATGCCACGCTGCTACTGTCCTGCATAGCCGTACCAGCCTGCTCCAAATTGGATGAGCGATCTCTGCACCGCAGTTCTTTTACATCTTATCAATGCGCCCCAAAAATCCCCTCCTTGCTTTATGGTGTTGATAAAATGAATTGCTGACCCCAGTTGACTGATTATATATAGTGGAATACAGCACTTGAGTTAGTGTAGCTATGCTGCAGAAATGAAAAGTGTCTTTACTTGCATACATAACTTTCAAATTTAATGTAGTAACAAAACTCCTTTTAATTATTTCCATTAGATAAAGATTTTAATTACACACGTCTTAAACATGAGTTCTTAGCTCTACTGGGTATCTTAAAGAATCTGTTTTCTGAGACAAAAAACACTTTTCTCCAAAGAACTGCTGTTGCACTGAAATGTTCAGCAGGTGAAGGAATAATTATTTAATCAAATGTACAGCTAAGGCTTCTGTTGCCCAACCCCCCCAAACAATCTGTAGCTGAGGAGCTAATTGTGTTTACATTCTACAAACAGATCAGATCTGTAAGAAATGAAATGATTAAAAAGCTTAGAGGTAAGTGGGTAAATTTTGATTTCATTCCACCGGAGGAGAATCCTATAAACTTACAGGAATTTCATGTATTTGTGACATACAAGTATGACTTTAACCCATGGTTTTTAATGCTCTTTTCAGTAACACTTGAACACATCTTGTATGATTGGAGTCTTGCATTTGCACGCCCTGTGGTGGTATGCATAATTGACTAATGATGTCTGCAATTTGCCTGTGTGATTAATTCATTTGAAGCTATAAATATTCTATATTAAATTATGCAGAAAGTCAGCAAGATTTTAACTGATTTATTGAAATAAAAAAAATTTCTGTTTCTTTCTTGTTCACTAAACAAACCAAGAATTAAAAGAAATCAAATGGTATTTTAATGGCAAAAAATATAGCAATTGTAAATAACATAGGTACACAGTTTTCCTGTAATATGAATGGAAGAAGAAGGAAGTTTGCTTTTATTGCTGATTTTTAAAAACTTATTCTATTAATACTTTTACAAAATCATCCCATTAGCTTATGTTGAAGTCTGTTGTGAACCCAATAGAGAACAAGAGTCTTGTGGAATTTGTTTTGGGTGTTTTCATGAGTTCTGTATGAAACAAGCAAGATATACTTTGTTTTTTCTTTTACTCTTACATGAAATTAACTATTTTCACTTTCTCAGAATGAAAAAAATCTGAAAAATATTAATGAAATGCTCAGAATGTTATTTCATGAAACAAAATATTTCATTGTTTATTTAGTGGACTGATGTGATTTATTTTTGTCTGGTTTGACTTGAGCTTACCAAAGCAACTTACTACCATGTAGAGGCTAACGTTTAGTTGGATGACTTTATTTTACATATGTTCAGTGATTATAGGACACCTTGATGCCTGATCTAGCAAAACCTATGAATATTCCAGAAAAATTGGGGGGGAGGGGAAAAAGAAAATCGTGGTTTATACATCTCTCTTTGTTCTTTAAACAAATAAACAGTTGTGAAGACAAATCCTGTTGTGACAGCTTTGAAGAGATGCAGACATTAATGAACTAACATCAGGAAGAAAAAGGTGGCCTGACCAAATCTTAAGAAACATTTTCCTGTCCTTCCTCACTGTGTGCTCAGTCACACAGTGTATCATCCTTGCAGTGCATTAAGGCAGGGCCATTGATACTTGTGCTGGCTTTCCTCCGGGAAATTTGAGGCTATCTTGCTACTACAGCCCAAAGGGAGCAATTCCTTAGTAATTTGTATCACAAGCGTCACTTCCATGCGCAGGTATATACAGAACCATGGTCAGGACTCAAGATTGTGATCTCATGTGTTTCAGTTCCTCTTCAGTATCTTTTTTGAAGACCTCCACAGTGTCGTAGTAGTGAGTTTTCAATAGGAATGAGATTTTACACTCAATAATATGGCCTTATCTGTTGTTAGCTAGAACCATATTTGAATATTTGGTACCTATGGATTCCCCTGAAGGACAAAAAAGGTGTGAAAGCAGTACGGAAGTTGAGAATACGTATGTTTAGAGTGGTAATTCCCAGGTACCACATATGTCTGTGTGATGAGAAAATGTCACCTTGCCCATGGCCTTGGAAATGTTGCAGTGACCAAACCATAAAGATACTGGTGCTGACTGCCAACAGGCTGCACAGATGGAGGACTGAGGACTTCAGACTAACACCTGGAAGACTGAGGAACAGTCTTCAGATGAGGCTGGCAACAAAATCACGAATAAGCAGATAAGGTATTTCTGGTATCTGAAATGCAAAGAAGTCAAGAGCAACAATTTAGGTGTGAGTTCCCTCTTCTATCTGCTTGTAGCTTCCAGGTTTCAAACAAACCAAAAAGTGGTGTTGAAGACATCTTTGCACTAACTGAAACCGTTCTGGAGGGAGGCAATAGGGAGGAGAGGAAATGAGCGTTGCTAGAATTGCTACAGAGCTATGTGGGAATTGCCTGTATTATGGCTGGATATTGAAGGATAATTCAGCTGTGGGAGATTACTGTCCATATACTTAAGTAAGATGCTATATTTGAACATGCAATTTATAGAAGGATTAGCTAATCGTCAAAAATACGAACTGGAAAAATTATACTCTGATTTCAAAGCTCATGACGTTTGCCATAAAGATTTCAGGTTAAGCACACGTCCTACCTAACATGTTAAATGAATGGTACTATTAGGAGCTGCAACAGTATGACATTAGAAAAATTACAGCGCTAATTGGCACTGCTTTTACAGACCTTAATATTGCTACTTTAAGTTCTCATTGTTCGCTTAACAGTTACATTACAAATCTCCTGATGAATAGCTTTTTGTACAGAATTGTCAGATTTGGCTTTGACAATTCATTTAATTTAATGGATGTGTAATTCAGATAGGTTAACTCCAGAATGAAAGGGTCATCCTGAGAGTGTCTGCAACAGAAAACAAAGTAATTCCTTGCATCTTTGACAAAATGAGTCAGAAGATTGTTCATATCTATGGATGCTTAATCAGGAAAAACATGCAAACTGTAGGATCCAGGTCATACGTATTGTCCATTAAATATAGGAATAACTTATTTAAGGTAGGAGTAGACATGGTTACATGCTAAATTAAAATAGAAAATGAAAGTAAATTAAAGTATGTAGTCTTAAAAAGAGTGCATTTCCAAAAAATTGGAAAACCTAGTTTAAATCTTGTTTTAATAAAGCAGATACTTGATTAACTAGCATATAATTCATGTTGTATTTCTAATACTGTATAACCCAATAAATAATCATGAAACTGAATCAGTAAATTAAGCTGTTGTGCATTGAATGACAATACTATAGAGTGTTATCCCATCATAAACAAAAGCAAGAAAAATACTCTGAATGTCAAATCAACCTACTCTGGAAAATCTAATTTTTTTTTTTTTAATGACAGTAGCAACTTATAAACTAACTACAGTAATCTCACTCTCCTTCCTAAAATGTAACTTTCAACAGATGTTTAACATACACCGCTGTATCCTATCCACAGTTTATTGGGAAATGACTGGAAAGATATTGATGCTGTGAGGACTGTACCTGTCATCAAAAAAAGTAACTTCTAGCTTCCTGGGTGCAATTCAGACTTGAGCTTTAGCTTCCTCCCAGCCTGGCTCCATGTGGTAGAGAAGCTCACTGAAGGGGGAGAGGATCAAGTATCCAGAGGGCGAGTTCTACTTAGGCAAGAAGACAGAAAAGCCCAAAATGTTAGTAGTCCAGCTCACAGATTTTATTCTTGAAAGTCGACAAGCTCTGCAGCAGTGGAATCTGACTGGGGTTTTAGGCAGCTCACTGCTTTTATTTCATCTCCAGTGCTAGGAGATACAGTGCTAGGTTTATGCTAGATTCCAATTTTCAGAGTTGTCTTTGGCTTTGGGAACTAGATATCATCTGTCAAAACCTAGAAGCTGAAATTCTTGAGAAATTCTCTGTGGGAAATGAATGCCATGGTAAATTCTGTTTCAGTGTAAGAGCTGCAGATAACTATACTGACATGTGGTCATCTCAGAGTAAAACCATGTAGTGATGCTGTGCCAGTTCATAATATATCCCTATCGCTGTTGTCTTCCTGACTGGGATGTTGCTCCTGTTTGCTATTTATTTTAGTATCGCATGTTGCTTTATTTAGAGGGGTGTCTCAAGTCCCATTTTGGGGCATTGAACACTCATATCTGCTTCTAAAGTTTACTCCAAAGGGAAAATGAAATTATGGCTAATAAAGAAATATTTAAAAGAGAATCTCATGCATGTGATGATTTTGAACTTAAATGCATGGTGTAGTGAATGATTATTATTAATTTCAGAATAAAACCGGAGGAGTTAATTATAAAGTAACCATAAGATCAGGCTCATGTATTCTGCGTCTCAGAAACAATGAACCAAATGATAGACTGACGCTTTTGGTGTCTTTGAAGTGTGTGCATGCATAGGCATAAATAATAGATTTTTAGGTTACAGGAGGGTTTGGGAACATTTGAGTTGGATGGAATTTAAATTTTAGTTGATGATCTGCAATTTCTACACTGTCTTCAAGAATCTCTTATGAAGCCTCAAAAGGAACATTGTTTCTGAGAAGTGCTGTCAGTTCAGAGTTCAGTAGGATTACAGAATCAGGTCATCACTAAAACTTATCATATATCATTAAGAACAGTTTTTGGTAATAATGCGTCTTCAGAGGTACCAAAAAGTTCAGTGTATTCATCTTGCTTTTGCTAACTTCTTCGTCTCAGAAGGGAAAACTTGGAAGATGTTTTATTTTTTAAGTGATGGTCCTTTCTGTTATGATTGGACTTTATAGATATACACACATGCATATATGTATGTCTATTCATATATATATATAAATGCAACTTTAAGAGTATGTCTGCTAGAAATATTAATGATGAAAATTAACAGGAAAATGTGAAAGAATGTGTCAGTGTGCGGTCAAAGCATAGGAAACAATTTTCTAAGACTAAGCAGATTAGAAAATGCTACTTCATTTTTTTTTTTTAAAGCGTAGAGAAGTTTCCTCAGGTTCATGCAGAGAGGTTATGGTATTGTAATTTTTGCTATTACCTTGTTAAGATAATTTTACTAAATAGTTAAAAAAAAAGTTGCTGTATCAGCACAATTATTAAAGACTATTTTCCTGGTCATTTGTCATTAAAAAACAACAACAACAAAACCCCACAAAAACCCACTTATGGGGAAAAAATTGCAGATACTGTAGATAAATATTAGATGTTAGAATTACTGTCAATAAAAATAATGGAAAGAATGGGTTTTCATTCTCCAGAGCAGTTTCTGTCTATGCTAAAACCTAGAAATTCTGAAGGACTTAATTTTTTAAGGATGCTGTCTGTGTTGCTGTTGCAGTTAAAAGCATGTCATCCATGATGGCAGCTTACCAGTTAAAACATCTGTATGCAACAAAGATACTGAAACCTAAATCCGAATGTCATAAGGATTTCCCTGCATAGAGTCTGATCAAATAGAAACAAGCACCTACTTCATGATGGTCACTTATGCTTTGTCTTTGTTAAAGCTTTTGTAACAAAAAACTTGGTAATTTGAGTACAAAAAGATGAATGAATTCTTGATTTGCCTATGGAATCTATGAAGGCTAATTCCATTTATTTATGGAAAAATAGAAATAGCAGACATATTTCAGAACTTTGTTGGAGCTAAGGTCTTGTTTTGTTGATATGGCACAGTGCAGTAGTATATATACGAATATGCTTAGTTTCTTAGGGATCTAATTCAGATTTTAAGTGGTGCATGTTGGGAGAATTGATTTTTTTTTTCTATTTATAATTAGATCTTTTAGAAAAAATAAACATAGATTTAAAGAAGCAAAATAAAAAATAGAAGGAAATGCATGCAGGAGAGGGACATCTTTATTTAATCTGAGAAAAATGGGCCAACAGAGTTAAGAAAAAGAGAGAAAGGTAGCAGTTTAAGAAGGTAATCTTAATGGTCTAAGTCCTTCTAATGTCTCATATATTAAAGTCAGAGAACTGAGAATTAATCCAGACTAAATGTGGCAAAACTTGGAAATTTAGGAATTTACCTTTACCCTTTACTAATGCTGTATGGTAATCCTACCGCTTGGTGTCTCTGATCTTAGATTGGACTGTTTTAAGAAAAATACAATCTACTTTTTAAAAGATATCCCTCATGATCTGTCTTTTTACTACATATATTTTCTTACTGAAATGGCCTTTAGGCATTGGAGAAGTGCAAATAATTAATAACTAACATTACTAAAATATGAGGCATAGAAAAGTCTGTCATACAGTTAATTTTGTGCAAACTGTAATTACAAGATTTTAATAGTGATTTGTAATTACTTGAACATATGGTGAGAAATAGGTAACAAAACTGTTTTTTAATTGTGGTATTATGAGTTTCTGGATGGTCTATACTATTTTCACTAGGATACCAAAAATCTAAAAAGTGAGAATGAGAGAAAGAAAAGGGATACAAAAAACTTCTCTAGCTTGGAGATAGTTGTACCATTGAAATGAAAGAAAACAGAATACTCTGTAATTTTTAACAAAAAAAAAAATCTTCAGATCATCTTTAGTTAGCGTAGTTCTTGTATGGCTGTGTAGGTTTGGCTATGTTTAGCCATTTGTTTGTTTTTTCTTAATGTTTGCAAGAAAAGTTCTGTAAGACAGCAGATTTCCTTCGATTTTGAATATATGTAAATACAGAGCGACTTTCTTCTTCTCTTGTGTTTGGCTATGTTGATGAATTGTGCTATAGTTAAACCTCAGATGGACCCTTCATACTTGACTCTTTCTCCAGCTTTTATGCAGTTTGTGCGCTGTCTGAGCCCATAACTATCCCAGTAAATAGTCTCCAAAACCTTGTTACAGTCTTCTGTGCTCTACAAAGACCTGTCAGTAATAATTACCCAGCATTGTTACTGAAGCGCTATGATCGTATGGGCTCACAGTTGGTTGTTCTTTACAAAGGTTCAACATATTGGACAGAAATAAATCTTCTGCCTCAGCATAGCTTTTCTATTTTCTCTTACTTGTTTTGGAAGAATTAAGACTGGTTTTTCAGTTTTAGCCAAAATACGAAGGGACATAAAGGGTACATACACTGATGTATGTTTCTTCCCAAACTCTGAAATTTCCTCATGGCACTTATCTGAACTCTGGGGTAGAAATCATCTTTATTTTGCCTCTTCTGTATGAAATACGCAATGCAGACAGTGACTGTTGTAGCCTGTGATGCTCTTCAGTTCCTTGCTGCTCTGAACCTACGTTGGCTTCTGTATCCAGCCAGTGCCTGGACCCTGAAGCGTGGTAGCTGAAACTCTGGTCAAGGGAGTATTTTTCATTGTAGAGTTAGCAAACCATCCCCTACTCAACTCAACCTGTAATGCTCAAGCAAATAGTTTTTCTTTAAAATGACGTTTTGCACTTCCCTCCCTCCCCACCAAGAAATCAGTATTACTCACTAAGAAAAACCATTTAGTTTTAGACACATTCTTTTATGAGACTCTACAAACCTATTCCATCGTTCTGTTTATCTTCTCTCCTTCCTAAAGATGGAAAGATTTTTTTTTCACCAACCTAACTGGGAATACTGTTCCTTTAAAAATAAATATGTATTTTTAAAACAAAAAAGTAAATGGCTTTTTCTTTTAGTGTATGCCTATAACCAGTTCTTTAAATTTCAAAATGGTTTGTCAACATATCACTGCCATGCTTGTCACAGCCTCTCTAAAGCTATTAGAGTGAGTCAGAGAGTGATTTTTCTGCCAGAGGAGCCTGGCAGTGATTACAAGCCTAGTGATACTTCTGCTGTGCAGAAAATTATTATTGATGGTGGTAAGGATAAGCCTGATGAGGGAAAAGATGTTGGGCTGAGCAATGATGGGGGGGGGGGGGAATACTTGAGTTTTGTTATCACTGAGCTGACCCTGGTCATGTCCAGTAAAAAAATAATACCTTTTTATAGGACACGTGGTATTAGAATTGACAGTCTTAATCCTATCCTAGTTTTTCCCCTACTATTTTCAATTATTTTTCTGAACAGCCTATTAATTCTATTAGAGCGTGTTGATAAGATGGTATCAAAAGAGAAACGTCAAACTTGTGCAGACAAGGAGTTTCCCAAAGACCATGAATGAGAGTCTTAATATAATGGGACAGTAAATACTAAGGTTAAAAATTCCTAATATTTTTCCACATGCGTGTAGTCTACTGGTGGTTTTCTTTTGTACTGAATGTAGTATAATGCTCATTTTTAAAATTCTTTTTCAGTTTACAAAGAACTCTTGGTTTTTCCTCTACGGTTATCTGTAGCGCGACCAGCTTCTCAAGTGCTAGCTTCGTATTGATCTCTGTTTTCAGCAAAGTAGGCTCTAAAATTTGTTACACACATGGGAGTATGGGTATTTCTAGTAAGAAATCAAAGCCAACAATCACTGTGAGGCTCAAGTGCGTTGCTTCAAAGTATGTACTTGAAAGTAGCCATTGGTATGCTCTTAAATGTTGGTAATAGCATTCACTCAGTGGATCTTGGGTTCTGAAATTATTGCTGAGTGCTGTAGAAGCTTACAGTGTTTTGGTGAGATGTTAGTGTTTTTCACTCCTGTGTAATATAAAAGCCTTGATCACGCTGCAATATAAAAGCACCAGATTTAGTTCCATTGTTTTCCCTTGGTTTTGTGCCAGCCCTCCCTGAACTTTTTGGAATGAATTAAGTAAAATATGGAGGGAACTTAACTGGGTACTATTTAGTTGTGTTTAGCTGGGATATCTGCAGCTTTTAATGTCAGGTCTTGAAGACAGCTAAAATGTGGAAAAAAATTCTTAGGTTTTTTTTTTTTTTTTTAAAAGAGGAGCAGAAAGGAAAAATAAGTGGGTGTGTTTTGTTTGGGGTTTTTTTTTTTTTAATTTGCCAAAATGGAGTTTGCTGTTAGCATGCAGGCACCAAGGCTGTGTCTTCATTAGCAAACTAAACAGGGTTCAAGTATAATCTGAGCACTGGCATGTGACTTGCTCATTTTGTTATATTATTAGGATGACCAAAATCATGCCATGGATCCAGGCCTAGTTATGCTTTTCCAGAGACCTCCTGAGCCATGTGTTGGGGGATAGCACAGCCTGGGGCTGCTCCCAGGGGCAGCGTGGCTGATGGTCCCGTGCCTGGGGCCTGTGGGGAGAGGAAATGGTCAGGGACCTTAGCGAAGTGGATGTGAGCGGTGCTGCGCAGGGCTGGTTGACCTCAGGGCTGGAGAGCAGACCCAAGCCTCTTGTATATATTAGCATGGGTGTAACCCAAATGCATTTAGTTTTGATCCTTTAGTGAAGTGTTGCCCTTTGGGATGCCATGCGGTAACGCTGAGTGTCTGTAGACCTTCAACTGAAGTCATGGAAGAAGTCAGAAGCAGCTCACTTTTTAGATTTTCAAACTAATTTTTCATGCAGAGTAGTAATCCTTTTAGTACTGGCAGTAGAAGAAGCTTGCTGTGTTTGGACACGTAATAAATGTGACGTGAATTCATTTGTAACTTCTCTCTGTAGGGAGATTTTTGTGTTGAGGGCGATGTCCCCAAAGCCTGTGGGGAGATGAGCTCTGCGCCTTTTAATAATTTTTTTTTGTAGCTGTTTGTTCCTCCATGCCTAGCAAAATTTCAACCAGTACTGAAAGCAAAGAACGTTTACAGTGAGAGGAACTTGGGAGGGGAAAAAATAAAAGATACGCTAATAGTAACCTCTTTGACCATCTACTTACACTTACTTACACACTATCTGAATATCTGTTGAACTGTGTCACTAGCATCAGATTAGGAGGTCATATCCTGATGTAAGGTTAGCTGCACTGTTACAGCACCGCATGAGAGGTGTTTGCGATTCCCCAGTTCCAACAGGTTATTAATTTCCAATTCCATTAATCCTAAAAGTGCTCCTTAAAGTTAGTCAGGCTAAATTGCTAAGTCTAGTATTGCCAAAGCAGCTGAAGTTCTTGCACCTGAAAATTCTTCCTTTTTTGTTTAAAAGAAAACAAAACAACAACATGAAACCTCAAGCAAAAGCGTAGCTGAGGAACAGCGATGTTGGGGTACATGATGTCACATCTGATGTGCGGTGGGCTCCTCCCATGCCATTTCACCTGCAGCTGTCTGTGCTAGCTCAGGATGTGACCCATCACCCCACAAATGGCAGAAGCAAGAATAAATGCTGACCTTTAATGCAACCTGTGCTCCTTTCACTCTGTCCTGTCTTTTGACCTAGAATAAACCATTTCAGTTCGCCAAACAGGCAGAAAGCTAACCTAAACTAATGTTTTTGTGTTAGCCATTTGGCTTAGCAAATTGAAAGAGCTCATCACAGAAGATGACAAGTGTCAGGAAGGGACAGAAAGGCAGGACTGCAGTAGTGGCTGTGAGCCTGCCTGCGGCTGTCAAGGAATCACGACCTGGAAAGAGGCAGTAATACCTTCCTCTCTCTATTAGCAAATCTGGGTCTTCACACTGTGTGTTAGAGATTTTTTTAGTTATTTGTGGTACATTTCTCAGTCCCATCTCTGATGTATGTACACTGGAAAAAATCTCTCCCCCCCGACCTTAACTGCATAAAAATGAGAATTTCAGTGACCTGGCTCCTGATCTTGCAGAACATTTGGCAGTCAGTTTCAAACTTGCTAGGCAAGAACAATATGTATTTAGTTGATATATAGGTATATATGTACTTACTAGACTGTGCTTTCTTGAAAGTGTAGTCTGTGGATGAGAGACAGATATTTTTAAATAAGATTCTTCTGCATCTCTCTCTCAGACAGTAAGTGATATAAACTATGTGAATGATGTGAAACAAATAAAGTGCTACTTAGGATTGCATCCATTGGAGATAATAGATAAATCTTTGCTCTCAGCCCCGTGACATTATTTCAATTCTATAGTAAACATATTTTCAATTTCAAAATGAACTTCAGGGGAATCTCTAGCAGATACAGTCTCTTAGCTGCTTGAAGGATCCAATCAACTACATACAATGTCTTATGAAAAGCTGATTTGCAAACTTTTCTTCCAGGAAGAGAGGGAGAACATTTATATGGATATGAAAAACAAATATTTACGAAAAGTCTATTTTATTGCCTTTTAATATGTCTATGCCATCATTGCATTTGTGAATAGTTAAGCACCATAAATAAGCAGCCATCTAGCTCAGTGGCATAGCCATTGCTCTTCTGTTGATACCATTTGTGTGTGTGTAGGGGAGGGGGTGGGTACCATAGGTCCTCTAGGAGGAAAGTTATTGAAAAACCCACTTGCAAAATTTGAGTGACTTAATCCATTTGTTGATTAACAGTCACTAATCAAGTATATACTACAGTGTTTCTTTAATATCACATACATATCTGACAAGATACCTTGTAAGCAAGTGTTCATGGAAGTTTGTTTTTTTGTTTTTTTTTTTTTTATTTTTGGTGATATATATGATCTTAGAAGAAGTTCAACTGTATGCTTCATGCAGTAGTTGACCTTGCTCCAGGTTTAACAAAATCTAGTTGTGTAGGAAAAGCGAGAGAGGTCTTTAATTCAGGTAGTTCTCACTTTTCCTCCTTGGTACTGATAGGAGTTTGCATTAGAAACTCACCGAGAAAGTTCAAATATATTTACAGACATGTTTCTTTTTATCAGGTACAGAAAGTCATAGTAGAGTATACTATGTCATAGTTATAGTATAACATAGTATAATATAACAGAGGAAGAATACTGGTTTTTGAGGATAACAGAAATGAAACTCAGATCTGATTTGCTTTGATTTCATTAGGCTTAATCTGATACTAAGGAAATACTCATATATGCTAATGTATATTAAAAAGTCATTAGCTTTAAAATTCCTCCATCTTGCCTTTTTGTCAACATGACCTGTTACGAAAATAAATGTTTATCTGAGGAATGTTCACAGAAAAAGAAATTTCTTAATTACTGTTTCATGAAAAAGGTCTTCAAGTGGAAGACATCTTAAAACTTGTCTTCCTTTGCCCTTGTAAATTTTCAGCAGGAGGCTGGTCCATAGGATGGAGACAGCTATACCAGCTATGCTGACAGGTACAGCTCAGCACCCCGGCTCTGGTTATACCCCCCAACCTGCTAACGGAGCTGACTGTGCACCTGCACCTCTCCTGCTGCAGTGCAGATTTCTGAGTTTTATGTTGCTCGTGAAAGGGAGTTGGAGCTAACTCCAGGTTTTGCACCCATGTAGGCAAGGCATGCGGTGTGCTCTCTTCCACCAGCTTATGCTGTGGGGGCAGCAACCTCTTGCAGAAGCGGGGGGTGGGGGGAAGACAGCTGAAGGCGATAATGTCTTCCACTAGCACAGATACATTTGTAAGGTGTTGTCGTTCAGCACCCTCATTGCCAAAGTACACCATGCATTTCATCACTTTGCTGTGAAACAGCAGATCCTTTTTTGTATGAACAACAGGCTCCACAGATGCAGTCAAACAGCAAATATGGTCTTGGGGGAAATTTACGCTTGTAATTTCGTACTTCTAACAGGAAGGAATAGCCTTGTTGCTGCTCTGTGAAATATTATCTACAATGTATTTCTCAGTTGTAGGAAATAAATTCTAACTTGAGTTGAAGAGGATTTTGCTTATTTTTGCCATAGTTTTCACATTACAAGAGGAAAAAAGTAAATTGTGCAAAAGATGAAATCTGATTTTGATGGCTTTTAGATTTCCTTGTTTCAGGAAGAACAATTGCTTTTTTGCATTCAAGTGCTTGGTGGCTGAGGGTGCTGAGAGACAGACATCCAAAAAGGTGATATTCTGGGGAAATTTTAAGAGTAATTTTTAAATTGGAAAATCAATAATATTTATCAGGTCCTTACAAAAAACCATAATAACCTATGTACTCTGAAATTATATTACGGGCCTTACTCACATCTAAGTTGAACTTAACTATGTTGAAATCTCTTCATTGGCCAAAAGGATCTTTGTATTTCATTCTTTCCAAATATAACAACACGTTTGAAGGTAATCTTTTCAAACGTGAGAGATTGAGGCAGAGTGGTGCATGCTGCTCCACCAGATAGTGTTGTTTCAGCCTCTGTAAAGGAAAAATCAGTTGTTGTTTGAAGTATAAGGTGACTCCCTCCTGACTCACCCCCTGGCCAGTTTGGTGCAAGATTCCTTCCTGTTGAAAAGCTGGTCATGAAAGATAGAAATTTTTTTTTGTACTTTGAGGAATTTTAGGGATTTCACTAGGGCAAACTCAATTTTAAATTTGAGGAAATTTAAATTGCTTTATGTTTGCAACCTATTTAGCCTTTGGAAATGGTCCAAGTAAATAAAAAGATTATTACTGATATTTCTAAATGTTTTAGCTTGATTTTGACCTTTTCTGTTTAGCACTTTCCCTACATCTTAAATCATACTTCCAAATGTAGTCTTATAAAATGAATAATCCTTTTAAATAACATATATTCAGTGGTTGTTTTGTCTTCAGGAATTCACAAAGCCTTTTGTTTTCTAGGATAAATATTTTCACTTTAAATTTCATTCTTAATTCTGTGTAGACTCAAAATTTAAAATGGAGCCAGGTGAAGATACCATACTCTGTTTTGTTGTCTGCTACTTAACATGGTTTTTATTTGAAAATCAAATGGGGAATAACTCTTTAGGCAACTGTGCCACAGAAATGGGTCTTGGGTTGTTATGCTTCCAAAAACTGCGTATTAGGAAACAACAGAAACACCACTCTTTTCGGTGGTTGTTTAGACAGGTGGATCACATGTATGGCAGGCAACTGTTGTGCTCTTCTGGACTTGGTGAGGCCTCAGGTGAAATACCATATTCTGTTTTGTAACATGGTCTGGTAAAAAAAAAAAAACCAAAACAAAATCCACCACCACCAGCAAAAAAAATCCAAACAAAACAAAACCAGAAAAAAAAACACCTTAGTACTGCTGTTTTCCATATCAGATATATACGGAAGTGCCTTACCAAATTAAGCAAGTGACTGTCTCAGACTTAAAATGAAGAAAAAAATCAAGATGCAGGTGTAGGCAAAGGGAACAAAAATAACATTGTAGAGATCCCAGTGGAGTATTGGCAGAGGCAGGTAAATATGTAGGACAGAAATGCAGTAGGTGGTGGCAGGGGCTGAAGAGGAGAAGACCGGTGTGGAGAGGCGACAGGGAGGAGAGCAGCAGCAGGTAATAAAGAGGGGAATGCTAATACGCAGTTTGAGGTCTGCTCAAGGTGACTTTTAGGGACACGGAGAAGAGTTTTGATTTACCTCCTGAAACAGACTCCAGGGGAAATGGTCTGTTGGAAAGTGTTCAGTGGAATTGCTTCTTGTACAAGAGAGGAGTTTTGCATCATGTACTTCTGTAGACTATGGATTGGGGATATGAATGGTTTGATGCAGGGAAGGTCTCGTGTTTAACCCTGAGCACTTCTCCACCCTAGGTCCTCAAGCTAAAAAAGGAAGAAGCATTTCTAGAAAAGCACAGCGCAATTGATTGAACCTAGACACTAGTTTCTTGAGAGAAATTTTGGGGACGTAGGCTGAAAACATTGTTTAACAAACACTTTAACGGTAATAATAATATAAAAATGTAAGACTACTGGGAGAAACCTTGCTGTTAATTGAAGAACATAATTTGATGATTGAAGAGGTCATAAAACTCCTCAAAGAACACTTTATAGCTCTGATTAATATAATTCATTTAATTAAAAAATATAATAGTAAAGTCTGCAGAAAAATACCTTGAAAAATAAACTGGCTCTGAAGAGTTCTCCAAAATGTTAGCAGGAAACATGTTAAAGAACCCAGAGGTTTAGAGCCTGGCAAATGAGTGTTACCAGGAGGTCTGTTCAGACTGCAGAAAAAGATGAAAATAACAGGATGTATCCTAGTGCCATGCCTGCTTTTCAGAAAAAGAGAAAAACTCACCCAAAGTGAGGCCGAAATACCAGCCATAGCTATTTCTGAGATAGCAGCTTCTTAGTGTTTCCTTCATCGCTGCTGGCGCTTTGTTTTGTTCTGGTTGGTAGGTGTGTGAGGATGGATTCAGCAATCCAGCATCCAATTCGTATCGGGAGGAAAACAAACAAACAAAAGCGCAAACCCAAAGAAGCCCAAACCCAAAACTGAACCAAACAACCACCACCAAAAACCAAACCAAACCAAAAAACAAAAAAAACCTGAAAAAACCCAACCCAAACCCCAACCCCCCCAACCTGTGTTTTGTTTTGTTTTTTAAATTTATATTTTTAGTTAAGCAAGATTGAATAGGAAAAAGTGTGGTTCAAACTGTAGTGAATATAAAATATTTTGGGTTTTAATTAGATGAATTCTTCTTGGCACAGTAGCAGTTTCAGCCTGGTACGCAAGAAGAAGAGCAGGCTGAGTTCATGAGCCTGCTGTGTCATTGCCCTTTTATGCAATAGTCTGGAAATGAGCATGCTCACCAAGAATGGGAGAAAGCAAATTCCATCACCTTCTCTGCTGCTGGGATCCTGCATCCTTCTCTGTCCTAAAGAGGATACTAAAATAATCAGACTATTTGTTATTCTGAATGCTTGCAGTATCCCTTCACATAGTAAGTGAATATTCCAGCAGTGGCTGGAATCCATTTTTCAGGTGAATGTCCTGAAAATGCACCCTGAATAAACTAAATATTAGGGATTAGGAAATTCTTCTTGAATGTATGATACCCAAGTGTAAATGCACCTTTGCCTTTATTAAAAGCAGGACTGTGAACTGACTTTTAAAGCAGTGGTAACAGCATGCTGACATGGGATAGTTTTCAACGCATTGGTTTGGCTTATGTTTGAGAAAATGGAGTTTTGTATTTATATCTTCTACGTGTTAGGCAGGGTCCAAGCCCATAATGACACCAGCTGAAGTTGAATTACACTAACCTGAATTTTATTTTCAGAGAGCATAGCATATTATTTACCCCATCCTCCTTCACAGAACAAAATAGTTACTTAGCCCAGCTCCTAATATCACTTGCATTGGGAGTATGAAAGACATCTAACTATTGTTTATCTGCAACTAATGTCCTCATTAAAGTATGCTGGCAAAAATTCCCTGGCTAATGCTGGTCGTGGATGTTAACTTTTTCCAAAGACCCCAATGTTGCCAGCTCCCATACGTGCCTGTGTAACTTAATGGTGCAGCTGAATCTTTAAACATATTGGCATAAAAATCAATAAATAAACAGAATGTAATATACAGCAAGAGACTAGGCTGGAAAAATTCTTTTATCTAGACTAGGAACTGAAGATCCCTCTTTGTCATTATAAGTACAGGTACAGCAAGGCAGGTCTATAGCACTTTGTCTGTTGGGTAGAAACCGGTTTATAAGATGTATTACCTAAAGATACACTAAAAGTAATGAATTACTTCCTGGTGTCATAGTTGTAGAATTTCTTTTCAGCAGACATGAGAATCTGAAAAATGGAGTCCCATTCCCACCTATGCCACCTCTTCGTATAATTTAGGAGTTGGCACGCGTCCATGTATCGGGAGGCTTGTATTATTTTCAAATTTAGTACATACATCATTCAGTTGTACTCTGAAGCTCTCTGTGTTCAGTCCATTTACATTGCTACTCTTGTCACCTGCTAGCCTTCATTTAGAAATTTTTTAAAAAGAAAAGTTCCTTTGTAATTAATACTTATGAAACTTGGTGCTTTCTATAAAGTGTTTGTGATTTTTAAATCCTTGACTGTAAAGATAACAATATTTCCAATTTTATCCACATCAAAGGCCTCAATAGTGCCTTAGAACTTCATAATCTAGGTTTTTGGTGCAAAGTTGCACCTGTTTAGAAAAATGATAGAAGTAAAAAAAAAAAAAAGGTGCTCCTGAGGGAATCCTTTTATGGATAAATAGCACTTTTCTTGATACGGCTGGGTAAACAGATTTAGTCATTCAGCTGGAATTAGCATCACGCGTGAACCATGGGACAATGTTTTGGCAAGAAATGAGGCCTGTCGTCTGATTTCCAATAAAGATTTGAGATGAAACATTGTACGATCACTTAATCTTGTTAAACGTAGCACAAAACACTAAGTGTATTAGAGCGTGTATTTAAACGATAACAAATCCTGCTGTTAGACCTAATAGAAAACAGTCCTTTCTCCATCAGCTGCTGCTCTTAGAAGGGATTCCTTTCCACTTCGGAGCTATTTACTCTGCCTTTTTGTTGTTGACCAGTGTGTTTTGATACATACTTTTAACTGTTTGCTTTTAAATGTTTGCATGTATTTATTTGTACATTTTTAAAAAATATATAAATCTTTATGAAGTAGAAATATATTACATGATTCTACTGTATAATATAAAATGTGTATTGTTATATAAAATCCATGTAATATAAAATATGCAATGCATATAGTTATATAATGTATTATATTGTGTATTACAACAATATTCATAATCTATGCATACAGCTCAGCTGTAATATCATGAATAAGTGTTTGAAATATCCACGCTCATAGGAAGAATCTGCATCCCTTTTATTGTTTTCTAGGGGTAGTTTGTTTGTTTTTTTTAAAGCGTTTTACAAAGTAAAACATATGTGGTCATAAACTTCAGTGAAAAGGGCTGATGGGCAAGGCTTAAATTAAAAAAAAGGAGCTCTGCAGTGATTCAGGAATCACAGCTAGCTCCTTTAATAGGTATTTAGCTGTTTAAAAAGCAGTGTAATTTTTAGGAGTTCTGTTTAAAACCTATTGCAGTAGCTTATAATGAACTACGCAAACCCTTTCTGCAGGACCAATACAACATCTGTTGTCTAATGGCTGATTTTTCCAGCCTTTCTTATAGTATGGTGGGTCACTGTGTCACACATACTCCAGCCCTGCAGCTGGCACACCCGTCGTTCCCCCAGCTGGCCTCTCTTACAGGTGTTGGGGCTTTGTGCGATGTGCCGGAGCAGAACCACAAAGGTTATCCACGCTTATAATTGTACTCAGTTTTCACGCTCATTCGCTCTGTCTGGTTGTTCGTACCTGGCACAAAGAAAAGGTCACGGTTATGCAGGTTGTGGTCTGACCCAGGTCTGCACCACCGGTAGCTTTCCGTGTGTTAGCACCAAGGTGCTTTCCTAATATTGCTTATCTATACCATTTCCCAGTATTTCAGCGTGGAAATGCAGCAAATGTAAAATGCTTTCCTTGACACAGAGAAAGAGGTAAAATTTCTTCAAGATGGAGATGTGTCTCTCTTTCAGGACTAGAGACTAAGGAAAGCTTGTGCACTGAAACTCTGTGTATTTCTCACGGTTTCAGTAGCTGGGTATGACTTCCACCCACTACTTAAAAATTACTGCTTTGTTTTGATAGAAGAGTTATCACTGAGGTATGAATTAAAGTTGCTACCTTCTAACCTGTTTTCTAGAATTAAATATGCAAATACAGGTGTAGGGGCCTGAAATAAAATTAACCTTATATAACTCTGAATATCACACATTGAAATTTGATACTGAAATATTAATATAAAAATTCGGGTTTGTGCTCATGTTTGAGTATTTTGGTTAAAGGTTTCACACGTTGGCTTTGTGTTTTTTCTCTTAATGTTAAGCTGTAACTGTAAAATATACACATATTAGTGGATGTGTCTGCATATTCTTTTGGTGAAGGTTCATAAAATATAGAATTACAAAACTATGCACATCCCAGCTGCTGCATATTCTCTGGATACTATCAGTTGTCCTTGTTCATGTCAAGTAGCTCTGCGTTCACGCATCATCCCTGTAATTTTCATCACATTAATGTGATTCATTAGCTGTTTAGGAGGAAGAGACACGTCAGATGTTGTACAGTAGAAGTAGATTAACTTTGAGGTTTTATCGAAAAATGGAGAATTAGTTCTGCAAACTCCCCATGAAGTTGTGCCTAGCGTGTGTATACAAAGTAAATACAAATGATGGTGACTAATGGCAGAACTGCCATAGCTGGGCACACGCTTACCTCTCCCCAGTTGCAAAATAAAGGGTCTGGCAAATTATTTAAGTATCTGTATCTCTATCACATTTAGTGGTGTGATCGTACCCTATGAGTCAAAGCACAGTAATGAGGGACAGCGTTACGCCGGGCAAAATCACGTCCTGTTGTGCCTCTGGTCTGCGGATGCAAACCCAGAAGTGCAGGGAATGAGCTACTGTACATACTGCCATGTTTTGCCTGCCTACATGCCATCCGGTCCAGCCAACTTCTTCCTAATGTGATTCCAAATGAAACTGCTTGGAACAGTTCGTGTCCGTAAGGATAGCCAAGTGTCGAGAATGTGGTAGCTACGAACACGGAAAAATCCCCATAAAGGAAGTGCTCACAGTGGCAACCTGCTCTGTGTGGTGGTGGGAGGGGAGAAAGAAAGAAAATAGGTTACAGTGTTTAATAATGTAATTACAAAAGGTGATTTGAACTTGATTGTCTGCAAGCAGTGCTGATAAGGGTAAATCTCTGTGCACTTGGAGATCTGAATGCTGAGGACAGATGGAAGTCTCTGCAGACTTGCATGGAAAAGCACAGCTATTTCATGACCTCTTTCTCTCTCCCATTAGGCTCATGCCTTGTAAAAGCAGGACAGATTTTGGCCTGCATTTTATAAATGCAAAAATGACCAAGTACTTTTCAGGTATGGCTGAAAATGGTTAATTTACTTTTGTTCCTTCTTTGTGAGAAGAGATTAAAAAAGAAAAAAACCTAGGGAATCCGTTTAATGAAAGCAAATATAGTGAAGGTAAATGCATGTTCCCCATTTAATTTTTGTTCTCATATAAACAACATACCAAGATCCTGTTTTGCTTCAATAGCAGAAAAAAGAAGAAAAAAAAAGTCTTAAAAAGCAAGAGAATAAGCTGTTGTCTGTAAAAAAAAAAAAAAAAAAAAAAAAAATCCTTAATTTCCTAGGCAGTCCAAAAGAAGCTGTAAACTCTGATCTTAATTCTTTAATGTATACTTTAATTTATTACATTTTGTCTGTAAGAGCAGTTTGTGATGAATTTTGTGACTTGTGAAGAGGCTTTTCCTGCTTTTTTTTTTCTTTTTATCTTCAGTAACATTTCTGATGTGTCAGCAACAGCCTTACATTGTACAAAACCAAATAGCTTCAAGGTCTTCTATACAATCACAGTGCACTGGGCCTGTCTCATACTTTGTGGAATGGCATTGCTAACATGCTCTACCATTTCAGCCTGTGTTTATTTCAGCTTTTTGTAGGGGTTATTGCCTGATCTCAATTATAAGGCAGGTGCCTAGAAAGCTGACTAATGGATGGTTTGCTCTCCTCTCTGTCCCCCTCCTCCTTTATCTTCCCTATCTGTCCTTGGCACCTGTAATTCCAGTTTATCTAAATGATTGAGATACCTGGCCTGGTGGCTAAATCTCCTCTAAACTCACATGTTCATGTCTTTTATTGGAAAAGGAAAAGAACAGGCTATCTTATTGTATCTGAAAGTTTTTGTGGCTCTACAGGCTCCAAAGGGAGAACTGAAATTAAAAAGTAGGTTTTTGGGGCGAGGGGCAGTAGTAGAAGGTACTGGAGAATACATGGAATCATTTCTGGATCAGCAGTTTATATCTGCTCCTGCTAAAAGGCCAGGCTGATACCTGCTCAGAACACAAACCTATGTAGAAAGAAGATATCTTATGCTATACGCATATTTCTTATGAATGCAACACAGAAACTTTTTGTAGCTCTTCTCCGCTCGTGAAGTAGAGAAATGGGATGCTAATGGCCGACTTGGAATGGTTTGTAATTCAAGCCCCAACTTATTCATGGCAACACCCTGACTTCATTAAATTGCATATATGGAAGATACAGTGCAACCTCACCCATTTGCAACCACATAAGTTACTAAGCTTAACTGTTGAGACCACTCCAATATCGTCCTTCCATTGTTCCTTTGGTATTTTCTTTAAGATTATATAGCTTTGATTTTAACCATTTCAATTCTATTTCCCTTGCTTTCTCTTGGTTTCCCTTCTTAATAATTACTTCCCATTTGGATTATAACAAATCTTTGGGCTGTTTTTCTGATTGGCTGCATGAAATTCCCGTGTCTCCTGGGACTTTTGGATAAGCTGTTTAAAAAAAAAAAATTAAAATCTTCCTAGTTAGTGGAGTGTAGTTATTGTATGCAGGAGTTAATCTTTTCTTGCGAAATGGTGGTGGTCCCTGCTTGCTTTAGGTACTATTGCTTTCTTCTTGGTAAAGGACTAGACCTGAAAATTTTTCATCTACTTTGCTAATTGTGTTAAGCTGCTTTGTATTAAAAGTTGTAAATATTCCTAGGTATATCCTGTAGTAAAACTCAACGTTTACTGTAAATAACATTATATGAGATTACAACTTTAACTAAAGCACAGTTACTCAGTCTTGATATTAGAGCACGCTTCTTTAAACTGTTACACTTAAAGCTTACTCAGCAGCATGACCTAGTGTGCTTTTTTGTTCCTGGCATTGACAACAATCATAATCAATCTTCATAAGGAAGCAATTTTCAAGTTGATTTTTTCCAGAAAAAAATAGTTTGGGGCTTAAACAATGTAGAAAACTTGCCACCACATAGCAAAGCATGAGCAAACTTATAGGATAGAAAAATGCAATTGATACTAATAACAGCACTCAAGGAAACGTCAGTAGATATGAGATGGAATATGGCACAAAGCTAAGAAAATGTGTGTTGTTCAAACATTTCTTTCTTGTGTACAAGATACTGGGTAAAATATACATTTTAATAAGAATTATCTCCCCAAGTACATTCTATACTGCAGAGCAGAAGTTGGTATCAAATTTTAATATTTGTCTTGGCAATAGCTTGGTACTAGTGAAATCAGAAATGTAGGGAGATATGAAAAATGAAGCAGCTACTTTAGGAGCATTTTTTTTATTGGACCGTATAAAATGTGTATCAGTTACACGAGTAGGTTGAGCATCACTAAAACAGCTCTTTCAGGAAAAAAAAATGCACTTTTGACATAGTTACTAAAAATGAAGTTAAAAAATAAAATCTCTAATAGATTTAATTTTCATTTGATTGCTAGTTCATGTCAAAGCAAAAATATGAAAAGTGACAGATGTTCTTATTTTATAGTGCCAGTCCTATATGACATATACATCATTAAACATTACATTTAATGAGAGAGAAGCAGGTGATCTTGCCAGATGATTCTTGATTTTTTCATTCTTTAATAAAATCCTTAATGAGCTGCACTTTATATTTCTTTTTACCTTTAAACCTATTGACGCCTTGAACCATGTGCAAATCCCAAATGTTCAAGTGGGAGGAAAGCTTAGCTGTGTACACTATATAGACAATCATAATGGTGTGGACTACACCAGTCGCTGAAATAGTGCGGCTGGTTTAAATGGGGTTATTCAGTCGATAAGAGCATTGGTAGGAAGGTTGTGTTCTGTCTTTTTTTTTTTTTTTTTTTTTTTTTTTGTAATCTTTCAGTTTGGTGTCTTTTCTGTTATTTTCTGTGGGGCAAGGTTTCATAGCTCAAATACACCCAGCACGGGTAGTCTGGCTCTATTTGGATTTCCAATGGTCAAGCTTTCTTTCCAGGAATAGGCTAAAAAAAAAAAAAAAAGTAACTGATTATGTTCAGAAATCAAATGGCTTATGGTTTCTCAAAAGGAGCTAAAGCTGGAACAAAGTGCAGGAGATGTGGGCATATAACTTGCCATTCTGTACCTCTGCTGTATATGGACAAACTTGAAGTTGCAAGGCTGTCAGCAGTGCTGCTCATGAGCAACAAAATTTCGATAAAATTAAATTAGAAATTATTATACTGTTAGAAATGATTTGGGTTTCTTCTAAAACTTGTAGTATGATTATTTTCAGAAGAGTATGCCTTAGTTTAAGATCTTAATGCATCTCCTACATTATGATGGGTTATTTTTCAGATTCATAGGCTAATGCAACAGGGTAACCCTACAGTGAAATGCTCTGTACTTCTTACGTTCTGCAGGTAATTAGCTACTGCACTTTAGTTCATTACTTCATAGGTGATAAATTACTTTGGGGAAAAATGCTTTTAAAGAGTTTGACAAGTTTAATTAATCTATTAAAACTTTGACTCTTGGATGAATTTACAAGAAACATCTTCCTGTTTCAAGGGCAGCTCAACTACCACCCTCTACCACCACATCAAAATGGCACTGAGTAAGGAGCACGAACAAGACTAGTGAGATAAAGGAAAAAGGTAGTCCTGTACTTGGACACCCAGAGTATAGGCAATTACATGTTTCACTGAACATACAGCAGAATAAAATGTTGCCTTTGTAGTGTCCATGTAAAGTGGTGGCAGATAATGAGTACCCAAAGCAAAAGAAATTCATGTAGTCAGATTCCATGCATTTTCCACTGGGAATGCTTTTATTAAATCACAAAATCAAGGAAAAGAATATTAATATTGTACTCAGAATGTGAATTTGAGTACTCAAAAGGTAAAGCAAGACTTAAGGCTTCCTTAAGTGTTTGCTTTCTGATACATTTTAAAATATGGGTGGTTTTTTTTTCTCTTTTACCTCATTTAAGGTACAAAATAGCTTTAAGAAGCAGCTATTTAGCATTCTTGGTTTTTCTTTCCATATGTTAATTTTTATTTCTAGTCTGCTGTTCAAATCCTGCTCTGAAGGTGGAATTCCAAATTTCTTCAGGATTCTTTCTTTGATACTGTATCTGGTGTTTCTAATACATGACCACTTCAAAAAATATTAATTTAATTTTACCACAACTTTGTAAGTCAAAGTAGTGTAATTATTTGTGTTTTGGTGTCAGTTATATGAGGCAGTAAGAGCAAAAGCAGATGTATATAATTATATGGGCACCCATTTTGAATTGCTGAAAATGTGACCACATCTCAGTGTACTTTGCATTATGAAACACCCAACATGTCAATCAGAAATCAGCTAGCATTAACACAACTTTTTGGTGAGAACATTCAGCAGCTTGGACATCAAGGTTTTGGCCACAAAGCAAATGAAGAAAGAGTGGCCATTTTTTCCACTTTATTTCAGTGACTTTCCTAACTTTACACAGGGGTCTCTAATTAAGACAGAATAGAATCCAGTTCTCAAAAGCATCCTTGACCTGTTTTAACTGTAGTCATCTTTTTCTTTCTTGTCTTCAATTTTACAATTTCTCTTTGCTTGTAACCATCGTTCTCAACAGGAATAGCCATCATTCTTAATAGGAAAGAAGGTTGTTGGTATATGTCTTTATTGCTACATAGCTCTGATTTATTCCAAGACAATTTTATTCCCATTGGAAAATGAGTTAGCAGTTAAAAAAATAATTCTGTAATTGTATAAAGACTGTAGCATCACAAGCACAGACACAAGAAGCTGCAGAAAAAAACCCCCTGTTTTACATATGTGACAGCTGACAGAAACTTTTGTCCCACAATCAAAGTGCCTTAATAACAGTAGGTATGAAAATAACCAAAGCTGCAGAGTGGAACTTGTCCATTAATTTAATGTATGTGTTTTATCAAGTAGATTTGTCTATTTACAGGTTAAATGAAATAAAAGCTCAGCCAAGAACTAAATTCCCAGCTTTTTTCACCTCCTTCCCCCTGCATGGAGTTGGCGTGTACGGATCGAGGTGAAATGTCTCTATCCATTGAACCTTATGCATCAACCTACATATTGACAAGTGTTGAGACTACCATCTAAATGGATTAATGCATATAGGACATTTCTGGCTGTTGATTGAAACTGGATACAAAATGAATAATGAACCACTTGGCGGTTGTGGGGTTCCTAATGGGTGACTGACTCTTAAAACTTTTTCTAGCAGGACACAATAATATTGACCTAGTCCTATAGTGTTAAGTGTGTGGACACAAATGCATGTGCACGTAGTGGGCCTCAGCATGGAGTTTGCCAATTTGTTAGGAAGCATTTCCATCATATGGTACCATACTGCCATGAATGCAGGTCATCAGCAGTGTCAGGAGATCTGTGTCCACCCCACAGACACTTGCTGTTCTTGCTCATGAAAGAGCAGGTAGAACAGAAGGGTGCCTGCGAGGATTTCTTCTGTTTGCAATTCATAAAAGGCCATTTGCTCCAATTTGAGGAGTAAAGGGTGTTTAGCAGCAACATTGGTACTTGCATGCACCTTGAGGCAAAATGTTTTCTTATAGCCCTGTGTATTCACTTTTAATTCTGACTATTAAAAATATTTAGCACTTCTTTTATAATGTGCTTCTGGATTAGCCGTCTTCTGGAAGAAAGGGTAACCCAGGCAACCCAACAGTCTAGCCCTTAGGCAGCCTACAGGCAGTTAGCTTTACAGAATAATAATAATAATAATAAAAGACCCCTCACAGTGCTAGCAGCAAATTCAACAGCATTTTTGAAAGGTGAAAGTCTCTACCTGTAAGGTAAAGCAGAGGGGAAAATGGGCAGCATGACTAAGTGCTAGTTCTGTTAGGTTCATGACAGTGCCCTCGGAGATTTAATAAAATAATATTTTAGAAGATTTTAGAAACAGACTGAACCATGTAAGAACACTGTCCTGAGATGAAGGGCCAGGGTGACAACTGTAGGAGAAAGAAAATTCTGCATGCTCTACAGCAGCAGGGTGAGTTAGTTACACCTTACTCTCTGCAGCAGCAGAGGGCTGAAGACAGCAGTCCCTTCCCACTGTATGGCTTTACTTAGTAGTGGGAGAAGCTGACTTGGTTGTGCAGCACCTATTTGCAGTCTTCAGCTTGTTCTTGCATCCCATGGAAAAGATGACTGCCTGGAGCAGGCTGTGAACTAGATGGACAGCCCTTGATAGGCTCAGGCAGAGAATCCTTCCTCAGCAGGAGGAGACTACTAATTTTGGCATCAAGGCTTTCCTGGAAAAATTCAGATTCACAGACTGAAAGGTTTCAACCACTGTATGATGGATGGCATCTATTTTATCTGTTTAAGTGCTGAATTGAGTTAAATTCAGTTGACAGTTGGTCACAAGTGGTGTTCCCCAGGGCTCAGTACTGGGGCCAGTTCTGTTTAATACCTTTATCAATGATCTGGACGAGGGGATCGAGTGCACCTTCAGTAAGTTTGCAGACGGCACCAAGTTGGGCGGGAGTGTTGCTCTGCTTGAGGGTAGGAAGGCTCTATGGAGGGACCTGGACATGCTGGATCAATGGGCCGAGGCCAACTGTATGACGTTCAACAAGGCCAAGTGCCGGGTCCTGCACTTTGGCCACAACAACCCCATGCGGTGCTACAGGCTTGGGGAAGAGTGGCTGGAAAGCTGCCTGTGTTGGTCGACAGCCAGCTGAAGATGAGCTGGCAGTGTGCCCAGGTGGCCAAGAAGGCCAATGGCATCCTGGCCTGTATCAGAAATGGTGTGGCCAGCAGGAGTAGGGAAGTGATTGTGCCCCTGTACTCGGCCCTGGTGAGGCCGCACCTCGAATCCTGTGTTCAGTTTTGGGCCCCTCACTACAAGAAGGATGTTGAGGTGCTGGAGCGTGTCCAGAGAAGGGCAATGAAGCTGGTGAAGGTTCAAGAGCACAAGTCTCATGAGGAGCGGCTGAGGGAACTGGGGTTGTTTAGCCTGGAGAAGAGGAGGCTGAGGGGAGACCTCATCGCTCTCTACCACTACCTGAAAGGAGGTTGTAGTGAGGTGGGTGTCGGTCTCTTCTCCCAAGTAACAAGCGATACGATGAGAGGAACCAGCCTCAAGTTCTGCCAGGGGAGGTTTAGATTGGACATGAGGAAAAATTTCTTCACCGAAAGGGTTGTCAAGCACTGGAAGAGGCTGCCCAGGGAAGTGGTTGAGTCCCTATCCCTGGAGGTATTTAAAAGACGTGTAGAATGTGGTGCTTAGGGACATAGTTTAGTGGTGGACTTGGCAGTGCTAGGTTAATGGTTGGACCTGATGATCTTAAAGGTCTTTTCCAACCTAAACGATTCTATGATTCTAAGTTTCTGTTACTAATTTAAGGAATGATTTGGCTGAATCATTGGAGAGGAGTGATTCCCCAGGAGGTACAAGACTGCTCCTTGCCTTGGACAGTAACTGAGCCGGCTCCAGGGAAAGAGGGACCATGGGGTGTAAGAGGCCAGGGGAGCAGGAGCCTAATGTGAAGGGGCAGATAAAGTACAGAAAGGAGTGAGGAGCAGACCTTCAGGCCACAGAGGAGATGGCAAGAGATTTGTATGGGCCAGAGGGGCCTAGGCAGGGTTTGTTAAAACTCAGAAAAGATGTGTTTAGAAACAAGGGTCTGCCCTGGTTCTGTGAGTTCTCCCTCATTAAAATGGTAACTATTCTAATTAACAGTCCACTAACCCCTTGTTTATTGTTTTATTTTTATTTTAAAAGCCTTTCAGATATATTTTGGCTAGTTCAGTCTAGGAGAGACTCTAGAGCTTAAAGCTTTGGCTAGCTGGGGATCTGGTCTTACCGGGCGGCTGCACAATGTACAGGGCCTGGAATTGAAGAAACATATAGCTGTTAAGAAAGTAATGGTTATGTCTTCATTTTGGCTGGATATACTTCTTCCAGCCTTACTGTAGTGTATGTTGTACATGGAAGACTTGAGAATTGCAGTCAGGACCCTGTGATTTGTAGGAGTACCTCTGTAGAAATGCTTTATTTTTGAGATACGTGAAACTTTGCACAATCTTGATATATATGATCCATTGACCTTGAGTTACTGAGTGATTTTGTTAGGAGCTTCGTAACTTGTGTTCACAGTTTGCGATTCCTGTGTTGGGGAGTGTCTGTTCACTTCTTCCCTTAGGTTTTCTGATGCCATTCATTATATACAGCAGGTCAGTAGAGGATTAATATAATTATTCTTGGCTGTTGGGTTTTTTAAAATTTATTTCAACTGTGATCAAGTTTTTGTCAAGATTTTCAGTTATTTCTTTTGTTATGGTAGAGAGGAGAGATGCTTGCTGGGAGATCAAGATGGATCAATGTGTGTGTTAGATACTTAAATAAAGGTAATGAGTTGCGACTATCCCACATCCCAAAGAGAAAAAATTAAAAAGCTTGATAAAAATTAATTTGTTAGGTGAATGGGGCAGATTACTTTATTGGAGATATGCTGCTATACAATAATGCAATAACTTCTTCTAGGTTATTGTTGCAACATGGGATCTATTGTACCCATCTGTTGGGGCGGAGACCTTATCAAGATGGACCTAAATCAATTTCTTGTTATTTGGGTTTCTACAGTTGCATTTGGTTTTGTTTTTTCCTTTTATTGACAAACTTTACATCTAAGTTACAATAATATGTGCATATTCTTTATTTAGAATATTAGTTTTTCATACTGGGAGAGTGGGGTGAATATAGTGAAATCAGACTGAAATCTCTGGTCCCCGCTACATACAGACACACATGCTATTTGCTTTGTGTATTAACCTTAGAATTTTTTGTCCCTCACAATACGAAAGACATGTTCATTTGTGTGTCCATATCACCTGCGTATTGCTGCTCTTCCTACTTCTAGGGGGTTAAATTAAGTTTACACAACCTTGTCTTCAAGCTATTGGTAAGAATGTTCAAAGTACAAAGGTGTTAGCATGAGTGTGTGTGGGCGTGTGTGTGCACATGTGCATTGTATGCATGTGCAAAGGCAAAGGGAAAATACAGCAAGGTCTTAAGGCATAAAATGAAATTTTAAGTTTGTAAGGTTTTTTTTTTTTTAAAGTGTATGTGTAGTTGGGTAAAGGTGATTTTTTAAAAAGGATGCTGTAGCGCACATACGTGCACAGGACTCTGGGAGCATTTCTTAGGGAATCTTGTAAATCGAAGAGCTCTTTGGACCCCTTAGTGAGTACATCAACTGTCTGTCCTAATCACTTAATCTTTTATTATAATTGAAGTATGTAATAGCTCAAAGTTAATGAGCTGCATCAGGCACATTGTATGTTTTTACGGTGTATGTTTTTCTCTGCAAGAGATTTTTGAACTTCTTCAGCTAAATGTATAGCAGGTATAAACCTATTTAGCTGTAATTTAGTAGCCTAACTTACATTAGATGATTATTGTCCCTGTGATTTTTACCGGATAAACTAAATGGATGAAACTTGTATGAATGGTTGAAATGTATGTTCAGCAATGACAGATTTTTCTTTTGGTCTTTATGAGCTGGTATATTATTTTTTTGAGAAGCTGAGGTTTTGAAGTAACTTCAGATTCATGATTCAAAGAGAAGATCAAATAAAGTGTTAAAATAGCTATGAAATCTGACAGAGAATGGTTGAGTGACATGGATTTCATCCCACCCCCTCCCTGCTTTAAATTGATCTACATGACAAACAAATGTAAATTATTAAAAATCTCCGTGTGTATGAATTTGTGTGTGTAAAAAAAAAAAGTATTTAACTAACAGCAACCTCAGCTGCAAATTACAGCAGATCACAAAAAAAGAAATGTGCATAGAAACAGGTTTTTTTCACTTAGAAAATATTGCCATTACTTATTCTTCCTGTCTAAAAAGCCACTTGGAAAATGTGATTTCTTAAATAGTTACTTTAATATGCTGTGATATAGAGCTGTATTTAAGCAAAAGATACAGGGCATATTGATTTTACTAGTAAAGCTGGACTAGACTCTTTTACTTCCACTAGCTTGTTAGTACTTTGAGACTCTAAATTTCCTATCTGACAATCTTTTCTGGCTGTATTTTGCAATTTGTTCTAGCCAAATAAGTCCTTTAGGATTACTTTTTCCAAAGGTGAGCCTAATAGAACTATATCAAATATTCCTAGAAGTGAAGATCTACTAGTTCAGAGCAAAGGGGTAGCCAAGTCCATGCGACAGAAGCATATAAATGTAGGTAATAGCATTCAGGAGCTCTATAAAGTGAAAACCGTAATACACTGTAACAGGACTGTGAAATGTGGTAGTCAGTCAGTGATTTTGTGGAGTCTAAAATTATATGAAGAAAGGAGTTTAAAATGTCATTTATCTAAAGAGTGTACTACTCTAGCAGCAGCAGAGACAGTTTAATACTAGTTCTTAATAAAAATAATCCTTAATAAAAATACTTGGGATGATTTTGTCTTGTCTCTTAGTTGAACGGCTGTTCCAGATAAGCACCAGAATGAGGGAAACTGTAATCAAAGTCTCCTCAAGAATGGCAGTAATATATTCTATACCTTCCTTATGTTTGCCACTGAATAGTTAAACTGAGTGTACATTTTTAAGAATATTGCTTTTATTAAATCAAACGATCAGAATAATTTACTAAAGAAAAAACTGAACCCTGAGTATTAAATGACTTGATTCCAAATTCTTGGCCATTGTTCCTGAGCTCGTCACAAAACTAGAAGATCCCTGAGATCTTGTTTCTCTTGTCTTTTTCAAGTAATCTGAGGGACCAGAATTCAAGGCAGGTATTCCCGGGGTCTGATGGTTAAAAATAAAGCTGATTTTTTTTCTTAGCGCATACCAATTGGCAGTTTTGTTATATCTTCACAGACCACCATTTTATATCAAATAGTACGGTAGAACATAGCAATGTACTCTTGCTGTTATTTCAAGCTGCTTTCAAACTCCTTATCTGTGAGTACCCCTTTCCTTGTTATGGTGGGTGGAGGGTTTTGTTTTCATTTTTGATTAGCTGCTCATTTCAGCTGTGCAGTCACCTAAGTAGGAACCTTCACAGCACAACAAGGAGGTGGATGAAACTTCTTCCCAGAGCTGATGACATTTTGTAGATAACAAGACGGGGGCTGAAACCACCTTGCTTTTATTTTGGATGCTACTCTTCTGCCGAACACTGTGAGTAGCAGAAGTTACCAAGCGCTTATTGGATTCCGATCTGGCCTCCGTGTCTCTAAGAATAGATGCTATTTATTAGATTTCTTTGTTTGGAATAATGACATATACAGACCTGCCATAAAGTGCTATACCATAAATTACAAATAATCTGAAAAAAATTATTCATTATTAGCAACTTATTTAAATCTGATAGTTTAGAAATCTTAACATATCCTTGTAGAAAAATCAGGAAATAATACCTTTTTATAAAATTTACTGTGGATGTATACACATATGTCTTGATACCAGTGCTATGATTTTAACCACACTGTCCCCTGCATGAAGAAATTGTGGTACAAATCCAAACATCCATGCGGTGCCTTTGTGTGTGTGCTGGCATGCAGGATAGGACTGTGTTTCTGTCAAATGTACCAATGCCAAGACATGCCAAAAAAGAGGCAAATGGTTTTGAGGGGGTGATACTTAATTCTCTTGAGAAGTAATAGCCGCCTCAGGTACACCTGATAACCCCAAAGTGCCTTTTGATGTTTCTATTGATTAGGCATAGCTAGAAGTCTCTTTTGTAGGTTGCATTGATTTTACACTTGCTGAGAATTCGTCTGTTCTTGATACAAAGAAGGCCTCTTGTGCAGAGCAAGAAAAGGGGGGTCATCTGAAACAGATCTGTATAAACAGGTGCCAAATTAGCTCATGTGGGTAGAAAAGGCAGAGGTGAGAGATTAATAGTATATTGTTCAGTCTAAAATTGCTGTCAGTGTGTTTTCAGCCAACACCTAGCCAAAAGCTAGGTATGTGAGCCTTCCCCCAAGATAATTCACTGAAAAATGTGTGTAGTTGTACACAAATTCTTGAATATGGACTGAAGGAAACAAGTAATAGTTTAAGCATACAAATGGTTGAAACTTTCTTTTAGTGAGGTTACACGAAAGACTTGCGTTCGACCTTGTGGATACATTAGAAACCTTGTTTCACTAAAACTAAATATGATGATTTGAAATGATGAAAGTTCAGGCCTGATATATAGCAATGCTCTGAGATGATTTTGAAAAAGCAGACAGTGAAGGCTGTCATAGAAAAGTCCTAACGAATAAATGAGAGAGACTAATTACCATTAGAGCTTGGCAGGGCATTTACGATGCTTCAGAATCCAAACAACAGTATGGTAACTATATGAGCCTTAGAAAGAAGGGGCTTATAAATTGAAAAGTTCTTTGTAGTAGATGTGGTAAGTAGTAGGCTTAGATGTAGGCAGAATGCACAGAATAAAATAGCTGAGGAAATGATGTAAGTTCATATTCAGAGCTGCACTGTGGATATTTTCAGATTCCTAGACTAATTTTAACTATTTCCTTCTTCAATTCTCCCACCTTCTTGCCTCCCCCCGCCCTTAATTTTGCAATACAGACTAATTGCCCTAATGAGAATCAGAAAGGCTATATAATTTAGATTGCCACAGAGAGCTTCCAAGCAGTTTGTGAGCATGAGGTAGGAGTCTTGAGGTGAAATGACAGGTTTGAACTGTAGTGGGTGTAAGTTTTTGCTTTCTTTGCATTGAGTGCTATTGACCACTTTTGTCCTCTGGGGGTATAGTTAGGTTTTCATGGAACACAGAAATCTTTCAGATGATAAGAAGAAGTTCCCACTGACTGGAAAAGGGGAAACATAACCCCCATTTTTAAAAAGGAAAAAAAGGAAGACCCGGGGAACTACAGGCCAGTCAGTCTCACCTCTGTGCCTGCGAAGATCATGGAACAGATCCTCCTGGAAGCTATGCTGAGGCACCTGGAGGACAGGGAGGTGATTTGACACAGCCAGCGTGGCTTCACCAAGGGCAAGTCCTGCCTGACTAACCTAGTGGCCTCCTATGATGGAGTGACTACAGCAGTGGACACGGGAAGGGCTACAGATGACGTCTATCTGGACACCTCTTTAAGGCCTTTGACACGGTCCTCCACAACATCCTTCTCTTTCAACTGGAGAGGTATGGATTTGATGGGTGGACTGTCCGGTAAAGGGTGAGGAATTGGTTAGATGGTTGCATCCAGAGGGTAGTGGTCAACAGCTCAATGTCCAGATGGAGACTGGTGACGAGTGGCGTCCCGCAGGGGTCTCTATTGGGACCGGTACTGTTTAATATCTTCATCAACGGCATAGACAGTGGGATCGAGTGCACCCTCAGCAAGTTTGCAGATGACACCAAGCTGAGTGGTGCGGTCGACACACCAGAGGGACAGGATGCCATCCAGAGGGACCTGGACAAGCTTGAGAAGTGGGCCCGTGTGAACCTCATGAGGTTTCACAAGGCCAAGTGCAAGGTCCTGCACCTGGGTCGGGGCAACCCCCCACTATCAATACAGGCTGGGGGATGAAGGAATTGAGAGCAGCCCTGCTGAGAAGGACTTGGGGGTACTGGTGGAGGGAGGAAAAGCTGGGCATGAGCCAGCAATGTGTGCTCGCAGCCCAAAAGGCCAGTCATATCCTGGGCTGCATCCAAAGAAGCGTGGCCAGCAGGTCGAGGGAGGTGATTCTGCCCCTCTACTCTGCTCTGGTGAGACCCCACCTGGAGTACTGCGTCCAGCTCTGGAGCCCTCAGCATAAGAAAGACATGGACCTGTTGGAGCGGGTCCAGAAGAGGGCCACGAAAATGATCAGGGGGATGGAACACCTCTCCTATGAAGAAAGGCTGAGAGAGTTGGGGTTGTTGAGCCTGGAGAGGAGAAGGCTCCGGGGACACCTTATTGCAGCCTTTCAGTACTTAAAGGGGGCTTATAAAAAAGATGGTGGCAAACTTTTTAGCAGGGCCTGTTGTGACAGGACAAGGGGGAATGGCTTTAAACTAAAGGGGGGTAGATATAGACTAGATATAAGGACGAAATTTTTTACGCTGAGGCTGGTGAAAGACTGACACAGGTTGCCCAGAGAGGTGGTGGATGTCCCATCCCTGGAAACATTCCAGGCCAGGTTGGACGGGGCTCTGAGCAACCTGATGTAGTTGAAGATGTCCCTGCCCACAGCAGAGAGGTTGGACTAGATGACCTTTAGAAGTCCCTTCCAACCCAAACTATTCTATGATTCTATAACATAAAAATGTGTATGACTTTCTTGTATGGACATTAAAGATCCAGAAGTGTTTACTCTAAAACCAAAACTATCTTAATTTACTTGTCCAAACAAACTTCCTGTGTACTTTGAGTGGGTTACTGGCCTGTCCAAACATCCATTTTAGTTGTGTTTTAACTGTCCTTTCAAGTTTCTGGACCTCTCCATGCTGTTCTCTCCTGCCCTCTCCCTTGCGCAAAAAGAGGCGGATAGTTGGCTCTATTTGTCATCCAGCAAGAAGCACATTTGTCATCAACGGGGAGCTTGTGCTACTGGCCTCCAAACTGGCTGCTGCCTTTCGTGGAAGGGATCTTTGTCAGTAGAAATTTAAACCACGAAATCCTGACAAATGTGCCTGTCCATAAGGAAGGCAATGTCTGCAGTTTTCTAACCAACCTGAAGTAATTTGTAACTCTAGAAAACAATAAACTTACAATGAACCCAATTTACCCAAGGGCAAAGCTTAAGACATCTGCCCCTGTTTTGATGATGAGTGTGAAGAAACAAAACAATAAGACTTGTTATGAATGCTCTTCAGGGCATAGATAGTTAATGTATTGGATTTGCAGTGAGGCTATTTGAGAAGATGCTGCTAACCATTCACTGTGGATTCTTGTGCTTTCCTTTCAGTTTTCTGCAAATATTAGATCCTGAAATTATCAGTATGAAAAGATAACTTTTTTTGATGGAGAAGGTGTAGAAAAGGAGCACTTTTAATTTGGACTGTGCAGTGATCTGAGGAGCATGGGCCATCATGAGGAGCTCCATGGGCCATCAAACTGCCACAGTCAATGGAGCAGCAAACTGCAGCATGAGGATGGGCAGGGCAGGGGCTTCAACAGCAGCCTGTCCTGTAAATAGGTTTGTGCTCTTCTCTGGCATTAGCATGGCTCCTGTGAGCCATTGGCTCATGCCATGAACAGTTCAGGTGCTTCTGTGAGCTCGTCTTTTAAACAGCTTCTGTGCTTTTGAGTTTAAAGGGAGAAATGCTGATCTAGGGCAAAGATCTGCTCTGTCTGAGGTTTCTGTCAGCTGTAAATGTGTTCTTTTAGGACTTCTTGTAAGTTTCCAGCCCAAGTTCTCATAAAAATATCACCTTATTTCTGCCTGAGAGCTGAACTGTCTGAGACAGTTTGGTTGCTGCTGCATTAGGATGCCCTTTGCCCCAGGTGAGAGGTTTGCTGTTTTCTTGACTGTAAGTAAACCCATTCATGCAACATAGACAAGTCAATAATAGAGGATTGTATCACCTCTGATGTTACATACATGACGCTTATGTGACACAATGCTTGAACAGTTCATCCTACAAACATGTTAGTGAGAACAAAGGATTTACCACCAACCATAAAGAAAAATGGGTAGGAAAATCAGTGGCTCAACTAAGTAACACTTTCCTTCTTCCAGAACTTACTTGGTCAGTTCAGGAGATGAAACCTGAGAAGCACTTTGTATTCCCTCTTTCTGAAAGACACAAAGTAATACAACATGTGAATGTTAACACAGAAACAGGCAGATACAATGGTTAAGTCTATTTTCTGTGGAAAATGTCAAAATATTCTGACTTTTGTAGAGTTGTCCGATTCTGTGGTGTAAATGATATCATCTGCTTTCCATAATCTCATCTTCAAGTGAAACAGGGGTTAAAACTCTTATGCTCAGGGCAAGGGTGGGTTGTTTTGTTTTTTTTTTTTTTTTTGCAGAGCCAGAATGTTGCAAAAGTTAAAAGCAAGCCAGAATGAGAAGGAATCCTAATAAAAAATTAAAATATCCTTCTTTAACCTTTTCTAAATACATCTGTCTGATCTGAAGCAATTTCTGAAAGAATTTATTGAAATCCATGTTATCTGAAGATGGAGAGTGTCTGAAAGTAATTAACAAAACCCATAAATTTTCAAAAAAGTCAGCTATGACAGGTATTTAAATACAATTCTTCAGAGTAGTTTAGACATGTTATCCTTACATGGTAAATGTAAAAATAATTCCAATATCTGGATTTTGTGACTGGTAATCCAGCATTCTCCTTTATTTAAACAGACTTCTCAACTGTGTTAGATCATTCATACAGCGAGACAACTGCCTGCTACAGGAATAATTACTCTCTCTTTTTTCCCCATGCATCTTTCTGTATCCATGTGTATTCTTATCTTTTATTTTGTTTTGTTGTTCTTTGTTCTATACTTGTGTAACACTTAAATTATTAGGTTCTTAATCTCTAAATGGGAATCTTAGGCCCAGTGGGAATCTGGAAATAGCAGCAATCTATCTTGTTACCAATTTAGTTATGTGTTTGTGACACTTGCTGAAATATTTGAAATGGTAGAAGATTCTTGACAAGCATTGTCTCACCAAAGTCTGTTCCCAGAAAAGTAGATTAATATAAAACTGTTTCAACAGATTAATATTAAACTGTTTCCCGAGAACAGTTATCAACGCTTCAATTTTAAATTGCAGGAATTACAACTGGGATTCAGCTTGGTTCTTGCTTGGATCTGGTATTATTGAGTAGCTTTGCTAACAGCTTGGGTAGTTGAATGGGATATGTGGTTATTAAGTGAACAAATGGAATAGGTAAAGAGTGGCTGCATGTGCTATAAAAGAGAAGACTGGGATTTAAAATAATCGTGACAAAAATGATTAAAAAAACCTGTCAAAGAATAAAGTAAGATTCAGCTAGTGAGGATGCACACACTGCGCTGTACTCGTGCTTCCTTTATGCTTCCTCTCAATCCGACTGCTTTGTTTCAAGACTCTCCTTGCAGTTCCCTGGTCACTGCTTAACCTGGTTGATGGTCAGCTTCCTCCTCAGCAGTATTGGTTTGGGGCAAGTACTGTTTGGGGTATTTGATTCGTTTTTAGTATTTTTATTCACTTCCCTATCTTAATTGCTCGTTACCCAGGACATTTTTGCCAAGGGTGGGCTGTGGGAGCACCCCCACAAGCAGTGCCACATGTGCAAAAATGTCAGATCACTGTACAGAGGGGAACATTACTCGTGTCTCACAAGAAATAATTTCTCTCTTCTGTTCAGTACTACTAAGCTCAAACAGCCTCGTCCTAGTTTTAGATTCTGCACCGATGTAGACCGTGGAGAAGTCTACTAAGAAATACCAGTTTAGAAAACTGACCATAGGAAATACTGTAGCAGAAGGGCTTATTTGATCTAGAGGGGTGACTGATGTGGAGTTAGTAACACTTGAAAGATTCCCTCTCCCCTGCCAAAGGTTACAAAAGTGGAAGGAGATAACTGTTCTTTTTTTATACTGTTCAAGGGGTAAGAAGTAGTAAGTTTAGACTGAAGCCAAAAACATCCATATTAAACATCAGGAAGTAGTTTTTTACCACAAGGGCAGTGAAAAGTTTGTTGAGGAGGTTGAAGTTGTCTCCAGTATAGGAGAATTTTAAGAAGTTGTGGTAGCATCTTTCAGGATTAGGTTAGGCAGCGTTGCTCATTTCTTAAAGCAGAGAGACCGACCAGATAATTCAACAAGTTTTCTCTCAGTAATTTCCCCCCCTCCCCCCTTGTTTATGGGCTGATGTTCTGTTTTAAATTATAGAGCTTTAAAGTAATAGCTTGGTTGTAGTCCTTTATACACTGTAGTTAAAGCATATAATATCACCATTCAGTCTCCATTACGGTCAATGAGATTTTTCCATTGGAAACATATGTGTGAATATATATATATATATAAAATTGTCCATCTATATTTCCATTATGAAGGACCACAAGAAGTAGCATAAAAGGGGTGGAACCATAATCCCCCCTTCTGTATTCACTAATGTAGGAGAAAGTGATTTGTTTACCTAATGCCAAGCTAAAAACCTCGAACTAGCTTTATAAAAATTTTAAAGCTGAGGTTTTTTTTGGTGTGGGAAAAAAAAATTCCTTCAAGAAGTGAAGCAGTGTAATAATGAACTGCTCAAGAAAGAGGAAGTTTTAATTTGAGAGTGTTGAAATGTATGATTTGGCAGTGCTAAAAGAAGGTGTTTTAAGAACGCTAAATGGAAAGCATTAATGGAATGGAAAGTCTATGCATGCTTGTTTTGGCTTTTGATACAAAGATTGAACTTCCTGTTCAAACCCAGTGATTTTGAAGAGTAGCTAGTTCAACTATGATCCAAACTTTCTGTTGCCAACAGAAGTATGTTTAATTGACAATATCATATTTTTTGGTGGGGGGTTGGCTGCTTTGGCTAGGTTCTGCCAGAGACGACACTGCTTGAACACCTAATTTCATAGTGTGACTCTTAATCAAAATGAATGGTTTGTGCATACCCTATGTGTATACTTTGACAGGGTTATGCTGGAAGTATCTCAGTCCTATTTGCAAATAAAATAGCAGCTGATTCTTTAACTGGCTGTTAACATACTCCTTTAACCAGCAGGTCTCCTCCTGAAGTCTTTAGGTGTATGGCAAAATCATTGTCTAATTTATATGGCAACTTTCATCTGGGCAAGTAATTTCTGTGTTCCTCAGGTCCAATGCCATTCTTTTATCTAGGTAGATGAATTTAATCAGCGGTAGGGTTTTTTATGTCTTTGGCATGTGTTGCCTGTGATAGCCTTTTGGTTCTTGTCATTCAGCCAGTTGCTTTTATTCAGTTGATTGGTTTGTAATTTTCTGCTCTCTGTTACCGTTATCGTGGATATTATTCCCTTTTCCCAAACTCTTGGGTGGCTACAGTGTACACCAGTGCATACGCCCGAGTTTGGATTCTGGAACATTGGTGCATAACTGGGGATGCCAGTTAAGCCAGAGAAGTGCTAAGAAGAGGCATATGTTTGGTTAAAAAGAACTATGATGTATAGAAATCTATATAAATTCTATCTATTTTACATTATAAATGTCAAGTCACTATAATCAGAAGAAGAATTGCCAAATAAGCTTTAAAACTAATGACAAAAGAATATCAGCCTTATGGCACAGAATCAGCTCCTGATGGACACGGCATCGTATGACAGGTGGACCTTTACACTGACCAGATATGGCTTGCTTTGTGATTGTATAGCTGCTTAGTTCCTTGATGAGCATCAGCAAGAGACCTTACTGCATGTCTTTGGGAAATGGAAGTAGAATATATAATTTACTTTGTCCGTTTGCTCATTGACTCCTTCAGAGAAATAGATTTGGAAAGCATGACTTCCCTTTACAGAAGATACTTAGGCTCTTCCTTAATTATCATATCAATCTACATTAGTTTATTTAGGGCATTCCTCATGCCCGGATCTTCCCTAAAGCCGTTAAAAATTGCTACATATTTGCCATCAAGGCAATTTAAACAATGAGTTACTGATAGAATTAATAGTTTGGATATTTTATCCCTGAGTTCTTTTAGAACTTAGGTAAATAATGGTGATTAGTCACTGTCCAACATGTCAGTTTGTTCTACAAGTATTTGTACTGATGTTTTAATTTCAAAAAGTTCCTCCAATACATTCTTTGTTTAAAAAAAAATAAATTTTGGCACACAAGCAGTCTGCTTGATAAATCAAGATATGAGAAAATCCTTTAGCTTTTTTGCTGTGTTCTATCTTCTGTGACCGTTCTTTTTTTTTTCTTTTAAATTTCATCATCTGTTTGCCCTCTCTAGCAAGGTTGTGTTCCTGAGAAAAATCGTTGTTTACTAATTTTCATGTCTTCAAGTTGCTTCTCAATCCCTTTGGGCCAGCCTAGTGTTTACATTTAAGCTGTCAACATTTATAATCCTCCCTACTACTTGATTTAGGCATAACTTCATCTTCTGCAAAATAGCCTTCTTACTTCCAAAAGCTTTCTTACCTGGTTTTTTAGAGAGTATGTCTTTTATTGTCTTTGTAAACCTTTTTGGACAGGTGAAATGCATTTCCACTGGGCCTACAGTACAGTGTCTATAAATAGACTCTGTTTTTTGTCTGAATATTTTCATCTTTTAGATGGCTTTTTATCTTTTGAAGAGAGCTGTTATGGTTGTGTACTTTTTTTTTTTTTTTTTTTTTTTAAATTAAGCACCGCTACAGTTTATTTTCTGACTTGCTGCTCTTGTAAGATGCGGAGTCCAGGTATGTTATTGTCACAGGTGCCAAGTGGCTCTTCAGGTGTGCTTTAAGCCAGGTCCTGTATGCTGCTTCAGACCAGTGCCCAGAGGTGCTTCTCCACTCGTGGTGCCCCAGACTGCTTCCTTTGTGTAGTTCTCATCGACAGCAGCTAGAAGTTCAGTCTCAGCATCACAACTGAATATGATGATGTGCGGCCCAGATGGGGGGGTAACTGAGGTTTCCCATTGCTGTTGTGTTTTCCCGGCTTTGTTAGACCCCTTGATCTCTCACAGCACGCTAACGATCACTGCCACTTTCCTGTCTGGGCTGTTGGTAAGGCTGATGCTTTCTCTGCTACGGAAGGACTTCACTAACTAGAATACATACACATAGTGAACATGTGTATATATATAATGTGTGTGCATATGTATAGATGTATATATTTACACACAATATCAGGCACAGAAATTAATTATCACAGAATTATACTAGAGTTTGCTTCATATACTACAGTTCCCCTTCACTTCTCAGAGCAAAACTGCATATCAGGTTAGTGCTGAGAATTATCAGCAGGTCTAAAATTACTATTGCTATCAAATTTCTTTTCCTGGATTCCTGACTTTGTGAACAGCAGTGTCCTTTGCCATAATTTTAAAGAAGTGACCTTCTATGCTTTCTAGAAGAAAGAAGACAACACCTCAGAAAGAAACTGTATTTTATCTTCCTTAGGTCTTTGATGTTTTGCTTCACATGTATCTTATTCAGTATGCAAAAGAAGTATTTGTTTCTCATATCACTTTCCTGACAAATTTCCTGTGCTCTGTTCTTTAAGATAGGAATCTCTTCTCAGCTTTGGTAGAGAGAAATTTTGTTTGTTGGGGGTTTTGTTTGTTTTGTTTGTTTTGTTTTCATTTGGTATTTAATACATTTTTAATTCTTTTAAAAACAGTTATGTGTCTGTCTGAGTTCATATTACTTTAAACGATTGCTTGATCAGCTAATGATTTCCATGTATTCAATTGTTCCTACCATCATTCTTAGAAGTTTTGCTAGTGTTTGGAAAGATCTTGCACAACAGGGAATGATCAAAACTCAAAGTCACTCCATAAGAAATAGCACACCAAAGTAGAAATATGCCAAATTACCCAGAGACAATTTGGACGGCTGGCAAACAGGGTAGCCTGCTGGTTTGTGAACAGCGTAGGTAATTTGCCACTCAACTCTCCTCTATTTGCTTCAATAAGCTGTAGGGTACTCAGTACCCTACTATCTGTTATCTATATGTCTATGTTTCTCTGCACTGTCAGTGTCTAACAGTAGTTCTGCTTCATTTTGCCTGTGTCTGTCTTTCACTCTCAGCTTGATGGAAAACCTTTAAAAAAGAAGTGTGTGGTGTTTGGGGGGGCTGGGATCCAACAGTTGATACATCATAGTGCACCTATGTAGTCTAGTCTAAAAACCATAGTTGAAAAGGAATAAAAAAGATGAATCTAATACACCTAAAATATAGTTCACAACACTATATGAAAATAAATCAACAAGTTCTCATAATGCAACTAGGAAGAGTGTTCAAGTCATATAATTTTCAATCAACAGTCTCATAAACAAAGTGTTATAAAATGTGAACCGTATCTGTGCAATACAAAGATTGTTTAACAGTGCTGGTCAGTCATTCTTGTTACACCAGAACTGCAACTCCATTTAAATAGAAGGGCAATAGGGTTTTTTTGGTGTTTGGGGAAAGGAGAATAGAAATTAATAACATGGTGGGTAAGTTGGAGGAAAAAAGGAAAGAGAAATCCTTAGCTTTTTTTTTTAAATGTATGTATATGTTCATGCTTGTGTGATAATTTCCTGTTGCTTTCCTTTTGTATTGGCATTGTCCGAGTACAGCGTGGACCCCCCAGCAAAAAAGACTGACACTGCTGCTTATGCAGGCTCCTGAAAGGCAATGACATTTCTAGCAGAACGGATTTCAAAGTTAGAGCCTTTGTTGTTCTGTGAAGAGTGAAACAAATCTGTTGTTATGGTATTTGGATGTATCGATTTAAAGTCTGGACAGAATTTTCAGTATTGCATTCTTAGAGTTTATTAGCTAGCAGTTATTTACTATTTGTTTTCTGTTAGATGGCTGATATGTACATTTATGATTTTTGTTTCTGCAACATTTTAAAAAATATAGTAGTATGTAACTGAGGAATATTTTTGTATGAATACATTAAAACCGTATTTTTAATTAATAGATAATTTATTGATTACCCATATAAAGTAAACTGAGTTAACACAACTGCATATTTTACAATACATTGAGGTTGTTGGGAATATTTCTTTGCTGAGATATCTATAGACTTTGAATGAAATGGGGTGTTACTTTTTTTTTCCTTATCCACCCCCACCCAGTAAATGTTGCTGTGTTAGCAACAAGAAATTATTTGTGTGAGAAACTAGAAAAATACTTTAGCTGCTTGACTAGGAATTAGCTGTGCCATTTGATGCGAAGTGAGCAGCCAAGATGCTAAAAGTCCTCAGACAGAGCATATCTAGTAGCATAATAGTAGAAAACCCTAAAAAATAGTAAAAAACTATATCTGCTTTCTTTCCAGAAAATGAATACATAAAGTATCATTTTTTTCAAATAAAAATAGATAGTAAATATACACATGTTGGAAACGCACCAAAAAAATGGCATTACATCAGGAAAAATAACTTGTTTGATATAAACTGTTCTGAGTGTTACCCCAGTATTACTTTTAGAAACTTTCATTGTTGTGGTTTGGTTATAAAAACAGTTGTTGTGACCACCTGATGTCACAACCGTGTCTCAGACAAGCAGTCAAGGATGGAAAAATCAAATATCCCTTATGCAGTTTTATTTCATTAAGGTGATTGGGGCACGGCAGCCTGTTGGGGGTTGCAGTCACTAGTCCGTAAATAGGGATTTTCCGTTCTGATTTATCGTCTCTCTGAGCGCAGTGCTGTGGACTCGGGAGGGTAGTGTCTGGAAGTGACCGTAGCTCTGTATGCTTTCACTGGCTACGTGCCAGCTGCTGATGGTTGTACGGCTGTGGAGAACAGGCGGTGTTTGCCGGGCAGGGCACTGGGCTTGAGGGAAAGCCGAGGTGGGTATTTCTGCCCAGCAGCACACTGGGCTGCTCTGATATTCTCCAGCGTTAGGTCCACCGCGGGGTTTGGGTGTTTTTCTCGAGTTTATTCCATCATCTGAACAGGGATGCCTTTCAGAGGGCCGTACACAAATGGCAGCGCTTCCTTCTCTCATCTTCTGCCTATGTCGTATATTTAAATAAAAATGCTGCCAGGACAAGAGGTGTTTGACAGCAGGGCTCACAAATACCTCTGGTGCATGGGAGAAGGCCTGCGTTGTGGGGAGCCCTTCCCGCAGGGAGGACCAGGCCTCCTGGGGAGCTCCAACCCTGGGGCAGGATGCCTGGGCCCGACAGCTGGGGCAGGGCCAGGTCTGTGCCCCTGCCTGGGCCAGAGCACACAGGGGGCCCCTGCGGGAGCCAGAGGCTCTGCCGAGAGCGATGTCCCCTGTGGTTGAGGCCCCACAGGGTACGGTCCCCGGCCCCCTCTACCCCAGCTACCCGGCCTGTCGAAGGCCACGGCTCAGCCAGTCCAGCTCCTGAGGGCGGACACAGCTCTTCAGGTTCAGGATGGCCGGCTCAGGGGGAGACACATCCTTGCCTGCAGGAGGTGGACCCGGGCAGGGGTCTGCATCCCACAGGGAGGGCAGCAGCCTGCACAGCACCAGGCTGGCATGGGGGAAGAGGGATGGGGTCTTACTGTGAGGCCTTTTGGCTGTTTCTGAAAGGTTTTGGTGGTCGGGAGAGGTTTCTGAGGACTGGAAGATGGACTCCAAGTTGACCATGAGCCAGCAACGTGGCCTTGTGGCAAAAAAGGTCAACAGCCTCCTGAGCTGCATTAGGAGGAGTGTTAACAGCAGGTCAAGGTAGGTGATCCTTCTCCTCTCCTCAGCCCTGGTGAAGCACACCTGGAGTGCTGTGTCCAGTGCTGGGCTCACCAGTGCAAGAGAGACAGGGACATACTGGAGCGAGTCCAGGGAAGGGCCACAAAGTTGATTAAGGGACTGGAGCATCTGTCTTTATAAGGAGAGGTTGAGAGAGTTGGGACTGTCCAGGCTGGAGCAGAGAAGGCTCAGGGGATCTGATCCATGTGAATAAATACCTGATTGGGGGAGTAAAGAAGAGGCAGCCAGGCTCTTCTCAGTGGTGCCCAGTGACAGGACAACAAGAGGCGATGGGCACAACCTGAAATACAGGAAATTCCACCTAAATGTAAGAAAGCACTTTTCTACTGTGAAGGTGGTCAGATACTGGTAGAGGTTGCCCAGAGAGGCTGTGGAGCCTCAATCCTTGGAGGTAGTTAACACCCTACTGGATACAGCCCTGAGCAACCTGCTGTGGCTGACCATGGTTTGAACAGGGGGTTGGACCAGGTGACCTCCTGCCTATCATTCTGTGTGAGTCTGAAAAACATGTTTCATGTGGCTACATGAGTACTTGTGGGCTGTAAGTTACGAATAATAGTGGCTATGAGATTTTCCCACGTAATTTGTTCTAGCTGACATGGTAGACACCTAGGCAAAGTTAGAAGGGGGGTGTCTTGAAGCTGTTATTACGTACATCAGTAGCTCATAAATCATGGTCAGAAGAACAAAGATAACGCAGATATGGAAAAGCTATATTGCAGTTTCAGTCTTTCTGGGACCTGGAAAGGCTTTAGGTTTTCAAACAACCTGTACAAAGTCTGATTTCTTTAACATTGTGTAGGGAAGCCTAAATTAGCACTGCTGACATTAAGTTAAAAATGTCATTGCAACAGTAGGCATGTGAAACTGTACGTCTGCACACTGACACTAGGATATTCTTTAATGCTCTTATAGCTGGCAGACGAAAAATACTTTGTAACTTTACACTCAGTCACATTGCTTGCAAGAGTACCTGGGGAGTTTGAATTTGTAGCTGGCACTTTGTGTGCCATCAAATGGACTCGCATGGACTCTAGCAATTGCAAAAGTTGTAGGACCAACACTTCTACAGAGGGACACACTGCATGTGTGCATATTGACCCTACGTTGCATACGCTGTGGCTTAAACGCATCTGCGACACAGCAAATTCAGTCTGTGGACACAGAAACGTTTGCGAGCCTACAATGGTTAGATTTCTGGACACCCAGCAGCCACGGCTTACAAAGGATACAGAAACTTTGCAGAATGTTATTCCGTGCGGGCAGTGTCCGGCCAGAAGTGATACTCTCTTAACAGGTTGAATGGACAGGTCTGCAGGCGTGATCTCAAAGAAAGATCTTTAAGCACACAAAGAATACGGGGTGATTCTCACTGTTAGTAGGAATGAGAATTTCACCTCATCAGTTAAAAGTCAGTTGTTTAAAGCTATGTAATGTTCTTTTAAGCCCTGTGAACTCTGTGCGTATCAACAGCCTAGTTGCTGCTTTGCTAAATACACTCATGTTACTAGGAAATCCATATGACAGGAAAAATATTGTATTCCCTATGCTTTCCTCCATTTTTAATGATATATAAAACTCGAGAAGATGCTATTGTCATATTGTTAGGTGGGGGTTTTTTTGTATTTGTTTTTGGATAATGGACAGCAAATCATTAGTGAAAAAGACTGTCACAGGATAATTAGAAATAATTTCCTCTTTCAAACACTGCTTCTGCTTCCCTTTGGTATTTCTGTGAGTAAGAGACCATTATCTCATCACAGCATCCCATCTCACTGCTGGGCTCTCCTAATAAAACTGGAATTTCTGCAGGAATCCAGGATATGCCTAACGAGATTCACTGACCAATAAGGTTTCCAATTTCTGAGTTCTGGACACCTCTTCAAGGACTCTCCTGACAACTGTAAACTTCTTTTAAATAAATATTGACATACCAGTTTGAAACGTAATGAAGTCTCTTTTCTTCCTGCAATATGGAGCAGTAAAAAAGATGTGTGGTTTTTTTTCGGTTACTTTAATGGCTAGAATTGATGCTAAAACAATAGGTAGTTTGATTATACAAGAATTTAAAAATGCATTACTCTGCTATTATTGGCAACTTGGAATCTAGGTTTGCAATTATTTAGAGCTGTAAGTTATTTAAAATCAATATGTCGATACTTTGAGTGATATGTGTTTAATATGGGGCTAGACATTTATTTATGAAGATACCTCCTTTTTATTGGTCTGGTAAATGTAGCTATTTAGAAGATATTTACAGTTGATCATAGTTTTAATAGCATATGTATATTGCTGAAAATTGTAGATGGCAGCTGCCCAGCATTCCATCCATTTCTTAAATCTTCTACACATGTATATACTGCAAAAGACTCAAATGGATTCTACTGTAGAATCATTTGTAGGGTCCTTTGGTGTGCAAAAGTGGTTTTGGGGTTTTTTTAGAAACTGAATATACGAATGGCATGGCACATATATAAATGCATTTATTTACAAATGTTGGCTTATTGTTTTCAAAATAGAAGGATCCTCAAACGTTGGATTATTGTCCTCAAAACATTTTTTAAATTAATTTTCTCTTTAAAAGTGACTTTTTGACAATTTTAAGTGTATCATCTGAAATACGTATGTCCAGATGTTTTAAACAAATTTTTAGTTTAATTGAAAACTTGGTTTTGCACTGAAAAAATGGAACTGATGAGAAATTCCAGGCAAATCTCTTTCTTCTGTTCCCTGCTACAGCTTTTTATAGCATGTTACTACAATTAGAGTACTGGAATTACATTTGAGTTGATAGTTATAAGGGTTGTGTTCTTGCTTTATAAGGAGAGGAAATACTGGATAATAAAGTGATAATTTTCTACATTGTTTTTTAGTAATAGAGGGATGCAGTTGACAGTGTTAGAATTTAGGAATATTAATTCCACTCAACGTACATGGCAAATATTTTCCTTTACAGCAGTTGCACAATTTCTGATTTCACATCTATTCTTTGAATTGCATCAGAGTGGAGGAGAGTGCTCTCGTACAAGTCTGACAGTAGTGTGCTCTGCTTCTGACAGAGAACGCCTTCTCATCAGTTCTTCAGATGGTTGCTTTTGCTTTTAGTGAGGCTTCTCAAAACTATTTTTATTCTTCCTCAAGTAGAATAAACTTCGAATAAGTGAAACTTCTTATCGTATTGTCTTCCTCTATGCAGTCTGATCTTTCTTGTCCTAGTACAGTAACTTATTTGTTTATTTTAAGTGATAGAGAAGTACAGAGCTGGGAATAATTAATAAATAAGCAATAGAAGTAGTTTTCATAAGTGTTTATCTGATAAATTTGAGACATGTCTTGCTGGTTAGTTCTTATTTTTGCAGGAATCTTTATCTCTTAAATGAAAGTCCTTCAGCATTTTATTGTAGAGTGAGTTCAGGACTTCATCCTTAAAGCTTGAATGCTCTATTTATTGTAGAAAACAAGAGTATGGGTGGGAAAAGTAGAAATCTTTCTCTTTTTTTATAGCAATTGAGAAATTACTTGAATATTTTATATATGGAAATGTTTCTTTTTCTGTTTTTCATTCTTGATTGTGCATATGTTCTTAAGTTGGCAAAGGTATGCTAGGAGGTAGTGGTGGCTTTTCTTTTTTTAAATGAAAGTAATTTTGGAAAGTAAGTACATTGGTGTATTTCTTGGTATAGGATTTTTTTATGCATATAATCAACATTCCTATGTTTTTTTTCTGTTTAAAAAAGGAGAATTTCCCAAACTCTGTATTTCTTCAAGGGATGTGTTTTTAATAGTTAATTCTGCTGCGATTCCATCTGATTTCTATATAAGGACCAGAAAATTGACAGGAATTGCACAAATGTGAGCACTGCATGCTTAAACTTCTAAATATTGCATTACTGTAAGTGTAATCATAGCTACATACACATACCTAGAGTTATTAATCTCTCTCTGAAATTTTAAGAGGGCATTTGCCTTAAAAATCGGTGTTGTGACCATTCACTTTAAATCCCCGCTTGTAGTCCAGTCATTTAAGAGTGTGATTCTACAGAAGCGCATTAACTTTAGGAGCCAATATTGGCTTCTAGAGGGAACGACACAATGTGCGGAGGAGAGGGCCGGAGGCGAGGGTAACTGGGTTGGAAGATATGTGTCTCAAGAGACCATCAGCGCTTCTTTCAATCTTACAGGCATATAGCGCATCTTTTCTAGCCTACTGCATCAAAACTGCTTGGTGGCAGAAGTGGGAAGTGAGGTGGCAGCAGTAATTTCCCCTAAAGACTGTGAAGGATGAGGAGAAAGTTTGTTTCCTAAAAAAAGTGAGGAAAAAATAGAAACAGAGCTTTAATGCAGGACTGTTAATTCCCACATACTAGTCAAAACTCAGAGAACAGGAGCAAATGTCCAGCTATGTAGTATGAAAAAAAGAAATATTTTCTGTTCACATGGTAGCTCTGCTCTTACTTTCAGTAGTTTTGCTGTTGAAGCACTAGTGCAGCTACTCCTCGTCATGGTAGAGGATTGGTGTTGGACTCCAGCAGTGGGCACTGACCCACCTGGAGACCCCACCACCATTCTACCCAACAATAAGTGCGACTTGCTGATATTTACAGACTTTCAAATAATGAAAAAAAAAATGCAAGATTAGACATATTTCTAGTTCAAACTGTTTACTTCCTGAAATGTTGTAGGAATGAGGGTGTGCTCACCTCCTAACAGATCGTTGAAAAGCAGATGAGCATTTTTATTGCTGGCTTGAAACCGAGCTCCTGCTCTGAACAGTCACCCCAAATCTGCCTTGTAATTCTTCTGAAGTTTCAAAATGGGACCACATCGATATTCAGTTCATAACTCTCCTAAGTATATAGCTTTTTTCATTAAATTGAATTTTTCTACTGGGGTACAATAGTCCATTTCACTTTAGCTTTCTTCCAAGTAGAGCATACAGAATATAGTATGGGGTGGTTTTATGAGCAGCATATTGAGAGCAATTAACACTGGAATTGAATCTACATCAAGATAACAACAGGCGATTATACTATTTAACAACTGTTAAATGGTGTTAATGGCTAAGTGTAGACCACAAACCCAACAGATTAGGACACAGTGAAATTCAGCAGGCATGTAAATTAACAGAAATGAAATGGATAATTTAGGAATATATTTGCCACTGAAAAACTGCAAATTATTTTAGAATGCACTAATTACCTAAATTTTTTGTAAGTGAAAACACTGATATGATAAGAAGGTCATTTTGCTGGGGGTTTTTTAAACTGAAAAAAATCAATTTGATTAAAGTGTATTTGAGAGTTGTGTTTAGATGCATCACATTTCTGTTCTTTTTTATGTCCCAGTTTTCTGGGTTGATAACTGCTATTTTATGTGTTACAGAGAACTTAGAGACTTAGCTGGACAAAGGAACCTAAATGACAACAGTAGGCAGTCAAGTACCCAAATGACGATTTAGTCCTGGAGTAGAAGCAATTTGAGTTTCACAGTATTTTGGATATAAAATACTTTGGTTTAGTTCAACAGCCTAGAAGTGTGTTTATTTAAGTTGACCTAGCTTAATAGACGAAGTTGTATTTCCATTCTCCTGATAGAAAAGAATTTAAAATGTATCTAAAAATTTGAAATTTTCTCTGTAGAATCTGTTTCACTGCTCTAACGACCACTGTGAGCACAATTTTAGGATAGTATTCAAGTTTGCCATGTTTTCTACCTATTCTGTCAGCTGCTCCAATTTATTTAGCATTTGCTTAGGCATCCAGAAAAGGCAAATCAATACTTTCCTCAAATTCCTTTCTAAAAGCAACTTTTCTGAAGGCACTGTAATTCACTCTGTGGGAATGGGAAAAATTGAACCGGTTGTTTGGACACCAGCTGTATGAATGCGAGGACACGGTCCCAGTCTCCCAGCCGTGGCACTGAGGAGGAGATCCCGTGTGGGTCTGGTGGGACTGGCCATATGCCTCTTGCCACTGACCTATACTGTGTAGAGGCTACTCCTGTCATGTCAGTCTTGGGCTTCTTGTGTGCCCAGCACACATAGCTCCAGTCCTGACAATTAAAACTCTTCTTCTAGCATTGAGTACTTTATGCCATGGAAGCAGTGATAAATACAGAAGAAAACACTGAAGGCTTTTGTAAGATCTCAGTTTTTATTACAATAAAGATGTCTCCCTGTAGGTTTTCTTATGATGCTGACAGATTTGAAGACATTTCTTTTGGAAATACAGTTGCAACATACTGACATATTAGGCTATTTAACATTTTTTTTCTTTGACACCCCCCCCACCCCCCCCAATTTTGATCTCCTGCTAAAATATTTGTGTAATCAGTTTTAGAATTTGGCCACAGGAAATTAGCTGGAATTGCCTACTTCAGGCAGCATTCTCGATAGTCAAGTATCCATTTAATATGGGCCAAATCCTAAAAGATCTTCAATTGCCTTTGAATGGCAAATCCCATAAGGAGCAAATGAACGCTGATGGTTATCAGTCCAGACAGATGGAAACAGAATAATGGAGGATGTGAATGATTCATTAAAAATACCACTTTTTATGTTAACTCAAAGCATGCAGTAACCCGCTCAGAGTCTAGGCCTTGCTTTCCATCTGTTAATTCCATGTTATTAAGGTTTTGATTTATCAAGAAAACAGATGGCTATCAATTTAAACAGGTGTTCACATTGCACTTTTTAAAGTTTAAATGCTGAACAGGTATAACTTGAAGTTTGCTTTGGTACAAAGGGAATTAGTGCTTTGAAAGATGTGTGAGTAGAGAATAATTGGGGGGGAGGAGGGTCAAGTAATTCACTGGAATTACACCTACACACACTTACCTATGGACCTTTGCCATTATAGAATGCAAGGAGAGATGACAGCAGAAAGATTTAAAGGAACACAGCTTCTTTTGAACCCATGTCCTGTATCTCTTGTTGAGAATATGCACCACAAAAATGTGACCTAACTGCATTGCAGTAAGTGAAAGAGGAGGATGGAGGGAAGCATTTGCTGTTCAGTGATTCTTTCAGATTTTTTGGGTGACTCAGCACGTTGCCACCTCGTTAGAAAGCAAACACGCTGAACTAGACTTCCTCTGGTTGAAATGAAATCTCATTCAGATTTTGTAATTTGTTGCTCTATAAGCGATTGTAAAAATTCTCTAATTCTGAAAAAAAGTTTGCTAAAATAAGGTGGATGATGTCTAATATAATTTGATTATAAAATGGCATAGCGTTACCTGTGACACTGAAGGCCTGCACTGTTTTCCAGCATAGCTTCTGTCTAACCTCATTGTTCAGCCAGTTTTGCATTGATAGTAATATAAAAAAGTATCGGTAAATAATGCAGCAGGATTGGGCTGTTCTCACACACATACAGTTTTCTCTCTACACTTCTCATCAAAGATTCAAGAATCCCCTGCTGTAGTGAGATCTCGTTGTGAAGACCCTCTGTGCATGCTGATGGATACCAAAGGCGGTTTGCAGCTGGAGCAGGCTTAATTTCTAGTGAAAACAAAAAGTGGGCCTGTGGTCTTGGAAGTGGGGCATGCTGGAGGAAACTGAAGCTCTCTCCTTCCCCCTTTATACCAAAACATGGACATACTGTAGACATGCTGACATACTCTGTGGACTTGGCTCAGTTCTGAGGGGAGGGTTCCAAAATTGTGTTTAGGAAAGAAATATTATATGGCATGTTTATGTTATGTTAAAGCCAAAAAGCTCCACCCTACTCAAAAAGTTCCTTTAATCTCTTGATGAAGCTATAGAGAAATGTATTAGAGCCGAGGAACTGGAAAAGACTGCCAAGGAGGTCCTTGGAAAATTCTGTATGTAATTGTATGGATTCCACAGTTTGCATAGGGATTTCATTACAGTAGATACAGTTTCTGGGGATATGCTTGCTTGTTTTCTTTTGCTTTAAAAAGTGGGGTAAATATGAATTTAATGTTGTAGATGTTGCTATGTAGTGAAAAGATAGAGCTAAAGGAAAACAGAGGTTTTGGGAATTATTATGCTCCACTTATTTTCCAAATGAATTGTTTTCTTGTGAGCTACCATAATAGTTAGATACTAGGGGAAGGAAGCATAAAAAAATCTATTATCCCTCTAGTCAACTGAACAATAGGATTATGTACACAGGAGCAAATGCCTTTCAATTGTTGAGTGATGCAGTTGATGTTTCCTATTAAGAACAAGAAGACTTAGTCTAAAAGGCCAGTGCACTTTTTTATAGGTCAAAGGAAATTTCCTATAGCAGAATCAAAGCAAAATCTATTTTAAAAGGACTCATGGAGTCATACTAAGAAAAGCATTCGTTGATATGTACCAAGAATTATTGTCTTAACTGACCAGTGATAGGGAGCGGGCTGGCTAATTCTGTACATGCTGAGTCAAATCTCCAGTTGGTATAAATCAGGGCGTCTCTACTGACATAGCACTTCCCTACTGACCTTCAGTGCTTGAGGATGCGGTCTACCGTGCTGGAAAGGCCCTCCTCCCTTCTGCCATCAGCCGTCTGCTGTGTTACTGTAGCTTCAAATGAATTTTAGACATGCTTTTAATCGGCCAGGGTGGTGAAGGATGCAAAAGGAGATGTGGTTTTTTTACTCTATAACTTTTAGTGATAGAGCCAAACATGTATTTATGCAGATTGCTTAGTTTTTGATACAGTATTTTTTATTGTTGCACTAATGAGCATGACAGGGTGGGTGTTAGTAAGCTACTAACAGATGTTTCAGGGTTGATTGTTTCTTGAATACAAAATTAAAATATACGATATATGAGATTATATTTACCTCTTATGCTGTCCCACAAGCATCGTGCTTACAACAGCTGCCATTACATATAATGCCGGGCACAGAACTACCTCAAACAGATAAGTATTTGTGATGTCTGCCACCTGCCGTGCTCGCTGCCTGCCCTCAGTGGATCTGGGGTGAGGAGGAGGAACAGCCCAAGTGGGACGCGGAGCTGGCTGAACAAGCTGCCCTGGCAGGTGGCTGGATCCCAATCTCCTTTGGGACAGCAGACACGTGCAGCACGACCTCTGCAGCTGCTGGCTTTGCTGCTCTGTTCTTGCTTTCTCTCTTTTCAGGAATTTAAGTATTTATTTGCATTCCTTTTTTTTTTTTTTTTGTTTTAAATTACTATTCTATGTGTTGCTTTGCACTCGCTGATAATTGCATAACAAATGAGCCAGAAATAGGTATTGATTTGCTTTTTAGGTATTTGGGGAATTTATTAGGGATAGTCTTGAAGCTAACCCTAGCTAAAAATTTGAAGGAATGGCGCTAAATCCAGTCCTTGGCATAATGTTGTCACTCTGCATGCAAACTGAAGTGCATTTTGCATGATTCAAGGCCATAGTTCTGCAGTATGGTGACAGGAAAGTAAGGAGGAGAGAGGAAGTTAGAGAAGAGAAGAAATAAGAGAGCAGCCCTAAAGACAGTTCAGTGCCCTAAACAACCACTGTGCTTCACTCACGCTCATAGAAATATAGTTAGATTTCACACCATATCCCAATTTTACTCTCGTCTGAAATATTTTTTATAGTTTAGCTCTGTGATTACCCTTTGATGTTACTGAGCAAAGTGTATGTATAAGAAGTATGTACAAGAAATCTCTGCTCAAAAAATTAGAGATGGTCTGTAATTAGCATAATTTGTTTGACAGCTTCACAGTATGCCTGTCTTAAAATATATTGATGATTTTTATTTTTTTTGATGTTTAATTTTCACTCTGTTCCACTTAGGATACATGCTAAATTGACAGAAATGAAGATGCCTTTACATTAGACATTTTCCTATTTGTGATGTATTGCTGTAAATCCCTTGCACCATCAATCCAAAATCGGTTCAGGCATTGTGGGGGAAGGGGGCCACTTATCTTTCCCCTTTTCCTCAGAAACAAAGATTAAAATTAGGTGGCTGACACAGAGAAAATTGCATATAGGAATGTGGAATGCAAAGCAGTGTAAGCACAAAAATGTTCCTGTTAATTTATGTGAATGGTTTCACTGAAATAAATGAAATTCATAGGCTTTTTAACATTTGTAGCATTAGGACTAAACTTTGTTGGAATAATGCCATATATATTATCAAATGTATTGTTTCTACAGTGAAGTGGTCTTATGAGTCCTTGACTAATGTTTTGCCTTTTTTTTTTTTTTAATAAAATAAAACAGGGATTTAGTTTAGATGGTAAAGATAATGAATTGCCTTAAATAAATTGCCTTCATGCTAGGGGAAGTAGTGGGTTGGGGCTCCAACTATAAAAATGTAATATAGGTCAATTAATATGAGATTTTTTCCCCTACTGGACTTATGATTAATTCTTAAAGTAGAGTTTGGGAAGAAAAGAGTGTAATTTTTATTTCATATGTTCTGCTTCCAGTTAGTGTAACAAACCAGGTTTTTTTCTCTCTCTTTAGGAAGCTAAATAACAATTTGCATTCCCACTTCCTTATATTTAATTAACTTGATACAACATTCCGTGATAACGGCATAATAAAATAGTCAGAAATATGTATTGATTTATTTTGTGTCATTTCAAGTTTTAGTACCTCTCTAGATTGTGGTAAAGAGAAGGAAATGGAAATGATGCCCAAGGTTCATATAATGAGCAAAAACTAAGGATAATAGGAAAATCATAGAAGTCTCGCTCTTGGAGATGTAGCATCTTCAGTGTATACTGGAACATTTGTGAGGATAAGAGAGTTGTACATTTTAGGAAAGGTTTTAAAATATAATTTTAAATTTTAAATAGTAATTTTTGTCTATAGCTTATTATACAGCATTTAAAGATTGGTGGTTTAAAATACATGTATATTTCTAAGCTTTCACAGTACACTTAGGAAAGCTAGACAAATTCAAAGATGACCCAAATCTAAACATGTAGGTAAGTTTTACCAGCTCTGTATCTGAACCTGGAAGTGATTCTGAAATGCAGTGCTTGACAAGAGAATCACATTTTTAGAAAAGCAGTTTGAAGATAACCCTTATAAATACTAAAGATGAGCATTCTGAAAAGGTAGAAGGAAGAGGTACCCTCCATTTTTTACAAGTAACAGATTAGCAGATCTTGGATCCTCCAGGCAGGTCTATATCATTATACGCATATAGGAAGTCACAAGTTGCTTGTTAGCAACTCCGATTATCTCAGAAGCTAGGATGGGATAATATAAGCTTTTGCAAAGACGTGAATTTAATTTCAGACGTTGTGACTATAGTCCCCTGAAAGCCACTGAGACTGAGCCACTATTCTGTGCTTAAATGTAAGCAATGGTGTAAGTATATAGCTACTAAGAGGCCTAGCATTGCAAGGTAAATAATACGACAAATAATCTCCAAATGTAAGTGTAGGATTCATCAGTTTTTGACACTTGTGTTCTCTTTAAATAATTGCTTGAGTTCTAGGTGAAATGAACACTCATATATTTTTTAAACATAAAAATGTTGGTGTCAAATTTTGTCTAAAAGTCCATCAAGATGTGATGCAGCATGCCTGATCATTTCTTAATTTGTTCTTTAGTGGAAAATAATGCAAAATGAAAGTGTGATGCATCAAATCAGGCAGCTGACAGATATTCTTATTTTGCAAGCACTGTATGTTTATAGATCTATTAATAAAAATAAAATTGTGTTGGGTAACTCATGACATGGAAGAAAGGCAAGTGTTACAATGACATAACTGCTAAAGCAAAATTTGAGACCTTTTCTGAAAGTACAGATCTTGGAAATATCTGCAATGAAGTTGGAAAAGATGAGTTATGTCAAATTCCATGATTTGTTAAAAAGCACTGACCACTATGTTAGATCAAAAAAGACATCCACTCTGTTAGAAATACAAGTTAACTGAATAATGAAATTTTCTCCACACCAAGTTTACGTATATAAAATCAGTCTCTTTGATAGCAAAACTGCTTTTTGAAAAGAACTTCACAAGTTGTAGACACTGATTTTTGGCTGGGTCCCAAGGCATTAGTTAGTGACACTACAGAGCTGAATTAGCATTGTCTTATATTAAACCAATGCTGTAGCCCAGGAAACCTGTCAGTAAAGCTTATGTGACATGCTGAACTGTCATTTGCTGAGATGCCATGGCAGACTGACTCCAAAACGTATTGATTCAAAATCGTGACATTTTGTTGGGGAGAAGAGAGGAGAAGGAAAAGAACTAGCTACAAAGCAAGAAAAATAGTCAAACTATACCACCAGTAAATAACTGGGAGCTTGTTGTATAAGTAGTAAACGTTTAAAGAAATTTATGTTATGACGTGTTTAAAAAACACCCACACCCACCCCCCAACTCTTTGTGTTATTTACACTAATGGTCGCTTGATTTAGTCATAATTAGTTAATAAAGCAACAAAAAAAAATGAAATGGACACCTGACTAAACAAAACAGTCACACTTCTCACTAATTTCCTGAGAGAATAAAATGACTAGCTTAGCCCTCTGTGTTCCTAAACACGTATTTTCTGATAATAAGACAAAACATGGATATTCCCTATTTAAACTATAATACTTAGTAAAATAAGTGACAAAAACATGGCAACACAATAACTGATACCTATCCATCATAATTCCTCTTTAGCAAACTGGCAACAAATGCAAGAAATTATGATGATGTATGTATGTTTTTCATTCTTTAGACATGATAGTGAATGTAAGTCAAACTTGCATTGAAATCTTTCATGTTGAGACACTTAATGTACCTGTGAGAGTACTCTTACGAATGTCTATTTTGACCAGCTGTGTTACACCAGAATGTTATGTAACTTTAATCACTGGATAATGTGGGTACCCTTTTTACTCTCAGAAATTGCTCCCTAAGGAGGTATATGAAAAAAAGTAACACACATTTTCTGAAGATCAGTGCTGAACAAATAAGAAGTCTACAACAAGCAATGAATAGGCAATCAAACTCCCAACCAATTTATAAGTCCTCAAAAAAAAAAAAATCCCCGGCACTTTTTGGTAAAGTAGGGGAAAAAGCCTACAGTTTCATATAATTATGCTTACAGTTGAACTTTCATTGGAGTTCCATATTAAAAAAAAAAAAGTAGAATTCTTTTAATTATTTATTTGGTTTTATGCTTTACCTGTGCTTTTCTATCAGTTATAATCTAAAGCATCTATATTTCCAAAGTAGTGATTGTACTCTTAAAGGAAGCAAATCCTTTATCATTTCCATTTTTCTTCACCTTTATTCAAAATAAAGCGATAGTTACCTGTACTATACTAAAGTTTAGAATTATAGTTACCTATTAAAGATAAAATGTATTAGTAGTTTAATTATAATAATGAACTGCTGAGCATCTTCTTCCTCCTTTTTCTTTCCTCATAAAAATAGCAAGTAAAGAAAAACCAAAGAACTGATGTGGAAGGAACTCTGATTCATTGCCCTGGCTTCATGAAACTTTTACATTACACTGATTAGAAAGAAGTAACTGTTTGTTCTATTGTATCATGCTTAACTCTACAGTTTAACAATCTACATTCAGATTTCCACTTTAATTAGCCCAGAGTATGAATGTTAGGAACATTGTAAATTTTTACCAAAACAAACAAACAAACAAAAAATTACAGGTTTGCCCATTTTTTTAACACACACACAGAGACAGAAAATCAGAATAGAAATTGTATAGATATAGCAATGAATTACCCACCATTAGAAGAGTTTACCACTTAGATGAGCAATGCTAATAATCAAATAATTTCACTCTTCTACCTTATGTATGAATTCGCACAATAGAAACTCATATAAGTATATTGTTTTATAAATATGAATACAATCAATGGTTGATATTATAAGTATAGTACTGTTACTCGTGATGGGTTAACTGGAAATTAATTAGGGACAAATTTTCAAAATTGTGATAAAATTGCATGGATTTTGTTTTGAAACTGCCCCACCGATAACAATGGAAACTAGCGAAAGCTAGTCCTTGCAGATGAATGTGGAGTCTCATTGCTGAATTGGCTAACTAACTCTATCCTTCTTTGAATCATACATTTGGAATACTCAGTTATTTTGACTTAGTCTTAAGAATAATTCCTATGGTACATGTCTGTGTTTATTAGCGTAGCAATAACACAAAAAACAGAAAAGCTGGGGAGTTTGACTTTGGAGACAACCGGAATAATTGTTAAAAATATTGGTTGACTGGGAAAAAAATCTCTCAGGATGCACCAAGAGAGTGAAATGTCTTTATCCTTCCAACATGGCCACTTTGTGTTTCTTCTTCTGTAAGAGGCAGTGAAAAATATTGGCACTTACTAGGATAACCTTTGTCCAGCAATATCCCTTGCAGCCTGCAGCCTTTCTTGCAGCCCTTATGTCAGACTCTTCAGCCAGAAACGGTGTTTTACAGCTGTCCCAAAGGCCCCTTGGGACTGTGGGTGGTGAGGTGACCTAAGTTTCCAATATCCATTGGGCATATAGTTTGACGCACAATGAACTCAAACAACGTGTTTAATGCCCACACGCATTGCCCTCCTACTCTTAAGCACCACAAAGAGTAGGAAAGCAAAAATCATGCTAAGCCTCTCAAACATGAACAAAATATCAGTGTATACTTTGTAAATGGAAACGTGGTCGAGAGGCCTAATGATGTGGTAAGAAGGCATACTTCGCAAAAAAGATTGCCAAACATTTGGAAAATGTTGTACATGGACAACTGGATGTTATTTTGTAATTTAAGGTCTAGTAGTGATTTACTTTCAAAATAACATACTTTTATATGTAAAACTAAATCGCAGGAACTAACGTAATAAATGGGAATACTTAAAAAATAAAAATCCTCAGTCCCTTAACTGCTGCTATAAAGGGTTAACTTAAATATTTTGCTGCTTTAATATCTTCTCAAATGAACTGTATTTATCCTGTTAACAATTGTGTAGCCTCATTAATATAGTTAATGTATTGATCTTACTGTTAAGATGCTCAATGCAACCTACAAATAACATCGTGAATATTTAATCAAACATTGATTTCAGTCAGCAGATCCAAACATCAGTCAGTCATAGCAGATCAATTTTCATAGTTTCTTTGCATGCTATCAGTTACTTGTTGAATTAAAGATACTTTGCCATTTCAAGAAATTGCAAACAGAGACTACTCTTCTGTAGGAGGAAGAGCTCCCCTCTTTGACACCACTGACATCCATATCTGCCTATTCTTGTTTTAGTTCCTTTCAGTCTACTTTTCCCCTCTGAAGAGGAAGGAGCTGGGCATTCAGTTTATAGATTTCCAGATTTCTCTGGCACACTGTTACTAGTCCAGCTGCCCCTTGTAGTACAGGGTCCATTAGAGGCTCGACTTCAGAATTACTCTTTCTGATAGTTCAACAGTTCTGCCTATGGTGAAGCAAATGAATTCTGACATTCGCTCCATCAGTCTACTACACATTTTTTATCTTCCAGACCAGAACACATACATTATACTCTGTAAGAGATGAGCTTTTTCACAGAATACGTTATCTGCTTGCTGCCTGATAGCAATGTTAATGACTGCTGATTCTTTGAATTTGGAGAACTGGAAAGCCAGGATCCCTTCAGATCCAGGCATTTCAATATAGCCATTCTGTTCTCTCAAGGACCCGTCTTATGTCCCCCAATTATACCTATTTCAAAGGGAAAAAACTTGTTTCATACTAGATTCTCCAAATATGTAGTAGTAAGGTAATAGAGAAAAACAGTATCTCACCCCATTCATGAATAAGAGATCATAGAAAGCCAGACTTCCCATTTGAAGGAGATAGTTTTGCCCTATTCTGAAAAGTAACATAATGTCATGAAATTTTTAAGAGAACAACAGAAAACAAAATTCAGTACATGACAATATTCCTTGGAAACATCTTTAAAATATTGAAAGGAGAGGTGCTTGCTGACGTGCATTCTTCAGCTCCCGGTGATTGTGACTTACATACTCATTGGACAGAGGGAGAGAAAGATATGTTTAGTCTAGTGGTTAAACTCACTGAATATCATAAAATGCAACAGGAGGAGTACTTAGGAACTCGTCATTGCACCATAGAGTTATATGACTGAACACCACAGATGATGGTGGTTAGTAGTACTACACTCACCTGAGACGCAGGCAATTTTGTTTTAAGCTGTTACTCTGAAGTGGGCAAAACCAGGATTTGATTCACTCCTCATATGTTTTTAGCGAGTACCAGACCACAGTGTTGCAGGGCCTTGGTGGCCTTTTTGTGAATAGCCCTCCAGAGCCCTTGTGCCTGTTGAGGTAATTCATCCTAGAAATTCTTGAACATTGTTGATATTTGTCTTCTGTTTCTGTTCATCTGAATCACTTAGCACATTGAGTTGAATTGTACTTTTTAAGGAAATCAAATAGTTTTAAAGGTATGGTGAGGAATTGGTGAAAGGTGTTTCTTCACTATGAAAATGTTGTTGACTTCTAGCTTAGCAGCATCCTGTTAAGCCCAGAAATTTAACTTTGACCTTTAAATGAAGTTACTTTACCATTGGATTCACCACAACTCAAGCGCTATCACCCAAAAATGTTGCAAGTCATGAATATTAAAAACAACCAATGAAATTTAAAAGGGTGGTATCCAGGATTTTGACAGAAGCAGTTTTGTTGACTAGGGCTCAATAGTGCTATGCTAATAAACATGTAAATCCTATTGTATTTTTAGTCCCCTTTACTGCTTAATGTTTTTTACAGTATAGATTTAGTAGAGATACCGTTTTCTTAGACTTTATAAATTTAAGAATACGCTCTGTTCTAAAAATAGAGTGCAGAAACTTCATTTGTCTAATGAAGACATTTCTTTCATGGTAATTTTTTTTGGCCTTTGTTTCTTTATCTCCCTGGAATTGAATGGGATATACCAAAAAAAATGTGAGGAACTTTTCCACTAAAGGCATGTATGTGCCTTTGGATTTCTGAAAGCTGATCCACTGCAAATAGATAACGAAACTACATCAGTAACAATACTCTCTCTAAGGTGACTGAGGAACTTGGCTCTAAATGATGACAGAGATTTCCCCTGTAGTACTTTCAGTGCGTTCCACTGAATAACAAGTCAAACAGAAAGACTTACACAATTGGCTTTTCAACACTGAAAAGCTATGCTCTATTTAGAAAAAAAATTATATAAATTGTCTGTCTTTTGCTTATATTCATGGATAAATCTACAACTGGAGTTGATTATTTTTTGGTGAAATGGAAATGTCTGGATTCCATTTACAATTTTAAACTAAACCCTTTTAAAAATGCTTTAGGGAAACAAATATTCCTTCCTTCACATTGTTCAAACAAGTATGTATCCAACTCATTTTCTTTACCAGTTGATAGTTCTGATAAAACCATTAAAAATTAGTAAAAAAGAAATCTGTTACTGATCCTCTTTAATAACCTACAGATTGAGCATAAAATCAGCCTAAATATTTTATATAGATGCAAATATAAAAATGAAACCAAGTAATTGAATATTTAGTTTGTTTTCAATACTATTGAACTAACCTTAAAAACTAAAGCAGAAAAATATTTGATTATCCATAAAGTAACTGGGCCTATTTTAATTTTATTAATCTTTAGTTAAAGGGTCTTTAAAACATAATACTTTTCCTCAGACTATGTTTCATAATGGTGAAATACACATAGTTTTGAGATTTGGGACTTTCATTTCTTTTGGGCTTTTTGTTGTTGTTTACCTTGAATGTAGCTTTTGTATTTTGCTTCTCTTTTTTTCAGATCAAAATTAGGGCTAAATAAGCAGAATGGGCATTGGACAATCATATACTTTTAAGAAAATGGCACTATTTTTCATGCTATTTCAACATAATGATAGGATAAATATTTTCACAGTCCTTTTGCTGTACTTCTAAACAATATTTTGAAGTATATTTGAGTATTTTCTTCAGGAAGGGTGTAGAATTATACTTTTCTTGCAAAACACAAGGCTGCAATTTGTCTGACCTTCCTTCTGTTTTCCATCTGCATACATTACATGAACGACTCTCCATTTTGCAGCTGAGGGAAGCACAACTTTGAATGAAAAATGTTGCCATTAAAAAAGAGGGAACAAATTGCATAAATTATAAATGACCTGCAGAAACTGAAATGTACTACCACGTTACCCTGATTATACATGCATGGGTTTTTTGTCATTAATCCAACAAAATAGCATGGCAACCTATGGAACTCATGCAGATACAGATCTTTCAGTAAAGAAACAGAACTCCAAATGGATTTAATTTTTATAGCATTGCATTATGCTTTACAAGGAGAAAAAAAAAAAAAGGCTGACTCAGTTCCTGAGTTTATACTGTTAATTTTAGACATCCATATGGTTGGCTTTTGCTTTATACTTTCTAAAAGTTTGTATTTTACTGAAATATGTAAAAAAAAAAAAAAGTAATCGATGCTTCTGTCAGTCTCCAAGCTAGCACTTCAGATTACACTAGATTATAAAGATTCCCACAGAAAAAAATCTGCTTATTGCAGCCTCACTGTGTCAAAGAATTTGGCTAATTTTAAGCTTATGAGTTTTTCAATGCTTCCTTGCATGCTTAGGCATTTCATGATTTCAGATCACTGAATATTGATGCAACAATAAATCTCATGAATAAATTAACCCATAGTTCTTAAGTACATTTTATTAATGAGTATTGTTAGGATTATTGTAAGAACACAGAGGATACGAGGTCAGGCCACAGATTGATCTGGCATGTTGTCCTGTTTCTAGTATTCTCTGGTAAGGGCAGGTATAAAAATACCTTTCCAGAATTTTCTCACTGTTGCTATCAATTTACAGCTCAGGAATTTAAATACCTATCATTTGATGTATTCTTCTGCCAAGAATGTCTCAGTTACTTTTTAAAATTATGTAAAATGCAGTAATACTGGTTAGCTAGCCAGGGCACAGCTGAGCTCTCCAATGTGCAAAGAATTATACCTTTGGGTTTGAACTTGTTTTTCGGTAGTTTCATCTAATGCCCCTGATTCTTCCCATATTAAAGGAAGGACTCGATGAACAGTTGCTGTCCTCCTCCTTGCCATTCGTGACTTAAGTTGACTGCTGTCAACTCTATATCTCATAATCTATTTTCCAGGCTAAAGATTCCCAGCTTTTTTTGTCATTCTTCAGACTGTAGTTGTTCAATCCATAAGGATTGGCTTTCGTCATCCATATTGCCTTTTCTATATATTTTCTGTACGTGCATCTTCTTAAGACAGAGAGAAAAGAAACGTGCCCCGCATCCGAGATGTGGCTGCATTCTGACTCATGTACGCTGGCACAACAGCAGCTCCTCTTTTGTCCTCTGTGCTTTCCTAACAAATCCTAACATCAGAAATGCTTCTTTCATCAAAGACTGATTAAATAAATGAACAAACTCAGGCTCCTCCACTGCTGAATTTTATTCCCAAATGCCTCACTAAAGTTGGGCATTAATCTACAGTGATTATCATCTGCTACGTTAATGCTGAGTCATCCGGAAACTTGGGAACTTTCTGTTACGATTTGCAGATAGCCCTTGACTGTACTGACACTAAATATAATTAAGTAGCCATAGGTAACTTTGTAATCTCACTTTTGCCCCCTCTTCCAGATAATTTTTGAATGTTTTCAACAGCATGTCAGCAGGTTTTGTATGTACAATTCAGGGAATGTTATTGAACAGTATTTTCATACAAAAGGAGATTTTTTTTTTTGTCTTTTCACACTATATTTTAACAGATGAAGCATCTCACATTTGTAAGTGGTAGGCACTTAGTATTATTTAAGGTCTATTTCTCAATAATAAATTACTCCATGCTTTTAACCAGTAGCATTTTTGACACACTTCTGAATGTATTTCTTTTGGGAATGTCTCTATGAACACTTGAAAGTTGGAAAAAAAAATCTCTTTCCCTTCTGAAATAGTATTGCCGAGACCATTAAAATAGGATATTTTTCACACTATCCCCAAGCTCTTTATGCCAGACCAGGATTCAAGAGTGACTGAAAATGGCGATTGTTCACTCATGTTCTTGAAGTGTTAGGGCTGTCACTGTGCTGAAGAGTAGACTACTAGAGCTACTAGTCTAGTAGACTAGTAGTGCTTCTCCAGTTTTAGTGATTCCTCCACCGTTTTCAAGCCTCAGGACAAAGGCATTTTTATTTCTCATTAACAGAGCAGTAGCTGTGCAGCTCAGGTGTAACCGGAAGATATCAGGATTTTTCATAGTAGCTAGGTGGAAAAAATTATTGCGTTTACAGGCCTGGAAGAGTCTTACAGTTTAAAGCCTTAAGCTTCTGTTATAACTAAACTGCTTACCTTTACACTACAACTTCAGTAGAACCAATGTTACATCCTACTCTGACGTGTCAGTAAATTGGCAAATGGTGACCTCATGGTAGGTGATACAAAGCTAACCTCAGGTTTTTAATATGCCTACATAACAGGAATCCTCATTTGCTTTTCTTTAGAAGAAAATGAAGGTATCTGGGAAAGGGAAGAGGCAAATTATGCAGCATGAAATCCGAGTTACTAATGAAAATTGAAGGATGTGAAACGTACTGCTGTGTTCATGAACGATTGTAATGTGTTCATTAAAAGTGAAGTTCATCCAAGTGAAGATGCTTAATTTTTACTTGGTAGATGTATGCAAGTGAGTCTTAATCCCCCCTCCGCCCTTTCCTGTATATGTAAAAGAACCTTTGGAAACAAGAAATAAACAGAATTCATCCAAACTCATGACTGGTAAACAGTGCCTGCTTTTAATTAATGGTATTAATCTTGGATGCATTGAGTCCAGATATCTCCTGGGAAATATAAGAGGAGAGCTAAAATACAGTGTTCATCGCATAAAAGAAATCCTGATATTACTTCTCTGTCATTTTAAACTTAATACTGTGTCATTTTTCTTAAACTTTATTAAGGTAACATTTATAAAATAACATTATAACATTTTAAACTTCAAACAGTTTCAAAGATAATGGTGGATTTTAATGAATTTTCTTAATTAAAGGAATGGTTAGTTGTGCCTGTTTTCAGTAAATTAATTAAACTATTAGTCATTAAGCAAAAAGTTAATTCATTATTGAAGGATATAGGAAGTGTAAAAAATCTGGCACTTGAGATGGATAACATACCCTAATCTATCACTGATATTATAAAATTACATGCTTAAAAATGTTCTCGGTAGTATAAAATATTATAGAAAGTGCCTGGTGACTAACTTAGGGGTGTTTAAATCATTTTAGTTTGAATCATCATCTCTGATATGAAAATCTTATAGCTGGTGTTAGAAAAATGAATTTTCCATATGAAATGTTAGTGGACAACTTCTTAAAAAGATAAAGCTAGTGAAAATCATGTTCTCATTCAACGTTCGCTGATTCAGGATGACAAGATTATTTTCCTATGAAGAAGAAACCATCAGAGTATTGGTACTATATAGATGCCAGTTTTTTGAACTGTACAAATGAGTAACTTGATTTTTCTTTCTCTGGTGGACTTTCTCTGCCTCAGATCCTGTTTTGTCATAAAGTTGCTCTGTTTCTCTTAGTGTAACTCAGTATAAAATACCTTTGTCCAGACTTTAAAAATGTAGCGCAAGGTGGCTCTGCAGAGGAATTCTCTACCCAGTGTCCCACTCTCTATTATCAGAGGGAGAGGCAAGAGAATGTCCCACACCCTGCATATTGATCTTAATAATCAGTAGAGCAGATTTTAATCTATGTTCTCATTGCACCAAAATTCTTACAGCGCGGTATAAAAAAAGTAGATTTATCAGTGTGACCATTTGCATGCTCTGCCTTATTTTCCTGCGTTAGAGATAAACTTATATAGAGGCAAGCAGTGCAGTTTTACGACACACAGGGTAAAACTTTTTCCTTATAATGTGGAGTATCGCCATGCCTTGGCTGGTCGTTACTGCAGGCAGCTGGCACCCTTGCAGTTGCTCCTGGTCCTTGTTGCTGCAGGTGTTTGACTGTTAGAAGGGGGCGTGAGGAAGGAGGGCTTCACTCCTCTCTGCTGATTGCTGGCTGTGCAGCTGGAGTGCCACAGCTTGGCCATTGCAGTTTGAGAGTAGGGGTCAGGAGAGGAAATTTGGTTAACATCTTTGTGAGGTTTACTTTAAGAATACCATTATTTATTTTTTGTTTTTTTTCTGATGGACAATTTGTCTTAGAAAACTGATGCAAATCAGCTTCTACTTACTGCATAGAATTAAAATCCCTTTTTTTCTCTACCCTTTCTTATATTTGCCTAACATAAGGAGAAAAGGTGTTTTCTTGTTAGCTGCAGGAAAGTGGAATGTGACAATGTGACAGTACAAACCCTGCCCCTGCTATCAGTGTTGTACGGTCAGCAAATACTAATGTGAAAGAATGCATATGCAGGTATGAATGTGAACATGCACAGTTATCTTTGTTAATGTAACCTTTTTCCTATTTCCTGTCAGTCATGTTCATGTAATATTTTGCGTTGGCTTTGATCAGGATATGAAAGTCATTATCAAAACCTTGTAATCCAATTTATTGGTGTATTTTGCTTAAAGTGGCTGTGTTGGTCAAAATATCGCTTTTAAGGTGAGGAGGTTTAGGTTTGAAATAAAAATAGACTTCTGTAGCCATTGCTTTCTGTATGTTTTGCAATTAAGATAAATACTGTGGGATGCTTATCAAAGAAGAACTTAACAAAGGGGATTCCATCATAAAATGCAGCTCATCAAACAGATCAGATTCCAAATTATCTGCTAATGTGTTTTTTGTGACAGCAGATTCTCCTAAGATTGGATGTTTACATGATCAGCTACAATTTTAACCTCTGCATTTTTGTTAACTGCATGATTCTACATGATGTGGCTGCTTTCTGTTCAATGTCAGATAGCTATATGAGTTAAAAATAATGATTAAATATCTCAGAGGAAAAAAATATGATTGCCTGAATACCCATCTTGTAAAATTTAATGGTTTTTCCTTTGACAATATTGTATTATTGGCTGTGGTAGATTAGGACAACTTTGATGGAAGAATTGCACATAATTAAATTTACATGTGTGATTCGAAGTGCAAAAAGATTAGAAGGCTATTTAAGAGGTGCTGGAACTGCCACACCATATCAGTAAATTCTGTGAGATAAAGAGCACAAAAGTACTGATTTAGTGCAACATGTCACATTATTATAGCAATAACTACAAGGAAGATTCCATGGATGGGTGGGTGTCTATGCCTATGAATACTTGTAAAGATATTGTAGAATAAATTTTTTTATCTTAAAATGGATAAGGAAAATGGATTCAAAAGTTGTGATTTAATCATGTTTATTCAAATAGGATACTAAGGAATTTTTGCATTACCTTTCTTTTCTCTAGGCTTATTGATTCTTTTGTGTCATGGACATTTATGAAATATTAACATACTTTGGGAAATCTTACATTTCGGTGAGTCTGACTTGTTGGTTTGAGGCAATATTTGCCAATTCAGTGATAAGGGGCAGGAGTTTGTGCAACTCCAGAAGCACAGAGTCATTCCTGTTAGTTCCAGGCTAGGATTGCCTGGCAGTGGTTCAACTCACAGGAGCAAAGGTAGGCCCATATTATGGCAGCTATTTTTCTAGCACATACAGTTTGTAGTTCCCTTGCAGAAATAAGCTGATATTTAAAGATGGAACACTGGTATGAACCTATGGAAGGTTGCTTTATATTTTATTTTTTGGGAAAAAAGTATTGTGATTCAGCTAAAGTGTGTTGACTCTTCAAAAATGATTTAATAGGACTGTTCTGTAGAAACAGAATTCTGACTTAGATCCTATGCAGTATTTTTGGGAATGTATGTAGTACTGGGAATAATCCCAACTGGCATCTAAGAGAATCAGTGCAAAAAAAAAAAAAATTGATCCTTGACAATAGTTACCAACTGTTTTGTGAAAGATTGGATTGGATCCAAGTGATAGGAAGGCAGAGCATCAAAATATATTTTAGTAATAACCCACTTATGTCGGAATAATCTGCAGCCATCATAATGGGCAGATAGGCTTTTCCCAAAGGGCACTAGTGAGATTTGGCTGGCTGTCTCGTGTTTGAGATCAGAGGCACACCTTCTAACAGCTGTGAAGCAGCAAATGAAATATTGACCATGTTATTGTGTCATTTAATTTGTAATGATCTTGAATACTTTTGAAACACTGGACAAGACGTGGCAAAATCCAATTGTGTTATTCCTTGTAATCTTAGGAAATAAGACAAATTACAATATAATGAGAATATAAAAGGTTAATGTAGTTTTCCAAAACTAATGAACAAGCACATATTGTGCCATAAGACTCTTGTGCCTCACAGCCTAATATTTTTTTTATGTGTAGCTGGAACTGATATATATGGTATCCAGCATTAATTGATTTATGAGACTTTTATTACATTTTGCCCTTATAGGATGGGTTAAACTTCATTTCAGAAACACATATCAAGTTATAAAAGTTATTAAAAAAAATCCCAAACAACTTGCCAGTTGGTTTGGACCCAGGTGTTTCTCCAATATGTAAAAAACGTGGGTTCAAGGTCATGCTTTGGAATTTCATTTCCTTGGTCACAAATTCAAGTAGAGGGAGTAATCTTGTTGCACCATTCAGCTCCCACTGAAACCAGTGGGAATTTTGCTATGTGACTTTAAGGGAATGGAAGCAGGACTTTGAAAAGTATCTGAATCAGAGAAGCGTAAATAAGAGGGGGAGTTGCTCATCCACATACCCAGCCTTGCTTGAAAGAAGGTTTTGCATTTTGCATGAAACAAAGTATTTGCCTGTGTTTCACTTCTTGAAATGCAGAGCAGAAACAAAAAAAAAAAGAGAGGGTGAGAGAAATACCTTTTACTATCTCCTCACCTCAAAGAACAGAGACATCCTTCTAGAATAGCCAGTTGTTTTGGTGGTGGTTTTTTTCCCCCTTCCTTCTTTCTGGCATTTATGCTAGGAAAACAGCAAAAGGCAATTCTAACTCAAACTGTAGTACCAGGAGTAGAACCAAAATATGGAAGAGTAAGAAACGTGGAAGTTAAAGTTGCAGGTTTAGGATTTAAGAGATTTTTTGAAGTTTCTTTCTTGCCTGTGTCCTAGAAATCAAATAAAAGCTTGTTATGATTTCACATATTGCCTAGAAATGACCCTGAAGTAATTCCTGAAAAAAGGAAAAGCAGTAGAGCTTTATAATATTAGTAATAACTTACAGGGGCATTTAAGTATATTGTTTGGAAATGTTTTTTGATGCAGGGTTTCCTACCGAAGAATACAAAACTTTGAGGAAAATCTCATTAACGTAGAGTTAGATGATCATTTAGAATAGATGGGTACAGAAGTTTTTAAATGACATTAAAATGCAAGCAGAGAGTCATAATATTTGAGTTTGATTTCTACCTCAGCTATAGACTGACTGCCTATTGCATAGGGAAGACATCTGAACAACTCATGCTTACCTTTTGCCCTGCATTTTTCATGTGCAACTTCTGAGAAGATGCCCACTATTGATTTGTAGTGTAGCCATGTCCAGAAGCACAGTCTAGTCCAGTCTAATGTTGGGCTTTACCCTTTTATGTGCTGTATCAGTAGATAAGGTGGTGTAAGCATTAATGAATTAAGTCAGTAACGAAGCTTGCAATCCTGAAGCAGATTTTGTCATGGAGTACTTACTCTGTACAGGCAGTTTAACTTGTTTCACATAGTTGCAGAGACACTGGGGCAGTAGTATTCATCTCACTCAATTGTGGATGCCTACAGTGTGGATATCTGCATTTGAATTAGTCCGTGGGAAGAAATAAGTGCATGTGCACCAGCTGGGAGGGAGTTTTTCTAACTGGATGTTGATGTTCCTGTAGGTCAGGGCTGTTACATTATCCCAGACTCCTCTTCCCCTCCCATTACCCTGAATGATGGAGAGTTCATTATTTTACATGACTACTGTATATGAGGTCACCTCCATGAACACTCACACACATGCAGTCACTGTTGTCGCCACAGGAATCTTACCTGACCTTCCTCAAGCCTCTTCAGTGTGTCTAGTTTGTCATGCTCCCTTAGTGAAATCCAGAGCAATAGAAAGTCACAATTTCTCTTTTATTGGCTCATAATGTGGCAATTTAGGTTACAGGGTCGTAGTTTATATCATTTAGGTTCTCTTTGCTATTTGAAAATATAGCCTGTGCATTTGTGTATCAGTAATTAGGACAAAAGGCGCTCCTGTCCATACTTTCAGACATGCTTGTAATAAATTGCAAAAGCAAGTAAAGCTTGGCAGCAAACCAGAAGTTGAACCAAAGCTGGTTCTGGATTTCCTTTTCTTGAACCCAAAGCAAAAAAATAAATGTACATTTTACTGGTTTAAAAGCCTGCAAAAGGAGCACTCACCTCTGTTCTTCTCGTTCATCTGTTTTCCCTGAGATAAATGGCTTCACATCCTGCTCTTCTTTCCCCTGAAAGGAAAAGCTTTTAACAGATCTTTTCATGGGGCAGATGCCTTTTTGCTGCACCCTAATCTCCCGCTCTGGTTATCAAGTATGTGGAGGCAGGACTTACCTGCTTTCTTGCTCACTACAGAGAACATTTTTTATTGGGGTTTTTTTGGACCTGCAACCCCACTGAAAGCAGGAATCACAGTTAGCTTTCTGCCACTTGAACGATGGCTTGTAGGGCAGTCGTGGCTTTCAGTCCCTCTCTTACCAATACCGTTTAATTAAAATCTTTTAGTCAAGGAGATTGGTGTTTGAGTGTTTGTCATAAATGTAGTCCTTTTTTTCACTTTGTACTATGCTGCGTATCGAGGAGTGTCAGATGGATGTCCTCTTTCTCTTACGGCTACTGTGAACTTTCAATAGTAACAGCAAAAGTGAACAACTCGGTACTAAAATCTGCTGCAACCGAGTGTAGTATTTTACTCTTCTACTATCTTTTAAAATACTGTACATTCCTTGATGCAGTAACTAGTGGTGCATCTAGCCCAGCTGTTGGTTCTGATGACTTTTGGGTAATGCTGCCACCTTACTCCAATGTTAGATTTGGCCTAAGGCTAACATTTAAAGTTTCTGTGTTTTGGTTTGGTTTGATTTTTAAATAGTGAGACAGTTTCTTAATTTACTGCAGTTTGAACCTTTAATACAAGAATAAGGTGAGACCGATGCGGCAGGAGATTCCCTTGTTCCCTGGCAGTATGTCCCTGGAACATTGCATTTCCACAGGGAAAAGCTGTGAGGCATTTTTATTGCTTTATGCAATGGCTGGGTACTGTGGCAACTAGTCTACCAACTCAAATGATCCCCCAATATTCATTACACTGTAGGCGTGTTTCCGGGTCAATTTGGGGTACTTACGTGATATGACAAGAAATCTTCAACCTCATTCATTCACATTCATCAATAAATTACATCTAGCTCAGTCCTGTTGTTTGGATCATAAAGGGTACACCCATGTTGAACAGCTTCGTTGTATTGCTATAAATCCAAAATAAGTCTGAGATTCACATTCTTTTTCTATTCTAGAGCACTTTGGGTCACTCCTTACATGGATTAATTCAGTGCATTATTGTTGTTGTTACTGCTGTTTTTTATATCCCTGCAGGCAGGCAGCCCTCTACTTCTCTGGGGCCGGATCTTTAATCTGTGTGAGGGAAGGAGCATCTAACCACTGAGGAGAGCATGTGGCCAGCAGCAGCCAGCCAGCAGAGAGGTCCATAGTCCCCGAGTAGAGAAAAATAAGGGTAATTTTCTGAGACCACAGCTAGCACGCTCCGTGGAGGAAAGAAGCCATGAGATAACAAGGCAGTAGGCCAAAAGCAGCAGGTTGAAAGCAGACTACAGAGGGATGATTGATTAGGAGCAAGCTGCCAAAAGGTGGTCACGTGCACCTCATCACTGCTGCTGCTACAACAGTAGCTGTAATATGAAGCACATGTAAAGCAATGATGTGTGGTCGACACCGTTACCTGTCGGGGGCAGAGCTGGGGCTCTGCTGGGTGAATGGGCACTCTGCCTTGACTAATACCGAGCGGTAGCAAAATGACATGGCTTGCTTAGGAGAAGTGCATGTACGTGGGGGTGTGTGGAGTTACAAGGACGTAGCAAGGGCAGGGACCACAGAGTGCCTCTAGCATCAGCTGTGATCCCTCCTAAACTTGCGTGGCAGGGTGTATTACCAGACAGCTAAGAAGTGGCAGCAGACACTCCATAACAGACGTTACTTCTAATCTCCTCTAACCTGGTCCAGCTTCTCTAACTCAAACAGCTGAAGTTTTGGCTTTCAGAAATTGAGCGCTGATCTTTTTCCAAAAAATTAACCTTGAAATTGAGGGTGCAATATGTATGCTGCTGACCTGAACATATGTTACAACCTGATAATAACAGAATCATCGCTCAGCATCACTTCACAAATGAGTGTACTGCTTAATCTTTCTGTGCCAAATCATGGCTTCTTTAGGACTGCTTTATCGCTCTGAGGCATTGCCTCTTCCTCTGTTACCATTAACTGTCCTGGACGATTACATTCCCAGAAAAACAGCTATAGGTTCACCTACGTGAGAGGCTGAAGCTGGATGTGCAGGAGATTTGAATGGCCACATGTATTGTCACTTTTCCAGAGTCAATTTTAAGTAAATTTGACATAGTCCTCTCCGAGAGTCCTTCACGCAATGGCATACCAGTAAGAAAGTAAAAGAATAAAATAAAATCAATCATAATTGTTTCTCCTGTGGATGGGAGTGAAAGAGACAGGGAGATTATTAGTATCATTTCAACTGTAAATGCTCATCAAGCACCTGGATATCAGTCACTCACATAAGAGTACAAGTAAAGCGTAATTCGGGTAATTTCAACTGCAGGAATGGAGAGCTATCTCATTGCTGTTTTGTGACTTTTTTTATGACATGTTAATGACATTTATAAAAGCTATATGATAGCTGAACTTTTTAATTAGTTTCTGATGCAAAGGCTTTAAATTTTAAGGTAAAATAACATTGCTCCAGTACAAATCACAGTCAGCAAAATCTGCACAGCCATGTACACAGGCACAACGCTTCATTAGCAGGGCAGGAAAATTCCCTGTGTGTTGTGGGGATAGGCTACCAGCCAGAGGCACAAGCCCTTCCTAGCTGCTGCCTCAACATGTCTATTGGGATGATGACTAAAGCCTAATCTGAAGCTCATCTCATTTAGTTGGACCCTTTCCCTTGTGCAGAAGCACCAAGTGCCTTGCACAGAAATACCTGGCAGCAGGGTTTAATTCATGTAGGTCTAATGGAATCTGTCCTGGTGGTTGTTTTTTGTTTTTTTTTTTTTTTTTTTTTTTTTCCCCAGCAAAGCTCCACTGCCAGTATATTGGGGGAGCTAACATAGCTTGTTACAGAGTCTAAGTTGTAGTCATGGCAGTGATGGCAGCATATTTTAGAGACATCCAAAGCTAGCTTTAAATTAGCTGCCTCAGGTATAAATAGTAGTCTGTGGCAACAGAGCTCAGGGCAGAACAATCTCCCTACTTCTTCGGCAGAAACAAATGTATTTTTCTAAACTGGTGATTATTATCATACTGAATATGCTTTTTACCCCTAATAAAGATGGGAGTTACTCATTTGTTCCCCATGAACTTGCACACAGCTTTGTACTCTGGCTAAGTATCAACCGTTTTCCTGGATGATTCATAATTTATAACGTGGGACACTGTTCCAAGTTAAATTTAGATGTATTTTTGAGGCTTCGATTTAAAAATATGTTAATTTACAAGTGTGGATTTTTATGAGGGAAAAATCCTGGATGTCGACTGATCTGTTGGTGACTTAAATCTCTCAAACCACTAAGCCCCACATAATCTTAAGAGCAATAGCTCTGCATTCAATTTGCTACTTGACAAGTCAGCATCTTCTCTGAGTATTTGAGGAGGAATTATTTTAATGTCAGCTAACATGGGATTGCTGTAAGTGTAATCCCCAATCAGTAAAACCCACACATCTACACATGCATGCACAGCGTACATTCATTAGTGACAGATCACGATGGATATAAAGTTCACAAGATTTTTCAGCAGTATTCTAACAGGTTGTTGTTGTCTTTGGATCATCCCATTCTCACAATATCTATTAGATTGCCTAGTGCTCACCTTGTGATGCTCTATTAGTCAAAACATCTCCTTGCCCATATATTCAAATGAACTGTAGAGGTTATTAACTTGCCCTTGGCAAAAAGATTTAGTTTTCTAGGGCAAATGCTTTTATAAATTCTGTGCGTGACAGTTTTATTACATATTGTAAATAGAATACCCTGCCAGATTTTTATGACAGCCATCACTAAGTCATTCAGACCTTATTACTTTTCAACCCTTCACATACCTTGAATATTTTTTTTTTTAATCTTTAATAAGCCTTGCTTTGGTCAGTGTACTTTTCTTACTTCCATAGCCAAGTTTATTTACTAACATGACTATTTAAAACATTTTGTATTAAGCCAAACATTTTATCTTGCAGAAAATCAAGGCTGTATTTTAATTTGGCTCGCACACGTTAATTTGCACATTCTGCATTTATAGTGATAGACTCATTTAAGCTTGTACAGTCTCTGCTAGCAGTTAATATAATAGTTTCTGTGCTCAGCTGCATACCAGTCCTGGGTCCCACTATCTCTAACTGAATGAATATTCTGCTAAAGGACTGCTGTTATTGACTTAATTTTACATTTTGTATTTCAAAACAGCGTACATGTTGTGAAAAGAAAAGAAAAAGCACGTGAGCCATGCTGATGTTAAGACCTACTCAGACATATCTAGTTATTCCATGTTTTATGAACTCATTTCTCTGATCCTAAGGATGCTTTCAAAGAATGAAAAAGAGTTGTTGAAGAGATTTTATTTAGATACATTGTTTATTAGGAATGGAAATTGCACGTGTACTAGGCTTTGTGAACACAGGTGATAAAAACAACAGTTCCTATTTTAGTTTTGTTTCCCGTTGAGATGACAAACAACAAGAGGAGGCATGAGACTGGCTTTGGTAAAGATATGGTAAAAGCAAAGAGTAATGATTTTCAAAAATATGTAAGGGACGCAAAAGACTAAGTTCCTAAAATTTATAATCCTTTTGATACTCTGACACTTTTAAAATGTTACCTTCAATAGTAATTTAAAATATAGCAAAGCTCAGTGTCTGGAGGGTCTGCCGGCAAGGGGGCCGAGCAGCCTGGAAAGGGACATTTTGCTGCTTGGGAATGCAGCTGAGCTGTCAGCGCCAAGGTTGAGGAGTGTGGGAGCCCTTCGCTTCCCTCCCCGCTCCCCTCTGGCTGTAGACCTTGGGATAAGCCTCTTCTCTCGTGCCTTGACAAACCAAGCCTTAACCCTCCCTGGGGCTGTCATATGAGGACAGATTGGAGGTGCGGCTCATACAGTCATTAATTAGGCAAAAATGTGAACGCGTTGATGGAGCTTCCACTTCCTGAAGGTGATAGGAAGGTGATGTGGTGGGCTATGAAAGCGGGAAGGATTCAAGTCCCTCCTGGTTTTCTGCTGCTGCCAGATAGGACATGTCTTCTTACAACCTGCAGTTCTGATGAATCAGAAAAAAATTCCTTTTAATAGAGAATTTTGAATTGGCTATGATGAGGCCTCATTTGGAAATTCACTATATGTCACTCCTTTCTCTTTATATTTCTCCAAGTGTCTGAACTCAGATTCTTATAAAGAAAAGAATCAGGTGATTTGCAGTTTTAAAGTTGTATGTTTTGCTGTCTAGGCAACTTACAGTAGTTAGGTCACATTATGATAATTAGCCTATTTATAAGTTAGCTAACGGAGTTCTTTGTTTTAAGCACTATAAATTCTAAAATTAGTGAATAAAGCTAGAAGCCCATTTTCAGATCCATTTAGATGAAAGGTGCTATATAATTTTAAAGCTATTATAAATGATTGAAAGATGTTTTCACAACTGCTGCTCGATTGCATGGGAACGTGGAATAGCATTTCAAAAGATTTCAAAATTAATGTGGCTGTGGTTGCGCTCTGGAGAACTGCTGAACCTTCACTACAGCTTCCTTTCTGCCTGCTGCTGACTATTGCAGTGTTTCAGTAATCAGGTACTCATTTTCATGCTAACTTCCTTCACTTTCAGTTCTGAATCTCCCAGCCCCTCTAAAAAGGCATTGCATTCTTTTTTATTTTTTAAATATATATATACACACACACACACTTTTTCTTTTTTCCATTTGATAACAATAGATTCTAAGACACCTTTATGGTTAGGGGTGGGGATCCAGGTGGATCTTTAAGTGCAAGGTCCCACAAATAATAGGGTTATAAAACTGCTCTTGAAAACAAAACTAGACTTGACTTCTATATTATTACATGTTAGGATATGCTAGTTATATTGTCATGGTAAAGATTACGTTGTCCATTGCATTAAAAGCAGTGATTCAGGCTCCTTATTTATGTACAAACTATACAGCACGTTCTTTCGGTAATGGTGGTATTTGATTTTTAAAAAATTGCTAAGGATGCATTTGCTGCTGAATCTCTTAATTATATTGACCTAACATTTACTTTTAAATAACCGCTTTAAGAGATTTTGCTATCTGTCAGACTTTTTTTTAGTTGTTTTTGAAATGTTCTCACTCTAGTGGAGAAGAGAGATGCAGGTTCTTTAATGTCTCCTCACAGTTAAAGCTAATGGAAATCTTGCGTTTCTGGTTAATGCAAAGTACTGGCTTTAAATAATTAACTCTCTTTGGACACTGTGTAGGTTATAGATATCAGTCTCTTCTGCCTAGAAAGTTGCTTCAAAGCTGCTACAAAAGGAAAAGAAAAAGAAACTTTTGAAAGATGTTCTAAGACTAGGGAACAGATTTCAGCAAGAATTCTCCCTGTAATAACCCAGGAGTCTCATTTGTCAAAGAAATCTTATTTTTTAAAAAGGACTCTTGAAAACAGTAATTAGCAGAGAACTCTCAGGTTTTCAAAAAGTATCTTGCACTTAGTCCTCCAGTTCTCATCGGTTTTTTCTTTGTGGTGTGTGTCTCCTTCTCTTGGGCCTCTCTGCATCATTCTTATACCGAGGAAAGAATGGGAGAATGAGATCAAAGAATTAGCACCGAGAAACTAAATTAATTATGTAACCTACACTTTGAAAGCTGGTTAACCACAATTTTATTTTTTTTTAAGTTTTATTTCATTAACTCTTCCACTGAGTATATTTTTCTTTCCTTTACGTTTCTAGCATTGTGATACCTCAGGGTGAACTCAATAGAATTGTTACTTCGTTTAATATAACAGGATGTGACGTGATGCAACTTGATATAGTGCCTGAAAATAATAAGATACAATGCATTGCAGAAAGCATTTGAAAATTCTGAGCACTGCAGGTAGAAAATAACCAATTTGAAATCTGGTACGCGCATATCTTCATTTTTACTCTCTAATTACGCTATAAACAAACTTAATTCACTATAGCACTTTGAAGTAGTTGGCAATTATTCTTTTCAGACTAAAGCATTACCTTAGGCAGCAAAAACTTCACTTCTTCATACATCAACATGTTATTGTGTTAATGTGCCTATTATTGTACCATTTTGATTGACAATGCTAATTACAATTGTTCTTGAACTTAATGTGATTTTCTGTCTGACAGTGACCATTTAATAAATGGGAACAACTTCACTACAAGAGGTATAAGCGTTTAAACATGAACTGCTGCTCTTTTTCACAAAATCCAAACATTACTTCTCTGGAACAAAGTCGTACCTCATTGTACCTTTAATGCCATTCTGGAGGGTGTGGTTATCCTCAAATGATCTCACTGGTAGGGAATTAAAGGCAATCTATTCAAAAAAATACACAAAAAAATGGAAAAGTTCATAAATAACAAGTCATGGGACACAGTTAAAACTCTTTCTTTGGGATCTGTTAATTTGAATGTAAAAAAACCAACTCTGGTTGTAGTTTAATTGCAGTAAGCGATGTGACTGAAAGTTGGGATAATTCATGCATAACTGAATCTTTTCATTCTGCTGAATAAAAGTATTCACCAGTTCAAAGGAAAGAAAGAGCAGTTGATAATCCAACCTACCTGGAAGCAAAACTAATGAGCGTCTGTGTAAAATCAGTGTAGACAAGTAATACTTCTGTAGGAGAAGGATTCAGCTGTCTGAACTGATTTATTGTTGCTGTTTATAAAGTTGAATTTGTGCTTAGCCCATTGTTGAGGAAGTCGTCATTAATGTTTGTATTAATTATTTTACTATGGCAGATTAAATTACGGCCTTTGACCTTTGTGAGGGTAGGAAGGGTCCTCTGGAGTTACGTTGTGCTGTTTGAAATCAGAGAGATACTGCCCTAATTAAACTCACAGGAAGTATCTTTCCAATCTCATTTAGCATTATGATTTCAGTGTCCCCCTTAACCCATAGGATAATTAATTAGCATTAGGAGCCATATGCTCGCATTGTTCGTTCAGCCCTCTGAACAACGCCTGTGCTTTTTTGTAGGGCTTAGCAGTGTTGTATCACATCCAGACATCCGGAGAAACCGTGCCGGTCTCCTGCGGAGGGCCATGCCACCCCACCGAAAGCCTGCGGCTCCACAGGGGCACGTGGTGGGGACGCTTGACGGAGGGGTGCAGCTTTCTGCCAGGGGGTAAATTAGTCCGGGGTAAATAATTAAAATGAGAAATGCAGTTATAACCCCTTGTAGGTAAGAAAAGAAGCAGTAGGAAGGTAGAGGAAGAAGAAACAGGGAAAATAACAACTTAAAGCTTTTATGGGTGGGCAAGACAGACTGGTGTGGGTCTGGCATTGGAAAGACAGTGCCGAGCAAGGAGTTTGTCAGAAAACAGGGCTGAAAGGGTAGCAGGAGTTTGGGGACAGAAGGAAATGGTACAAGCGTAGAGAAGGCAAAAAGCACGCTGTCCCGCTGAAGAACAGCTTGGGAGCTGCTGCCTCGTGATCACGGAGACTTGCACAGAGCAGTTCAGCCTGCTGGAGATCTGAGTAGTGCCCCAGCGGGGTCCTCCTCTCACCGTTGATTACAAAAGGAAATTCGGGCTACCAGGGTCCTAATTTAGACCTCTCATGCAAATGTTGAAAACTGCCAGGGTTTGGGGTAGAGTCTTGGTCTTTCTGGTTTCGCTGCTGCTTTGCACAATATAGCACCGGTCTGGGTTGCTAAACTGTGATTACTGCTGTATGTATAAATAATAATGATTCCTGCTGTTATTTAAAATATATTGCTAACAGACTAAGGGTTCCAGATTTTTCTTGATAGGAAAACGTGTGCATTAAAGTAATCCCCTGCATAGGAACAGAAAACGAAACATATTTTTTAAAAATAAATTCATCTGTGTTTAAAATAAACTATGCTGTACCCAGCAAGTTTTTGCTAACTGCAGAAGCAAGATATCTAGACATTTATGGGATGTTTTTAATTTTCCTTTATTACAAATTTTCAGTTTAATAATGGGTATCAGTGCTAAATAAATGCAGTGCCATTAGGTCTTGGTTATATCCATTATTAGCTGCATTTGTTGCTACTGTTCTTTTCGGATTTGATAGTGAGTGGACACTTCCTGGGACAGACGGCTTGGTATCAGCTAGCGCTGACTCCGGAGGAATTCAGGATTTCCAAATCTAACCTGGTGAAAGCCTTCGCTTCGCTTTGGCTTGCTTTATTTTAATTCCCTGCTTGTATTTTTGCCTGGGATTCTTGTCATGAGCGAGTGCTTAAATCAGCAGCCAGATCTCGCCCTCAGCACCTTCTCCCGTGGCTGCCGTGCAGTCACATTCGGCTGTTCTCTGCTGCTGCTGCCCACGAGCGCAGCCCTGGTAGGGTCAACCGGGAGCACATCCAAGCCTGGTACGGCTCATTGCCCTCAGTGCTGCTCGGCGGGAAGGGAAGGGACGGAGCGGGACAGCTGTTAGCTTCCTTGCACCACAGTATTCCCCTGAACTATCAAAGCTCGTAAAACCCACTTTCATTTCTTGCCTTTTAACACAGAAGATTAGTGTTAAGTTAGGCAGTTACGGCCTGGTGTTCTTGTGGGCTTTTAAGGAATATTCACTTAAATATGCATTCATTTTCAGACTTATAGTGAAGTCAAATATTAGTGTGTATCACTATACGTAAGTGCCTTACGTTTATCAGTCATCGAAATGCTTGCATTTTAGAATATTTGAACTACTTTTACTCTAAAAGAATGTTAATTCCTCTCCTTCCCTCAGAAAAGAAAAAAAAGGGAAAGAAAAGAAAGATAAAAAGTCTAGGCAAAGATACATAGGATTACTCTGTGTGTGGGATTTTGCTATTATTTCTAAAAAAGTAAATTTAATCTTTGATAGGTGAGAAAATTTTTAATACCTCAAAAATTCTCTAAATACCCAACAAGAAAACATGATTTTTTATATATATATAAAATGTATGCTGTAGTATTTGATCCATTATAATTAAAATACAGAAATGTCTTTTGAAATTCCTCTACTTTAAATATGAATAAAAAACCCTCTTGATTGATTGGTTAGAACGGTTGACACGTGACAACAGTTTACCTGATCTATCATACCTGTCTGCTCCAAACTACATCTTATGATATTTTAGCCGTGGACTATTATTTAAAGGTCTCCAGGGAGGTGAAGGAGTCCATGCACTGTGTTGTGATTTCCTTCTGTGGTTTTCTAGAGGCCCATCAAGAGTCATGTTCTCTTCCACCCTGCTATTTTGGAGAAGGTAATGGAAAACGATTTATTTGGGAGGGGAGATGTAGGGAAACCCACATGTGCGCAGAGAAATCCATGCCACAGCTGACTCAGTGATGGGATTACTCTGCCATCCTCATAATTTCCTTCTGACTGTAAATTGCTATCGTATCCAATTTTAGACAATAAAATGGTACTGTATGCATGATCAGCTAGTGCCAAAGTTAAGCTTGTGGATGAAATGCAGAAGTAGTACCTACAATATGGCTTTCTGCAATCAGACTCTGCCATTCACCAGTGTACGTAGACACAGCTGTTTTAGTCACAGTATGTGCTGTCCTATGTGCATATCTGCATTGACTGCGCGTGTCCTGTCATATTGAAAGCCAAAATACAAGAGAACCAGCCTTAATAAACTTTCACATTGCAGTTTTCCCTTCCTAGCTGCTTTACTCCAAGACCCCAGCTTTGCCAGACCAGTTGAATGCTTTTTAATCTAAAGAAGATTTTTACAGTGCTCTTTGATGAGAGAGATGGATCTAGACTGAGGGGAACTCAGGTCTTTGTCCGATGGAAGCTGTAAAAGTAGAACAATTCTGAAACTAATAGATGCCATAAAGCATTTAGGAGTAATACTAGGCATACCTATGACATTTCAAACATCTACTTTTGTTAATTTACACCGGAGTATTTCCTTGCTTAGATACTGTCTCATGCTCTTTGCTAGAATAATTCTTACAAAACACAGTAGGAAGATGTGAGATCTTGGATTACTTTGTTTTTCTCGAGAAAAGTTTAATTCATAGTTGGAGGGATGGGAGGTTTGGTCCAGCGCGAAAGGAACGGTGTGCTGCTACGTACCATTGCAGTCTTCCCCAGCTAAATCTTAACCCACTAGCTGTGTAGAGGAGGGTTTGCCGAAGTTTCTAAAAAGCAGGGCCTTTCTGCTTCCTGGGTTGTGATGAACCATAAGGTATTAAAGTCAAAGGCGACCACTGGAGCAGGGCAGGGCAAGCGCAGCTCCGCCGGCCCTGGGAAGAGGAGCGGTCCCTTCCCCGCAGCAGCCTGGCTGCAGTGCGGGGGGATGCGGTGCTCGTCCTCCCCTTGCTGCCTCCTGCTGCCCCTTCTGGCAGGTCTTGAAGGTTTCTGGAGAGAAGCCCCGATGCTGCACAGCTAACTGCAATACCTGCCTTATAAGTGTTTGTGTGAGAGGACACAGAGGCAGAAAATAAGGCTTTATTGCTGTGCGCTCCTGGTATGTCTGTAACCATGGGAGACTTTTTCTGGTAAACCTAACTCCTCCTATATTGTTGTTTTAAATTCTTTGAATTTACACAAAAACAAACCGTAAAATGGAAAAATCTATGAACTACCACTAAAAAACAGTATTTGTATATTATTTTCTTGGAAACAGTTGAACCAAGCACCAGTTATGTCCTTTCTCATGTGGCTGGTATTTCAAACGAGCATCTACTCACAAATAACCAAAACTGCTACGAGGGATGATTCTAAAAGTCCCCTCTTGCCTTAAAATCTGTTCATTGGAATAATCAGTATATGGGCCCTTTTAAGCCTCTAGGATTGCTGCAGCAACTTGCGTATTTAAAAAATGTTGATAATACGTACTGTAGTACGATGATACCACAGACTTGGTTTAACCATTCTAAAAGGTTTTCTATTGTTTGAACACTGCAAGCTTCTCTAAATATTCCTGAAATTAGGGCACTCTGCTGTGTAAGATAAGGTGGCAACATCATTATATCTCAGGCTCTGGGCTGAACTAAAGCGTGTATCCTAAAACAGGTCACCTCCCATAGGGAATATAAACTAACTCTTAAGTTGTTCATTATAGACCTGACAGTCTGATTTGCGTTTATCATGTACTTGTTAATCTGTGTCCTTAAATGAAAGCCATGTAGGCTTTCAGTAAAATGCATTGCAGCTAATGAGGGGGATTGATTTCTAAAAATCCTCCTTTAAATTATGGGTTCAGCTACAAACTGCTCAAGTCTCCAAGCTTGGTTTGTGTCTCTGCTGTTTGTTTGTAAACTGGCCATTCTTTCACATGTTGTGAGAATGAAGCCTTAAAGGATTAGAAATTGTGCAGGTACTTCAGTGATAAAAGCTATATAAGTATGTAGACAGATTAATATATGGAGTAAAATGACATCGGCTATGATAGCGATACAAGTTAAGAGCCAAAATCTGACAAGATTTTTGTACTTATTGAAGTATTTCTACCACTATCATAATACAAGCCTACAGGAAACATCTACTTACAGTTTGTGTTTTATTCACTCTACATCATTCTGTTTTCTGAAGCAGCCACATGGTAGTATTATTTTATTTACATATAGGTTATCCAGACTTTGTGTCTGGAAGTGTTATAGGTACAGCGTAAGAGTTTGTTCATTATTATCTCAGACTGCTACGCAGTCTGCTCTAAAATATGATGTGTGGGTTTGTTGTTTTGTTGTTGGGGGTTTTTTCCATGGAAAGTGGAATCATCATGTCAAAAATTTGGTCATGTAATTTTACAGTGCTGTCCATACTTTGATGTATAGTAATAATCTCTTGTAAAGGATTATTGCTAATGCTGACAAGTTAGCAGAATGCCACGTTGTAACTATAAATTCTGGTTGGTGTGGCTATTGATCAAGGTTTCTGTTAATTTCACTTGTGCTTACTTTGAAAAGGAGAAGCCTAGGGACTTGCCTAGAATTGCCTACTTGTTCCCTCATACTTGAACAGCAAAATCCTCTTCCTCACAGAAAACAGAAGTTTTAAGGGTTTTTTATGCATCGTGAGGAGCACTGGAACAGAGATGAAAATCTCATCTACAGTATGTAGGTCTCACAGTTCAAGTAGGTACTTCACAGGTCCCACCCATGGAGATGTCTGAAACTGTGCCACGACACGGGTCTGACTGCCGGTGCAAGGGAACGTGTTTCTTTCTTCTCCTCAGTCTAAGACTGACACCTGAATTGCCTCCCAATTACTCCCCAGGTACGCACCTGAGTTAGAAGTCCTTCCCTGCTCCTCTGCTCAGCAAACAGGTACCGTGGCAGTAGGAGCGCTCTCACCACATCTGAACTTCAGATTCTGTGAGGACCCATCGATGAAGAAGCTTAAGATGATGTTAAAAGCATTGCATCAAGAAATCCCACGAAGCTGTGATCTCCTCATGAATAGTCCATGGACCGGATAAAGCCCAGTTATCCATTGCAATTCATTTTCTGAACTCTATTAATCATCAACTTAATTTCGGTTTATAATTTAACGATCTGATTTGCTCTAGATTATTAGGGTTTGAAGGTCAAGCCAGATGTCATCTGAAAGTAGTCTTCCCTTGATTTGCAATCGGATTTCTAAATTGACCTGCAACCTTGCTGACATATAATGTTAATGAACTACACATGGCTTGCATATAAAGAGATGCAAATATAGAGATTTTTACAATTTTGCTAGAATCAGTGTTTTATCTTTAATTCTTTTTGACATTTAACTTTGACGAGTCTTACACGTGTGTACCTGTGGGAGAAATTAGATCTCTTCATTTATAAATATCTCTAATCATGGGACATCTCTCATATGAGAAACTGATAAAATAACAGAGGAATAAGTAAATGACTGAACCAATGCAGGGCTGAGAAACGTGTTACCTGTATTTTCGTAGTCCTGTGCCAACTGCTTGAGGTAGATAGCATTGGGTCTCTGTCATCTGATGTCGTTATAGTGAAGAAAGGTATTTTAGTGAAGATTAGTGCAGTGTAAGATTAAAAACATTTAAGTACTCTGCCTACTTATAGAAATGAATTTAATAAATAGTTGCTTTAAAAAAAATAAAAATCAGTGTTATTCATGGATATCACAGAATCAGTTCTAAAATCATACAGTCGTTCAATGAGCTGTAAAAGGAACAGAGGTTATTGAGAAACGCTGTTATAATTCAAACTTACTGCATGTAATCACAATGTAGATGTGAATCCTCCAAGTCTATAAGTATATAAGGAATTATTGGCGAAGCTAATAATTGTTTCCTATAGTTCTTAAACTCTGTTTTTCTACTTTTTTGAATTACTTAAAGCTGCAGAAGATGTATTGAAAAAAAAAAATCCCCTTCTGCCAGCTGCACAAAGAGGTCAGAAATAGTATATAATTATTGCTGAGTTAATTGCTGGGTGCTAACATACATACAGACATACAGTATTCAACTCAGACATTATCACAATAGTGGACGATTAGGGCAAATTCAGTGACAGATAAAATGCAAATACAGTTTTTAAGCATAGTACTCTACTGGCTTTTTAATTTTTTAATAATCTTAGAAAAATTGTCACCTCTATCTTTAGCCTTACAGAGTATTTTAAAAGGGTGGCTAAGTCAGAATAACAGTAGCAAATTCCTTTTGAAAGATTGTGCTCAAACTCAAAACTATTTATTGTAAAATTAAAGATTGTATTTTCCTTCCAGTATTTCTGAAGGTATAAAATGAAAACTAGATCCACATCAAATACATATTATATAAATAAAATAACCTATACTGTAGATGTAACATATTTCTTGATATCAGCCTGATTTAGTCCCCATTTAATTTTATTAAATTAATCCACTTTCATTTTTTCATAAGTGTTTTTAGGCAAAGACATTTTTTCCTGATGTTTGAGGTTTTTTGTGAAACACAAAGCAGAAGTTTGCTTTGGAGAATGTGTTCTGCTGTTTAGTTCCTGACTTCAAACTATCTTCCTGAAATACTAATTTCTGTAAAATATGTGGCCCTTTAATAAAAATTGTCTTCTTATATTTTGGGGAAAGAAGATGAATTTCAGAATTATATATTTTAAGTATTATATAATTTCTTATTTTCAAATGTCTTAAAAGACGTAGGAAGATATATGAGAAGATAACATAATTAGAAGAAATCTGTAGCAACAGTCTGTGCACTTCATGAAGCTTAAGGATATGATGGTTCCTCTCAAACTTTAAAAATTCACTGTAGCAACGTAGCAATGGTATGAAACGTTGACGGTCTCGCTCTACTTTTTATTTATGAAAGTTGTTAAAGAAATGTCAGGACAATGGAAAGTCATTCTGTCTGTGCATATTTGGATGTGGGTTTCTGATGGTCTCGTGTTCTGAAGGAACAAGAATGTGGAGCTTCAGGGTTTTCATGCAGGAGGAGCACTGACCAGTTATACTTAAGTTTAAAAGACATTACTGCTCTACAGGTTTATTCCATTTTGGGGATTAATTATGCATATTGGAGTTTTCTTAGAGCTTTAAAAGTCAAAGAACTCACAGGCAGCTAAAATCACCCGAAAGCTATTTCAACGGTGTGTTTATGTGTGTGTATATTAAGGAGTAAGAAATCCTTTTCATTATCATTTGTAGAGAAGAAACAGAAAAGTCAGAAAAACAGAGTTGAGGCTATATTTAAAAGTCAAAGATAGGTAAGGACAGACTTTGCTTCCTCAGGACACATCTGTATGTGCATTTAAGCACAAGAACCTTACCGGGACCTATTTAAGGAGCCCTTTCATCGCATGCACAGACACAAACCCTTTCCCAACACTTGATTTTCCCTTACTTTACAAATCAGAGACAATACCTCTTAGAAGTCTTTTACAAAATTCTGTTGTTTTTCAAAGTTTATGATTTATTTTTTGCTCAATACCATGGATGTGATTTATTGCCTGTTTCACAGAGGGAATGAGACTTAAATTGCTAAAGGCAGATGTGGGGAAAGCTGGGAGCAGGCATATGACGATTGATTTCAGGGATGTAGGGAAGCTTTATGGGGGCCATATCTGATAAGGCTAACTCTACTTGGACAAGAAAAAATGCTTTTTTTCAATATGAGCTCAGATGGATGGACTTTGAATTGTTCAATTAGTAGTGAAAATGACACTGAGTTTTAAGCTGAAGGTTGTGCAATTGATCTAAATTTCATGGAAGTCAGTGAGCATATGCCACTTGCTTTCATAGATTTCATGTGGTTTTCAAGGCTGTCAGCCAGGACAATGATTTGGGGCTCCCGGCAGAGGGGGAAGGAAAGGCTGAAGAAACACAATAAATAGGTGCAATTCGCCCAACCTCTCAGAGGGAGAGCAGGGCCTGCCTCTGCCTAAATCTGACATCAGATCATCTGTACTGCTGTTCCCATTAAATGCTCACGCAGGTATGACCTGATGATTTTGACTGACCAGAAACTTCAGAAGTTCCAAGCTCAGCATTTCTGACTTTGTACCGCTGTTCATAAAACAGCGTAAAAGGGAGAGGCGTGCTGGCGTGGTACTGCAGGGTCCAGTACCAAATTAGAGCATCCTTTGCAGCCTGTTGCAGGCCTGCACAAAGGAGAGCTCATACAGATGTCGGGATTCGGCTCGCAGTGTAAAATCGCTCCGATTCACCTCGATGCGTGTGCGATGAAAGGTCTGGTCATGTCAGCATCCATGTGTCTGGATGGTTTTTGGTCGGTGGCTGTCAGGACTGGCATGTACTGCAGAAGGCACAGGCTTTGGGTCATAACCTTGGTATTGTAACGTTTAGAGGCCTCTGGTATTCAGGGATAGGTCTGTAGTGAAACCTCGCTTCTCAGATACAAGAATACTGCTAGTCATTTGCATTGTACATGTTAAGGCACTGCATCTCTCACTTTTAAGGTAGTTTCTTCCCTTTAGGTATATCTGTAGTGTGTTGTTCAAAGCCAGAGCAACTGCGTCTGCATAGAGCAGAATTTTCCGTGCTGAGGGAAAGAGCAGAATTATTAGCTGTTAAACATATAGGCAACGACCTTATTAAAATTGGCGTACCAGGAGAAGGTACTGAAGTGCATTGCATTTATTCATGTAATTTAGGTGCCTTAACAAAATATTTACATGTATGCAAATTCCCAGTTGTTTCATTCAACCTCTGAGCAAGGCATGTTCAGCATAGATTTGACACACTCTGTCATATGTGTGCAAATGCATGCACACTTGTTTGAACACCTGGGCCTTGGAGACCAACTTGTTCTGCTTCCTTGGGTGGTGGTCTGCTGCTGTGCTGGCTTGTCTTATGAAGCTGCTACGCGTTACAGTGGCATGATAAATTATAGCCCTCGCTGATTATCCACTGTCATCTGGCCTCTGGTCACTGGAGTGAAACCAATGAAAGATCACATTTTTTCCTACTGTGTTGCTATAACACAACCTTACAATGCTGTAGGCAAAAACCTTATTATAAATTGTTTTATTCAGCCATGCTTATAATGCCACCTTTACTGAGCCTGCAGCACAGGACAGCCAGATAGAGAGGAATAACCCAACTTTGATTTTGCTCCACGTATTCGACCCTCTAACAGCAACAACAGTGTTTTGCCTTCTTGTTTGATTTTTTTTGTCTAACATGCGCTGGTTTTGTACAATTTGTCTGAAAGTCACTTTCAGTCAAATGTCTATGTAGTTGTTTACTAATGCTAATTGTTTAAAGGGAAAATAATTCTTATGTGCTGAATGAGAGTGGAAGGCAGTTAACTATCATGACAAAAGCCATCATAAGAAGAGATGATGCTTTTGTTACAAAACCAAGCTTGAAGTGTGGCCTCGGTCCAAAGTGGGATACTCCGACAATGGTGTGGAAGGGTAGGGTTGGGGATAAGCTTATCTCGGAAGGACTTGCATATGAATTTTTCTCAATTCGTGAATAATAAGTTATATTTTCTACCATCAAACAGAACAGGCTGAGGCTAGGATTATAGCCTTGCTAAGTTCTTTTGCCTTGTGAATCGGCACCATTAATAAAGATTTCTGCAGGTCAAACAATGCCCTCATTTATACCTATGCAACATCATTGTGTGTACCCTCTGGCCTCGGTTATAGTCCAGTGGGGTTGCTCAGGATAAAAATTACTTTGGCCCTGACATTGGAATGTAATTATCAAACAGTGCCCGATGTGTGAGCTACATTCGAATGCAGTCTGGTTTGTTTTGCTAGTGTGGGCTCTGCAGTGCTAATAGAAGTTAAAAAAAAAAAAAAAAAAAAAATCATTGGATGAATGAATTCAGGATTGCCGGTGGTGGCTGTGGCAGATGAGGTGTCTTGCAGTAGCTGTGTCTATGTTTCATCTATGAACATTTGATCCAGTTCTGCTGCCTGGCGCAGAAGCTCCCTGCCTGATGGGCTGTCTCCTAACAAAAGCAAGACCGGACCCAACATACATAGGTACTGTGGATTGTCAGACAGTTTGGGTTTGGCTCCTACTGTAGCACAGCTGGGCAGATATAGCCGATGATTACTGAAGTGTAAATATTTTACAACAACAGAACGCTGTAAAAAAGGCTTTTTGGCCTTATTTTACAGAATAGCTATAGATATATTTCTCAATATCTACCTGTAATAAAAATGAAAAAGAAAGAATGAATGCAGAACTTGAACATATCCTTAATCAGCAATTGGTTTTGCAGGTTGTAAACAAAAATAGTTTGAAAACATAAATTGCAATTAAACCCAAATGCATTTTAAATGCAACAGCAGATATTTGCTTAGCAGGAAGTCTGTGTAGTGTTTGTCTCAGTATTTCAGACAAATGCTGATTATACAATACTTGTTGTCTCTGAAAGACACTCATAGATCCTTAGAGTTAGAGAAATCCTCTGTTTTGGCTTTACGTTCAAAAAATTTAACAAAGGATGGAAGCAGGTGTGTCACGGTTGCTATTTCCTGCCATGTAGACGTTTGTTCTGAACTTGAATGTGGTGAGCAAACAACCCAACCAAGGCAGCCAAACCTTCTTCCTTCTTTTGCAAATGGATTGCAAATCTGGGGCTCTGCAGAAAAATTACTCCAGTATTTAAAGCTGCCAGTGTATGAGCAGTGTGGCATTTTGGCACGGCTTTCATACTGACACATTTACACCCGTGTCTGGTAGCTGCTGGTACTTTTCATTTGTATCTGGAATCCCAGCTGACAAATGAGATTCTTCACTGGAGCACTTCAGAAGTCGAAGGCCGAAGTGTAGAGTCACCGCTACATCTTCTGTCTTGAATGTGTCCTCAGGGAAACTTCAATACCGCGTAAAAGGAAAAACAAGCTAATATCTTTAATAACTGCAATTAGTCAGGGTTTCATTGTTGCAAGTCACCTGAAACGTGACACCTTCAGCAGCACTGGAGGCATCCCAAACATAAAACCTACTGGATCAATATTTGTTCAGAGAAAGCAGATGTATCTCTTGTCACCAAGCTGTATTTCCTGAACGATCTCTGCTACGTCTTGGTCCTCCTTTCTTTCTGATCTGAAATTTCAGATCCTGTCTAATTCCGTTTTCCAATAAAACTTGTCTTCTCTCAGCATCTTTATTATATGGAGATTCCAAATAGTCTATGATTTAGCTTGTCTTTTCTATGTTTAATTTCTGTAGATTACATCTGGAGATACTTGATTGACTGATGTTAGTCGATTCTTCCTGATGGGGCTACTGGGCATTGCAGTGCCAAAGCGCTTCAAGAATTAATTGGAAGCAGGAGGAGAGGAACAGCTCAGTACTTTGTGGCTTCAAAGTTGTGCATAGTAAAATTTAAAGTGAATAGGCCTAAAATAATCCCAAAAAAGGCAAAAAACTGTGAGAAACACACAAAATGCTTTGAGGCTCTCGAATTTAAAGATCTATTTTAAAATGAAATGTGAGCCTGACTTATTTTATCCTGTGAGCGATAACCAAAATTTGTTTGTTGACAAATCAAAGCCTTTAAGTCATGGTAGGCAGGTTATGATTCCCATATGAATGAACTGGTACTTTTCAGCTTTGCTATCTCCTCTTCATAGCTGTTAGAAATAGGCCCACAGAAAAAAAAAGGTTGTTTTGGTATGATAGTTCAAGTATTTTCAAAGTATAACTATTGCTCTACTTACACTTTGTGAAAATATATCCTGGTATCTTCTCTACCTGCAAGTTGCTTTACCTTCAATTATTCTATTTTCTTTTTTCCCCTCCTGTTGGATAGGTAGTGTGTGCCAATTCTTCCAGGTAATTTCATGGTTTTGTTTTGGATAAATGTTCTATTTCTGGATAGGAAATAGAACAAAATAGGATACAGTAAGATAGGAAATATATTAGGATTTTTCCATACTAGAAAAGAGGTAAATAAGGCCAGAATTGTTTGCTTTTTTTTTCTTTCTCTCTTGTCAAAAACACAGAAATGTTTTTTTCACTGTGTAGTAGAAAACACAGTGAAATGTCTCATTAGTGTTTTTACCTCCCCTTGTGATTTATGTCTTCATATAATATTTTTCTTACCAAAGCTGCTTCTTGGGAAACAACACAAGTATGTTGTTTAACAATTCATATTATTGTTAAATACATAATATTTATTACATATTGTTACACATAATTATATATATTTTATTATTGTTTAACTGTATGTTTATGTTACATATAGACAGTAATAAAATTATTAGATAGATGCTGTTTAAAAATTACATTTCAAAGCAACAGTATAGCATATTATCAGTGTTGAAAGAATTTAGAATCTTTCTGTGGAATGTAGTGGATAAAATTATTCAAGTTAATTATTTTATTAAAAATATTGAAAAAAATGAAAAGTTGGTTTTCTTACATTTTTTTACCAAATATTTAAGCAGTTCATGGTTGCCTACGAACTCCCTCGAGCAAACGTATACTTTTTGAACTGAAACAATGTATGATTAAATACTGGAATAATTGGTAAATTCAAAGTGAATTATTCTTATTATACTTAAATCTAATCCTCAGATAAGTCCTGATTGATGAGTACAAAATAATATGAAATAACTTTCATGCGCTTCTTCATTCTACATAATATAATCTGCAGAGTATCAGACCAAGACCTTAGACCTCTAAGCACAAACAAGAAAAAAAACCTCAGTGTAGAAAGTTGAGTCTTGGATTTACTGTCCTTGTTTTATTGATGTGTTTCTTCTACTGCACTAAAACTGGTATATTGCTATACATCAAGCTTTAATGTATAGCAATATACATTATACATAATGTACAAGCTTTTTTGTCTTATACAAAAAACAGAGCTACTAATTAGTTATGATGGAAAGAGAGACCCTTTTGTGGGTCTCTATTACCAGTGGAAGACAAAATGAACATAGTGTTTGGGGACTGGCATGTAACGATTGTCAGAACTTCAACTTACTTGGTTAAATTCATGAAAAGGAAATGTAAATGGTTTTTCAAAATACCTGTAATGGAACTGCAGATGGCACACTGGGCAAGCACTGGTTTCTTAATCCTTGGAAATCATATGAACTGGAAGGAATGTCAAATAGATTTTTGATTTAAGAAGGCCATGTATTTATTTGGCAATGTATTGTATTACAAGTATCCACAAATGTTGTTCCCGTTGGTGTCTGTGGCTAACAGAAATCCCCAGGAGGTTTCCTAGATATTTAGAATGCCCTAAGCTGAAAGTATTTAAAATCAAAACAATTTTCATGCCTAAAAAGAACTGAATTAATTATGGCTTATGGCAACTTGTGCCTCTGTATATGGTGAGGTAGACAGTGGAAAAATATTCTTTATGCCTACAATGTAGGATGCGATATTTCCATCTTGTAGTGTTTAGTGCTGATTATATTCCTTTTGCAAAGTTCATTTAGTCATGGGCATTTTCGTGTTGCCAAATGCTGGCTGTATGGCATCTTTGGGAGAATAGAAAAGGAGAGAGGTAGGACAAAATAAAATATTTGTAACTTCTTGGGGGAGGGGGTGGGCAATTCAGCTTCTGTTTCCCTTCCTTTCCCATCTTAATCATGACTCTTTAAACAGTCATTTCTGTCTTCTTCTGCAATCTCTTTAATTTTTTATTTTGATTGTCCAGTGTTCTGAACTGGGAAGAGTGAAGGCCACAATTCTTCCTGAGCTTCTCCAAATGTTAAGACAATGCTACAATTAAAAAGTGCTGGGAAATACAAGCATGAAAAATGCCTGTACTACTGAATGCTGGGTTTGATCCAAGTGTTACTTCTTGCAGTTACTGAAGGATCTTGTGAAAGCCTGTAACTTTCGCCATAGTGAAATAGAATCTGGATGGCAAATACAAAGGGCCAGAGAGCATGTCAGCAAGTAAGCAGTCGAGGCTTCTGTCTATCCGTCCTATAGCCTGCAAGCAGCAGACGTCTCCAAGATATCACCCTTAAAAGAGCATGTTGCTCAGGGGCTCTGATATGCAAGCTTCTGTGAGTTTATTGTTGCTATTTATTCAAGCTTGAGGGTTTTAACCAAGTACTTATACCAGTAGTCTTTTGTGCCAGATAGCGATTAGTAAAAAGAAGGAAAATATGGGAAGGAAGGGTGACCAAATAACCAGATACAACAACTGCAGATTAATTAACTTGGACATATTTTTTTCTGAGTATCTCACTAGTGTTTTGTTATTTAGGTTGCTGGTGTATGCTTCCACTGAGTAAACATCTTAAAATTCTGTTAATTAAAAAAACCCTCTGTATCCATTAATGTTGCAGGCTTTTATAAACATAACTCCAGCTTAATGGTAGCTGCTGCCCTTTGGCTTCGTGAGCAGAATGAGGGAGAGAATATGCAACTGATAATTCATCTTGAATATTGCAGGCTTTTCTTTTGACTTCATCTCATAAACACTAAATTAGAAGTGGATATACTTAAGATGAAGGCAGCAAGGACATTTGTGAGTATGGAACATCTTTGGTCTGAGAAAAGAGTAGAGTAGGACTTTTCTTACTGGAATAAGTTGTATGAAGGGAATGTATGTTGGAAAACCACGATATGAGGAAAGGTGAACAGGAATATATTTTTTTCATGACGGAAAACCAACGTTATCTCAATGACATTATCAAGTATGCTTTTCAAAGAAAGAGGAAGTATGTTTTTCAGGCTGCAAGTAATTAAATCTGTGGAACTCATTGCCAGGGACTACGGGGGTGGAGAAAAGCATAAATGAATCAAAAAAGGAACTGGATAAAGTCAAGAAGTATAGGTCCATCACTCTCTAATCAAACTTGATAGCTGTGATAGATAGTTAAGAAGTCTCAAAGCCTTTCACAAGCAGAGGCTGGCAGGCTGGGCAAATGGTAAGCCCCACTAATGCTTTCTTATCATTCTTGTACTTTTCCCATAAGCATCTGAGGTTGACCACTACTGAAGATGTGATGCTAGACAAGATAGGCATTTGGTTTGTCTTAATATATGAGTTCTTCTGTGCTTAGAAAGTATTAAATAGTCTCATACTCACGACTGGTGTAAGCTGTCATGAAGGACCTTGGAGGGTGTAAGAGACCCTGGCAAGGACTGGTTGGATGTCAGGGACGTTTAGCTGTAATGAGATCAGTTTGCCTCTTGTAGCTTTCATAGGGGCTTTTCTTGTAATAGTAACAGACATAAAGGTAGAAAAGACTGCTTACTTTCCTCTCTGTTTCCAGTATTGCACATTCAAAGCATGAACTAGAATTACAAATCAGTTCTACATCTCTAAAACATGATGTTGACTTAAAAATCATGATACTTGAAGGAAAAATAAATGTTGGGTTTCTTTTATTTGTCTTTCTGATGTTTAAACCTATAAAGTTTGTATAATCTTTCTTGAAACTATATCTTTTCTCTGGAGGCATTTCAACTTTGGAAAATCGAAATTCTTATGAACCTAGAAATGAGGACGTTAAAAAACGCACTAAATTTCATGAGAAGTGACAACACTTTTTCTGTGTTTCCCTGAAGGTCTGTCCTCTCACTCTTAATATATACAAAATGGATTTAATAACTTACCTTTGGCAAAATAACCCAGAAAACCATCAGCAGAGTGGAAGTCTCGGCTTTTTAGGAATTAGACTGAACCAAACACGCCCATGACGAACAGCCGTGATGGTTTCCCTTTTGCTCTTGTATCGGGTGGTCCTTCTCTTCTGCCACATCGCTTGAGCCGCTACTCAAGCGGTACCTGATCCTGCTGAGGCTGCTGGCGGCACACGTCAGAGCTGGCAGAAAGCTGACAGAAACTCATAATACCTTCCAATAGCCACTGCTTTCGTTAATGCTGAAAATACAGGGTGTCCAGGCTGAAGAAGTTGAATTCTTCTGCAGTATAGGAACCAAGGAGGTGTTTTTAAGGATGCCTGCCACCATTGGAAACAGGTTTCCCCACAGCAGCTGGCTTCCACATGGGTAGGGGTAGAAACAGGGTGGCAAACTTTCAGAGGATTATAAAGTTTGAAAGCAAGACAGAGATTGAAGAAACGATGCAGGAGGCAGAAGTGACATAAGGCTGCAGAGATGGCCAAGAGAATGATCCCATCAGGATTTCTGAAGCATGAGTGATATTGTCACACGTTTTGGACATTGGAGGTGTTTGCTTTCTGATTCAAAACTCTGAAGTTAGTGAATTTGCATAGTGGTACCTGAGGGTGGTGGTGGTGCTGGTTGTTTTAGTTTAAGGTCATTTTATTATCTGGACATAAAAAGTTTGAAACCTAGCAATGTGAACTCGTTAATTTTTTCGATGCTTCAGCATGACAGTATGGTGCTAGTTTCAGAGGAGTGTTACAGAGGCAATCAAAATGAACACAAGTGTCTGCCTCATTTCAGTAACAGTTGGGAGAGAAATAGAAGAAATGGTGTTTTAATTATTAGCAATGAGACTGGTGATTAAGAATGGCTTGGTGGAGAAATTTACCACAAGATGCCGCAGCTTAGTGACTCTACATGATAGATACTGACCTAATTTTTGGCAACTAAGAGCCATAAACATCAGCCTTGATATATCAGACTCAGCATCTGGTAAGATGTCTTAGAACTTTTAAAAATTAATGCACAGAGGGATGAAAAACTACTGTACATCAGCATGCATTTGTTTTCCGTCTAAATGCAAATGTTACATTCTCTAACCAGCCCATAAATATATTTTAGAACTTAAAAAGACAATAAAAGATCTTTCATAGTTGATGTGGTGGTGGCAGAGTCCCAATATTTCCTTGTTTGTGATGTTACATGCTGTTTGTTTAAAAAATCCCTGTACATATATTAGATGTTCATGATTGTCATGAACCAATCAAAATATCATTCTTTATTCAAATGAATAAGCAAGGCTTCAGATTTATTAATATCATCTTTTTAATGTTGCACTGAAAAGGGCATCATGTCCCTGGTTGAAAACATGATAACTTGAGGGAATTTGTGACCATCGTTGCTTTGTGATTCCAAGGACATTGATTTTTTTTATTTATATAAATCTACAGCACGAGGTTTGTGGCTCATTGACTTGCGTACTGAATGCTTACATGGAAACAACTAAATGCCAAACTGTAGGTGAATTTAAGCTACTGGGCACACTTAAGTAAGCACTGGGCATCTCAAGACTGAGCAGTCTGAATGCCGTGAATCTTTCTCTGAGCACCCTTTGCAAAAATCCGAAATTTTGCCCAGAAAGTCTTGTGTTTACTGATCCAGCTTTGGCATTCTTAAATATGGACATCCAGAGATGTAGGCAGCGGTATTATTTCTGTGGCAGTATCAGCAACTATTAAATGAAAAATTGTGACTGCAATCTATTATTTTTAAAATGTCTGTACTTCTGAACGTCTCCTTTCTCTTTCCCTCTCTCTCCACCCCCTACTTCCGCCCCCCGGATTTAGGAGAACCTGAGGATAGACAGTGTGAAAATATAAAATGCATAGCTGCTCTGTGCAGTGAAAAGATTACTGCTACTGCTAAGGATTTGTTCCTCCTGTTTGCTACTTTAAAAAAAGAAAAAAAACAAAAACCTGAAAGCACGCAGGATTTTTTCCCATACAATAATTAGTTAAGAAATGCTATAAGTAATTAGTGTGTCGAAGCTTGCATTTTAGTTTAAAGTATGAACTAAAGCCTTAACAAAATGCAGTCAAAAGTCCTGAGCAGTTGCACACTGTAAAGCAGGAAATCTCCTCCACACAATAGAGATTAAATGCTCCCTGTGCATACTGTATTCTGCTCAGCCCTCTGCGTTCGGAGCTGGGACCGTGGCAGTCGTTATCTCTAGCAGGTTCCTTGGTGATTTTCAAGCCCTGCAACTACCTACCCAAGTGGCAGTGACACCAGCTTTCACTGAAGCCTTATTACTCTTAAAAGAGCAATTTGGTTGGTTGCACGGCTATTAGGATCAGACAGTCAGGCTTAAAGCTGTCAGTACAACTGCTTCTCATCTTTTTTCACAATCCTGACATCTTTCCTCTTTTCTGCTGGACACAAGCATTACTGCTTTTATCATTTTCAATCAAGCTCACGCTGCAAGCTGAGGAATATATTCCCACAGAAACCAAAGTGAGGAGCAGAAATTATTTTATAGCTGCTGTAGTAGCAGCGGTGCTGGCTGCATGTTGTGTGGGAGAAACCGGATCAGTGAGAAATGTGGCTTTCCTCAGGGCTACATCATTGAGGTATTACTTCAACATCTAAGGAGAGCAAAGCTACTCCTTGCTCTGATTTTTCAATGATTAATCACTCCTCCTTAAGCAAACAGAAAGTGGGGGAGAAAATGTAAGAATTTTTTTTTTTTTTTTTAAATAACTTGTGGAAATGTTACCATCAGTGAAACGGGGGAAAATCACTATGCTTGAACTTTTTTTCATTTTGATGTTGCTCTTCTCTGGACCAACCCTGAGCAAGCTTAGCAGGACCAAAGGCAAACACTGGAAGGGGGGTAAGTGGAAGGAAAAAGTTTTGTAATTGATGTTTGGGTAAGATTCTAAAAAGCTATATTAAAGGTGATCTAAGGAGAATACCTATGCTGTTTTGAGTGACTCAGATTTCAGGTTGCCATGTGGGCTTGCAATAGGATGCTGAAAAGAGAGCATGGAGTATAATTTGTTTTCTTGTTGGTTTGCTTGACTGACTCTGTAAGGCATATATTCCTTGCAGGAATTTTACTTTGCGTTCTATCATTAGCAGAATAACATTTAAGGCCTTTATACAAATAAATAGATGCTATTTAGAAACCGGTGGTTTTTTGGACTGTGAGAATTCGGATTGTTCTTTTCATTATGGAGACTCTGGGACAGATGCTTGTGGCTTTATTGCAAGAGATGTTACCCCCATCATAGGGGGTTATAGTGTTGGAAAAGAAGAGGAAGGAAGAAAAGAGAAAGCAAGCAGCCTATTTTGAGTGCAGAATTGTTAGTGTATGTGGTAAAAATGACTAGACAGACATTTTTTTAGAGTACATGAATGTTGTGAAATGCACTGCCAGCAGCGCTAATTGGCTGACTGGCTATGTCAGTGTTGATGTGTTAATAAAGATAAATTGCATTAACTTTATCGAAAAAAATGCTGTGCTGAGAAAACACTTATGATGTTTGAAGGCAGCAATCCATTTTCCTCTTCTGTTAAAAACTGCTGAGAAGATTTACCCTATATGTGCTGTGAACAGTTCACTAAATGTGCCTTTTCATAAAGTTCACTTTGTTTTGCTTCCTTGCATGACATTTGTTTATGGAAACCAGGGGTTATCGAGGTCTCATAATCAAATAGCTCAGTTTGCATAAATGGTATCTCATAAATACTTGGACTGAGGGACTGTGGATTGTAGATAGCTTGATATTTTCTCCCTGGTTGTTTCTGATGTTACTGATTGGAGGCACCCCAGGATTTTTTTTGCTTTTTTTTTTTTCTCCTTACAAGTGTTGCCGCAGCATGGTAAGTTTATCACAGCTTTAATAGCACTTTCAGTTTTCCTCTGCTGTCAGTATTGTGATCTGAGGTTAAAGAGTAGCATCAACATTAAAAAGAAGTTTTAATAATTTATCACAACATCTCAGCAGGAGACTCCTCCCTCCCCCCTCTATATTTCCTTTTGTTGCATTTAAAGATATCACAGATCTTCCACCTACTGTACCTTCACAGGAAAAGTTGCAGCACACACTTAACCTGGACTGTTAATGCAGCACAGTATATCTGAAAATTATTTCCTGGTCCTGTAAATCACATTATCGCATGTATCTCGCAGTGCTGCTGCTGGGCATCCTCGTTGCAAATTACAAGCTGTTATTTACTCTGGGCAGCATGACCTCTTCTCAGAGGCACGTGAGTTAGGAATATATGTCACTGTCAAGTTTCTGGGATTTAAAAAATGCTGTTAACTTTTTTCCCTTTCTCCCATTTTCACTTAAATCTGGTAAATGAGGGGTGTATTGCTTTTAGTCTCTTACCTACTCTCTGATGAGGCAAAGAGCTCTATTGAAGAATTTTTATCACGGGTAGAAAATAATCCCTGAATCTGACTGCAGAAAATAATGCCTTAATATGGGGTTTTGCTTTTCTTAGAAGTGTTCTTTGCACCTTACAAACAAAATGTAAGGAAAGTGCCTGTTTCAAGGAGACTAAGAAGAAATTTGCCTTGTTTACTCACAGCTCTTGAATCAGCCAAAAAACTAGGCATACCTGCTGTACTGTACAGTCATTTTTTCATACGTAGATGTTACCGTGAGAGTTGTGTGACTTGAAGATGATGCATGCTTTCCAGTGAAAGTTTAAAGTTCAGGATCTGTCAGAATCTATGTGTTGTACTGTCACATAGTCTGAGTGTTTCCGACCTCCAAAACATATTATATGCACCTCCCTTTCCATTAAACTTTAAGGATCAGCTTTTGCTTATATATCAATGATGTGAGTTCTTTTTGTTGGTGTGCGCGTGGAATTCACCAAGCGTGTTGCTTGGTGAAATTTCGGCATGCAAACTTCTCCACTGGAGCACACTGGAAAGCCCATCCCAAAATGGAAACAGAGATTGTTTGGTTGTTTTTTTCTTTGTTTTTTTTTTTTTTTTAAGAGGTTCAGGAGAGCCAGACACCTGCATACCAACTTCCAGCTATATTGTTCAGAGAGGAAAGGTGATGCTGGATGCATGCATCTGGAAATGCATTGTATGAATCATAGTATAGCTGTACTGAAGTCAGTTTCCATGGTGGACAGCAAGAGCTGATTTAGACCATCCTCTAAAGTTTTTCTATACCACATTTTGTTTCAAGAGTGCTGTGAAGTATAGGCATCTTTGGAAAGTGCTGGTCTTCTGTGTCTGCGCAGGCCCTGATCATGATCAGTCCAAGTGCAGGCTAATGAATCTGGAAATTCTTCTGGTATAATTAAAAAAAATTTCATTGCTGAAGTTACAAGCTCTGAGAAGACATTTTCTGTGGTCTTGCTGTGTAGTTCTCTGTATCATTTATGAGAAAAACAACTCTATTCACCTATTTTTTTTCTCCTTGGAATTTACTCTAAAAAAATGGCCACCCATATACAACTAAAATAAATGGAATTATTGGTAGAAATCACCTCCTGATTTACTTGCAATGTCAGGTGTCAGGGAATGAAATGAGTCCCATACGTGGGCCTGGAGAAATGTAAAGATACCATTTTCTTTTCTAGCTGTTTTTAAGTCTGCACTCCAGAAAACCTTTCAGAATAATTCATTGGAATACAGTCTCTAAATGTGCTTTAAACTGGGATTTATAAACTAATGATCAAGATAAACTGGAGTCTAAAAGCAGAACCTGAAAGTACAAATCAACTGGATTTTCTTTTTCCCTTTGAGCCAAAATAACACTCCATGGTTCAAGTTTTTAAGAAGGATTTATAATATGGAGAACAAAAAAAATGGAAAAAGATTAAGTACTCTCTTGAGTTTACCTTAAATCGGAAAGCAGATTTCAAGTGTTGCTAATGCTTATCCCCTCCTGAATTTGTTTCCACAGTGTTTTCACTCTGTCATATATCAGGGAGGGGGGAGGAAATTAAGTTTTGAGTGTATCCATCCATATGCACGTGGATGTGCTTTGTGTCTGTCCAGTGGCATCTGGGAGAATTTGGAGACTGGGAAGTAAGCTGTCCATTTGTGTCATGCTTGGGAACCTTCCCAACACTTCACTCATACTAATAGCATAGTAATAGTAATTCCTGACCAAAGAAAATTGGGGCAGTGATTCCCATTCACAGATGATCTGGCAATATCAAATATCCCCTGGGTCTTGTACGTAGTGTGTCACACTGGAATAAGCACCACAGGCCAATGTGAGTGGGACGGGGGAACATGTTTGTCCGGGCTGTTGCTGAAAGGCCCGTTGCTGCTGGGACCTCAGCCTTGTTTGAGGAGCTGGCAAGGGCAAGCCAGCGCCTGTACGCCGAAACTGCCGTGTGTAGTGGCTGGGTGTTACCTAGCTGGCAAACAGCAAAATGTGTGGGGAGAAGAAAATCACGCACGATGCTTGTTTTCTGGTAGACATAGTGTATTTTACAACTCCCTGTGAAGGCTGTGTGACGGAAAGAGTTCAGAGGAGAAGAGCAAGACCATTAGGACAATCACCACTCTTGGCAGACGTTAACCCTTTACTCATCTTGGAAACAACACACGTGTTCAGTCTGGGGCATAGCTGTGCCCTCCCGGGCCGTCAGGCACCTTTGAAGGGCCTGACCCTTTACGTGGTGGCCTCCATAACAGGACCTGGTCCATCTGATGGGCCAGCACCCTCCCCAGCTGAAAGGCTGCAGGCTGAGCTGCTGTGGGATGGTCCTCGGGGGTGGGGTGAACCTCGGTGAGGGAGCACAGAGAGACTCTGTACATGCCCCAGGGTGCCCCAGCGTAAAAGCAATATGCCGACAGTGCCGGCAGCACCTCCCGAGGGAAGAAAAGGCCTCCAGGGTTGGGGAGAGGAGTCGGAGATGGAAAGACTTCAGAGGGAAAGGTACCAGACCTGAGTTTGGGAAATGCAAATTAAGTATGCCTTTTCCCCAAAGGGTTGTTTGCTTGTATCTCCCTTGTGCTGCACTGGAAGAATTTCCATTTTCAGAACTAAAAGTGTGATTGGTTTACTTATGATCAAATTGGAGAAATAAAAATAAAATGCAACCACAGTGCAACACCCCACAGAACTAGAAGAGGATGGTGTCTGTCCTTTCTGTCTACATGGAAGTGAAACAATAATCTCTTTAATGACTAAATCAAAGTTTATTATGCAAGTGATCCAGCCTTATATTTCAGTTCCAATTTCAGCTCTATGGCAGTTTAATCATTTTTATGGCAAAAGGTACCAGCGTGAGAAATCTTAAGTGTCACTGGCTAGGTATTACTGGTAAGGGTGATACAAAGCTGTGTGCGTGAGATTCAGTCTCCCTACAGATTGATCAGCACATGTATTATTTAGGATGTAATCCATCAACACTAGTTTAAATGTTTTTAAAAGTGTAATTCAAAGATTAGCTCAGAAGAGAAAATTTCTATAAACTTCCTTCCATACAGAAAGCAGCCACCCCTCAGACCTTCAAAATTTGGAGGTAAAGTATTAGATTATTATGGTAATGACTAGAGTATTAGAGTTGGAGGTATGTTACTGGACTGCTGCTAGGTCCCTGCTAGCTCTGGACACTCAGACATCTCAGGTACGTGGACATTTGCGTGCAGAACAACTTTGCGGTGCATACACACTGAGTTTGGTGAAAATAGGGCCTTGAGATTTTCTGCATTTGTAATGAAGAGTCTCTGCACGGTCACAAAGTCCCACACATCAAGAGCACTGTGAATTGTTATAGATGTTTAGATGTCTTCTTGGCAGCCACCCAACAATACTATTCACTTCCCCCGTGGGGAAACTCACTAAGCTTTTTTTCACCAGGAGGAACTTGTTTTCATTTGCCTCACGGCTGCAGGGTGGTGAGGATAAAGGAATGGAGGCTGGGACCTTTGAAGAAGGGAAAGTAGAGAGGAGGCATTTATGTGGACCCAGGTAGCCTGGGATTCAGTGCTAGTTATCGTGAGGCATGAAGGGTCTGGTCGGACGTGATGAGGTGGAGCTTTTGATGTGGTGGTTGAGTTGCAACACTTGGAAAGCACAGTCAGTTGTGCTGGTATGATTCACTGTGTAGTTTATGTGATTTTGGGGGTAACACTTTATATAGTTTGCCATTTATCTAATTTAAGTAATTTATTTTATGGAATTTCAAGGATAAACTGCATGAATTATTTTTGAATACATTATCACATTGTATGATTAACAGTATTTCTTAAATCGTGAGACATTAAATATGCTGCTACGCATTTGTAAATTGGAAAAGCTTATGAAATGGTGACCAAAAGTTTCAAACTCAGGGTCTTAAAATTATTTCCCTACATTTCATAGAAGCAACCTGATTTTGAGTAGTAAAAAATTCACAGTTTTTTGTAACTTCAGAGGAAGCTCAATATATTTGAGGAGGTGGCTTGTGGATAGATAAGGATCTAAAACCCTAATTATAGAAAGTGAGGACTGTAAGTGTGGATCTGCACTTTTAGTTTGCCTACAAGTATATAAAGTGTGTGACTACACACAGTATGTGACTTGATGTACTGAAGATGTTCTAATAGTTTTGCTTTGAATATACTTAAAAGGGAAAAGAATATTTATTTGGATACTGAGTGACTGTGAAATTAACTGGGTTTTATTCAGTATTCTGTTTTATTTAAAGTCTAGATTTAGGCCCTATCCCACGATAACAAGCAAATTTTTGCACCTTCCTTTACACCACCTTCTTCAGAGTGAAATCTGAATTCAAAAGGACTCTGCGGATGTGTGAAGTTTCCCATACATATTTTGTTGGAGCATACAGCCTTTGCTTGTCTATTTTTCATCGCTTTGAAGACATTTGAAATACCATATAGAAGTCTGGTAACTTGTATTCAAACTCATATAGGCAGAGACGACAAAGACGAGGGCAATGGAAAACGAAGTTTGTCAGAGTTTTCTTCCCAGCTGGAAGGGAGGGAAAATGTTGGGGTTATTCCAGTCACGAGGGAGCAAATGTGCGGAAGATGTAACATCTACTTAAGAACGGACCAGTGTGGGCACAAAACCAAACAGTAACGAATAAACGTAGGCTGGAAGCTAGATGAGTGTTTCCAACCGTCATTGAGAAGGGGCTGCCATCCTTTGGCAGATGAAGTCAGCCTGAGCCAGGTTTCCACAGTCTCCTTCAACCTCCGACAGTCCTGGCTGCAGTGTCTCCCTCCACCTCCCCCACCAGTGCTAGTATTTGTGCACATCTGCCGGTAGCCCTACTCAGGGAGCTGATCCAGCTAGCAATTAGCCATATAAAAGAGAGGATAGCATTCATCTAGCTGATGGGGGACCCCTTCATTTGCACACTCTCAGGTCACGGGGGAACCTAGTACATACGAGAGCTATGGCCACAAGGGAAGAGAAGAGATTGCAATCATGGCTCGATTTAGGCTAGTTCAAGCTGATACATAACTTCAGCCTGCAGCTCTGGATTATCTAGAAGAAAAAGAAAAAAGAAGATTTAATAAGGTGGCGCCTTCCTTTGAATCCTATGTCCACATCCTGTACTTGGAGACTTGCTTGAAATGTTTGCTATCATATTAAAAAGGATGTTGATCAAATAGTTATAAAACAGAAGGAATGTTTAAATAATCTTCACCCACACACACGCATACACATCCCTCTCCTTTGGTTATTTGATTTTTTTTTTTTTTTGTAAAACAGATTTTGGAACCGCCATAAAGCATCATCGACATTAGAAAACTAGCAAGCACAAGCAAACCCTCTTACTTTGGTCCACAAATAAAATGAACTCGTATAAATTGCCTGTTAGGTGTTGAAAGAGCACCGATCAGATGTGCTCTTTCAAAATGATGAACAGGCTTAAACACATATCAGAGTGTCTGAGAAAAAGTTGTTTTGGCTTTCCCTTTCTAGCAATTTTCAAAGACAATGATGTTTATCAGTTAAACACTATTGATTTTTTACTTCAAAGCATGATCTAAAGAGTACTTAGAGTACATTATTTCTTTCAAGAGCCATTACTAAATACCTCCGTGAAAACTTCTTTGTTTAGTACATTCAAAACTGGGGAGGGATATAAGATGTTTTTACAGATGATTTAATTTTGGTAAATGATACTCGAATTGCCAACAATGGAAAGCTTTTGATGTTTTAGAGCTGTTGTTCAATAATGACAGCACCTCCAATAGAACTGACTTTTTGAGTCATTCATATCTGAATCATAAAATCTTGTTTTTGGCTAAATTGTGTCATATTAGCTCTCATCCTAGCACTGATTTCATCCTACTAGTTTTGAAACTTCATCCTCTTACAGTAGCTGAATAGTAAAACAAATTCATGGTTGCATATGTGTATTGCACAGAGAAGTGAACCGCAGTAATTCAGAAACAAAAAGTTTTTCTAAGGTTTTCCCTCAAAACTGGTGTTTTTCATTACTGTGTTTCCTTGCATAAGGAAACTTAAATGAAGTAATGGAAAAAACAAGAGAGGGGCAAAATCCAGTTTTGTTTCCAGGGATGCTGATCGCTCAGCAGAAGCTGCCAGAGAGAAGGATTCTCAGCCTTCACAAAAATCAAGGTTTTGATATGACTAAGCGTATAGCTCCTCTTTCCTTGGGGCTCCTATGTCCTCCGAATACCAACTGTCTTCGCAGCCTCCCCGTTTCCTTTCAGGCGTGGGCATGCGTGCGGTTTCTGTGCTCGCATAATTTGTGATGAGACTTCACCGGTACAGTTCCTGCTGCAGTTCCAAGCACGGGCATGGCTACGGTGGCGCAAAGGAGCAGCAAACTCTTACTCTTCACTGTCTTTCCCATGGAGGATGCTGGATAAGGACAGACGACAGTGCTCACGTTAACACCACATGACGCTTTAGTTAATGATTAACTTTCCACCAGCTGGATTTTGTTTGTTCTTTAAAAGTGTATTTGGTTGTTTTTGAAAGTTTAGAGAGAGAGAATCACAGGTTTGCCACGCTGCCCAAGATTGCTACCTCTGGCTTGGTAATTTAACCTAGCTATAGGTCCATTGTACTGACAGTGGAAAAACAGACAAAAGGGATCCTTAGCTCTGTAAATAGGAGTAAAGGAGCAAATGGTTTGCTCCCTGCACACTGCCTTATTGAGAGAAGAAATGGAAGAGTGTGTAATATTTGATATAGAAAAATCAGAGGAAATGAGAAAAAGCCACAAAACTATTCTGAAAGCTAGAGAAAAAGTTTTTGAGAGAGGTTGAAGGAATTTAGTCTGTTCAATTATGGAAAATTTCAGAGACAGCCTTCATGCAATTTAAGCGTGTCACTAAACAACTACTCCCGTGAAGGTAAAGGGTCCTTAAAACTATTAGAGAAGGGTATTGCAGGAATGGCTGAGTGAAAGCCCACGTCAGACACATCCAAATAAAGACAATAAGTTTTAGGTTGAGTATTTCAAAAAGCATTCTTCAATTATATTTTTAAAATCTTACTGACATGTTGGAAATTTGCATACCATTGTCATACTTAGTGTAATTAGTGCTTACTTTGAGAAACCACAGATACTGTTCTGAATTTCTTTTATATCCTGAAAAGATGCAGGGAGAGCCCATTCTTCACTCATTACGTTCAGCGTTCCTTCTGGAAAGCAGTTGGGATACCAAATCTGCTGCTGTTCTAAAATTAGCATGCTATACAGAATATAGCCCTTGGGGAATGCCCCTGGTTAAGTGTCTTCTGCAAATATAAGATTGTGTCTTATTTCTTGTACTCGCTTGAGAAGAACTGCTGCGTTGTGCTATATATTGGGGTGTGCCTGATAATAGTAACTGGAACGTACTCACCATCTTTCTTATACTTGTTATAGGCAGGAGTAATTCCACTGAAATTTATGGAATTATGCCACTTTAAATGAGATGAGAATCTACTTTTGAGTCTTAGCTGTAATGTCATCTATTTGATAATCAATCATGGCAGTTCTCACCAGGTAATGCTTGTCTAATAACAGATCTAGGCAGCTGGGGAAAGACTGATCTGAAGATGAGAGCACGGAAAAGTCCTGAGGTTGATAAAGACAGAGGAAAAATTGTGATACTGATGCAGTTCCCACTGCTGTAGAGTATTTCCCACTAGTTAAGGTGGTTTCATACTCCTAGTGATTCTGGTAAAGCTTGAGAATTTGTCTGCAGTCCTTATTTGCTATCCGTCATTCTGTGGTGGGTCTAAATGTGCTATTGTTATCCGTCCATTTGATTAGCCATGGACTTGATATGGGTTCACACACTAGGAAAGAACATGTTTTAAAGAATTACTGTCTGCTCCAATGTGAGGAATCACTTAATTCAATAGTTTTCAATTTATGTGTAAAGTAATTTCAAAGATATCATAAAACTTAGATTAGTAATACGTGTTTAATAAAAGAACAAATGCATACTGAAAATAATTTAAAGCTACAGAGCATGGTGAAGGGTAAAGAGTTCATTAAAAATCTGGACAACAGTCAGTTTTCACATTTTCAATTTTTATTTTCTCCACTGCTAGACTCTTTGGCTTCTGCTTTAAAAAAGTGACAGTCTTGAAATTTGAGTAATGTTCTTGCTGTTGGTAGTCACTGTGGAAAAAAATGAAGAATGAGACTGTGCTTTGCAGAAATTTTATTTCCTTCTTTTTAAGTTGGAAACTTCTTCAACTTTTGAATGTTGAAGAGCAGCAGAAGGGAAATAGGAGGAGAAATAAAGAAATCAACCTCAATTAATTCCTTCATGCTGTTGAATTGTGTGTTTTGAAAGAAAAATATCTTTTAAAACAGGGTTGTGGGAGTTGAAGAATGGAGTTGCAGTGGAGGTATGAAGGTAACTTCTCTGAAGTTGCTGGTGGAGCCTCCTGGCGCAGTGTGTGAAGACAGAGACGCTCCGCAGTATATCAGAGCAAAGACGTAGTTTTTTGTTCTCTGAGAAAAAAGCCTCTTGAATAATATTTACATAGAACTTAATTCAACCTCTTTGTGTTTTAGGAGGAACACCACTTTTGTTAAAATTAATTTGTTAATGCATAGGTTTTATTATTGCGAGGAGGAGAAATTCTCTGTTTAACATGGTCTCGCTTTACTCTTTCTACAGCAGCCCTGCGTAGGTTATATTTCAAAATCCAGATTAATGGAATTTCACTCCTTGAGCTGTCTTAAGAGCCTGTTCTGCATTGCAGCTCCTGGGCACCAGCGACCGGCATTTTTATATCTGCATGTTGGTTATGCTGTCTCTCATCTTCTCCTTCTTTGATCTTTATGTTCAGTGCACAGTTTCTTCTGCTGGTCAATTGTCTTCTCATTTTTAAAAGACCTTTTACAAATGGTTATCTACAGAGGTTATTCATCAGAGAGTTCTTAATTTATTTCAATCAGCTTTAATAGCTTTTTCACTGTATTTAAATAGAAAAATATTACTATTAAGAAATGTTACCTTGAATTATTCCTATAGAGTTAACTAGATACAATATTGCAGACCGTGAGGAATGTGTACACACATTTTTGTTCCTGACAACATGCTTTGCTTAATTTATATTGTTTGGAAAATATGGCTCAGCGTCCTGACTAATTTCTTTCCTGGTGCCCTTTGATGGTATATTATCACTCTTTAATCTGAAAGGAACACAGTAATTGTTAAGAGTTTTTGTACCCTTCAAATTACAAAAGATGCATTGTCTTTTATGTGTTCTCTGGTGTTTATAGCTACTTCATAAACTTGCTTAAAGCCTGGTTTAAACAAAAGCTATGTTACAAAAGCTTGCATGCGCTCTAGAAAAGTACAGGTCATGTAGAGAAAGTGAGATATGTTGAGAACACAGGATAATATAACATATTATGCATGCAAATTTACTTGATCTGTATTGGTCTTTTCAATTCCCTTTTCCAAACAATGAACATGGTAATTTCATTTTACAGATAATGTAGTTTGAGGCCCTAACTCAGTTTAGCAGTACACATTTTTGATTCATGGCAAGGGCAGTTGCTAGCTCTAAACATATCTGTTCATAATCTCTTCAGCAGAAAAACAGCAGTGACTGATATGTTTCATGGCACTTACATTGTCTTTGCGTATTGGGAAAGATCACAAGATGATCTATATGATTCATCGATCACCAGAAAAGCTGTAGACAGTCACCAGTGAAATTTTGCTATGCCTTTAGAAAGAAGACGAATTTGAAGGATCCTTTGTTGACATTCTGTGACCACTGTCTTCCATAGATGATGTGATTTGGGGTTATGTTATTTTATTGTCTTTATATTATTTTTATATGAGCACGTATATAATGTTATGTTGGGTTCCAATTTTGCATTATGGTATAAACAATGGCTGAAGCAAAAACCTTGCAATGAACATTCCTCATTTATTCCTCTATTCCCCTGCACACGTAGGTTGTGCGTAGACTGAAGACCAACTTGAAGATTGGTCCTTTTTGCTGCTTGGTCTGCAGGATAAATTTGCACCAATCTTCAAATCTGCTAATAAGCAGCTTGTCATCCTTTAGTAAATTATCCTGTTAGTTTTCAAAAACCTTGTAGATACAGGCTTTTATAACAGCGTTAAAGGTGCAGCAAGAACTGTCAGTTAACTTGCTCAAAATGCAAAGGAGATGCTATTTGTATTGATTGCTATAGATTTTTGTCTTGTCTAATAGGATTTATATTTTTTCTATGAACTTGTATTGAAAAAAGTGAAAACAAATAATGGCCAGCCAGAGCTGAGACATTCTAAGTTCAAAAATAACTCAAAACTTTAAATTTCTCATGCATGCCATTGCATCCCTGGTTTCTAAGACATCCAATCACATCTGTCTTTTTGCCAAGACAGCGACGCTAAAATGGGCTGAAAATCGCATCCTTTCACTTTGCATTAAAGCATACAGACCAACACTCAGCTTTGTGCATTTTGAACTCACTGCAATAAAAGTTTTAAGAGATAAGAAGCTTTTTCTATTTCAGGGTTGCCATTAGCCTGAATAATACATAAACACGGGAAAAGGTCTGAAGTCCTTTTGAGGATCACGGTATAGCTTCAATTAAATTATACATCATTATCACAGCTGCCAAGCCTGGTGTGGGATTTTGGCCCCCATCTCACTAAATGTTCTATGTAGCTGTCTTGTCCAATTGTTTCTTTCTTCCTTTTTCTTCTTTTTTTTTTCCTAAGCAACAGTAGCACTCTTTGAAAAACCTAGTTTAAGGAATAAAGTGGAGGATGAGGTTTGGTTAATCAAGAGAGAACATTGAGATGTCAACAGTCAAGCACCAAGGGAGGAAGGAGGTCAACTCTCTAGCCTTAAAAAACACTAGGGAGAAATCAAACACTATTAAGTCATGACATATTATGTTCCTTTTGAACCAGGGCTGTGTGCACTCCCTCTGTCTGCTGAGTGGTTTGCAGTGCAGCTCCGAGCTGATCGTGAAACCCATTGTTAAAGCAGAATTGCTAGGGCTACCCACCGGGGATGCTTTCAGTAAATGTCCACATAGCTGGCAATGACTTTGAAATGCAGTCTGGACAGACAGATTCTTTGTCTGTTTGTCCATCTATGGTTCGTTCAGGCTTTACAACCCAAAATTTTCATGATGGCTTGTCATATTGCAGATGAGTGTTTTCTTGGATCTCAATATGATACAGAATTATTTGGTCGTCATAATAGATGTCAGCTAGTTATTACTTCTGTGGTGGCTTTGGCATAAATCTAGGATATACAGAACTATTACCGCATGCTTAGGAAAATCATAATGGCTTGTCTTTTTTATTTATTCCTATAATATCCTCTAAAAGTGTTAGAAGTGTTTTGATTAATTAATTACACTATTCACACTCCCAATGCCACCGCACTTGCCATTAATTTTATCAGCTTGCTTGTCTTCTTTGTACTAGTATTATATTAATAAATATTCTGTCTTGAGTAGCCACATATGAAAGACCGAAATCAAGGTGGCATTGCAGAGTTTTGTGTGCAGAATACTTATTTAAGATTATACCCTACCATTGATTTTTACGCTGAACAGGCCATCGATTTCAATGGATGCTTAACATGCAGATCAATGATGCATTATAGTACTTAAATAGTAACATTTGATATTTAAAACTGAATGGGCTGGGGTATCACTGAGTTTCAAACAGGACTGAAAAAATCTGATAAAAATCCAAACTTCCTTAAAATTTCAGACAGTTACATGACTCAGTTCAGGAGAAACAGCTGGTAAGGAATATGTGAAGAATTGTGTTTAAAATGCAAAATGAGAATTCATAGGAAAACATCTGAGTTGAAAGCTGTTTGTAATATATATTTGTTGCACAATAGCATCGGTATCAACTTAGCAAACCTTTGCATGTTGACTCATAGCCTACTGCAGCCTGTGCCGGTGCCTTACCTCCAGCACAGCTACCTGCCGACACGCATCTCTTACAGTTGTGTTGGCTATGATGTGTTCTGTGTCAGTGCGTTTTCTTGGTACAGTAGCAGTTTGCAGAGTGGCAAAAGAGTATTTAGTGTATACTGGGGAGAAATCAGACCATACAGTTCATTATCCTAGCGTCCTGAATTTATGGAATGCAGTTGGAAATCCCTTAAGACTGTTTACATTAAACTTTACATGAACTGTATACTTTCCAGTCCTGTTTGAGGGACAAGGAGAGATGTTTGACTAGGAAATGTATTATGGATTTTTGCAAGGCTGTTAAACAACAAGACTCTAATTTCTTAATCCCCGCCTCGGCCCAATTTTGTTCTGACGCAGGTTTCTTAACAACTGGTTGGAATCCAGGTATGTTCTCAACTTGACTGTATTTGCAGCTTTCAGATGTTTTTCTTAAGCCCAGTTTTTGATTTCTGCATCATTTGTACCACTAGAAGGGCACTGAGTTGGAGGATGAAGTGTTCATTTTAGGTGGTTTTCACTGTGTTTGGTTAACCCTCAGACTGGAAAAGAAACTTTTTTGGATATCAGCTGTGCTTTAGTACAGACCTTAAAGAGAAATGCAGAAGCTTCAAGCCTGTGCAGGCTGTCAGACCAAATATATAAAGAGCTAATTTTTTGCTGTTCTGTTGCAGAACTATTTTATAAGCATTTCTGCTGATATTGAAGTAGAAGAAGTAGAAGCACCTTCCTCTATCACTTCTTCAAAATGACTTGAAAAATCTGTTCTCCAGCGTGTAATATATGCCCTTTAAAACTGCTACTGTGCTGCTGCCTTCTCTTATCAGTATGGGCCATAAATTTTGCATGGGTATAGAGGGAACTGCAGCTTGAGTACTTGAAATAGTTAGCAAGATGGTGCTAAAGTATACAGACAAAGTACATTGGCAAATGGGTCTTTGTAGACAGGCATCATTACCAAGATCCGAGTTGTGTAAGCCTGAGGAGCACTAAAGGCCAGCGCTCACAGGCACCTAATTTTGGGCGAATAGAGTCCTTGGATTCATTGTGGTATCACCCATAAATGAAAATACCAAATGTCATTGACTTGTCAGTGAAAAAGTAGCCTAGGCTTTGTAACAAATGGATCAGCGATGTATATTTGGAAGCTCCGTGACATATTAAAGTAGTTTATGAGGCACAATTCGTTTTGGTGGCCTGCTCTGATTGATGGTGTGCTATCTGCCACCGCTTCAGCTGTTGTGGTATGTTTGTAATAAATGTTTGTTGTGAGACAGTGCTAAATGTGTTCCATCTAGATCATTCGTTACTTATAACAAGTTTCAGTGTATATGAATCAAAGGTTGTTTATACTTGCCTTCGAAAGAATTTATCATGTTGAAGCAGCTCTATCACCTCAGATGGGGCAACTGCATGCCTAAGGACTCAGACCCTTTCAGCAGTGCCTACTAGAAACAGTACAGAAAGTTAAGGAGCAAGCAGTGTTATGTTAAATACTACTTTTAGAAGTATGGTGTCTTTTCCAATCTAGCACTCCTGTTTGTTTTTCTTTTTTCCTTTTTTTGGTTTTGCAAACAGAATATCAGAAAATATCAGAAATGAGCACTGATGGACGAGGAGGCAGCCTTCGTGCGACAAGTGCGATGTGTCAGAGGAAGCACATCAGTGGGTGGGATTTTTGCTGATGTTTTATACCAGTGTATCACTAGTTTGTCAGAAAACTATAAAAAATTTATGCACTACCCACAGGGGTTTTTCTCTTTCTTGAAAGTGCAGAATGCACCGTCCTCAAGCAAACGGCATACTTTGTTTCCTCTTGATTGGTAGGAGATGGGATGCTTTTTCCCCATGGGCCTTGCCTGTGTCCTTCCTCCAAAATTCAAGTGAAGGAGGAGAAAACCTAAGGACTAGCATTTCAGGGTGATCAGTGTAGAAACACTACTTCACTTCTTATTGTATAAACAGTTTTTCATTTCTGTGCAGCATCTGAAAGGAAGAGAGCTTAATAGCCACTAGGAAGTAAGAAGTATAGAAAGATGTAGCCGAAGTAACACAGAGGTGTTTGAAGTAATCTTGAATTCTTAACAGAACAAAAATTTGAGTACTTTGAGTACCTATTAATTTAAAATTTGCATGCTGTTGGATTTTGACTATTCTTCAAAGGCAATTTTTTCATGTAAAATACTAATGTACACTAGAATGTAGATCAAGAAAATAAGATATGTCTTTTTTAATTACTTTGGCTATTAGCAATTACATTTGAATCATAATAAATAGGCGAATCTCTAGATGAGATCATTTCTGCAGTGTCCTTGGTCCCTTATAACATTAAAAGAAGCAGACTTTGGTACCAAACAGTTTGTAAAATAGAGAAAAAAGTTTGACAAAGAATGGAAAGGGGGAACAGAGTAACATGAGTTGCCCAAGCAGTCCAGTTTTGATGCAAGGAAAATCTAACTCCCAATTGTCAATTTTATTTTTTTCAATTTTGTATGCAATACGGCAGTAAACACGCAAATTATATGCTGGCATTTGGAAAGAAGCATGTGGGTGCTTTTTTCATAATTTTCAGAAAGAAAAAAGCACAGTATTACAGAGTTAAAGTTGCTGTAATGTTGGGTTGAGGCTGTACAGCTGCAGCAATGTCAAACAGTGGAAGGCAACTGCATGGCATAAAGTAGTCTCTTCATTCCCCCAGTGGTGTGTCCATGCCTGTGTTAAGTTCATTGTATTTTTTTTTTTTAACATATAGCCTTTTTAGCTGTGGACTGATCCTTTTTCTTTGTTTTCTGTTAATGCTCCCTTTCCAGAAGTTCTTAGTCTGTTAATAGCATCTTGTAAGCAGCGCATTCAGGAGTGTTTATCAAAACCTGAGAAGTTTTATAACTAGCCCCTGAGGAAAAAAACAAGATCAAATACAGAAAAAAATATGGAAATTTGTAGCATCAGCAACTCATAAGACAAATCAGTTCAACATTTGCTGCTTCCTAAAGTTAATGAACAAATGTTACGTGGCAATAGATGGAAATTAAATCTTCACTTTGTCAAAGATCTGCCTTATCTACCTCTAACCACTGTCCTGCCTTTTTAATTGCAAATCTTTGCCTCTCCATATTCACATTTCTTTCTCTTCTGTGGATATCTTTTTCTTTATTACCTCATAAGCAACCCGCTGCTGAATCCTATAAAGTCTTTTATATAGGCTCAGTGGAAGACGTGGCCTTCTTGGGTATGTTTCTTTATAAAACTGATTATCCCATCAGTTCATGGAAACTATACCCATCCGTGGGTAAAACGTGGCTTTTACAGATTGCCTGCTTGTTTCTCGCTTTGGTATGTGGAAAGATAATGTATGCTTATGTATGACATATATATGGTGTATATATATGTCATACGTATGATAGATATACAAGATCTGAGGTTCTAAATGTTTTTATATGTATGTCTTGTAACTCAAAAAACGACACATGCTCACCTCAGGGGAAAAAAAAATGGGGGGAGGCATTTGCATCATCTGATCAAATCATTGCTCAGACTTTAGCACTGATAGCTACTGTTCTGGCTCCAGATGCCAGCAGCTGTGAAATCTGGTGGTGAGAGGCTTCCATTTCTGTTTTCTTGCTTTCAGAAAGTAGTAAAGGTCTAAGAGGAAGGCAAGATGCAGACACCAAGTTGTCTTGATGATTTTTGGTTTTGCTCTTTACCTTGTGCTTAGAATGAGAAGAGAGAAAGAAAAAGAAGGAAAAAGGAGGCATTGGGAATCGCCATGGTTTGGCTGTGAGCACGCAGCCACTCAGTGTCAGGTGCAAGCATGGCGGTCTCAAGACTCCTGCCTTGCACTGGTGGCTACGTGAGTAAGCAGTGCCTTAGTTATTGCGCCTTGTCCTCCTGCTTCTTCCTTACCTACTGTTTCCACTATTTCTCAGTTACAGAAAGTGTTGCAAAGTACAGCGGCTACCCCCATTGGCAAGCCCGGTTGATTTTCAAGATTGCTGGCAATAGCTGGTGATGTCGTGTAACCAGCCATCTTTCTTTTATATAGTAACTTTCCACGCAAGTTTTGCACTCAAGAATTTCATGGGAGCAGTACAGAGACAGGGGATTTATACTACTGAGACAAGGTCTTTTGTTCAGGCTTTTTGACAATGATGCATAATACTTACCGTGTCTGGGAGGAAGCAAGATATTTGTCTCTCTATCCAATTCAATAACCTCTACCGCCTGTGCTTACTGCTATAGAGGAAAGACTAAGCTGAGGATCAGGGCTTTAATTTTTGACTCCCGCTTGCTGGTAGAATCTGTTCGACCATGCCTTTTATAAATTCACCTTTGTTGAAAGGCAGCATAAAACACCGATCTGCAAACTTTTCTACCGGCTTTGATGGAATCTACTGTCCAGACTCATCTGTGATATTTTTCACTTGTCCTACTTACAGGGGGTCTGCCCTTCCCAGCAGCTATCAATATAATCTTTTCTTTTTTCCCTCCTCTGCAAAAGTAAATTTAACCTCACAGCCCTCTTGCCAGGGGAGAGTTTTATCTAGTAACCACATAGAGATCTGAGAAATACAGATATTGGATGATCTGCCAAATTGTACTGCCTTCGTCTCTTACAGCACAATAATAAAAAGATCTCTCCTATAATGGCTCTTCATTGCCAATTCCCTAGTTGTTCTTCACCAAAGTACAATTAATTACTAAAGGGGCTTCCCATACAGAAAATTGTTGATGGAGGGAGCATCTGGAAAAAAGCAGTAGAGCATAAACCCCTGGAAACACACTGCAAAGGGGAAAAAATGTATTTCCCACCCCAGGCTATGCCCTTTGTTCCTCTCATTTTCATTCTGAAGTTTTTGGTGTTTGAGTTGCTGGGTTTCCCCCCCACACACTTCTTAACTTGTCTCTGTCTTCCTTGATACTTTGACTACTGACATTATCTGTTCTTCATTTATGAGCAGGTCAAAAATAGTGAAGGAGTTGTCTGCACATTATACTATGTAGGTCTGCTGTGTTAGCTCCAGGCTCCCACTGCCCTCTTTTAAAATGACAGGTCTCCCTCCTAAGCTTACTCCAAAGGGCTTAATTTGCTTGCATAATATAGATTTTTATTGTTATTGTGCTTTAATTCAGAGATTAACGATAAAATAAGGAGCTGAGCTTCTGAATGCTTAGGGACTGCTGAAAATAGGACTGAAATGCTACTGTCCCTAATGGTTTATTAGGGAGGAGACAAAGTTTGCCAATATTTTCTTTAAATATATGTGAACCCAATCTTGCAGAAGTTGTAAAAATCAATTTCACTAGTAATTAGACTTACAGAATTTTCTGCCAGTAAGTATGCTAAATATAAGGAGGCATTGGACTCCACAAGGTCAATATGTTTGCCTTCAAAATATATCCTAATATCTGTTAATGTAATCCACCAATTAAAAAGTCTATATATAAGTATTTACTCAATAGATTATAATGTCTCCAAAGGGAGCAATTAGACTTTTAAGGAGAACTCTTAAACAATCCCATGACGGTTTTAGTATTTTCTTTAACGCTTTGTCTTACACAAATGCGCATTTCACAAATCATGTTTGAAAAACTAGTAATTGACGGTAAACTTGTACTTTGCGCCCTGATGATAAATGGTCCTAAAATGAGTGTTGATAATGTATGTATAATAATATTTATTTCAGTAAGTAAATGATAAAAGAAAGGAGGCAGGTTTTCTTCCCTGCTATAGTGTTGTATACCTTGCTACATACTGCAACCTTTGGTGTAATTAGTGATCACGTATGAACAGTTTTTGTCCCAAAAACCCTTTTTATGGATTTTATATACTGGAGATAAAGGGATTTAAAATACTGAGGCAGACTTTTGACGATGTAAATATCAGTGAGCTGGGCTGATTTAAATTAGCTGAGCATCTGGCCCATTCTCTTTGAAAACAGATAAGCGGCTTCAGTCATTGACTGCGATTTGTGGGTTTCATTTCTTTCATTTTATATTTAATTGTATAAAATAGTGGCATGCAAATGTAGCCAAGATTATTAAAATTATTGATCACCTATGCTATCCAATCAGCTACAAACTATGCACAGTTATAAACCATTAATTTTAGGTTATATTAGAAATTCATCCAATTAGAAAAAATAATAATAATTAAAAGGATCAGGGATGTGTGTCAAAATATAATTGCACATTCCAGAGCTAGAAAATTGTAATAGTAGGACTGGCAGTCATTCTTATAAGAGAGGGCAAGGGCAAATGGTGAAAAATTCAAATGTGAGTGAAATGCCAGTAAATGTCATACTAATAACAGTACACATTACAACCTGCTGTGATTTTTCTCTCCCGTGGGTCATATCTTTTTCCTCTTTTCTTCCAAGGTACCATGACCATGGAAGAAAGCTCTTTCTCAAATCTCTGGCCCCGTTTCTCAATACTTTTTTTCCCTTTTCACTTAATTGATCAAATTAATAGCTTCTATAATTAATCTACAACCTTCTGTAATATGAGAGCTATGAATCAGAGACATGCAAAAATAAAATAAATCCGCTTACTTTGAAATCACATTTTGTTTTACATAATTCCCTTTAGAAAATATAGTTTACCCATAGCAGAACAAGATTCACCATGTTTTCTCTGCAAACTTTGAAAATAAAACTATACGTTGTACAGTGATCAGTATAGCAGACTGTAAATCATATAGTCATGTAAGTCATATAGTAAGCAATGGCAAAAGTGACAAAAAGCGGCTTGCATCAGTGATTGCAAATATAAACCCAAACTGAGTAACAAAGTGATTTCCTCTCAGACCATATCTGAAAGAAAGGCAACGTCATCCCTGAGATGCCACTGAAAATGGCAACTTCTAGCAGTCACAGCTTGTTTTTCTATCAGGAATCTTCTCATTCCCGCAACAGGATTTTTTTCTTATCTTTGGGAAATGTCAGCGTTTTGGATCTCAGCAGGATACAGCAGTCCTCTCCATGCTTATGCAGTGCTTCACACTCACAAAGGCAATCTCTGCCTAGAAAGAAGTTTCAGGGTTGTGTGGTTGACACACTGAGAAGTGCCTAAATAAGTTAGGATCGGTAGAAAATAAGCTGCTACATTAGAGCTATTAAATAAATAGCAATAAAGACATTTTTCATGGCTGTTTTAAATATACAAGTAAAAATGGGTTGGAAAATTACCTTCCTAAGGTAACTGAGCTGCAGCCTCTCCAGTTCTTCTCTGGACAAGGACCACATTCACAACCAAAACCATTAGCAGAGCGTTTGGAAGAATTATAACAGCCGAAGAACACCTTTTAATGCTGAGTACTCTCAATGACTGAAATTACTGGAAGGTGTCCATTTCCCTTCAGTTATTTAAGTGCCCAAAGTGGCAAATGGGTGCAATTTTCAAAAATATATAGATGAGTAATTTTCATTGATCTGAATCGCAGAGAAATGACCAGGTTCACCTACGAAATCCCACTTTGCACTCATCTGCATCTTTAGGTGTCTGCATATTGCAAATATTTCCTTTGGCCACCAAATCAAGAAACCATCTTTGTTTATTTAAACTCCTGCTTAACTGTGAGAACATGCTTAAAATTAAGCATATGCTTGTGTGCTTTTCTCAATAAACATAACTCAAGCATGTGAGAGTCCTCCTGATCCAAAGCACGTGGCAGGGGTAGGCGTCATTGCTAGCTAGCGGTTGCATTGCTTCCTCCTAACACTTTTAAAACTTTGACATTGTAAATTGAGATGTAATTTCTTTTTGTCTTGAACCCAAAGGGAATTTGAAATCTAATCTGTTAATGTGGAATAGAAAATAGATGGGGTAGAAGCTGAGGGTGCTCACTGAAAGAAGAAAATGAAGACTTAGAAACGTAATCCTCATTTAAATCCCTTAGGCAGTGTTTTGAAAATCTCTGCCTTGAGTGTCAGCTGTGCCGGGGATTGATACCAAACAATGGGGAAGAAAAAAGTACTTTGGATAGTCAGAAAGTATTTGGTTCTCAGATAAATAAAAAGGGCCATAGGCTGTTGCTTTAGTAGCTGTGCATAGTTCTTTATTTTTGAGAAGACATATTCATTGAATAACAAAGATAAAAGATGCCAGACCCTCAAAAGGTTTTTAGTGACAATGTACATTACTGAAGTCTTAATTCATGTAATTAAAGAATAATAAGAAAGATATAATTCATAGCCTTTCAAAAGAATTCAAGAAAAATGAGTGGACTGAGGATTTTCCCCAGTCTATCATTTATAACAAGGCTCTTCAGTCTTAGTTAAAAAAAGAAAAATTGAAACTTAGGTTCTGTAAAATATATAAGCACATAAATGGGCAGAATTACTTACTAAATGAAATGCTTATTTGAGAGACACGTTTTTCTCCTATGGGAGAGGGGAAAAAAATGCTATTTTCGCACCATCCTATTTGGTTGGGAATTATAAATTTCCTAGCGTGTTTTGGCCGCAGGAGAAACAGCAAATTGCATTACAGGCTGTGGAGGTTGGAGAAAGCAGGAGTGGCCCCCAGGTGCTGTCTTGCTTCATTTCTGCTCCTCCCTCCCAGCTGGGAAACATCAAGCTGGATCTCAAAGGTGCTGCCCGCTGGGCCGGTGGATTTGCTGTTAGGTCATCTTGGATGGTCCAAATTAGGAGTATTTTACCAAAATGTTTGTGAGGGCAGGAAGGCGATACAGACGGGGGTTTCAGCCTGACTGGGTTTTGGAGGAGGAAAGGAGCAGGGGGCTGAGGGAGGGAGACAGGTAAGAAAGCAGAGCTGCTCTTGGGCAGGTTTTGTTGGACAAATTAGAGAGGAGCTGTGATTTCTAATCGCCAGTTCTACTGGGCTCGTCCAGTCTGCCTCTAACGTAGTGCCGGATCCAGAGGATTTTCTGTCTTTCTTGAATTCTTGCCCGTATGAGAGAGAAAAAAAGAGTAGAAATAAGCTATGGAGAGCAGGCTCTTCTCTGGTGAGGAGGTCGAGGAGGATGGAGAGCCAAGGTCCTTGCAGGCTGAGGTGCCCTGTGGCCTTCTTTCCCATGGCAGGGACCATCAGTCATATTCAGAAATGAGCCCTGCAGTTAGGCCAAATATTATTTAATTTGAAATATTCATTGTGAACTGGGAGGCCGCTAGCCTGTAAGTGGGTCCAATTGGGTGTCTGCTAACTGGACAAACTAGACCCACTGTGGGTTTTAAATCCCTCTCCACGTCTTCTCTTGGCCTATGTGTCCTAACCCACAGCCTTTTGCTTTTTTGCTGGTAATTATTATATGACATTTTAAACTATTTTTGGCATAGCATCAAAACTGCAGGAGTCCAGAGACTCATATTTTGGCATGGTTCCTGAAGAAATAATAGGTCTTAATATACTTTTACACTGTAAGGGAATGTTTATACACAGCAGGTACCTCTTACAGCAAGTAAGGAAACATGATTATTGGAAAATCAAGCTGTAGGATAAACTGAATGTATTTCTAATGAAAGAAGAAATAGGATTGTACTTTTATTATGGCCTTATGCTGAAGTACAATGCTTCTGTGTTCACTTACTTAAGGAGATTTCCTGCCTGAAAACCAGCTACGTTTCTTTGTTACTTTAGGCAAAAATTAAATGATATTAAATGATATAAAACCACACCGCCATTTCAGCATAATTTTTTGTAAATACTTACCATTGCTTACAAATTATGTATAATTATTTTGTGAAATGCTAGGTATTTCAGTCTGTGTTTACAGATATGATAGAATTTAGTAATCAAATTGTTAAATATCTTTATATACTTATGCCACTAGAATCATTTATATGTGGATACTTCCTACAGTCTAGTGAAGGCTTGTGTCATTTCTTAACTTTCAAAAGTGCAACTATACTCAAGTTAATAGGAGAGTAAAAAATTCAATATATTCAATGTATTATTTGGAATTCATCCAACTTACCTAACTTCTCATGCTAAGGTTTATCGATCCAAATTAGCTAGCCATGTTGCAGTTTCTGCAAAGCATATGTTATATTTTTTGCATATACACCATCTATATTAAAGAACTTGATCCTAATAGCCTCATATTTTGAAACTTTTCTCAGGCTAGTTAAACACAGTGGTTAGTGAGTCTAATAACGATGCTCATTTTAAACTGAAGTTTGAATAATGTAAGAATGCTCAATATAAATAAAATAACATCATGTACATGTGTTATACTTCAGACGATAATAAAAATCTTCCTTGCCCTCTGTTTAGTCCTCTAAAAAGAGGTGGCAGCCTGACTTTTTTTTAACTGTGCTACCTATACATCAGTGAGCTGGAGAAGTTATGTCAACTTAAGCATGAGGTTTCAGAGCAAGAAACCAACCTTTAGTTAATCAATCTGAAAAAACTGGAGTATAATTTGTTTTCTCTAAGTAGCATAACTTGCTTTTACATTGTTTTCCTATGGGATAACACATTTCTTCATGAAATGTCTTATGTTGTATATATTATATACCTTACATGGTTCCACCACACACACTCGCACACTACAGTCAAGGACATTATCCAGATCTGGAGCAAGCCCCAAAGGATTTTCATCCCTTAAATAACAAGATTTTGTCAGTCTGCTCCATATATAATCTTGCTTCCATAAATTAAGAAGTATTCAACAGGAAACTTTCCCGATTTCTACATTATTCTGAGCTTTAAAAGAGCACGTATCAGTCTGAGTAAGTACGGAAATTTGAGATACCTTTTCATATTAAGAGTCGAGTGTACAATTTGCAATCTGCCTGATTATTTTCAGTCTATATATTATTATAGTTAATATAGGGTGTATTTGTTTTCACAGTTGATGTTTGTGTTTCAGTAATGGAAAAGCAATCCATCTGAGCGTTTTCCTTAAAAGTCGTCTCACTAAATAAATGGCAAGTCTAATATAAATGCCATCATTTTAAATTAGGTTGTAAATTTATGATGTCTCTGGGTCTCTCTGTGTAAGTTTTTCCTGCAGGGGGATTGACTTAGTCCATAGTAGCAGAGTTTTTTACTAGTAAATCGATGCAGTTATTCTGCAGCTCTGCAAATGGATGTTGCTTACTGTGTTCTGTCTTGCTGCTGCAAGATTAGAAGGCTGGCATCAAAGAGGATGAAGTGAAAGCTTTATTTATTGGTTTTAGCTTCAGTTTTGAAAAGCACAGTAGTAATGGGAAGTATAAGATGTTCATGAAAAACGGTGGTGCTAAAAATAATACGAAACTCAATGGGAATAAAAGGAAAATATTAATCTGAGAAAAAATAGAGTAAGAAAAGGTTACAGTTCTCTCTGTTACCAGCCCTTTTCAAGTATATATTTCTGAGGTAAGAGCATTAGATGACAAAACTGTAAAATCTCAGTGGTATTGTGTATAAACATTGCCTCCTCTGAAGCTCCAGGAGGAGGCTGGAATTAGAGCCGCCGACTCTGTGTGCATGTGGGATGCAGCCTTCCTTTGCTCATAAGAGCAAGGAAATAGTGTAGATGCTGGTACTTGCGATTCTGTCTGCCTTTCAGTATGCGTGTGTATGGGGCAGAGGCGACACTTCTCTTTCTCCTGGAAGAGTGTGGAAGTTGTGCAGGTTGGAAGGAGAATTTTTTTCCTTTCTGCACGTTGTAATGAGTTTTAAATAATGTATATCAGAAGTACATATGGTTTGAGATGGAAGCTCCTCAAGTGAAAGGTTAAAATGTCAACATCCTTACAACCTTTGCAATCTGTGCCTGCTACTTGTAATAATAAAGAAGTCTGTAGCAGTCCTACCTCCAAAATGCTGAGTGACAGCAAAAGCAAATACACTTTCCAAAGAAGCTTACTGGGGACTGCTCTTGGGTCTTTCATTCCCAATTTTGGTGTGGCATTGCCCCAGGACCTTTGCTTAAGCACCTTCCCTTATCCTATGTTTCCTATTCATCAGAGTCCTTTGATTTCCCAAAAAGGATGGATTGATTATTGTATTTTCACAGTTAGAAGGTAGGTATGTATTGTTGACAACAAGGGTCTCTGTACTGGGGGTTAAACTCCCGAGGAGAATGATAGACTCTGTCACCTTGACAGAGCAGAAAAATTGACACATGGGTACACTCACCAGGGGATGGTCAGGTCGTGTTTTGCATTCTTTCAGTTGTATGAAGGAGTCCGTATAATATGGAAACCAATTTCTTCTGAATAACATGAAATAATAAAACAAACTGTTGCCTGTTTAGTCTCACTCGTATACAAAAATGATTTAGTAGATCTAGTGCTGCATGATTAATGGTGATGATATGTTTTAAATTTCTGGTTCCATTATTAAGTTTGTGGCTTGTGTAAAATAAGATTAAGTCCTTCAACATACGGAATCAATAATGAGTTAAAGAACAAGGTGGATTTTTTTTGTCCATAGCACCTTGAAAAATTCAGCTGTGCATGGTTTAAATCTTTTAAAAATACCCTGTTTTAGAGGATCAACGCTTTATTACTTTTTATAAATCATAGTTTAAATGGAAATAAAGTCTTCTAGAGACATAGATAGCAATTATTTACTACATAAAGGGAGTTTATATTTTGGTTTATGTTGATTTATTTTTAGAGAATTATTGTATGTACAAGACTGAATAGATTTAGATACACGCACACCTTAAATTTCCCATAGAATGATTTGCATTTTAGGTAGGTTGATAATGAGATAATAACTAATACTTGGTGGAAAATATGTATGCATTTTTTTTTAAATAATTGTAACTTGTTACCTAAACAGTAGCGTTTCAAATTTCTTGTGGTAGTGTATAGGTAAAAACAAGTTTAAAAAGCTGAAAAAGTTAATTTTACAGCATCTTTCTGCAGGTTTCAGAAAATTGTTCACGTGATCTCAGTTTGGCAGGCTGTGATTGATATATCTGAGGTCGTTTCTGCAGAGCTAGCCTGGTTTTTCAGGTGGATGAGCAATGCACTCCTGCATTTCTGCTGCTTTTTTACCTTCGCTGGCTCATCTAGAGCTGCAGAGCTGCAAAAATAGCACATGAATGAAGCTATGACAGCACTGAAAATCGGAAAGAGGGATTATCCGGTGTAATTATCTGTGTAAAACTCCAAGGTTTTCTACTGGCAGACCAAGAGTGGTTCTGTAATGGTGTTCAGCCTGTGCAAAAACCCACTGAAGTGAGAGCAGAGGTTTGAGCGTTGGCTCAGGTGGGGCAGGTGTGGGCCTCTGGCCATTTGCTACCAGAGCGGTGGTCAGCCCTGCAGGTCATGCTGCTGAGCCATGTCCCATTGACCATATTCAGCTTTGAAATCAGCAGCTCAATTCTATCTAACTTAAAAGACGGCAACAGCAGAGTTTGATCTAGACTCAAGGAAGTGTATAGGTCTCAGCACTTGCTATCTTGCATTGATTTATCTTTCAGTGAAAAATACTTTAGCAGAACAAAAATCAGTGGTATCTTCTTAACATTAATGAGCTCTGTAGGAAACGTAAAGGTAAGATATAAGATAAAATTGCAGTTATTAAGTTCTGGTAAAATGAATTAGGTGCATTTTTCTTCTTTTTATAAAGAATGTACTTTTGTTATACCTTAGATGGGCGCACATGATCTGAATGCTCAGATATTTCTATGCTGTCTTTAGGGCCTGGGTCTCTCAATACCGTATTAGTCACTGGATCAGAATCTGATTCCCTTCTTCACATTAAACACAGCTGTGAATCCTACTGGGGTCGATAGGAGTATTTGCTTCATTAAGGTGCTACTCAATGTAGGAGGTGGTAATGGAATCTCGACCTTCACGAGTTAAGATGTTCCAACTTGATATTGCAACAACGTTTTCTTTTAGCATTGCACTGAGGTGTGCTCTGCGGTCTTCATAGTCTAATTTACAAAGCTCTGTAGTACACTTTTGGTAATCAGTGCTATTTACTTTTGATCAAGACTGGCCAGAAGGAAGGCTTACATATTGGAAAAAGCATGAAACAACTTGAGAAGTACGTTTCACTGTAAATAAAAACCCCTTATGTTTATGCAATTTAGAATCTGTAGCAGGCTTTTCTGTGAATAACAATGCCAGATATTCTCATGTGAAAAATAGAACATGAAGTTGAATGCATTTTTTTATATATTTTTTGTTACTTCGTGTCTCCTCTTACCAACTTGTATTTCTCTCCTTTCCTGCTTTTTTTAACTTTTTCTACCTTCTGAGTTTCTTTAGAGTTCATTCTTTGCTAACAGCTATACTTTTTTTTAATCTGTATCCCTTTCAGCAATTTTTTTTGCTTTACTTTTTTCTGTTGTATCTTTTTACATTTTCTCTCACCACACTTTTTTCCCCCTTTATTAATTTTAGGAATGTATTTATAAACATCATTTACGGTGACCTTTCCTCTTCAGTTTAATCCTCTGCGTTATTGTTTGATATTGATTTTACTTCTAGTACAGATTGTTAAAATGTCTTGCAGTCGAGATGGTGCAGCAGAGACTGAGAAAACAAGTTGAAGAAAATCAGTGTTATTTAGAAAGAAATGATACACCAAGACTTGGAGAATCTTTTCACTTGCATAGCTGTTTGTGAATTCTTGTGCTTGCTTCTACATTTCATGATAGTGGTTCAGAACATGGAATTCTGATTCTTCTTAACCACCTCACATCACCCTACCCTTCCCCAAAAGAAAAACTCCATTAAAAAAAAAAAAAGTTGCCTGGGAGAAATTGAAGTCAGTATGTATCTCATAAACCATATACTTGCAAATTTTGAAGAATTTTCATGTTAATAGGGCGTGTTTTTATAGGGGATTTCAAAAAGCAACTGGGCAGGTCGCTGGTCTAGTTCTTTTCCAGCTTTCCATACTTTGCAGCACAAAACCCTATAGGTTTAGGGTTGTGCCTGACAGATCAGTTTGTTCTGAGCAGCAGGCTTCGTTTTTCAGGTATAAAGGCATGTAGTTTGCAGGCAGTTTTATAACTTGCTGTAAGCTGCAAGTAGTTTGCTTTTATGATTGTTGTCTGTAAGAGGAACTCCAGAGACAGGAACTTTCAAGTTTATGGGTCAAATTAATTCCCTAATTCCAATGGGAGACAGGTTGTTTATTAATGATAAACTTAAGACAATAACTTTATGACTCGTATTTCTACAATGTGCTTCTGCAAGAAACACATAGAGGTCCAAACAAGGCCATTTCAAAAGACATTGGAAGATTAATCTCTATATAAAGGGGTTTTGCTAGCTTCAAAATTTGGCAAGCATTACACTTTCCAGTATGGTCTGTGATTATCTCCTAAATTTCTGCTATTACTTTCTGATTTAAGAACAGTTACAGTTCTTATTGTAGACCATGTGTAGGCAGTGATTGTATAAAAATCCTTAAAATTTTAATATTTGTCTAAACAGTTTTCACAATGCCATTACATAAGCATATCTAATACTTGACTGGGCTAGCCACTTTAAGATGCTGCATAGCCTGCAAGTTTTCTAAAAGCTTTGAGAATTGTTTCCTGCCAGGTTTAATAATTTTATAGTGTGCCATATTAATTCATTGAGAAAATCCTCATTCTGTGGCCAAATATATCTGCTATTTCCATCTGCATGGATTTTTCAGCTGCATTGTTTTCTGGTATATATAGTGCCAAATATCTTAGGTACAAATATTGGTGAAATAAAAGAGTGGGTTTGAGTTCATATTTATTGAGAAGATTACAATTGCTGAATGCAATCTAGAAATGTTAATAAAAGGCATAGTCTCTTCATTCTTTCTTCTCTAATAGAGAAAAATGCTATAGCTGTTTATTCTATTTGTAAACACAAATTTAAACACCTACCTTTAGACACGTGGGATAGGATTTCTCTTTTCTGCCTGTAGTATCTGCAGCAGAGATGCCTACATCTGAATGCAAAACCCTGGATTCCCTTTTGAGTCAGTTAACTAGGCATTTTTAACAAATTTGACAAAACAGGTGGATGAGTTGCACCCTGGAAATGCCTGTTCCCCTCTGATGACTGTAGTCTAAAGCTAGGTGAGATAAATCCCTACTGCAGTTTTGGAAATCCTTAATATACTCATTAATATGGGCAGATATTTCAATTGTTTGAAATCTACCCAAATATTCCGGTTGAGCGTGAGACTCAGGATGAGAATTTGCAGGTTTGGACATTGGACTTTAGGAACTTCAGGAGCAACATGATGACATTCTCATAAGGTGGAAGACAGAGAATAAATCTCTTTTCAAGTTTTGTTTCCCCAGTACTTTGTGGCTGTCAGTTTGTTCCTTCATGTCTTGGGTCTGGGGCCAGTTTGCAGTGCTCAAAAACTATGTAATAAGGGCTGCTAACATGGTTTTGTTACATTTCTAATACTCTCAAGAGCTTTTATTTTAGGTGAAAACAATCCCCTTTATTTTTCTTGTGGTGCTGCTTACATAAATGTTTGGGATACAAAAAATAACGAATGGAAAGATAAATTGGCATAGTATCTTGTAATTCTTTATTGCACCTGCTCATACTTCCTAATCCACTGTCATCTCGACCTTTTGTGTGAAGACGATTCCAGCATTGATAATGAAGGCTTTCTCTTAAAGCTGATGGAGTCTTGTATGTTAGCAGACGCCCATACCACAGGCCTCGCTTTGTCTGAGTGACATTTCATCTGATCCCAGAACGGGTGAAGTTTGCTGAGCCTGATTGTGTTTTGCGCTAACCAGGCTGATGGCCTTCCGTGGCCGCTGGCTAGCCCTGCCTGCCACCTTCCGCAAGGTGCAGGTGACAGGAAAAAAGGCAAAACAAGGCAGCACGGGGGGATGTGTTTTAGGTCCTCCTGCTGCTCTAGGGAGTGGCCAGGGACCCCCCATAAGGAAAACACCCAGCCAATGCCCACCCATCCGTCTGACTCCCTCTCAAGCATGGGCATTAACATATGCATTAACAAAGCTATGTACATGTTTGAAAAACAGTATCAGTGCAGTACCTGTACACCACTTGGCCTATGCAGCAGATGGTATTATTATTATCAGAGGGCCTTATAATTTCTCTTATCCTTGAAATGCATGTACTGTACGAAGTTCCACTAAGCAGTATGACAGTTATCTTCCCCCTTCCCCCCCTTTCTTTCTCTTTTGGTATGCAATCTTCTCTTTACGGGGTTTTGAAAAGGAAATCCTGAATCTGTTCTTTAACGTATAATTTTGGTATCTAAAAACAGCACTTGGGATTAGCAGGCTTGTCAGAAAAACAAGAATTTAGATGTTCAAAAAAACTCAACAATCCACCCCCAGCTTTTCAAGTGTGTCAGACATTATTTGGCTGTACACAGCTGCTGTGAGATGAAGAGAGAGGAAATGCAATGAAAGGAAAAGGTGTTATTTTAAGGACATGATCTGAAAATAATGGAATCACCCAAACTGCTTCATATAAAGTGGTTTACATGCTCTGCAAAGAAATGAAAATGCACACTGATCTCACATTTGGGCAAGTGTTAATTATAGACTCACTGACAACAAGATCAAGTCTCTTAGAAGTTGCTTCTTTCTTTCGGTTTCCTCTAAAAAACAAAGAAACTATGACTTGGATTCATCATCTTCTTCCTCTCCTCTCTGCACACAGATACTAGTCTGCTTTGTAAATCAGGAATGAAATGAGATACAGCCAGTTGACACTAATAAATGATTTTATGGAGGCGTGGAGACTGCTATCATTATTCCTTACAATAGATAAAAAGTTATCTTCTCCCTGATTCCGTTCTTCCAAAAGTATTTCTGTCTGCCCATATTCACTAGTCATGTCAAGTGTAGCTCTTGGGTCAGATTTTTTTGCTGTTCTCCTGCTCTGTTTGCTGTTCAACCTCTGAAAACATTTTGCTCGTATGAAGCTACAAAAGAAAGACTATGTTTTTATAAGTTAAAATGTTTTCTTATCATGGCATATAGATTTACTTCAATTGCTTTGGTTGTGAATGCCTAATAATGCCCTTTAATAATGCTGGCAGTTTTTTTAATATGTGCTTAATTTTAAAATATCTTCAGAAAAATAACATACATAATAACAAATTGCAAAATTGATCTCTAGGTTTTGAAAAAGTACTTTAGTTTTCCAAACAAAATTTGCTCTTTGTTCTGCTTCTCCTCCTAGTTCTCTACTCGCTCTTTTGGTGTCACCAGTAGAAGATTTCCCTCATCTTCCATCGAGGTTTCATTGCGGGTTCCACAGGAGACCATCATTGGTTTTCTTCAGCCACAGTCATCTTGGATACCCTCATCCTCTAGCTCAGGTTCAACCACCAACCGTAGGGTATCTCCCCATTCCAGGGCATCTCCTGGAATCTCTTCAATGACAAACTGTTTTCATGTATGTGTAGCCATCAGCCCAGACTCTAGAAAGATAAATGACTCTCTTATACCTCCTAAATTCTCTTCTCGTTTCCTCTGTGGGAACTACTTCTATAACCTCCTACCCTATCTGTTACTCTGATGTACAATACTATAATACTGTTGTTCCCTTCTTTTCTTCATTTCTAGATGTACAGCTAAACTGGATATGAATGCACGTAAATACAAACATTAATTGGAGTGTTGGGAAGAATTATGGGAATAGAAACAAAAAGAACATTAGCCTCTGAAGTATATTTAAGTTTCAAAACCGAACACTCAAGAACTTGAGTTGAAATTCAGTGCTTGTACATATATCATAATTAAAAACTGTATTTTCCTACACTGTGCATGGGTTTGATTGCATTTTCAACATGATACCTGCTCAGAAACCCAAGGTGCAGGGATCATTCTTTCTTCCTCCCTCCTCTCCTCCCCAGAGAAATAATATTGTAAACATGGTTGGAAAACAAACTAAGCCTTCTATGATCACTCAGCTCAAAACTTTCTGATGCTTCATATATAAAAGCAAAATATTTTGTTAGAAGAGCATCAGGGTTTCAAGTATGCATGCTTGCTGAGCGCCTAAAGGAGTTTGCCAGAGAATCTGGTACTCTCTCTTGTAAATGTGCTGTGATACAACCTCTAGCTGACCCATCACTATATTCTTAATCAGAGGCCACTGTATTCAGTGAACGGTTCAGTTAATGAATGATAGATTGCAGGAAGGGTAAAGTGTTGGAATAGCCAAGAAGGTGGAGATTCCTCCTGCAGGCATATGCTGGGCGAGATAATCCTAACGTGAGCAAATTAAATCTCTACAGGCCATGCTAATTATATCATCTCCTTGGTTTCTCTGGAACCCCCACTGTTTCTGTTGCTATGCGTATCAGGTGTATCAAGTGCGAATTCACAAGGACATCTCATGCCTTTGTGAGGTACCACGCCACACAGTAGGGAAGCAGTGGTCCCTCTCATCTCACTTTGCTAGCGTAATCTGCAAGATGGTAGAAGAAAAATATGGGAAAATGTGGCTTACTGAGAAGAGGAGGACATTTGTAGGTCCTCCAAGGGAAAACGTCCTTGTGAAATATGCTCCTTGTGCTGTGGTGGTGACTGGGGAGATGCTGAGGAGGAGGCAGGAGCCTCCCAAGCCAAGTACCACACACTTCAGCCTTCTAGGTAGTCCCCAACAGTGTCGCTGGGGGACTACCTACTACTACCTACTAAAAATTAAAATTTTTTAATCTTTATTTTGTCATGTTGAATAATACAGTTCAATCTTTAAGTGGCTGAAGTGAAACATGTTGGTAATAACTTCACATCTTTTTCTGCATGGAGTCCATAGTTCTAGGCATAATATCTAAATTCAATATTTATACAGAATTCTCCACATGTGATATAAAAACATTGTTTAGGTGAATAAAACAACTATAGTACATATACAGTAGCAAAATCTAATATTTGAATCTCGGCTCCCAAAATTTCAAATTTGTCACTGAAACAATTGGTTAAAATTTGAAAGAAAAGCTGATGTTTATCTGCTAGTATTTTACATATAAATATCCTTTTCATGACGGCCATCCTTTTCCTCAGATATTTTGCTACTTATATTTCTGTGAGTTTCATGTGCTGTAACAACTCTACGACACTGAAAACGTTCACATGCTATTCAGCAGTAACAGACCAGACTTATTTTCTTCTACAAGAAAAGAATTAGTGTATCAGTATTTAAAAAACAAAATAATTCACTCCAAAATTGAAAATTCCTTCCACTCCCTTTCCAAATAACACAAACAAATGGATGTTTGCAGTGTTTTGGTTATGAAAATGAGAAATATGCAAAATATGGAAGCAACAGAATGAAATAATGTGGTTTGATATATTTGCATTTCTGTTTTCTGTGTGAAAATGCAAAATGCCTACCACATCTGCCTTAACCACTTATAGATGATTTCTTTCATCTGTTGCAAAAGTTGTCAAATACAAAAAAGAAGTACCCAAGTTTCTGATGATGTTCACGTTCTGATTAGTTCTTGACCTTTTGGAATTCATGTGTGTCTAATCTTCCTAGAGTATTATAGTGGTGCCAAATACTACCTCATAACCTTACATGTTTCAGAACTGCATTTACGTAGGAAGTAACAGCTGGTAAATCGTAGGCCTTTCTACCACTTGGAAACATCACAGGTTTTGCTCCCCTGAATTTTAAAGCCTTTCCTTGTATCTGCAACATTGTTGAGCTAAGCGTGTGCCATAAGAACGCCACGCGTTAGATTGCTGAGGTGTATTGATATAAACTGCAGCAACACAGATACACGTATGAATTGCAGCAACACAGATGCATATACACATCTACAGAATACAGAGGCGGGGAGACTGAAATCTCATAAAATTTATAGTTGAAAAACTGTGAGTTGGCATTGTATCTTTGGAGACTATCGAATGCCGTGTTCCTTAATTTCTGGAAGGGGAAAAATTGAAACATCCAACTACTAACTTCGTATTTTGACTTGCAAGTTTGAAATTAAATTTTTGGGGGGAACTAAGAAAAGGCATAGCGTAACATGAAAAAAGTGCAATATCGACTTACAAAATAAGTCATGATAAAGGAGGTTTTTGAAAAACAGAAGGAAGCTTATGGGCTTGGCTATTGAAAGATTCTATATATTCTTATTTCTTTTTTTTATCAGAGAAACTGTGCACTTTATTATGCTTTAACATGTTGGGTACAACGGGAATGTTGTAGCTGTTGTCTGACAGGTTTGTTCATCATAGTTCATTTCACAGTTCGTGAGCGCCATTTGGTTTTCTTTCTATCCTTAGATGAAGTTGCTGACACACAGTGCAGGTATTATTTCAAGACAACGGCAGATGAAACCATCCCGAGCATTATCTATTGCTAAAAACTAATGCTAAAGCAGGTTTGTGACCGGCTTACTTTTATGTGGGTTTAGTTTATTTGAAAGCTGCCAGTGCTGTTGCAAGCTGGCTCAGAGAAAGCTTAAGTATGCAAGACAACTTACGGAAGTGCTAAGGGATGGTGTTACCGATAGTGCAGGCCAGGCAGCAGCAGAGGGACCACACGCTGCCCTCGCTGGAGCTGTGCTGCCCGAGTTCACCCTTACTTAGTTGTGGGCTAACCCTCACCTGGGGAGCGTGCAGCAGGGAGATCTCATTTCCAGTCATGAATTTTATTAATTTATTTGTATTATAGACCTTACAGGAACTCAGCAGTATGGAAAAGACTGTGTGTGACTCTAGGCAAAGGCTTCTTCTAACTCTGGAAATGTTTGTTACAGCTTGGAAATATATCGTCTTATGATTGTTCTGAAAATTTTTGTAACGTAAACTATTCTAAATCCTATCAGATTTGAAAGTAATAGGTATATTTGTTCCTTCTATTTTCATCATTTTCTTTATTTTCTTTGCAATATTTCAGTCTACCATCTACAACGTGTGCAACAATAAAAGAGGTGATTGGTTATCTCTATGAATATATAAATCCCAAATGCAGGCAAGGCTGCAAAAGAAGAAGGGAAATGCAGGTGATAAAATTTAAATAATCTCAAGAAGAATGTGTTCATATTTGGGTGATTAGAGATAATGTACTGCCTGGCAAAATACGAAGGGAATATGTAACGGTTGTTTGTGAAGTTATTTAAATTTCATTTAAATTCAGCTGTACTTCTGCCCTCAGAACAGTTGTAGTTCCTAAAATGCAGTATCTTTTATGAATATTTGTGGGCGGAGCACTGCAGATAAAGGAATCCACTCTTGAATAAAAAGTATTATAGGGATATTTGGAGTGCTTACATGCGTGTACATGTTTTTAAATTGGGAATTACTGTGGAAAGTCTTTGTGAGCTCTCTAGAGCGGTTTCCAGAGATACACGTCTGCTGTAGCAAGCATGGCATGGTGTGGCATAAAATGGATAACTCAAGGAAGGGGGTACAGCGATTACTAATGGGGTTTTGGACATTAGGTAAACTGTGCAGTTGTGAATACCAAGTTGCTGTCTTTCCATTTCTTGCAAGACAGCAGGCAATGCCTATCACTGTTCCAAATCTTCTCTGTAGAAGGGAAAAATCTTTAAGGCGTGTTGCTATGCATTTGTTTATTTCAGCAAATGCTCCTTGAAATGGATAAAGAAACGTACACAGGAGAATCCGTTCACAGCGATCCTCAGTAACTTCCTGTTGTTAATCAAACAGCTGCACGAGTGGTTTCAAGTGCATAAATTTCCTTGCTTGAAGCATTTTTTTTCCTTTTAATATTGGTGCTGGGACAATTGGTTTTTTTCAGATGAATATCAGTTTCAAAGCTGGAGTGCTGCAGACATAAGGAGAGCGTAAAGCATCAAATGTATCAAATGATTATTGAACGCTATCTTGGGAAATTTAGCGCAATCTAAGAGGGATAATGAACTGAAGGGATGTTAACGCTAGTTATTTTTGTTCGTAATTCCCTCTCTTCTCATCCCATTGCTTCCCTAGAATTTTTTGAAGTTCTTTTTATTTTGTTTTTACACTAAAGTTTGTTCTCCTGGACCATAGCAGGGAACAGACAAGCTAAGTCAAATGTTTCTGTTGATTTTAGTGGGATTTTGTTCAGGATCTATTTTTATTGTTATTAAAGAATCCCACCAGCATGCACAAATGCACATCAAAGCTTAAATGATGAAACCCAGAGTGTCTGTAATTTACTAATATATCAGGTTTGAGGGTGGTTGTGCATGTGCACACATTTCTGAAGATGTTGAAATGTACTGATACACCATTGGTAATTGTTAGCTACACACGGTTTAGGATCCGCCAGCTGATGGGTTTCTGCAAGCCTCCATGTCTGAATTGAGTAGATGTGAATTCAAAGCTGCTTTTGATTTTATTTATGTTACAGCTAGAAAAAAGGCAGAGTTGGAACAATAAACCTGGCACAAATGACACCCAAGAAATGAGAGAAGAACCAAAATCATTCATGGAAGATGAAAGGAACATGCAGGAGAGAGAGAGAGAGAGAGAGAGATAAACTAAATTCCCCATGTGGATAGCTTAATATGTCTACTTTATTTCTTATTTAAATGAATTCAGAGTCCCAACTATATAAAAAAAAAGTATTACCACGTTGAGCAATTTTCCTTCATTTTTCACACAAACTTGTATATAAGCTTAATTTAAAGATAGCTGAGTCCCCATGCTTAGGAATAGTATATAGCTGACTATGGGAGCCACACAGCCACCATTGCATGGCACTTTGTGAGCACTGGATTGCAATGTGGTTTCTAGAGTATAGTCCATAGTGTAGTTTAGGATGCATATCCTTCTCTTTTGCCTTTCAGTGTTACATTTTGTAAACGAGTCGCATATTAAAAATTGATGGATTGTCAAATGGCTTTCTAATGCAATCTTGTGAAAATTCTAAACAGAAAGTATTTATTTGATTATAAAAGCAAATGGGTGAAATGTTAGATTTAAGAGTACACATTAGGCACATGTAATTCACAACAGTCCTCCAAAAAAAAGAAAAAACATTGGACTGATATTTACATCTGCAGCAGAAAACTGAGCATGTAAATGAAACTATCTTGTAATTACTGTCTTTTAATTTTTAGAATTATTTTTTAATGCTTCAGGATTTTGAAAAATGGGAAAAATTTTGGTTTAATATTTCACTTCAGATTTAAAAGTGTTTTTTCAATTATGCCCATAACTCAGAAACATAGAAACATAACTCAGAAACATAGATCCCTCTAGAAGTCAAGAGAGTATGTAATGCTAAGTGAGTTATGTCCTATGAAACCTGCACTAAAATCACTCAAATAAAAAAAGAGCAACACAAAATATGTTTAGAAAAAAGTCATTATATGAAGTTTTTATTTCTCCAGTGTTGCTAACTACTTTATCTATAACAAGTCAGAAAATTCCAGTTTTATTTAAGATACTTAGAACTTTTCATGGAAAATGTAGTGGATATGAATATGTTCCCCAAAATTTATGATTTAATGAAATCAGGATTTGGGGGAAATCTTGATTTTTCACTGAACAAATCTCATAATTACTTTCGAAAAACAGCGCTGCATGCCAGTGACAGACATATCTTTTCTTTCTTAACCATGACTGTGGAAGATTTTAGGAGACACAAATATGACTATTTATAACTCTGTAGTGTGTGATGGACCACACTAAAAGTTCCCAAGCTAAATTATTCTACCTTAGTCCATCTTCATCGTTTTCACAGTAGCACAGGTTATTGGTTACTGCTCCTTAAAAGACTAATTGTTTCAAGCTAGGAACAGTTCTTGAGGAGGCGTGGTCATTAGTGACTCTGAAGAATCATGTGCAAAAGCTCTGTTTATATAAGAAGTTTACTTGTGTTGATTTTGGCATTTTCTATTAAAGATGAGTAAGAAGTATTCTTGTATATCTCCAGTAATCCTACATTAATAGCCCGTGGGGAGTTAAATAACATTTCTGCCTGTATTTGACACATGCTAATTCTTGAAGGCTTATCAGTGTAGTACAGCATCATACAACTTCAAATCTCAATATATCTTCTTTTTAGCTTTTAAACTGTAAGATATTATCTTTTACCTCAGTTCAACCTAGTGTTCCCAGTAGAAAAGTCTACTACTGATTTTAATTTTATAAACTTATCAGTTTGCGAGTGCCTTCTATCAATTAATCAGTTATTCTGGACCCAGTGAAGTTAAAGCAAAGCATTGGCGCAGAACAGTTCATAGGGTGAGACCTTAAAATACCTGTGCTCCACCAATATTTCTGTTGGAGCTCTACTTTGATCAGTAAATGAGTCTTCTAGGTGAGACGTGAGTGCTTTCTATATACATGTGTCTTCATCTTTACCTATGTTATTTTTGGTTTATTTCCTTTCATGTTTTAGGTGAACATTTTAAATTTTGGGGTGTTTGAAGTTAGACACTTAAATCCTTGTTCATGTATATATGAGTGGATTATATTTCTGAGCACCTGAGCAAGCTGCTGTTGACTGCAGTTTGAAAGTGATTTTTCAGTCTGAAAATCAGCTCACTTGTATTTTGATGGCTAAAATCATATCTAACTACCTAACTTCAGGTAGTTGAGTTTGCACATATAGATTTTTGACTGAGAAATCTCCTTATGATGTATGTAAAGCCCCAAAACTTCTGTGATTTTTATATACCTTATGCACATAACTGACAATGATCATTTATCCCTGTGATAAAAGCTGTGCATATTGTTCCTTGCTGAAACAACCTGATTTCCCAGGATCTGATCCTGCACCTTCAGAATTCAATAAGCAAATCTTCCCTCCTGACTGCAGGAGCAGATCATGACATCACCAACCTCTCAAGATAGTGTTTTGGTCATTTGTTCCGAGAAACTTGTACAGCACCAGATACAAGTCTAGCAGTGAGTAATAGCAATAACGTGAAGTGTTTAGCATCAGGATTCCCTATGTTGAAGTACCTTGGTTCAACAGCTTTTCGTATTGAGGTCTATATAGGGGTGGATGTGTGTGTATGTATATATACAGACACATACTTTTTTTTTTTTAAGCGTATGTGTACGTACTTATCAGGACAAAGATCTTAGGATGGCTCTGTGCTAATATTTTAATTGGAGCTGGGAATATGTTCTTACATCCTCAGGTGCAATGTCCTTCGGCAGCTAGTGCTCAACAGGTGCATGCTGTGCACCTCAGCTCAGCCATCGGTGCACACTTCACCACTGGTTGAGGCACGATGTGGACATACTGTCCCAGCACCAGAGCACCATGCAGTAAAATTGAACCCCAGGCTAATAGTGTAAATTCACCTGAACTGGATTCTTTTTTGATGAAACTAAACAAGAATATGTATTACAGGAGCACAGATGATCATCTTCTCTAGTCTTCTAGTAGACTAGAGCTACTCTGGGTAAACCCCCCCAAATGGGTGTAATGTGGACATGGGAGCCTTAACACGAATGATGTTGATCTGCAGGTCAGCTCCTACTAATGTCCACAATTTACTGATGTAGCCTATGTATTGTTTCACAGATGAGGATTTGAGGGACGGCGGGCTGAAGGTCCAATTTTGACAGGTCTCTGTTCCCCTAGCAAGCAAAAAACTAACTAATTTTGATAATTTGCCCCTAAGTGATTTCATCAAAGCTTCATGGGAATTCACTGTGCAGTCTCTCAAATCCATGCTGGACCCATTTTCTTTCTCTCAATACTGTAATAAATAAATCAGAGCTGCTTCCTCCTCCCCACCCACCAACCCCTGAAAGCATGGGTTCAACTCTGATTAACCACGACAAATAATTCCTTTGGGTCTACCCCTCCTTCTGTGTGTACATCCACAGCATAAAATGTCCCACAACTTTAAAGTCCATTACTTTTTGTAACTAAGTTAGTTTTATTGACCTGAGCAGAGATGGTTTATGTAGCCTCGGCCACCCTCCTGCACAGCAGAAGCAGCTGATGCACGTGCTGAAGGGCTGTTCCCAGCATCTTTATTGAACCCCAGATGGCAAGAGGCGGCCAGTGGATGAAGCGTACTTCAGCAACGTCACAGCTATGGGCAAGTTCACAGGCTCTTGTGGACCTGTTGTTGGAGCCGTGCAACGGGAACTGTTGCTGCCACATCTTTCCTCCTGGGAGAGAAATACAGTCCACGTCAAATGCAGCAGATCATTAAATCCTGCAGTAAGTCTGTGTGTTTTTCTACCTATGATGGTGTTATTCCAACTTCATAACCCATCCTCATTTAAAAAAAAATTGCTTTTCCCTTATAAGAACACTGAAAAGGTAAACATTTTGCTTTTGAAGTGAATTAGACTCCAATGCCTAATGTAAGAGATATTAAAAAGAGAATTTTGAGGACCAGTTTTCTCCAAGGCCGTTTCATCTCGGTCATTCACATTTAATTTTAAACACATCGAGTAATTATGTATTACTGATGTTTTGTGAATCATTGCTTAACTTTCTGATATTCAGTTTAGTAGCCAGGCACCATTCTTTCTTCAGTTTTGACAAAGGAAATATTTTTTTAGAGATTGAAAAGTTGCTTTGCAAACCCTCCTTCTTCTGTGCTGTGGTTCACACCCCCTCATGCTCTGCAACTTATCATGGTTAAGACATCACTCCTACGGAGACGATTGTCCTGGTTTCAGCTGGGGTAGAGTTAATTTTCTTCCTAGTAGCTGGTACAGTGCTGTGTTTTGGATTTAGGATGAGAACAATGTTGATAACACACCGATGTTTTAGTTGTTGCTAAGCAGTGCTTACACTAGTCAAGGACTTTTCAGCTTCCCATGCCCTGCCAGCGAGGAAGTGCACAAGAAGCTGGGAGGGGGCACAGCCAGGACAGCTGACCCAAACTGGCCACAGGGATATTCCATACCATGTGACATTGTGCTAAGTGTATAAGCTGGGGGAGTTGGCTGGGGGGCAGCGGTCGCTGCTCGGGGACTGGCTGGGTGTTGGTCGGCGGGTGGTGAGCAGTTGCATCACTTGTTTTTCCTGGGTTTTGTTTCTCTCTCTTGTTTTGCTGTTTTCCTTTTCATTACAATTTTTTATTATTTTTATTTTATTTCAGTCATTAAACTGTTCTTATCTCAACCCACGGGTTTTCTTACTTTTGCTCTTCTGATTCTCTCCCCCATCCCACTGCAGGGGAGGGTGAGCAAGCAGCTGTGTGGTGCTTGGTTGCCGACTGGGGTTAAACCACGACAACGATATATGAAAACACTGGTGGCATATTGTTTTTCTGATTTTGTACGTCTCACACCACCTAAAGTATACAATATCATTTAAAATACAAATCACTACGTGTAAATTATTTTTGCATACTCACTAATTGCGATTTAAATTGAACTATGATGTCACAAAATTAGTTTTATAGTTTTGTTTTTAATTTTGTGTTTGTCTGTGAGTCCAGGCATTTGCTGAATGAATGATGTTTAGGTCATTTGCAAGTATGTTCACTCCAGGAAGGCGTAGTTATTCAAATCTGGGTTGTTGATGGAGGAAATGAAGGGTGGGACTTAACTGAGTACATTTGTTATGACCTGAATTGCTATGTTTACTGAAAGCATGATTCAGGACAGACATCACCAAGAAAGCAAATTACCCAGCTTATAGAAATATTACTAAAATAAAAGAGACACTGTATGCCATAAATGAGAATAATTTACCCCCAAACTATGCTTCGTGTACTTTCTGTATACATTTTTAACTGAACAATATGAGTTTTCAGAGCATGAAGGATTTTTTTCTTTGGGCTATTCCCAGAAGAGACAGGGATTTAAACTTAGGCTTCACGTTGGTATTGACCATAGCAGACCTGGCAGATCCAAACACTTGATGAGCCAGGCCAGGCTGAACAGCAGGTGAGCATCAGTTTTAAGACACAGAACAATATTGATTTGTCTGTAAACTGGTTAGAAATGGATCTTCCATGAATCTATTCCATGTACGTGCTTTCTGTATTTAGTGCATGCTGCCTTACATTCAGCTGCGTTCAAGAGGAATGTATTCAAAGCAAAAATGCTTTCAGTTTTCCTGATCAAGACAGTTAAAGTCTGGTGAAATACAGTACAGAGTTAAAAAAAAAAAAAAGCCCCCCCCCCCCGCAAAATAAACGCCGCGCCCCCCCCCCCCCAGTTCAGCAGATACCTCTTTATTTTGCTTTCTGGATATATTCCTGATTTCTGCACAGTGCTTTGTTTGCTACTCAGGAAAATTGTATCTGCTCACTGGTTTACAGGGAGCATGTTAGACCCTTCTCAGCCCAGGGAAACCACATGCGCAAATCCTTGGGGAGCATCATGATGGCAGAACATGCTTCTAGACTGGAAGGACTGAAAAGACAAGCAAATATGAAGTGTATGATATATAATTGATGAAGAAGAAATCTCTAAATGTAACAGTTTCGTTCCATCATAATAAAGTAGTCGAGGGTGTGCAGGCATGGGAATTAAAGATACATGCACTCCATTTGGCAGACCAATATTTATTCTTCACTCTAAGGCAGTAAGAAAAAATTTGTATTTTTGCCTAAAATCAAGAAATTGATTTAAATCTCAGAAATGTTTAAAAAAAAAAAGAGCAGACCAGATTTCTGACTCGGGTATCTTTCTTCACCTTTGTAACAAAAGCGAGCTTCTAAAAGATTAGGAACAATTGTTCCAATTTTAAATAGATTACATCAATCACTTGGAAAATCTTAAAAGAAAGGAAGGTTGCAAGATGCAGAACAGGGAAGAATGTTAGCTGCAGAACATGTGCAAAGCTTGTAAACCTTCACGATGCAAAAAAGGATAATTGTTTTTCTCTGAGGTATTCTGGAATTTGTTAGGAGTAGATTGTGACGAAAATTGCAATGTACCATCATCCCTCTTGAATCCATAAATCCTAGTGTCCAGAAGTTATGGATTTGCAAACTTTCCTGTGGGACCATAGCTGAAAGGTCAGAGAGAGAGTGCTTTTGCGGAGAACGTGCTGCCGTAAATGGGTGTGGGATTGAACCAAGACTGCGTTGTGCAAGATGTCCAAACGGCTCTAGATGCCTATGTTTAGCCAACTAAATCCCACCTTGGATGTTTAGCTCATTCTAGTATAGAAAGCTGTGAGTTTTTTTTTAATTTCACCTGTGCATAACAGCCTTTGAAGTGCTTGATGGTGCTCTTGTAGCCCGGCAGTGCACCTCAGCAAGGATCCCTGGGTTTCTGTGGCTCGGCTTGGTGGGGAGGGGAGGAGGAGGGAGTCATCAAGAGGGTTGGAAAAGAGAACAGTCAGGTTTCTATTTCCTACTCTGGTACAGTCTGCTGCAGTTTGGGAGGTTGTTGGAAGGCTGGAATGTTTCTTGTAAAGTGTGATCTTTCCAGAGAGACAGAATTTATTTAGTGACTTTCTGCGCAGGTTTCATTACGTGTGTGATGTGACTGTCAGTGGCATACGGCCAGCAAAAACCGCCTTTTTATATTGTGCTGTGTTTGTTCAGGACATTGAGGTCATTCTGCCTAAGATTAAACTATTTCTTCAGTGGGTGTCCTCACTAGATAAAAGTCTTCAGAATTCTCTTTCTGGTGAAGAAAGTGCTTAACGCTCCTTCTAAAAGTAGAATCACTAGTATCTGAGGCTGTTTCATAACACAAACTCCTCATGTATTTGGAGTAAGTTGCTGGACGTAGATGTGTTGCATGATGGTACTCAGTAATGTGCAACTTTTGCGATGAACGTGGGGATTAACTGATATTAATGCAGTGCATTTCCAAAGACAATTTAGTGAAGGACGGCGGTTATTAAGTTTTGGGGGAAAACAGTGAGGCATTCCAAGTTTTGAACCTTGAAAGGAAGCATGCAATGTCTGTGTATCTCAGCACTGTGGGGGTCTGGGGTGGAGTGTCTTGCTATTTCTTCTCTATTTTACCTCATGATATTGCTGGCATATTGCAGGGCTAACTTGGTACCTATACCTGTGCCCATGATGTGGCAAAAGCAGTGGTTAATTGAAGTGCTAAGCATGCTTCTCTGTCAAATTGATTACCAAAACAATTATTCCCAATCAGTATTTAGCTTCAAGTTTGCTACATTTTCTTGTCAGAGGAAGGTCTATGTAAACACAAAAGCTTCTCTGTTTTTTCCCGTTGCAACATGAAACGTATTACTCCATCACATATAATATGATAATTTATATACTAAAGCATATTATTTCTTTCTATAAACTGCCTAACATTTATTTTTAACCACCAAACCAAACAGGCCTTTGATTCTGCAAAAACACCAAAGTGGGTGGGGTGAAGTCAGTTAATGCAACTTGAGTATTACTATGGATAATAAGTACACCTGTGGCCGCAATGACTTTGTTCATTACTGTTGCAGGGCAATACCGTGGGCAATAGCCGAGGCTGGAATTTCCAAGCTAGGGATCACGATCCTTTGGGACTTCAATTAGTCATGTTGGCGAGAAGGAAGTTTTGCTGTCCTCTGTAGAAAGCAGCAGCCGTGAGACCTGATGTAGGCTCTATAATAAAGTATGTAAATGCTTACTAGCTTTGAGATAAAGATGTTTGTTCTGGTGGGGAGCAAAAGTTTGTTTTTTCAAGCATGGTATTTCCAGCGGCTTTTTCCAAGTTTTGTTCAGCTAGCAAACACAATGATTAACTGGGCATGTATCAAATGGTGTAGCTTTCCAATGACATTTTCTTCCAACAGTGATAAAATGTGATATTTTTTGTGCTTAGAAGTGGATATTAATATAACTGCAGAAAGATTGTATCACAGGCAATACTTACTCATTTATTAAGGTTTTTTTTTTACTGTGATGTTTCTTACTATCTATGCCATACATCCAATGCAGTTGCTTTTGCTTCTTCATTTTATGTTACTGTAGATAAAATATAATCCAATACCACTTTGCTTTTCTTTGTATTCATCTTATTTACCAAAGTAATAAATTATTTTTTACGTCGGGGTACTTTCCATTTTGAAGGCTCTGAAGACATGTACAAATAGAAATGTTAGAGCATTCTTTCAGAGAGAAAGCTTGGTCGTTAATCTCTTTTTCCTTTCATCTCTCTCACTATATATTTGTATTAAAATAGATGTACTTTGACTGTATCAGGAGAATAAGAAACTGAATGCAAGATCTACTTTCATTTTGCATGGGTTTAAAGGTTAAAGGAAAATGTTCCCTATGCTTCAAAATGTTCTTTGTCTAAAGGATGCCTGGTGAGGCTTGAGTTTTTGTGGTACTTCTCTTAGTTTATAGAAAATATTTCATTGCACAAGCGGTTTGCTGCCTGGAAATGCCTGCTGCTTACTTTGGATCCTTCCACCACAGGGGAGAGCTCGCCTGTCTGGAAGAAGGACTGGTCAGTAGCCCTGGCCATAGTGTGCCAGACCATTCTGCAAAATAGTCATACTCTGTCCCTCCTTGTGTCCCAAGGTATCTTGGGTATTATTCTGTATTGTGGCACAATTTTAGGAAGGGTAGGCAGTGTCTTTTCAGTGCTGCCCAGAGTCTGGGAGGTAGAGCAGTGTCTTACCAGGCTGGAGATGTGGCTTTGAGCCTGCTGAGAAGGCAGGAGAAATATGAGCCTGACTCTCTTGTCTTCTTGTTCTAGCCTCTCATAATGAGCATAAAGGTAATGAAGGGCTAAGTATTGTGACTTTCTGGATACCTACTTTAATTGCTTTGTGCTTCAGTCTAGAAAGTGGCTAAAATGGGCCACCATATTCCATTTGATTACCAAAGAAACAAATTACCCATACACATCTGTGCATATACAGATATTGTGTATCTATGTATATACATGGCCATGTAATTTGCCTTGTGATTCTTCTCTCAAGCTCAGTAACCGATTAAACTGGGCCTGATCTTTAGACAGGCAAAAAACTATGAAGATTTCTGTCTATGTTCTTTAAATAGGCTTTCCAGGGAGTTTATTCTATCAATTGAATGCAAAAAGCGGCATAAATTTTAAAATCCCATTGTCCTGGTTTCGGCTGGGGTAGAGTTAATTTTCTTCCTAGTAGCTGGTACAGTGCTGTGTTTTGGATTTAGTACGGGAATAATGTTGATAACACACCCATGTTTTAGTTGTTGCTAAGCAGTGCTTACATTGGTCAAGGACTTTTCAGCTCCTCATGCCCTGCCAGCGAGAAGCTGGGAGGGGGCACAGCCAGGACAGCTGACCCAAACTGGCCGAAGAGGTATTCCATACCATGTGATGTCATGCTCAATATATAAACTGGGGGGAGTTGGCCAGGGGAGCGGGGACCGCTGCTCAGGAACTGGCTGGGCATCAGTTGGCGGGTGGTGAGCAATTGCATTGTGCATCACTTGCTTTGTATATTCTTTTATATAACAACCCACGAATCTTACTTTTTTTTCCCTGATTCTCTCCCCCATCCCACTGGTGGGTGGGGAGTGAGCGAACGGCTGTGTGGCGTTTAGCTGCCTGCTGGGTTAAACCACAACACCTGTGTATGCTGAAATAGTTACCCACAACCTTGTCCTTCTTTGCTCACTTTTTTTCTCATTCAGTTTTGGGGGATGGAGCATATAGCTGCTTTGTTAAAATTCTGCTCATTTAGGCTGCTTTCATTTAACCTTCCAGCGGACAGCAAACCGACTGCTTCCTCTGTGTGTGCCCGTGCACATCCCTTGAAAAAGTTAATGAGAGGCATGCTAAATCTGGGGCGGGGGGGTGGGGGTGGTAGGAAATTTACAATTTCCAAGCATGTAAAAGCTTTCCTTTTACCAAAAACAAGGTTAATGTTTCTTATGTTTCAGCCCCTTTCAGTACCACTGAATGGTGGTGCACTGGTAGATTTAAAAGCCTATTTTTTAACTCAGCAATTTGGTGTTTAGCTTAAGTAGGTCAAAGTGGGTAAATGCTAGACTCTCTGAGTCAAAGGCGGGTAAACTCCGTTTGCTTGCATTTAGCATCGCCTGAGAATGACATGAACCATTCCTAATTTGCTTAGACCAATAACATGGTGAAGCAGATTATGTTCCAGAAGAGATTTCAACACGCTTTGTTTTTTAATGGACTAGATTTTACTTCATTTAAAAGATACATTGTATTGAGCATAGGGTGGAAATTAAGCTCCCCAGTTCTCCATAACAGTCTGCAGCTGCATTTAGAAATCTGGTCAGTTTATATGTACTAATGATTAAAATTTACTGAGACGGTCAGCTCAGCATTGCTCTTATCTATAGTTTTATTAGAAAGACTTTAAAAATGACACCATTGCCATTAAATGTTGTTGAGGTTTTTTTTAAAATCTGCATATATTTAGACATAATTTGCAAGAATATCCATTGCATTAATAATGCAAATCTTAATTACTTGTTAGAAAATTGATGTTACCCCTCCAAGCTACATTATTGCACAGGCTCTCTCCAGAGTAAGATTATTTGGATAACAGTCTCCTGAGGATCTCAGGTTTTGTGTTGTGTCAAATTTTTCGCAGCTCTGTGGCTTACAAACTCATTTTTTTGCACAGCAAGGGTGAATAATAATCTTGACTGGCTTATTAGTAATCCTGTTTAGACACCTGTACAAATCTTATTGTTTGGAAGAGTGATTTGGCTTATGTGTATTAATAAGGCTGGAAATACATTTCTTAACTATTATACATTGACGAACGTTTCAGTCTCCCTCTCCTTTTCTCATTAGAAGTATAAGAAACATGTCTGTGTATAAATTAACTGAGCATAAGAACCAGGAAAACCTTGCTGGTATTTTTAGAATTTTTTACTCTGAATTTTCTTATGGCATTCTCAACTCAGAAGTATAAAAATCCAAGAGAAATATAGAAATAAGCTATATTCTGACATTATTAATGGATATTTTTAAGGTGTCTAACACAGTAGTATCTTGGAGCTTCTGTTATTAGTCTAAAAATACTTCATAGTGAAAGTGCAAGGATAAAACTTTTTGAAAACAAAGCTTATACATGTTTTTACGTCACTGGGCCTGCCAACCTTCAATCTTTTTGTTTTTAAAAGCTGATGTATTCTCCAACTTTCATTATTCCTAAGTGAATATGACACTATAAAGTGATATTAGATGTTTGAAACCAACAGCAATATTATTTCTGTTTGGAATGTCATTACAATTGATGCCCATTAGCAGAATTTCACCCAGTTCTTGGTTGGCAAAGTGGCATTTAGTGATGGCATGAGTATACAGTTGGGAATATTATGCTGCAGACCGGAAATGGACGTCCTTGGGTTGTGAACGTATGTCAGCTCGTTGAAAAATTCCTGATTAACTTTGAAAAATGCTTTCTGTTGGGAAATACCCCATAGTATCCCCAAAGACCGGAATGACAGCAAACCTGAATTGGTTGAATTTCCTGCAGAACACACAGACCACGTTTCTACCGGCTTCACGGACTTACTCTTGAGCAGTTGATTATGTAGTCCACTTCGTGCTCACTCCAGTCTTTTTTGTTTGCAAGAACCCAAAAAACAGCTTATCGTTTATCTCATTCATGATTCAAAATGTCATGTCAAAAATAATTGTAAATAAAAAAAATTGTAGTATTTCTGCAGCCCAATTATTCATGATTTTGGGATTTACATTTCAGAATATCATTAATTTCTGATGGAATGTAGGCTATTCATTATGTCCTGATTATATGTAAATAATTCTAAGAATGTTGGTTTTTCCATGGAAACAGCATTTTTGAAGTTTACGGTTCATTTTCTTTTAATATCTACAAATTCGTGTAATGCTAATTTTCACGTGAACACTCTCGCCAAATACATTTTCTGATAATCATTGCTCAGTCTTTATTTCACAACTGCCTCCAAAGGAATACACAGATGTTATCTGTTCATTATAAGAATCCAGAAGAATACGGTAATTTGCTATACTTTTAGAAGGGGCGTGCAGTGTGGTGTTCAAGAATCTATTTATCTTACTTATCTTCTTCATATATGTGCAGAAAAACTGCAGCTAGCTTTATCTAAATTTTTTGTGCCTTGTACATTCTCACTATATTTATCCTCACAACAACTCTTCCAAGTTGTCAGTGGTTGTAATGTTTTAATGCGCTGGGACGGGGAGGCAGAATGATTGGCCTGGGGTCATACTGGAAGGATACCCATTTCGGTCTTCCACCGCCTCAGCTGCCATCCCCACCACTGCAACTGCTCTTGGGATTAACGTGGCAGGAACTTGCTCAGAGGAAGGCAAGAGTCTTGGTAGCAACACTTTCCTGTGCGTGGAAGTGTTGGAGCTTAAAAACAAGATGGTTTCCAGTACACCGCCCTGTATCTCTAATAGAAAAACCAAGGGATAGGTGATGAGCTTTAGGTGACAGAATGAGCTTTTGCTAATAATTTAAATGAGGCTTTTGAAAAAAGGTCTCTGTGCTGGCCTTCAAAGTTTACTTTGCTGGCAACACAATTAGTACAATACTAAGCTGTGTCAAAAATTCAGTGCAAATGCAAAAAAATATGGTAATGATGTACTAATAAAGGAAAAGAAAGTAGAAACAAATAATCTGTGTTTGAGAAATTCCATTTTAAAGGCGCCATAAATATCTGCAGTTTATTTTTGGCGTGCTGGAAACTTTCCTCCCGTTTGTCTGTCTCATCTTTAAAAGCACCAGACACATTATATCATTGCACTGAGGTAATATGAGATAATCATGATTTTCCTACTAGTGATTTAATGAAACTTTTGCTGGCAAAATGTCAAATCTCCATTTAACATGAACTACTGAAATGTGTAAAGCTTAGAAATTTAAAACTACAAAGAATTCTTATTAGGAGAATATTGATTCAACCTAATTCAGTTTAATTCCTTTGTAATATTTTAAAACTTAAAAGTGATGAGTTTAGAAGAGTGCAAAGTATTGCTCAACAGTAAAAATACCAATTTTTTTAAGGTAGACCTACAAAATAGTCACTATTCATGACCTTAAGCTTCTGCTTCACTGTCTGCTGTGTTTATAGGGCTTTTATTTTTTCTTTTAGTGCTATAGATTTTCGGAGCACAAGAATATATTATGACAGACTTTATTTTTATCAAGGCAATAAGAGCAAATTATGTGGTAAAAAGCTGTTTAACGCTGTTATAGTCAGGGAACTAATAGCGAGAGAAATGATGTGACTGGATGACTAAACTGTTCTAAATAAAATTATGCCCCAACTTTTCTGCGGACAGTGTGGAAAGATACAGCTTTTGAAGGCTTGAATTTGGACTTGTACAAGTGTGGTCTGTTTCAGTGTCCTTGGCTGAGTTTTTCTGAGTTTTAGTTAGATCACGATCAGGCCTCAGAACTTTCCTTTGGCTTACGTATGGGAAGGGTGTTAACTTATAAAGGCCAGCAATTAATACATTAATAAATAAATGCTGACAAATATGCATAATTCCTTCAATAGCTGATTAGAAATGGGGGGGGAGTCAGATGTATGTTTTGTTTGCACATCTTAAACTTTGTTGTGTTTGTTTCATTAATCATGGAAATGCACATTTAGATGAGCACATGGGGTACCACTGAGTAGGCAAAAGTATCCTCACAGAGCAATGGGAAACACTATTTCTTGGAGTATCTGTTCTGTTTACTGATCAAACCTGTATCATTCGGATTTAAAGATTTTCAAATTGATGGATTTGCTACTTTAGAAAATGAACAAATTGGATTAGTTTAAAAGATTTGATGATAAACTGGAAATCACTACACAACTGGGGAGATCCAATAGTTTTAGAGCTTGGAAATATCTTAAACCTTCAATTTTGGTATATTAGTATATTTTGGTATATTAGGTATATTGTGCATAGACAGATGAAATTTTATTATTCAATGCCCAATTGTGGAAATTTACATCCAGCTCTTTAGATGGCTTTGGCAAATGTTGACTGTCAAATGAGAAAGTATGACATGAAATGTGGCTTTACAGAAGTGTTAAGTACTTTGGTAAAATTCCTTCTATTTCTATTTAAGCAGTGCGCCAAAGCTGGCTCTACCGAGGATGCCAGCTGCATAGCAAACCTGTTTATCTCAGCCCCCTGCTTTGGTTCCCTTCTGCAAATGAGCGGACTCTACTTTTCATCCCCTGCAGGAACTGCAGAACAAACAGCCAGCGTCTCCCAAACACGGTACCCAAATAAACTCAGCAACCTGTGGTGCTGAGCTAGGTTTGAAAATGTGCTTAAGCAAATTCTGTGGAGATTTTTGGCTTTGTGGAGAGATCTCTATACCAGATGTGTCAGGCCCTCAGCAGCTCAGAAATGCCATTTGCAGTTTGACACAGTGCATTTTCAGCTGAGATTCTCTTGAGGGAGGACTTTGGTTTTAAATCGGTGCCTTTAGATCATCTGGAAGAAAATGGCAATTTTCTATTTTTCTTTTTTTTTTTCCTTCTTCTTTTAGGAAAATAGACTTCATCCAAACACTATAATTCAATTTTTACATAGATGAAGCTCCCTCTCTGGAGAAGACCTGAAGGCAGAGAATTACCTACAGAAATCACTTTGAGGTCAAAGTCCTCGAACTACGGTTACCTTTTCCATAAGTGAAAATATATAACGTCCCACTGGGCATTCTGATAGCCTGAGGAGGTATAGATAAATTAATTGCTTAGTAGCGATATGCACAGAGCTTCGCTCCTTGCATTATGCCTCTGGTAGTCGTACGCACGTACGTTTGCAATTTGGGAGAACTAGGAAGAGCCAGAGTTTGAATTTTTTTAGTGTCTGCCAGATGGCCATGCTAGCGATAGCTTTTTTCGTGTTACATAGACCAATAACTACCTATCTCAATACCTACCCTTGCAACACAGCTCTGCATCAAACCTTGTTCTTTTACTTAGGTATAGATAGATGAAATAGTGTGTGATACTTCCTCTAGAGCTACTTCTCCTTTGCGGGCTAATCTCTGCTAAACCAGAAGAATAGCTTGGCTGGCAGTTTGGGTTAGAGACAAGAAGGAGTATGAAACAATACCTGTACATCAAATCTTCCACAGCCTCTGCCCAGCTAAAACTGCATCAGTCCATTCACTCCGCCAGTAGTGTTGAAGGATCACATCATTTATACATAAAGCTTTGTCAGTGTGTGTGCAAGTTAGTAGATAAAAATGCATTAAAAATGGACTCACTCTGAAAAGTATTACAGTCTTTTACTTACAGTTGCATCCAGAAAATGTATTCCAACTAAAAACTGTGAAGACTCTTTCCAAAAAATCCCCAAACCTGAGCTTATTGCATGAGGCTAAACCTTAAACATCAAAACAATTAAAATGTGTTGCCTGCAAGTAAAATGTACTGTGGCCAATAAAAAATTCTATATATAGTCCTCACTTGGAAGTGGTGAGCTCTCTCTAATAAATTAGAGAGTCCTGTGGTTAATGTATTACATTTTCTTCTCCACAGACTTAAAAAATGGACAGCCCAGTGATTTCAATTAGGTTTGTACCTGATTTTTGCGAGGCTAAATTTGGCCAGAGTCTGGCTTGCCATTTATTTTTCTTTCATCTTACAGTAAACAACTATGTTCAAAGACTGAAAAAAAAAAATTGTACTTCATTTTATCTTTGCTACAGAGAAGGAGTAAGGAAGTTGACAGAAATTGTAGAGCTATTGTGATAGAGGGCTTCCAGCTTCAAGGTTTCTGGACTCTGTTCTGAACGCTGTAAAGTAGGGGAGACCAGAAAGCAAGTGATGCAGTGCCTTGGAGAAAACCAAACCAAACCCCTTTCTTGCTCGGCTTAGCACGTCTCAGGTGACTGTCTTGAGCTGCTGAGTCACTCATCAATTCTGTGCTCCCTGGGGTGCTGCCTAGTATGCTCAATGTAAACATTTTGCTCTGCGTTCAGCTGCAGAGTCTTTATTTGGGAGACACTTGAAGGGATCCTCTTCTTTATCCCCAGTGATTATCTTCTGAAAGGCACAAGGTTTTTTTCTTCTCTGCCGCAGATATTTTTAAGCCGGTTCCATTGCAGAAGATATCTTTCTCTCCTTAAATCCTTTATGCGAAAGCTTTTGTACGCTTGAGAAAGAAGTTTAGTTTGATATAAAAAACGTTCAGCCTTCCTGAACAATTATTTTAGCAGTTCACAGCCTATCAAGGGATGGCTGCACAGAAGATACTCTGTTTTCCTCCTCCTCTATTTTGGGGAGACCTGCATCACACTCCTATTGTGTTGTAAGGTAACAGAGGTAGTTTGTTTTCCTCTATACAGGAAAACAAAATAAAACACAGTGATGGGAAGAAATGTCATAATACAAATTTGTATATGAAATAATAGTATCTCCTCTCCCAGTTTGATTTCAAATAGAACCACCTGCTGATAACTCAGATTGTGTCCTAAATCACTTTGCTTTTGGTACATAAAAATGGCAAGAATTAATATGTTCATTCTTGTATGTTCTTAAAAAGTTTTATTGGTGAGAATAGTGAGTTTCTCAGAATTTGAAAAAGATTTTCTTATAACAGTGAAAAGGTCTAAGGATGTCTAATCTAAGTCAGCTGACTTTCAAGACTAGAGGATGGTTGATACCAGTCTACGATTAACACTGTTATTGCTTTTTTTTTTAATTTTCAAACGTGCTAGTGAGATTATGTTTTAAGATGTTTCATCACTTTCTGAGAATCCTGTACAGCTTGGATTCAGTGTGCTTTTTTTTTTTTTAAAGTAAGATGAAACAGAAAAAATATAGCTCTTTGTACTATAGACAGTTGACAATGATAGATGGTAGTGTGGCACGTAGGAAGAATTTCTTATCGGGAGCTTTTATGAGTCACTCTGACTTCATCTCTGGTGAGTGACTGGCACCAGGTAGATTCCCCAGGAGAGGAGAGGGCTTGGGCTACTTCCAGTATTCACCTTTTGTTGGTGAATACTGGAAGCTACAGTTTGCAGCTAGTAATGTAGCCAGTGCTAATGTAAACTTTGTGGGCTATATTAGATCTGGGATTAGCATTTGGGTTTGTTTCATGTTACATTAAGCACTACATAAAAGTGCAACAGCACTATCCAGTGAGGTGTATGACATATATCATACTCACATATGTTATGCAATATGTGTAAATTTCCCTTCTGGGTGGTGGAGAGGAAGGGTGATCTTTTTAAAAAATAAATTCCCCGCTTTCACATTTGCCTGCTAAAAGTGGCAAAGTAGAAAACAATACTGCAAGTAATACTGGTGCTCAGAATTTAGGAGGAAAAGTAACTTCTGTACTTGACACAAAGTTTCTTTGTAGAGAAACGAAACAACTCTTTTCTGGGAAACCTGATGCAAATGTTGGAGTACAGAGATTGCAGTAGGCAAATCTTGCATGGCATGTGCTATGAAATATATTTAACACCAGGCCCTCATCAGCTAATATACTTCTCTTCATTCTCTCCATCCCTCCTAGCTATTAAGATAAATTTTTCTGTGGTTCACATCTCCTTTTTTTTTTTTTTTCCTTGGCTGAAGATGGAAATATGTATCAAGAAATTATTTGGGGTCCACAAGAGACAGTATACAGTGGCTGTGATGGTGGAGATGAAGCAGTGCAAGTGTCCCTTCCTTCCTGAGAGTATTAGCTGCTATTGTGTCAGCCGTCCTTGCGTTGCCTTGGCAGAGCCACAGAGGACTGCAGCTAGGAGAGCGTGTTCTGGGGGGTATCATTATGGCCGTGGTCTTTTCTTCTGGGCATTTATTACAGGCTGCTTTCCCAGAAGATGATGCTAGGCTACATGGGTCTTTGTCTTGAGCCGCTACAGCGTATTTTTGTATTCTACTTTATTACATTCTATTTTTATAGTAAAGTTTAGGAGCAACTAAAACAAAGTTTTATAAAACTATAGCAAAGTTTAGGATTTATAGTAGAGTTTAGGAGCAATTCCTGATGGGGAGGAGGTAAAAAGGGCTGAATCCTTTACTGAGATGGCATAACTTTGGAAATTTAGACATTTCTGTGGTTTTAGGTAAAGGATTAACACATCACAACTCTTACTGCTTGTGGTTCCTGGTTAAGGAGCAAGAATGACAAGCTCTGACTCAATTCTGGCATTCATGTTAGCTAAATAACCTAAGGACTTACAAAGCTGCCCAACCCCTGGAAGGACCTGTCCTGTCTCTCAAATCCCTGGGTCATGACCAGGGTACACTACGAAGAGGGCTGCAGGCCTTGGAGATCGGACACTTTACCTTAGACATTTCTATACCAAAGGAAGAGGAGGCGAGACAGCAGAAGGGGTCGAGGTCTCCATGAGAATTACTTCTCAGAACGACGCTTCATTGCTTTCCTGCTCTGAGAGTTGCTGTACCGCAGTGTTTTAGCCAGTGACAGGTAAGGTAGGGTGTCCTTGCTAAGTGGCATAACTTCAACAGAGGCTTTTTTCAGCCTGGAGGATTCCACCAAGGGCCTGGACAGTTTTGTTTCAAAAGGGAAATATTTAACAGAATTGTAAAAATTTCTGTTTCAGGTAGTGCCTTCAACTCTGGCAGTATTTGGTTTTGTCTCATAGTCCCAGAATCCCCACTAAATTGTGGCTATCCTATGGCATTGCTGAAAATAAATCTCATCCTGTTGTGTTAGCACACTTTTTCGGACATAGAAGCTTGCAAGGTCATCTATGGGTAGTCATGAACAGCAAGCATTCCCCAGTGTGCACGTTTGCTAGCAAATGAAATAAGGGAATAAATTAGAAATTATGCTTATTTCACAACACAGCGAAGTAAGGATATAAAATGGATACAATGATATAATCTAACCATTTCCTGGCAATTATCAGGAGATAATTTGTCTTCTCCTTTCACAGTTAAATTCAGGGCCTTTTTTTGGAGAAAGGGATGCTTTATTTCTCTGAAAAAGTATATATCTGTGTTCGTGCTGTTAGTGTGTATTGTGGTAGGAATTACAGCAGTATGATTGAAATGCTCCAGTGTTTTTTTGCATAATTTGGCAATGTATAAGTTATGGGAACCCTGGGCAGCAGAAGCTTAATATGCATCATTATACATCATTATTTTTCTTGGTAGAAAATGAAGAAGTTTTATCAGGGATTTTGTAGTATTTTAATAGTAGGAACTTTTGCTTACTCTTATAAGAAGAAACTTTTTAATCATATTATATATATTGCGTTGTATGGTTGCATTGTTACCAAACTATGACAACATAAGAAGAGACGAGAAGTAGATTCTCCCAATAGGTATGAATATCGTGACTTGGAGCAACACAAGTGTCAACTATATCTAATCTAGGGAAGTAGTGTATCTTTGCAAAGAACTCCAGAGTATGTCACGTAATACTTTTTCAGAGATGGGCTTGTATACCTAAGGTGCTTGTGGAAATAGTTTGACACTGAGCTCAGTGTGTTTTTATACAAGGCAGAATTTTATTTTAAACTTCTGTTTAAGTAGCTTATTTCTACCAAAAGCGAACAAACTTGTACACAAAGATTCAAAACAGGCAATGAGATTAACTTGTTTGCCTTGCGTAGAGCTGCCCTTCAACCAATTCCCTTTCGTGAGGGAATACAGTGCTATGAATGTACACATCATGGAAAGCATATTTGCGTCGTATTTTATTTTATAACCGCAAGCCTTTGACACTTTACTGTAAGGCTAATGCCTGCTATTTTCATTAAAGCACTAGGCTGGTATGTTTTGTCTCTGTGTGAGCACGTGAGAATGATGACCGTCCCTCGCGGAGTCTGAGGTCCACCATTCCTGGACATGGGGACAAACCTTGGGAGCATCCCCTGGGAATAACCAGGGTGTGCTGATATTTTGCTTTGACAAGTCATTTAGCCTACTCCCGTTTTCCCACCTACAACACATATTTTATATCCATATGTTCTTCTTTTTAATACAAGCAGCTAGTGAAAGCTTGGGGTCTGCAAAGTTATTTCTGTTGGGAGGGAAGAAGTGACAAGTCGGGTGTGTTTGATGCCAGCATGTTTATTTTTAAGAAGGTACAAATTCATGAGGAATCCATCTTTGAATGGAGGAGGGACTGCCTTGAACGGTAGCTTTCTGGCTCATAGCCTTCTTGGTTTTGAAACAAAACTTCCTCAAAGTACTTTTCCCCTCCCTGATCACTTACCAGGGCTTTTAGCTCAGACTGAAGCCTCCCCAGCCACCTGGCTGCGGTGCCAGCTCTGGTGGCAGGGCTTCTTGCCGGCACAGGCACACCCTCTCCCCCCAGCCTGTCGGCGTTTCTCAGTAGCCTTGCAGATGCTTCTGGTTGAAATTCTTTACTACTCTCATTCATGCAGTTATTTTGGTTAACTGTCAGCTTTTTGATGAAATTTGTCCCAGCCTATGTGTATAAATATGTTAACACTGTGTATTTTTTAATCTTGCCTGAGTTAATTCCAGAGGTGGAGGGATGTGTTATACCATTTGTCTACAAATTACATGGATTAGTTTAGGTTTTTTGTTGTCTCAAATATCCAACATTAAAATTTCCTATAAAAAGAAAAAACATTTTCCATGTGCCGCAAATTCAGGAGACCAACAATCCATGTCCTTTCTTCACCATTTACTATTGAATGCCTTTTTATTGTGCCTCTGTACTTTAAATGAAACTCCTTTCTATGCAAAACTATCCCAGATTTGTCATTTATTCCTTCTAGGAGAGTTCATGTGTGCCCTGGACTATTTGTGTTGCCTCCTCTCAGCCATTCCCCATCTGAGTCAGGCGTGGTAGGGGTCATGCTTTGCTCCAGTGAGACTTCACGAGCTGATAGCATCTTGCAGTATTCTCTCTGGTATTCACCACGTGGACTTTTATGCAAGTTTTTCCAACTTCATATTTAGCAGACCTCATCCTTGTGTTCACCGATGCGGAGATACTTCAATTCCCTTCCCAGGTAACTCTGGGACTCTTTTAAGGTGAACAAAGGTTTCAGGCTTCTACCTCCAAATATAGACTACTTTCCCTGTATGACCTTTTTTACGTTTGAGGTTTACCAGATGTTTGTAATAATCTTTCATCCTGATAAAGCTGCACAGCTTTGCAGTCTCCATAAATATTTCCACCATTCATCAGCAGTTCTTGATTATTAGCTTATAGTTTAATGATTTATATTTGTGGCCAGATGACATAATTACCATGTCTGACATAGTAAGCAGAGACTTCAGTAACCAGTGACTTTTCACAAAATATCGAGGAAGAAGTCTGAGTCATGAGAGTTTCCATATCACTCAAATCTCCCTTTTCAATTTGCATTAAAGTTGAGAGAAATGTCCATGAAGCCATAGTGAATGAAGACATTCTTTTAATCCTAGATAAATAAATCCTAAATTAGTAGTTGCTATTTTCCATACTGATTTTTTGGTGATTATTTTATAGTGAAATATTAGTAAACATTAACTAAAAGACTAGCTGAAACTTTGTGAAATATACTAAAATGTTTATATAGTAAAAATAAAAATATCTTTAAATAGTAAAAGTAAAAAAGTATTTACTTTAAATAGTAAAAGTAAAATATCTTTATCTAGTAAAAATATTTTTTTTTTTAATGCAGTGTTTTCCTTTCTGTCTGCTAAGCAGCTTTTGATAATTTCAAATAATGTGCTCTGTTTTCCAACTACCTAAATTTTCAGTGATTTTCTATGTGAGACTTTGTCAAAAGGATTTGGAAGTCCAAATAAATTATGTCAACTGGTTCTCTTTTTATCCATTTCATCCATTACCATGTGTATGCAGTATGACCCACTTTAAGAAGTATATCAGATGAGAAAGAGTTACATAAAGTGCTATAATACAGACCAAACCACTGTCTAAATGTATCTTCAAGCGCCATAACTGAAAGTGGGACTTTTCAGATCACTGTAAATTAAATTGATTAATAATACATCATGTTAAAATGAATTTTTCATGGTTTGGGAGCTAATGTTCTCAATTATTCAGCAATGCAAAATGTAGGAAACTTGCATATAAACAGCATGCAAGAGTTGATCCGTGAAATCTTTATTTAGAAAACAAAATAATTTTTTTTTTAATATGCTAGAACATTTTTTCCTAAAAAGATCATTTACTTTTGGTGGCAAAAATTAAGTCTGAAATTAAATTGGCCATATACATATAGCATAAGTATCCTGTCTATGACAGCAACAACACACGCTTTGAATTAATCATTGTGTAGTCACAATTTTCCCATATTTTACTTCTTCAATGCTATGAAATAAAACTCTTGTTCCATAGCTAATGTCATAGTTTCTGGAAGGCATTCACAATGCTGAAATAGGAAGTTCTATTGTCTCTTGAAAAGCTTAAGAAATTTTTGGAGAATTCCATTTTTAAATACTGGTGTTATACTCCTTGAATCTTTCCTGGACCGTGATTCCAAGTCATAATCCTGTGTACTTAAACCTGGGAGTGTTTTAGTTGAACTGAATTTCAAAAATTCAGAAATTGTAAATCCTTAAAAATATGTCAAAAAAGGCTATTTTGTGTTTAGGAGGGTTGGTTGGTTGTTTTTAACACATAACTTCCATTAGGATTAAAGTTTTTTCACAGATGTTCTAAATGTGATCAATTATATTGGAAAACAAATTGATACTAGTCCAGGTACTAATCTCAGTAATAACTGCATAATTATGGAGTATCTCACCATGAAGTAGTAGCAGTATAGTCCTCTGCATTGTGCTTTTGGACGCCGTTTATTTTCACTCTTTGTAGATGAACACAGGTAAGGGCACTAATAATGCCAAGCACCTGTAACATCTGAGTGCTCCAGGGCATTCAGTATTTCTCAGGATTTGGCCTGTAGAAATGAGAGAAGGGAAACACTTGTGAGGTTCTCTAAGTCATCTTATAGTACTCATGGGCAGTTCCCTAGGGTGTATTTTTTAAGAACAGATGCCATGATCACCTCCTCTGGGGAATACCCTTCAACCTTGTTGGGGGCTAAAATGTAGAGTGATTGCAAGATCCAACCTGTACTGCGTCTAGCATCCTGTTAAGTGACTCAAGATTAGGGCCTCCACGTACGGTAGTAATGGTGGCTAATTTTTCTAAATGATTCTCTATTCATACCTTGTATGAAGTAGGGGCCTTAATTCTCCTTTTCCCCATTGCTAGATAAATTATGTAGCTGAGGTTGCAGGTGTAGTAAGCTATCACTCAATATCCTTAATCCTAGAAGCATATTCTCTCCATGGTGACATCTTTGCACCAGTAGAAAGTTCAGTTCAAGTCTGTCAAGGTACCCATGAACAGAGAGGTGCGCTCGCATGCAATATGTTACAAAAAGTGAAAGCAATGAAGGAATTGAAGCAAAGGTGCTCTCTACACGAGTACTTCTCAACAGAAACAAAATTCGGATAATTCTCCATTTTTTTCTTTTTCCCTTAAAATCACTGCTCTTGACCTCATTAAGATATTTGCTGTGTACCAGTGAGATGTTTTGTCAACCAGGAATGATGATGTTCCCAGACACATCACTATAATTGTCTAGAGTTTTTTGGTTTGTTTGGTTGTTTTTTCTCCTCTGAGAATCATAAAATTGTTTAGAGCAACTGGAGAAAAATCTATTTGAATTCTAAGAATCACACTTATGTTTTTCAGCATACAAAGGTAGAGATAGATGATACGGGTTTGAGAAAAAAGTGTCTTTCTCTGAAAATAGGAGGACAGGTAGGGAACTTATCCTGCATGACCCCTATTTAGCATCAAAGGTTGATGGAGAAATTATTGCTAATGGGATCATCTCTACTTTAGTAAATTAATTAATTTGCATCAAAAAAGCTCTATTGCATGTAACTAACCATCACCGTGTGCCTGAGCACAGGATCATTATGGGCTGCATTACTGGGTTTGCCATATGCTTCCTGCATGGTTGGAAGGAATCACAATAATTTTCCGTGTTTCTGTTTTCCTCTTTACAAGAATAATCACCAAGGTATGGGAAAAAAAGTCAGATTTCCCATGAGCAATAGTGAGTTGTTTCCTGGAGAAACGAAGATGCATCCATTTTTTTAACGGTAGTTTCCTGTGAGCCAGGGTCTGAGGGGGAGACCTACTATTTCCCCTGACTCAGCCTGTTCTGATCTCTCTTAGTGGACGTTCTGACTTGCAAAATTTTTTTAGTGCATAATGAGATATAAAACAATATAACTTTGAGATGTGGGATTTTTGTGGTTATCCATCCCTCAAGTCTATTCATGATGAAAGAAAACTATTTCCCTTTTCGATGTACCTATCTCACAAACAAACTGCAGATGCATAGATAGATGGAGACCCAGGTGTCTGGGCTGCAGTAGCCTGCCCCATTCCACACAGAGGAATCTGTTCAGAAACAGCATTTAACCCACAACACTTAGGACTCAAATCCAGACACCGGGTCATTCTCAACCTTGCTATCATCGATCCTTCTATCATGCTTCACCATCAAATCCCTCTTCCCTCAATATATTCCATTGCTATACTGTTACTAGAGCCGATTCTCAAGCGCAGATTTAAAATTGAGATTGCATGAGTGAGAACTAGCCACAGTATCCACTGATACCTATTTATCTTGGGCAGGATCTGTTAGCTCTGTAACATTTGTCAAAGCTCTGTTGGCAATGTAATCTAGAGCAATCATTTCTCTTCTGTCACTGTAAATTCTGCCTGGGAAACTGTAAACCTAAAGCAGACTTCTTGGAGAGCGGTGCAGAGCGAAAACGGAAAGACTGGGAACTGCTGAACGTCAGCAAAGGTTATGCAGTCATTTCTCATGTCTCTTTGACAGGCTTGCCACTCGCACGAGAGCCAGGAGCAAGGGAGAAGCGCAGAACGGGGATCCAAGGGTGCATGGGGAGAGCAGGGAAATGCACCATTAATCAAGGGCGTGCGGGCAGCACATGGGAAAGGTCCGTGTTTCAAAGCGGGGTGACCTTTAGGAAATATCTAGTTAAGCACTGTGATTAATATTCTACGTTCATTGCATAATCAGTTGCATTATTTATTGCAAAAATGGGTACAAACAAATAAAAACAAAGTTAAAAGGATCAGCTTTTTAAAGGCAACAGTGGAGTGGTTCTGTTCGGTTGCTACTTCTGTTTGTTAGATTTAAGACAATTAATATCTACCTCGCAGATCTTCAGAGCACACTTTTTGATGGTGCTGATAGGCACTGTGTACACAGCAAGATTACATTAAACTGCTCAAAGAGACAGTGATACATATTATTGCCCTATTGATTCATGAGATGTTTTATAGTATAAACTGTAAAATCACTGAACCTCAGGTTAAATATTCAGTGTGATTTGGGGTGGTTTAGTCATAGAAATCCTATTAAGAGAGAAGGGGATCATACAGCTAAACCCTCAGTGTAAATGGCACTGAACAGTTACCTCTGGTCTCCTGTAATGATCTTAATAATGGAGAAGTCATTTGATATTCATTGCCGAGCCATTGATCGTAATGGATTCATTCATTATTAATGTGGCTATAGCACAGCGTTGAAAGACCTGTTGCAAAGTGAGCAGGAAGATTACTTTTGCAGAGGAAATCTTTGAGGTAGCTTGAGATCAATAGTCTTACCTGCCATGCTGGCAGTATTGCTAGAGAGGAAGTTAAAGGATATCAGTGGTCGACTCTTCAATAAGCTCAGAGAAAAAAAAAATTGAAATTGCTAGGAGGAGATACTGAGGCTGTATCAGGAGCCTGAATTCTCCAGGCTCAAATATTATCATCATAAATTGATACAGATTGCTACCCATCATCATTACTGGTTTGAAGATCAAACGCCAGCTTTGGTTACACGAAAGCCCGCCAGCTGGAGACAGCTAGGCTAGAAGATATAAAAGGGCCTTTGGGGACAGAAAGTGATCCTTGGACCAGTTCTGCACATGCAGTTGTCACCCGCTGTGATGCAAAGTAACTTTCCTTTTAACTCAAAGGGCCATTGCTAATTGGAAGCTCTACCTACGTATTCCAGATGGTTTTCCTGTATCCCAATTACTAATTCAATCTGTTTTTCAGGTATCTTCACTCTACTTAGCTTTATAATTATTCTTACCTTTCTGTATCACCTTCAATACACATGAAGAAATACTTAACCATGCTACCTCCTAGAGTAACTATTTAACCTAAAGTACTTCCGAAAGAGTTGCAGGATGCAGTAAGTCAATACCCTCTTTCTAGGCATCTCCCCTTGTGCTTCCCAGTTGTATGATTGCTCCTGGCTTTGCCAGGGTGCAGAAAGGCAGATTTGGTTATTCAGGTGAGCGGCTAACTGTCACGGTTTTACGCCTCATGTGTTTCTCTGATGTACCAACAGCTCTGAAAAGGCTTTAAACAACAATTTCCATGGTGTTAGTTAACTAACTAAAAATGTCATTTTCTTATCAATAGCTCATCTCCACTTTTTTTAGCTCACTTCCACTTTTTTTTGTATTTTCAGATGATTATTTATTTATTTATTAATGCTATTGGGAGCAACCAGACCTTGTTAAAAGTAGCAATGGAAGATAATTTTCCAGCGCTTTAAAAGTCAAGCGGGAAGTTCTTCTTTGATGTACTTTGCTTAGTGGTCCTTTTAGGCACAGAGTTACTTTTGCCTTCGTTAGTCGTCGTGGTGAGTTGTTGGAATGTTACTTAAAGATTTCTGTGCCACATCTTTGACTGGTGTGAGCTAGCTAGAAGCTGAGCATCTGACCCTTTTATTTTCCTATTTCACTGAAACCATACACACCAGGGATTGCACTGACATTTTGTGTTTGTTTCTTCCATAAATACCTTTTTTTCCATATCTGTATTTACTCCTCAAGCAGGTGGACTATGATGGAATTAGAACTGGGTTTGAAACTGGCATGTGGGTGGCATTTTACCACATAATCCTCAGAGGGAAAATGTTACTTTATTTCATTTTTTGATCAGAAGAAAGCAGTGTTCCTTTCTGCACTATTCTTTCTCTTGTGTTCTCCCTAAAATACTAATCAGTCAGGACTTACTGGTCACCTCCAATTTTTGAGACAGCTGAACTCCATTTTCTCAGCGCTGAGCTCCAACCTTCGTATTTCTGCCTGGTGGTGTTGTAGGATCACATTGCCTTCACACGTGTACTGTTCATCCTAATGCTAAGGCCCATCTTCAGCTTTTGTAGTTTGTGTAGCTTAAGAATATAGGATATTATTTAAGTTAAAGCAGTAATGTCAATCTTCATGTGCAGTGGATGTAGATCTTCAGTGAGTTAAACAAAGTCGTAAGAAATGATGCCTGTTAGCTGAAGTCAAACACGCCCCGCAGTTGAGATGTTCTGTAAAGGTTCTTCAGAGGAATGTGCACAAGTATCTTTATAACTCTTTCTTCTCTGAATATACTTCTGATTTTTCAGCACTCAGGTCTTACTTATGTTGCAGCAAGTATTATTCCTTTCAGCAACTTGTCCTTTTCTGACCAAAGATAGTGAGTAATTAAACCAGTCTTGATATGGTCAAAAAACATGTTCTCAGTTCATTTCAGAGAAACCTAGGTGTTTTTCCTTTTCCTGCTCTTTGAGCAGAGATACTTTTATATCAGAGCAATAAAGCATCTGTCTAGCAGGATTTTAAGGCTGCAGAACAGCAAAGCAGCGGGCTGAAGAAGATTGCCAAAGGCAAGTCATACCTTAAAGATTAAAACAAATTATAATTTTCTTCATACTGTGATAAAAAGTGAACTGATGGAGTGGCTATCTTAATGCAGCTGTGCTGGGTGGGACACAGTAAAGTCATCTCTTGATTCGTCCCCTTATGTGTTTCAGGAGTACATACCAACATTTTATAGCCCAGCACAAATAGACAAAATAAGATGTTTTTTTAAATAATGCTCAGTTCTGAAATGCCATAGAAATCAGTGCAAATTCACTGATTCACATGTAAAACAGCCCTGCATATAGGTAGAAACCTCATGAATGGTGTTTAAACATAAATACCTTAAAATAATAAATAACAAATATAATAAAATAACAAAGTACAATTTCTCTTTCATTCAAATAAATATTAGTATGTGAAATATTTAAGTGGCTATCAAAACAACTAAAAAAAAAAAGTCTTTCAAGAAATAAAATCCATACCCATTTTAAGCAAGCTTGAAGCTAGGCTGGTAATGTGACATAGTTCTGTAAATATAGGAGTTGAAATAATTCTCCAAAACCTGTTTTTTCACATTCCGGGACAGAAAACATGCCCATGCATCAATTCATAAACTTGTTCTCTTGCATGCCTGCACTTCTGCCATCTGTTAGAGTGGCATTTTGCTCACTCCAGGAAATATTGTTTCATTTTCTGCCGTGTACAAATATCAACTTGCTTTCTAGAGAAATCCTGAAAAAATACAGCTATTCTTTCTGGTTTTTTCTTCCCACACATTTCCTCTTTTCAAGCACTATCACTATATGCTTTCATTGGAAGCATAATGGATAGTTCAGTCTTAGTCTTTTTCCCATTTGCCAAAACCTTTTCTGAGCATCCAATTTTCAGCCACTTCTGGATGACCAAGAATTCCACAGGTTTGATGGTAATGGCCGTTCAGCTGGTGTTTTCAGAGTTTAAACATAAAGCTTGGCTTATCTTTTTCCTGGCCACAAAAGGATGAGACACAACCACTGTCCCTGTGCTCCCTGAAAGTCAGCTGACAACCTGTCCATGCTAATGTGCCCATCAATGTATCTGAAAGAAAATGGTGCGTGAACTTTCTCTTGTAGAAGCTCCCAGACAGGTTTCTTAATCTTGGGGATAACAGTGATGAATATTCATGCTATTTTGCTGAGCCCCCAAGCATTGCTCTTCACCTCCTAATTCAAATTCCTGATGTTGTAATGCCTGTGAAAGCTGAATGACCTGTTTTGTTCTCAACTCCAAATGCACTCCTGCATTCTCCAAGTCACTGGCTCCACATTTAGTAGTAAATTGCATGATTTCATGTGAAATAATTTCCAAAGTTCTCATATCATATTAAAAAAGGCGACAGCTAAACAGGTAACTTGCGTATTGCTCACATGAGGTCTCTTCATCACAGTGCTGAACTTACACTTGAATAAAGAAATGCTGAGAGGGACAGTAATGCCCCCTATAGAAAAGTAACATATACAGGAATAATTGCAGGATGTGTGCAGTGCATGCCAAATGTGGGCAGTGAAATTGAGGTTTCACAAGTGCCTGAGTCATCTGTGAGTGCAAGGGGAGCTGAGAGGCCCAAGCAGGGAAATGTCAGTCAGCCAAAGAGCAGCTTTCGTCGTGAATTTAAGTCCCAGTGGCATAATTTGCTTGTTTATCCCAGAGGATCAAATTTGACTGATGACTTACGGAGGTTTCCTTGAGATCACTGACAGGTATTTTTAATTAGAGGCAAAGATGCTGTGGAAGCTGAGTGAGGAGCCACGACTCCTTCTGAGTCAGTGGGATTCCTCTCTTCATACCAGCTGCATTGCACAAAGGGACTGTGAGAAGAATTGCATTAGGGCACACTCCTGGCTGCACTGGAAGTTTCAGCCTCTTAGTTTTCATGTCTGTTCCCAGGTAAATGTTACCAAGAATAGTGTCAAACAACAGGGACTGAAAGGGTGGACTTAATTTTAAAATATTTTATGGGAGTGGCTATGGACCAAGGAGTGGTTGGCGCACATACCGGACTAGTAAGAAGATGGGTCTATTTTTGGGACTGGCTAGAGTAAAAGTTCATGCATGAGAAAAGAAGGCTGCTAACCGGAGAAGCTAAGAGAAGTGTCCTGGGGCCATGACCTCCTTGCAGGGTCTTCTCTCCCCTACAGATTCTAGTGCTTCTTTCCCACATTAAAGCTGCATGTCCACTCCACCTGCCATCAGTCATCCTGCTACTCACGCTTACTCTTGCTTTTTCCAGCTCCAGACTCATTCTTTCTGCCTGTCATTCCCATGCCAATTTGCCAGAGGTATAGCATTTGCATACAGGGGGATTCTCATTTGCAGTTATTAATACAAAATGCAAAAAGAGAAGTTGGTTCAATAATATATAATGGAAAGGCCCTTTAAAATTGGCCCGTTGCTGTAGCTATTTACAGACTTTGCACTAACTGTGTTGTAAAGCTCAATATTTAATTTATACCTGGTAAGAAGTTTGGCAGACAAGTGCAGATACTATATATTTATTATAGATGTAACTGATAAATGTTTAGCAGCATCACACTATTGTGTATATTTACATTTTAAGTTGCATTATATATATTTATATACACATATATATTCTGTATGTAAACACACACATAAAAATGGCTTTATGTTTCCTAAAGATACATAAACAATCTACAGAGCATATAAATCAGTTGATGCTGTACTGTGGCCTTTTAAAATAACTGTAGCTGTACTTGGAGCAGCTTTTGGAAACGCATTTCACATAGAATACAATCTAAATATTTTCTGTTCCTTAAATAGAAATATTTGGTAGGTACTTGTGTGTTTACACATATGCATACACACATGCACATGTATATATTTATAAGTGTGTCATTAATTACATCTGCCCTTCAAAAGAGGTCTCCCAGAGCCACACTCTAAAATCCCTGTCAGTTCCCTTTTGCCATTTGGCAGGAGCGTGCATTCATCCACGACCATCGTATATATGAAGGCAGTAAATAATGCTTATGACAATGGCAAGAAATAGTTCTCCAGAGTGCAAGGACAGACTCTTTCTTTTGGGAAAACAGGTACTGTAGGTAAATTTTCAAAAGTCATTTTTGTGGAGGTGACTCAAAGTAACCATTCCAAACTGCCAGCCCCCTGGTTTCACTTAGTGTACAGCTGGAATGCGAACTTGACTGAGCAATGAGCAGGTCTTTTCAAATACATCTGGTGGCCCAAACACATCTAATTTTTTTTCATATGCTTGCCCAGCATGCAGTTGCAGGCATGAACTAATATCAGCGATTTGTTCCTCCCCTTCTAACTACACTTCATTTATATGGGGAAAAAAAAATCCTGCAAAAGAATACTGAGATTAGAGAAAATATCTTCTTGAGATTCACTCTCTTCTTTTGTTTTGGTTTATATTGTGCCCACTGGGATTGTCAGTATTTAAAATGAAATCCTTACTTACATGTCAATAAAATGTCACACTAGTGACTGTTATGCAAGTAACAATAATGGTAATAAAGTGATAAAGTTCATGGACTGAGAAGACCATGAATTGAAAAATGACAATTGAAAATGGAACAACTAGATAAAAGAGAAACGTGAGATGTACTGTGATCAGACTATCAGTCTACCATTAGCGTAGCTAATGAAGAAGAAGGACCAGATTTAGGAAGCAGGTAGAAAGCTGGAGACGTAGGCAAATGAGTACTTCGAATAGTTGCTGTGTGAAAAAAAGGAAGTTCCTAAATGGACCGTAGTAGAGCTAGAAAATAATTTTCAGTTTGGATGACAGTAACTCTCAGTACAGTTCATGTTAATGGTTCAGGGATGGTCACAATATAGAATTTTTTCAGATAACTTTTTATTATTTTGAGGTACAGAGCAAATAGAAAGTTGTCTTCATCCAAGTGAGTGTGAATATAGATATCCATTTTGCTGTCTTGGCAACAGTGAAGGTTACTAACCTGTGCACCAGTTAAGAGCTATGTTTTTGTTTCTGCTGCAGGAAGTTTTCATACAACTATGCAAGATAGAAAATAAATTAATAATAGCAATAATAAATTATTTTTATAAATGTGTCCTAGGAACGTTGGCTCCGTCTGGCGTATGCAAAACAATAACAATTGCTATAGAAAATTATAATTATACCATGTAAGCTATTAGAGAATGATTTCACATTAAATTTTTCTATGCTTTAAACCACATGGCCCTCCACGTTCTGCTTTCAACTGCAATGGTGCTATTATATTAATATAACTCTGATAACCAAGAGAAAACTATACCTAGCAATATTTAGCAAGGTATTATTGAGTAACTTCTTTGACTAGTTTTTCTGACACAATTAAAAAAAAAAAATCAAATCCTGTTAAAGTACATGGCTTTCTCTAACAAATAGTTTGTCAGATTGCAATGACATATTGTCAATCTATGGATAGGATATGGAGATATGAAAATCAGTGGATTATGACATATTTACATAGAATTTCTTTTGGAAGGGAACTTGTATCACTGTTAACTTGCTAAATGTGGTTTTGCAAAATCGAGACAAATCATTACTGAATGTCTTTCAGCATGGTCCTTTTGAAGTAAATACATACATAATGATTTTACATCATTTGAGCATGTGCTTTTTCTAATGTCCAAAGGAATAATAAACAAGAGTGTGTTACTGGTGTGCATTGTATGCTGGTACCTGATAGGCTTTAGAGAGCGAGCACAAAAATTTTCATATTGGAATACTCAAGCACACTGCCCAATGTGCTCATTAAAATATCTAAATTAGATCATTCTTCTAAAACACGGTGTGTACTCCAGCACAGAGTCATTCCCTCTTTCATTAACCTAACGGTAATGATTTCATGAAGTCCAGAATGTTGAAATATGTCACAGAAGACAATTAACAGAAAAATACATTTGCTAAAGAATTATTTAGAAAGAAAATCCCAAGATATATCCAAAGAAGGGTTGTTATCTATTGCTAGAAAAATAATTGCTTATATGGTATGGAATCTCATTACAGCTAAAAATATTACAGTCACTATTTCAGTGATAAAAAACTAAGCAATTTCATTTCATATAGCCTAGATATGTTAGGAAGCATGCATCCTGTAAGAATTTGCCTGATTTTTATGTAGAGAGGGGTAGCTCTTAAGCTGGGGTAAAGGGTCTTCAGGTTGATTCCAAGAAAACCCAGGGCCAGTGAGAAGCTCTTTTCCGCTGTGGCCAGCAGATGTGGTTAGGCATCCTTTTCATCAGCAGCCTTGCCCATTGAAGGGGGAGCTGCCTTCTCTTCCAGGACAGGTTCGAAAGATGCGATGGGAAGGGTGTATCTCCTTCTCAGTTTCTTCTAAGTAGCTCGCGGTCCTCCTTAAATCAAGATTTTGTTTAGACAATATAAACTGATTACATTTCTAAATATATTAGTTATGCATTGATCAATATGTCTTTAAACACAAGTATTTTCAGGGTGGATATTGACAGTGTCCTTGCTGGAGTCAAGGGTGCTTAAGTAGTACTTTTTTAAAAAAACCTGAATCTGTATGTGCTAAGCTAATATATATGTAGAATAACCATTTTAATATTATACCACCCTATTTTGGTAAACCAGATTTAACCTCAGAGGATTTATCTATGAAATGCAGCAGCATTTCTCTTTTTAGTTGGGGGAGTAGGACCGTAAGAATAAAACAAAACAAAAGAAGATTGGCTGGCTTTCAGCAGCAGCAATTTATTTCTCTTGTATAAACAGGAAATATTTTCAAAGTTCCATCGTTCCAGGTTTCAGAGTCACCAAGTAACATAAAGAGGTTTAACTTTGACCTCAAGTGTTGCAAATCTTTTGCCATTAGGATTTCATGGGCTCAAGCCTAGACGTCAGCGGGTATTAAAGAGTCTGTCAAGGTTTAGATAAGTATCTGAACATTTTAAAGGTTACTCTATCCATACAGAATTCCAATGCATTTTTTTTCCTGGACAATGTTAACAGCACATTATTACATAAGAAGCTTCATACAGAACACTTTTTCAAACCATATATGGCATACCTAACATTGCAAACCTTTTGCAGTTTTCACTCAAGCCTTGCTCAACACAATTGCCTGGGAGTTAATCTATGAGCAAAAGCGTAGATGAAGACTGCAAGCGTTTTGACTTTAATGTACTCCTTTATCACCAATGTAATGGAATAAAACTAAGTCTCGCACTGTTGTATGGTAATTGCTAGAAAATGACTGAGCCCTTGTAACGTTATAAAATAGCTTTTGTTTACATTCTTACTGCGGGGTTTTCTTTATCATTTTGTGAGGCAATGTATATGTTAAATTGACAGTATCTACACAGCAATAGTTTACATGCCTTGATACACTTTAAGACATGAGTGTGAGTGTTCCCTGGGGCTTAGGGGGGACAGGATTATCCTTTCACTTGATATTTGTTGGCTTTATTTTTAGAAGTGCTGCACAATCTTTATTGTTCATTTTTCATTTTGTTTTCAATCTTATCTGAAAGGTAGTATTTCAAGATGCCAGATGTCAGTATACCCAGTGGCAATTAACTAGAAAAACAAGTTCCTCTGTTCAGGCTTTCACATACCTGAACTGGATGACCCAGAAAAAAGTTGCGTATAGATTGAATTATATTGACATTTATTTCAAGTCAGAATTCTGAAATCGCTATTTTTCCAGTAAATCGGTATTGATTAAATTGATATGAGTGTAAATTTAATTATATTAAGAATTTATATAATTAAAAATCAGTCAAGCTAATAATCTGTCATTAAACTCTCAATAATAGCATGCTGAGAATTTACGTAAGATAATTCTGACACTGAATAACTGTGATCTTATGAAGTTCATATGTGTTAGACTTTAAGCACTCATGTACCATAACTTGAATATTTTAATTATTTGTATGTACTGAGAAAGTCACTGTAGGTTTTTTCCCTAATGACATGTTACTTTCGTTCTCGTCCAGTGGAAATTTTGAGGTTTAATGCCATTGTGTATAACTATAAATAAATCAGTACCCTTGTGAAGGAAAGGAGGAGTGCTTTGATGAGGAGCAATGTTCTTTGTAGAATAAAAAGGCAGATCGAAAGCGGTATAAAGGGAGTGGCTGGTAGGAGTCAGCACACTGCAAGCAAAGGCTGGAGCTCTGTAGAACGGGAATCGTGACAGCCAGGTTGGATCCAAACACTGCAAAACTCATACTCTGGATCTGACTCTCAAAGCTCTCAGTCAAGGTAATGTTTTAAGTAATTTTAATATTCACTATAAAGTACAAATGTAGGCACTGTCCTACAAACATCCACAAGAGATAAACTGGAAATAAACTAGCTTCTAAATATATTTTGGTTGTAGATCTGTTTGTAATGCTTAGTGATGCTACTGAGACTTAATAGTCCAGGTGCTGTAAAGACACATTGCTTTTTTTTTTCCCCAAAAAAACCCCACCCACCATGAGTTAGTTAAGAGACTGCCCTGCCCTGAAAGAGCAGCTTATATTCACGTGCACACTTTCATTACAGAGATCAGCTGAACTATAGTGTAGTGTCCAGCTGCATAGAAAACTTATCATTAAAACTTGGGAAAATTGTACTTGTCAAATGAGTACAGAATATTGTAGCATATTATTTCAGCACCATCAGAACTTCAGACCCAGATTCTCCTGCGTAGACTTCACGCTGAATAGCAAATCAGGGCAGGTTACTCAATGCGCTGTGTCCATGTTAAATGTCTTCTGAAGCTCCAGGGTAAACACTAATCCACATTTCTGTGGTGCCAGACAGTGTCCATGATAAGAATGAAATAATGTGGGCACAGAGTCTGTATTCTTTAGTGTGGCGGATAAACTGAAAACATGCAAGCTGCCCATGTCCGACAGAAATGTAAACACCTGTGAAAACAAAATAAAACACTTTCTTCTACGTGGAGAAGGTAAAAAAATTACAACTGTTAAAAATGGGTGTTTACAAGTGTTGCTTTAATTGCCCTCATTAAGGTTTTTAGGTACTATAGTAAGAAGCATAAATACATCCATCCAAAACAGTTAGTAATTCCCTGTAATTTCTGAGGCATTTCAGGCAAATGAGTCCTAAGTACTGGTTTCTGTAGCACACACAAATGGAAGTATACCTAAGAACACTTAATTTTCCTTTAGTCGTCTTAGTTACGCTTTGTATTTTCAGTGACCTGGCCATTGTGTACTGGTATTTATGGTATTGCATTCACAATTAGAATAAGACTGTTCTATTTGCATAGTGCTTTAAGGGTTGTAAAGTGGTTTATTAGTATTGTTTTTCAATCGTATTCCAAAATCCCATCATCAAGCTAAAGAACATTCAAGGGTTATAGGTAAACATAAAGTTTAGGTAACCTATACTGTTTCTAATGAAGCTGCTAAAACTCTCTTGAGCTTATGTAAACTCTAAAATGAACTGATGACTAATCTTAAGGAGAAACAGACACAAATTTGCTAACACTTTCAACTCACAGATTCCACTTTAACATTACTTTGTAAATGCAATTAAATATGACAATCTTAGAGGAGACAGAGCTATCTAAATGATTAATTTCTCAAGTATTTTATTTAGCAGTTTCTACCACTGAATTGTGGAAGAAAGGACTTAGAGCATAAACTGTAGTACATGATAAGATTAAAACTTTTTATTTGAAGTTATTACAAAGCAAGCTTTCAAACTTAGGCACTCTTGACTGCTAAGATATCAACTTATATTACAACAGACTGTAAGCAAACTGAAAATTTTAAAATCTTGCTTAAAAAGGCCTTCAAAACAAGAGAAGGTCTTGGATGTTTTTTATGAAGGAACAAATAATTCATTTGGTGAGTTGCAGAAAACCTTAGGAGCACTGATAAAGCTATTTCTGTCCTTCAAATCCACTGACCAAACATGTTTTCCCAGGAGATAGAGTAAAATCCTGGAAAATGTATACGAATTATATTTTCATCTTTCATGGACTGAATAACCCCCCTAGTCTATTATAACAAGTGGGTGTCTCTGGCTTTTCGCATCTGGTGTCCCACATTTCTGCTATTTTGAAATTCCCTTTTCTGCTTTGATTTTGGGCTCTTTTCTTCTGTTGTTTCCTTGTCTGACTTTCCCTTCCATTGTGCCACCCTAATTTTTGCCTGCTGCCTCCTCTTCTATTCCCATCTCCTGCTCAGAGATGAAATCAGTTTCCATTTACATATTCCTCCTTTCGCTTTCCAAATAGTTCTCTCCAGAAGTGGCCCTTTCTTCACTATCTCCTCATTTACAAATCCTCAGAGTGCCAACAAAGTCAAACTTTCTTCTGAGGGTGATAATCATTCATTGCATATGCTTAAAGAGGCCATGCAATCTCCATATAAAGACAGGTTACCACAGGTAAAGTTAACCGTGACTCACTGTCATTAAGATATGTTTCTACATATCTTGAGCTGCCCTGACCTTTACTGCAAGAGCTGCTCTTGATGCAGCTACTTTTTGCTGACTGCTTGCTAACTCCAGTAGGTCCCCCAAGTTCAGGGGGAACAGCTGGTTGGAGGAGCACCGTCATTCTGACCTCCTTTCTGCATTCCCCAGTTAACCTCAAAAGTCCAGCCTGGTTGAAGGGTAAAAAAACCCCAAAACTCGTTAGCAAATACCTAAATTGGACCCTTTTTCATATACAAAAAAAACCCCAAAACAACAACAAAAAACCCCACCCCCACAAAAAAAACCCAAACCAGTTTTTTTTAATGAAGCTTCTACAGTTTAAAGCAACATTGGCATATGTCTAGGAGTGAACTTTCATCATCATGTAGATGTTATTCCATGCTTCAAAGGCCAGACATTGTTTCATTGATGTGAATCTTGGGTGTGTAAGCAATTTGAAACGTCTTAAAGCAAGAGCAAGTAAACTGTAATGTATATTTATAGTTTTCAGAATTAGAGTTTGCATCTATGATTTTTCTATAGACTCTCTGTGCTATGGTCATTCCTTGCAGTCCTACTGGGATGAATTTGAGAGACCACAGATACTTACCAAGTTGCTGTGGCAGCTTGCTTCTGGCCCTTGTGGGGCCCTCACAGGAAGACACAGGGAACTTTTTCCTTCTACAAATCATCAGCGGACAAATACCACTGGTAGCCATAGTTTGTAGGAAGCGTTTCTAAGGAGCAAGCATTTCAACACATTGTTAATTTTATCACTGATATTTTAATGACATCACATGTAAACCAAAGCAGTGCTCAATTTCTGCTATGATTCAGATTGGGTTTCCAGATAGTGTAGAAGATGCACAAAATAAAAAGAAGCTTTCTGAATATTAACACTGGTTCATGCTGTACCATAAATAAGAATTTACAGTTATGAATCAGAGAAATTAAACCATCAGATGGATTGGAAACAGGAGCAGAAATCCGATAAAGTACCATGTCTTTCCTGCTGTTTGATAAATTAGAAGTTAACATTTCCACACATGAATGTAATCTGCCAAGTAGAATTACTTTAACTGCTGTCAAATATTTCTCTTATCTGTAAATACTGAGTTTTTCCGTATATAACCTGTTAAATCTGGATTCTCTCAAGCTATTGAATATGTTTATTTTAGGCCAACGCTTGCTGTGGAAACACATAGTCTGGCTCAACTCAAACCTTGTCAACTGCTTTCTGAACAAACTGTAAATTAAACCATGCTATAGTAGCTCATATTGATTGTAAACAACTCTCAAATGTACTTAAACCTTTTTTCTTAAGAAACTCATTTTACCTAGAGCAAAGTTTTCCAGTATTTTTTCAGCTTGTGGATTTTTAATTGTTGGTTCCTTGGTAGCTCATTTGTTCTCATGGCAATAGGCATGTTTTTCTTAATTATTTCTGCAGATCTCTAAACCCAAAGACCCCAAGGAATGAAAAACACAGAGGAGAGTCCCATTAAGCCACCCAGCTATTACTAATTTGTTGGGTTTTTTAATCACCTTCCTTCAGAGGTCAGGGTGTTAGATGACATGACTACTGAAGGTTTGGATATGCACATTAATCTTTTTCCGAACTGGCAGATTTCCTTCCTCATGCCTGAAGACCGAGAGACAAGGCGCATTGCGAGTGAACTCCTTCTTACAGATTTGATCAGAACAAAAATGTCTTGTTCAGGGAACAACATTTTTTAGAATATGTAATATCTGAGTTACTTGTACACGAGGCTTTGTCTCTGTTGTGGATCTTCTTTCTTCTTTTGTTTTTCAAAAGGACGCTACTTAGCTTTCCTGGTCACTGTTTTCTAGCTTGCTGTTTTATATAGCCTGAGGATATATCCCAAGCTTGTGGTGCACGAGAGTAATATCCCGTGTTTGAATAAGCCGAAAGAAGGACGCCTACTTGAGCTTTACTTAGAAATGCCTTTTTCAGGGCACATTTTAAAAATATTCTGTAGTAAACACGTTGTGTTTCATGCAGTGTGCACATGGGTTTGGGTGTGCACGTAAAGTCTACTTGCATTTTCATATCAGTGTCAGTGCACTTAACTGTAGGACCATAACCTCTAGGAACTTGCTAAACCCATAACAAATAGCATACACTATATATACTTTTACAAGGCACTTTTACCAATAGCTGCTCTTATCCACATGGATATTACTTCTTCAGCCTCAAAAAACTATCACTTCTATTTGTTTAGCAGCTTAGGTGCTAGCTCCAAATTACACACACAAATTTCAGCCTCTGTATTTATATTAAAATGTGTACATTTGGGATCTATTTGCTCTAGATCAAACTTTTAAAAAAAGTATTTTAGATCAAATATTTTAAAGTTTATTTTTTTATAAAAACCGAAATACGTCTCAGTCAAAGACTTCTGGACAGCTACAGTTTGACTAATCCTGAATAGTAACACACGTATGCTCTTTCATTAAGAACTTTTACATTTCGGTGTCAACATGCAAATGACTGTATGCAATCTCCCATGACACATACAGTTATTACTGAATATTATTGAGTTCAGCTGGCACTCATATGAAATAACTTAGCTGGCAAGGCCACAGGTTGCAGCTGAGCCATTTCCCTTTTGGGCAGGCCCAGTTTCCTTTCTTTTCTTTTCATATTTTCTCCAGCAAAACATACTTTTTTTAGCTTGTAAAAACCTTTGGCGCACAGCATGAAACCACTTACTCGTGGGGTGAAAGGTTTTTTTAATGGACAGCAAAAGATCATGGTATGAGCATAGTGCTGGTCTGCCTCTTGAGTCGTAAAAAGCAAGAAACTGTAAACGATGCATAACTTTTTAATGAGTAAATCCTAAGAACAAACTTCTAATATTTTACAAGGATGGACAAATTTCACTTTAAATCATTTACGCTCTTCATTTTATAGCAGTTGTTTTCAGTATAGCGATTAAAGATGTTTCAAAATTGCAAAATACAATTATTTTATTAATTTGATTGTGTACATAGACCACTCTAATGCTGTGCAAAATAAAACACCGAACATCTCCCCTCAAAAATTTTTGTGTATGTAAAGGATGTTTATTGTAACAGTATTTCCAATGAGACGTAACAGAACAAGCTAGCAAGCCTGAAATGAGACCACAGGCCTCAATCAAGCGATTGTCCCTGTTTAGAGCTATGTGCAATGTATTCTTTTAAGGCAACATGTTAAATGCAGCCAATTCCACTGAAGAAAATTGGAGAGCTTTAAGTCAGATGCTACATCGAAGAAGGATATGTTTTGAATTTATAAAAAATATTTCTCTCATCTAAAAAGTTAGAGTCTTCCAGACAATTTTTAATGCAGAAGTACTATAATCACAACTTTGAGAAATCATATTTCTGACATCTATACTATTGTTCAGTAATAATTATTGAAAATGTGATTCTTGTGTGTGAACACTTACTAGGAGTATGCATTACCCAAGATGGTATGTCCACGTACATTTAGGCAAAGGCCATGGTACTAGGATACATAAAGTAGCTTTTGTGTTTCAAAAAAAGCTCGGGGGGGGGAAAAGTAAGAATATTTAATGACCATAACACTGTTTTGTATACCTGCTACACTAACTGTCTTGAAAGGATGTTATTCCATGTAACATTTGAAAAGTTGTAACAAAGATGACAAATGTTTAATTTGATTATGATTAATGTTTTTTAATGAATGGGATACGTTTAACTCAATGTGCTTACTAATATGCTCTCAGAAAGGCAACAAGTAATGGGTTTTTCTCTGGCTTAGCGATGGGTTCACCTGGAATATTGCTAGAAAAGACGGACACAACTTGAAACACAAGATTGTGAGAGCATGTCTTAGACTTGAGAATATGGGTTAATGGATGACTGCTGTAGAGAAGATGGCGTGGAGGTGGGGATTGTATCAGTAGTAATAGCCGTTCCATTTGGAAACAAAGCCACAGTATTCATCGCTGTTTTGCAGATTCTTTTCTTAATTTCAGCGTCACCAGGTATTCAAGAGACTGAAGTCCAAAGCTTCTTTTCCAGCAGTGTGCTGGGAAATATTACTTGAGGTGTACTGTGCTTTATGCTGGATGACTTTTGCAGCTCGTGCATCATCCTTTGCAAAAGAAACATGAATATATCTATATCAATTAACCAAGTGGACTCCTCAGTGCATCATTAATTCCTCATGTTTGGGGGAGAGCAAGGAACTGTGAAAGGGCTTGCATCAAGTTTCTCAAGTAATGCATATGCTTTCTATTTTACTGCGTGTATAGAGCAGAGCTACTTCTCTGGCAAGTTAGTTAAGTTGTATGCTCTTTTAAGTAAATGAATGAAAAATGATCAGTTCCAATTTATGGAGAGGAGAGAGGTTGCTAATAATTAACAAATATTTCTTCAGATGAAACATCTCTTACGTAATTAAAAAACCAGAAAGTTAACTGGTTGGAATAAAAACATTTGAATGTATTCACAGATTCCAAAATGTTATGGCTACTTTAAGTGGGAATTCGTTAATGTGATTTTTAAATGATGTTTTAGAAATCATTGATTTTTAAATCATTATCCCGACTGGTTTTTAATTAATTGTCTTAAGTGGTGCTAGCAATCCAAGGAAGATTTACGATGTGTGTAGCAGGTGGCATCTGTTTTCTTTGTTTGTGTGCAGGGTGTGGTGGTTGCATTTTGTTAAGGGTGGCTGGCTGCAGAGCCAGGAGGAAAGCAGGTTGCTTCCCTGGTCCTGGCTGGTCTGTCCTACGTCAGGTGAATCATATGCAGGGACAGGGAGTTTTCCCCTGTCCTGGGAGCCCCAAGGCACAGGACAGGGGGAAGGGATTTTTCCCCTGTCCTGGCAGCCCCAAGGCACAGGAGAGAGCGCTCTGGAGCGCAAGGCAGCAGAGGCTGAGGGTGTGGGAACTCACCAAGCAGTGCCCAGACCTGTGCTCCTCAGAGGCAATAGGGCGAAGAAATCCAGATGAGCAGTTGCAAAGTAGGCATTTGTTGACTTGCTGGACTAAGATGAAGCCCAGCTGAAATAATCTGTCCTGCATGACTGTGATGGGTAGGGAACATATGTATTTACAAAACAGTTATTTCTGTTCTTATTCTGAATTTTCTCTATTTTAGAAAATTCCCTGTTGCAGTTTATGTTCCAGTAAATCCTTGCATATGCTCTTAAAGCCTTTGAGTGCGTTCAGCTGAAAAACAGACACCTCTCAAAGCCCCGGTCAACTTGTGTCCCGTCCTAGGTGGCCTTTCAGAGAACCTGCTCTGTTCACTGGTCAAATGGGAGATGAGCTTCTTGGGAGGCTGTGGGGGAAGAGGGAGACAAATTTCAAAAAGCATGTCAGAAATATCTGTCATACTTACTACTTAAGTAATGTATATTTCTGCTATCATGTTGAGTCTTTTCTAAACAGCTGTGCTTAAGTTGTGTGTTGGAGAAACAAACTGTTTCCAAATAAAGTGAACAGGAACGATCTGCTGTGGGAGTGAGAAGCTGATATATCACAGAAACCAATCGCTCAAATGCACAGGGACATGCTATTCGGGCCATATGGGCAGGCCTGCCACTGTCAGCTTTCCGATCAGCACACGTTTAGGCAACCCCTCTGTATGCTGATATTCAGAGATGCTGGTTTCCAAACTAACCCTTACACCTGACTGGAAAAAAGTTACTGGACCTTAGAATTCCCTAGCCTGGTCTTGGCTTTCCAGCCTCCCGAGTCCTGGTCTTCATTAATTTTTCTTTAAGATTTATTACCTCTGTGGAAGAAATAAGCCGAGGTGAAAAAGTTGTTTCTGTTGCAAAACTGAAATCATAATTACAAATAAAAGAAAAAAATACAAACCCAAGTAGTAACTAACAAAAAAATGGTGTTTTGTACATGACCGGTATATACCAGTAAGCTTGAGGGATTTCAGGTGATATTACGTTGCTCCATTATGTAGCTGGGTTGTTAAGTTTGCCTTATTAAAATATTAAATAAAAAAAAAGTAGGAACGTTCCAGCAATGCTTTTAATGGAGGTAAAAGTACAAGAATATGCAACGTTATATTAACATATGCTGTTACATGCTGCAGTTTGATTTGAAAAAGAAACCTTAGACTAGGTCCCCTTTTTGGAAAAAACTTCCAAGTGGCTCTGAAATATCGGCTCTTTCTTCCTAATCCCTGAAGTATCTTTCTTGTTCTCATTAATCCATTGCTTAAATAAATATCACAGCAGCCTTCCCCTTTAATGAACTGTTCGGACTGTAGGAAGCAATCTTGCTGCATCCTGCAGACTTTTTCCTGTATCGAAAGGTTTTGTGCAGCATCCAAGTTCAAATGTCTTATCACTAAAGCTTGTTATCAAAAAAATATTGACAAACTGAAAGATCACAGCAGTATGACGGATGACAGAGTTGATGGGATTCCTTTTAAAGGCAAAGAATCATAGAGCCTAAAGACATATTTTGGCCAAGACATGACAAGACTTGATAACAGCATACACCCTCCTGAAGAGTGCAAACACAAGAAAAGAGAGGAAATTCCACGTTATAGCGACTAGCTAATAGTAATAATGACATGAGGTTAAGAAATTATAACTACCTCCTGAATCTTAGTAAGTACCTTTAGATAATTAGATTTAGTGACTTGTGGAGCCTCCCTCTGAAGGGGAGTGCAGACAGTGCTGCAAGGCTGACGTCTGAAATCAGGTGGTGCCAGAGGCCGGCAGTTGCAGGAAGCCCTTTGCTGGCCGGGAGGTGGGCAGGATGGCCCACTTTCTGCTCTCCAACCCCAGCGCTTGGGGAGTCTGTGTTTCTGTGGCGTTCATTGCGGATACACAAGGAACAACTTTAGCCTATGTAATTTGTTAAATAAATGTGTTAAAAAAGCCGTGGGTGCTGTACACGAGGAGGAGGAAAGGGGAGACAATTTCAAAGTTCAGCTGTGTGCCTTTGTTCGTAAGTTTATTGAGATGTATTTGTGTTTCTGTGCATTTAATAGAGCAGATATGTGAAGTACATTTTGCGCTATGCCAACGGTTATGTGGGCTGATGGATGACTGGCATTATTATTCGTTATGCACATTATAGATGAGGTTGCTAGACAGACTTTATTAATACAAGAAATTTTACAAAGCCTTTCTTGCAATGATCACTGTACAAGTTTTGTAAATCTGTTTATGGTACAAGGCACTAGACTTGTAGCCGTAGATAGCTACAACTATAAAAAAACAAACTACTGGTTTCTGACATTTCACCGTTAGATTTCACAGGTTTTTGTGAAGGTGTGATTCACTATTATCTTACTGAATTCCACAGTTGCAAAGTGTTTGCCCTCATGTCTGTTAGGTTTTTCTAGGTTGGTGGTGAAGGGTTCACTAGATCTATTGAACAGCCCTGTCCATACAGTGTATATATGTTTTACTAGCAGATGTCGTACCCCAGTGGATTTCTGCATGAAAGTGGCTGACGGGGAGTTACAGCAGGCTCTGTTTGGCTATTTAGTGTTATAGTGTAGCATTATTTACTTAGCTTCAAGCAAAATCAGACCCTCACATAAGTAAGTCACACAAGCCCAGAAGAGCAGTTATCTCCTCCATGCACCAGGGTGTTGTCCCTGGGGAGAGCACAGACGACGGAGAGGGGAGCAGAGAGGGGATAGAGGTTCATGGGCTTGCAGTTTTGCAGTAGTCGGGATTAGGGTACATGTGGATCCACAGCATTCTTATTTCATTCAGTGGTTCAAACGTCTTATCTTTTCTGGTTTCACCAGCAGCTACCGTTGATGATACCCAGTTGTGGATTTCTGGGGAGGGGTAGGGCTTTTTTGTGGAAGCTTTTGACTGCATTTAATCTTTTACATCAGCAGTAAAGCATACGCCCGTGAGACTCAAATGAGAAAATAACAGAGAACAAAATTTCATTCGACTCTCAAATGTTAAAGGCAGCACTTGAATTTTGCAATTACAGGTTGGATTGCGAGTCATCTTTCTAATGAAGAGATCTTAAGTAGCCCCATATTAAAGTGCATTTTCATAGACTAGAAATCTTTGCTGAGCAGACTGATTCTCCCTGAACAAAACCATGTTCTTGAGTGTTTTTTGCCCACATACTGAAGAGGAAAAATCCCTCTCACTATGTATCTCATGCCAATTGTAAATTACTTGGGAACAGATGCATAAACTTTCTGAGGTAAACATTTCTCAAAAATGAGTGTAAAGTAGCTATTCATTTCTGTTAAAACTAGGAAAGCTGAATGTTTTTTGTCAGAAGTACAGTTTATTCTAATAAATTAATCAGTTTACAAAAAAAGAATTACTGTAGTAGAGGATGCACAATTAACCACATTTTTTTGTCTATCAAAGAATAGGTTGAATCAAAGAATCAATTGAAATAAAAAGAAGCAATATAGAAAACTTCCCTAAAATTATGAATAGTGATATATGGCTTAATATTTTGGTAGAAGAAGTATATAGTATTAGATAACCTGGAGATTTGAAACAGGGTATGTGCTTCAGAGCTCCAAGACATCTTGTTTCTGCAGGATCTCAAGTACAATGTTACTACCACTACAGTGTCAGCGGAAGAGCAAAATTAGATCTGAATGAGTTACTTGACCTTGAGTGTGACAGTACCAGTGGGAAGCTACAGATCCCTTAGTGGGCTTAAAAAAGGCATACTAAACCACAAATACTACTTCTTGTCAGTTCAAATGTATCCTCAGTGACTGCTACAATTTTCTTTTGATTTTTTTTTTTTTTAATTCTGCTATGGGAAAGATGTGTAGGAGTGCATTCCGGGTAGCAATAGTCAGAAATAAACTGAGCATGTATGATAGCTGCTGCTTCTCTGTGATCATTATATAGTTGATGAACAGCAATCTGCTGCTCCATGAGGCAGCAGTTGACAGCTCTTGGCCCCTTTCCGTAGCTCATTGCAAAAGGGCCCAACTGAGGGGATTATGTGGTATTGAGGAGGTGTGCTAAACGGCGTAAGAGCTGAGAGATAGTGGTGTGGTTTAACTCAGCAGGCAGCTAAGCACCACACAGCCGTTCGCTCACTCCCCCCCCCCCCCCCCCGCAGTGGGATGGGGGGGAGAATCAGGGAAAAAAAAAAGTAAAATTCGTTGGTTGAGATAAAGACAGTTTAATAAGACAGAAAAAGAAAGGAAAATAATAATAATAATAATAATAATAATAATAAAAGAATACACAAAGCAAGTGATGCATAATGCAATTGCTCACTACCCGCCGACCGATGCCCAGCCAGTTCCTGAGCAGCCGTCCCCACTCCCCCGGCCAACTCCCCCCAGTTTATATACCGAGCATGACGTCACATGGTATGGAATATCCCTGTGGCCAGTTGGGGTCAGCTGTCCTGGCTGTGCCCCCTCCCAGCTTCTTGTGCACCTCCAGCCTTCTTAGTCGGCAGAGCATGGGAGGCTGAAAAGTCCTTGACTAGTGTAAGCACTGCTTAGCAACAACTAAAACATCGGTGTGTTATCAACATTATTCTCCTGCTAAATCCAACACACAGCACTGTACCAGCTACTAGGAAGGAAATTATCCCAGCCGAAACCAGGACAGATAGCTTGGTGTTGGGTTGTATTACATAGAAGTAGGTTTGGTGGAAGGACAACAAGGTTTAAGAAGAAGATATGAGGAAAGTGGTTGTCAAGCAAATGAAGAGTAAGGTGTATAGCCGTGCAGAGACCATCTTTGGTCATTGGCGCATAGTCTGTACAGACCCCACATTTTTCCTGTTCAAACTGCTTTTTTACCCAGTGTCTGTTGTTTTAAACTTCAGCAGCACAAAATGAAGTTAAGTGATAACTTCTGGCAAGTCAAAATATTTCATGGGTAAACTCAAAATAGGTTAACTTGTCTCTGATACAGATAGGCAATCTATTGCATAGATTGTATTAAACACAATTATTTAAAACTAAGTTTCAAAATAGAAGCAGTTGCTTCTATTCATGCAACTCAACAACTACCTTTCCAAAGAAAATATTTAAATTTTAAGGTCTTCAAGTAGTACTAACTGAACCAGGGAGAGAACAGAGAAGTCAGAACTGAGTCAAAACTGAAAGATTTCTGATATTGTGCTATTACTCATATACAGTGTTTTGTTTACTGTTCCAGCTAATACAAGGGCTTGTCAAATCATGTGAAACGGGTAAGAGAAGGCAAAGAAGACTAGTTTCAAGCAGTGCAGGAAAATCCAGGTCCCCATTTAATGATGCCATAATGATGGCATAAACTTAAATTACGCAGGGAAAATGCAATATTCACAAAGGAGAGCATTCAATAATCACAGAAGTAGGTGGAGTGCATTGTGATTTGGGCTTTCTTTTAACGGCAAATTTCTATGTAAGGGAATATCAGTTAGTCGAGAATATATCTGCTACTAACAAGTCTCTACTACTTGGCTTGCTGTAATATTATCCCCTCTCACAACTGACTTCACTTTCTTTATCTAATCTGTATTAGGACTGCTGCTAGTTGCGGTCTGTAAGTGTGTGGTTTGCGAGATGTTGGAAGGCATAGCGATGTTACTTTGTCTCTCCGATCTGTTTCCTCAGATCGGAGGAAAGCTAGTGTGCTTGAAAGTTTGTCTATTTGCACCAGATAAGGAATACTCAGAGGTCAGCCATTTATCTAGTTTATCAATCCAACTTTATCTAGCATCTCATTGGTAATCTCAGCTGCTGGATCCCATAAATGAGCTTGCCTCTTTACAAGCATTGCACAGTAAATAAAACAAGTTTGACTCTCCTAAGATTTTCATTGACTCTGTAACCTGTTTGCGTTCACTGTGAGACTTCTATGGGAATACTACAAGGTTTTTTTAAAAGTGCTTTTTCTGTGGCAGACTTGTGGGCTAGTACATCTGTTGAAACTTTGTGATGCACTAAATGGAGCATGGCAAGAAATTGGTCTAGTTTGTCACTTCATCTCATTTTGAGAGCTGAAAATGAATTATTTAAGCAATGAGATAGGACAGACTTTGCAGCAGTGCTGATTAACGCCCATTCTGGATGTTTGCCTTGTTTTTCCATCACATGTGAATGGTGCATTAATCAGCACTAATGCACAACCTAATGTTTCTTATTAAGATTTCACATTGTTCTTTCTCTTGATAAAAATAGAATTTAACGGTTTCTTCCACTAATAGTTATTGGTGAGGGAAATGTTACATTCTTATTTCCAAGATGTGCAATGATAAAAATGCATTCAAACCCAAATGTTATTTGGCAGGCTTTTTTTAGGAATTTCCTTTCTTATCTTACTAATTACAGATCTAAAGCACTTTCATGGAATTCATATGTCTGCAGTTTGAGTTGTCTTTCTTTTTGCATTGGCAGATTCGTACAGCCTTGCGTTGAGGCATAGCTAAGGTGAATTTGTTTCTGGGACATCAGCTCCTGCTGCAGCACAGCAGAAATTCCTGCTAGAAGAGTTCTAGATTGCATTGATGGATGCAGCTACATTAGCATCTCAGTTTGGATCAGGAGTTTGCTTTTGAGTTAGTTTTTTTCTGGTATCTGACTTGCCAGTTTTTGATTTGCATTGTGCAGTTGTCTTTAGGGCAGGTAAACTAGATTCCTTTTGGGTGAAAATGAACTGGACGATGCACTCCTGGAGTGACTAGGGTGCACTAGGGGGCACTCAGTTTGTGTGACAAGGCTAGAGCTAGTCTTACCATACCCAACTCTCAGCACCGCTCTGCAAATCTGCTCTCATTGAGTTGCATCACTTGCTAATGTTGACATAGCTTGTGCTGCTCTGACAAGGCTGTATGGTGGATCCACCTGTACATTTTTCCTAACAGAGGAATTCCAAAAACATGAAATGGGCTTTTAAACTCTATGTTAAGAATTTACTTAAACACAAAATAAACCTGTGAATTTTTCAGAGAAATCCAGATCTGGATGAAACAGAATAAATTAAAATCAAAGCTTTTAGCAAATAAATCTCTTCCTGCTTGCTGTTTCCGTTTCAGGGAAAATCCTTTCCTTCAGCTTTACTTTCAGTCCTGTAACTTTTTGTAGCTTTTTGGGTTGCAAAAAGCCTATGTGGTCTCTTCTGAATCCCTCAAAAAAGTCTTCCTTTTCATTGTCTCTGCAACATGTCTTTGTGTCTGCTTTTCCATTCCTCTGAATACATATGGTCAGTAACTCCTAGGAAGGAGGAATTTTCCTAGGCAGCATGTAAAGGGAATTACATGGTCCAATATGCTAGAGCAGGAAAAGAAAAAGATGATCAGTTGCCTGTCTCCCAGTAAAACAATGCATGTGCAATAAAATGTGGATATACAGATTGGTAAGTTATGCAAACTATCATAGTTGGGAGGAAAAAAGGAAATTATTAAATGTATTTCGTTTCATACATTAAAAAAAGAAATGTAAAAGAAAAAATATGCTTCAGTCTATAGCAGCTCAGAAATGGCTTTGCTTTTATTACTTCTCAATTTACTGCCAGTGGTGGTCAAAGAGGAAGAACGGAAAGGGTCATCTGAACTGGTTCAGAGCCGAGGGCACAGCACGCACTTATTCTGTCGCGCTGTGTTTTGCAGTATAAAATCTTGTTATTTGTAAACACCCCAAGCACATTCAGTAGTTTGGGAACATCAAATCTTTTATGCAATGGCCTTTGGGCTTACTTAATGGAGTGTTTTAGAAAGGCTTTATGTTATCATCGTCAAATGGGGGCTAAACCACAATAAAAGTTAGGATTTACTTGGGGGGAAAGGAAACAAAGCATGATATGCATCGGCCTAGGATCACTGTAATCTGTGAGTCATCCAGCCCTCAGGTGTCAATACTCAAAAGATCAATCCCCTTTCACTTTCTCTTCCTGCTCATCTCTGAAAATTAGCTATGGATACTTCATGGCTCTCTTTCATACTGAAAGATACACAATTTCTGTTTAAGTAAAAATTGGTCCTTTCTGAGTTGCGAAATCAATAATGAACTAAAGCTAAGCAGTCTTAGGACTACTCACTAGTAGCTTCAGCTAAAAACTTAGGTTTTTCTGCTTGCTCTATCACAAGCTCCTGTCATTTTTCCTCTCTCTTGTCCACAAGTACTCTTATTCTTTTATATCTTTGCTGCTGAAATCTCAGCTTTTTTTACGGTAGATTTTAATTTCATCTTTGCTGCTTCAAATGTTCTCCCTTTCTACACATCCAAAATGTTGACATCATTATCAACTGCATTGCTCTGATTACAGTTCCCTCAAATTATTGAGCAGGTTTTCCTCTTTCACATACGGTTCAAGTTTCTTCTTATGCTTTATATATTTATTCTAAACTGCTCTCTGGCTAATCCTCTCCACATTGCTCCCTTCTCTCCCCTCCTCCTTTCCCCCCTAGTGCTTGGAATATGTTGGTCCCTGTTAACCTTGCTAAGCACATCTATCCTGCTCTTTGGGAGCACTTTTAATAATCTGTATGTTTGGCAAAGCCTGTAAGTATAGGCACCCCTTGGAGAACCCATTTACAACGTAAGATGGAGGTTTTACTCTGGTTCCCTTCAGCACCTGATGACAAAAGCATTTCTGTCATCTCTCCACAGTAGGTGCCTTCAGGAGAATGGAGCTGATGGGACTGTGAGCTCTAGGCTCTGTGTTTGTATTCCTTTGAACTTTTAATATCACAGTCTGCCTCAATTTCAGCTGATGGCCCAGAAAAAAAATAAAAGAGGCGGGGGGGAAGCTGCTTCTACCTAGCTGTTAATACTGCTTGTACAACATATGGGCTATCTTCTTTTGGGAAACACTGTGTTAAGTTCCTAGGTTTGTGTTACAGCTTTGAAGGTGTTTGTTGATTTTTTTATTGCATTTCATTTTAAAATCTAAAATTCATCTGAATGTTTCCTCAGTTGATTTCTTAGCATTAGCACTGAACTGTCCTTTGGGCCACTTTCAGATGATTAATAATGTGAATGTCCTAGGCAATGTTGAGCTAGAATTGTAGCACTCTGCGTGTCCGTTTGGAAGTTATTCCTGCTATTGTGTCCAGCAGCAGCAATGTTTCTCTTTCCAGCTGCCCACAAATATCCGTGCTTAAAAATGTTTACTTCTGCAGTGGAATGTTTTAGAGAGCTATTTTGAATAACATGGGTTTCTTTTCTCCTAAGGCCACCAGCTAATGCACTTCCTCGTAAATAACAATGATAATTTGTCTTGGCATTTAGTTGATAGCCAAAATCTTGATTTTTTAGTAAAAGATTTTTAGCTCCTGTTTGATTTATACATTCAAGTTTGGACCTTCACCTCAATTTCCATAATATGAGGAGCAGCGTCTTTAGAGATTTAATACAAGAATTTTTAGCCAACTGGTGGAATGGTGTTTTAACGTAGAAACTAGATAAAATGTTACCCTGAGTGAGCCTCTGCATTTAGAGAGCATAATTGCTTTTTGATATATTTAGGAAGATGCAATTACATATTCAGGAGGAGGACAAAGTAGCTTCTATGTCATCTCTCAGTTACATATATGGAGAACTCTAATGAAAGTGAAGATGCATTGGAGTAAACAAAATCACAAGTAAAGTTTTCTCTCAACAGTGCAACACTAAGGCTCCTTGAAGCTCCTCAAAAATACTTAGGCTTTTTTGATAGTAGAAAAAGTTATCCTTAGGGGAGCAAAATATACTTCTTATAATTGCTAATTGATCTTAAAATGTTTCTGATTCCATTAAGTACAGAAAAACTGTGCAGAGGTTGGGATCTCAATTAAGACTATCTTGCAGCAATATTTTGTCATTTAAGTGTTAGAAGTTTCATTTGCTAATAGCATTTTTATTAAGAATGACAATCTTACAGCGCAACTTATTTGACATAGGCTTTTTTGTTTACAAGCTGCACTTGGAACAACTGCAGCATTCCTGATGCAAGAATTCAAATTTTTCTTACTGTGGGTTCTTACATAAGCAGATCCTATAAGTAAGCTATAGTCAAGTTGGCAAACAGAATAACATACACGTGAGCGTGGGTGCAGAGGTGTTTAGCAGTTTTAAAGACAATGTATAGATAGATGTTTCTAATTTTAATGGTACCTTTGAGCAAGTAACATTTCCACTGTTCATCAGATTGAAGGGCCATCATTTTAATATAGTCTTCTGTATGCTATCACATTCTTTCCAATCCATTTCACGGGGAAATTGTCCATTGTTAGAAAGATATTGTTTGCATGGTTTGGTACATCACTGTCACACTATTAACCTTCAAATATTATGCACACAATTGACATACACCAAAAGAAGCAAATCAAGATGTTTTCACTTATTTTTGCTGTGTAGAGGACAGGTGTTAAATAACATGCTCTTAATTTGACTGACAACAGACCACGAACATAGTACTTGTATATTACAGAAATAAACTGTAAGAAGAACTTTGAAGATGTCATTGTTAGAGGTGCGGGTTTTTTCCCCTTTAAGTACCGTAACAAATGAATGCCCAGACTTGAGCACTGACCTGTATGCCAGTGAACCTTCCATGGGGAGGAAAAGTATGTTCAGGTCTGCTGGCTGTAGCACTAATCCACATCCAAGAAGATCATTGTTTGCCTTGATAAACTCTACAGGCTAGGCTTTGTTATTTCCTTCTCATACTTTTATAATCTAAATTAAATAAAAATTGAAGCACTAAATACATATTCAGCACTGGAAATATATTCAATATATTGAAAATAGTAGCTGTTGTTATCAAGCTCATCAAACCTTTAAAGTGTATGTAGGTATCCTTTGTCTTAAGACAGAAGCCATATAAATCCCAGTCTACTGAAAGAATTGAGTCAATTCTTTTGCATGAATTAAGATCTCTGAAGTTGTTAGAAAAGAAATCCTGCATTGTTGAAACTAAAACATGCGTAAGAACCAAATACTTTCTTCCTGGGTGATTTGCAAGAACTTAATCTCGTCTTGAAGTGTGGGGTGACTTTTTCTCTTAGTTTTCCAGTTATTGTACAGGTTACCTACATCTTAGAGGGCTAAGTCTGCCACATGGTCTTCGTGGTCCCATAGGAGACTTACTCCTTGTTCTCTTGCACTGATATTGTGAACGTGGTTCTTCTCTTTTAAACTACTTTTCTGTCTTTCCACCCCCAACAAAACGTCCTTCCTACAAATACCCGTCTCCCGTGGACTTCGGCAAGTGCTCTGAGGTCTGCTCTCACAACGGGAGAGGTTCTTCTACTCTTCCAAATTTGTGTGGGAAAAAACTTCTCTTTCTCTGCCCCTTTCTTATTGCCAGTGAATAGTGATGGCTCCCTGTGTTAACCCAGGTTGTTGTTTTGTGCTGTGCCCCACTTTGAATGTAGTTTAGGCGGCAGGGAAATTGGAGATGGGGAGAAACCAGATCTGAAATGAAGCAGTCTCACCAGGAGCAGCTCCAGAGTGTTTATTCTACCCATTTACCCGCACCCCATAAATCACCTTCTCAAGCCGTTCTCACCAGAATGCTTGTTCAAGGACTACCAAACACTAGTATTTATTTTCCAAATGGTTGAAGAAAACTGCTGGTTTTCTTTTTACAAAGTAAGCATAATTTCTAATTGGAAAGTCACATCACATACTAGATAAAGCAGTTTCCTAGGCATGTCTAAACGATACCGAATGCCAACGTATTGTTTGGCAAGAAAAATATCTGAATGTGTTTTGCGCTCATATAAAGTTTCACAGCAAGTCCTAGAGCAACTGGTTTCCTTTAAAATGTTTGCAATCTTATGTGCACTGCTGGTGGGTGGGTGGAGGGCTAAGAAGGCTGAAAATGTTCTTACAGCAAAGCATTTTTAATAATTTTCATTATTTACATAAAATGTAAGGTTATGCTCTAAATTATGTTTCTGTTGTGCTAAAGTACCAAACTTTTCCCATAATCTGAGATCACTGCCTCTGAGCTAATGGCACCGCCTTATTCCAATTAGTCTCATTTTTGGTACCTAGTGGAAAAAATGACTGGTTTTGCTCTCTGGATTTTGTTTTAAAGACTAGCAGCGAGGGAAGTCTTTCTTTTATTTCAGAAATTCATAACAGCTGTTTGTCAATATTTTGAAAAAAGGAACAGAGAAAGTCATGAAATATTAAAAGTATGCCAAATCCCATCCTTTCTGCAGGCATGCCTTTGATTTCAGTAGTTCTGTTTAGTCTGGGTTATTTATACTTTTCCAGCGAGAACTAATTTAAACATTCATATTCCTAGATCTCAGTTAAATATTTATCTAAGTTTATAAAGCTGCTTCTGCTGATTAGTGAGCTACCTGTTATGGGAGAACAAAGAACCTCAAAAGGCAGCAAATTAAGGTCACAGGTCAGTGTTCAGGCAAAATAGAGCTGGGCTACCAAATGATTTCCCGTTATTAAGCCAATAAATCAGGCAGATGTTGATAGATGCAAGCACTGGGGCAGTGTGTCAGCCTCATGAAAAAATTGTTTAACAGATTCAGGTGATCAATGCTGTCAGAATCATGCATGTGAAAAATAAGATGACAAATTAAGCTGTAAGGCTGTGACACCAGAGATTATTATGTGCCCCTTCCCCCCACCCCCTACCACTGCCACCATCATTTTACATCTAGCCTAAAAGCAAAGGCACAACAAATAAATAAATAAAATTACGTGTCTATCCATTTGTGTCCCTTGGAAAGCCCACAGGTGAGGCAGAAGGCTAATGGATTTTCAAAGCGAATGCAACCTGCTGCATAAGCCCTGATTGAAGAGCTCTGAAGGAGAAGAAAATAGATAAAGGGGTTATTGAATTATTAATGGACTCTATGATAGTGGTCTAATTAGAGCTAAAGAGGTATCACTTTTTACTAATGGTATAATGAAAACAAAAATAACCCCTCAAAAGTCATCATGATAGAAATTATGTTAAAATTGAATACCTTTTAATGTCAAAAAGAACTATACTGTATTTACTTTTAGGAATTTCTGGGTTTTGCATATTACAAAATGTGTAGCAGAAAAATCTGCCATTCATTTTTTCTGAATGATACCAGCAGAGTAATCCAGTAATTGCTGTCGAAGGCTTGGGCCTTCTTGTTTCCTCAATTTTGAAGACACTTAAAACTGATGAAAAAATTAGTCTCTATTCCAAAGAACATCTTTCCAGTCAATGTGTCTGCTATCATGAGCCACTGAAAGCTGAGTGCTGCAGTTTTTTTCAGGTTTTTTTTGTAAAGATAAAGGTGTTTAATTAGATGTGCTTTTTGGAAACTTGAAAACTAGGGTCCAAGAGACCCCTAATGTGATTTTCCTGCGGAGCTCGCTGTTGGGAGGCAGTGCCCCCCATCTGGCCTCGACAAGCTCTGGGCTCACCAGCCCCCTCCGCCCCGCTGCCTGCCCTCCGCAGTGCCCAGGCATTACTAAGTACCAGAGACCAAAACTGTTGGCCGTGGTGAGGTGTAAGGCACTCGGCAAAGGACTATATGAGTGAGGGACTCGGCCATTTTCCTCCTGGGCCAAGCATGAGCTCTTTCCTGATTTCCTTGATGTGATGTGTGAGATAGGCCATTGCCTTTACAACAAGTGCCAAAAAAGCACATGTGCAACATGAAATACAAATTCTCAAGCATTAAGCTGATTTGCAAGCTGTTAAATATCATAAGGCTGCAAGAGTGATGACTTTATGGGGAAAGTTAGCAGAGGAAGGCAACAAAAAGCATTCATGCCTACCTTAGGAGATACCTGAAAGCCAGCATGAACTGTCATCAGGTCATTTAAGATTTTTTCAATAGTTACTCTGGCAGAGATACCAGATTACTGCTGTTACCTGTCTCATAGATGGACAGGAAAGTGTTGCGCATGTAATTTTTTTGCCAACAAGCTCACCCAGAGAAAAATAAATTGTTCTTTGAATGACACCAATTCCCTGTTTGTTTATCTGTGTTTGATTTTTTTTTTTTTTTTTTTTAATGGTGTGTCCTATGCCCTGGCCCCAGCACACTCAGATGGCGGCTGGAGTCTCTCTGTAGAAGCCTGGAGACAACCGTCTTTCTCAAAATGAAATGAGGTTGTTGGATGGAAAATATATATGCCGGAAGATATTTTTTAATAAATTCTCCCTCAGGTCTTTGGTTCAGTACATAATGACAAGGTCATGGTAAACGATAATTGGTAACGATTTGAAGGAAGCAAGTAAGTAGAAAGCTCCAAGTTCAACTCAGATTTTTTAACAGGAAAAATAAACAAGCAAAGTAAACTGATAGGATTGATGGGGTTTGCTGAGTTTGATTGATTCTGTGTCGTGGCTTAACCCCAGTCGGCAACTGAGCACCACACAGCCGCTTGCTCACCCTCCATGGCACCGGTGGGATGGGGGAGAGAATCGGAAGAGCACAAGTGAGAAAAACTCGTGGGTTGAGATAAGAACAGTTTAATACTTGAACTAATAGAATAATAAGAATAAGAATAATAAAACTGTAATGGAAAGTAAAACAACGAGAGAGAGAGGGAGAGAAAAACAAAAACCCAGGGAAAGAAAAAAACCCCAAGTGATGCAACCGCTCACCACCTGCCGACTGACACCCAGCCAGTCCCCAGGCAGTGATCGCTGCCCCCCGGCCAACTCCCCCCAGCTTATATACTGAGCATGACGTCACATGGTATGGAATATCCCTGTGGCCAGTTTGGGTCAGCTGTCCTGGCTGTGCCCCCTCCCAGCTTCTTGTGCACCTCCAGCCTTCTCCATCAGTAGAGCACGGGAAGCTGAAAAGTCCTTGACCAGTGTAAGCACTGCTTAGCAACAACTAAAACATCGGTGTGTTATCAACTTTGTTCTCATCCTAAGTCCAACACACAGCACTGTACCAGCTACTAGGAAGGAAATTAGCTCTATCCCAGCCGAAACCAGGACATTCTGCCAATTTGAGAGAAATGCAATCGAAGCTATAATTTTGCAAGGCTGATACTGATTTTCAGCATGAGGCCTTAACGGTGCAGATATTAAGATTCAGAAGCTGCTTTGGGAGGTGTTGCCAACCTGGCAATAAACTCCCTGAGCTGCTGCAATCGCAGGAAGGCTGTGTTCATCAAGAAAAGGCTGTGGGTGCGTGCCGCTCTGGGTGGTACCTGTGACAGCTGCTGAGATGGTCCCTCTCCCCACTACCAAACTCATCCTGCCCTCCTGGTGCAGGGGTTTAGGTGCTGACTCTTTAGTTCAGTTTATTCAAAGTGAACAGAACTTTTTGTATTCAGAAGTTTTAGCTATTTATAATAGGCGGGCCAGCCTGGATCACTTCAACTGACCCGGGTCAGAAGGAAACTGTGCAAGTTGGCGTCTTGCTACTGTGGTCACCACCTCTGTTTCGGGGCTAGTGGGAAGGAGATTTTGTCGTGTTCAGTTGCAGTTAGATCAAGACAGGCAAATGCAGCCCAGTTGTGTCAAATATACATGAAACTGTTGAACCTTACTGAAGGGTGCCTTTCTTTCTCTTCCGTATTTAGCATAAGCCAAACCAGCCACGCTTTTTAAGAGTCTAAGCAATCATGGCTGAATTTGGATTAGCAGTGCATACCTTACTGAATGGTGTCAGGGATGAGAAAAAAGAGAGTATTGACAAACAGAAACACAAATGCCTACCTCTGCACAATCACACAGAACATTTTGCTGTCACTAAAATAGCACTGCCTTACATGAGTGTCTGGATGATACAGCCGGCTTGGGGGGCAGTATTTGCCACAGCTTATTACAAATGTGCTGTCTGCAAACACCACCTTTTTATTCCTCGCGTAGGCCACAAATGGGAGATCTGCAAGCATTATTCACACAAGTACCGTTGTGGAGGTGCTGGCACTGTCAACAGCACGCTTCTGGCCCCGTGATGTACAAGCTGCTCCATCACACAGCTGTCACACAAGTGTCTCTTGTATCTCCTGGATGGTGCTTTTGATCTATTTCAGGCAGTTCTATCTCTTCTTGTTTTGTATAGAAAAAAAGCAATAAGAAGGGATAGAAGGCAACAATTTATTAATATCATACAGACTCGTAAAATATTGTTTCCTTTGCGATCCTGCAATAATGTATGAGCAACATAGATCAGTTTGTGAAGTTAATTTCTTTCAAGAAATTCTGTGTGTTGCAGGAAACTGCATAAATACTCCATAACAGTGCCATTTGCTACACTGAAGCAATAACCATTTATTTTTGTGGGTTCCAGAGTTATAGCATGAGGGTCTTTTATTATTAACCCCAGTGGTCTCTGCATAGGTTGCTTTCATTTTTCTGGAAACATGCAAACCTTCTTTTATCAACTTTTAATTTTCATACACTGAGGGAATTGAAATGAGCCCGTTGGATACCCTAGGGACCAAGACATCACATGTAACGTATATTGTCATTTTAATGGAGACACGTTAACAGTTTCTGAACAGTGTACTTACAGTGGGCTGCTAAAAATTGTCTTGAAATTTGGGTTAAAAAAGAAAAATGTAAGTCCTTGTTTTATCATGTGCGTAACAAACTGTCAGAAGACTACATGTGGTTATATAATTAAAGGCCACTGTTCTTCACTCCACGACAGTGCTGTTAATGAGTCGACTCTATTGAGGGTCTCTTCTCAGATATAACTTAGGGTGCTATACACTATCATTTTAAAACAGCGTGAGTACAATGGCAATTTATTAAAATACTGTTAACTCTCTCAATACGACCATGAGGCTAATTAAATATAACAAGGTCGCTTCTGGGATTGGCTCCACAGTCTGCAGTCTGTTCTTTCCCCAGATCCTTCGGGGTTTCCCATCTGCATGGGAGACCAAGAGCAGCCCCATGCGACACAGTTTTCTGCACTTGGAGATATTTGTAATTCCCTGTCAGAGAGGTGAAAATTACATTTAGGTCTTGATTGCCTCCAAGATTTAGGGGCAAAAAATTTTGATCTAAAAGTCTGTCTTAATGCTGTAAAAGTTTTTCTCTCTTAATAGTGAGTGGGGCTATGTTTATACTGGTAAGTTAAACATGGCTGCAAACATGATGGCCGAGTTCCTGAGGTCAACGGTTGAGAAACAGCCCATATCCCTCCCTGGTTTAACTGTCTAGCTTCCACAAGAGGCTGGCTGCATGCAGACTATCTATTGAGCTGTACCTGTCCCCTGTTAACTCCTGACTTGTACGCAAGAGCAGTTGGGAGAGTACTAGCTGGCCTGGGCTGAAATCACACCAGGGATGCTCTAATAATGAAGGGGTATAAACAGTCGTGTCCCAGATCCTGAGAATTTCCCAAGGTGTACTGTTTAATTTCCTGGTAACCTGTGAGTGTTACCACAGGGAAAAAATGCTCAGTTAACTAACATTCTTCTAATCAGATCATTACCAAAGCGCTTTATTGACTTAATAATGACACATAATTAACCAGCAATCAGGAAACTATAAGTATCAATATCACCAATGCAACCAATGAATCACAATATTACGCATTCACACAATGTTAATTAACACCTACAAATTTCTAGGCACCCCTCTTATAGCTAATCCCCAAAAGCTCTCATCACATCCACACTAAGTTAGGGGCTCCCCTCGCTGCACACGCTTGTAGGAACTGTGTATGCTCCAGCTTTGTGTGCACTTGTGCTGCTTCGTGCAACCCAGTGATGGACAGGATGGTGAGAAAGCACCCCCGGGGTTTGCATATGCACAGCCAAGGTGTGGGTCCTGCCTGTGTCCCCCGGATGGTCAGCCCTCCAGCTGGCGTGCAGAGGCTGCTCGTTGCATTCAGAGCCCAATGGGGAGCCTGTGATGTCTGGCCAAGGCAGAGGTCCCCAAGGTCACGGAGAAGATCAGGGAGTGACTTCTGGCAGTATCAAACCCAGGCTTGACTCTGCTGTCTCCACTCCCAGGTCTCTCCCCAACAAATATTCATGCCTCCTTTGTACTTGTTTTCAAGATGACTCCTCTGTTTCAAGAGTCTCTCTGTAATTCCCAGTTACTGCTTACTCCAGCTGACTATTGGCTTTCTCTTTAGCATTATCTGCAGATGCCCTTTTAGGCGGTTCTGGGTATTCAGTTCACTTACACTGCTCACACTGTCGTGCCTTCCTTAGCAGCTGTTGTCCAAGCCATTTTGCCAAGGGTGAGCGGTGGGAGCCAGCCCCACATAGTAACTTCCATCCTCTGTAGACAGATGAATATGTGTTCAACTGGGCTACACAGCATGGGACATACACAGATCTAACCTTTCTTTAAAAAAAAAAAAAAAATAGTAGTAATAATAACTCCAATACTACGGACTTGCATTTTAAATGTTTTTATTGCTAAGTAACAATAAAGCCCCTCGCTTTAAAAGGCTCTATAATAAACACCTCTTTAGCAAGAAGCTTGATAGTCTTTCCTTCAACTTTGTTGTGTAAGAATTGAAGTACATCATCAAAAGGAGTGAATACAGGCCATATTAACTTATAGGATTTGATTTGCACAAATGAGATTGTGGTCAGATAAAACCATACTGTTTTTATTTGCATATGTATTTTCTGTATACTTCACTGACTGCTTAGAATTAGCACATTGTTTCCAGCAAAGCCATTGGAGTTTCTGCTTTTTTTATTTTTTTCCTAGCTCCTTATCTCATATTTTGAAAGGCTGGAAATAATCACTTTTCCTACAATCTATTTTGTTAACATAAGAGACATTTCTAAATAATATAGCCTAAACCTTCAAGATGGGCTTGACTGATGCTTCTTTTTTTATGACTCGTATTTGAGTGTCCATATAGATATTTTTCTGTAGGCTAAATCTGTGTGCAGCCTTCTAGTGATTCTTCTTCTGGGATCTTTCTGCTCCAGACCTGAAATGTCTGCCTGTCTATCTGTAATGCCAGCTCTGGAAGCCCTGGTGAACCTTCCAGGTACATGCCAACTACCAACCCGCAGACTGATTTCTGCAGTACGTTCTGCCTTGTTTTCTCATGTGAGTCAAGATGGTGGACCATGTTACAAAGCACATGCATCCACACTCTAGAGAATAGCGGTAAGGTGCACTTCCTGAACTTGAAAGTTTTAGAAGGCCCAGCTGTGAGTCAACAATTTTTTTTATATATGTTGTCAGGAGCATTTTTACAATAGAGGTGGTGTACTTAATCTAACACTATTATAGATAAAAGAAAAAGTTTGGGATCTGAGAATTCTGGAAGAACTGCAATCTCTTATACTATTTTTCTCTATCTCTGTTTCTAAATAGTAATAAAGGTGTGCCACACTTTTATGAGTATTTTAAGCTTTGATCAAGGCATATGTATAACAAATAGCCAGTAAATAGAGTGCACTAGAATAAATTGTGTGACTTCCTTTCAGATTACCCCATAATCTCCAGGCAGTGTTTCTTACTTTGAGTACTAATTATCCTGCAACTTAATTGAGCCATGACTTACCCATCACTATCTATTTTCCATGGTAAAACAAAACCATGTAATTACGCTCTCTTCAATGCCTTGAATTTATACATGGCACGAACAAAATTTAGGCCAATATGTACGGGACTAACAGCGAGAGTGGGCTTATTCTTTTAGCCCTGAACTTCTTCATAGCAATATAATTTGATTTCAAGAGGGCCAGAGATGTCCCCCAGAGAAGAGACAATCTGCTTTGGTACAATGGTGAATGGTGAGGGTGTAGTCTAAAGTGTGTCTTCAATCGTCCTGATCACTGCCGCTTAAATTAGGATCGGGCTAAGGTGTGTGGAGTTGCATGGTCATAGTGCACTACAGTACTGCTATTCCTCATGTACTGCGGCTTTTCAAGATGTGAAATGCTTTTGCACTGCATTTGTTTACAGCAGGCAGACAGAGCCTTGAACAGCTCCAAGATGAAGTGACCTTTGAAGGTGCTTAAAGTTATCCATCTCTGTCTGAAGCATAGTAATTGAGACTCAAGCCCAGCTTTGCCTGAATTAAATCATTAGGTAACTAAAAACAAACCTAAAAGATTATTCCCTGGAGTGGAATAGATACAAATCTTTAGGATAATGCAGGCCTAAACCTTATATCCTGAGATTTGGCATCTCATTTTACAAAGGCCAATAGATGACATGCTCTTAAACAAATATAATGCAAGAAAGTCAAAAACCAGATAAAAGGTTTAGAATCATGTCATTCTCTGGTGTGTATCTCCGTTATATGTCCCATGATGGAGCACCTGCACCAAGGCTTTCTAGAAATGACATATCACAAAAAGGTCAGATATCATGCAATTCCTCTGCTGAGGCATCTGTCAAGTCATGTTTGCCGTGAAAACAAGGTAATGTCCTGAAAGAAAGCAATATGTTTTGCAACAGTCTGTAGCATATGGCACTGGAAATGCATGTCAGTAAAGTAAAAGGTGTGCCATGTACCTGCTTTTCAGCTGTAATGTGTTATTTGTCATAAAAAGCTGCAGTTGTTTAATTTTTCATAAACAATGTCCATGTTTTCACATACTGCTTCATGTACTGAATTAAAAGCAAAGAGCAGGAAGCCTCTTTGTTCAGTATAGAATCTAAAATGTCAGAATATAATGTGTAATAAATACATTATTAGACAAAATATGATTCTCATTTACATAAAGGCCCGCTTTACACTGCTTCAGCAGTGTAATGTTTGTTTAAATCATCCACTTGAAATGTAATTGAGAATCAGGCCCAAATACTTGAGTTTAATTCTAATTAACTAGGAGTCTTCTTTTGGTAATCCTTTGTGAAAATCTCAAATATGTGGTTACAGTTGCTTCTAAGGAGAAGGAAGTATTGAGAGTAAGGTTATATCATTCAGGCATGGTTTCAAAGCCACGCAATATCCTTGAATGCTAATATTTGCAGTGAGGAATGTACATGATGAAATGTGGCTTAAAATGAGCATGGATACCACGGTGATAGAAGCACTAAAAATACATATATTGGATAAAAGATGAAAGGCTCAACTTCCTTTTTAGTGGTTCCGCACAAAAAAAGTTGCTGCATTCCAGTTAAATAAAGGCTGAAGCACCTTCTTCCTTTACCAGTTTTCAATAGTTGCCAGCCAGAAGGAATTTGACTTAATTTCTTATCTCCCTGCAGCAGAGAAGTTATATGGATTGTTTTCTAGGTTAGTGCAACCAAAACTTGGCTTTAGGTATGACTGTGTTCACTGAGGGCACCTCTCGTATGCTCTCCAGCCTAGCTCCTGAGAGCCAGAGAGAAAGAGGCTTAAGCCAAGGTCAGACCTTATGTATGAGAAAGGCAAAGCCCTAGGTACTCCTCACTGGGCTAAGGAAACCCACGCTTGCTTAGGCCTTGGGGTGGCTCTTAAAGGTAATAGGTAAGTGCAGTTTCTAGTGAGCATGTCCTTTAAACACAAACTGCCTTGGTTTGGGAAGATATCAACTTGTAATTGCCCCATATCATGTACACTTTTCTTTAATGCCCTGAGTGGCTACTGCTTTAGAAAAGATGTTGCACTAGATGGACCATTACTTCTTGTCATTTCATGCCTTTTTTCCTGTTTGGGAAATGAATAATTTGATTGCTGCATAGAAATAAACCCATAAAGCCATGGTGTCTGCAAATTTCTCTTCTTGCTTTTTTGCCAGTTCATTGCTATTCAGGATTATATTCTTATTACTGCAGTGTCTTATAGCCTGTGAAGGAAGAGATCTGTGTCTAGTAGAAATCAGAACAGTCTGGCTTACTGTATTACACTCATGTTTTTAATCAAAGTACATTTACATGCATTGTTGTGAATATGTACATCAGAAAATATACAGCGAGATAAAGATTACTCAGCACTTTATGAGAGCAGAAACTGCAGGTACTGTGTCCCCATCTAGGTCTAAGGCTAGTGTGACCCCTGGAAATATTTAGGGCTAAATGTTGAACCTACAAAGTTTGTGAAATGTGCAGCCTTGTTACGTGTACGTGTCAGAAATATCATCATTTCTTTTGCAAAGTACCGCAGTATGTCAAATCTGTGAACTTGGAAAATCTTTCCTATACTTAGGATCTGCTTAAAAAATTAGCAAACTTCCCAACCCCAAAGCCCTAGAAGTAAATTGAGGAAAGTTATTATGTTATACCTAATACAGGAAAAAAAGATATTTTCACTTAGCAATTTTAGAAGCTATATTAAACAGTAGCTGTCTTCTTATTTAAGGGGATTTTGTTTGGCTGGTCCTTCAAAGATGGCAAGAGCATTTAAAATGAACTGCTGAAAATGTTAAAATCCCAATGAATTATGAATGTAGTGAAAAATCCATAAACCTATTTACTTGGATAAATCTAGATAGAACATTTATTTTTGAGTCCTCACTTCTTTAGCATTTACGCTGAAAATTGACGCACTCCAAACTTTACTTTGGTCCAGGTTCCCTTTGGAGTACAGAAACAGGCTTGCAGTTCGCACAACCGCCTGGCCTTCTGCCTTGGACATATAAGCGCAGCTCTCCTTACAGTTGATTTCTTTAAAGTTTACATTCTCAAGCCATGAATTCTCCATCATTTGGATTGATTTTTCTATCATTTCCCAGGCTTTATAGTCTTTTAAGCTTTTAAGACTTTTCTATCTGTAAAACGCTTGATTCGGGAGTATTTTAAACATACTTAATCATAGGAAATACAAGGCAATGGAAAATCAGCTACGCCCTTCAAAAGATATAATGTATTACATTGTGAGAAATATTTCCAAGACTTTCCATGTGGCAGTGTGAAAAAAATGGATCAATACACGGAATGAGCATGTCTGATATATTTCACTCGTATATGCTATCTGTTCAGATCCAGCACAGCAAAACTTTGGCAGCAGGGACATGTTTATCTTTGAAGAATTCAACTCAGGATTTGTTAAGGATTCGAACAGTTTTTGCTCAAACTGGTATCTGTGTGAGACTCACTCTCCTGATCCTGCCTGGCTTTCCCCTGTCTGCCTGCCGCTGGCACCTGACGCGGTCTCAGCACCAGGTCTCTCTCCCCTTGCGCGATCGATTCCCCAGTGGCAGATGCCAGCGCTGCCTAACGCGGATCCACCATCAATTAGTGTCTGGCATGAAGACCAATAGACTGAGGCACCTTCAGACTACACAGTGCTTCAGCCAGGGGAATACTGTTGGAAAAAGCATCTCCAGGTGCAGAAACACAGCCATTCTTTGTACATGAAGGGTACAGGTACCACGACCCACCGTGGCAGAGACCTGCTTCCATCAGATGACCTGATGCCTGAAGTCTTGCGTATTGGGCACCAGGCAGTTAAGAGGTCTGTAAGAAAGTTTGGTGTTAGCCATTAGCATAACTGCATGACAGAAAACAAGACTAGATCGTATATTTCTCATCGGTGTTGTCTGTGGAACTGGTGAAAGGCTTCTAGGTTTAGTTCTTATTCATCAACCTTTAAAAGAATTAAACAAACAGAAGCCCTATGTTTCTCCTAAGAGTGTCTGTACCTCCACTTTGGAGGAAATGGAAGGAAATGGTCCTCCTCTGACCTTGGTGTTCCCTATGTTGTTCCTCTCTTTGTCCAATGTTTTTTGCCCTTTCTTACCCAGGCTTCCCCCGAGGCGCTGCCATCGTGGCTGTGGGGCTCGGCCGTGCCCCGCGGTGGGTCCGTTGGAGCCCGCTGGAACCGGCTGTGTCCGGCACGGGGCAGCCCCGGCCGCTCCTCACGGAGGCCGCCCTGCAGCCCCCTGCCAGCGCCTGGGCACCTGCACCCCGTACAGCTACATAATGATACGGATAGAAAATGGAGATAGTCCCATTCCAGCCCAGTTTTCTACCAGGTAATCTGCAACCATCTGCCCCACTGAAATCCCTTGATTCTTCTACTGTTGGAAATGCAGCCACTTTTATCAAAGTCTCCTTATGCTACTTTTTTATCAGAGTTGACTGTAAGTTTTTTTTTTTCCTTTCATAATTTCTCCATGATGGGGAGAGAGAACATATATTCTCATGATTATAGAGAAACTTACCTTCTCTTTCACTGATAACTCACATTTTGAAATACTTAATGTGAGACAGAAGATCGGTCCATTACATTCACAAATATTATTTTCTCTTTGACGCTGCATGAGTCTAAGGGGATGAAAACTAAGTTTCCTCATCAGCAAAGAATTGTTAATGAGATTTTTGAACTCCCTGAATTGTTTATAAATCTTTTCATAATTTAATACTCAAAACCTTCAGAATTACCCGCTCCATGGGGATATTAAAAAAAAAAAAATTGAACAGCTGTTTTTCTTCAGTTTGTGATCTTGAGAGTGTTTGCAGATGCCAAAAATAGTCCCGTTACATTGTCCACCATTTTGAAAATATGGTCTACATCAGAACAAATGCAATACAAGCATGTTTTTCTTTTGCATTCTTTTTCTATGGATGTTAACCTCACCTAAATGGCCAGTCACCTGAAGCTACTAGGCACGTGCCAGAATCTTCGTTTGACTGTGAGCCCCCTGTTCTGGTTTCAGCAGGGATAGAGTTAATTTCCTTCCTAGTAGCTGGTACAGTGCTGTGTGTTGGATTTAGGATGAGAACAATGTTGATAACACACCGATGTTTTAGTTGTTGCTAAGCAGTGCTTACACTAGTCAAGGACTTTTCAGCTTCCCATGCTCTACCGACAGAGAAGGCTGGAGGTGCACAAGAAGCTGGGGGGGGTGGGGGGGGCAGGCGCAGCCAGGACAGCTGACCCAAACTGGCCACAGGGACGTTCCATACCATGTGACGTCATGCTCAGTACATACACTGGGGAAAGCTGGCCGGGGGGGCCACTGCTCGGGGACTGGCTGGGCATCGGTCGGCAGGTGGTGAGCAATTGCATTGTGCATCACTTGCTTTGTATATTCTTCTTATTATTATTACTATTATTATTATTATTATTACTATTTTATTTTATTTCAATTATTAAGCTGTTTTTATCTCAACCCACGAGTTTTCTCACTTTTACTCTTCCAATTCTCTCCCCCATCCCACCAGGGGGCGGGGGAGTGAGTAAGCGGCTGTGTGGTGCTCAGTTGCCAGCTGAGGTTAAACCACGACACCCCCAGATACAGCAAGGACGTTATAGGCAGCTCAACAGGAATGGACTTGACGTTGGCTCCCAGGGCTTCTTGCCCTGCCCTGCCCAAACAGGCCAGTAGTCATCTGGCTGACTTTTTCAGCAGCTGAATTTTCTCACTTCTCCAGAATTACACAGCCCCACTGCCAGTCTCCTAATATGGCCCTAGCCTGGGAATAATACTGGAGCTCCTCATCAGCACCAGGCTGTTCAAGGGCCAAAGATCTACTTGGAAAGAGTGGATATATTTCAGGGAAAGTATTTGCTTTCTTTCCCTTTCTATGGTGTTCCTCCCAAAAATGTTTTATTTTGTACTTAGAAAATAAGATTTATTTTGGAAGTTAAAAGGCAATGTCCTTCTTTCTATTTTAAATTTCTCACCAAAATTTAGCATGTTCTGCTGAAGAATCTCCATGGAAGTATTTTCACCCTCATGCTCATTGAAGTATTCTGTTTGTATGAGTGGCAAGCCAACCTACAAGGGAGTGCACTTCTTATTTGCTTCAGTTTTTCGTTATGGGCAAGATAATCTTACCCCCCCCCCCCGCTTTTTTTTAATCTTTTTTCTTTTTCCTGACCTATTTGTTTGTGACACACTGGTACTGCTTCTTTCGCCTTTTCCAAACAGTTCTGTATGTAACTACGTATACAGAACAGCATGATACCAGAGGATGTGGATTTTGTTAGGGAGAAAGTAGTCTTGGCAAATAGGATGGATTGACTGTATCACCACGAACATGCAGAACTGATTAATACTGAGGAGTCGATCACAATGACAAGGAATTTAGGATAATCCTGGAAATGGAAGGAGCAGACATAGTGTCTGTTCATGGGGAATCAGGAAAAGACTTCCTGAAGCTAAATATGTCAAGACACATCCCAGCTGGAACTCTGACTTTGCTATTGAGTGAGCCAAATATTAAGGCCATTGCTCAGTGCAATGCAAATTTAATGGAAGCTGTAGGGATCTGGGGTCCTTTTGAAATATGCAAAGAACAATGAATTTAAATATACACATTTTCAAAACACAAGTTTTGAAATTACAGTGTACTTTTACATTACATCTTTTAATGTCAATTTTTTTAATTAGTTTTATTCCATGTATCTGTTTGACTCTAGGATTCCTTTTAACACCTTTTAGTTTTGAAAAAACAACATCTGAATCAGGTCACCCAGTGAAAGTAAGATCTGGCTATATGTGGAAAACCACTATTAGGTGGATTAAACTTTGTTAATTTCTATTTTGTTACCTTCTGTTATTTCTCTTCTGTGTGACTACAGTAAGTTATAAGTCAAAACATTCAGCTTAGCATGTTTTAGAGTGATCAGTGAAATAATTTTTTTTCCTCAGCGTTTCTGTAGAACTCCTTGATTTGTCACTTGGAACATAAGTCTCTCTGATAGTTAGTGAAGGTGTGTAACCTTAACTATAGCCTCCCTGGAGCATGGAGCTTGTCTTATGTTAACCTTGTCTTATAGTTTAAACTTAAACCATAAAGTTTACTGATTATAATAAATAGTCGGTGATTCAATAATGCTATCAATTATCTTTCAAAATTAAAAAACTTCTCACAAAATGTTTCAAAAGGAATGAACGGGATTTTTTAAGCAGAAGGAGTAAGTCAAAGAGACATCTGAAATATGTACAGACATACCATTATATTGTATTTTATTCATTGAAGGGGAAGCTGAAGATAGGATGTAAATAAGTTGTATGTGCAGGCAGCAATGAGCTTCTTTTCTGTAGCCAATCTAAATGTGATTAAACAGCTTTATAGTTTGATATATATGAAAATATTAAAATGTAAACATTTTCCCAGTAAATAGTACCTGTCCTATTATTAACTTGCTGAAACTGTACTGGACAGATCTGATTTCCTGCTGTTCTCCCTAGTGTTTCACAGATTTCTCATTATTCTGCAGTGCACATGGTAGTCTAAATTCAGCCCTTAAATCTTTCCAGTGGTCACTAAACTCTCTTCTTTCTTGCCAGAACAAGGGCGATCCATGTGATCTCGGGAGACTTCTCTGGTGGTCTGTGAATCTGCCTGGTGGTATAATTTTGATTCTTTAATTCCCAGCTTTAAATTTGATTAAAAAGAAGCTTAAAGTAGTTTAAATACCTTCCGTTATCTGTTTTCCAGATAATGAATTGCTGTGGTTGGTCCTGTAATCAGTTACTAATGAGAAGAGGGGCGATCTGTGTGGAAAAGTGTTTCACACAACAGTGTCTGAAAATGGTGGTTCACACTGAAGAGTCTAATTGTTTTGGCTGGGCTAGGCAGTTGCTTTCCTGAGTCCTGGGATAATAATCTTATTCTTCATTTGGCATTACTGTCTCTTATTGCAGAGGCACTAAAGTGTGAACCTAGATCTGTTTGGGATTGTCTCCACAGAATATCCTGGGGCAAAGTGAAAAAGCCCAGTAAAGGTGTGCTGGTAATAGAACGATCTCAATCTCCTATATATATCTCTCAATATCCAGTGGGCAAGTTGTTCTCTGTGTAGCTGTTCAGTGTGGTTTTGCATTTCTGAGTTGCTCAGGAGCCAGCAAAACATTAGAATTGGTGGTGAAACATACTTCAATTCATGTGCTTTGTAAATATTTTTCATTTGGTTGTGTAGATCATGGCATAGCCTATGATTCTTTTCTTCTGTTAAACTGGAAGCCAATATTGTGTAGTACTATTGCAGTATTAAGTCACTAGACCTCATGCTCTGGATATAATATGCAGGCATTCATCTCTAAAATGCCCACTTCACTTCTCAATGCATTTAGAGGATTTGGGGAAGAATTTTGTCATTATCTCTTTTTTACCTCTTTCCCCTCATTCGCTTTTGCAGTCCAGCCTGCTCTGAAATACTGTTCCATGTGGGAATGATCTTTCATGAATTTCTGTCTTATTTTGTTTGTTATAGTCAAGAGCAATCAGTCTGAGAGGTATGGGGGTGCCTTTCTAAGGGAGACCAAAGAACTGTGTGAAATATGTTGAGTAGGTATTCCGTACAAATGCATTTTAGGGCATTGCACGTTGTACATTCTAATCCTAAAGGGCCAAGGAAATGATGTAATCATCATACAGGCTTTTGATAGTTTAGTCAGTGGAAGAAAAATATCTGTAAACATGCTATCAAATTTACAGTTCATTGAAAGTGACAGAGAGATAAAAGAGTGGCTAAAATGATATAATAGGATATGGAACATTGCAAGAATGTATAGCATTTAATCTTGTATACACAAATGCATGTAACATTTCTGCACGGTTAATGATCCAGTGCTTAAGCTTGAGTGATAATGCGTCATTGCTAGGCACATCTATGAATGTAGAAGATAGCATTGTCTAATTAGTTTTGCAGTGGCTTGATTTTTTTTATGTTGATACTGGCGATGAAAATCTTTTCTACCTCTTACTCTTTTTTAAAAATGTAGTTTTCATGAAATTACATGCATCTAAATTTTTATTGCTATTACATAAAATGTTCTGCTTATTGCTCCTTTTATCTAGTTTCATAAATGTAGTGGGTATTTGTCTTCCCTTATTCCTTTTATCCCCCTTCCCCCTAAAAAAAAGAAGATAGGAGTTGAAAGTATTGTGAAATTGACTTGAAAGTTAAAATCTTTCAAATAACTGGTCCTGTCATTGACAAATCTTTTTCTTCCACTCTGATGCATTTCATGGTAATTTAGAACAAGTTTCAGAAATTTTGCAATAATAAATACAGTTCTGCTAAAAGCATACATTATACAAGCAATAATTTTAAACTGTTCATGACATCAATTATATTTTGTCATGGTGAAATATATAACACATTAGATTTTATCAGCACAATGAAGAGATACATTCCAGAATCATAAAGGTGGAAATCAAAATGGTTTTTCCTTTGCCTAATGGCTTTAATTGCAGGATACAATAGAACAAGGTTGCTCCTTTATTTAAAATTTCATTTTATCAACTGTCTGTAACCTGTCACAGTATGCCCAGTGCATGACGGTTATACCATTCCATTCCGTTCCACCTCAACAGACTTGTGACAATATGCCAGCTGATTGTTTTCTTCTCTTTCTTCAGAAATGTGCAGGTTCTGCATACTGTGGATTTATTAAAATGCTGTCTGAGCTCCATTACGGATGAGTATTATCCATTATCCACTAGCTGTCCATCTATAGACTCATCATCCATCCATCCATCCATCCATCCATCCATCCATCCATCCATCCATCCTCTACCCATAACCATTTGTAATTTTTTAACAGAGTTCATAGAGTAAACAAAACTTAAATGTAAGAATTATGATAGTGCTTTTTTGCATGGTCTGGCAGATACAGCGTGTGTTTCTGTCTTGGTGCTGTGCCCATACAGATAAGCTTTACAATGGTTATTTTGAAAAAAATGCCTTTGGCAAAGCTTCGTTCCCCGTATAGACTAAAGACAGTTTTACTATATGAACATATGCAATTACTTTTGTAGTTATGTCTGATGTATATAAATAAAGTATATATAGAAGTCTAACTTAATTCAATAGCGGGCCAAATTATCCCATAGCCATACTGCCCAGAGGTGACCTGGAATATGAAGCAAAAAAAATAATGTTTTTCCTCCAGCACATCCATGCATTAACAATAAAGGGAAGAATGCGTTCCACTGTATGAAATGCAAGGTACCAGTGTGCAAATTATAAAAAAGCTGCAGGGTTTCCATTCCCTTTTCAAACGTTTCTTAATCAGTTAGGAGCAAAAATCCCATTAAATTTTTAAAGTGAGAGAGCACTCGGGACCTTAAGCACATCAACAATGCTTTGGACGATGTGGCCTACCTTTGGAGGTTTGGAAGGGATGCCCCAGAACACAGACTGCTGGGGGGAGCTGTACCCTCCTAGTGCCTTCAGAGCTCCCACATACTGCCCGGTGGCAATACGACCTCCTCATTTTAACTCGCTCTGCTTTGGTGAGCAGGAGCCTGTTAAAAGGATAAAACAAGCAAAAGCCTTACCATGTTAAATATCCTTCTCCTATCACAGAAATGCCTTGAATCTATTTAATCTACCAGTGTGGCTATTTCAACATAGCCTTAGAAAAAAACACTTTAAAGCAGTGTTTTTCATGGCAATATGTATTCAGATACGTTAAAACAGACAAAAAGGGAGGAAAAGGGATGTTAAAATATAAAAAAGAAAAGATACAGACGTGTTTCAATAAGGAAGCAGACATCAAAAAAGCTATGCTCATTTAGCTTTCCTGAAAAGGCTATCTGTATTTAATGATATTTATGAACGTTTAATTAGGACCAATATCATCTCTCCCAAGTGCTCCCCATAGCCAAGATTCAGAGTAGCCTTGTGGTATATCCATTTATCAGCTTTAGCCTTGAGGCTCTCAATGGCTCCATCACTTTCAGCACGGTATCATCAGGATTTTTTTTCAGAAATGGACCAGGTATTATCCAGGATGAGAGCACTGAATGTATATTCTTTGTTATGAGGCTAGTACTGCAGCTGGAATAGAGCAATCCAGCGAGACACACCACCACAGTATGTAATGGAACAGAAAAAAAACCCCAACAAAAATACAACAGACACATAGCAAGCAGTAAATAATTACTCTCTATGGAAGAAACAGTCAGTTCCCTTGCAGGACACATGATGGGACTAGACAAAGGAGGAAATTCATTCGCTTTGTAGCTATGAATGTATAAACAAGATAACAGTACAAGCTTATCATCTATGATCTTTGTTATGAGATACAAATATCAGACATTTAAAAGAGTTGAAAGGGTAACTGAACAAATCTTTGGAAGTTGGTGTTGCTCTTTGGACACAGTGGTGTATCCTAACACGATGGGGAAAATGAAATGTAAACTAATGCCAACAGAGAAAAATGTAATCAGCTTAGCTGGAACACAGATAATGTGTTACACAAGATGAGAGCTCTGGCAAGTATATGCTTCTGATCTCTCTCAGACACAAAGTTGTCTGCATTCCACTTGTAAAACTGTAAAAAGAGGAAAAAAAACCTAGCAATTTCCATTCGTATGAATGGAAATAACAATTAATTACCAGGCCTTGTAATTACCTTTTTGAGTGAGAAGAAGCAGGTCCAACTAGTTTGCAAAGAATGACTTTATTATAGCTTCATCCTAGTAAACAAATTTGGTCAATCAACCAATTCCATGTAATCCAGGTTGAAATTTCAATAGGCAAGAATGTCGTGTTTTCCCTGGGCTTCTGGACAGGGAATAGTCTATGTTCATCTTCAGCAGCACATCTGCTAGCAGAAATATATTGATTGAGCAGTGGATATTGTCTACCTGGACTTCAGGAAGGCCTTTGACGCTGCCTCCCATAAGATCCTCATAGACAAGCTGTTGGTGTGTGGGCTGGATGAGCAGACAGTGAGGTGGATTGAAAACTGGCTGAATGGCCAGGCCCAGAGGGTGGTGATCAGCGGCACAGTCTAGTTGGAGGCCAGTACCTAGTGGTGTACCCCAGGGGTCAGTACTGGGTCCAGTCCTGTTTAACATCTTCATTAATGATCCGGATGAAGGGGCAGAGCGTACCCTCAGCAAGTTTGCTGATGACACAAAACTGGGAGGAGTGTCTGATATGCCACAGGGTCGTGCTGCCATCCAGAGGGACCTCGACAGGTTGAAGAAATGGACTGACAGGAACCTCATGACGTTCAGCAAAGGGAAGTGCCAACTCCTGCACCTGGGGAGGAACAACCCCGTGCACCAGTATATGCTGGGGGCTGACCGGCTGGAAAGCAGCTTTGCCAAAAAGGCCCTGGGGGTCCTGGTGGACACCAAGTTGAACGTGAGCCAGCAATGTGCCCTTGCCACAAAGAGGGCTAATGATATGCTGGGCTGCATTAGGCAAAGTATTGCCAGCAGATCAAAGGATGCGACCCTTCCCCTCTCTTCAGCACTGGTGAGGCCACATCTGGAGTGCTGTGTCTGGTTCTCGGCTCCCCAGTACAAGAGAGACATGGGCATATGGGGGAGAGCCCAATGAAAGGTGGCTGAGAGCGTTTAGGGACTGGACTGTCTCTGCCACGAGGAAAGGCTGAGAGAGCTGGGAGTGTTCAGCCTGGAGCAGAGAAGGCTCAGGGTGACCTTATAAATGTATATAAGTACCTGAAGGGAGGGTGTAAAGAGGACAGATCCGGGCTCTCTTCAGTGGTGTCCAGTGACAGGACGAGGCGATGGGCACAAACTGAAATGCAGGCAGTTCCCTCTGAGCATCAGGAAACACTTTTTCACTGTGAGGGTGACAGAACACTGGCACAGGTTGCCCAGAGAGGTTGTGGAGTCTCCGTCCTTGGAGATATTCAAAAGCCACCTGGACACGGGTGGTCCTGGGCTGTAGGTGGCCCTGCTCGAATGGGGGGGTTGGACTAGATGACCTCCAAAAGTCTCTTCCAACATCAGCCATTCTGTGATCCTGATTTACGGTTAGGAAAGTTGCAGTGATAAATCAATCCTCCTTTCCCCCCCCTTACAACATTGAAAAGGTGGACATTTTGATTGATTTCAGATCCATGAGAGCATTCCTCATTGATTTTTTTTTGTATGTGTGTGAATTTAATTTGTGGTCCCAATTCTGCACTTAACAGTTTTGAAATTTTGAACATAGTATATTTCAAAGGTATATTAATAAATCTTTTTAAAGGTTTAGTAAAAATCTTAATGTATGATCTAACAAACTATTACTCAAATATTCATGTTATAATGAGTTCTAGCTAATCATACATTAGCAATAATATATTGTACCAATCTGTAACATGTGCTACTCATGTCTTGTAACATGTATGAGTGGCTTTATAAATAATTTTAAAATGTATTAAGTGTTATCAGATTTTGTGTCTTGGGTCCAGAATAAAGTAAAGAAATTCTGTCTTCATCTGCCATACTTAAGCAGCCAAATTTGGTGTTGACAAAGGCAGTATCTCGATATATAGTACCTCAAAGGTGTTCAAGGTTAGGCCACAAAAGTAAGAAAATTGTGCCATTAATACTCAGAAATGCCAAAACTTCTGCACCGATTACTGGTAAACACAAAAGACCAATCTTGTAGGGAAGCCTATTGACTGGAAGAGTATAGAAAGAAGAAAATCTAGGCTTGACACTTTTGTCTTGGCACCATGTTCCAGAACAAGAGACTCCCTGAGATGTTTCTGTAATGGCAGCTAGATAAGCTCTATAGTGATCAACAGTATTCTAGAATAAAAAGTAGATTTTTTAAATGTACTTTAAGATGACTCCTTCAGAGGAGGGTTGTTTATTATTAATAAAGTAATATTTTTCATACATTATTTAATTTTTATTTGCTGTTGTTTTTTACAATAGCTAAGTGATAGTTTGGGGAGATAACCTACCTTTTTCTTTTTTCATGGCTAGTGAAAAAATGGTGACATCACTAACTCTGAGGTAATCTATATTAACAGAAATCTGTATTAACATTTTCACCTATTACCTTCCACCAGAATTGCACCCGTCCTTGACAGGAAAACGGGCACAATTCAAGATAATATCCAGGTCTGAAATGGGGGGGAGGGGTGGAGCGCGCGCAAGGGGGGGGGAGAGAGAGAGAGAGAGAGAGAGGGATGGTCAGTCCAGTGGCTATTTGCCTGCCACATTATAATTCCTTCTAGAAGTCTCATTCAAATATCATTTGCAAATTCTCAAACTGACTCCTATGATATTTCAAGTGGCACATACTGAGCGCGAGAGTGTCACTGGTCAGGAGAAGATGAGGGGTATAAGTGATGCTTTGTCTGTTTGGGGAAGACTTTAGCCTGAGGTTTGTTTGTGCAGAATGAATGCCTTAAGATACCATGAAATTCTTGTGTACTGCTGGGTGCCAGAAACTCCAATTGACTTGGGCGGATGAAGACACTGAGAGCACTTAATACCTCATAGACTTATTATGCCTTTCTCACAGAAGTTTTACCAGAGAAAAGAGGTCTCAGTCCATTATTTTTATTTTCATGAAATTGTAAAGTAAATACGGTCCTTGTGAGATTGATAGCACTGAAAAGTCAAGTCCTCTATTTATCTGCAGTATAGGTACATCATATCAACACTTCTATCTGAAGCTATAAATGTGCCAGCATTTCGACACAGAGGAATTATTGTAGAAAAGAGAGAGATGAATCTCTATGCTCTGCCTGAAATTGGCCAGAGTAATTGAACTGCTTGTATACAATTTGAGACCACGTCTTACATATTCCAAAGGAAATGGCTGCTCCAGGAAGGGTATTTTTAAAAGATGTTAGCAGTAGGACTTTACTTCTTGGGCTACTGTGCATGGGACTAAGTGTTACCAAGCCTGCAATGTTATGGTGTAATAGGAAGTATATGGGCTAGGACAAAGGAAAGAGAGAGGAATTTTTTTTCTTTCCCCAGGATAGTGACCCCAAAAAACATTGCAGTGGTGTAGATCAGGTGGAGATAATTATTATATTCCTACGTGTTTCAATGAGTTATGGTTAAACAAGCTCCTACGTGTTACTGATTCTCAGCTGTGCTATTAAAAAAAGCAAATTGAAAACAGAAGTTAAGGACATTTGGGGCACCTCTATTTACAAGAAACATGCACAAATGAGACGTGTTTCTGTGATCTTAGTCTATGCAAGCAGTAGACAGAAGTCTCCTTTTTCAGAAACTTCAAGTCTACCTTCTCCGGCAATTCTGGTGTTGCAAGAAGCTTTATCTCTTTTTCTTCCTGTAAGCCACTCCTAGCTTCTGTCTCTCTCACTTTCTTGGCATCCTGCTGTGAAGGTACCGATTGCATAGATGTTTTCTCTAGGTGGAAAGCCAGTATAAGCCAGCATCCTGTCTCTCTCTGGATGCACCTTCAGACTAGGCAGTTCACCACTCCTTTAGTTGTGCTAATTTGCAATCTGAAATTATCTGTATAGAAATAATTCTCCAGGATACACGTGTGTGTGTGTGTATATATGCAAGTTTAAGGATAGACATTAGTTGTTCAGTACTGCAAATGGTTCGACACAACTGAAAGGACAATGAATTACAACCCTACACTGAGAATGAAACAAGAAAGACTATGGATAGCAACAGCCTCTTAAATTGGGATTACCCCCAGAAGCAGATGGTGTTATCAGTACCCTCACACATTCACAGTGTGCCAAATAACCTGCTAACCCTGCCGTTCAGCAGGTGTTAACATCATAGAATCATGGAATAGTTTGGGTTGGAAGGGACCTTTAAAGCTCATCTAGTTCCAACGCCCCTGCCATGGGCAGGGACGTCTTCCATTAGATCAGGTTGCTCAAAGCGCCATACAACCTGGCCTTGAATAGTTCCAGAGAGGGGGCATCCACAGCTTCTCTGGGCAACCCGTTCCGGTGTCTCACCACCCTCATCATAAAGAATTTCTTCTTGTATCTAAAACTTCTGATGGAGCTCCACGGTCTGGTCTGTTACCTTGATTTGCCAGCATTGTTTGCATCTATCAGCTCCTGTATAAAAGGGGATAAGTCCCAGGGCCCTGCAGGCAGGGTCCAGCAAGCCCGGCCCCTATCTTCCCCCACAGCCCCATTGAGCTGGGTCAGGGCTGTGGGTGGAGGCTGGGACTGCCACTGCTCCCTCGCTGCCTTTGACTTTATCGGGATGAATTCTGTCTCTTATGAATGAAACAATTTGTATCATTTGCAATACAGATCAGCTGGCACTCCAGCTCATTGTCAAATCCAAATTCTGCATCACTACTTCTGAAATATGATGGAAGAGTAATGAGTTCTCATATAAATCGAGGAGCAAAATAGCAAGAGTAGCTTTATATGCTAATTATTCTGAATCCTGTGCATTCTGCAGCAGGCCCATTGCATATACTCTACACTGAAAATTGGTGATGCTAATTCTATTTAAATATTATGGATTGTCAATGTCGATTTAGGGAATGGGCATATACTCTCCATATTTATAAGAGTTACCTAACCATAGTGAAATAAATATTGACAGTCTTGTAGAAATAGTACCAAAGAACAGTAACAAACTATGTGTCAAAAAGGTTTTACAATAGTCCTAGATGGATTACAAATTATGAGGATGATTTCTGACATCTTATCAAGGCAGTGTGGAATATCAAATTGCAATGGTCAAAACATTTTCACTTTTTTCTGTGCAGTAGCTCAAGCACAAAAAGAAAATCTGTTACTGTCTGAAGAGGAAGAAAGCGTATTTGAAAAATAGATCTATAAAGATGGCAAAGGAAGAACAGCTTTTACAGTTTTGCAGTTTATGAAAGACTCATTTTGAGTTGATAAGGATTCTTCAAAGAATGCTTCTTTTGAATACTCATTGTGAATAAATCTGTAAGATGCTAAACAGATGCATTGTTTTTCAGTGTTAAATCAAGGCTGATGCAATACAATCTCTGCAGGATATTGGAACAATTTTTATTATTATTATTTAGAATAATAACATGTTTTAGCGCTTTCTGTCTTCAAAAGGCTTTGTATTCAAAATGTTCTAAAAGCTTTAATTAATAATTGTAACGCATCCTCTGTAAGACTTTCTGTGCTTTACCCAAGAGGTCATTATTGTGATCGACAAGACTGAGAACAAAAATATGCATCCATCTTTATTGTCTCTTTGTCCTCCTCAGAACTGCTACTTTTCTGGTTCTTCCCTTCTTGCACGTTGTTATACCGTTAGGTCATGACTCTTTGGATGTGGGGGCTGCATTTATGTCTGGCAGCCTTGAACCAGTCGGGTGTTACCTCAGCATATGGCCATCGTTTTCTTAGGCCCTGCCTATATTTTCTTTAAAATGCATAGTGTTGCAAACATTCACATAGCTCTGTCTGGAGTGGCAGAGTGGGAACAGTAGGATAAATAAAAAACTGTACAAAACAGGAAACCACAATCTATTTCCACGGTAATTAGATACCATCGGTTGCAGACACATTTTCTTTGCTTTGCCTTTCTTTCTTTTTATAATGCACACATATCTGAAGTTTATTGCACTAGTTTAAATTTAAGCAATGGTTAAATTTAAGAATTCTTCAGTAATTTACTTTCAAGCAAGTGCTGGAAAACTTGTAGATAAAACATTTAGCTGTAGCCATGAAAACCTGACTGACCTAGCTTCAAGCAACACAGTTGTTTTCAGAAGATTATGTTTTTCTCTCTTTTCATTTTGGAACCAAAGTCCCAGTTCATCCTGATGACTGAGCTGCTGATAACTTCAGGGAACCTTCTGTAAAAGGAGGAGACTAGCAGGGACTGTTACCCTGAAAATAACACTTTAAGTGCTGAGTATAGACATAGTAAATAAGATACAGTTGTTACCAAAAGTCTGAACAGAAATGGAGGTTACAAAATATATATTTGAATGATAAAGAGAGGGACAGGTTGGGTTTTGCTAGTGATCCAGTCAGTAATTCAGCAGTATGATGAAGTCTCGTCACTTCTTCTCCCAGTTAATTTGCAAACTAAGAAAGTAGCTGAAGGCTCAGAGTACTTGAAGAATAGGAAGTTTCTAGGTTTGTGTTCTTTCTGATGTCAACTCAGTCAACTGGCTGAAAATAAGTGCTTTGAAACGGTAAGCCATCGGACTGTATCACGTGGAAGAAAAAAACAATACATTTTAAACTGTGCTTTCATTGAACATGTTCCTTTTCTGTGCCTTTCAATTATTTGTTAGATGCTTACGACCTTCTGAAAGAGGGTTGCTTTATAATTTTCTCTGTACAACTATATCATTTGTTTATATATCCCCGGATGGCCATTGGCTCAGTGAAGATGGTTTTTTTGCCTAGTTCCACCAATAATTGTATTTATTTCTTGCAGAGGATGCAAATCGCTTTATATGCATGTGGAATTGTTAGCACAGTATGTAATGATAATTAAGTTGGCCTTATCTATTGTTTTACGTTTGCTGTGATTACTTACTGCAGGAGTTGAACTGGTTTGTGATCTGTTGCCGTAAGTTCTAGGCCAGGAACAAACACCTTGCGCAAACTTAGGTAAAGTGTCACACTTCAAGAAATGTTACCGACTGTAATGTTGAGTTGCCTAAAGTGGAGCATAGTTGCCTTGGATTTCTTCTGTGGGCTGTGGAGATAAACAGGCACAAATAGCTGCTACAGGAAAATCTACATCACCCCTGGAAATGTAATGGGGTATAAAAATGGCCCAGCAATTTTCCTCTGAACTCAGGCACCAGAGTTAAATGCATAGAGTTAGTCAAGGTGAATCTAGACTTTCCTGCTCAGCCTGCCCTTCATCGCTGTATTCTTAAACTCTGCAGCCTGCTCTTTCAGATTAATGTCTGTGTGTTGATTCATGTTTATACAGAGCCCAGCTGGCTTTGACAGGGCACAGATTAGCCTGGTACAGGGCTGATTACAGCGCCAGGAGATATATATATTATATATATCTATCTGCTTCTGCAGAGCAGAACTCATGCAGCTAGCTGCTTATATAAATGGTGCAAATAAGGATCAAGTCCTATGCTTAGAAGGTGCTTCCAGTGTTTTTCCAGCCAATTTGTCCATCCTGTCTCTGCTATTTTAAGAACTTGCTGTAGAAGGAGCACTTGATTTCTCTTATCTCTTCTATACAGGCTATAATTAGGATTAGCAGAAGTGTTTTACTTAATGTTGCAGTAGTTCTTGTGTACAGCACTCATATCTTAAGTATAATTAACACTGTATAGCTCCCATTAGTGTTTTTAAGCACTTAAAATGTACCATAATGGCCAAAGCTAAAATTGTCGTTAAAGGGCCGTTGCTATTTATTATGCTCATAAAGTAGAGACTTTGCTACCGAAAAATATATCGTTGAGTTCCATTTAGAAACCAGTAACAGACAGCAGCATTAGTGATGGCACCCTTGGGATTAAAGGACTGCTTTAAATTGATCCCATTCTTATTCCACGCAGGAGTCAATAGGGAAATCTAAAAGCAGGTGACAAATCATTGCATTGCACAGCATAACTCTGATTAGCTGAGTTATGCTGGGGGGAAGGTTTGCTGTTTTTTAAGAGCATTCCTTTCTGTAAATGCTTGATTTTTTTTTTTTCAGTCTGTATTTTCCTCATAATTGCATGTATATTTCATAGTTCAGTTTTATTACATTTCAGCTTATGTGCTACATTGTTTTAAGCAATTATAAAAAGGAAAACATTTTATACCCTCTTCGTTATATTTTGGGAAAGGGGCCAGGTACGTTATTAACATGAAGATCTTGCAAAATTTTTTCCCTAGCACTCTTGATCAGATGCACATAGCTGTCAGCGGGTTAGGTTTCTTATTGCCACTGCTTCATTTGGTCCACTTGGTGATTGAATTAAACAGTTTTTATAAGTCGTATTTTCTCATACGCAATAATAAGATGCTCCCCTACTTTCATAGCTCCTTCTCTCTGAAGAAGTTAATCTTCTTTGCTAACACTGCTCTGAGAATACATTTTAGTCACAGTCCAACTGTTGGAACAAAACATGAACCATTTATAGCAGTAAACAATTATCACTGAAATGAGATAACAATTTAATGGTCTTGCATGATTAATGTCCTACATAAATTCTTTATGACATAGAATTGAAAGATGGTGTTATGAATGTATAATAGAAAGTCAACAAAATGTGTCACCTTTTGGTTAGTTTCTAAGGAAACAGGCCATGCAATCAGTGTTTTCATAATAATCAGAGGTTCATAACAAAACCATCATATATTGGCCTTACTAAATTAAATTTCCAAAGGTGCAGTTCTTGGCTTTTTTGACCTTAGCACCAATTATGCACACAAGAGGTCAATTCAGTTAATGGCAACCCTAGAGTCTTTTTCATGTTTGTGATCCAGGGCCAACATTTTCAAATGTTGGTACCTACATTTAATTTAAATTGCCGTCTATTTCTAGGCATATAAATAAGTGGTTTGTTCTCCATAAATGCTTATTATTCACAGCTGATTCTGACTTTGCCCTCTGGCTGCAAGGTGAATAAATATGTGTTTAGTATCTTTGGAAATCAGGACAACAAACTTTAGAAGTCCAAATATGATTTTGATGCAAAGGTTTTTCAAAATGGGAAGTCTAGTATTACACCCCTTAGTTATACTCATGTAACTTAAAGAGTGTCTAAAATACGGAAAAGACAATTTCATTAAAAATCAGTAAAAGTTGTGAGGCATCTAGCATGTTTTAAGAGCAAAGCTGTTTTTTTTTTCTGTTTAATGCATTTCTGCAATTAAGTTTAAACTTATATTAAAGCAAAATAAAGTCAGATATTAGCAGTATCCAAAATCATCGGCTTTACTTCATAATTTTGAATATCTCTCTTCTTCCTCCCCTACCTATACACACACACACAAAATAAACTGTTACTACAATAACAAATTTTTTTAAAAGTGTTTGTGTGACTATCTTGCATCTGTCATCTATTGAGGCAATGGAGAGCCCTCTGCTGACTTTACTGGAGGCTTTCCTCTGTCGTGCATGGGGGGAGCAAGGACAGTTTGTCTTTCATTTCACTGAAAATCCTTGCTTGGTTCAAGGGATGCTCAGAGTTGAGAAAAATCATGTGCTTTTCCTTCTGTCATGCTGCCATTGGAAAGAGGGAGGAAAAAGTATGATTTCCTGTCCTGATTTTTTTTAACCATGGTACCTACTAAACATATGAAAATTCCCTCTATCAGTTTTATATGTATTTATCTATAAAACATACTCCCCAACTCTTGTCCCTACTGTTTCATCAGACCTCTGGTGTCTTAAGATAGCCTAAAGATGGGTTTAACTCACTTGTTGATGATTCCTTAATCCTTAGGTAGGTTCTTGGGTGAAAGGACAAAAGGAGGCAGAGCCAGAGCGTTATTGCATTACAGATATTCCCAGGATCTGAAACGGACATTTAGGGCCATGGCCAGAAGGCAAATGTGGAGTTCGTACTCTGAAGTTAAGGAAGATGAACAACACAGTATAATATGAATGAGAAAATGGTATAAACCTATTAAGAGGATAGGTAATAGACATAGAGCTACAGGGGGAGAAAGAAAAAAAAAAATGGAAAAATAAGGAAACACTTAATTTGTTCCCAGACCTTGGGTGTGTCTGCTAGAATATATTCTGTAATTTTCAACTGGAGTTAGTCCAGCAAGGTATGTTCCCAGAGCTAATGTCTTTTGATAGATAGCTCAAGGTTTGTTTTCCTTTGATATTTACAGAGTTCAGGTCCTAAATTAACTAAACAAATCACTGTGATTGGTTTGATACTTTAATACTTTTACAGTCTTAAATAGATTTGTAATTAATATGTTACAAATCTGAAAGTAGCCACAGTACTAGTGTAGGTAGTCATTTATTTTTGATGGTTCTGCTTGGGTATTTCCTAGTGATTTCTCAAACTTAAGTCAGCAACCAGGAAACAAAAAGGCTAATTGATCATTTATAATCACAGCCACATGAAGCTGTCCTTCCTCAAAGAAGAGCAGAAATAAGAATACCTATTACTGTATTTATAGTCCACCACTAGGAAATAAAACTCATCAATAAACTTGTTCTATAGTCCCAGTAGAAACTGGGTCTGCATAAAAAGGTCAGTAGCACACATATCTGGCAGATATGTATTTGTGGTGAAGCAAAAGTGAGACATAATGTTTTACAGTTTTATTTATTATGTCATTAGTAAAGCTAATCAGAACTTGTGTTTTTCTACTGTGGATATGTAGTTTCCTTTTTAAATTGATACTTTCTATGGAAAAATTTCAATTTTTACATAATTGATTTGTTTTATTTCGTATGAACGGAAGTTAAAAGTTCTGTCTGAGTCAGTTTCACTTGCAATTTCTACTTGTTGGAGCTGCCAGAGCGTCTCCAGTGAGCCGCAATTTAGGAGCTTCATGTCCATATGATTCTGCAAAAGGCTTCTGGCTATGCTACATCTGTCCTCTAGCTGAGGGAAATGAATCTGCCATGATGCAGATGATGCAGCATAGGAGATGTCATTTGATCAAAGAGCCTAGCATATGAAGAAACATACGAGCACCAACTCTTGATGTTCAATAAGTGGTACTAAACTGATTCAGAACAAAGTATTGTGACTTACAAGCTTTCTGAGCTTTTAATTTTTTAAAAAGCCTTTCTGTTGGGACTTTTCGTCCCAAATTGGGAGTGTAAGAGAGAAGTTCCTAACCTTGACCAGTTCTTCTTTAAGAGAAATCCAGAATAGTCCAGTTATCTCTGAGATAGAGGATGAAAGTGAGGCTACGTGACATAGTGTTCCATTAGCAATTTTTTTTTTTTTAGTTATTTTTGACAAATAGGAAGATGATACTTCAGTACTGCATTAAAAGTTCACACTGTTGCAGTAAGGATTTATGCAAGCAAACTGTTTGTGCATTTAGAGTTTTCTTAAATTCATGATGGGTAATATTGTAGATATACAACATGTAAAAATTACTTAGTTCAACTCAACCCATTTTGTTTGGGAAAGAGTGTTGGGCTCCACCTGATCTGACATGAGGTTAAGATACTAGGAGCTGCTCGTGTCTATTGATTACTTTGTACTTTAAAAAAAATGTGTTCACGTTTCTTATCGGTTAATTAACAGTCGATTAGTTTACTGCATGCTATCAAGCATTACAGGTTTTAATATACAGGCTTTCCCTCATTCAGTCTCCTTCTCCTTACATCTCTTGCAGATGTGGAGTAGTAAGGGACCTACCTGATCACTATTCAGCCCTGTCAGCAAAGGAGTGAGCGGTGAGCAGGCCTGGCTTTGGTGCAGTATGAGTGCTTTCTTCCTTTGGGAACTGGCAATTTCTAGAAGCTTTCATAGTTTTTAGGTGTCCCTCAAGCCCTTATAAAACTCATTTTTGCCCATCTTGTAGTATGCTGGTAGAAAACCCACTTTATGCAAACAATTCTCTTTTCAATCCGTGACAGATTATCACAGTGTTAATGAGCTCTCTGATAAAAGTGGTAGTGCCACCTCACACCCCCTGTTCCTGCCGGAGGACCTCCACAGGGCTACATTTCTGGGCTTCCTAGAGATCGCCAGCCTGTGTTAGCGGGGTGGGCCGTCAGTCCTGGCCTGCGGGGATCCCTCCTTTCCCAGCTGCCCCTGGATACCTGCTCCTGGGCAGCTGGCTCTGTCATGCCTGAAACTGGGCGACAGGGAAAATCAGAGGCCGACTCTCCGTGGGGCAGACCAATTTATTTCTTCCCCTTAAGGAGCATCTTCCCCTTGAGCAGCGTCTTTGAATTTTAAATGTGAGTTAGGATGTCTTTTCCCCAGGCTTTGATTTCTTTTTCCCAAAAAAGTGTTTTCCAGATAGTTCCAGGTATAATCCTCCTTTTCAGCAGTGCTTTCTCCTCTGCTACTTAGCAGTTTTATCAGTTGTCGTGGTTTAACCTCAGTCGGCAGCTGAGCACCACACAGCTGCTCGCTCGCTCACCCCCCCACCCCACCCCACCCCCCGTGGTGGGGTGGGGGAGAGAATTGGAAGAGTAAAAGTGAGAAAACTCGTAGGTTGAGATAAAAATAGCTTAATAATTGAAATAAAATAATAATAATAATATAATAATAATAATATGCAAAGCAAGTGATGCACAATGCAATTGCTCACCACCCGCCGACCGATGCCCAGCCAGTCCCTGAGCAGCGGCCCCCCCGGCCAGCTTTCCCCAGTGTATGTACTGAGCATGACGTCACATGGTATGGAACGTCCCTGTGGCCAGTTTGGGTCAGCTGTCCTGGCTGTGCCCCCCCCCAACTTCTTGTGCACCTCCTCGCTGGCAGAGCATGGGAAGCTGAAAAGTCCTTGACTAGTGTAAGCACTGCTTAGCAACAACTAAAACATCGGTGTGTTATCAACATTGTTCTCATCCTAAATCCAACACACAGCACTGTACCAGCTACGAGGGAGAAAATTAACTCTATCCCTGCTGAAACCAGGACATCAGTCCTTTTCTGGCAGAGTGTGGCAAGCGTTTTTTGCAGTCAAACAGCCAACAGTGAAATATTCCTGAAGTGGTCTTCATTATTCTTCTCATCACATCCCACATTGCAACACTTTTATTCAGACAACCTGAGCCTACCTGCAGTCCTTGTCTGTTGAGAGACCGGAGGTAAAACAGACTCTAAATCAACCATCCAAATATTTCTCCTCCTATATTGTTTTTCCCATGGGGGGGGGACAACCAACAAACAAATATAAGTAGGAAAAAAGGTAACACTTCCGCTTTCTTAAATAATTTGATTCAGTAAAATCTCCAGTCTCCAATATTTTTTGCCCTGATTTTCACAGTCTGTCTTGAAGAAAGCAGTGAATAAGTAGAATAACTGGAGTCTCCTTATATTTGTCTCATTATTTCCCTCAACATAAATGGACTATGGTAGAACCCATTTTACCTCTGCTGAAGTCAGTAGCAAAGTTCCCGTAGCATTGCGTAGGGCCAGGATTTCATTCGCTGTGTGTTGCTGTGAGAAGGTAAAAAAGGGTGGCGTAAGTAGGTATTTTTCAAAGGTTTGACCTAACAATCTTCTCCTGAAGTCACCTAGTCTGTTAGGCCACTGCTGAATCCTTTTGAAAATACTGTCCAAATAATATATTAGTTATTTTTCATTTTTCTATTACAGTATGAAATAGAATTCTAATGAGAACTATGTTTTCCATTACCTCAAATGTTCTTACAAGGGCTGAATGTTAATATTGCTGGAAAATTAAAAATCCAGTTCCTGCAATTCTAAGGCTGATTTTTTTTCATTAATTCAAAGATCCTGAAGATGTAGGAAAACATATTGACCCTTTCTTTTTTGCCTTCAAATCCATATATATATGTGTATACATTTAGTACGTGTTGTTTATGGGTGAGCGGAATCTGTGAGGTTCTTATGCTGTACTGTGTCTTTTCTGACAATAATCTCAAAAAAATGTGGGAAAGAGTTTGCAGATAATTCTTCAGTTGGGCAACCCTTTAAAAAAATCCACGGAGTCAGAGAGAATGTGTTTATAAAAACACATAGATCCTAAATACTATGGGTAAATACATTGGCATTAAGTACTCAAAAACAGGTCAGGGATATATGGCAGGGGTTTCATATGTCTTATTTGATTATGTTTGAAAATTTATTTTCTTCTTGAGGTAATTGTTAGTTTTTAATGAAAAGCATAGAAAAAGTTTTGGAGGTTTGGTTATCAAGAATGATAAAAAAGGATTTTCCACATAAAATAAACTTTTTTTTTCAGTGAATAACACTTTAAAAGTAAAATTTTACTCTTGTCCTACAAACGGTCTGTAAATTGCTGAACCACCTCATATGGCCTTTATTTTGTCCACACTGGCATATCAAAGGAAAACAATTCAAGCATTTTGGAGACCTAGTTATTTGTTCCTTTGATAATCTCATCATCTGCCTTCCTCGCTGATTTTCTTTAAGAAAGGAAGTTAGTCTTAGAAATTGAGATTCTCTTTTGATCACTGCATCTGTAGAAAAGTGAAGCTAAAGAAACACATGTGCTGGGGCTCCCATTAGGGATAAAATTAAGATTCTGGCATGTACTCAGTAACTGCTGTCATTTGTTAATGGTGGGAGAGGCTGGAGAGCATAAGGATCTTGTGCTGTGCTCTTCTTCTGACAGCAATTCCAACATCTGCAGAAAGGAGTTTAGCAAGAACTAGAAAAGTGGAATAAATAATAATAAAATTATACGTATGGTGCGAAGGTGACAGAGACAATTATATTTCCAGCTCTAGCTGTACTATTTCTTACCCATCTTTTTGCTGACTAACTCAAGTGACAAGGTACTGAGCAAGAGCATATTGTGATTATTATGCACCATGTAGAGTCCAGAACAAAGCATAAATAATTGCCATGCAATATCAATTTGGTTCATCTAGGAATAAAATCTTCACCAGATTTTCTAGTGCCCGAGTGTAACTTTGAATGGTTTTATTAGTACCTAGTAACTAAAAAAGCCTCATCTGTCCAAAAGATTAGCTTTGGGTGGGGAAAAGTTGAGGCAGTAAAGGTTACTGCAAGAAGCAGCAGCATGGAGAAGTAAGTGATTTGGATAGTATTTGTAAAGACGGACTCAAAGTGGGGCTGAGGCTATTCCATCTCTCTTACTGTAATGATCTGAAACTTCTACTCTCTCAGTATGAATTAGTCCCATTTCAGGACAAGGTTTGTAAGATGCACTTAAATTGAAATGATTCCCTGTATGTAGAAGCTTCTGAGGTTTTATCTTCTGCTGTATGTATTTATTGAAAATTGTACTAGCTGTCTTGACAAATTATCTACTTTGGTCGCTGGATACTCTTGACAGACTTTTTACCGCTCATTTCACCTGTATCAGGATCAACAACTTACCAGCCCCTGTTACTTTCATGGCAGTAAGAAAAACAGAAGAAAAACATAAAAGGAAACCTGACTGGTTAATTTTCATCATCAGTTATATAAGTGCGAAATTAGTGTCTGTGGTTTCCTGTCCTATTTTTTCACCTGCATTTACTCCTGTCCTACTTTTTCACCTACACGTACTTTTCTCTCACTCTACTGCCAACAATGCATAGTGATGTTTTCTCCTAGAGACCATTTTCTGCAAACACTAACGCTTCTTAAGTGTTGACCTGTCAGCAGTTCACTGACCACCCAGCAAAAACCAGTTCCAGTATCAGACTCACTCAGAATATACACACAAATTAGAGATGGCTTTTCCAAGATTTCTTTTTGTTTAATAATTCATGCCTTGTCACTAGCATTTGTTTGGGGCACAGGAATATTTTCCAAGACACAATAGTGTCCAGTTTCAGGAAGGACTTGACAATAAAAACTCCACTGAAAGTTCTGAGTAGTGCTTCATATAGCATTCATTTGAAATACAAGAGTCTGCCTGAAGCCAAAATAAACATACATTCACGTTCTTCTCACAAAATTTATTTACTGTGTCAGTCATGGCAAATCTCTCATTCCTGTCAAATTAGACAGTCCCTCTGGCAGGTCACAATAGCCATGGTGGCATTATCAATATTTTTAAAAGGTCATCTATCAGAGAATGCATGTTGTAGGTAATGAACAAGGAGGGAAAGAAGACTGCTTTGTATGCTTGGAGAAGTAAAAATGCTACAAAAAGCTGATATACCTTAAGAACAAGAATTTGATTTATTTGCATTTTACAAACCATATCAACATCCACACAATTCTAATCTTGCCAAGTAAGACAGTAATTCTTTATCTTATTTAGATCCAGGCCCCATTCAGAGTTACAAGACAATTTGCCACAGTCTTCTGTGGGACCGGAATTGATCCCCACATGCAGGAAGGAGTTCAAATCATTGGAAGCATTTTATTTAAAAAAACAAACAAATAAACAAACAAAAAAACCCTTTTGGTTTTAAAAAGCGCTTTATTCAAATGTGTGTGTTTTATTGTGAGAATGTGCACTTTGTTATCTGGAAGCAATTCAGTTATGCTAGCTTTCATTTGTCTTAAGCTGATAGGAAAAAAACCTAACAAAACAAAACCATTCTTGTAAGTCCTCCAAAAGATCCCATTGCTACTTTGGTATTTATAGAACATGGGAAGTATGTCTGGTGCTTTACAGATAAATGTGATCAGTTCTTGGATCCAAGGAGCTTACAGTTTAAATCTCAGAGCTTGGCTTTATATATCAAACTTATGATCTTTTATTTGTATGTATTAAGAATCAGAACTGAACTTTTGAAATTTTCCTTTTAAGGTGAATAATTATTCCAGTAGATATAAAAAAGTGTTTGGGCTTTTTTTTTTTTTTCCCCTAGGAAATGGAAGACAAGCCAGATAAAGCCAAAAGTTTTTGTCATTTTTCATACCCAGGGAATGGTCTAAGTTAAAACCTGTGATTTTTTTTTTCAGCACATGAAGACAGTGAAACCTTATCTAAATTTCAGTCCAAAAACTTTAGACATTTTTAGGAAATAAAAAAGGTATTGTCCTTTTAATTTGAAAATCCACATCTGATGTCAGCAGTTGTTATCATCCCTGTATGTGATCCCTGTCAAGGAGTGTGGGACGTTCCATGCAATTGTGAAGAAAATGTGGAAGGCTGCGGTTAATTCCTTTATGGTGGTGCAAAATCTCACCATACAACCACTTTGATGCACAAAAGACTCCTAGCTGAGATATGTATGAATAACCCCCCCCCCAAGCTCTGGTGTCACTCCTTTAATGGTGGAGAACTTGGTTTGTTGAGACTCCTTGCATGACCCAGAAAGACTGGACACAGAGAAAATGTGAAATTTCGAATGTGACATGGCTATGCGGCGGGGCAGCATGGGCTTCAGTCGTTTCAATAGTCTGTTGGCACAGCAGGAGGAAAGCACGACGGGGGCTTTGGCTAGCAGTTCAGGTTTACTCAGGCGGCAGCTCCAGGGCATTGCTGCTGATTGTGTAATTTCACTACTGAAGTTTGTGTTTTAAGCTACAGAGATGGTTCGTTAACAACAAATAACTCCAGCTCACACTGTGCCTCTTGCTTTCTCAGTAGCTAGAATATAAAAAGACTTTGGCTCTGCTTTCTTATACTGAGATTCCCTACTGACAGTCAAAATGCTGCTGTCCCCATTTCCTGTCATTGTCACTGGTGCATACTTAGGTGTTGACTTAATGTCCACTAAAGTTTATGGAGAGGCTCCACAGCGTTCACTTGGCTTTATATCAGAGAAAAGAGAGCAAACACTGGATCTTCATGAGCTAACAGAAAATCAATTTTAATTCCACAGGATGGAATTATTGGGGTAGAAATAGAAGTCATTAAATAGCCTTGCTTGCTCCAAGGCTAGCGATATGGAAGAAGAACCGAAAAGAAAAATCTGAACTTTGGATTGCCATAATTGTTAGACTCGCCTACCTTATATTGGATTCCCTTGTTAACCTAATAGCCAGCTGGTATTTCTAAGTATCTATATTTTCTCATGGAAAGGAATGTAACTGTTACTCTGGTAGACAAATAATGTTCCTACTTTCCTTTTCTAATTAAAACTAGTTACCATAAAAGGCGGCAGTAGGGTACTACAGCACCATCTTTTAAAAGCTACTGTGAAATGGAGGCCTGTAAATTTTATGTAGTAACAATAAATGCATGTAAAATAAACACTAAAATATAACTATAAGGCAGGAAAGAAAAAATAGGGAAGGCAGCCCAGAAGCTGGGCTGGGGTCGGGGACAGGGCCCGGCTCGGCTGTGGCCAGGGCTTGGGCCAGGCCCCGAAAGCCTCCCCGGGCTGGGGTTACCCCAGCCATGGTTTTGTATCAGGGCTGTCCATGGGTGTCTCCATGCAGGCTCCTTCCAGCTCTTTCTCCAGGAGCTCTAGGGCTGGCTGAGGTGCCTCCAGTGGCCCTCTCCTCACCACCATGCTTACAGGGAGCAGCCAGCGTGCTGCAGGACCTGACAAAAAAAAAAAAGCTAGATCACAGAATCATAGAATAGTTTGGGTTGGAAGGGACCTCTAAAGGTCATCTAGTCCAACCCCCCTCCCGTGGGCAGGGACATCTTCAACTACATCAGGTTGCTCAGAGCCCCGTCCAACCTGACCTGGAATGTTTCCAGGGATGGGGCATCCACCACCCCTCTGGGCAACCTGTTCCAGTGTTTCACCACCCTCAGTGTAAAAAAATGTCTTCCTTATATCTAGTCTGAATCTACCCCCCTTTAGTTTAAAGCCATTCCCCCTTGTCCTGTCGCAACAAGCCCTGCTAAAAAGTTTGCCGCCATCTTTCTTATAAGCCCCCTTTAAGTACTAATAGGCTGCAAGAGGGTGTCCCCGAAGCCTTCTCTTCTCCAGGCTGAACAAGCCCAACTCTCTCAGCCTTTCTTCATAGGAGAGGTGTTCCATCCCCCTCATCATTTTCGTGGCCCTCTTCTGGACCCGCTCCAACAGGTCCATGTCTTTCTTATGCTGAGGGCTCCAGAGCTGGACGCAGTACTCCAGGTGGGGTCTCAGCAGAGCAGAGTAGAGGGGCAGAATCACCTCCCTTGACCTGCTGGCCACGCTTCTTTGGATGCAGCCCAGGATATGACTGGCCTTCTGGGCTGCAAGCGCGCATTGCTGGCTCATGTCCAGCTTTTCCTTCACCAGTACCCCCAGGTCCTTCTCGGCAGGGCTGCTCTCAATCCCTTCATCCCCCAGCCTGGATTGATACCGGGGGTTGCCCTGACCCAGGTGCAGGACCTTGCACTTGGCCTTGTGAAACCTCATGAGGTTCACAGGGGCCCACTTCTCGAGCTTGTCCAGGTCCCTCTGGATGGCATCCTGTCCCTCTGGCGTGTTGACCGCACCACTCAGCTTGGAGTCATCTGCAAACTTGCTGAGGGTGCACTCGATCCCACTGTCTATGTCACTGATGAAGATATTAAACAGTACTGGTCCCAATACGGACCCCTGCGGGACGCCACTCATCACCAGTCTCCATCTGGACATTGAGCCATTGACCACTACCCTCTGGATGCAACCATCTAACCAATTCCTCACCCTTTACCGGACAGTCCACCCATCAAATCCATACCTCTCCAGCTGAGAGAGAAGGATGTTGTGGGGGACCCTGTCAAAGGCCTTACAGAGGTCCAGATAGATGTCATCTGTAGCCCTTCCTGTGTCCACTGCTGTAGTCACTCCATCATAGGAGGCCACTAGGTTAGTCAGGCAGGACTTGCCCTTGGTGAAGCCATGCTGGCTGTCTCGAATCACCTCCCTGTCCTCCATGTGCCTTAGCATAGCTTCCAGGAGGATCTGTTCCATGATCTTCGCAGGCACAGGGGTGAGACTGACTGGCCTGTAGTTCCCCGGGTCTTCTTTTTTTCCCTTTTTAAAAATGGGGGTTATGTTTCCCCTTTTCCAGTGACTGGGAACTTCACTGGACTGCCGCGACTTCTCAAATATGATGGATAGTGGCTTAGCAACTTCATCTGCCAGTTCCTTCAGGACCCGCGGACGGATCTCATTGGGTCCCATGGACTTGTGCACCTTCAGGTGCCTTAGATGGTCTCGAACCTGATCTTCTCCCACAGTGGGCGGCTCTTCATTCTCCCAGTCCCTGCCTTTGCCTTCTGCGGCCTGGGCAGTGAGGCTCGAGCACTTGCTGGTGAAGACCGAGGCAAAAAAGTCATTGAGTACCTCTGCCTTCTCTGTGTCCCAGGTAACCAGGTCTCCTGTTTCATTCTGGAGAGGGCCCACATTTTCCCTCATCTTCCTTTTATCCCCGATGTACCTATAGAATCTTTTCTTGTTGCCCTTGACATCCCTGGCCAGATTTAATTCTATCAGGGCTTTAGCTTTCTTAACCTGATCCTTGGCTGCTCAGACAATTTCTCTGTATTCCTCCCAGGCTACCTGTCCTTGCTTCCACCCTCTGTAGGCTTCCTCTTTGTGATTGAGTTTGTCCAGGAGCTCCTTGTTCATCCATGCAGGCCTCCTGGCGTTTTTGCCAGACTTCCTCTTTTTTGGGATGCATCGCTCCTGAGCTTGGAGGAGGTGACCCTTGAGTATTACCCAGCTTTCTTGGGCCCCTCTTCCCTCCAGGGCTTTGTCCCATGGCACTCTACCAAGCAGATCCCTGAAGAGGCCAAAGTCTGCTCTCCTGAAGTCCAGGGGAGTGAGCTTGCTGTGCGCCCTCCTCAGTGCCCTAAGGGTCTTGAACTCCACCATTCTGTGGTCCCTGCAGCCCAGGCTGCCCTTGAGCTTCACATTCCCCACCAGCCCCTCCTTGTTGCTGAGAACAAGGTCCAGCATAGCACCTCTCCTCATTGGCTCCTCTACCGCTTGGAGAAGGAAGTTATCATCGACGCATTCCAGGAACCTCTTGGATTGCTTATGCCCTGCTGTGTTGTCCCTCCAACAGATGTCGGGATGGTTGAAGTCCCCCATGAGGACCAGGGCTTGTGAGCGTGAGGCTGCTCCTATCTGTCTGTAGAGGGCCTCATCCGCTCGGTCTTCCTGGTCAGGTGGCCTGTAGCAGACCCCCACCGTAATGTCACCTGTCCCTACCTTCCCTTTAATTCAAGGGAATTCAAGATCAGTTTAGGGCAATTAAAGGACACATGAACAAATTTGGGTTTAATTCCAGATAATCTTTTATTACCTTGCGCCTACCTGTGTATCTTTGATTTCAGTATTTGAAACCGTTCTGAATTTGGGCTCCAAGAGTCTTTCTTGTATTTCTACTATTGATACCCTTGCCGTATATGTGAGCCTGCATCTTCCAGCAGACTCTTCAGATACTTACTTCTCATGTAAAGATATATTCATTTATGCAAAGACTTATCATTATAAAATTTCAAGTAGAGATCAAAAGTCTGTAACTCAAGGAGTAACAAGCACTTTATGCAACAAACGGTTCATACTCTGCTCTTCTAAACTGACGACTTCTCGCTGCAGAAGTTCAGCTCAAAATCTGAAGACTTCTTGTGCTAGACTGAAGTCCCACAGGGTTGTACCTTAGCACTTGCAACGTGTGGATCTTACCAGAGGAAACGAGTAGACACTTTTGGTCTTTTTTTAGTATTGTTTGAGAAGAGGTGAACTATTAAAATATAAAGTTTGTTTTTAGATACCATGTCAGCTTCCTACCTTTTAAATTGTTCTATTTGTGTACACACTCTAAATTAACCACAGTGGGTTACGAAAGGGCAGTAATCAATAAGACAGCTCATTATCTGTGATACTTATAATTATCCTGATGCTAGTACTAATGTCTTGGTTTAACCAAAGCACATTAAAAAAAAGTCCTAACAGGACAACTCATTATCACCCTTATTTTTGCTGTGGAGTTTTATTAGAAAATCATGCTACTCATCTGAACTGCCACAACAGCAGCATTATCCCTAGGGCGTTTTTTCATATCAAGGTTAATTTAAAGTGATTAGCATAAGTGCTACAGATGTTGCTATGGGGATAGGAACCTCACATCTACTATGATGGACATCACATGATTGCTGTTACAGCTCCAGTATGATTGGATTATTTGTTTTAATGTCATGCGAAATAAGTCACATGATGAAGATCAGAATCTCCTTAATAGCATTTCATATTCTGGAAATCAATCACCTTTTCTCCATTTCTCAGCGTTAAAAGTGCCTGAAGAGCACATAAAACAGATGTCTTTGGTTTACTGCTACTTGCATCTGACTGTTTGTCTGGTAAAATCTACCACTAGTGACTAAATTACACACCTATTTGAAAACTGAAAAAACGATTAATTATGTTTTACCATAATTACACATACTTTTAATAACCTGTAATAAAATCCTAGTATTAATGCAATTAGATCACATTTTACAATAAATCCCTATACTGAATGCATGCAAAGTCATGTATTGATGAATGATTCCAATGCTATTAAAGTCAGCGAGAAGCACCTTACTTGCTTCAGGAGGTGCCTTGGAGTACTTCTCTCAATTCAGTCACAGGAGTATTTTAGTATATATTATTGCAGTAGGGAGAAAGAGAAAAACGTTTCCTAGGGACTCAATAAGGACAATAATTAACATATAGAAATGTGGCATATTTAAAATATTAATTTTAATGCATTTCTTAATAACGCCTTACTCTTATAACTGTGGACAAAAAGACTACGATTAATAGAGTCTTTAGCAATATCACTTTGGTGAAACGGGATGGCTTTGTCACCTACAGGAGGATATTTTAGAGTCTACTGGGTGCTGTAATGCCTCTTGCAGACCCTTTTCTTTCACCAGTGACTGCATAGGCAACAAAAGCTCCTAAATTTGGTCTTCTAAATTACATCTAGAACACACTCTAAAGTGTGTTCTATACAATTTATGCTATTCTATACTCTATATGCTTCAAATATAGCTTATTAACCTTTCATCTACTTTCCTCTCTTGTGATTATTGCTATGACTAATATTTGGATTTTATATTTACAATTTTCTTATTTCCAATAAGGTAGAAGCAGTTAATTGGGAAACTACTCTGAATGCTGGCTTTACTTTCTAGATAATTTTATGTCTTTGTTATGTGATTTGGTTTTAAGCATGCTAACGTTATTCTATACAGTATGATGTTATACTGAAAATTAATAAGAAAAAGGAACAAGTATCGAGGATTTTTGAACATACTGAGAATAACAAAGAATATTTTAAACTCATACTTCATTTGCTTGAACACTGACTTACAGAACTCTCACTTTTACTTTTAAGGTGGAATAAATTTGTGGTTTAGATAGCACCTTTCATCCCTCAGAGAGTGTCAGAAAGTAATTAGAGATTGATATTATACTCTGATGATGGGTGATAGGTAATCATGACATCAGCAGTTCTTCGAGGCCAAGCTAACAATAGCGCTGGTTCATGGAATTGGATTTGTTTGTCATGTTAGCTGAAATTCTGTGGTATTACTGCCCTCTGTTCACCAGAGATATTCTGATCTTTAATTTTCAAAGAATGGTCACCTGGGAGGGGCAGGGATTCGGTTTTGCGATCACTGAAAGGGCAGAAACATCAGCAGCTCAGTACTCAGAACCACCCTCAGCAGTCGAATAGAATAGAATGAATAGAATATTTCAGTTGGCAGAAATGGATTTAAAAGCTCATATCACTGCAAAAGTGTTGTGTCTGCTGAGCAGTTCAGTTCCCTGTTGAACAAGCCATACAATATTTGGCTACACAGAGAGTAAGTACACTATGAAAAGAAAGATAGACAAATTGATGGGTTTCTTCACAGTTCTGGCTCTTTCTGTTCACTCACACCTGTGCAAGGAGACTCGATACTTAGTTCTTCACTCTTATTGATATTACTATTAGTTTTTTAAGTGTAAATGAATACACTATACAGTGATCTTCTTAAAGAGATGAGGAAGTTGTGGATATAACTGTAGTAAAACAAAACAGTTGTTCCTGACTGGAATCTGAAACAACTTCTACTCTGCCTGCAAAACAGAGGAATGACTTTGGGCCTCTTTATCCACGTATCCACATACAATCCCAGTCCTCCACAGACAAGTGGTAAGGATGTGGATCCAACCTCTTCTCCATTAGTAAACATTGCTGTAGTATCTGAAGTAGCTGGAAACAATCAAGAAATGCTAGCACATGCAAGCCATTTTATTTTGCCGAACGCTACAGCAGAGATGTAAATCAATTCCACCTTCTTATTTCTCCTCAAAAGTTTGATAAGTCCTTGATGTATAGGACTCTTCAGCATTGTATTCTTTATATGGTGGTAGGTATTAGTGCATTAATACCACTACACTAGGACTAAATAATGCAGAAGTAATACAGAGGCTTCTATTCAGCTCTTTTATTTCCAAGTTGTTCATTCTGACAATAGTCTTCTAATAACATAGAATATAAGGCAGGATTTTAAAGCACTTTTAATCATGACTTTTTTTAATGGAAAATACTTTCAGAATGATTTGCCGTGATGTTACTGTGATCATTTTCAACAGCTATGATGATATAGTGCTGTAAAACTATGGTTACTAAAATGGTAGATCACACCCAAAGTATTTCTGATTAAAAATTAGTAATTATTTTGAAAAGATAATCTTATCCCTTTAGGCAAGAATAGACACTTAAGATGCTAATTTTCATTTATACCAAAGGCATTTCAGAAAATTTCTAAAGGAGAAATTTGAAGACATTCAAAGATGTTATTCAGTATTCAAAGGCATTAACAGTTTTATCATTGAAATGTCTAGTGAATAAAAACATGAGCCCAAATTTTTGAATGAAAAAAAATTATTTTTTTCTATTTTAAATGTTTCTATACTTCCAGCTATGTACAGAGAATATATATGTTATAAAACAATTAATGGTTAAGAAGGCTGCTCCTGAATCATCTCACACTCTCCAGATTAAGCAGAAGAGGAAATTGTATAAGAATTTCAGCACCTTGTGCAGACAAAAGACTTTGGGAAAAGCTTTTAGATTTACTGTATGTTCTAACCAAGTTTGCAGAAATTCACCTGTCAGTACTTAGAGCTGCAGTATGTGTTACAATAATAGCCCTTAAAAATCATTCTCTCTCTCCTGCAGTTCAATTTCCTATGCTCCACTTTGCTGCCGTATATACATTTTATGCCTATAAACAAGTGCTTTTTTTTTCAGTATAGATATGTAAGTATAGGATTTTTCCCCCGGGCTTTCTGTGCAAATGCTTTGACTTTTTTTGGTTATAATTATGTAACAACCTACTAAACAAAGACTAGTTATCCTCCTATGTCAACAAAAGCAACATGTTTAAAGATTAATGGTTGGTTTATAACAAAAAGGAACATTTTGCACTGAATATGACAGTCCCCTAAAATTGGGCAGCTTATTACTGGTGGTTTCTGTTGTTCTTTTCAATCGTTTAATTGCATCCTAGCTCCATTAAGAAGGATCTTTGGAAAATATTGTAATACAGAAATGTCATATTCTGCCACATTTTAAAGCATTTTTATAGGATTGTGAACTTGCAAATGTAAGGTCAATACTTTCCCAGAGCTCGCATGTGGTCCCACTTTAATTTTAGCACTACCAGTGAGATGCAGTTGTCGTTACCAGAGATCTCCCTGTGTAACTCTTAAAACCAGAAAATGCCAGTTCCCCAGCTGTTGTGAATCAGCATTGCTCGATGAGGTCAGAATTTTAAATATATGCCAGGAAGGACTAGGAACTGGTATTTGGCACTTATTTAGCATCATCTTTCTCAAATGAGAGGGCTTACAGCTTCAGTTGATTTTAGCGTAGCTAAGTTTGCGTGAGTGACATGATTGTGCTCTGACAGAATACAGCTTCACAAAATTATTATGTTCAAGCATCCAGAATTAATTTGTGAATGGGTTTTGTAAAAACCCTCAGTGTTGGACTGTGTTCATATTAAAGAAATGGGAACCAGAGTGTTGATGTCAGTGGGAGAAGACTTAGGGCTCTACTCAGACCCACTCTAAACATGTAATTGATAGCTTACAATTTATAAAGTCCAACACCTCCTTGTAGGAAGTCTGCATTTTCTTATACTTCATCTATTATTGTGATGTGCATCAACTACTCAGGAGTTTGAAGTTCAAACTGGAATAATAAAAAAATTGTAAGGATACAAGCCTCTGATTGCTTCTACGTTAAGAAGTACTGAGGGGTGAAGGTTATGGAAATGATTACCGATTTTGTCCATCACAGGGTATGTAGGTTTCAAAGCTGAAGGAAGGATTTGTAGGTTTTCTGCTCCAAGGTCGCAGGCAGAATTCTTCTTTTATACTTTGTAGTGGGATCCTGCCTTCCTTGCTCATAGGCTTGATTCTCAAAGACTAACTATACAGTTTTCCTCATTAAGTGTTGTCCAAGCTTGTGAGAAAACAAAGAATTAATCCCTCACACTCCCTACAGTTAGCATGAGAAGAGAGGGCAAGGTTAGTTAGGACAGGAGTTCAGACTCTGTTCTTTTTATTCATTAACTGTAACAGTTTTTCAGCCATAATGGGAGCTTCTACATGAAGAGAGGAGAAGTAATTTACTTCTACAAAGAGAGGGAGAGAACGGTGATGCAGTGAAATGTCAGAAGAGGACAGTGGAGCACATACACTCCGCTACCCCAGATTTCTGTGAGTGGTCAAACTTTTTCAGGACTCATAAGAGTAAAGGCACTAGGATTTAAGGTCAGAGTTCTGCTTGTTAATATTAACCTCCCAAATGAAGCTTTTAGTGGCCTATTTCGTCCCACTTGTGAAAGAGATGAGAATTTATTAAGAGCGCTCTCTCTCTAAATTTCCCATTACTAAATTAAGCATGGAAGTGTGGTTTTCTTTTTCCTCAGATACCATTTGTTTCCCAAAAGTAATTACAATATCAGCTTGATAAAGGCTGCTAGTAATTTTGTTAAGAAATATTCTGAAAAAGAGCAGGCAAAATTAACAACCTACGAGAATTGCCAGTGGAATGGGGTGGGCTCAGGAGACCCCCCTCCTACCCATTAGGAATTCTAACCACTGTAATTAGCAGCAAATTTCCCTATCTCTGTATGTTAAACAGGGAATTAATCTTCGGTTTGTTTCTGCCTGGGGCAGGGAGAGACTGAAGGAAGGGAAATGTAGGCATGTGCCTGGCTGGGTTAAGCAGCGTTAGCTGCATTGGAAGGAAGCAAATCCACAAATTACACCGGCCTCTGATTTATAACCTGTGCAACCCTGTCAAAGTCAAGGGTCTTACTTTGGTTATAATCCGGAGAAAAATGTGAGTGCACAGGTAGGTAGGAAACACCCAGGTAGAGAAATTATGGGGTTATAGATGAGGTTGTTTAAAAACTAATGAATAAAAGATGAACATTTTCATTGTAGAGTTACTGTGCTGAGAAAACTAGCAACTTTTTGTGAGCTCTTTTACTGCCTATGCAGTATCAAACCTTATATGGGTAAATATTTTCTGTACCAGAACAGTGAGAAATAGCGAAGATGATTACTATGTAACAAGACTGATAATGTCTTATATTGTCTGTCAGCCATCCTATGTGACTCTTGACCAGCTTCTTGTTGCTGAACGGTAAGCTTACAAGGAAAAGAGGGCTGAAAAAAATAAAAGACAAATACATTGGTATCATGAATAACAAAGCTAGATACTAATAAAAAATAACAAGTTGCCTTGCCTTATGCATTATATTTCATTATTTGTTTATCTGTCAACTTTATGAATGTTCATTGAGTTGCTGGTTTAGACGCTACCTTTGAGCAACCCCCACAAATGGCACTTAAGTAAATGGTCACTACTTTGTGCTCATAATACTCCTGAAGTACACACAAAAGCCAACAGAAGGACTTCCTAATGTTCTCCTCGGGATCTCAAAGTATTTTATGTAATTATTTCCAGTGGATTAAGAAGGTAGATGACAAAGTTAATTGTTTTGTTTCATAAACAACTGTTTTGTTATAAATATTTACACAAAGTGATGACACAATATGATGTATATTTTAAACTGGACCTGGCTCTGAATTTTATAATTTGCTTCTGTTTCTCTGGTTGTCATAAACTAATTGTGAGCTCTGAGTCTTTCTTTAAGCAAAAAGAACCGTGATAAACTTTGCCGTTTAGATTCTTTTCTACATTTCTGGTTCAATCCCTACTAAAGATAAAAACTGAGCTAAATTGCATTTGAATTATCCAAAAATATTATTAATTTCAAACTTACACTCTTTCCTCCCTGATGCTAGCAGGAATGACAGAATAGAGAATAAAGAGTGACCAGTGAATTACAGAGCAAACTGTCATATGTACCACTTAGAGTACCTTATTTTTAAAATCTGGGGCAAATAAAAGAAGACTACTTTAGATTTGGCTTTGCACTTGCACATTAGAAAAAAAAGCGTTTAATTACTTTGGTGTCAAAAGCTTTGCTAATACCAAACTAATTTGCGTATTTTTTGTTGTTCACCTAAGGTAATTTTGTTCTATGTTAAAACACTTACCTAAAAAGACCTTGACTGTCTTTAGAGAAAAGAACAGATTAGAAAAACATAATCAGCCCTTTTTCTTGGATTCACAAAAGGAAAACGGAACTACCTGATCTTCCGTAAAATGGTCCTTGGATGTCGGTTTCCCAGATGACCTTTCTTTTTCCTATTATTTATGCTGCTTATACGTTTTAAAACTAAACTTCAGTCCAGCCATCAAGCCATAGCTAGAGCCCAGGGATAAGCAACTGTTAATTCAGAATAACAGACTAACTGTTATGAAAAAAACAGCTGAAAAATACAGTGCTTTGAGAAATAACATTATGAGAAATAAATTATATTACACACTGAGACTTAATTTTTTTTTTTATTACTATCTTGACATTATCATAGCTATTCTTCCAATGCAAGTATTATCACAAATGCTAACTTTCTGACTGAGGTCTCTCTGATTCATCGGTGGAGGAGGCTGAGTACATAGCGAGGCTGGATGGAGTTTGCTGCATGGGATTTTTATCTTTGTGTTGTCTTGTTAGGAAGTAGTGGCAATCTGAGTGCTTTGGGGGAAGCTAGACCTCACCTGCAGTGCACTTTTTGTGCCATGTTAATTACATGCCTCAGAGGCTTCTTTTGGTCACCTCTAGAAGCCAGAAAGCAATTTCTTTTCCCTTATTGTATGACAAATGAAGACTGAAACAGGGAAGAGGTGAAGAGTTGAAACGCCAGAGGCGCGCTTGGAGCTGGAGACAGCATGCGTTGCTGCTAAAAATTCTCTATTTTTGTTAGACAGTTAGGGTTAAACTTAATGATGGCAAATGATATTTATCTGCTTTTAATTGAGTATAATGGTATTTATCCTCTGCTTATGTTAACAGTTTTCTTCCCCGTACACAAATACCGTAGAATTTTAAAGCCACTGCAGTCCATGCCAGATCATCCCACGAGAGACTGGACCTCCTCCTGCTGGGAGAGACAGGGCCTGCCTGTTGCAGGAGGATCCCGTTGTGGGAGTTTTCAGGGATGTCCTCAGTGAAGATGACACCAATGATGGGCCAAATACTCGCCCTTGAAAAGCTAAGGAAGCTAAAAGCACTGACAGTACAGCATGGGTGTTCAGTTTCTTATAAAACATCAGTGCAATATATTTGTCATGACACAGAGGGAAGGTCAAGAAAATGGTCTGTGTGACAGATGGTGTAGAAAAATCTGGAGTGTACTTTTCAACTTTATGACTTTTTGGTATTGGTAGCAGAGAAATGTCTCAGGAGATTGTTAGTGGGGAAGAGAAATCACATTCAGGAAAGAAATATCTTCCATTTCTCTGAAAGAAACTGACATAGCTGCTAAGTCATTATGCTCTGCTAAATCCTTTGGCAAGGGATATCTTTTTCCTATAGAATTTAAAACAAGTAAGTAAGAATATGACATTTGTATGTTTGCACACACACATCTAGAATTATTTATTTTATATAAGCAAACATGGCTGTCATAAAATCATTAAATACAGAGAGTTTAGACTACACTTAGAATCATCCCATAATGTTTGCATGCCTATGTATGAATAATATTTATCACTATCTGGTTTTGAGTATTTCATCATGATTTTGTATTTTTATATAATTGCATCCATTATTTACCAAAAAAAGCGGAATCAACAAAAGCATGACAACTAAACTCTGGTGATGCAGTTAATTGCTGCTAGACCTTGTACTTCAAACTGCATCCCAATTAATTTATGGCTTGGATTTGTAGGTAGCCATCATCCAACTGTAAATATATACAAGTGTCTTACATTTGATTGTTGGAAGAAGATCTGAATGAACAATAACTTGATGATTTTGAATGCTAAGCCATGTATGATTAAATTTCTCTCTATTTTTTCTCAGGAAAAATTCCATTCTAGGATTTTTCTATCAGGGTTTTGGTTTATAGTCTCCTCTGATATTTTAGATTATCTTAGAATATTGGAAAAAAATAGTGACAGTGCTGAAATAGATTCCCCCCCCCCTTTTTTTTTTCTCTGCTTGCTTATAGTTCTTCATGGACTCTTGTGTTACAGATTTCAATTTTTAAATGCTGGTGGAGCATGGATGCAGACTGCCAACATCAGTTAGCTCATCACTAGAGTATGTTGTCTGTAGATCAGCTTGAGCATAAATATTATATACCTAAGCTCCCATACTATCTGTTTTTCTACATGAATGGCTTTATTTTCACCACAGAAAGAACTGTGATGAGGCCATTAAGTGACACAGAACGTACTCCTGTTTAGTCAAAAAGAAGCATGCAATTCTCTGTGCTACCTTTGTGTATTTTATTCTGAATGTACACAAATCTGAGAACTTCAGATAAAAATATTCAAGGAGACCATACCTTTTTCTTTTTCTCTGCTTTTCTTACAGTATTTTAAAAACACTTCTCCTGTGCCACCTTACAAAAGTCATTAATTTCTGTGTAGAATACTTGTGGCACCCTTGCTTCTCTCTCCAGGACAAACACTCATGGAAGCTAATTGTTCATAGACACATTAAAGTCAAGAAGCTATGATCATTTATCCCAGATGTGTATCTGACTTCTTGTATTTATTTTGTTCATAGCACTGTTGTCATTGAAAACATTGTTTGCTGTGGGTATTTCTGAGTGGTAACTGAGCATCTGCTACATGGAGCTGGTTGACTAAGAGATTTTGCCTGGACAGCTAAAAAGCTTTCAGACCTGAATTGCTTGCTTTTCTACTCTGAGCATGTAAATCCCCATTGAAATAGGACTTAGATTTCTATACACTTCGTGTCAGGCTTTTGTTGATCTAGATATACATAACACTCCTATAAGTAAAACCAGCAAAAACCCTTACAAAAATTATAACTAGACATAGATATAGATATTCTGATGTGAGAAGCTTTATTTCTGAGAGAATGACTATTTCCCCGTTGAAATGTATTTCTAAGCTCCGAACAGCTTAGAATCAAAGCAATCAAACCAACCAGGCTACACTGTTTCCTCATATTTTCAAGAAATAGATCCTTAGTGTGCCAAATGTGTATCTTCAGGGCAGCAATATGAGGGAAAAAAATTGATTCCAGCACTTTTAAAAATATTTGACTAAAGTACTTGGCGTCTTCCACAGCAGGTAGAAAATCATGAAACATTTAAACTCAACTATCTTAATACCAATTTATTAAAGCAGTTGTGTCTTCAGACATACCAAAGGGAAAATTAAATCAACTACCTTTATAAAATGTATTAAACTAATTTATTTTACTGCACCTCAGCAGGAGGAAAAAAATAAAATGAGGACAAGCCTGCCACCAGTAATGAATAAAAAACACTCCACAGCAGGAAAGAAAAGAAACAGAAGGAGAAAAAATAAAACCTAAGATTGAAGGCAGTTCGTCATAAAGAGTACCATGTGCAATATGACAGCTGTGGTCAAAATAGGTGCACCTTTGTAACTGCATGCTGGTGTTCAGTCAGATACGACAATCTCATCTCATTATTAGCATTGTCTTACAAAACTTCTCTTTGTGTACATTAAAAGAAGCTAAAAAGATGGCCCTTCAAGACAGATTACAGAAGTTAAAAATAATTAAAAAAAACCCATACCAAACGTCACCCTAACTTCTGTTTAGTGTAACACTGTTGATTTCCATGAAGCTGTAAGACAGGGAAAATACAGCCGTATTGGAAACACCATCCTCCAGGGCTCTGAGGGTGATAATGTCTCTCTTTGGGTCATATCTCAAATGTTTTCAGAAAGGAATTTGCTTTGCTGTACTGCCAGTTTGAGCCTCTGAAGTATCTGCTAGAGCACTCCCAAAGGGTCTGGTGGGTCAGTGTCCATTCAGCAGAGGGTACTGGTGTACACACACAGCAGCCCATCACCTTCTTCTTTCTGGAAAATCTTTCTCTTTGAGAGGTAAGAAAGAAAGGGAATGGCAGATATGCACAACTATTACAGAATGTTCTTTAAAAGGTTGAAAATGTGTGTGAATATAAGTCTGTGAGCAGAGATCTTCTTTAACTGCACTAAACACGATATAGAAAGGTTAAATGTGTATTTCACCAATTTTTTTCTGTAAACATACTAATTTCATCCATTTCCAGTTAATTCGGATGTCTCTGTTGTGCCTAGAAGTACATATTTACTGATTTACTAACTTCTTGCTAAAATGTCATCAGCTGTCACAGGTTAATGTAACATTAAAGTTGCAACATGGACAACATGCGTGCACATGTACCTATGCAGCCGTAGAGGTACATATTCCTGTTCCACAGGAAGACAGCTGGCTGAGGATGCTAGCAGTTTTATGGTAGTATCACTAGTGAAGAGCAGGCATTTGGATAGGAGTGGTGACATCGACGCAGACCGCTGGTAGTGCATTTAGCCTTGTTTGGGGAAGAATAAAACTAACATGAAAACCCTGGGGAATTGGGAGGAATAAGCCTTGGTGGAAGCTTCACTGAGAAGGCCTTTTTTAACATTATTTGGGCCATATGGGCTGACACGATGGAGTCAAGCCACAAGAGTGAGGTATGTTTGGGTGAGCATCCCTTGGTGTCCAGGGAAGAGAGTTTGGGGTTTTTTGTTGTGGTGATTTTAAATGTGGAATGACCGGTCAGTTTCATATCATGCAGTGTCAAGATTACCTGTGGATAGTTACAAATACTCTACCTTTTCCATCTCTGATAACTTTCTCTCTGTCCTAGAACCCAACATGGGACCTGGTCCAGCTTTCCAACCTCCTCTTGTCTTCAAGACTGTTAAAACACCGCTTTCATTGCTATCAGTCCAGTGCACTGAAATGGATAAATTTGAGGGAGTTTTGTGGCCAGCAAAGAAAGGTTCACAAAGTGTCAATATAAAATTTAAATGAGAGGTCTATGTCATCTTACTTCTAAAATACTAACCTTAGAAATGTCCATTTGCCATAAGTGCAGAAAGAGGGAGCTGATGATAAAGCCTCAAGACTACCTAAGGGAGGTGCAATGATATAACTATATGAAATCCATTCTGTTCCAGAATAAATTCTGCCAAAATTAAGATATTTTTTAAAGATGGCTGAATTTTTTTTTACTTGGTAAGTAATTTTGTATTGGCTGTGGACTTTGCATTAAGTGGCCATAATATTTTTGACACTCCTCTGGAAGCTGTCTCATGGCAAAATGGTGAAAGAGCAACATTAAACTCTCCTGTTGGAAAAGCAACACCCATGGAGAATGGGCAAAGTTGCAGATTGCTATTAATTAATTTCCAAAGAGTTGTTCCCATGCACAGTTGTTGTTCTTCTAAAAGAAGCCAATATAAATTGCCTCCATATGACAGAGTACTTGTAGCCACACACAGTCCTACTGACTTCAGAAGATTTCCATGCAGACGTAAAGATTTTGGAATTAGAGCTAAATGCTACCAGGAAAACAAACAAACAAACAAATAAATAAATAAGCCCTTTTTTCTTGTTGCTACAAATACTCTAACATTTTTCAAGAAAGGAATTCCCTGCTAAGAGATTGAGGATACATGTAACAAACAATTAACTGAGGATAATTCCTGGTCTTTTGGAGAAGAAGTGTGAGTAAAAAGGAATCTGTTGGCTGTTTTACTTGGGTTCAGTGTTGAAAAAAGAAATTAAAATTATTGGTGATGGAAAAGATGTAAAAGGGGAGATTATCGGTCTTCCTACATGAAAAAGCTATTTTTAATTTCCATTTTATTTCAGAGTTTGCAGATGGCAATATTTGTGTCTTCCCAAGGAATCCTTAGTGGTATTTAAGGAAGTAAAGATGCTGGGAAGCCATTTTAGGATTAAAGTGAAAGAAAAGGAAACCAAAAAAGGTCCTTAGCAAAAAGCAGGCAAAGTGTTATGATTAATGAAACATTCTCAAATAAGAAAAAACATTAATGGCCGAACCACAGGGATTATATTTAGGGCCACTATCATTTCTTATAAATGACTCATAAGATGGGATGAAGAGCAGAATATAAATTTGCTTGTGTCATAAAATGAATTTAAGATCAAACAATCCAAATGACATTGATAGAATTCAATAGGATTTGTACAGATTAGAGAGTAAGGATATAAGGGGGAGAGAGACAAAAAAAATTGCTACACAATGGAAATGCAATACATGACATTGATGTATTTTATCACTTCAGGTCCAAATAGCATAGCTTATAAAGTGGTGTCATAGTCCCACATATAATCTATTTTTCTAATAAAATTTATATATCTTTATAGCCCCTTAAGCTTGCAAAGCTTGACTACATAACGAACAGTTTGTGTCTCTAATGTAGTCGCTCCATAATTCAGTGGTTTTAGGTAATTGGAAGGTGGAATTTATGAAATGCATTGTGCTGGGAGAATTACAGCATCCTACACTGTGTCATTCTTAATGTGTGCAAACAGGAATCTGCTCCCCAAAAGCTGTCACCCATTAATGTTCTGCTGCAGAGAGGGATAAAAAATTAAACAGGTCTCACAGGTCCAGCTTGATGTGAGCCCAGTCAGCCATGGTGAGGGACATGAAAGTAATGCTGGGGAGGACCAGTGATACTTGGTTTTGAGGAGCTGGAAAGCAGGCCTGTTCCTTCTTTCCCTTTATGTAGATGTTATTAAAGTCTTCAGAAAGCATCTGCTGCCATTTGCTGATCAGGAGATGAGGAAGAACCTACTTCCTTAAACATGGTGAAAATCATTCATGTCTCCCTTTTCAAGGAAGCCCTCTCTGTTAGGCATGACTTTGGCAGAAAGGCTGCTGTTTGGTCCCCTTGCTCCGTTTTCATGGTAGAACATTTTGCAATCATGGTGGAAAAGCTATTCATGCTATTGCACAGAATACTTACCAACTTTGTGGTCTTCATCTTGTATTTTTTCAAACTAGAGCAATTCTGGGTTGTAATAATTGCATGTTACGTGTCAGAAAGTGCTTGGAAGTCATTTAAAAAAAGGACATGGTAAGGACCTGGTTCTACAAATACTTCCAAAATCAGTGTTCACTGTGTGAAGTTAAGTGCATGCATACATTTTATTAGGATAAAAACACTGAGGAGAAATTAGAAGTTAAATCTGACTTGGAAACATCCATCTTGTCTCTTCTTGCTATTGTTCAACAAATTTGGTTGGGGATTTTTTTTTTTTCATGTTGGCCTTCTTTCTTGAACTTCCAAAGGCAAGAGGGTACACATGCTTTCAAGACCTTCATAGAATCATAGAACAGTTTGGGTTGGAAGGGACCTCTAAAGGTCATCTAGTCCAACCCCCCTCCCGTGGGCAGGGACATCTTCAACTACATCAGGTTGCTCACAGCCCTGTCCAACCTGACCTGGAATGTTTCCAGGGATGGGGCATCTACCACCTCTCTGGGCAACCTGTTCCAGTGTTTCACCACCCTCAGTGTAAAAAATTTCTTCTTTATATCTAGTCTGAATCTACCCCCTTTAGTTTAAAGCCATTCCCCCTTGTCCTGTTGCAACAGGCCCTGCTAAAAAGTTTGCCGCCATCTTTTTTATAAGCCCCCTTTAAGTACTGATAGGCTGCAAGAGGGTGTCCCCGAAGCCTTCTCTTCTCCAGGCTGAACAAGCCCAACTCTCTCGGCCTTTCTTCATAGGAGAGGTGTTCCATCCCCCTGATCATTTTCGTAGCCCTCCTCTGGACCCGCTCCAATAGGTCCGTGTCTTTCTTCTGCTGAGGGCTCCAGAGCTGGACACAGTACTCCTTTTTATGTATGCCTTCCCTTTACTAAAGATTGTAAACTTTTTTCCTTTCTCCCACCCCACCGCATTTTGTTTCTCCTGTGATTTTCTCACTTGGTCTTTCCTAGGTGACTGGTGTGACTGCAAGGGTGGCAGAGCAAATGAAGCATAGGCAAAACTAATATGGAGCCTGTTGTATGTGTAAAATGTTTGATTTACAGGCTTTCCTGAATCCATGAAAAGCCCGTAAATGGGGATTATGGGGTGATAGCAACCTAGCTATGGTCCTGATGATAGGGAATTAGTGTATGTGCTATTTTTCCTAATGTATGCAGATACATTTTGAAAAGATGGATTAACTCTGAGTCAGTCACTGTGGAAAACATGATTCAGTTGATAAAAGCTCAGTTCTCTTTGGCTCTAAGTGCAGGAGTAGTAAGACTTCACAGAAAGAAGTTACGTGAGATATTTCATATGAACACTTAGACTGTTCTGAAATTCTGTCTTTCTCTCTAATACAGAGAAAGAAGCAAGCAGGCAATGTGGTGCCTGCAATTATCTTAGAGAGCTTCTCTCTGTGTAAAAGGAGCTGTGAGTATATCTTGAGACTATGTGCCAATTTGTAGAGTTTATAGCACTCCCATTCTCTTTGTGCTTTCTGGGTATTTCTAGATTGTCAATCATCATGTCTACATGAGCTGATATAAAGTAATCGGAGCCCTACTTACTCCTTTGACATTTTGATAGAGGGTTATTATATTCCACTTTAGTTTCCTTGCTATTCATGCACTTTCTATTCTGTGGAGTGAGTATTTGGTGCTTGTAGCCCCTCCTGCCCCTACTTTCCTACTGATGCTCTTAGTGTCAGTCTTTCTTGAGCAAGGGAGAGTCCATAGTATTCCCTTAGAGCTGCTGCAGGAGGAGGGATGAAGCCTCTAGATCTGTTGAAAATCTGTTTGCTCAATGCCTGCAGGCTGTGTATGTGGCAGCCAAACAGCTCACTAGCTGCAAGAGGGTGAGAAAGAAGCATGGGGTCATGCTGAATGTTTTGGGTTTTCGCTGGGGGCGATGGTAAATGTCTGCACTCACAGTTTATTTAGTTCTGTATGAATGATTCGCTATTTCCACTCTTCGTTTTTAACTGGAGCAGAGAAGCAGGGCAGAGTCTATGAAAGAGCTGGAGCCCTGAGGCCAAGATAAGGACCATGGATATACCAGGCAACAGAATTGCTGCCTGTCATTGCGCCTTGAGAATGAACCCAAAATGAGAACCAAATAAACCCTCTAATATCAGGAGGAATATAGATCTATCAGAGTTGTATATGAAAGGTAGGGAGATAGATAATCATTAGTTACTTTGCACTGATACTGACGTCACACGATACTTGCTCTTCTCTTCCAAGGCTATACAAAAAGTACAGTGATCGTGTTTCACATTTAATGTGCACAAAAAGGTATTTGAGCGAAAGAATAATTTATCAATGCTATAAATCTGTTAATGCAAGATAAAAGCCAAAAGATTAAAGAATGTGATCACATATACTCTTGAAATGTAATCGAAATATCAGTTTTAATCTCATTTTAGCAGCTGTCTGAGGCATCTCTGTATATTGCTTCAGAAAGCATGCAGTATAAATATGGGTATGTGCTGGAGTTTTATTAGAATGTATTTTCATATGTAGTAGTGAAAGGAGAGGTCAAGATGAATCGGTTTTGCTATGGTACCATGTGATGCTCTGCCTTGAGTCTCATAAAACCCTGAAGCAGTTTTTATGTTGTTCAGGTTTTTACTGAAGATTACAAGGAGAGAGGAGGATTTATCATTAACAGCAAAGTGATGAGATGTTTCTTATTCGTGTTTGTTTTTCTTATTGAGATAGATGTTGCACAGGCTTCTCCCCTTATGTAACTCAGTTGTTGTATCTGACTTACAAAATGAATTAGGTCCATTCCATCTAAGTGGAAAAAAATACATGGATTAATTTAAATCTTATAACAATATGCTTTACAAATAACCAGAAGCAAGAAAAGCAATTAATATTTTTTCAAGTTAGAGGTAAGCCACAAGATTTATAACAAAGTTCCTAATCTATTGTAAATTTACTGTGAGCTTGCATCTGTACTCAGTTATGAAAAGTAGCGTTCCGAACATTGTTTTGCCTGAGAAATATCCAACTTTTATGCATTTAAGAGGAAAACTCTCTTTGTCTAATTTGGGGAGGGCAAAGAGTCCTCTCCAGACATATAATCTCAAAATGCAGCAAGTATCACTACACCGCATGCTCTTTCTGGAGAGCAGAGTTGGTCAGGCAGCAGCAGCTGGATGCTCAGCTGACGGGAGGGCCCATGGAGATGGGCTGGTAAACATCTACTTGTGATGGCCCCAACTGTGCCTTACCTGCAGCAAACTAAAGGCTGTTTTCTAGGGGCTGGAGTCATGCTTACTTCCTTGGCTGAAAATTCTTCAGCGTTGTCCTAAAATATTTGAGAACTAGATTCTCAGTAACAACAGGGTCACTCTAATCATATTCAATGTCAGTTTTTGCTTGCAGGACTTCTAGAATGAAAATTCTAGAGCTTCCCAGATCCACCTTTTTTTGTTTGTTTCTGTGTAATAACACAACTACGTAAGGGGGTAAATTTGCTTTAAAACTTAGCTGACAAATGTAATGAAAAATTAATTATTTGGTAAAACTGCTTTAAATGGAATAGGCTTGGGTAGCCAGCTCAAGTTGGAGGCTTGTTAGCACCCTTTGAAACTTGTTGGAAATGTGAAATCAAGTCTTGATGAGGATGAAGATCTAATCTGAGAAAAGCTACTCTTTATTTAGTGTATACAACTGGAAGTTTCCTCTTCTGATTTTTAAAAGCAATCAAAATCCATAATACTTATAGTTTTGAAACGTGTCTGAGCTTGTTCATCATGCTGGGGAAAACTGGAAAACTAGTAGTGCTTTTGGGGGAGTATTATATATTATTGGAGGGTAATACTGTATTACTGTACATTTTAGACACTGCAGTCAATAACCAGAACATTATTTTTCAGGGGTCTGCACAAACACAGAATCAAAAGGTGGCCTGTATCCTTAGCAGGGTTGAAAGAAAAGGTAAGACAATAAATAAAGGAAGTAATCAAAGAGGGAACCAAGGGAAACAATGGAATAATATTAGTCAAGATGATAGGCAGTTGTATCAGTGGCCATGCTGTTATCATGGCAAGAGAGAGTTATAAGGGAGAATTTTAATGACGCCGTCAAGAGGTTTATGGGAAGCTCCTCCTGCGGACAATGAAAGAGCCCCTGAAAGTGAACAGCAAAAATTATTTCCTTAATCTTTTTTTTGTTCCTTTCTTCTTCCTTCTCATTTTGCGGTTTCAGTTAATCTGCAGAACATGCAACTTGACTCACAGGCTACAGCAGGCTATATGTTAACCCAGACATCTTGTACCTGCATTTGGCATGGTCTGTGGAGGTTTTTTGCATCATGTTAAAAACACAATTCAAAAAGCAAAAACATCTTCCTTGTTTTTCTAGCACCATTGTGTAGAATGGTGTCAAACCACAATGGTTCGATCCTTATCTGTGTCTGCTCTGGAAAGCAGTTGGTAAAGATGACTGAGGGAACAATTTTTCGTGCCGGCGCTAACACTCCCTGGAATGATAAGCTCTGGCTAAGTGGGTAACTTCAGTGGAATCGCTGTGATGTTACCGTAGAGAACAATCCTGCACTGGAAAATGAGTGAGCTAAACAATCTAATAAGCATTTCCCATCTGTAATTTCTTGCATATTAAGTACTCTTTCCAAGCTTTTCCTTCCTTTTGCAGCTAAGTTGACAGGTGTTCCTAAAAGAAACAGCAGCAAACCTTGTTTTCTCAAAGGTGAAAGGCTCTTTCTTGCAAGGAAGTAAATCTCAACTGCAGTTTTTCCTGGGAGGGATTCTTCTGAGGAGAGAAATCTGCTACACGCTGCTTGCTTGGCAGCTGGATGTATGCGAGGAAGGGAATTGGCAACACTGATTCAAGCCCTGCAGGAAAAAGTTTTCCCTTTTCCAGGATATAAACATTTATAGCAGGTTTTGTGTCATCTGGGATTCAATTTCTGTTCTAAATCAAGTGAACTGTTCTACAACAGTTCAGAGTCAGTTTAAAAGTATTCTTTCAGGTCAATTTTGGTCCCAATTGCAAAATTCTAACAAGTGTTTCTATTAGTCTTTCCTGTTTCTGAGGATATTTCTCTTCTCAGTCTATCCTTTGGTGAGCTTCCCTCCCCCCCAGCCCGCTGATCTTGAAGTGCAAACATTATTTGAGTAGTGACTTACAGATAAAATCATAGGGAGAAAATGGAACTACTTTGAATTCAGTTAAAAAAAACAGGGTATATTTTCTTACCTTCCCTTTCACTAGTTTCATGCAAAGGGTAACAGAGGACCCAGTAAAAAATAGCTCCAGGGTGTAAATCTGCAGAGGACACCTGAGGAATCTGTAGTAGGACCTTTCCATGGCCCTGCCACTTTCTTAAATATACTTTGCAGCTGCAGAGAGAGTTCCTTTTATTGCTTTTCCCAAGGCTGGAAGATAGCTGAGGTCATTGGTGCTGTTATATTGCTTCTAATGTATTTTGTTTAGCTGCTTTCTCATGAGTGTGTACCAGAAAACATACTGTATTTGTATAAAGCGACTATGCAAATATCCCAGTCAGAGGTGTTTAAAAATGCTTTTGGGAACAATATTCAGTAAAGTAAATAAACAAAAGAATGACAAATTTAGTCCAGTCCATTTAGTGACAAGTGTAGTTAGTCTTTCACATTTCTGTGCAGAGAGTAAGTAACTGTCAACGTAACAGTCTTTTGAGATATGCTGGCTGGCACATATTATCCCGGTTGTAAAAATGAAAGAAACCAATGCAAAAACACAAGTCAGACACAGATCCATTAAGAGGGTAAAACTGTCTTCCTGCTTCACACTCAAGGCTACCTCCTGCACATGAGGTATGTATATGTAAGTACAGGAAGATGTGCATGCTTTTTCCCCAGAGGAAAAAGGTGCATTCTCCCCATTCTCCTTGATAAATCTGGATGTGAGAGAAGATCCTGACAATTAGATACTCTCAGCAGCTGTGGAGTCTCTGGCTTTTGGAGACAGCTTTAACCTCTGACTTACCTGCAGCTACAGAGGGCTCATCCACTTTGTTTAAGACTATTGAATTGGCTTCTTGTTTTTCCCACTAGCACTCTTTCCTTGGTGCATGAAGCATGAGCCCATGTATAGTCCCATTCAACTTTCTTCAGATATGTGGGTCAGGTTTTATTCCATGAGGTAATTGCACATGAAGTTGGTTTTGATGTGTAGTTAGACAGTTTTTGTCTTTTCATATGCCACTAGGGTTCCAGCCCTGTTTAGCTTCCTCTTCCACTGCAGTCACTGCTTTTCTTTCAAAACAGTTGTGCAATCAGATTTAACTGGGTTTTTTTTCATATGTGGGAACAAAAAGGTCAAAACGGGCATAATTGTTAATGTACAGCTAAACAGAAGCCTACAGCCTGTAGGGGTTATGAACAGGGGCCAAAGTAAAGACAAACATTGATCTGTAGTCAGACAAGAACTTATGTCAATCTGGTTATAATCTGTTGTGTCAAAACGTAAGTAAAGTGTGGAACAGGAAGAAGAGCACCTTGACATCATGATGGCTGTTGTGATGATTAACTCACCTGTTTATGGTATGCTCATGCAGTGCTAGGTACTTCCAGATGTTCAGGAAGATACAGATACCACCTGTTTCTCCAAGGACAAAGGAAGACTAAGTTTAGGACTACAAGAAATCAAGCATTTTTAGAAATGTCTTCTAGATGAATGGGAAATGAACTCGGGCAGATGGTGATATGTTTGAAGGTTATATCATAAAAGAAGGCATAGCAAGGTTGTGCAAGGCGCTAACAGGTTGATAGACCCTGGAGGGGGTAACACTGGGAACAGAAAACAAATGTAATGGAATAGAGCAAACACAAGTTGTGAGGCAGCCTAACGTGGAAGGAGTGGCATGGCTGTTAGACAAGCTGCCTGCTGCAGAAAATTACCAACTAGCTGTGCTCTGTGTTAACCTGGGGTTAATCCTGCACTTGCTTAGGATTTGGTATGGGGTAGAAGTTGAACAGGTCCGTCACGCAAATGAAAGACAAGTGATGGAGTGGCTGTGTGTTACCAAAGAGTGGAAGATGAGAGGGTTACAGAGTTGATGTCTTGCAGCAATGACTATACGTGAGCATTGGATAACTTTCAGTTTAATAAGCTATGCATAATTCAGGTCTTTGCTCTTATTTTTTTAACCGGGTCAGCTCGTTCAATCATTCACAGGTCATTTATGATGCTCTATATATGCAGCTTGTTTGTGGCTCTTTGTGGAATAAGTTTGTGAGAAGCTTTCCCATGTGTTTGCTGCTTCAGTTTTGATCACTCCTCTGATTTTAGATGAGACATAATTCAAATGGATCCTAAATAAATCTCTTGGATTAGAGCACTTCCTATGCTAGAAGAACTCCAGTTCACATCCAGCCCTCAAAGTCAGAATTACTCTTACCCAGACCCAAAGACAGTGCTTGGTCTGAAAAACTTTCCAATTTATTGAAGTTCAGGTCCAGTCAATGACCTGCTACGCCACCTGGACACTCACAAGTCTATGGGGCCGGATGGGATCCACCCGAGAGTGCTGAGGGAGCTGGCGGAGGAGCTCACCAAGCCGCTCTCCATCATTTATCAGCAGTCCTGGTTAACGGGGGAGGTCCCGGATGACTGGAGGCTTGCCAATGTGACGCCCATCTACAGGAAGGGCCGGAAGGAGGATCCGGGGAACTACAGGCCTGTCAGCCTGACCTCGGTGCCGGGGAAGATTATGGAGCGGTTCATCTTGAGGGCGCTCACAAGGCATGAGCGGGACAACCAGGGGATCAGGCCCAGCCAGCACGGGTTCATGAAAGGCAGGTCCTGCTTGACCAACCTGATCTCCTTCTATGACCAGGTGACCCGCCTAGTGGACGAGGGAAAGGCTGTGGATGTGGTCTACCTGGACTTCAGCAAGGCCTTTGACACTGTCTCCCACAGCATTCTCCTCGAGAAGCTGGCGGCTCACGGCTTAGACAGGTGTACTCTGCGCTGGGTCAAAAACTGGCTGGACGGCCGGGCCCAGAGAGTTGTGGTGAATGGAGTTACATCCAGTTGGCGGCCGGTCACGAGCGGTGTTCCCCAGGGCTCAGTACTGGGGCCGGTCTTGTTTAATATCTTTATCGATGATCTGGATGAGGGGATCGAGTGCACCCTCAGTAAGGTTGCAGACGACACCAAGTTGGGCGGGAGTGTTGATCTGCTGGAGGGTAGGAAGGCCCTGCAGAGGGACCTGGACAGGCTGGATCGATGGGCCCAGGCCAACTGTATGAGGTTCAACAAGGCCAAGTGCCGGGTCCTGCACTTTGGCCACAACAACCCCATGCAGCGCTACAGGCTTGGGGAAGAGTGGCTGGAAAGCTGCCCAGCAGAGAAGGACCTGGGGCTGTTGGTCGACAGCCGGCTGAACATGAGCCGGCAGTGTGCCCAGGCGGCCAAGAAGGCCAATGGCATCCTGGCCTGTATCAGAACTAGTGTGGCCAGCAGGAGTAGGGAAGTGATTGTGCCCCTGTACTCGGCACTGGTGAGGCCGCACCTCGAATCCTGTGTTCAGTTTTGGGCCCCTCACTACAAGAAGGACGTTGAGGTGCTGGAGCGTGTCCAGAGAAGGGCAACGAGGCTGGTGAGGGGTCTGGAGAACAAGTCTTATGAGGAGCGGCTGAGGGAACTGGGGTTGTTTAGCCTGGAGAAAAGGAGGCTGAGGGGAGACCTCATTGCTGTCTACAACTACCTGAAAGGAGGTTGTAGCGAGGTGGGTGTCGGTCTCTTCTCCCAAGTAACTGGCGATAGAACGAGAGGAAATGGCCTCAAGTTGCACCAGGGGAGGTTTAGATTGGATGTAAGGAAAAATTTCTTTACTGAAAGAGTGGTGAAACATTGGAACAGGCTGCCCAGGGAAGTGGTTGAGTCCCCATCCCTGGAGGTATTTAAAAGACGTGCAGATGAGGCACTTAGGGACATGGTTTAGTGGGCATGGTGGTGTTGGGTTGACGGTTGGACTCGATGATCTTAGAGGTCTTTTCCAACCTCAATGATTCTATGATTCTAAGTCCAGATGTCTCAGGACTACCTCTAGTATAGACCTAGATCCAGAGTCAACCTCAAAACATTTAGGGATTCTTTCATCACCCAGACATTTTGAATTAGTTCATGTTTTGCTAGAAAAGCATGTAGGATTTTCAGTGAGAGAAACTCCTTTTATTCCCTTCTGGGGCAATTATAATTTCATTAGACAGACTACCTAGGCAATACATTGTATTTCTGTTTCCCTTAGGCCTAGTTTCTCTCTCTCCTTTCACTGTCCTGTGGCTCTACATAAAGATTGTCGATTAATAGCTAGTAAGGCAGGAAACAAATTAGAATTTTCTTCTCCTGCGCAATTGCTCATTAGAAGACAAAATTCAAGAAACAGGGCCAGATCTAGAAATGATTTAGTTCAGAGTGGCTCTTGTGCCAGTGGGGCTCAGCTGACTTAGTTCAGAGTAGGCTCTGACCCATGATTTGTAAGGAATAGTGAAAAATTGCCACAGGAAGGAAAATACCATTTTTACACTACTGGATTTTAATTTAGGACATAAATGAGGAAGTGGTTCTCATCAATAATGTAAATTCCAATTTGCTTTCACAAATGAAGTGGAACTCGAATACTAAGTTTTCTTTAGGACTTCATGTTCTTGAGAGCTACTAGACAAGGGAAACCCCTTCAAGTCAAGTGAAGTATGCATGTTTTTTAATAAAAGGACCTAATTTCTATTCATTGCTTACGCAGGGTAGCTGCTGACTGGCTGTTTTGGATTAGAATCTGATTGTGTCTCTTCACTTCCTATGAAAATTAAGTTTGTTCAGTACATCCCTGAAATGACCTCCTGCAATATTTCAGGATGTTTGTTAACATCACAATACCAAGCAATTTTTTATAGCTTTAAATTTGTTTTCTTACTCTCTTAAAGTTTGCAGATACTTCTTTCCCTATCAATTTTTTCCATTCCATTTAACAAGTCATTGGCTTTTTACAGTTTCCCCTATCTTTCTAAATGGGATTTTTGCTGCCTTTTTCTTTTCTTTTTGTCCACATACCTCCGCAACTGATAACTGGGAATAATAGTCAGGTTTGTGCTCTTTCCATACCAAATTCTACCTGTTACATACAAGAATTATAAAGAAATCAGTAGGTAAAAACTAATTCGTTTATTATTAATATAAAATTAACTCAACATTAATTTTGTCTGCTGAGTAGAGTTTGAGTTTAGTTGCTGTACCTGCACATACTGATTTTCATTTCTCTAAAGAAATTTCATTTACTTAGCCAAAGCTATTTGCCTTCCTTATATACATAGATACGTGTATATATACACATATATGCATATATTAATGTATACATAAACATTTAGTCAAAGTGTTCTGTAAGCGCATGAAGTGCTTGACAGACACATGATATGCACAGGTTGCATGCTCTGGTTTGAATCTCTGTGGCTGGTGGCATGGGAGAGGGCTCCATCCCTTGCTGCAGCACCAGCCTGGGAACGCGATGTGTGGCTTTCTGCTGCCCTCCTTTGCATCCCAGTAGCACTGCTTGGGGCCCACAAGGTACAGGGGCTGCATATCCCAACGTCTGGCAATGCTAAAAGCCCATAGATAACCATTGGGTGATAAATTGGAGTAGGACTCCAGCTCCCTGAAGAACAAGGAACTCAGAGCTAGCATTGTCCCCTGTCCTCCCAAACTGTTCTTTTAGGGTGGTGTCTCTTGTGGCTTTTATCTCAAAGAGTTGAAATAGTCCAGTAGACTTCAATAGTCAATAGGGGTTCATTCCAAAGTGCCTATCGCACAAGAGGAAGCACGAGCAACAGTGGGAGTCACTGAAGATGGAGTGTTTCAGAAAAACAGTCCAGGAATTTTTCTTCTTGACTGGCTCCAAATGATCACAAACACTTTGGTGGGTTATTTTTGTGGGACTATTTCTAGAGTAACCTGAAAAATTGGCAATCTGAATAATTTTTGTATGCATGCTTAAATTTTTTCTTCTAAGTTTTCAGTTTCAAAAAGGATTTTTCTAAAGAACGATAGTTACAAAACATGTAAAATAATAATCCAAAATTGCAAACCAGTGAAGAACAAATGTGGAAAAAAATACCACACTGCCCTCTCTGCTTGATCTGCTCACTCCCCAAGCTGACTGTATAATACAGTAAATATTTTGCAACTCTATGATGAATCTTCCCTGTTTTATTGGCCCTAGCCTTGGCTGGCTCTGGTTTAATATAAAAGTGGTTATGCTTACGAGCAGGAGAGTTTGCAGGCAGACACTTACATGTGGAATTATTGTACTATCTTTTCAATAGAAAATAGCATTTAGAAATCTTCCTGCTGTGAAGGGACCAAGTGGGCAGCGACCCACAACCATGCTAGTAATCATATACTAGGGAGGTGGGGAACAGGCTGTCAGCTGTATGTATTCCGCTTTTACTTCTGACTCTGTTCCTGGTGGTGAGGTTCCTGAGAAGTAAATTAAGCATACAGGAAAGTAGTATGCTTATCGTTCCCATCCAGAGGAGAAGTCTTAAGGAAAGCTATGAAAACTGACTGAAAATATATTCCTGTCGTACAATCAGTGAGAAGTAAGACTGTTACTGTGATCTGGTTGTACTACCAGTGACTATGGGAGTAGTCAAGTAAAAATTTTATACAGCTAGAAAACAGTAGGCAAATAATAACGGTCACTGTTCCATGGCTTTCAATAATGGTTGGACAAGCTATAGTCTGACTAGTTGCTTGAATCTTTTGTGTGATTTACAGAAAGCCTGGGCATGATTCTTCACTTCCTTGCATGTTACACGGTGGTTTGTGTCTCTGTGGTTGAGGAGCATGACCAGCCCATCAAGAATCAAGAACCCTTTTAGGTGGTGTTTCCAGCAGGTCTGTTTTCAAGTTTGGCAGTTCTAAATAATAACCTCTGTACAATAAAACTAGTCAGAAGTGTTTCTTGGTTACAGCACTACCTTTTAAAGCTTGTTATTGGTTAATGCAGTGTTTGAAGGTATCCTTGGGCAGGATAGGGAGGGCACAGCTTCGTGAGAATGGCTCTGATGGACTGCTTCCAACCTGGCGCTTTGGCATGTTGCAGAGAGATCCTTTAGATGCAGGAACTTTACCTTAAATTACTTCCGTCCTCCTAAAGGAGATCTTGCGGATGGCTCTGCAAGTGTAAGCCATCTTGGTCAGAACATGTGACGTGACGCACAGGCCAAAATCCAAAAAGCAGGGCCAAATCTGGAGCTGGTGTAATTCAGTATAGTTCTTGTGGCTGTAGGACTTGGCTGATTTAGTTCAGCTGTGTATGGTATATGCGTGGTGCAAGTGCATGAAGGCATTTGGTGTAGTAATTATGAGTGATTGCTATCAGATGACAATATGTGGTAACATTTGATTTGTTTTAATTCATTAACGTATCCTGTCTGACAGTGTAAACTAGCCAAGGAATTAGTAACATAATGACAAAAAAAGGAAGAGAAAACAGTGCGGGTGAGATACTATATTGTCTGTTTAAGCAGCAGTAGAGAGGGATCACATACAGGTAATTTGAGAAGCTCTGTGCTTTCCAGAGTTTCCCAATGCAGGGGATAGCTAAAGAACAGTTTAGGCTACTACGCAAAGACACTTCAGAGGGCTGCTGTCAAGAAGGTAAAGGAAGTGAACCTGTTTCATCGACTACCGTGCTTTCCCCTCAGGGTCACACAAAGTAAGCAACCCTCTCTGTTTTTCTAAAAGGGTCTTTCATAAACTGAAGGGACCAAAAAGAAAGCTTCCTGTGCTTCCCTGGTACTTTCCTACTAGAGCGAGAGTCGCTGATAGTCTGTAAGTTATGAAGAATTTCTTCCCACGTGGTTGCTGTTTTGTAATACAGCATATGTGGCCATTATACGTTAAACCTTTACCTTTCCTTTACAGGCTATGTTTTACATTGCTTTCCATACTATATATTTGTCTTCTTTTTCCATGCTTAATAATTTATACTCCTTAATTTGAATTATTCTTGTTACCTACAAGTTGTCTTAAAATGAATGAAGATGATACTAAGGCATTGGTAGCAATGGCAAAAATAAAGGCCAAAAGCGCATTGTTTTTGTAGTGGATAATGTAAAAAATTGTTTTAATGGAATTCTAAAGGTTCTTGTAAGGCAAAATTAGAACGCTGTCTGGGTACAAGCATTTTATGTAAATATGCAATTAGGATATGTAGAACACCATTCAAGCATTATGACTGCAGAGGATATATATATTTTTAACTCTGAGATTAATAACCACAATATTGCTTACGTTAAATCTGTTTCGTACCATTATTTCCAGTGGTCAGGCTGATTCACTCAGAGTGAAAAATTAATCACTTAATCTCTCTGTGTCTGAGTTGTTAAGTTTTGAAATTGAAGCAATAATTTGGCATACCTGCTGCTTCTACCACTTTTGTTACAGCCTGCTGCTTTTGAAAGTAGATGTCCAGTTGTTTAGCAGCAGTATCTGTCAGACATTCATTTGGAAATTCCTGAGAAATGTTGAATTGCATGTGCATAGGCTGACTCTGCTTTGCCTGTGCAGTGCATCTAAAGCATACCAGATGCTGAACTAATTGATGAAAACGAAAATGTCGGCAGATGTTTGTCCAATCCTTTGTCTGCCTTGTCTATTTAAACTAGTTTTCCGTGGCTGTTGCTTACTGATGTGTTTGTACAACATCTACCACACTGGGGCCTTTAGACAGCACTGAAGTAAAGCTGATAAACAGTAATCCAGTGGAGGTTTTCCTCCCTAGGTGGAAAGCATCCATTTCCAGGCATATCGCCTGAAAGGAGCTTTGTGAGATGAGAAGTACCTGAAAGAAAGTTGCAATAAAACAGAGAAAATCGTTCTCCAGTTCTTTGGTGATTGTAGTATAAATGCCACTGGTGCAGTATTTACTAGAAGTAATTATTTTTTCAGTTGCTACCTTCTTCCCTCTAAAGATACAGTACGGATCTGGACAGATCAGCCAACATCAAAGCTTTTCTGAATCTTAGGCATGATGTCTGGTTGCAGATTATAGATACTAGCTGTGTAGAAATGGTAGCTGGAACCTCTCCAGCCACCAACCTTGTGCAAAATCCTGAACCTTTTGAATCCCTAGTGGATATTATATACTGACATGCTATCCAGGTACTAAGTTTGACAGAGCTAATAATACTATTTATATGTATAATTATTGAAATTACCCATACTCTTTTGGTTTAATGGTGTTCAGTAAATTGGCATGCATAATTTATACATCATTGCTGTCAACCATCAATCCAAATGTGCGACAGCAACATATAAACTGAATGACAGAATAAAGTGTTTATGAGTTTATTCAGGACAAGATCACCGTAAACTATGACACTGGAAATTTTCATATCATTATTTCAGTGTTTGTGTGAAATAGGATGCTGTCTATGGGATTTCATTTGTTGCATTACTATAAAACCTCTTCAATAAACAATTTAGGAGACAACAACTACAGTACTCTTCAAAAAGACCCTGGAGACAGGATTTATTCTGGAAGTCAGTGTTACCATTTTTGTTTCAATTTTTGCTATGGCTTAATTTCAGCCTCTTATTGAAATGTCAGTCATTTAATAATGAAATGGAATCCTAAAAATTTACAAATGGATACACCTTTGAGGCTCAATCAAGACATACACTAAGCAAACCAAATTCAACTGTTATCATGCTAATTTAGAATAATAATTGAGACTTTCCAACTATACATTTAAACAAGAAATGCTTAAAATCACCCTTGTCTTCACACATCTCAGTGTGCATCTATGTGCATGTATTGCCATAGCTTGGAATTACTTTAACATTCATGATATTAATCAAAATGGCAGGGTACATTACAGGTGATTCAAATGCCCCAATCTCATTACACGGGACTTGCTACACAGTGATATTGGTATTATGTTTTCATTTTTATTTTGAGAATGCAGTAAACAACTAATAATTCAAGATGTTCTAAATTTTTTTTGCAAGGTGCCAAGTGCTGAAAGAAGTGATTAACATGAAATGAGGAAGTCTATGAATAGAAGCAAAAGAGAAACTGCTGAGTTATTTTTGGCACTCTCTAATGAATAAATGGATTGTTTTCAATGTTCTGTCAATGAGTACAATGAGTTAAAACGCACTGTGAGTTGAAACATACTGCCTCACTTTCACTTGTTTTGAACCAAGTCTGTTAGAACAAATAACAACCACAAGTCTTCTAAAGAATTTTAAAAAAATCAATTTAATGCTCATATTCCCATAGATGCTAAAATTCATGGTTCTCATAGAAAGCAAGGATCTAATTGTACTTACTCAGTTAAACAGATTTTCATTAAAAATACGTTTTGATCTTATATGTGAATTTCCATGACTGAACACTAGGTCATAGCTAGTGGCTACTTATCAAGTTAAACATTAGTAGGACTTTTTTGTGACTTTAAAATAGCTCTTTGGCCACAAGTTATATCAGCAAAATAGCTTTCCTGTGATGACTGTTGATTTAAATCATTGAGAGATCACCCAGAGTGACTATTAACCTGAGGAAGGACATTCAAAGGATGTCTAAAAAGTAAAGACATCGGTCCAAATGTGAAAGCAATCATGGCACAAATGCATTTAGGATCAAGGTTGTGATGGCACATCCAGTAAGTATGGTGAGGATAATGCTTACCTCCTAAGTAATCCAAATAAAGCATTGCATTTCATGTCAGTGCCAGCATCCTGCTTTGAACAGGAGTTTGGACTACAAGACTTCCTGAAGTCCCTTCCACTCTGAGTTATCCTGTGATCCCAACCTTGGAAAGCATAAATGCAGTTCATGGGTTATAAGTGACAATAGCTAATGACTAGCACATTATGAATGTTTTTCACAAGCTTACTTATGTCTAGTTTCTTAAGTATTACCATTCTTACTGATAAAATTTGATTTACTGGGCCATATCAGATGTCAAAAAGAAAAGAGGATTGTACTTAAATAATGCTTAACCTTCTAGAGATGATGATATCATACTCAGTCAGTACTGAAGAAAAAATACAGATATAAAATGTGAAAGAAATTAAAGAGAAGAGTATAACTTGTATCTTTATACATAGTCCGGAGTAAACTTTGTCATGTCCCCTAATTATAAATTCCCGGTACAGTACCATATCTGCTTTCTGTTGAGTTTCATCCCATCTGACTTAAGAACTCAAGAATGTAGTTGTCTATACCTGAACTAAACCATCCTCTGCTGGTTTTATAGTCAGAAGAGGGCAACAGTCACTTTCATTGCATGAAGTATCTGGCCACCTGATGATGTAGTTCCTTCTCTCCTGGAATAGACATTCCAGGCATGCCTGCTTCTCTCCACTGAATGTGAAGTAGGTTTAGATGACCATCTCAGATGTTGACACCCACAATATGGACCCTGTGGATGCCCCTCAGCCTGGAACACCAGGCATAAAATGTCGTGCACACAACTGTGACGTCTCTGGGAAAAGAAACCAGTGATGTCAAAAGAACATTTTAGCAGCAAAGTTTGTGGCCTCTTGTTGTGTCTTCTAAGGTATTTCATATTGTTTGTGTGAGTGACAGGAAAAGGGACAGATTTGTATGCTAATTAGCTACTAGTAAGAGAAAGGCCATAGTTTTATCTGTATCCTGTTGAAAATCATATTTAAAGTTACGACAGTGTCCAGCTATGTCATTTATGAGTAAAACTCTGCAACACAGGCCATGTGATGTACTTGCTGTCAAATCCAAAGATGTCAACCAGATTCTACATGTGATGACCCTTCAGATGAACCCATTGCAAAAATAGGATTTAGTGTGTACCTGGTGTCAGCAGGAAAAAACATAAGGACAAAGCATAAACTTAGTGATATTTATCTGTTGTATCTAAAGACACACTTAAAACACTTTTAAGAGTGACATGAACAGGGCATAAAACCTTGTTCAAACATGCTAAAATGAGGAAGACTGTTGGTCAGATAGTACTTCAAGAAAGATGGTGTCAGGGTGCAGTGCAGTGCCCTCCCTCCCCAACCAGTCCTGTCCCGTAACCCCCAGCGAGGCGAGCTGGGATGGGATGTGAATGACGACCGGAGTCGGCCACAGCCTGGCCATACCCAGGCACCGCTGCAGGCCCTGGGCCTCGCCAGGAAGGCAGTCCCTGGGATGGGGATGAAGTTGGGGTCGGGGTGGGGTGGTATCTGGCTTATCGGGACCCAGTGCTGGGCAGGGTGCCGGGCATGGAGTTTCCTGTATTTCAGTTTGTACAAATTGCCTCTCATCCTGTCACTGGGCACCACTGAGAAGAGCCTGGCTCCCTCTTCTTTACTCCCCCCATCAGGTATTTGTTCACATGGATCAGATCCCCTGAGCCTTCTCTGCTCCAGCCTGGACAGTCCCAGCTCTCCTAGCCTCTCCTCATGAGACAGATGCTCCAGTCCTTTAACCATCTTTCTGGCCCTTCCCTGGACTCCCTCCAGTGTATCTCGGTCTCTCTTGTACTGGGGAGCCCAGCGCCGGACACAGCACTCCAGGTGTAGTCTCAGCATCATAGTATAAGACACATGTATTGAAGTCTCCATTCAATGGTGTTTCACATGAGAAAGGAAGCTACATGGAGGGATAAATGGAAATTTTCTCCAGACAGGCCTGTTTTGGAGAGAGAGTAGCTCTACTATTGGAAATTCTCTGGCATGTATCAGACTGCCTGACTACGTCAGCTCTTTTAAGCAAGAAAATATACAACAGGAAACATGCAGGACATGCAGGTGCAGTTCTTCACCAGCCAGGAGGAGGAGACACCAGATTTTTAGGTTGTATTTCTAATATTTTTCAGAGTTTATTTGTTTCTCAGGACCTCAGAGTGTCTAAATGGCTCAGTACAGTTTTCTGCTCAGCATTTTGGCACTTGTTTGTGTTTGGGTTTTTTTAAATAATAAATCTGATCATGGCTGAAAAGTTATTCATAATGTTTACTGTTAGTGTTGGAGGGTAAAATACATAAAAAAGAGAACACAGGTCTTCCACTAGACGAATTCTTGGCCTTTCTTCCACTTCTTATCCTACATTGTTGCTTTCCATAGCACTCTGAGGCAGGCTTTGGAAAATCTGTACATCCTTGCGGAAAAACAGTTGTAACTGTAGACAGTATTGATTCTCCAAGGTGCGCTGATACCTCTGATAGAAGTTATGCTGGCCTTAATAGGGTTTTAATGTCTGCATAAAAATGAGACTGAACTGGAGTAGGAGTATAATACATTTCATTTTTATGACTACTTTTCTCTGCCCTTTCAGTTGTAGGTATCCTCTCAGCAGCCACTAGTCAATGTCAAAGCCACGCTCACAAGACCTCTAGTCCCTGTTGCCCTTCAAAATGTAAAGGGTTCACCCAGTGTGTGGCACATGATGCATGGGTTCCCTTCCCCATCCCAGCAAAGCAAGAAATTTTCTTGTCCTTTGAAATTTGTTACTTCTAACTTTTACCTCTCTCAGGTAATGGAAGCATCACGCCCTTCTAGAATATCTCTAAGTAACCAAAGGGAGCACTGCCCTCTAAAGGTTGAAGGTGAGATAGAAGGCAGCTTTCTATATCCTTTAGTACATCTTTTCAGAGTTATCTTTGTAAAGGTGTTTTAGGTCATAGCCAGCACTTAAGCATGAAGTCTGAACACCTTGTATCAGCATGGTAAACAGTACTGGTGTAGTCTTGCCAGGTTTACGATCAGAATGAGTAATAATAATACAAAAATAATACACAAATTTTGTAGTGTTAGAAACCTGACAGAGTTTTAAGCTTATAATTTTTAGGCACATTAAGGTGGTTAAAAAAAAAGACCCGAGTGATATTTTCCATAGCTGCTACCCCAATGTTTTTTTTCATTAATGCCTATCTGCAATTTCAGATCTTCAAAAATCCAACACTAGGTTACAACAAGCAAATGCAGGTGATAAAAGTCAAAATGGATTAGTAAGACACTTAGAGGTTAGCATATGACATTGAAGTAAAAAAATTTTATGAGACCCTGAAATTTGAACTGCTACATTTTTAATGTATCAATAACAATTCATAGTAAGACAGATAGGCCTGCAAGGCTTCCCTACATTTCTGTAATGGATTATGCACTGGAAAGTCTTATTCTAAATAATCCAGTGAAAGATAGATTTTTAGTATTTTAGCTTTAAAGTCAGAAAACAGTTGCTCTGAGTTTAAATCACCTGCCCAAAAGACAAACCCACATTTTCTAGGAAAACAGTTTCATTCTTAAACTATGGATATAGTCTTGAATGTGAACCAAGTCATCTGAACAAAAGAAATCGGATAGAATCTCGAATTGCTGGAATGATGGGCTCAGTGAAATATAAATATAATAAAGAAAAAAATGAGTATAGCAAGACTGGAAGACAACTAGTAATACTTCCAAGTCCTGCTTACATACCAAATACAAAGCAGACTTCTCATGTGATAAAAATAAGAGCTATTTGGTTTGTTTGCTGGGTGAAATTCAAATTCTCTAAGTGTTGTGGTTTAGCCCCAGCCGACAACCAAGCACCACACAGCTGCTTGCTCACTCCCTCTCAGTGGGATGGGGGAGAGAATTGGAAGGGTAAAAGTGAGAAAACTCGTGGGTTGAGATAAAGACAGTTTAATAAGTAACACAAAAGCCGCGCACGCAAGCAAAGCAAAACAAGGAATTCATTCACTGCTTCCCATGGGCAGGCAGGTGTTCAGCCATCCCCAGGAAAGCAGGGCTCCATCACGTGTAACGGTTACTTGGGAAGACAAACGCCATCACTCCAAACGTCCCCCCCTTCCTTCTTCTTCCCCCAGCTTTCTATGCTGAGCATGACGTCACATGGTGTGAAATATCCCTTTGGTCAGTTGGGGTCAACTGTCCCAGCTGTGTCCCCTCCCAACTTCTTGTGCACCTGCACCCTACTCGCTGGTGGGGTGGTGTGAGAAGCAGAAAAGGCCTTGACTCTGTGCAAGCACTGCTCAGCAGTAACGAAAACATCCCTGTGTTATCAGCACTGTTTTCAGCACAAATCCAAAACATAGCCCCATACTAGCTACTGTGAAGAAAATTAACTCTATCCCAGCCAAAACCAGCACAATAAGACATAACTGGAGAATTTAAAAAAACAAAGGTGAAAAAGATCTTGCTTGCACTATTCTGGGGTACTGAAATGATCTTTAGCATTAAAGCTGCACTAATTTTCACACTTCTCCAACACACCTTTCTCTCAACATACTCCCCTGCTAGTCCTAATCCAGACTAGAAAAATCTTCCAGGAACTACCAGCCCTCAGGAGATTCATATGTATGCAGTCCTCTGCTCCTGACACCATGCTGGGAAGAAGAAGGGGCAGGGAAAGGAGCAGAGCATGCCTTCTGCCGTGGAGGTAACTGCCCAAAATGTGGGGAGGGCATATTTGCTGGGGAAAGAGAAGTAGCAGAGAAAGATGGTTTGGTCTGCAGCTAGGCCAGGCAGAGCAGTGGATGAAACCAGTGTCACCAATGTGGGACAGAATGGTAGCATCAGCCTCTGCTAGTATTTTATCAGTTGGTATTGGTATGATTTAGAAATGTAGAAATTAGTATGATTTAGAAATCATAGTGTGACCATCGTGTTGGTATGCTGGGCGTGACTAGGAGAGTAGCTCAAAGTCATCTGAGGATTTCTCTGAAGAGGAAGTTCCCACAGTGAGCCAAAATGGATTTAGAGCGAACGTTGCTGCCAGAATATCATAAAACCATCTCGATGCCAAGAAGGATCAAGTCCAAAGGATCAGATTCTCCTCAAGTACTGCCTTGTGGAAGACCGAACAAATGCCACTTAGGTCAATGGACTGATAAATGAGGGAGGAATTAATTTTTTCTATGAGGAAAGTAAGCTCATAGTGGCCAAGGTCTTGTCAGAGTTAGACTCATCTGCACTGAACTTCGAGGATGCCAGAGATTTTCACACCTATCCATGTTACTGCAGTACATTAAACTATTAGGCCCCAATTTTCCATCCGTAAAGGAAGTATTTAAAAACATATTTGAAATGAAGCCATGTGCAGTTTATTAATGTTCTCCCAGACAGCCCTGTGCCGTGTTCACTCTAAACAGCCAAGTGTCATTTTGGGCCAGTGGTTTAAAGGGCAATCTTTAGTTGCAGCTGCTATGTACATAGAGAGGGAAAATATTATATTTGTATTTTGATTTGTTTTGAAAAAGTCTGTGTATACTGTCTGAAAAAGACTCTGGAATGAGAAAAGGAGCAGTTTGTAGGGAAATTACAGCAGATAAGAGATAGGTCATGTATGGCTACTACCAGGATATAAGGATATCTTTTGCTTTTCACCAATTTACTATTAGTAAATATTTGCTATTACTAATTATTTGCTATTAGTAAATATTGCTGACCCTTGTTTTGCCTTTTTTTGAGCTATAGGCTATTTATTTCTATTACTTTTTTTAACTATAAGAAACAAATACATACTCTGTGGTATTGTGCATAGAAAATCTATCCTCAGGTAAAATTAACTTGGGTTGAAACAGCTGTCAGTAAAAGAGTCAAACAAAACTTCTGAATTATTAACGTATTCCTGGTATATTGTGGTACTAGAACCTCCCTTATATTTTTCAACCTCTGTGAAACATAACTATCTTCCTGTTTAGCTTTCTCTAAAACTTTTACAGAAAAAGAAAAAAAAAAAAGACCCATAAAAGCATGGTACAATTGGTGGAAATTTTGGAATATTTTCTCTACAGAACATTTTTTTAAAGTAATAAACCTGTGAGGTAGGCTGGAACCAATTTCTTCCCTTTTCTGTCTGCTCTGTGTGGTATTTGCATTCTCATAGAGTGTACATAGTCTGCTGAACTGCCCATAGCTTTCTAAAATATGAAGTCTGGCTCTGAAAGAAGTGTTCTGCATTAATAAATAAGGGTAGAATGGTGAAGCACAGATTTCCTGGCAGCTATAGGCAAGAAAACACGGGTTTGAGATAATCCCTGAGAAATATTTAACACAGAAATCCGGTTCTCACTTGAGAAACAGTGATAGTAAGGCAGGGCTTTCTGTCCTTTTGATTTGTATAAAGAATATTCCTGTCAGTAACTTTCATCAATTTCATTTGACTTGCATATTAATAATATATTCATAACCTCACACACTTGCTCACATGTCTTCCTGGAAAGGAAGCTCATCATTGTAGCAAAGATCTTCAAATGGTATAAGTTCACATAGCTTCACTAAAATCAATAGAATTACACTGTCAATGGAGCTACCCTTTTTCAAATTTTCAAAATAATATTTAGTTTTCTTTAGTGATCTTGGGAATACCTATTTGACTGTAGGACCTTGCTCTGCCTGAGTGATTTACAGTGATTTTCCTATAGTATGCAATGATTTTTAGGAGCCTGCCTGCAGCTAATTTTAATGAGAACTGTGGCTAAATCAATGTGCTCTGTCTCAAATATGCATATCTATTGAGTCTTTCAGTGTGTTCTGGGTTTTTTTGATATGGCTTTCTATCAATATGAAATGTGTATCTTCATTAACTACTCCCCGATTATGTTTAAAGTAGGATAAATGCCAGGAAATCAAAGGTTATTTCTATTTTCAGTCTAAGAACCAATTAATCTGAAGACCAGCACAATAAACAGTCTACCAGGTAATCTTATGAAGACCAGATGTTGTTCTGGAATTTGAGATACTGGACCAGCGATACTTCTTATACCTCTTCCTTAGCTTGACAAGCATGTTTACTGTATACTACTATATCCTTTAAGTCATTTCAAAGGCTTACAGAAATCTGCATGTGAAGAAGGGCTAGTTTATTTGCTTTTTTCAGTTAATGTGCTTGCACATGAAACAACTAAAACCAGAAATTTAAAATACAGTTGTGCAAATACTTCTAAAAGTTTAAGCCAACACATTTTCAGTCCTGATGCAATATTGGATCACATTCTGCTAGTCAGCAGTTTGACAGCTGTCTTAGAAACAGTCACAAAATTACAGTTCCTACTGTTGAAGCTTTGCATGTTTAGCTGACGATGCTGCTGCACTACCCCAGATAGTGTTTGGTCTATTACTTTGTTGTTTTAAAGGAGCGTATTTATAACCCTTCTGGCAATGGAATATTCCTTTTTCTTCTGTTGTAAAACTCATTGCTTGTTTATTCATACTATTATTTTTTTTTTCCAAATAAAAAAATTGAACTTAGTGAACAAAAATCTCCCCACTGCCATATAATTTGTATTTTTTTACTGAGTAAAGTAACTGCGTGCTATTTCTATAACTGATATGTCTTCAAAGAAAACCAATTTTTTCCTGGCTCAGAGACCGTATAATTTCCCAGCGTAAGTACTTTTGTTTGTTTTTAATAGAGCTAAATATATTTAATAATCATAGTAGCAAATGGTTTATATGCAATAAACTCACTGTGTACATTCCTCAGCTTATGCCTGCAGTAACCCGTTTCATTTTTGTTCATTTGTTATACTTCAATTTAATATCCTCTGTAAGCGTAATGTGATATGAGAAATTCCTTCTCCTTGTCCCAGTGTGACGAGAAAGTACACCCCAAATTTTGAGAACAGGATATTAATTTTGGAGGCCTCTTTTTTTTTCAATGCCCACAATACCACCAAATCAGGCTTGACTTCCCTATCTGGCCCCAGCTAAAGCTGAAGATTTCTATCTTTTTTTCCACACGCTTCTCCAGCTTCAACATGAAATGTGAGGGGTATCCAGACTGAGAACATCAGGTAGGCTTGTGGATTAGGGTAAGTAGGTGTGGAATTTAATCCCTTCAGAATGATAAAAGCAAACCGACTGAAAACTAACATTTCCTGAGCAGCTGTGGCAAGCCCAGGGCTGCCAGACAATACTGGGTAGCACCACAGCGTCAAGGAAGTAGGAGGGCTTCCATTACATTCAATGCTCTATGTTTCAGCCTCTTTTTTCTTTTTCCCCACTGAATGTGGGCAGTGTTTGATCACCCTGTCCAAGGTGATTAAGTCAACTTTTAGTGTTTAAAGAATTTGCATACCTAACTTTGCATTTGTAGAGTTTTCTCTGGCCGCAAAAGCCAAAATAATACATGTACCACAGTGCCTAACTTTTAGGAAGAAAAATTTGCTGCTATGAATATACAGTAATTTGTCTTTCCTCTAACCCCTGTTTGAAAGGATTGATCCTGATCTCTCCCTGAAAAGTCATGAGGTTACTGACTGTCTTCATTTCTGGCTGAATCCTGTGGGGATGAATCATTCTCAGCATTTTGCAGGTCCCGGTTCTTAATGAGTGGGCATTTACAGAGACTGAGCCTGCTCTGGCTGAAAACAGTGCCAAAATTCAAGTCAAATAATAGTGTGGAATGAAACCAAAGAGATACTGCATTCTCCATTCATGACTTTCTGCACTCTAATTGCTGCAGAGGTCATTTTGCTCGTTACTATGTTCTTTATCCCATTGTAAGACAGATGCCGTAATAGCTAATGTGGTCTTTGGTTTATTAGCTCCCATGAGACTTTTTTTCTTTACACTTTAATTCTCTATCTCATTGTTTACTTGAAGAAAGGACTAGCAAGGAGGCAAGACCCCTATAATTTTTCTTACATGCTTTCCTACTTTCTCTATGCAAAAGGTTTGTTAAAGAGATTTATTAGCTACCCTAAATAATATTCTAAGCAAGCATTTGGATCATTTCCGTAACTAATGTTTATTTTTATAAGCAGTAGTTTAATTTGACACTTTGCATAATGCATGCAATAAGGGTGCCATGTTTGATGGATAAATGCCTAGAAAAAATCATATTGCCTAATAAATAATGTTGGGTTTAGATATCCCACTCATTTAAGGCAAACTTGTCATAGTTTATTAACTGTACTAACTAGTGGCATGTTTATAACTGTGCATAAATAACATGAAGCATTTTTGAAAGATGCCCCTTTGAAACTACACAATATTACCCTTTTATTGTCATAGACTGTTAATGCCCCCTCTGTGGTGGGCAAGTTGCCAGTGCAGCTTAAACATGTACTAGAACATATCTTCATACACTGAACCTTTGTCCTGTCTCTTGGGATGAAAAGTATTGAGGCTAGGGTGGTTCTGTGTAGTAAGGCAATTAGTAGAGCAGCACGTTTGTAAAGATGCGAATCTGAATTTGTGTAGACAGTACGCCTGCTCTCAGGGTTATCCAGGTAGCAATGACTTTGAACTTGCTTGTGTCTCTGGACTTCCTCGCTCACGCTGCAGAGCACTCAGCATGGGATCACACGATCTGTTCTTCCACACAGTTTCTGGGGCTGAGTGCTAATCAGGATCGCATCAGCAGGCTTAATTTATAGTTAACACCTGCCTTACTGTTCCCTCCGTGACCAGCAGTTAATACATTGCTTTACCAAAGGTTACTCGGGCACTACACTATTTATTCAGACAAAGCATGCCTTTAATAATATGTGTTTAAGAAAGACTGTACACCTGGGATACTGGTAGTAGTGAGCCACATGTAGATTAATTTTCTTCCCATCTCTCAAAAGCTGTTAATATTTGGGTGACACAGTCTGTTCATTAAACTGTCCACCTATCCCTATTTCAGGTAGCATATCGTTTAAAGTTTTATTACCTCCCCACTCCTCCCTACCTCTTTTATTTCTCAGCTGGCTTCAGGCTGAACTTAGCTGTATGCTCTGCAATTACCCTATGGTGTTTAGTGGGAAATTGCTTACCTAGGTTCAATGTGACGCTTCGCTGTTTCATTTTCCAATGTTGTCTTTCAAATCTAGGCTTACTAGACCATCCTTAGGACAACAGATCAGTATAACCAGGCTGTGACTTATCCTCACTAATGAAAACATGCGCTTCTTAACAGAGCTGTGTTCTTAATTATGTCTTTGTTACCCTATATCTAACGGTCTCAGTTTGCATATATGCAGAATCCAGCAAAAGGTTTTTAAAGTCTTTGTTCTTTGGGTTTACCACCTTTACTACATTAAATTCAACCTTTCCCTCTTTCAGATTCTTTCATTTGCTCTTTTTCTTTCATTTCCCCTACATACCATTCCTCATCCATTCCTCATCCACTTCGGACAGTTTGTCTCATATTTCTGTCCTTTTTTCTTCTAATCTTCCTTTTAACTTCAAGCTGGCTCTCTTTTGTGTTCACTCCATAGCCTATTAACGTTGCTACCTCGTCCAGGTATTCTATCCAAATGAGACTGTCATGCTACCTCCTATACCACTTCCTTCCCCATATCTGCTTTCAACATCCACTCCTATGCAAAGGGCACAGGCCTTAGCATAATCATGACTAGAGCAACATGGCTAGAATGGCATGTTATATAGCTCTGCTCAACGATCCACTTTAATTGATAGGTTTTTGTTGCAATAATTTAGTTGGAATCTGTAGAGGATGGGAAAGGAAAGGGAATGTGTATTTTAAAGAGCTCTGATTAATAGAAGAAGGGTGTGTCTACCCTCTGTCTGAAACCTTCTCAGTGAGGAAAATGTTAGTCCCTTGAGCCAAAAAGGAGCTGCTGAGTTTTGGGACTCTGCTAGAGTGGAAGACATCGTGGTCTACAGCACACAGGACAGCTGGGAAAAAGTTTCTCGTTTAGTCATTATCATTCATTATCATTCACACACTGCCTGTAGCGGCTAACTTGCCCGCTTCCCTGCAAGCTACCCCAAAAATACACATCTTCCTGCATTCACAGGGACAGTATATAGAAAAAAGGTCCACACGTGTTCCCTTTTCTTCTGGTCTACAACCCATGGTAGGTCTCACTTGTTTTGCATTGCTGCTGTTACTCTAGGTTAATTATTTCCCACTCTGGGTAACTCCTTCAGATTATATCTTTATGCAGCATTGTGTATTTACACCCTCGTTATGTTTTTAATAATGCATTTCATTACAATTGGCAATTGATGGTTTTCATTACTGAACAAACTGTTAATTTACTGCTAACGCTGTTTTAATTGTTGGCTTAGTTTGATTTCCTTGATTTAATTCTTTCCATCTGTGAGGGAAAAAGTCTTTGTATTTGTGGTATTGTAAATTTTAGATTAAAATTGTAAATTTTAGATTAAACTTTAAATTTTTCTCAGGGGGCTTGTAAGAAAATTATTGCTAATTTTCTTAGTAATACATTTCTGACCTGCTCTTTTTTAGCGTGTATTTGTCTGTCCAAAATAGCTCATGGCTCACTGAAGACCTCAGGATAGGACAGCAGTGCTAGTAACACTATGTGACCATAAACATAGGGTTTCAAACATTACTCCTACCCTGTGTACAAGTCTAACTTGAAGATACTGAATATGATGCCTATATAGTATCTACTGTAGAGTTCATCTTTCTGAAAAGGTAGAAGTTCATAGAGACTACCTGGTATTTGCCATAAAATATAGTTTCTCCAGTAATTGTTTTTTTTTTTAATTATAGGGAACATGTGCAAATGCAATATCTTTTTTGTAGTCCTGTCTTCCATGGTTTTTATTGAGGGGAAACTGGAAGAGAGAAAGTGAATTTAGATCACCTTTCAGAACTGTTCTGGTGGCCAGAGTTTTAAGATGCGTGTTAGTCTTCTGTAGAGGATGCAACCAGTTGTTCTACACGTGACGTAAAGGGGCTGCAACAAGATGCATTCTAACTTTGCCCTTCCTTAACCCTGAAAGGCTGCAATATTCGGACATAGTTGAAGCTGTTGACTTAGTTTGGAACCTGCTTCTAGTCTGTTGTATGGTAACTCATGCCTGTTCATGGGATTTGAATTTCCAGTGCGCTATGCCAATTTTATGTTTGTGTATTTGTGTTGATTTTTGGCAAGTTACAAATGTTTTATTCCTCTCTGTCAGTCACATGGTGTGAAACAAAAATATCAAGAATAAAATCATAGCGCATATAGCAGAAAAAAGAGGAAAAGCAGTTTTTAGTCACTGTGAGGTAAGGGTCAGTTCTTGTACTTGGGAGTAAGTAGCTTCTCTCCATGTTTATGTAGTGACACTTAATCCCAATGGAGTCATGTGAGAGAATTTATTGTTTCCTCTCAACTTTTAATGGGACCTAATCAAACTTGAGGGTAAACCAACAAAGCACAAGCCTGTCTAGAAAGAAATAATAATTCTTAGTCACTCTAAGGAGGGTAGGCACCCAAAGGGTGGGGGCTAATAGTGGAAGGGGGCTTAAAGAACCACTTTTGCGATACCTAACCCAGGAAGGGATATGTGGAGGTAAAAAAGGGGGGTGCTGTCTTAGACCTGAGAAGAAATGGTCTAAGTTGGGAACATCTGTGGACCAAAGCCTTGATCTGTATTATGCAGATGCTTATTGGCCTCAGGATCTAGACAGTGATGTTATAATGACTCTACTGTGTGGAGGTATTTTGGCATGGGTTGTATTTATTACTCCAAAATATAAACCAATACATAAAAATAAGGGAAAAAAAAAGTCATGACATACCTTACTAAAAAAATGATAAAGCGTTATACCTGGTTGAATGCATAGAAATGAATATACATGACAGAAACATCCTTACATAAATGTGTTAAAAATTTAGTTTCGTTTTAACATTAATAGGTTATGGGTAACCATTGTAAGTGGGCTAACACAGTCAGACATGTATTTCCAGCAGCACTGGTAGCCTGCAAAATAAAAGCATATCAGAACCATCATCTAGGCTTTTGTGCTGCCAAACAACTAATTTTGCCCTACCTTTCTGGTCCCACTGTGTCTAACCTGCCTTAGCTTTCCCAGCTCAGTGCTGTTCCTCTGCCTCGCTTGTCTTGCTGTGGAAGGTCGTTTGTCCCAAAGTATCAGGAGGATGAAGCAGTGCTTTACTGGAAAATCATCTTGGAGTCCTTCTGACTGGCAGGATGAAACGTGAGAGCTAAGTTATTCATAGGGTAGGAAGAAGAAGTAGATCCATCCTGAAACAGAAAGGCTCTCTCTGCCCTACCTTCCCTTGCTGTGACTGTGTTCCTTCCAGGGAAGTTATGGAAGTGCCGTCTGCTACCTTACCTGGTTGACTGCCTGTCTCCAGGGGTGGGGACCATCAGCTAGTGACCTTCATGTGCCTGCAGAGTCTTACAGGAGAGGCAGTCCTTTGAAAGCAGGAGGGAAAAGAGCTTCTTGGACTTCCTGCAGCAGCCCTGGCCAGCTCCTCTTTCTGTAGAAGTGGGCAAGCAAGGACAGCGGGTGGCCACAGGCTCCCCTCACCCTCCCATGAGCATTAAAAATACGCACCTCTCAGTGACTCAGCTTGCTCGCTGGAAAAGCTGGTTGCCACCGCCCAGGAAAAGGCATCCTTTAAGCGGTATTTTTTTCACTGGTGTTAATAACTATTATCACTGCTGTACGGATGTCTACCTAATCTTAAAACTATGTGAAAAGCCATTGTGCCTTTCATATTCTTGAGCACATATTGACTGTGACCTGATGGAGAAAAAGACTGAACCTCTGTTCTGCTCAAGAAACACTGAAGGTATCTTGAGACATTGATTATGTTTCAGAGCACGTCAAAGCAACATTGGAATTTTGCAAAATGTAGCTCCCTCTGGTGATGTGGATTAAAATAGGTACTAGGAGGCAACAGGATAAGACGTACAATTCTTACTCTACCAATCTCTAATTTAGAAGCTATTTGCTTACAGCAATGAACACCCATTTTGAAATGCAGGAAGTGTGATATATTTTATGCAGAACTCCTTATAACGTCTCTTAAAATCTCCAAAATCTGTCAAAATTAGTTGGCATTCAATCACAGCAGTGATAGTTCTTCAAAATTAACATGCAGTTTAGAAACGTGATATCTCATCCACTGATTATGGCATTTTGATAAATTTTAGAAAATAAGCTATCTAGAGGATGAAATCCCCTTTAGAGTGCTTTTCCTGAGTAGTTTACAGTGAATATTGGAGAATATCTCTGATAGAGTGATGTGATTGTAGAAAAGATAGACCAAAAGCAGGAGAAAAAAAAATAGTTAAGAGATTTTATTTGCTTCTGTGGGTGTATAAGTTAAAGTTTCTACATTACAGCAATACTGAACTTTTGGAATAAGTAATGCTGGATTTGTTACACTCTGCTGATATTTCATTGGCATCAGCTGTGCTAGATGGTATAGTTTCATTCTTGGCGTCATAATTGAAATCATGTTATTAAATTCTGAAGAGTGAATATGTAAAAATTAAATGATATGCAGCTATTATTTATCAGTAATTCCTGATTGAATTTGCTCCATTTACAAGTAATACTAGTGTTTTTCTAACTATCAAATCTACAGTCTTGAGGCAGTCTTAAGTTTATATCTAGCTGGGGCTTCATTCTCAAGTCTATTTGAAATTTTTAGAGGAAGTTGCATGAAGAGGAATGCAGTACACAGAATTTTTCAGCCTCTCACTTGATTTTATGCATGAACAGGAAAGGAAGTGAAGTTTCAAGTGAATTTCATAGAATCATAAAGGTTGGAAAAGACCTCTAAGTTCATCGAGTCCAACCGTCAATGAAAAACCAAATTTCTTGTGAATAAAACAGATTAACTTTAAAAGAATGAAAATCTCAATTTTTTCCTGGGTGGGGTTTGTTGTGGTTTTTTTTCTAATGTTTGCTGTATTTAAGTAGTTTGTATATGCTATGGACTGTCTTTTAAATACAGAAAGATTAAACAGGTAAAAAAAGAAGGATAAATAAAAGTAAGGATGGAATTGACATTGATGAAGCGTGAAGGAGTTTAAGGAGATATCCAAAGACAGGCAAGTTTCAAATGAAAAAAACGAGACACCATAGGATAAAAATAAGCATAGGACATTTCAGGAAGATAAAGCTGGAGGATCTGGATGATATTTGAGGGGAAAAAAGTCAATCTGGAATTCCGTCTTCATAGTTTTTAACACCAACTTTAATTTTATTAAATGTTGCCAAGTTCTAGGGAAAATAGGTTAAGCTTTACAGTCTCTCCAGAAACTGGGTTTTGCACAAACCTTTTGTCTGTTCCAAGGGAAACTCCTGCATTTTGTCTCCTGTTGTGTTAAACAGATATTTGTAAATCACTTAGAAAATGAAAATTGCCAAGTACTTGTGATATGATTCCCCTTTCTTTCTGCTTGGCTATGTGATCAAGCATGCGATTCCATTGTGTTTATCATTTGAGGACTTGTGTAGTCCCAACACAGATATCTCAGATATATCAAACTGTGCCTCTTTCTCTAGCAGGGAACTGAGGATGACTAGTTCAGGTGTAGATGTCTATGGTGCATATGTCTCAATTTAAGAGAAATTAATTCTATCCAAGTAAGCTATGTCCAAACTTACAGAGAAGGACTTACACTGAATATGGAACAGATGTTCACCGGTGCCCAATTTATTTTGGTTTTGCCTGAAAAATTCTTAAAGTAGTCAGGTTAGTGATTGTGTCTTTGGCCATTTCATTGGTTTCCAGTGCCTGCCCTTTTAGTTTCTAATTAAAGCATGGTACAATATCTATTTTAAGGGAGACAGGTATTTTCTTTTCTCATATTAAAATAATTTGTGGTACATCTTCTATATAGTAAAAGGCAAAAGTATACATTTTCTAATAAGGAGACGTGCTGTTTACTTTGAATAAGCAGATAAGTTATTTAAAATATGAAAAACGTGTCCACATTGTACTACTGTCTCAACTGAACTGTGGGATCTATTAGATGACCTGTATAATTTCCATTGACATTTATGCATATTGAAGAAGTCATCAGTATATCCTTGTAAGAGAAATATTATCATGGAACTGAAATAATGCATGATTAGATGAATACACTATTTCTGAATTGTGACAAAACCAAAAATTAAGGTCACTTCTTATTTTCTTTGGGTAATTTATTATAAGTAAGTACATTGTCCAGTTTTTTCCTGTATGTGGTTGGGTCAGAAATGCCCTGAAACAATCTTTCAGGCACTACAATAATTGTTCAGTTTGTTATCAGAGGGAAGACATCTCTACAAACATTAGAAGATAAAAATTTGGGTATAGGGGTAACTTGGGTCCATTTCAGTCTCAAAGTTGGAGCTGGATTTTGGGAAAAGTTCAATTACAAGACTTTTTCTTTTGTGACTGTTCTGACTTGAATGGGGTTTTTTTTTGTTTTGTTTGTAGGTTGTTGTTTTTTCTGTCCTTGAGCTAGATTTACTTTTTTTTATTTATTTGTAAGATAATGATAGGACATGCATCATGTCAAATTAAACACACTTGGGAGTCTTTGTGGACTACGTGATCGATCTTATTATCATACTGGCTAAGACTTCTGCTAATTACAATTATTTTGTTCATTTTGAGGCTAGGAATCTACAAAAAATACTATGAAGTATTGAGCCTTGCTCCACATACAGCCAAAATGTTCACTGAGTGAGGGAGGAGAGAAATCAGCACAAAAGAGCTCTTGTGTCACTTTATGATTTTCCAATAAACAAAAGGTCGAATTTCCTGTGAGGCTCATACCAATTTGCTCTCATCTCCCAGCTGCAAACTCTAATGTGTTGCTGTTGCAAAAAAGTTAAGATTCCTTAAATACTTTTTGAGGAAGAATAAGCAAGCCTAGTGGAGGAAAAACAGGTTATGCTATATATATACATATGTATGTATCTTTCTTCTGTAGAATATTTTTCCCATAATCTTGGAAGGCTTATGCCCTCTCACTTCAATTTTATTTTTCCATTTGAAGGCTCTTTCTGCCTTCTGATGACTACCCGCTGACTAATGGGCTGCTAACAGAGGTCATGGACAAGAGTTGTAATGTTTTGAGTATAGCCTCCTCAGTGGGGTTGTGATATTAAAGTTATAGTCTATCTCCAAGAAGACCATTATCATTATAAAGTAACTCACATCATTAAAGAGAAGCTCCATGAAGACCATTATCATTATGTGGTAACACATCATTAGACAGTATCTTTAGCTGCACAGCCCATTGAGGAGGGTACAGTCGTAACATGACAGCTCTCTGGAGTGACATAAGTCAGTCTGGCCATTTATTTCAGCAGGGGTTACTTATGTCTCAGTGATTCCTCTTGGCATCCTTTCTTAGCTACCAGTTGTTAAATAGAAGGAATTGCTCTAGGATAAGCCCCAGGGCTCTTTGAAAAAAGAAAATTCCCACTGGAATTGGAGTACTCCTTTCAGCAGAATCCCTGCTTGGTTGCAAAGGGTTCAGACCTGTCATCTCTGTGCCAAAGTGACCAGCCAGAAAGGGAAATACCTCAGGTGCCTGCACGTTGCGTATGGATTTCACAAGAGGCATGCACTGTGGTGGAAACCAGGTAGGCACTGAACATATGAACCTATAGCTATGAAGCAAATCTGTTACTCAGTTGTCCTGGTTTCGGCTGGGATAGAGTTAATTTCCTTCCTAGTAGCTGGTGCAGTGCTGTGTGTTGGATTTAGCAGGAGAATAATGTTGATAACGCACCCATGTTTTAGTTGTTGCTGAGCAGTGCTTACACTAGTCAAGGACTTTTCAGCTTCCCATGCTCTACCGACCGAGAAGGCTGGAGGTGCACGAGAAGCTGGGAGGGGGCACAGCCAGGACAGCTGACCCCAACTGGCCACAGGGACATTCCATACCATGTGACGTCATGCTCAGTACATACACTGGGGAAAGCTGGCCGGGGGGGGGCCGCTGCTCGGGGACTGGCTGGGCATCGGTCGGCGGGTGGTGAGCAATTGTACTGTGCATCACTTGCTTTGTATATTCTTTTATCTTTATTATTATTTTCCCTTCCTTTTCTGTCCTATTAAACTGTCTTTATCTCAACCCACGAATACACTTGGCTGTCTTATTTATGCTATCAGGTAATGAAAGTAGCTTAGTTATCCAGACTTACAATAGGCTGGGGAGAAAACTAGACCCATGCTACCCGTACAAATTGTGTAGTGCTGAAATAGGAAAGGGTAGAAAGGTCACACCTATACTTCAGGAATCAAATTTAGATGCTCCAACACACTTACTTTTCTCTTTTGACTGTATAATCCTGCCCTCCTCTCTTTAGGTATACTGAATCAAAGCTAAGTTTGTTGCCTATCATAGATACAGGAAGCATTTCTCTTATCAATCTATATTCATGACCATTGTCATTATGTTATATTCGTAAGTTATGTCTTGTATATTATTTTGCACCAATATGCTGTTCTTCATTAAAACAATGTACTTCATAGTCTTAAAACACGTTCTTCTGTTTTGTGTCCTTTCAGAAATTCTAATATGTAAAAACCTTTAACTACCCTTTTACAAGAAAACATTTTTATAAGAGAAGTCATTAATTTTCTGCCTTCTTTCTGGATAAGGAATTAAAGGACTTTAAAAATGAAATGTGCGTATTTTCAGAGAAGAAACTTTAGAAAAGTTCCAAATATCTGTTCCATAACATGTTTTTGAGAGCCAGTAGAGGGTGCATTTTCCACAGTGTTTTCCACAGCACAGTTTATTTGGAATTCTAATTAAGTATGTAAATAGAACTAGTTTGTAATAAATATATTATTTTAGAATAAACTTTCAGGAAAACAGAGCAAAATCTTTTCATAAGATGATCAGGCCATCCCTTTTTAAGCATTCCATCTTAATTTTACAATAATAAAACACCAATTGAGATATTTTCTGTTGTTCTTTTATTCTTTTTGCACGCAATGGCCTAAAATGGCTTCCACTTATAACATGGCCTGAATACTCGAGCATAACATTCGTAACATCATTACTTTAGCAACTTTGCAGTATATATGAAAATTGAACAGGACAGAATAAATGCCTTCCTTTTTTAACAAGAATCACTTGGTAACAATTGGTGTGCAGATTAAAACAGAGATGTCTCAGTCAACTTTAAATATAATGTGACATTTTTCCTCCTCTTTAGATTGTCAAAATTGAAACGATTCACAGTCAGGATGTGGTAGGTGTGCTGCAACGTATTTTGGGATATGGAAGAGTCTCTGAAAACATACAAGCTACATGATCTTCATACCAACCCCAAATACCACAGTGAACAGAGAACCTGTAATGGCAAGCCTAGTGAAGGGACATATACAGTTATTTATTCCTGACTACGGTTTTACCTCTTGGGAGCAGTATGGTCTATGGAGCTACTATTCATTTTCAAAATGTATCAAGCAAACAGGTTTCAGCATCAAATTCCAGATTTCCTTTCTATTTTTTCCAGCCTGGTTTTCACATTTTGCATAATTATAGTGAATATTTAGTACTCGTTTTTCTCTATGTCTTCCAAGATAGTATCATGCTTCAAGAGTTGGTATGCGTATTCCTCTTTCATAGCAGATTAAAATAAGGTCGTATTAGCTACACAGCATAGTGTGTCACTCCGCAGCCCTTGCACAAATCCTGGGGCCTGGAAGCGTAAGCATCTTTAAATGAACAGTCCTTAAACAGCTCACTTTTCCTTCCTCAAAAGGAAGGAAATACCTTTCTGCCAGCTGAATTAGTGCTGCTAAGGGACCCCTGAGAAGGTCGGTGAAAAGCTGGTGCAAGCAATGAGGCTGTCTTTATGGAAACTGTTCCCACATCCATACGGTAAATGAGAGGTCCTTGCTGCACTCAGCAAAGATGAGACACGTTTACTCTGCGTGGGAGATCTTCTCACCTCTGAAGCTATAAATAGGGGTGTAGTATTAGCAACTAATATGCATCTGTCTCACTGTATGTATGTCTTTCTGTAATGGTTCCATTTTCTAGATGATGTTTACTTAACTCTGTTTTGAGTCGCAAACGTTCTCCAGAGGTCATTCAGAAAGTAACTTTCAGAGACAGTCACTCCTAATATGTTTTCTTCTGAAGATGTACTTCTAACATATTTCTGAGCTTTCTATTTCTTCTTACTCACTTGGGAGTTTTTAAGAATGTAATCTTTTGGTGTTACTGTTTTTTTCAACATAGAAATATGAAGTTTAGGACTCCCAATGTCATTTTAACACAATTTGTAATATAATTAATTCTCGCTGGTAAATCCCAATGGAACTATATTCTCTTAGAAGATAGTTCTCTTAATCTCTGATTAAACTGATAATTTCTGATGGATGTCTAAAGATTTAGCATTACTGCCAAATTCTGTGGTGTTGATAAGAAGAGCTTTAATTTAAGGAATGAGAGGAGAAATTCAGCAATGACTGCATAATCTCTGCATCTAGTTTAGGATACAAGAAGAGAAAATGAGTGCAAGATCAATAAAGTAAAAAGGAAGTGCTAAATTTACTAGATCAGTAGTTGGATAAATAAAACAGAGAGTTGAAGTGCTCTGCCTATTTCCTCTAGAAAACTGGGTCATAAAAACTTACCAGAAATATGTTCTGATCGAAGCCTGAAAAACAAAAGGCCGAAACGTGAAGTCAGGATGCAGGATTTCAGATGGGATCAGAAGGGTGAGGTCGACTTTGTGTTGAAGGACTGTTATGTCCATACTCGGAGCGAACTAGTGAATAGGATGTGCTGGGTATGGGAGGTTGTCTTGCTAGTTTATCTGTGCCCTTCTGGGTCCAGTACATTTTTAGTTGGCTTCTGGTCCTCAGGAGGTAGGCAGTAAGGGAAGCGGGGGGGCAAAGTAAAAGGCAAAAATCCTTAAGTAATGGGGCGTCATTAATTCTGCTGCTCAGGGGGCAACTTTTTTTTTTAGTAAAAAACAACCAAGGGTTGTTGTCTGGCTGAGTTGTGTTTATAAGTGACCCAAGAAGAGATTTCAGCTCTGAAGCCCAGAAGAAGTCAGATTTGCCCCAATCATGCTGTGTGGTAGGGATATCTTTAGGGAAAATAAAGATATGGTACATACCTTCCTTCTGTTAAGGAAGACAGAAATAAAGAAATGTGTTGGAGTAAAAATTTAAATTATTACTGATTGTGGAGTAGTGAGAAGGATGAATAAAACAATCTCTTTAACATCAAGATTGCTTTGGGGAAGCATAGTGGGAGGAAAGATTTTGGTGTTTCTCACAGGACAGATCTGAATACAGACATGAATCATCTGTAGTGTTATTAGTAAGATAAATATTGGGAACTGTTTCATTCCAATATGTCAGTGAAATATCTTGACTTTCCTGAAATATATTGTATACTGCTACTATTAAAAGTAATGGTAACCCAGTTATGCTTGCAAGTGGCAGCCAAGAGATTTCTTCACTAAATTGTCAATCAGTTCTATAGGTTTTATTTTTTAAATATTTTATTTTCTGTGACTGTTGCCATGGTAGTATCTAATTGAGCAGTCGTTAATTCATTCAGCCAAAATTAAATGGAAGGATAAATATTTTCAGAGAGACAAAATTTGAAAAATGAAGGAAATTAACTTCTGCGAGCAGATGAACCGTGAAGAACCAAGACCTCAATAGGAGAGACACAAAAGTAAACAGGCCTGCTGGTTGCATCTCAATACAGTTCAGGTTCTGGAACAAATACAGATTAAAAAATATGAAATACAAAACATTAAGGGGAAAACATGCTGAAAGTTATGTGGATGTATTTTACGTAATGATTTTATAAACGGAGTTCTATTGCATGCTTGCATCCTTTATTTGGATTCACTAAAGCATTTGATATAACGTAATTAGTGAAGCATGAGAAGACAGGGATTTAGTAGAGCAATCGTAAAGCAGTTAGAAACTGAGTGAAAAGCAAATATTAATGGATAAATTAAGAGAATCATACGTTCATTAGTGGGGTTCTTCAGGAATTAGGAACAGCACTATTTAATATTACAATATTTTTAGTATTAAAAATAGGAATGTACAGGCAAAATTTGCTGTTGACAAGGTTATTACATGGAAAGACCTGCATGATCTGTGATAAGAAGGAAATATCTGAGGAAGAGAAGTCTCTGGTTCCTCTGAGCAACACGAGGATATTTGTGCTACCAGCGTGATGTAGCTCTGAGAATGGGAGATGTGACCCTAGGATGTGACTAGGTACCGTATTAGTAGAGAGGTATTTCTGCCATTGTACAGGGCACTGGTAGGCTCCCACTGGAACACAATGTACGGTCCTTTTCACCCAGTTTCAAAAAAAGGAGACTCAGACTAGGAGAGATGCAGAGTAAAGCTACTAGAGTGACTAGGGATAGCGAATATTATAAAAGAGGAAAAGGAAGGATATTGTCTTAGACAACATGGAAAAAAATGAGGCTTTAGTATTGGTGTCTAAAACTGCCACAGCAGGAAAAACAAAATGGGAAAAGAGCTAAGGGAAAATATCACTAGAGAAGTAGTTAGGTATAAGATGGCTGCAGATAAACGTATGTTGAAAATGAAGAAGTGTTTAACTGGCAGAGTCACAAGATGCTGGAAGATAGTCTCCCACTGGGAGTCACGGGGGCAAAAAGTTAATTAGTTTTAAGATGGAGATTAATCCTATTTTTGAACAGACTCTGTGATATGGCCACCTGAAATAACAGGGGATTGGACTTTGTTCTGCAAGTTTGCTTTACAAGCCAGGTTCCAGCGGTCCTGTCACGAGTCTTGCAGAACCTGGTATTTTCCTGAAATCTCAAAGGGCTTGTAGCAATGTGAAAATCTATTCTTTCACTAACTACCTACTTCTAATGATTACAGTGAACTTGAAAATGTGAACTTCAAGGGTGCAATACCTATGAAGAAAATAAGGCCACATTTACATATATTTTAATACTTGCAAGATTTATTGCACTAATATCTAGGAGCTGGAGACAGTGAATTGCAGAATCTGAATGCTAATTCTTTATTGACTATCAAATACCGCCTTTGACATCTTCTTATTTCAATTCCTATATATACTTCAGGCTGGGTATTTCAGAGCTTGACCTTCATTAGCCCTCTTCTATTTTTTATGTGGACTCAGCTTATCCTTAATCTTAAATCCCTGTCAAAAAGGAAATGTATCCCTCTGCAAACTATTTACACCTTGATCTTGTTCCTGCAAAAACTTACATGGGTCATGTCTAGTGTATGCCAGTGAAAAATCTGTCTATGAATAATCAATTATTTCAATAGGGTTGCTGACAGGAAAATTAGCACTTATGCATGTGTACGCAGAATTATGACCCTGATTTGGGAGCTCGTGTGAGCTCCAGGTGATGTGCAGACCTGGGGAAGAACCTTTCACGAAAGATGGAACCATTCCAAGGAGATGGCTGTGAATCAGATCAATGATCCTCTTTCTCCCATCTGAAAACTGTAGTTGCATATGCAGTGAAATACTTTTCTACAGTCCTTAAGAGATATTCTTGGCTTGCTAAATGGGAAATGTTGTGCTCCAGTGCATTTCAAGCCTCCTAAGTGATGTGCAGTGGTACCATATGGAAATGCCTTTTAAAAATCCAATCAAAACAATTGATTTTTCATAGACAGGGCTCAGTTTGTCATTGAGTTACATTCCTCACAAACTCCTCCGAAATGTAGCCTGCCAGTAAAATACGCAGAATGATTACAAAACCACTATCAGTTTTGGTTGTGATGTTTATTTTTGCAACCTTATGTTGAAATGTTTTATTTTCTTCCAAGACTGAAGTGCCAAGGAAGAATATTATTGTATTCTGTAGCTGCCCACTAAACCCCCAAAAACATGTGGGTAAAGTTCCAGGCTTTACTGAATACCCTTTCCTAGCTATGACTCATCTACAAATAATAAAAAAAGATTAAAACATCTTTCTAGGTAGATGTATTATAACAGAAAATGTATTATAACAGGACATGTAATGTTATACAAATCCAACCTTATCATAAAATCTAATAATAGGATTTATATTTTTAAAGATAAACTGATTTAAGGTAAAGTAGTAATTGCACTTTCAGTGGCTTCAGCAGGATGTCTTTGGTTTGCATTTTGTTGTGGGTTTTTTTAAACTGTTTCAGCTTTAAAAGACAGAAATGCAGATGAGTAACAGAAGTTTTGTATATACTAAGGAATGGATACATAGCAGATGAAAATCGGTGTAACTCCAGTGAAACTAAGGGGGCTTTTCAAGCTCCAAAAATCAGACAAAACCAAAATTTGGCCTATTATTTTTACGGCTTTTTTAAATGGGCTTTCATAGACAGCTCAGTTTTCCATCTCTTTTTTTCAATAGCCCTCATCAATTCACAGATGGTTGACAGACATGCTAGATAATAAAAGAAGTGTATTTTTTATTAAGTAATTGTGGCTATAATAATGGTATTCGCTGTGATTTTACCACTGAATGCTTAAGTCTTACAGCCTGAACCAGCTAGCAATGAACACCCTCGCACGTCACTTTGCTCAGAGCCTTCCTGATTTTGGTGGTTGTCAAAACAGACACGCGAGATTCTGCTGTGTGGGCCCAGCTGCAAGATTATTGCCAAATATTAAAGCACTTTATTAAAACACTTCACTGTTTTCTGAATCATGAGCATCCACACTTGGTTGTTTATTTAATATCAAAATCTGATTTTTTCATTCACATGAAATACGCATATCTAGAGAGGGTCCTAGAAGTGTGATCAAGGTGTCTGTATGCTTTGTGGTGTGAATGGAATGGCACCAATTCAACATGGTAAGTATTTGTATTACATGTGGATTTTTAGAAATTTAAATCGGAAAAATGAGAGTTCAGTCCCATTACAGTACATTATTTTTAGATTTAGCATTTATTTGCCTGCTCTTTGGTACAGGAGAAGTATTTTAGGAGTTTTTTTTATAATTGCTAAGTTTGAATACTTGTTCTTTGTTCTCTTAAAAAAAAACAAACCAAGGGAAGAATACTGTTGAATTATTTAAGACAATGAAACTGATTTAATCTTAGCTGCAAAATAGATTGAAATATACGGTGACATATGTAAACTCAAGCCAGCAATAATTTTCTATCTGTTTTAAAATCAGCTGAAGTTAAATAGATTACAGGCCCAGGTTTGACTCTGGATGTGGTGGGACCAGCGAAGACGCAGGCATGAGAATATGGCTGTAAACAGCAAAATCTCTGAGTAGAGACAGAAAAATAAATGTAACAGATAGAGGTTTTAATTATTTTTCATCTTAAATGCTGGATCTGATTTTTTTAATCAGAATTTGGTTTGGCACAGAGCAGAGGTTACCATTAGATTTCTAAAAGGCGATTAAAAACCTGTGATGCTAGAGCCAAATCCTGAGTTCAGTGACATGGTTACTCCCCGAGAGTTTAGGTGTGTCCCACGTTGAGCTGTGACCCATGTGGTTACCCGGCATCCACTCTTTCACCTGTTTAAGAGAGGGTGGCACTCAGCACACGGTTTAGCTTTTATTTCTTTCTGCCGCAACTGTTTTGGTTTTGTTCTGAAATGCTCTGAAAGCTGAAGAACAAAAGCAGAATTTGAGTCTAGGGAGAGCACTAGGGTTTGTAAGATTTTAATCATCCATCTCACTAGCATGTGTTCCAGTGAAAGAACATACAAATGGAGCTTGCTGAATAATGTCTAGGATCAGCTGCCCTTTTCCAGCAGGAATTGACTTAACGCGCCAAAGGACGAATTTTCGACATAAAGTTTATAGTCACACTGACAATGTCATTGTCATTTTGCTTCATTCTTTTGTCTCTTATCTTTTTTTTTAGTTGATAAAAACACAAGGAAGAGAAGGTAGAGAATTTACTGAAGAATTACAGCTAGAAAAAAAATAATTGAATCAAGTTACAAAAGGATTGTGTATCCCACGAGACAGTCCTCCTCCTGCCTGGTTGTATTAATTACTTCCTCCATAAGGAATGCCAAACAATAACTATAAAAGCAAAACCAGTCCCTCTATTTTGATTGGGATATAGCAATCCTAGCAGGATGTTGTCATACCTATCTTTTATTCGTAAAAGCTGGCAGTCATTCCAGACAGTGCCAGTATAATACACAAACACATGCAGGAATTACTGTTAGATATTAACTGTGTGTATTGAATGCTTCGTTGCATATGTTTAAGAGTCTCATGAGAAAAATCTCAGCGTATGCACAGAAATGACATGTGTTGCCACCACAGCTGCTACAGTATTTTCACACTTTAGCGTGCTGTCTCATGGCAATCAGGAAACTATTATTTTGTATAAGAAATAAAGAAAACTTGAAATGGCGGGTTTTGTTAACCTTCTGCACTTTGTAAAAAAACAAACCCCACACCCTAATCCCTGCAATCTACCTCCAAAAAAATCAGCCAGCTATACATTCTCCGCTGTCTGTCTCCCAGCATATCATTCCTTCTCACTTGACAAAAACACTGCCTTTGGCTTTTCGTAAGAGCGGAGCGTAAGATGTTGTGAAATCTGGGATCTAAATGATATGGAACCAGATTTGCCAATGCAATGCCAAGTTATCACATTTAACGTACATGCTTAGAATATGTTTTCACAAATAAACTTAAAGAAATACCCAAGCAAAAGGTGCTTTAACTGTTTCTCAATTGCAACTAGATGGCCCGATACCACAAAGAAGGACTGACACGGTGATGTTGCTAAGATTCTTTTACCTCCCTCTAAATGCATTATAGTGTATTTGCATATTTAAGTTTCAGAAGAATGAGCGTCATAAATGCATGTACCCAACAGTATTTTTATAGTATACTTACGAAAAAAAAATCTATGTTGCTTTAGAATCTGATAATAGGCTCACTTCAAAGCCCAAAACTGAGATCCAGTAGCAAGAACAGAGACTGAGCTGATAATCTGAGGAACAGGATCCTCTCCATAAAGCAGAGACAAAATTTCCCCGCATTACTTCTTTTCAGTACGGTGGGATCACAGCTGTTAATCCGTACATGGCGGCTTCCCAGGTAGGAAGCTAAATGCATCTGTGCTCCCACCCCTATTCCCAAAGCATTGCTAGGGCCTTGGCGCAGGGATCCCGGTATGTGTGTGCAGCAGCCTTCCTGTCACTCCTCTCCCCAGTTAGAGCCCCTCCTGGTTGGAAGCTGATTTTCCTTCAGCCTCCAAGAGCACCCGGAAAGGATTTGGGGTTTCCCTTGTTGTAACGAGCTATGAATTTTCTGTGTGAGCCTTCAAAAAGTCTGCCTAGTATTCTGCTGCGCGAAGCATCGATAAACCACACTTAGACCAATGGAGGTCTGCAACTGCTCACACGATTAGTGAGCGCACTATGGTGCAGCTACTGATGTGGACTAGAAAAGGCCATGAAACTTGCCATGTAGGAGTTAAAAAGGAATGGAAAACCATCACTGCCTCTGGGTAGACAGAAGACAAGTTACAAACAACATATTTTTACCCAGAAGAAAGTAGCAGATGTTCCTGGGACAGCACAGAGAGCGTCTGGAGTGCCTGTAGTGACAGTAGTATAGGTTCTGCAGTTCTGACTTCATCTTAGGTGGTTTAGTGTAAGGAGTTAAAATCTTGGCACGACTTTCATCAATGAGAAAGACATAAAGCTGCATTTTTAACAAGCTATCTTTAAACAAAAGGTTGCAAATTTTAGGGTTTTTGTCTTGGGAAATGTTTGGAATATGCTGCTTTTCTTCTCCAAACCCTCCTGTCTATAACAACAAATGCCTCCATTACCAAAATGGAAATACTAATGCCCAGAGGGTTTATGGTTTTCAGATTTTGTGTGAAGTATGTGCCCATAGTCAACTAATAGAGTATTGGGACCATTTCTTATTTCTTTTCCTTTATCGTTTAAAGACACAGAGCTTGATCCAACACTGTGTTGTTTCAATCCTGTGTATTTTCACACCACTAAAATCAAAAGGGTGGCGTGTGGGTTTCGGGGAGCGTAAGTCAGCCCCATGCACCTGAAGTGGGCATTGCTTTGCCCTCCAATGTCAGAACTGCTCTGAGCTGCGGCTGTATTTCAGTTCCCCGTGACGAACATCACAAGGCACAGTGCAACTAAGAACGAGTGAAACCAGCAAGGGAAGGAGGCAGCCGGTGCCTGCTTCCCACCATACCAGCCTCTTAAGAAAGAAAAGTGCTGCTGCTGGGCTCCACTACGCCAGCGGGCAGGAGCAGAAGGGCATGCTGAGCCCGGCAGGCTGCTGCCGACCCCAGAGCACAGCTCTTCAGGGAGAGGTTTCCTTCCAGTAATGCTGTGTGGCCACTTCATCTTGTGAAGGGGAGTGCAGGCTGCCTCCTGCTCCTGCAGGGACAAGGTGACCCATCAGCCTCAGCCAGGCAGTCTGGAGTCACGGAAGGGCAGGCAGCTATGCTGGCATGGTTGATTACCCTGCAGAACCAGTAACAAAGTATGTGATTATATATATAGGTGTATATATGTACAAATATACATACGTGTATATGTATATGTCGTGGTTTAACCTCAGCCGGCAACTAAGCACCACACAGCCGCTCGCTCACTCCCCCCTGGGTGGGATGGGGGAGAGAATTGGAAGAGTAAAAGTGAGAAAACTCATGGGTTGAGATAAAGACAGTTTAATAGGTAAAGCAAAAGCTGTGCACGCAAGCAAAGCAAAACAAGGAATTCATTCACTGCTTCCCATGGGCAGGCAGGTGTTCAGCCATCCCCAGGAAAGCAGGGCTCCATCATGCGTAAGCGTTACTTGGGAAGACAAACGCCATCACTCTGAACGTCCCCCCCTTCCTCCTTCTTCCCCCAGCTTTATATACTGAGCATGACGTCACATGGTATGGAATATCCCTGTGGCCAGTTTGGGTCAGCTGTCCTGGCTGTGCCCCCTCCCAGCTTCTCGTGCACCTCCAGCCTTCTCAGTCAGCAGAGCATGGGAAGCTGAAGAGTCCTTGACTAGTGTAAACACTACCTAGCAACAACTAAAACATCGGTGTGTTATCAACATTGTTCTCACCCTAAATCCAAAACACAGCAGTGTACCAGCTACTAGGAAGGAAATTAACTCTCTCCCTGCCGAAACCAGGACAGTATACATGAAATATATACTGCTCCCTGTAGATATGGGAAACGCCTAACATCGGTTGAGGGTGAAAAAAAGAGCAGTTTACCAAGGAATGGGGAAGAACGGTATAGGATATTCCACATATCCTACCAATATTGCCCAGTCCTACTTACAATTTACAGGTTGGAATGATGCAGTAAACATTTTCGAGGTCTATTGTTTCAGTATTTTGACAAAACAAGGTCACAGCCTAACTTCTTCAGAGTTATGGTTCTTACTGTAATGTAAAGGGTTGAAATTAGCCAGCTATATATGCTGTGTGGACTACTAGAAAAGCAGAACCACAAATGATATCATGATTTTACTCTATGAATATAAGTGAGAAAAAACACTAGAGAAGGCAAAGTCTGAGCGATAGGGTGTTGTACATCTTTGTTTTGAGAGAAGTTTGGATCTTCAACAGACATTTATTCCAGGAACTCTGAGGAAACATAGATACTAGCCTTTTGCCAAATAAATGTACACAGCTTTTGCTAACACACACAAACCAGTCAAATCCTATTGAGGATTTCTTAGCTAATTTTCCAGCAGGTTCCTGTCTTCCATTGATCTGCTCTATCCCTGTGAAGCCCTCCATTTTTTATAATAACTTTTAAAATAAATGTATTTAATATTACAGAGAAATCACCTTCCCTCTTTCAACTGGCAGTTCTTACACTAAGACAGGAAAGCAAACATAAGGCTTTTCCATCACTAGTGTTCATGCATCTGGAAAGAGATCCAACAATATTTTGTTGTTTTTCAGCCGCTTCTGCTCATTCCAGGTGCTGATAAGAAGATGGAGTTTTTACACAAAGTCTCAGCCCCCCGTGTCTGTCAAGACTCCTCCTACAGGTGCAAACTCCTTTTCATGGCATATTCTGCAAAAGATTTGTAGGAACTTTAAGACATTGCCATCAGAAGTAGAGGTGGGAGACGCGGGAGGCTCAGATAGAGCGATATAGATGAGGTCTGATGGGGCTGTGTTGCAGCATCTGACTTCCCGTAGCCTTATGCTAATGTCCTTTGTCTTCATCAATCCAGTACAGCATTATTACTGTGATGCTGTATGATTAAACCAACAGAAACTTTAATTAAAGAATAAGAAACCTACAGATCATTTCACCCATTACAGTGGTACTAGATTTAGTAGGTATAAGCATCTTATTACTGCTGCTGCTGCTGCTTCTTAGTATCTTTCCTAAAAAATATTATCAGGAAAAAATTTATTTTCCATGTACATTGCACTGTGACAGTTTTTGTTTGGTAAATTCACATCCATAGCAGCTACCTACTGACTTAGTAAACAGTTATGTGAAATCATGTAAAATCATTGAACTATCAGCAAAACTCAACCAGCTGCTTTTAAGTTTTGATATTTCTATTCCACTAGCTTGTAAACATGCAGTAGAATTGCTTTTGTGATTATAGCAGAGGAATCACTGATGATTTATCAAGGAGAAACTTATTATTAGTCTTGTCAAGATGACAACTTCATTAATTATCCAGTGGTTTTGTTGATCATTTCATTTCTTCGTATGAATAATTTAAAACTTTGATACATACAGTAATTTTCATGAAAGGCCTTTATATTGGTCAGCTTGTCAGTTGCACATAGAAGACTTAAATCCCAAATTAAATATCTAGTGTCCTTTGCAATCTCAGCGAAGTTAATTGAAACACTGTTGCTTTCACCATTTCTAATCCTGCTATATCACTCTAAAAGAAATTACCAAAATAAAAAGTCTTATCATCATAAGCAAAATTTTAATTAGTTTTATATTTTATTTCATTACTACTAAATTTTTGTGACACAAATAATGTTTCCATATGTTATTGCCCATCTATTCCTTATGGCAAAGCAAGTTGAAGAATTAGGAGCAAGGCACTAAGGGACAAGTAATAGATGAGATAATAAAGCGTTAACTGTTGGAAAGTAGATCTATATTCCCAGCCCTTAAAAAAGAAACAGAAAGAAATCCAATGCAATTCTATTACTATGTCTATGATATGGAATTGCTGAGGACTAGTCCTAAATGAAGTATCAAACATGAGCTACAGTTTTGAGTTACTGCCTTTGGACGGCATTAATATGTATCTGTTGCTTTTATTTTTGTGTTGGGTACTGATATGTTTCTCACTACCACAGCGTCTAAAGATGGAGACACCGGTACATTTAAATACATCTCCATCTTTCCAATACTTGTCTTTGAAGCATATTCTCTTTTTTTTTGTGAGAAATAATGCACCTTAGTCCCATCTCACAGGCACAGAACTGAGTAAAACCAACAATTTTTGTCTTGCTAAATTTACAGTGTATTTATGACCACAGATTGTTTTCAAAAGCTGATAAACAGAATTTTCCAAATATGCCTCTTAGCCAAATTAAGCACAATAAATATTTAGCCTAGGAAATAATGAAATGCACCCAGCCTGTCCATTCAGAATATAAATGAATATTCACATGCTAATCATACAAATTGAATGTTTTCCACAAAACTGTTTCCTTAACCGGTTATAGATCTGATAGAGTACCTGGAATAGTTGGTCTCCAATTGATCAGCTGCTTCACGTTAAAGTCCTGCATTGTATCTCTGTGTAGGAGCAGGCAGCCAAGATTTATGGTGAGTATCTTTTAACTAGCAAAGGAAAGATTTTCAAACATTATAAATAAGAAGAAAAAAATGACAATGCAAAAATCATGCAGTTTTCTTTCTTTCTTTTAAGAAAGTTTTTTCTTTTTTCCATAGAAATTTACATTTCTATGGAAATGAGTCAAAAATGTGGTAATGGGATTAAGTCATCTAGAAATGCAACATCCAGAAACAGTGGTTAAAAAAATCTTGTCGTATGTTACAATTGCCTGTGGTATCACAGGTGGAGAAAGGCATGCTCAACAATTTATTGGAATAAGCTTTGAGGCTTTGGAGTTGGTTGCCTTCCAGTGCAAGGACACATTGATTTCTCTCATGCTGTATACCCAGATTCTCTCTTTCAGAGAATTAAGTCTCTGTTGAAAGAGATGAGTATTTTAAGGGATGCTCCACAGACACACACATACTTAGGATGTTTGAAGTCAGTAGATCATTTCTGAAGTTTTTCTAGATGATTAAGTGGACCACCATTCAAATGCACCAGAGAAGCTTTGATATTTTATTTCTAGTTGCCATTTTGGCCAATGTGCTTTTAATACCAATCTTCATCACACACTAATGACCTCTGGATCTGTCTGTACTTAGTATAATGCAAAATTACCTCAGATTATTCAAATCTGAGGTGAGGGTAGGGCCCCAATCATATCCCCTAGAGATAGAGGGAAGGCAAACCTTGCTTACCTACGCCCAGCTAGACTGATCGACATGTACTCAGAGAAGATCAGCAAGTCCAATAGCCAAACCCAGCAAAGTATATGTTCCTGATTAGGAGCAACAGATAACCTTCATGTAACATTTCTTAAAGTAGCACTTTTCTTCACAGATCATCCATACTATTAGGATGGGTTGTATACTACTCAGGGGAGAGTTAGCCTTCACTTAATGGAGCGGTGGGCACACCCTGTTGGTTAACATCGCCTGTGATTTTCGTAGGAATCATATTTAGACCTTTGTGCCTTGGGTCTTTATGTATGTCAGTGGGATCGGAACTTGTGCCAGGCTCAACTCACCTCCAGAAGTAAGTAAGAAAGTAATTGCAAAGCTCTACTAGCTCAGTGTGCTCAATTCAGTAAATATTTTTGGTATTGAGAATATTGATTGGCTGGTGAAGCTTATGTGGTCAGATCAATTTCTTCCCTGGGAAAGAGACTTGAGAATTTGAATTTGCCTTTTCAGTTCCTGAAAGATCTGACAGTGTGTTTAGTGTTTTGCCCTTCTTCTTTTTGTTCTTCTTCTTACGAAGTCTATGCTGCCAGGGTCACTTACCAATTTATTCTCTCTGAAATGTAACTTATGTGACTAGTACTGGAGGTGCATGGAAAAACATGCCTATTGGCTTTGTCTTTTCCTTTCAGGCGATGTGTGGTTCAAAATGCTTTCACTCCTAGCCTAACAAAAAAGTCTGGTGCCTTTAGTAATGCCGTTCACTATTCAGTCAAGCAGTCTGATGACAATCATTATCCTTCCTTTTGCTTCATCAGCCACTAACACTTGGATTGCAGGAAAGCCACTGCTGTCCCTCTTAAAGAATGCAGTGCAGCTGTGCCATTGTTCTAAGGTGGGAATTCATCATTAGTTATCCAGGTGCTAATTAATTTTATTTTTAATGTCATAGTACATAGGCAGAAGAGTGTTAGGGCGTTTTTGATAATTACTTTGAGCAAGATAAGGTGCAAAAGGAAATGGCTTCTACCAGTGTGAAATATGTTATTGAAGCATATCTAGTTACATACATGATATAATACACCTGTAGGGATGTTACAAATGTGATGTGTGACTTCATACAATATGCTCCCCAATATGAGATTCAAAATAATCATTTCCAAAGCTACAGAAATACAGCAAACCCATACTTTAGTTTTTTAAGTTTTAGACTTCAGTGACCTTTAACTTCTTGCTAATGTACACAACATCTTACATTGTTCATGAGATTGGAGAAGAAGCAGAACTATACTCATCTTGGCATACCATGCACATAGGACGATTTGTTTACAAGTAAAAGCAGCTTTCCTATGTCTTTTATTTTAATGGAAAAGAGATTAAAACTTGTCAATTATGGACGTCAGATACAGTTTCAATGGCAAACTCTCATACTGCCTTTGTCTCTGGATAATTTTTGTTTTTCTAATTAAACCATAGAGATGCAGCCAGATACTAGGAACCATGCAATTTAGCTGATCAAGATTAGGTAATGAATAAACAAAGAAATAATCAAAGCAAACTGTTTACAAACAGAAGAAAAACAGCGATTAAGAAAAGTCAAAAGTATATTTAGTGAAGTAAATGTTTCACTGCAATAAACTTCCAGTGATTTCTTTATTCTGTTATTTAAAACATTCTAAGCTGTAAAAGAGAATTCAAGAGAAAACTGAAAAAATGTATTACCTGATTAAAAATAGGTAAAAAGGCTAAAACAAAAACCTTAGACCTAAAAATTCTGATTTTTTTTTTTTTTAAATATTCAGGAAATAAAATTGTATAAACCTGAAGTGTTTTGGTATTTCTAAATATAAATGTTTTAATTAAAACCACAAAACTCCAGCAACCTAAGTATATGTAGGAAAGTGTTTTCCTCTTCTATTTGTAATCAACTAAAAAAGGAAAAAAATATTTTATCAAATTCTTTCATTTGACCTTTTATACACTGTAACAACAGCATCATTTGCTTTTAAAGTGACCACCACAAGCTAGAGGAGAGTTATTCCATTCCATGGAATTGCATACCTCCTTTGTAGTTCCCAGCCCAGGAAGTACGGATACAGTGGGATAAAGCAGTGATCCTGACTGGATGCAGGCATCGCTGTACCATTTCTGTGTGCAGTTCAACCAAATAGGCCTGCAGCAAACTGCAGCCACTCAGCCAAATTAATATCCTTAGCAAGGCAGCAGTGACCCCCACTGCAATAGTTCAAAATCCTCACGGTACTAAGGCAGCACTCCAGTTGGACTACTTTTAGGCTAATGTGATATGCTATCCTACAAAAGGAACTTAATAATTCAAAATGCAGATGTCTTTATGGATAATTCAGGATAGGGGGGAAAGACTTAATCAGGCTATACATTGGTGAGTGAGAAGAATTTTGCTTTCAACAACAAAATTCTCTTTCCACTTTTCAGAAGAGTATTGCTAGTAAATATCAAATTCGGAATTCGTGCACCAAGGAATAATGAATGCTATATTTTTCTCTGCTGGTATTAAGAACTTGACTCAAACTCCCATTAAAAAACCCTTAAGACCAAACACCATTCTGCAATCCCAGGCAACCTAAGTAAAGATGCAATGTAATGAAAACATAACTGACGTTCACGAGGGGAGAATGAACTCCCTAGACCAAGTGCTAGATAACAAGTACATTTGCAAAAAACAAAAGGGGGGGACACAAAACCACTGTGACAAACAGCCGTTAAAGCGATAATGCTGTCACATTGAAACAAATTTCAGTACATTAGCATCAAACTAGGCAGCCCTAAAATGTATGATAAATATACGTGACATAAATAGTAGACTGGACAGCTGTAAGAAAGTGGTCTTTTTTTTTAAACATTTGTTTAAGAAACAAATTTCCTGAAAACACCAGAGTGTGAATGGTCAGTATCCAAGTTCAAAGATGGCAAGTAGAGCTACCGAGCAGAATTGGGCCTAAATATTAAGGCTATCATTTTGCCAAATTGAATTAGGACTATTTTGCATAACTTGAAAACACTGTGGCCTTGAGTCATGCTGCATGGGCTGGAGTCGCAAAATGTCAGGAACGGTATGACAAACCAACAGATACCAACACAAGACATATGGAAGTGTGAGGAGAGTGTGAGTGGTTGGGGAAGAGCCGTTTGTTCTACACAGTCTTAATAAATTAATTATGTGAACCACAGAAAGTGATCTTGGAAAGCTGCTTATTGCCAATCCTTCTTCACGTGCCTCATCCCTGATTTCCTTTCACACGCTGCTCCCTTCACTCATTTTCACCTACTCTTCATTCCTGAATGGAGGACTTTGGACTTCAGTGCACTCTGAGGTGCATCTGCTTCTCCCTTGCCATGTGCCTGGTGTCCCACTTCTGCTCCACCTGGCTGACTCCCTCGGTCTCTTTGTTTTCTCATGTCAAAATTCTGATATGCCACAGGCGTGACTCCCCTGACACTGCTTTTATCTGAATGCTTTGTAGAGAAAAAAAGCAGTCCTTTACTGTAAATCATTACCATGGTTCTTCCTTCAGGAGGACTTCCTTTGTTGCCTGTTATTGATTGTAATGTTGTGTCTAAACTTGAGCACTAATCCTGAAAACAGTTATTTACCTGCCTGGCTACTCGCCTGCCTCAGTGATCCCATTGCCTCAAACAGCAGTTTTGCGTGATTAAGAATAGTGGAATTTGGCATTTCATCTTTGTCTGTTAAATACAAAAGGTAGTCCTTCTAGTTGTACAACACTTTCAGGAAGCTACCAGAGGAAAAATATCTAGCAGCAACCATTTCTGATCTACCAGTTTAAACAAAAGTAAATAAAATTTATTCCCATCTAGGCCTGATTAAACTTCAATTTGAACTTGTCCTGACCAGAAAATAAATGGCCTATGGAATCCGGATTTTCGCCTACTTGAAAAAGCTTGTGTGTGTGAATATGTGTGTGTGTGTAGAAATATGATTCATGAAAGTATTGATTTTTTTGTTAAATAATGAATTAGATGTCCTACCACAATATTATTTATCAAACTTTTTTGTCATATAATTAAATTGTCACATAATGGATTGCAGCCATATAGATTCATTAAATATTAAAACCTACATATGACACAGTTCACTTTTCCTTTGGCTAACAACACATTTCCTCTGTTCTTTTCCATTAAGGTCAACAGTAGCCGTTCTTGAACCTTATCATAGAAGTTGCATTATCTGTTTTCTAAGGTTAGAAAACAGATGGCAAGCAAAGCCGTGAGGCTTGTAAGTTTACTTATTTTCAGTTTGGAAGCTAATTCTTCTTGGTGATCATAAGTCTGCTCAGTAAACTTTAATTGTAATAGCTAATGGACCTTTTTGCCATGGAGACAGTTATTCCATCAGTTGTCTCCAGGTGTGAAATGAGCAAGTCTGCTGAACTGTAGTAGAGGGGTTAGAGTCAGATCTGAGTTCTTATTTTGGAGAGAAATATTTATTGAAGTCTGGGTGTGACTAAATTCTCAGCCTGTAAGCAGGGAGCAAGAAAAGAACTCTAGAGAAATATTTTCTCTCACAGTACAGTATAGTACTTGAATAATACCAAAGTGAAGATGAAAAAAGCAATGTTCACCACCATCTCAAATGGATCTCTTAATGGAATTTAAAATATATTAAAATTGAAATGTTTTAATCCACACTGGAAGAGAAGTATGTAGATAAACTGTCAGGTAACACTAACTAGAAATTGTGTTTGAGAAAGAAAAGAGGAAGTTGATCAGATAGGCAAATACAATTGCATCCAATGAAAGGCACTGAGGCCCCTTTCAAGAATGAGTTCTTATTCGAAAGAGGACTAAAGAAGCTCTAACTGAAGAGGATGTTTTGAGAATATGTTCTTTGCAGAAATAAGGTATTACACCTTACTGTGCTTGAGTGCAGAATTATCTTCAACTAAAGGTAACCCTGGTGATCTTCCATCTGGCAATATTCCTAACTGTCTAATACTGCTTCTGACTAATGATTAAAAAAACCCAAAAAACCAAAACCAAAAAAAACCACCAAAGCAACACCCAAACCAGAAAAAAAGAACCCCCACTCTAGATGTTTTTTAATAAGAACTCCTACCCTAGATATTTTGTAATAATAAAGAAATTATCTGTTGTGGGGGAGTACTGCATTGCACTGTACAGGTATAGTCATTATGTTGAGGTCATATTTCTGTGTGCTGCTTGTTCAGTACTGCATGATCTGAGAATTAAAAACAGTTTTCTTCTCTCCTCCTCCCCAAAAAATAGTTTGGGATGTTTCAGTTTTTTGAACCCCTGATGCCACACTGTGGCCTGTTTCTTCTTTTCCGTGTCATAAATTTTACAAGCAGTCTGATTATTGCATTCCCAATATTGCTTAATTTTCTTCTGCTTTCCAAGTTCATTAACATTTATGGGATTGTAACGTGAACTTTAATTACTTGTAACTGGAGTCTCACTAGGGATTTAAAACAAACTAATTTTGCACTCTACCTTTAGGGAAAGGAGTATGACCAAACTTTCATACACACTGTGGAGTAAAAAATATATATAGTAAAGCTGACTATATCTAAGGGTCTTGGGTGGGATTCCTCTTACCTAATTTTACAAGTCTACAACCTGGATGTCTATGTCTGAGCTAGCTACCTAAAGTTCACTTCTAGTCAACAGGGATAAATAGGCACTTCCAGAGGCACAAGATCAATTTACTTGTCCCCTTTTAAATGCTTCCATTGCTTTTAAAAGGAGTCTAGACTACTATGTACACAAAAGCATTTTGTAATAACAGATAACGATTTCCTCTAGATCATCTGTATAACCTGTTGTGGGAGACAATACACTGCACTGACCCAGTGAGGCAATTCTTACGCTGATGTTATAGATGTGTCTGTACGTTGCTTGTTAAATGCTGGACATTTAGGAAAGTAAAAGTACAAAGGAAGTACACAAATACTTCCTTTACACACATAACAAACTAGTTATATAGCGAAGATCCTTTACCTGGCATGCATTCAAGTATGAGCATAGAAGCATGCACATACATGTGCATGTGTACTGATACACCCAGTGAAAAATGAGATCATACCAGCATTGTCCTAGACCAAAATCAAATGCTGTATGGTTTCGTCATAGGTCTGCCATCTTGGCCAAAATAAAACCAGTTTTTGAATAGGAAACTGAAGCAGACATGACAATCCAGGCATGGATATAGTCTGTCTCACATCACTTTGGTGAAAATTCTAACAGTTTGGTAAATGATAATTTTAAGTCCCCAAACTTAAAATCTAGGGGATTACTAGACTATGTATATGTTGGGTTTTTTTTTTTTCCTGAAAATTCAGGACAGATTTTTCATGACTTGCACGTTTCTCCCAAAAGGGTTATAAAAATAGCTATTGTCTTCCGAATAGAAATCATGTTCTTTTGTAGGCGTGTATATTTTGAATGTCTGTGGCTTAGGTCATGGAAAAGCCAGTATTTTGTGGCCAAAGTTAGAATTCACAAGGTTTTTCTTAGCTGTAACAGTGAGATCTGTATAATTTTCTTTCTTGATCTGTTTTCCTGAGTAGTTTTTATTGTTTTTTATAAGAAAGCTACTATTATATATAGGCCAGTTTCAGAGTATAAGGATAACACTCATTGTAATCTTGTGATGCACAGAAACAGAATCGAAAAAACCTAAATATTCTGATATTTCAAATCTGTACATTGCTCTTACGTATTTCTCAGCAAAATACTTCAAGTTAAATGGTCTCACTGAGAAGCAGGACATCTGTTTTCCAGTTTCCTTTGTGTTTCTTTCTTTTTTCTTTTTTTTTTTAAATGCTTGTATTCTACATGACCTATTCTCAGTAAGTTTCTGGAAAATCTTGAATCAAGGCTGACAGTTTTCCAGTAAATGACTATTCAGATGAGATATAGTCAGTCTTAAATATAGAGAGCTAACATTTTTCAGAAAGATTTCATAGTTCCCTTTCTTTTCAGTCAGCAATTCGGAGGATATTGCTGCTGCCCATCCTAGCGTGACTACAAAAGTCTTATGTGTATTTTATTCTCTTTTTCTTTCCTTTTTTTTTTTTTCTCTCGTCAGTTAATGTCCACAACTGCACACCAGAGCAGACTCCCATATGTGAGAACCATGGTGAATTTTTTCAGCTGCTAGATAGGAACCTTTTCACCTATAGCTTTGGTGGTAGCTTGTTCTTTCCTTGGTAAATAACTGTACAGGAATGGACAAAGTGCTGGAAGAAATAAAAAATTCTCCTGAATCATCATTCTTGCTTTAAACAACCTTTTCAGATAAAGATTTTTTTTTCCCCCCCAGCTATTTCCATTTCTAATCTTCAAACACTGTGATTCTTTCTCATCTCAAGTCCCTCTAACTTCTGACCTGGTCTATACTACCCTCAAAACACCGCCGAATATTTTTTCTAATTTTGCAGTAACTCCCACTTTTACGAAAGGATTACTAGCTCCTACAGCGACTTTTCTCCTACACAATGTACAGTTATGCAGAATATGAAGCGCATGTCGCTTTATGAGAATTATATGCCAGCACAGGTGAAATTTGAATTTTCTGGGGTCAGTGCCCTAGAGGATGAAGTCGTCAGAGGAGATACGGCACACGCAGAAGCTTAGGTAAGGCAGGATGGCGAGGGTTGCAGGAGGAGTTTAAAAACGTACTGAAGCGTCACCTCCCCCTCGTCTCGGTGCCGCAGCCCTAACAAGAGCGGTGGTGGGCCTGCTGCAGGCGCTGGAAGGGAAAAAGGGGAGGCCGAGGGCAGGGGGTTGGGGCAGCCCTGCTGCCTTCAAACCCGTGTGTGGCTGGAGCACGGGTTTCCTCCGTGCCGCCTTGAGTGGAAGCGTATGCCTCAAGCTGCTCGCTGATGGGTTTGCCTGCGGTGCCTGTGAAAACGGGCGCTCGCGGCCTCGTGGCAAATCAGCCAGGCTGTTGAACTGTGAACTGTAATTAGCAAATGCTCTTCCAGGAAACCAGGATGAGAAATGGGGTTAAAGAAGCATTATAACCTGTTGTGGGGCCTCTTGAGAGTAAATGAATTTTCCCAATTAATACGCAGGACACTGATGTATGGACCATGTTCTCAACTTTTAATTTACTATTTAATTTTAATCTTGGTTTGTTTCTGTTCTCTTGAAATAGCCCGCTTAAAAATAAAATGCGTTTTGGGTATATTTTTCATGATATTGTACTGCCAGCTCTTCCTTTGGTAAATGAATGTTAGAATTGACTTTTTGATATGTTTATTGCTAAATCACTAAATATCACACCTCGCCTATTAGATACCTGGCAAGCATGGTATTAAGTAAATGTAAATAGACAAGATTATTTTCCATTCCCGTTAGAGTCTAAAGCCAGTCTGCATCTATTGCTTCACTGAAGTTGCTGTAGTAGGTGATGGGGTAGATATTTTTATCCTTTTTTTCTGTTGGACTTCTTTATCATGTCACTTTCAATTGATGCTAAGTAATATGAAGTACATAACCACCAACTCCCAATACATCAGAAAGAACCCAAAGTCTAAATTGCACAGGAAGCAAAATGATTAACTTACCTGCATCTTTTGCTACGCTTCATACATTTTTCTTAAAATGTTACGGTATGCTGTTAAGTATGGTTTTGGAGATATTCTTTGTATGCTGCTTATTATCTAGTGATATGAAATGATGTGGAACAAACGTTTGTTGGAATACACACATGTAGGAATTAGTCTAGAAGGTTTCCTAGACTATAAATTTTTTGCCCTTGTCTTATTGTTTGAAAAATGATGGAAAAACATATGGACATGTATCAGTATGTGCATGGATAATTTCAAGTGTTACTTCACACTTGAAGTGTGAGTCAATCTATTATTCAAAAAAAATGACACTTTTGATGAGGCCAGAAATGCCAGCGGGAGAACAGTGATATTTTATTAATCACTCTTTTTTGTAATTATTCCTGTAATAAAACATTGTAAGACAACATGAAAAAAACATCTATGAAAGATAATCTTATCCAGAAAATCTTGGGTGCATAAGATTAGGATTCATTTATGATATGTAATTTTAAAACAGTTTCAAAAGTAATGTGAGAAACCCAAAAGCTTGAGTGCTTAAATACTATTTAAATAGCATCAGTGTCATGCATACATAATTTCTACACCCTGCCCTGCCCCATATAAGTTTTTTTATTTAACTGAAACTAGCAAAATAACCTACAATGCATTCAAATAAAGATAACAAGCAAAACTCATTTTTGGTGAGAAGAGACAGTTCTGTGTGTGGGAAGTATTGGATAAAGGTATTTAAGCCACACTTCTTCCAGAGTTTCTCTTTATTTTGGTGCTTCAATTATTAGATGCCAAGATTCAGATACCACAAGCATGATTTCCAGACATCTCAACAAGCATTAGAAACTTAAAATACAGGAGTGTAGGACTACATTCTGTACACTGTACTATTTCTCTGGTTTCCCTCCCTTTCTTATATTTTTAGTTTAATTTTGGAACCCTTTTGGTTATAAATGATTTATTAGATCCCATAATGATTTCTGACTTGATAATTAGCAGGATGGAGAACCTGCCAAAATCCTCACATTGAGGTGGAGGTAGGTAGAAGGTACTCAGTCCATCACTTTCTCAGTGAGAAGATTCTATTTTTACTATGGACACGTCAGCATGGGATCTGGACTCGACTTCTGAGTAGGCTTCTAGTTTCTGATTTGAAAGTCTAGCAAAATAATAAATCATCGAGATAATTATGGTCTGTATTTTGCTTTGGGTTCTGTGTAAGAAGCAATACATTCCTGTACCACTCTCAGAGATGCACAGTGTAAAAAAGCATGCCTCGGAGTTGGGTTTCTTTTGTTGTTGGGTTTTTTTTGTTTTGTTTTCTTGTTTTGTTTTTTTTCCATCTGCCATATTTATCCCATCTGATGGGACATATCCTGGCTGACTCTTTGAGGTGGAAGAGGATGTGTCTTATCTGGTCATATTCAAAGTGGGTTTTGTGGGTTTTGGGACAGATACCAGATCTTTACTTTTTTTTATAGAGAATTAAGAACACTTATGTCTGTAGATATACATTATAAATAAGACTCGTATAATCTACTTGCAGCAGCAGCATTTAGACTTTGTGTTGAATTGCACAACTAATTGGGGAGATAAAATAATTTAGCTCAAAAAAAAGGTGCAGATTATGTGGAGGCTGCTCACAGGCATACATTTTTTCCATCATGGGTCTTTTCATGACTGCACAGTCCATCATTATGTGAGCACAACTACATATGTACAGGATTCTATACATCACATTAGCCAGCTCCTAGGTCTTTTGGCAATGATTTTATCACTATTTTTACAGTTACTCTTATCATTTCCATTCATCTTTATTATTAGTTTAATTGATATCACATTATTTTGTTTCACCTGATTTTCATCTAATTTCTCTTCCTGAACTTTGTATGTAGTCACATAAACATCAACTGATTTTGAAGATTATAGTTTGGCTGTGTTACCAAAGACTATGCAGGGGGGCAGGGGGGAATGCACTGTCTGGATTTAATTAAAGCAATTATGGTACCAATACATTGAAATCAGGGAAATCTCCAAAAGTCATGGCTAAGATCTACATCAGTGGGACAGTTTCAAGCGGGCATTTCAGAAAACTTAAAATTGTTCCATTATTCTGTAGGGTCCAGAAGTTATTAAGTGATTCCTTTTGAAAATCTAGGAAAAATGTGTTATGTACTATATCCTGGAATTTTTGTCAAAGAAATATGTGAAAGGGAGAAGAGTCTCTAGTCAGGAGGGTGAAAGGGGGCTGTTTTGTAGATGTGGGGAACAGAGTGATTATATGTCCCTCACAAAGACATCATATCAAGACAAGAGTAGTTCACGATAACTCAGTAAATCTGAGGCCACCTCAAACTTTTCAGAAGTGATTCTAAATTTACCCTAGTATAAATGACTAGCTATTGTGTTATGAGTTGGTATTAGAAGGCATTTATGCAAAGTCATATGGGTGGAAAATATTTTAAAAGCCCTAATCTTTAAATTGGGTAGAAATATTGCTCTTAGCCTCATAGTTTTAGTGTCAGTAAGCGTGGAAAAAATCTTTCCAATGTATATGGTAAGTCCCATTACAAATCTACTACAGACTATATATTTTGCATACCAGTACAAGTTCTCCAGCTATACTTTAAACAGATCTGAGTTCATAGCACCCAGAAATTGAAGCTGTTGCAGAACTGAGCCTTGAATTTTATACTTTTTAAATTGACTATTGAATAAAAAAACATTAAAGTTATTTAGGAAGCTAAATTGGAATGACTTCATTATCTAAGCCATTTCTAATAATGGAAATTGGATTCCTAAATCATGTGGTTTCTGTTGAAAATTTTGCCCAGAATCCTTCAATAGCTGAAGGGATATGGGGAAAGTTGGATGGCAAGACATATAATTGCCACTGCCTTTGGGATGTTTTTGGTAGCAATCTGTACCTTTTGCATGACCACTCTGTTGCATTCTGAGAAAAGGAGAACCAGTTTCGTGCTGCTTTTGCAGATGAACAGAATCTGTAGCTTTAATGGCAAGGGAGCTCCTGGCTTTTTTGCCATACTGAAGGACAACCAGAATGCAAGCCTATACTTTCTTCAGTCCATCAGGATATAAATAAATTAAGTTCATAGTTGGTATTTCTAACTGTGTATACAAATTTTCTGCTTTTTTTTTCCTTTTTTATAAATAATTGTATTATTCTCATGCAACTACTGTAGGATTCTTGAGGATGTTAGAAACCCACTTGTATATGTTGGTGACTTTTTCAGGAAATCATTTGATTTTGATTAGTAAGAAGCAAATTATATTTTTTAAAATATGTTTAGATATACACAGAGTGGAGGGCTGGTTGCTTGCTATTTGTTGGTGTCTGTTTTCAGAATGATGATGTCAAAATAGCTAACCAGAATTTTAAGAGTTCACTAACATGACTTGTTTTCTAACCTAATCAAACGAAACAACAGTACAAGTAAAAAAGCGATATTGTTGGTTTGGTGAGTTGACTAAAGATATTTCTCTATTATTCCAAGGCAGCTGTAGAATGACACTTTTTCTAATTACTAGTGGCATAGAGGAAGAAAATACATATCTGTAATTTTCTTCCTGAATTGTATGGATTTCCAACACGTCACACGGATGATCAGTGAAAATGCTGGTGTTCAGTAATTATGTTCAACACTTCAAGGGTTTGCACAGATATGTTAATAATCCCATTAATCTTCTTCCTTTATATGTAAATCTGTAGCCCAGATGTTGCATCATTTGCAAATCTTGCAATTAAAACATTTTATAACTTGCAGTTATGCAAAGGGGCAGTAGACTGGAAAATGGGTAAAATTGCTTGGCTAGGACATTACCATGGCAACACACTGACCTCCATTCAATTAGTTACAACTGAAGATCCAGCTATTAATTATAATGGTCAGAAAAAGATATAATCTGAATCTCCTTTTACCTTTTTAATATGGACATTTCTCACTTGCCATAAATCTCTGACTTGAAGAGACAAAGCTCCAGACCTGAAGCATTAAAAGTGATAGTGCTTAAATACTGATGGAAAGTGGAGGACAGTAAAGGAATCTCATTTATCAGCTATATGCAAGGTACTTCTTTAACTTTTTGTAGTCTAAGTGCTCTGTCAGGCAAGCTTCAAAGTGAATATTCGTGATTGCTCATTTTAGCTATTGAAATCTACATTATGTGTGCCAGCAATTATCTCTCACTTTAGAAAGCTACTGTTAATTAGGGCCAAACTAATCACCATGGGACTTGTGGAAAGAGATAGATGCCTCCCTTTGTCAGAGTTTTACATTTTGCTGTAGCAAAGTTATTATTTTCTTGGCATGTTATCAAAGAAAAGTTATCTGTTAATTATAGAAGACACATTCACTCAAAAAAAAATGCAAATCTTGAGCCTGTGACGTATTGAAATTCTCAGGACTTGAGTGTCCTTTTTTTTTATTATTATTATTTTTTCCATTTCTGGTTAGCTTCACATTACACTAATCAGTAAACAAAAGAAGACCAGGTAGTCGGCACAGTGACTTCTCCGTTCCCCCTTGAAGTGCAATACATTTAATATTCATGTAGTCAGTGCTGATATGTATTTATACTCTGTAGCTTATTCTTAGGATGTGGGGAGTTGTGGTTTTTGTGGTGGTGGTGGTGGTGGTTGGTGATGTTTTGGGGGTTTGTATTTGTAGGGGTGTGTGTTCTGGTTTGTTTTCTTTTTTTTGCCCTGCTAATTACTGATTTTTACTTTGCCCTGATAATTACTGATGAAAGGCAGGGAGTGAGCAGAATGGCCCGACTGGGAATAGAGTCTCAGAATCACTGGACTGGGCAAAAGTTTAGCTAAACACAAGGGCCTGGCAAAATACATGATTACTCTGTAACTGACTTCCAGCAGTTCTGGATTAGACCCATGTAGATTAAAGTGTGCATTTAAATATGTATCTCTTATGTAATAACCACCAAGAAATCTCACCCCAGAAGGTGTTTGTGCATTTTTTGTGATCGTAATACCCTGCACAGATGGCAAGGGGCATCCTGGTTTTTGCAGCCCTGTGCAGGACTCTGATACAAAACAAGAAGCACAGAGCAGTGCGATACCAAACAGTCACTGAAATTATTTTGAGGTGATCCCTATGCAAGATGCAAATTTGCACCACTTAGACCAAAAAAATGCCGGTGAAACCTTCTTAGCAATCATAATTTCGTTGTACCAAGTGATGGACAATGACAGCAAGTTCAGAACTCCTTTTAGCATATTGATTACATAGCTGTAACTGTTTATTGTTATGATTCTTTCTCTCTCTGCCTCCGAGGCCCTTTTCTGCAAGCCTGCAAGGAATTTACCTGTGCAAGTAACTTCATTGTCTAGGTCTACTTTGCAGTTATTTAAGGAAGCATATCAAACCTGTAGCTTAAAGACAGAGCATGATAAATTACATTGTTTATCGTAGGGGTTCCCCTATGTATGTAACAGCCGATGGTCTTTGTATAGCAGTAGATGGTTCAAAGATGCAAATCCAGCATAATTCATTTCTAAAAAGTCTTCAGATTATTTGTGGTCCAGGATTGAATACAAAAACTGTAACTTTTTTTTTCCTCCAAGGAGATTTTGCAATATCTTTTGTTGGGTTTTTTTTTTGTTTTGGGTTTTTTTTTTTGGGGGGGGGACGGGGTCCTTTGTAAACCACATTTAACTCCCTCTTCTCCATCAAAATGTGAAGAGGTATCTGAACAAAACTCTTTCTTTGGGCTTCTTAGAATTATTTTGATAACATGCTCTTTCTGAATTTTTTTTAAATGAAAGTAAATAGTAAACAAAGAAATAGTAAATTTGAGGAAGAATTTGCAGTTACTCTGAGGGGAAGACACATACCTATTCCAAAATGTAAGTTAGCCAGATATATGAGGCATTCACACAGAAGAAGAGATTTAGATAGTCCAATTAAGTAGATGGGGAGGGGGAAAGGTTGAGAACAGGAAGAACATAATTGTAAAAAAACCCCTTTTGCACCATAGAAAAGGCTACTTCTCTGCTTTCCAACATGATCCTCAGCTTTTCTTTGCAAAAGTACATGTGTACAATTTTCTTCACACTGTCTAGGCTTCTTACCATTGCCGTTTGACTCCATATGCAGAAGAATTTATGTTCTGGATCAGAGCACTGGATTTCAGAGGGTGGTGTCTGGCAGTAGGCAAATTTACTATTATTAAATTCCATTGAGTCAGCAAATTTTCCATATCATGTGAGTTATTTCTGCCTACTTCTACTTGAATTGAGTTTAATGTTTCCCACTCTTTCCATGAGATATATATATTCTGATTGAATTTATTTTCTTTATGTTCCCTAAAAAATGAGTCTGGGCTATCCGAACACTTCAAAAGTATCTGGTTTACATTTAAACAATATCCTTTTGAGCATTTCAATGTTTTCATGATGTCCCTTTTAACCATCTGTTCAAATTCAATAAACCAACTCGATCGTTTCTTTTTCAATGGGTCATTTTGTAAGCCTCGCCTTATGCAGGCTAGACATCTGAGGTTCAGAACTAGAGCATCAAAATAAGGTACAGTTGGGATCCAGGAGCAAAATAATGGCTAGACCCTATAACTTTCTCACATATCTGCTTCTTATTTATTTTTCTTTGGTGTAGTTATAGGAATACTCACTTGAGTAACTCTTTCAAATATTGTATTTTATAAGGAAGCAGACTGTCATACTGCTGAATCTTCATATTCTTCATGCTTTCGCTGTAAGTGATTTGTCAGAGTCTGGAAGGTAGACCTCAGAGGCTATGTCTATTATAGCAAATAGACAGAGAAAATCCTGTCATCTGGCCCTGCAGATAAAAGGCATAGCACAGCTTTTTCCATATGGTTAATTTCCTTCCTTTCCTCTCTTGCCGCATTCCTCCCAAAACAGAGTGGCTTGGTCTCTTCTGCTTGCTGAGAGTCATTCTTGATCCATGACAGTCCCCCAAATTATCCCTGAGTATTTTCTGGATGAAACTGGTTGGTACAGGCCATACGTGTGTCAAGAGGGTGCCAACAATGTGTATCATCACATCCTAGTGCTGGCCTGTTTGGTTTGCTGTCATGGGTGTAGCTAAACAGGTTTATGATCTATATCCATATGGGAGACTGCAAGTAGACACAACCTCAGCTCTAGCCACAGATGAAGTGGCAGGACACTGTAAAAGCTGTGTGGCAATACCAGTGCAGCCAAAATGGATATACTCTGAATATCCAGAAGGCTTTTTATTTCAAGCTTAGGATTGCACTTATATTTTCACAGGACTTCTGGTTTCAAGTTGGCTTATGTTCTAGTAGCTGAGGAGGCATAGCTCTCTTGCATCTGCCTGGAGAATACCATCTGCTGCTATCATTTCATTAGCAGATCTAGTAACAATAGTTATTAGATCTAGTAACATGTGTGGTTTTACACAGAGCAAAATCCTCACCCCAAAAAACTCTTTTTGGAGTGCCTGATCAATTTGGTGCCAGCACAGGTGAATGAGCCTCAGAGGCTGAGTTTCACTAATCAGTGGAAATATGTCATATTAATAAAGTGATTTTTTTTTCTTTAGCTTTTATCACAAGTCTACAATAAAAAATGCTTGCATACAGTGTGACTACATGTATATGCATATGCATGCACACATGCCTACAAACACGTGTATATAAATGTAAGCCATGTATACTGTAGATAGTATGCATTTTAGAAGTCCAGACTGTACCGTTTGCAGAAAAGTTATTTGATGAGGAGGGTGGTCAAATCACTTTGCCCTGAAGAGAGGGTTTTGGAAGGAACAGAATTCCTTGTGGCATACGTTGGGTGGGCTTTGTAATATCTACAAGGATAATATAGACTGTCCCATGACTACCCATATTGCATTATTCATTTGTGTGCAGGAGATATTCAGTTGACCCATTTCTCAGAAATATGTCAGAATGATTTTTGCTTTCTCTGTCAAAGCAACATGAGCAAGAATATGAGCTTCCATTTTAACTAGCCCTTGGTCCACCCATAAGGAGATGACAGGATCTTCTTGCAATCCTGTCTTACGTTGCAGTGGTGGCGTGGGCTCTGTAAGTCTGCAGTTTCAAGTGGTTTCTATCCATAGTTGATCAGTACACTGAACATAGGCAAACTGAATCAGACATATGTAGAGAGAGAAAAAACTATTATTAAATATACAGTACGTAACGCTATACTACATGGATGCTCTCAGTGGTTTTGATTTTTTTTTTCTCTCCCAAACAAATTGAACTTATGATCTAAAACTTATGTTATGACAAAGATAAAAGCAGATTAAAGAAGTCCAACTTTGTTAGGAAAGGTTGACACACTGTGACCCAAATGTCTGACCTGATATGGCTCTCATCGCTAGTAGTCACCCTACAGGCATTATCAAAGCAATTTAAACTACTGTACATTTAATTTGCAGTGACATAATTAGAACATTAGTAAACTTGGCTATCTAGTCATTGCAAGTCATCGTTTGCATACATGATGAAGTTATAGCAGTATGAAGGCTCTGACACTTTAAGGAGTGACAAAGTACAAGCTAGTTTTTTAGAACATTGCAACATACAAAAACCCTTCTCTTCTCTTTTTCTTTTTTTTTTTAAACATGTGCTGCAGATGTCCTTACAGTATGATCCCATGTTTGCCAAAGCTTTGTCATTGAAGCATTGTAAAGTGAACCAAAAAGACAACACAGAGAAGAGAGTTGTGTTTGGCATACAAAATAGCCCCCTTGCTAGATCAAACTGCCACACATCTTTCCCTGAACACCAGTAGACTTAGCTTAGTCCCATCAATAGTTTACTGACCTGTGCTGTGATAACATTTCCATCTCTGGAGTGCGCAGTATGTGACATTTTGCAAGTGCATTTAATGGGGAATGGGGGAAGGGGAGATGACGCTTATCCTGCTTGTCGGTGCGTGCTGGATGGGGCCAGGGGTATCGATTGGGCAGAAAACTCTCCTCCACTGACTGATTGCCACCCCTTGCATGTGTACGGTCTTTGAACTTTGTCGTATAAGGATAAATGGAAGAGTTTCCAGTGAAATCAGTCAGGTCTCGGCAAAACAAACATCAGCCAAATTGAACAAAAAAAAATGTAAATAATAAAAGAAGCCCTTGACATTGCCGCAGTGCACTAGATAGCCACAGACAGGCTTAATTCTGTTGCAGGCTATTTGACTAAGAATGTAGATGACTGTTTGAGACAATAAAAATTTTAAGATCTTGTCACACACTTGCTTCCAGAACGACTGTCCTTATTGTTAGCCTCAGGTCAGCACTAAAAGTGAAAGGTCAGAATACCAATTAACTTATCTTCCCGACAAAAAAACTGCTCAGTTCAGGGGTATTATGTAGCGCAATATTTTATTAATGTAGGTTGGCTTTGATCTGCATTTACTTTATGAACTGATGCCAGTTTTTAAAAAGTTATTTTATTAATTATTCATATAATTGGAAATCAACCATAAGTTTGAATTAAAGATTTTCGAACTTTGTATTTATTTTTGCCACATCTTCATTTCTGTGTAAAAAGTGAACCAAAAGAATATGAACTGTTAGCCATTAAAGTCAGTCTGTGTCTTTTTTTTCTTTTGATTTGGTGGCTGAAAAATGATTGTAATATTGTACACTAACATATTCTGGAAAAATGATTGTAATATTGTACAGTAACATATTCTGAGAATAACTTTCCTAATTAATAGTAATTTACAAGGTCTCTAAAAAGTTAGTGGAGAGTCTAAAGAGCTAGGGATGTGCAAAAACGCAGCTTGGTTATATGAAAGTAAAGAGTTTGAATTTTCTCTGCCCCTCAGCTGGAAGTTTTCCAGAGGCTCCTAAAGGAACCTTGCACATAATGTCAAAAATTATTCCTTTGAGGCTTTCCTTACTCTCCACCTTTTCCTGTATGTTCTTCTCTCCCATATGGGCATCCAAGGCCTGCTGAAGGTCCCTGCCTTAGACTATGAAATCAGTAACTTACTCGCACTCTTAAGCCATTTACATTCTTGGACATATTCCTGATTTTCGGGATTTTTTTTTTTTTTGTGCTTATTGGCTAACTTTTTCAGGAATAAGAAATTCATTAACCACAATCACTTCGTATTTTACACTTGAAATAGTGCTGGCAGAAAAGATTTTTCCTTGTTCTCTTCCACGCAACACAAGATACCCACACCCATCTTGCCGCAAACCCACAGCTTTGCCAGTATTGAAGCGCTATGTAGCCTCTTTCTGCTTTCTCTGGCAGAAACAAGTACCTGGACGTGCTCTATATAGACAACCACCACTTCCTAATAAGCATTATCCAGTACTCCATTAAGTGCAGCAGCCTTAAAGTCTTAACTTCTTTCCTCAAATAGGTTTTTTTTTTTTTTTTCTGTATGGATTTTGCTGTTCTTGTGGATAAACCAACAGACGAGATGCAGCTGAAACTGGTGGCCCTAGGCTGCTTTACATTAGCTTCTCAGGCATAGTCTTTCAACTAGGTGTAAGGTCTCAAGTACAAAATGGATCTTAAGCACAGAGGAAGAAAGGAAAAGGCTAAAACTTTTAGGAGGATGTTGCTCTTTATTCACTTGTCTGTTTTTAGCCTATCTTCTACCCTACCGTAGAAGACACAAGTGCAAGGGGCATTCCCTGCCTTGCACTTAAGCTATTCTGTAATGTCTCGTGGGGAGAAATGTGTAGGCAAACTCTCCACTTGGTTCCTTACGGCCACATACTCTGTGAAGGTCATCCATGTTTTGCCACAGCAGACCTCTTTTCAGGCAGCTTCTCAGCTACAAGCTGTTTCTTGGACCTCCAAAAAGATGACTTAACTGTGTGACCTCTTTTGGACCTTAAATTTTTTTGATGAGAACGGTAAAGCTTTGGGGAAGGGCTTTAAATAGTGTCTCAGAAGTGACTCTTACACAAACAAGCTGTGTCCAGATAAATATTTGAACTAAGATACCAAGGCTGAAATGGCTGAGCTGAAACCAGGAATCCAAGAATCGCCCCAAAAGAGGCAGCTCTGTATCATGTGAAGTAGAATTTCATTGCTCTAGTCTGTGTCTCATTTGCACGAGCTGTCCCTGCTACTAGAATATTGCTACAAAGAAATGAAATTCTATTGTTCTCTACTTAGAGAACCCTTGAACTACTTGAGACATTTAACCTGATGTTTAAGACTTTAGGATTGTGTTGGAATATCAAATGAAGTTCCACTCCATTTAACAGAAACATTCATGTTTAATTAAAATTCACAGATAGCTAGAAACATGCAAATATTAACTATCCACAACACTCAAATTGTTCGGGAATTAGGGCTGGGTTTAATCCTATTTGAACCTCCTGCAGTCTTCTTTCTCTGCAAAATAAGTAATGCTGTCTTTTTGTTTGTTCAGTCTCTAAAAACTATCTTTGTACATCTAGTGTTAGATCATATTTTATCAAAACTGATTTTGTAACATCATACACTTATGTAGATGAAGTCAGTCTGTGAGAGTTTATATAATCCAAACAGGCGAGAACAAACACATAGTATTTTGTCTCATCGGTGAAACTTAATGTGTTCTTTGCCCTTCTAGTGGAATTGGTTACTGTTATATAGCTTGCAATTTTCCTCCCTTTATTTTATTTTTTGATCAAACTGTGACATTTATTAAGAAAGAATTTGGCTTCATCTCTCTACAGCTTGCTTTCTAGGGAATTCACACTGTTCTTTAAACTCTGTTTTCAAGAAGATATAAAATATGCATACATTCCCTGGCAAAGCAGTGTTCAATTGCAAAAGCTATCTTAGTAACCAAGTGATGGATTAGTTCCATGAAAGAACCAAATCAGATAAAATGACAAGAACTCATTCAAATTTGTTAAAAATAAAGGGGCTTTTTTGAAATAATAATAAAAAAATCTTTATCTGAAAATATAATGTACCCTTAGGACATGATACTGGATATTGCTACCTGAATTAAATTTCAGAATGACAGGATAATTAATATAACAAGTCCTTCCTCATAAACAGCTCCAAAGGTATGAGGAGGTGTTTATAGGAGAAATGCATTTCCATCAGCTTTAGTCCTGTAGGGCAAAAACAGGGTTAATATATTTAGGAAGAATTTATTTTCTTTGCTGCCACCAAAAATACAGTACACTAATTACTAACATTTCCTTATTATTTGTAATGAGAACTACACCTGTCGGCACGGCCAGACAGCATTATAAAAAAAAAAGTCGAAACTTGTTTTAGTGTTCTGGCTCAGTTGTGTTTAATTATAATATGTCCTAGACACAGAGTCGTCAGTGAGGACCCCATACTGCTGTACTTAGTGCTCTAAAATATCTACAGCAACGTCAGAACCTGTTTTATGGTTGTTTGGCTTAAGCAAGCACCCTCCACCTCTGGGGCAGGGGAAGGCAATTCACTGACTAAACAGGGAGTAGTTTCTGGTTTGGAAAAGTGAGTGAGGCAAACATGACTTTCAGCTCTGGCTGAATTCATTGAGTACTTTATGTAGTCAATAGATGGAATAGGATAGAAAAAAGATGCAACACTTAATTTCACTCTTCCTTAGATGAAACTTCTCAGGGTTTTTTTTAATTGCTTGTTCCAAATTATGGTCTTGAAAACAACCAAAATGCAATTTCCCCACCTCCAAAAAGTTAGGTCAACAGAAAAGGTGCAAATTCAAATATGCTTGCCTCATTCACCTTTGAAATAAAATCTCAAGTACTGATAGGAGTGGTGTATATTCCCAAGTTCAAGTAGAAGTAAGCAGACTTGAGTTGTGGGTGTGCGTTCTGGTGTTTGGTTTTGGGTTTTTTGTGTGGGTTTTTTTTTTTTTTCTTTTTTCTTTTTAAAATTGCCTTCAGGATTTTTAAATACTTTCCCAATATAAACTTCTTAGCAAGTCCAAAAACAGCAAGGTGGAAACTCGTATTCCCACATGGGTGTCTGCAACTGCCCCTGCTCACGTTCTGCCTGCCTGCCTGAGGGCAAACTGTGGTTTTAAGGTTTTCAAGGGCTCCACCACCTGCGATTTCACAGATGCAGTATGAGCAATGCACACCCGTGGTAGCATAGGTGTGACTGATTCCTCCTAGCAGGGAAGGCAGAGCCTGCTGGATAGGACATTGCAGTACACTATTATCAGCTGCCAACACGCTGGAGCCCAGCAGAAGCTGGCAACCCAGATATGAGCAAAAAGTAGATTTCTCTATGTCTTGATGAGAGGAAAGAGGAATTTCAAATTCCAGCTAGAGCTTCTGGGGTGGCTGACTGCCTAGAAAATGAACTAAATCAGTGCATATGTCGTGTGCTTTGGCCTGGCCTTCTCTCTGGATGCCCCTCTAAGCTCTCGTGGGTCCAGAGTGGATGTGACAGATGGTTTAGACTGCGGTACCCAACTCACTCCAGGCAAACCTTCCTTGCCAAAGGCCAGTAGGCTCAGTTCTCCAGGTAGTTACTGCCTGTCTTTGGAAACATGTAAGGAATTCATAAATGAGGAAATTGAATATAATACCTGCAGCAGGCTTGCGAAATTTTTCAGTATTTTATTTTTATTTACAGATTGTGCCAATAAGCAACAAACAAAATATTGCAGTTCATACAGGACATTAATTCTGCTCTCTTAAGATGTTGTTTGTTCTAGAAAGCTCAAATTGGATGCAGCAGCATCTGTTTTTTCAGTTCTGCTTTCATCTAATTTTACAGCTGGATTGTCTGAGCCACAAGAAGGTCAAATGATTTGCCCTGACTCTGCCTATGAATTTATGGCATATGTTTGACAATCAGAGCCCATATGCTCGCCAGAAGTGCGTTACACATTTTAAATGTATGGTTTAAAATAATGCCTTTTTTTTAAGTAGGAAAAAGTATTGCTACTAAAGCGATTTTTTTGTTGTTGTTGTTGTGCTAAATTAACAAGAATAAGCTAATAACACTGATTTGTCACTAGACTTTTACTGACAGTAAATATTTTACTGATTTTTTTTTTTCTACTGTAATCTTAGGAAAAAATATGTATTATAATTTATCACAAATGGCAAATTTTACTGCACAGCACACACAAAATAAATCAATTTCCTTCAAATTTAACTTGTATTTTGAATCGAAAACCAACATTTTTCAACATGGAGAAAACAATTATGAAGTATTTCATAGCCTTGCTTTTGGGAACCTTCTTACACACAAAAACATGGACAATGTGGCAGAATGTTTCTTTAACACTTCCTTTTTCTCTCCCCCCCCTCCTCCCCAACAACTGGGGAAGAAGATTAGGAAAGTGTAGAACAGTGTTTCAAGCTATCAAATTTAGTTTGAGAATTAATTTATCCACAGCGGTTTTGCATTTCAGGATTAGATAAACCTTATTAACTGAGCATGGGGAGAGCCTTACTGCTTACCCAGGGTCACTATGATGGTTGGGCAACATGGGGTCTGTGGAGCCGGTGGTCGCACCCTTAGCTGGCAAGCTGAGGAGCAGTCATGTGCAGAGTCTCTCCAGCAGCCACCCACAGGGTTACCTTGTCCACAGCAGATGATCAGGCGCCAACCGGAAATAACTTTAACCTAAAATCCTGTTATCCTGATGACATGGGGCTTGGATTAGGCTAGCTGACTTGTTCTGAACAGCAATTCATAGAATCATAGAATCATAGAATAGTTTGGGTTGGAAGGGACCTCTAAAGGTCATCTAGTCCAACCCCCCTGCCGTGGGCAGGGACATCTGCAACTACATCAGGTTGCTCAGAGCCCCGTCCAACCTGACCTGGAATGTTTCCAGGGATGGGGCATCCACCACCCCTCTGGGCAACCTGTGCCAGTGTTTCACCACCCTCAGCAAAAAAAATTTCTTCCTTATATCTAGTCTGTATCTACCCCTCTTTAGTTTAAAGCCATTGTCCCTTGTCCTGTCGCAACAAGCCCTGCTAAAAAGTTTGCCACCATCTTTTTTATAAGCCCCCTTTAAGTACTGATAGGCCGCAATAAGGTTTCTCCGAAGCCTTCTCTTCTCTAGGCTGAACAACCCCAACTCTCTCAGCCTTTCTAATTCATAATCTCAAGAATTGTTGTGACAGTTAGTACTGGTGCTAAGCTTTACCTTTCCATAGATATCGTTGGTTCATGTTTTTATACTTTATAGTCACTTATGTACACATAGGAATTCCCCCCCCCCCCCCCAAATTACTGGAGAACTATGCCACGGATTGCTCTTTTTTTAATATTTTTTTTTTCTTCCCATCTTTTTCAAAAATGTTTCTCAAACCAGTTGAACATGGTTTCATCTTTGGAACAATTTGTTTTCCAGCAAGTACAATGTGACAAGTTCACCAGGGTTCAGTAGCTGTCGGTTCTAGCCAAATTCCCCATTTCCCTCTGACCTGAAGAGCAGTGGCTTTGGAAGGATATTTTGAAGAGGTCTCAGTGTGTTTGGTACCACTGAGAAGTGGTTCACTGTATCCAAACTCAGGTAGACTAGCTGGGGTCAATGGTGTGTACTGAACCAGCTTTCACTCACAAAAAAACCAAAAAAAAGTGCCCCATGTATGTATCATTACATAGTGAAATATCTCCTGTCCCCCAAAGGATTATTACTGTAAGAATTCAGAAGGTCCTACTGCCATCAACCCTACACCTTAAACTGTATGCTACTGTGTTGGGATTGAAAGTCTGAAGTGTCATCAGGCTGTTGACACCTATGCCAATATTACAGATATAGTGTATCACAGTAATTTTTCCTCTGCTCTGTACTTTTTATCTGGCTGCAAATGGATGTGCAAGGTGGTTTGATTCAAAGATCAGTTTAGCTTATGTCTTATAGTCATCTGTGTGGAGGTGATTGGCATTGCTGGCATACTTCGTAATTTTAAATTTATCTCAACACATAAAAGTACATGCTAAGCAGCTCCCAAATACTCAGGAAACTGTGACCCTAAAGCTGCAAAGGACAGTGAAGCAGTAGTTAGTTACCTGGAGGTATGCAGGGGCTGGAGCTCTTGATGCAGCTCTTTAGGAGGGCCTTTGCTGTAAACAGGTTTAGCACACCTCACTGAAAAACACAAAACTGTTAAACTTCTAATTAGAAGTATAAAAACAGGATTTCCTTTGTGCTGGGCCCCTCACATGATTGTTTTTGTTTTTTTTTTTTTTAATAGGATTTGAGACTTTTAATTTAAATTCAGCCCTTTTCTAGAAAAAGCAACAATTGTTGCTCAAAATTGGGCATATTCTTTTACAACAGATGAACATTATTCTAAAACAATTATAATGCAAGTTTACGCATATTTTCTTTTTTCTTCAGGCAAGCTGTCACCTGGTGTATACTTCAGAAACCCTCAAATTTCCTTTAAGTACTGGATACTCAGTTTGATGCTTTGGTATTTAATGGAGGTGTCATACTTGCTCCTTAATTAATAGGAACACTGTCACTGAGAATATTCAGTATTTCACCTTGTTCCATTATCATATGATTAGTTCACATTTATATAGTGATTTTAAAAATCTTACTATAGAAAACTTTTGTGGTTTGCTTTCAAAGATATTAGCATGCTTGGAAATCTTAAAATTTCCTAGCAATATCAACTCTGCAAAAGTTGAAAATGAAGGTTTTTCAGTAAAAAAAAAAATGAAGTAAAATCCTGTTATATGTTGGACTAGGCATATTCTACTGAACTCCACTAAATGTAAATGTAACTGCAAATCCTGTGAAATCAAGTGCTGTACATAGGATGGTCTTTCAAAGGAAGCTGTTGAAGTTGCTGAAACTATGTTTTTAAAAGGTCTCCAGGAAGAGCATCTTATGGCAATCTTACACAAGATTTCTGTTTGAAAGTTATTTTGGGTCACTTGGTGAGACTGGAGTTATTTTCAGATATTTGCTTTTTAACCTGCTTGACGTGAAGATGTGGAGCATGGCATTGCTTTGATATCAGGGCAGAAGAATTTCTCCATAATACCTGCTGACCTCTCACTGTTCCCCTCAACTATCTCTATGTATTTAAAATACAGTGTTATTCAAAGAGCAGGCTTTATTTCTTAGTAAAATATACCCAATGATTTAAAAAATAGTCACACCACACAATAAATCTAACCACTTTTGCTATACATCCTCATGGACTCTTGAAATTATATACAAGACTGATATTGAAAGTTTCAAGCAGTTTAGAAAAAAATTTCACTGATGTGTTGTATGCTTATTTTCAGATCACATTATTAAAAAAAGGGCTGTGTTACTATTTTTAATTTACAATTTTAAGTATTATAAAGTTAAGTATATTAAGCAAATTAAATGGTTTGGATTTTGAGACGAGGGAAGAGCTTATCATAGGAGCTGCAGTTCTTTAATTCCAAAAGCTAGAGCAATTGAGATACAGGCTCCATTTAATTAGAAATTATGAGATGGATAAAATGAGAAGAATAGAAGGATTTCCTTTCTACTTATCCATTTCTAATAAATACATGTTTTGACAGCAATAATACTGTCTTAAATAGTTAATGTTACATGAAACTTCCATCTTATTTATGTGGGCTGTTCCCACTACATTGAGGAGCCTCTGAAATGTCAGATAGAACAAGGATCTATGCTGGATTAAACCAAGATGGAAATGGAAAATTTGTTTTAATACTCTTGTGAGAAAATCCGTAACAGTGTTCTTCCCCGTCGGCCCCCGTGAGCTTTTCTTCAAACTTTTCTCCTGCCAATTGGTCAAATATTTTCTCCGAAAGACCCGAAGTGCTAGTCTCAAACCAGAGATCTCCCACCTTGCTTATCTTGGCAAACCTTGCCTTTCATTTTGCTGTTTTGTAATGGGCTACACATCTGAGCAATAGTTCTGTATGTAGGAAAGCTATGCCAGATTTCTGACGTTGGACATTATATTTTTTTCTGGAAATGTAATTTCTAGTTTGCTTCCTAAAATATACCCAGTGGATTTAGACTGTGCATGAGCACTGTCTAAACCTGCCAACATCTCTCCAGTAGCACTGCAGCAAATACCCCTCTATAACAGAGCAATCAGCATCTGTGGGTGTACCGTAAGAGCCTGTAATACACTTAATCCAGCAGATCATATGCCTGCATGACTACATACATGACACAAAGAAAACTTGTGTGCCAGAAGCAGCTCTACAAGAATCTGAGATGCACTAAAGTGCTCAGCTGCCAGTAGTGAATGTCTCTGCTAAATCAACTTTTCATCTCTTGTTTGTGACCCTCAAGGAAAACCTAAAAATCTTCTTCCTTGGGAATTTACAACACAATGCCAAAAAAACATGGATTCAATGATACAGGGGTTTTGTTTCTCTTCTCTTCTCTTCTCTTCTCTTCTCTTCTCTTCTCTTCTCTTCTCTTCTCTTCTCTTCTCTTCTCTTCTCTTCTCTTCTCTTCTCTTCTCTTCTCTTCTCTTCTCTTCTCTTCTCTTCTCTTCCCTTCCCTTCCCTTCCCTTCCCTTCCCTTCCCTTCCCTTCCCTTCCCTTCCCTTCCCTTCCCTTCCCTTCCCTTCCCTTCCCTTCCCTTCCCTTCCCTTCCCTTCCCTTCCCTTCCCTTCCCTTCCCTTCCCTTCCCTTCCCTTCCCTTCCCTTCCCTTCCCTTCCCTTCCCTTCCCTTCCCTTCCCTTCCCTTCCCTTCCCTTCCCTTCCCTTCCCTTCCCTTCCCTTCCCTTCCCTTCCCTTCCCTTTTTAATGGCATATTAAAAGCTTTTACTTTCTTCTGGCACACAAGTTTTCTTTTAGTCATGCAGTTCTTTCCTCCCCAAACATTGTTTGCCTTTTTTTTTTTTTTGGTGTTCCTTTGCCTTACCAACCTCCTTCTTGCCTGTTCCTTGCCAAATCCCTTCTGTAAAATACCTTCTTTCTCCCATCGGACCGCCCACCTTTTTCTTTCAAGGATGGGATAACCAATACACATTTAACTAAATGCTAAGCAGTTGTTGTCAGAGGACAACCCTTTCTCTTAAGGATACTGCAACAATGAAGGCCAGAAAAATCTGCTGTTGGATGCTACCCCAGCCGTGAAGAGTGTTTCTAGTGCATGCAGGCTTGCACAGGTGGCAGGGATTTCTTTTAAAAATCCGCAGATTAGCACAGACCATCTGATTTGAGAGGATGATGTGATGAACATGTGCATTCAATATGGTTTTACTGCAGAAGGGATGAACGGTTTTATTTTTATTCATGCTTATGAGGCACTAAGAAATAGTCCCACGGGTAAACGCTTAAACTCTTTTAACTCCTAACAAGTAGTGTGGGAAGGGATATCCTGAATACGTGCATTGGAGGGACATCCGCCCTTGCCACAGAAATCCACTGCAGAACTACTCATTTCAAGCTAAGAGAAATTAGTTACAAACACACAAAACAAAATATATTCACGATGATATCACGTCCCCTTTCAGCCAAATCCTTAGAGTCACTGCCTTTGCACCACAACTACTTGAATTTCACTGGTGCTACCACCCAACTTCTTCATATAAACTATAATGATGTGCCTATTTTCTGAAGGAAAAGGCAAAGAAACATATTCCAGGGCTCTTTAATGAGTCTCTGTGACTTATTTTCAGAACACTTTAATACTTCTGCCTTGACAATCTCTCAAAATGAGTGGTAATTAGCCTTCTGGGTTGGCAGGAAATTGCCATATTGATCATCTCTTGAAACATTGTATATAGAAAGGAAGAGAAATCCATAGAAATAAATGTTTATGTGTGGTGTTGGGGTTGTGGGGGGTTTATTTTCTGTTTTTCAGCTTGAAGAATTATTAACATTGGGGCAAAACAGATGAACAAGATGTATTGCTACTGATTTAGACATTTAGAAATAGCTTTTACTACCAGTAGTGCAAATCCAATAAAATCTCCTGAAAGAAGCTAAGACTACTTTTAAGTAAGACCACTTAAGACTTGGCTGTAAAGGAAATATTTCTCTTTAAAAATGTAAAACAAATCCTCCTAACAGGACTTTTCATGTTAAGCTATCTCTAAATAAAAGATGATGAGATATTTAAAGAGTTTCTGAGTTCACCTTAAATGCATAATTCAGGACTGAAAGTTGAAAAGGGAGTAAAAATGTAAAAGGCTTCAGCAGTATATCGCTGTGATTCAATATGGTTTGTCTGGAAGGTTTAATCGGCACACAGGAGCTGAAATGTAACCAGGGAAATAGTTTGGATTATACTGATTTTAAGGTCTTAAAAAATTGCCAACTCTTCAAAAGTGCTTCCAATATATAACAGCCTCTATTTCAGGATTTGCTGCCTTGTGATATGTAAGAAAGATTATAGTAGCGTGAGCTAAAGCAGCTGATGCTTTGCAATGGCCATTGCTGGTGTTACTGCATAATTCCGTGAGCCTGACTTAGTGATGACTTTTAAAAATCAAATATCAAATAATATCAAATAATATCGTCCTGGATGTCTTCCAGGCTTATGTTGCGTATATACACATATAGGTCTTTGAAATGCAAGCATATATTGAGGAATACCTTGTAAAAAAACATTGGAGCCTTGCTATGTGGTTAATGGTGGGATTTATCTAGATGTTCGAGACCAGAGCTGGGTCCATCATTCCCAATGTTTCAGACTGTGAGGGCGTGAATGATGTACCTTTTTTAGCAGCTGTCACTTGAATGCAGTACTCATAGTGAGGAAGATGAAAACTCTCATATCTTGAGAAAGAGCAGGAAAGAATAAAAAAAAATTAAATTAGTATTTTTGTAATCTAAAGTTGCTTTTCTAAACATCTCAGTAATTATTTTTAATAGGGTGAGCCTTCAGTCAGTATGTTCTTTTTAGGGTATGAGATATGTAACATACAAACATCTTAAAGGGATATGTTTTGCTTCTACAGAACTGCAATAAACACAGTTTGTGTTACATTCTTTTCCTGTGGCTGTGGAAAGTCTCAGAACCTCATAAAAGACAGTGGCCATTTGGACTACAGTTCAGCAAATTTGCTTAGATACTACACTTTGCTGGAAAAATACCATCTTTGTAGACAGAATGCATCACAATGGGAATCCTGCTCCGTATTTTATGCTGACTAGGCTATGCTCTTATTCTTCCCTCTAATAAGGGAAAAAAATATTTTTGTGTTTTCAGAGAGTTATGTGAAGCAGCCTGCTGTTAGTGTTTTTCTCCTGTGGACTATGCTATTTTGTCTTCTCCTCGTTGCATGAAGCTACATCTGTGACCGTATCTACTGCTGTTCTGCAGTTTTTGTGTTGTTTCCAGATCTGTTGCTTCCTTGGTTGGGCCAAACTAAGCAAAACCAGAGTAAAGTCTCAATAAAAGTAAAATAAAGCAATTTCCAAGTTACTGGTCATTAATGTGTTAATGTCCAGTTACTTTGAGGCGTAATTGCACTGACACTTTCCAGAATATTTACCATATTTGTCTTCTATTTGAATACATATTTGAATGTATAATTTTCAAAATATTTTGATGCTTTGTAGTGTCAATAATATTTCAGATATCAATGGACAGAGGTCATTAGATAGAAGGGTAGTGATTTTGGGTGTCCTTGGAAAGGATGAGCATTACAACCTAAATGGTATATAGGAGATGCTTTTTCTGAGACATCGCAAAACTTTAATACAAATGCTGTATTAAACTGATGTGTTATAAAGCTCACTCTAATACAAGAGGGAGATGGGAGGACTTTTATCTGTTATGAATGTAGTGAAAATTGCTTGGTTATGGAAAATTAGTGAGACCCCCCTGTAGCCAAAAAATTGGGACTTAGTACGGTTTAACCTTCCTTTCAGCTTCTACAAAGATAAATTGTTCTCTGACTTGTAAAGTTCTAAATTAACGTTTCTTTGGGGTATATGCTTTAGCCTTTTTCTGAGCTATTTTAAAATTTTATAATAGAACAGTATAAATGCAGCCAAGCATTCAGTAATTTGTATTAAAAAGGTAACTTAGTCTTTGAAAACTTGGAACAAAAACATGGGTGGGAAAGGACAAACCACGAGATGGCCTTCCGATGAGAAATGTGAAGGGACACCTTCACCTACAAGGGAAAGAAATCTGACTCACTTTGAGGGGGGGGTGGAGGTGATGTGGACTGTACCTTTTTATGGCTAAGGTTCTTGATGAATTGAATTGATGACAGTTTTTCTACACCTGGAACTCTCCCCATCCTAGACGTACTATAGTAGCTTTTTTCTCAAGGTTTTGGAGTGTGAGTTGGCATTTGTTTTGTCTTCTCTAGTCCTATAAATTTCATGTGATGAAACGGTATTTAATTGCTCATCTAAATTAAATATTCCTAATCTGTTCTTGTTGTTAGAAGGTTGGAACTCGCTGTATATCACATTTTCAAGGCTCTCTGTTAGTAAACTGTAAACTGTTTAACAACCATTGTTATGTTCTGGAACAAAAATCTTGCAAAAAGCAGCAGTAGTCGTGTTAAACAGATTTTTTCAAAGGATGTAAAGGATTAAGAAATTGGAGTTTATGGTACATTTATGGATGTGCATATTATGCCATGTGTAGATTACTGATTTTTTTCCCCTTCCATCTTTGAGCTTTGCAGATTAAAACTGCCTGTATAATAGCACATTTCAAAGATTCATATGAAAGTAAGCTTCCATGGAATTCAGTGCTAAAGGCACAGACCTAAATTTGGAAAGAATTAGCTTTTGTTGCTATGGGAACATATACTTCATTTAGTCCTGAAAGAAAAAGAATATACAAATTTATGATAAAAAATAACACTATTAGTCCACTTGGTGGGGCAGGAGGCACTAGAAATAACTATGTAATCTGGGCATATAATATCTCTCTGTTGTGTACAGCATGATTACACTGAAAAAAATCTCCTTGTCAGTTTATTGCTCCATCATAATCTTTTTTCTATAAGTTCAGATTTGTTTGCATTGTAAAATCACAAACTGCACATAAATAAGTGGTTTAGTCATTATTTGCCTTTGTAAGGCATCACTGGGGATGTCTATTAATTCTCAGATGATTATCTTTATTTCTTTGCCTTTCATAAAGTTTTGTATGCAGCCTAGATCTCAGCATGTTTTTATTCAGCTACCAAAGAGTAAAGGAGAGAAATTTGATGTTGCAATTTAATTTATTCCAAGACACTATTAATGTGAATATGAAAGTGAGTTCTGCTGCTGACTCCTCGGTTTTCTTCTTTGCTTGAGAGACAAGTTTTGCTGACTGTGAAGGAAGTGGTGGCAAATGTCTCGCAATTAGACTTTCTTTCCTTGGAGACTGATAGAACTGTGGAGAGGTTTTCCCACACTCTTTGCTGCTGTCTTCCCCAACTTTTTTGTAAATCTATATTAATGGATAACCTCAGCTTGCAAAATTATCTGTGGAGCATTACCCAGAAAAATACTCTGGTTTTTAAGCCCCAAAATGTTCTAAAATGAAATGAAATGCACTTTTTGTATGACAGTTACGACACGATCTTTTTCTTATGACTTTGGGTGTTATGACCACCATCCTGCCCTCTGTGTGGCACAGAAATCGCATGAATTTACTTGCAAATGCAAGTGATGCAAATGCATGCTGTCTTTCATGTGCAGCATTTGTGCAGTTTCATGCAGATATTTATTCTCCTGTTTCTCTAAAACGTGATTTGATTTTCAGGTGCAAATGGGCCTACAAATGTAAAGTGAAATACAATAGAAAGTGCAACTATCATGTGATCTCCCAGTGAAATCCTCCAGAGGTGCACTTTTTATAATATTTTGATGTAAAAATACTCTCTAACAATAACTTGGCTGCTTCAGGCATGCTGTTATTAAAGCTGGGAACACCTACCATTTAACAAATCCCAAATAACAGTTACCCTTTCCAGGAGATGTGTGTAAAAAGAGAACGAGCAAGAAACAGCAAAATCAATAAGAGAGGCAGACAAAAATTAACATAAAAGTGAGAAGACACAGAAGCTAAGCCATCTCTCACTTCATCTCTGTGATGGAGAGGAAGTATGAACAAAATGCTTTTCATCTTTTGGGAATCCCTAGCATGATCCAGCATGATCTCCACTTCTTTCACATGACTTCTGCTTTTACTATAAGCAGTTAACATTGCTTTTGTTGAAATGCTGCCGTTATCTTTTAATCATCAACCATGTAAAGTGCTGTGCCCACTCAGCGCAGAGATCGTTCCTTGGCCTAGAGACAAACAGTTTAAGCAGTGGTTATGTTTCATTCTTTAAAATAAAATCCTTTTTCAAGAAATGAACTGGTGAAATGTTTCATTTAGGAAAAACTCCCACAGCATTTTATTTTGCTGTGGATTGTATGAAAATGGCCCCAAAATGTCTCATGTTTTGCTAAGTGATACTAATGCATTCTACTTCTGTTGCCTCTCTGAAAACTCACCTACTGAACCACTGTGCTCAGGCTGCACTCAACTCTTCTCCAGAGGAAAAAGCAATAGTTTAGTATTCTACAGTGAGGTATGTCTAAATTGCATTTTGTAAACATTATGTCAACTAAATATATGTGATTGAAATTGAAAGAATGTGGCAATGGCTGTTTGAGAAACCTGTAAACTAACTCCATCATCATTGTGGAAGAGAGATGAGCATCTGCTATTTCTCTTCTGTGCACAATCCAGAATACAGTGCTGTGTGCCTGCAGTAGCATTTTACTTCACAGCAGAGGCTTCCTCTTGGAAAAAAATCTCCCCGTTGCCTCGATTACTGTCTTTCAGTTCGCTTTGCAAAGCAGTCTTGGAGCACATGATGAACTGGGCTCCTTTCAGGGGTCCCAGAAGGTCCACAGGACCAGACCAGAGCTCATCTTAGTAAAATGCCCTGAAATGCTTACAGCGTATGCTTAGGGGCCTTAGCAACAACCGCTTTGTTGCAAAAATCCTTTCCTGCTGACTACCTTGCTTGCTATTGTAGGCATGCCTTATGTCATCTGAGATCTATGACAGCCTTCATCTCCCCAGTTGCTCTGTATACCTTTTATACCTAATTTTTACAGGTTTTAGGTTTATCTCCTTTTTGGTAAGTTATTCCGTAGCTACTTTGTGTGTGTATGCATAGATACATAAGCCCATGGACATGTGGGCAGTCTTACTGGTGGGCAATCATACACAGACATTGTCTTTCGCAGTTCAGGGGTGCAATATACTCTTTCTGTTGGCATTTTCCAGATTCTCAATTCATATCTATGCTTCCTAAGAGGAGAGGAGGGGAAGGGGCTGCAGACACCTCTCTACTTACTCATTTCTAGGGAAATGGTTGCTCCCTGACAGTTCTTACCTATCTGTATCAAAGACTAAATCTCTCACCATTTTACTGCTTGTGTTTGTATTCCTTATTTTAGCTCTTGGATAGAAAAACTCTGCCAAAATGTAGAGTGCAGAATATGAGAGATGGCACAGTTGTCAATGTAAATACAGTTAGTTTCTGGTGCTTCTCTGTGAAAGAAACTGTTATGTCTCCAGAACTATTAACATTGCCCTGGCAATATATAGGTGTACTTAAAGGAAACCTTTGCTCTTTTAATAAGTAAGGTGTTTTTTTTGCCTAAACTTAAGTAGATTTTTCACTTTGAAAGCTTATTTTCATCTGATATTCAGTTGATTGCTTTAGTAAACCTTACTTTATTCATCTCAACAGGAAAAAAGTCATATTCATGTCACAGGAGTTATGAAACTATCTGTAGGCATTTGCAAACAGAATGAAGCTTATCATCTTGGAAAAGTACTTATATAGTTTCTATTTTTTTTTTAAAGTATCAGGGATGGAGAACTTTACAATTAAGCAAATGAAATGGCTTTTGAGATCTGGCCTGATTCAAATGGTCAAATGACTGCTTCTTACAGAGTCGGCTTTAATAGTGTATTTTTTAATTAATCTCTCATGTCAATGTATATATATAAAAAAAATCCATTTGTGTGGTAATGGTTTCTGTATGGTGTTCTCCCCAGCTTTGAAATCTGAATGTCTATGTTCATTTGCATTATTCACAGTCCACTGAGTGAACAGTGTTGCTGGCCTTGCTTTTGGGTTGCTCATAAAACACGAAGGAAGCTTCATTTGAAACCAGTATAATGGTTTAATGGAACCCATGCTTCACAACTTCATTCAGTCACCTGCATGGGCCAGGAAGAAATCTTTTTATCCCTAGTAAGTAACTGGCTGTTTGTAGACTATTTTCATTTCTTCATAAATATCAGAGATTGTCTTCAGGTAGAAGTGGTGTTTCATCAGAATGAACAAGTAACACCAAAAATTGTCTTTCCGAGGTACCTGAGTACCTCCTGCTCTCATACGCTTCCTGATGTCCTCAGAAGCACTGCAAGTTGTGGCAAACATCCCTCCCTTCAGAAGCTGTGACTTGCCTACATTGCAATTCATTTTATAAAAGTGTTGGCCTCTCTAAAGCATTTAGATACACAGTGGTATTTAGCATTTATTTATGTCTTGGCAACTCCAGGGGATGGTGTAGGGAAGAAGACAATGGAGAAGGAAAGAGTCGTCAGGGACCTGTGTTGGGTAAGTCGCGTTCAGGTCCCTGTGTGCACCTAGCTTGAAGTATGAACGTGAACCTCATCTTCTCTGTTTCAGATTGGAGGGATCTATCACCAGCAGGCTATAAGCTGTGTTGTGCCTTTTTTGGTGGATGGCAAAGTGGAATAAACTTACTGACTCTAGCTTTGTGATGGAGAAACATACCGTAAAGAAAAAGGGAGTGAGGGAGCTTAAACTTTGGTTTCCTACATCTGTGGCTTATCAAGCAAATATTTTAAATTGTTTGACTCACATTATAGATCTCAGGCCTTATTGGACAGTTCTGGAACTGGGGAATAGAAGGGAAGGAGGAACAGCAGTGGCAGTATTTTTATTCTTTTTTATTCTAAAGGACACCTTAGACCTGAAAATCCTGCCTAGTAAACTGGAACTTTCTGAAAAAATAATGTTATATCAAATTAAGTGAAATAATTCTATCTAGGTGTTTCACTTAGAAGTCCCTAATTCTTTCAGAGTAACTTCAGATGAAATGTATACCTATATATGCATACATTTATTTAATATAAAATATTATTTAATATAAAATATATAACTAACTGTATGCTTGTATAAAAATGTTAACTATACATGTATCTGTCTGGAAATATCATTTCCAGCTCATCTTCCTGGTAATATGAGTGTCAACAAGAGAGTTCTAAGAAAACACTCTGTCCCATAAAACTACAGTGCTTACCCTTCAGTGGCCGAGGGATGGGAGTACGTGAATGGGAACGGGTTCCCCTTTCAACCTAAACTGTGACCAAAGAATGTCTACAGAATTTTGCTTTGTGGCATATGGTTCCTTAGACTCCACAAGTTACTGTGGGCATAAATTTATGCTAGTGCTGCCATCAGGTAGCAACATCTTTGTTGATATAGTCAGAACAGGGGTTTTGCCCACAGTAGCTATTGCAATATTAATTTATATCGAGAGCCACTTTGAGTATATTTATTATTATAAAGATAATAATGTGGGAAAAAATATTTGTGTCCCTTTTCTACATAACAATAAAGATGAAAACTCAATTTTCATCTTTGTAAAATCTATTCCTGTATCAAATGGGTAAAAGGCACCAAGGTACCAAGCATTCCTAAATGCTTTTTTGCAGTACTCATTCAATTTATTTTCCTAGAAATGTTTTGTTTTTTTCTTTTTAACTTGATCTTTATCCTGCAAAAAATATTGAACACGTGTATGGCTAGTCAAATCATTCAGAATTGCAGTAGTAAGAATAAAGAACCAAAGATCACTGTGGTGTCCTTTGCAATTGGCTACCTCCTTTTTGCTGAGTGCTGAGCAAAAATTTGTCTTTATTAACAATTAGAATCCCCATTGGTTTGATTTGTTTTGATCCCCCCCCCCCCCACCTTGGCTTTTCCTGTGAGTCCATTGTTACTGGCTACTATTTGGAGTCCAGACAGCTAGGTAGGTTCAGGAGTTTCTGATCTGTCCAAGACATTTCTAGGACTCAATGAAGATAATGATCAAGGGAATTAAAGAAGTCTTAATTATGATGGCAACAGCTAATACATTATAGAAATTAATTGAGCAAGGATTTGGCTTAGTTTATAATGGAAGAGAGCATGTTTGATAAGCAACAACACAAATAAAACCATGGGTGTAGAATTAAGTTATATAAATCAATCCGCTTTTTTCTTCAGAGGTCATAAAATCTGAGGAAATTTTTTTCATGTTCAAAATGTTCATCTTCAGTTTTCTTCATGCACCCAAGAACAACATTTCCAGCCAAGCCTCTAAAGATAAAATACCCTAGATTTTACGTATGCTTTGCTTGCAATAACAAATAATCTCTTCTCAGTACTGAGCCAGAACTTCAGATGGTTTAAATCAACAGAGACTTCAATAAAACTGTGTTGATTTACTTTTTTTACTCTTAGATGTTTATGTAGAGGAAGCCAAGAAAAATTACTGGCCTACAGAAATTTAACACATTACCAAGTTACCAATATGTCAGAGTATTTCTTTGGAGCAGATCCCTCTGATTAGCAATAGGATCTAATTAATTTTGTGGTTTCATTTTGTGGTAAATAAAGTGAAAATGACCACTTAGTATAACACTTCTCAAAACCATTTTGTGTGACTAACACATTGAAGAGAAGTCATGCAATGACAAGATTTTTGTTCAAATCCTGGTGTGTGTATATATAAGGGATATGCCAATACAGTCTAAGATTTTGTTTATTTGTAGTTTGCATTAATAGTCTCACTCTCCTAAGATTAATCAATTTTTATTGTGCTCTGCTTCTTCACATCATGCATGGTCTTTTGCAGTCAACAAATGTGAAACTTCCTTATGAAAGGGTGGGTTAGTTTCTCTGAGAAAAGGAGGAGATAATCACTGTCCTAGGAGTACATTAAACAGTATCAAAATGGGTGGAACCTTAATATTATCAATATGTTTAACAGGAAGAGAAAGATAAGCGTTTGAATTCTCTCACGGAGCTCTTCAGGTGCATAAGATCACATATATATGCTCCAAGTGTAGCTACTAAGCGCAGTGGAGCCGGTGTATAACCTTTCATGTTGCAGTAAATGTTTGACTTAATTCACGCTTTGTTTGTACTTACCGCTGTGCCATTCTTTAGCCATTTCAATTTTATTTATGCTTTTATTTTTGAGCTTAAAATTTTCTCTTGCTTAGAAATTGAAGCATTAGCAGGGCTGTTATGGCTGATACTGCAGTTTTAATCATTCTGCATGGGCATTCAGGAGGCCTGTGCTATTTTCTGCCTTTGCCACAAGCATCCTGTGCTAACTCTAAGGAGGTCTTTTAGTCGATTTGCTTTGGTGATAAAAATGTCTGTCTTGGTATCTCTGCTCCTTAGGCCTTACAGTCTTTCATTATATGCATGTATAACATGGCTGTGAAATTAGTTGTTTCCTAAATGCTACTTTAATTTAAAAAAAGAATAAAAGATAAATAAATAAATGACAACAGCCACTGGACACGTACCAGTAGTGACTGTGGGAAGCTGAGAAGACTGAAGAAGGTGTGCCAAAAGGGTTAAAATGGATAGGAGAAAGAAAACCATACACGATGGCAACCTTATAAACCTAAACAGCTGAATTAATTATTTCCTATTTCATCAGTTTCTTTAATCAATCAATTTTTTTTTTCTAGCTCTGGACCGAGAAGTAGTCTCTTGCAAGAAAGACAAAATACTAGTTGGAGCTAGCATTATTTATTCATTAATATGAATGTGGGGAAAATTTTGCTTTTAAAAATTTCTCCACTGTATGTTACTTTCCCAAGTAGTTTCATAACCTGTGTTCCAACCTCTGCATGTAAAATGATTTCCTTGTCTTTTCACCACAGAAATGCTGTTCCGCTTCATGTAGGAACACTCAGGTACTTAGCAAAGGAAGCTATCTTTCCCGCCGCCCCAAAACAATTAGGTTTAGGGAAAATTAGGTATGCCGAGAGACCTGTAATTACAGAAGCTGGAATCTGGCCAGGTCACTCAGATTAACATGCCTAAACAACCTCAGTGATCATAAGTGGCCATTAGTTTAGTTTTTCTTCTTATCTGAAAGGCAGAGCCTCCTATAGCACAGTGCCCTCTGCTATCAAATTCCATGTTTAGTCTAAATTTTATCCTATCTCTTTGTGGTCTAGATAGAAGTTTGTTTTATGAACCAGTTTTGAATTATTTATCTTAAAATGGCACTAATTACATAACTATTACTAATGTTTTCTCATATGGAAGATGATGTTTAGCAAAGTCCATAGAAAAGAATGTTGGCAAACTTCAGATATTTCCTGTTTAAAAAGCTCTCTGTGCAAAAGAGCTCGTTCAATTCTCATTCTTTCTTCCCTGGATTATGTTAAACAGGCAATGAAATGTTTTTTAGAGTTGACTTCAAGACTAATTCAAAATAGTAATAATTGTAGATTACACTTATCTGGGTAGTGTCATCTAGTCGAGATCAAATGTTTCTGCTAAGAACTGCAAGTTGACAAATGCGGTATTTCTCTGAAATTGAGTTGGAGGGCTTTTTCTGCTTCCTTTCATTTTCCTAATGTCTGGGATTTGGACTGAATTCATGTCACTTCATTTTTCCTATTGCTGCAACTTTGCCATCCCAAATGGGGAACTCTACATCTTCAACTTGGATGTGGTTTGTGAAGGGATTGCAGATACACTGGACTACGTTGATGTTTTCAATACACCATCCGTTGATTGGTTAGCTGGTCCACCTCTCCCCCACAGGTTAATGAAGCTGTACATAGGAAGAACTGAAATGGCAAGCCAATCAAAAAGGTCAAAGTAGTATAGCACACCACTACAGATGACAAAATATGTGAGGCATTAAAATTTGGATACCTCATTCTTAGTGACAAAGATTGTAATGAGAGCAGAAAAGAAAGCTCCGTGAATCCCTTCACATCATACAGAATGTAATGTGGATGGGAAACAATGCAAGCCTGCCACAGTTGTATTCCAAGATGAACATTTTAAATCTCTTGGTATATTTCAGGGACCATATAATAGCAAAGTTAGGTTAAAAAACATGTTCCCCGATGTAGGAATACACTCGTCAATGTTCTTGCTATTATATGCACAAAATCTGCAGATACACCCTTTCATACTAATACCCTTTTTCAAAGGAGGGTGCAGCGTGGGAGAGGTGTGAAAGAGAAAAAGGGAGTAGAAAGCTGCTCAGGGTTTATTAGAAAGAATATGTGAACCTGAGAATGTCAAAGTAGACTGTCGTATGAAATAACTATATAAGCTCCTTCCTACTCTGTTGATCATATTGCTCCAATAACATTCATAACTATTTTAAATGAACAAAAATCTTGTAAAACACACAACGATACTGCATGTAACCACTGCTTAGCCGAAGGGCTTGCTGTAGTTAAATTTAAACCATTGTTTAAAAAATACTCTCTCAAATTTTGTCCCTGCTAGGTAACACACGACAATGAGGTCAGCAAAGAGATTATGGTTGGAACTTTTATTTCTTTCAATCGCCAAACCATTTACTGAACATTGCTATTATTTACCCTTATCTGAAGTAGAGACATCTCATGCCGGTGTGTTACCCGACTACTGTATTCTCCTTGTTTTGAAACATTTCCCTGTAACGCTGGCTACCTATATCACTTCAGGAGCGTAAACTGTTAAGCGTATTTCCTAGGTAGTTTAAAGGACATCCATACGAAATTCATGCTCTGTGATGTAAAGCAAGTGTAGCTGGTGAGAGTCCTAGTTAAAAGGGTATGAGATGCAACTATGTCCGTGGATTGTAACGCAGCTTTTAGCTTGTGAAACCTTCTCTTTTGTACAAAGAGTGACAAGAGTATTTGCCCACGGGGGAGTAACCTACAGTAGCTTGGCTGGGTCCTGTGACTTACTTATGTTAGATATATTGCTCTGCACTTGCAGTATAAGCACGCAGTTAAATGCGGCTTTGACAAATGGCACGCTTTCTCGGACTCAGAAGGAGCCTCCAGCCCCAGCCCGGCGGACCCCTCTCCTCCGCTGGATTTCCAGGCTGGCTGGATGAGTTACAGGGACCTGTGCCAAGAGGTGCCTTCTGCTGCACTTTATCACTGAGTCTAATCCAGCTGTCTGAAACGGTGCCAAGCTAATTAGCTAGTTCAGTGTCTGTTATATCAAGAGCCCAAATAAGCCCAGAGAGGTCACGTTTCGAACGGGAGAGAAGCCTTTTCATTTGTCTCTCTGTTCGTGCAGGCCCGAGACGACTCCCATATGGGACAAATCCCAATTAATGCCTCCTATTTAAACTTGTCCTGACATATTTTAGAATGTTCACCAATTAACAGTAGCATTAAGTTATCAACTACTTTAGGTGAGGGTGCTAGTGGAGACAAAGAGCCCTTGTTTCTGTGAAGAACATCTAATCTTACCTTGACTTGGCTGATACAGGAAAACCAAAGAAAAGTTCTACTGAAACTGCATCACAGCATTACTAAGCTGGAGGACTTATTATTGCCCAAAGTCACTAGATAGAAACATAATCTCTGTCCTAAGGCATCCCCTACTTTCTAATCCCAAGTGCAACCAGTGAGACTAAGGGCAGGCAGGAAAGAAAAATGATATTATGATGATAAATACAAGGAAAAAGAACAGTGAAAATAAATATTATTATATGTGAATAGCTGCTTTCTCAGTTATGTAAGATTAACCTAAATAGCAAGACGGCTGGCTCACACACATGAGCCTGTAGATAATGAAATTACAATGCCTGTCAAGATTTCCATAATATCTGCCTTAAATAACTACAAGAATGAAAACCACGGCATGATATTTTTTGTGCTCTCATTTCATGAAGTTAGATCTTTACTTGACTATGAAAGCCAAGTCCATTTCTTCAGTTGCTTCAAATTAGTTTTCTTCTGCCAGTGTCCTTTGTGTAATTCAAATCTTTCATAAAATTACCAAGGAAAAGCAGTCAGGCTGATCCTGGATCTTTGTCCTGTCGATGAAGCAAAGAAAACTCAGAGAATTATTATATTCACAGATGTATGCGTTGCCAATGGTCTCATTTAAAGGGTTATATTCTCTCAGGAAGCGTGCTACTGAAGAATGAGTACAAAAGAAAATCAGGATATTTTCTGTTTATTTGGGGTATGGGCCTTTTAACCACACCCCCCCATTTTTATCACAACACCATGTTATTAGTTGTCTCTTAGAATGACAATGTAAGTGGTCATTTTAACTTTGGGTGTTGTCACTGTAACGCCTACATAAAATCTGTGTAACTATAAACTGCAGCGATGGAGCAAAGCTTGGTGGGGCATCAGACAGGTGTGGTAATTAAAGCAATTCAGAATATTGACTGAAAGAACGCAAAACATGTACACTTTTGAGATGTTTTTCACTTCTTGTTGATAATTCCATGGGTCAATTGGATGAATAATTTTACCAGGGTAAGCCGGTTTTTGTTAATACATGCTTATTTCAGTGCACAGATAGGTGGACAGTTTGGTGAGAACAGACAACCGGCACTTCCCAAAGCTTTTTTTTTTTTTTGGGGGGGGGTGGGAGGGGAAGTGATTTGAGGCATAGCTAAATAATAGGAAATGAAATAGCAAAAAACTCTGACTATAAATCTTCCAAAATTCTTCATTTCTGTATTTTTTTGCATAAATACTCAAATTTGTGTGGTTTTGATTATCAGCTCTTCCTTTTGAAATGTTAAAACATTAAATGCAGCCACTGTGACTTGTTTCATACCAATATTCTGGCTTATGGTTTTTGCAACTGCTTTCAACATGCTCATGTTTTAGCGAAAGTGTTAGTTTGAATACCTTGCATCTTTTTCTGAATACTCAGTAGCTTTAGCAGTAATGCAGGTGGGACAAAGCAGCCTGTTCTTGGCCTCTCAGAGCAAAAGTCATGATAGGAGACATTAAGAAGGCAGTGTTTTCAGTTAATGAAACACTGTTTTTAGTGAGTAAAGTACTGAATTGACAACTAAGAGGATGAAGACATGAATAAACAGCATTCTCAGTTCTGCCACTAGTTGTTTCTGAACAAGTCACTTGAAGCGGCTTGCATGACAAGCCGTGCATTACCTTCCTTATATGCTAAGCGAGGTAATGATACTTTAATAAACTGCATTTATCAGCCATACATAAGAACCAAGGCAAAGTAATAGTATAACAGCTTATGCAAAATCTGTCCCAGTCAGTGGAGATGTTTAAAAGGCCTGATGTGGGGGTTTTTTTCTTAACACAACATGCACTGGGGTCTGTTATTGACACTGGATAGCTGAAAGTGCTGCTCAGATGCTCTGAAAGCAAGAGGGAATCAGAAATCCTGATCTAGGAGTTGTGTTTGCTGTGCCTGCAGCTGTTGCTGTGCTCTGTCCTTCCTGCTCCTCTGTTCTGAGGAGCTCCGAGTGCTCGTTTCCTATCTGTGCGCTTGACTGGCAGTGTTTCTTCTGAGGCTGGACTCATCTGCATCATTTTCCAAACCTTGAGTGAGCCTAAGGTCTCTTATTTAACTTTGGGAATAAATGTTTTTCAAAAGTCTATGCCCATAATTAATGAGTCTTTATGAGGGGAGGAAAGACTCTCTGCAACTGTACGCTAGCATGAATTTGGTATCATTCCCCACGCTGATACGCAATACGGTGCTTTGTTCCCAGCTCAGAAGAACTTTTGGGGACCTAAGATAAAGGTTATAACTGAACGTCACCAGTTTCACCTGTATGACAAAACTGGTGAACTGACTACAAAAACTGTGAATTAACAAAATAATAGGTAGCTGCTTTAAAAGACTCAGTTGTCACATATAAGTTTGAAAATACAGCAGAAGAAATTATTAGATATCAGAACTCAGATGAAACAATTTCTTCCATCCTTGGAGAGGGTTTACTGCTTCAGTCAGGCATAGTATTATATAAGGTTATCACACAGCTAGTCAAACTGGACTGAGTCAGCAATGCAGGGAAAAAAAAAGATAAATCGGAGTACTGTGGGCATTGCTGAAGCCATGTGAGCACAAACGTGGTTTGGACCACAACCACAGAAAAACTATAATATTGCAAACACAAGCCCATGAGATCAGACTGAAACTCTGCCATCAGAGAACATGGCATGATGCAAATTACTGCAGACTTCACTGAGATTCTTTTGCAAGCTAGCTGAGGAAAATGAACCTTTTCCCCAGGGCTCTAGCAATGCTCCGTGTAAAGAATTGGAACCCAAAGTTACTTTCCCCGAGCAGCTCATTTTGCCTGCGGATGACAACACAGTGAGCTTACAAAAAGTTATACTGTTTCTATTTCCGATACGCCTGCAGAACAGCCAAATACCATTAAACTGGAGAGGGGTTCTACAACCTCTACGTTACCTGTATCTGTTGATTTTCAATCTTTTAGAGATTTTCCTTTTACTGAGCCCAAGTTACCTCTAGTGAGCTAGTTAGAGGAAACATTGTTATTTGTCATTGCCTATATGCAAATATGAATATGATTATCTTGCATATGTGTTGAGATCTATATTGTGGATATATCACTGCTTCTGCAGGCATCAGTATCAGTCTGCTGCAATAAGCATGCATATACTTAAAGGGCACACTACTTCAGTACCCTCAGTGGTTACTAAAAGGCAACCCTTCATTCCAGCTATTGCAAGAGATGCAATGAAGGAACTATTTCATTTGGTAAAAAGGTTTGACCACAAGATTAAAATTTGACTTTGTACAACAGAAATTACTCCACCCATCACTTTCATTGTGAAATGCTTTAAAACTAGAGTTTAGAGAAGTACTTTATAATTAAATTCGTGAAAACACTGAATGACTTCATGGGTCTGATGCAAGTAATGACAATACTGACAAAAGTAATTTTTAACTGAACTTAAGGGAGCAAAAGAACATCACGGCAGTTAAAAGCTATCTGCTCACATGTCTAAATATTTGTAGAACTTTATGGTAAAAAAAGTTTTTTCTACTGCTAATAGGCACATTAAATTAAAAGTGATATTAATAAGGGACACAGAAGCCTAACAGATGTCAGTTAATGATCATGATAAGCTCTTACACTTGAAGTGGTGCTATAGGGTGTCACACCCACTTGTTGTTTTGGAAAAGCAGTGTCCATAATTCTTCAGTAACCAGAGGTTATCCAAATAGTGATTCTGTGCTTTAGATAGCTCACCAGGTATATTTGATATGGCCAGCAGAAAGCAGGAAAGATGTTATTTTCTCGTCATGTGGGCTTTCTAGCAGGTTTAAGGTCTGATCCACCAGTTCAATTCAATTACCAAAAAATCTTTACCCAAGGAATTGTTAGAATTATGCAGGGTTATGTTCTCATCATGGTGCAGAAAATGTTTTCCTAGCTAAGCAAGAGCTGTGTAACTTCTGGACTTCCGGATTGAATTACTTCATCCATGAGGAGACTGAAGTGCCAGATGCTGGTAGTTTGGAAGCTGGTTAGAGCTTTCCCATATACTTATGGACCCTGTGTTACCAACAGTGGTTCTTAATAGCTCAGGCTTGGAGTCCTATCACCCCAAGTCTTTGGAGAAGCAATTTGCACTGTATTGGCATCAAGAACACCTACTGAAACTAAGGTAGAAAAAGAAATACTGCTTCTGTACAAACTGCAAGTGGAATGGAGAACTTTTTGGTACAGGATTATATACATATCACCACCATTTGATAATACTATTACGGAAGGCCTTGGATGAGTGGGAATGCAAATGTCTAATGCTATACAGGATAATTTTCTTTTAGTTATGAAAATGAGTACAAAATGTGTCCTGAAAGCATGATAGTTGACAAGTTGGTAGTCTCACTAAACACCCACATGGAGGCAGCTGAACAGGTCAGAAGCGTACTGCTGTACTTCAAACGCAACAAATGTGAGGCTGCTTGCTTCTATATCTTATTTTAAAATAAATAAATAAATAAATCACTTTGCTTCCTGACAACCTAAAAATCAAAACACTGTGTTCAGTCAGCTAACAGACTTTTAGGCTAATGCCATGTATTATTAACCATACCCAGCAATCTATTATTACAGAGGAACCACAAATTAAAAACAAGTGCCTGGCTCACAGTAAACATCAAGAACATCATGCTGGTGGCCAAGACTGAATGTTAAAGCTGAAGGTGCTCCATATGTTTTTTATAACTTTCTGGGTCTGCAGTACAGCAACGCTGTCTCATAAATTGCAATATAGTCTGTCCATTTACTGGATTCAGCGTGAGAAAAGTTTGGCACTGACAGCCTTGTCTACCTGTGCTGGACTATTATTATGCTTAGTGCTCTGATACCTTACTTCCTCTATCATATGGGTAGAAATAGCATTTAGGAAAAATTTTTAAATTCTATAAAACTCAATTTCCTGATGAAGAGAAATTTTGTGTCTGTAAGTTCATCAGTATGTTACCCACAAGCTTATATAACAAGCAGTAAAAGAAATAGCAAAAATATAAAACACATGCAATTAATGAAGATCTTAGATTTGAATGCGACTCACCTGTAAGGAGAAAACAAAACCTGTAATTTTTCAAAAAGGAGATTCAAAAGTCCGTATTGTCTTCTGCAACTGTACATATAAGGTCCTTTTGCTATCTTATGGACTGTTATAAAAAGCCTCCTGTTTTGAACCTACTTACCAAGGGCAATATGAGCTTTCTTCTAGATTAGTTAGCTATGATAGAGTAATAATTACTTTTGGCCTCACATTCTTCAACATGTGGCTTGATAATAGAGCATGACATTACTGGATCCATCATACTCCTGGATCCAGCTGTTACAAAAGTGCTGGATTAGACTTCAGTATTATTTAATTGTCCTGAACCATCACTTTACTTGCTGCCTTTTTACTAATTATATAAATAGAGCACCTACGAAGCACTCTTTACTGCTGTGCCCTTGTAACAGTGTGATTTAATTATTTGTTTGTTTGTTTAAGGGTGGGGGATAATGCAGTATCGGTGCTAGGTGGCAGTTCGGGTGCTCATGTTCTGAGGCAAACAGAGAAGCAGAGACCCTCTTGCTGAGATGCTCTTTCTTTGGTTTTGCCCTGAAACTTTTCTGTGCTGCAACCACAGCTGATTTTTTATACTTAAAGAATATATTTCTCAAAGCTTGTACTTGTGAAAATACAGCACTAGTCAAAGCTGTATAGGGAAGTATGTTATTTCAAATATGCCTTTAAAAATGTCAGAGGGAAGTTCAAACTTCATTAACCTGTAGCTGCTGAGACACTCCGTTCCTCTGAGCTTCCCAATGCTGATCTTCAAGAGGGTCCTGCATTTGCACTGTATAAAGCTGAACATCTGCTAGGGGAGGCACCGAAAAGCTACTAAAAGCGATATAAACACAATCAAAGCAGAACTCAGATTGCTGCTGAAGAATCTGTAGATTTATCAGTCTGTCTTGAATGTTTCTCTAGGTGTGGTGGATAACACATGGCCACATAACCTTTACCTCCTCGTCACCTTGTCTCGACAGTTTTTGGCCACATCGACAGCTGACTTGCTGTGCATGAGGGAGGTTGAGAGGAAACGCGATGGGGAGGCGGGGAGGCAGGACTTGAGGGCAATTCAGTTTTAGGTTGGCTTAAGCTGACCCTGAAACCACCCTCAACCCTTTCTGAGGAAATTTGGTGAGAAATATCTCAAAAGAAATCTTTACTATTCACTTCTGAGTGATGGATTTCAAAGAGACTCATAGGTTGATTCTTGCTACGTGTGTTGTGCATATATGTATGTGTGCCTGTTGAGTAGATTATCTTTCTGGTCATGGGAGAACAAAGATTGCTAGTCAACATGTCTATTAAGAGATGTGAAGTTGTAATTTACATATCCTAATGTCTACAAAATTAAGATAAATGCAGCTCTGTTAATTAAGAATTAAAAGTGAAACATATGTGTATTGTGGTATCTCTGCTTCGTGTGGATTGGGTTTTTTCCCTTCTTTTTAGCAATATTATTTAAGTTTTATAGAAGCTTGACTCTGTACTGAGTCAAAAGCGCACTAATTTGGTTATTAGCATGTGCATGAAGTGATCCCACTCCACTCATTCAGAAAATAGAAATTAAGATGATTTGACAGCCCTCCAATTTTGCTTTCAATGCTATCGATTCCTTTCATCAAGGCTGCGCTGTTCTGTGCTTGATCTTGCAAAAGGGACTGATGGCACACTTGCTCTAATCACATTTCATTGTACATTCACTGCATGTAATAATAAATTTGGCTATCCAGATCAATTTTGGCCCAATTTCCTCTCACAGGATGCAATTCAATGATTGCTTTTTTGTTTTTCTTTTAAGGACCATCGTTTGTTCCATATAGGGTTCTTTTTTTATCCCCAAAATATTGACTAAAATAATCTTCAGTGGTATTCTATACTTTTGTTTACAATTGCTTTGGGAAAAAGCCTGTGCTTGATTTTGATAGGTCTGAGGTTACTACATGGTATATAATGAGAGTGATTTTCGTAATGGCTTTCAAAGCACTTAGTATGTTCATAGAGCCTTCTTCAGTGAACTGTTTAAATACAAATACTTTCATACAATGTACTGTTCAATATAACTTGCAAATGCAAAGAACTTATTGCATAATTTTGTAAGCAGTATTGCAATGTATCTCAATATTTTCTGTAATGACCTTATAACAGGACCATTATTTGACAGAGAACATTGTAGATGAGGTTAATGTACTTTTTGTATTTTTTCCCCATAGAAATTAGAGATGAAAAGGATCTCTTAGGTCAACTTGTTCATTCTCTGCTAGAGATTTTATTCTGCCTATTCATCAGTTCGAAAGGCCACATTACTGTTGCAAATCTATATTAGGGAAAAGGCAATACTGCACTTGCCTATCGGTAGATTTTGCTGGTGAATGTGTGGTGAGCGATAAAGCTTTCTCTGACTTGTGGTGAACAAAAAAGCATCTGAAGTCCCTTGGAAGTGAGGAGGGAGAATAATTAAAGGAAAAGGACTGTTAGGTCTGTAGTCATATCTCGGGTTGATCCTAATAGAAAATAATGCAAATAACACCTCTGTGGAGCTGGAAGAGTTGATCTTGGATTACAGGTCTGAGGTTTACAACTAAGCTTCATTTAGCATTTAATGAAATAACAGTTACGTGATCCACAAATGTTTAGTAACTAAGTCCATTAATACAGTTGTTAAGTGAAATCCAATTAAGCATATGGATTGTAAATATATGAGTATGGGAAGGGAATCTCTTAAGGCAGCTGTTCTCAGTGCATTATATTACATCTAAAGCCCAGTTAACTATGATTGGAAAAAATGATTGCAAATGTGCATAGTGGCATACACAGATTCATATGAGTAGTGTGGTCTTATTTTCCCTCAAGTATAAATCATTATGATATGATCAGAGAAAAATAACAGTGGAAGCAGAAAACATGCCTCCTTAGTTCCAATTAGGCCTGAATAAAGTTCAGCCAAAATAAATCTATCCAGCATGATACAAAATCTTGCATGCAGACATCTTGAAGCTTTGGCAGTGCTATGTTGTCTTCTGTAGAATTAGAACTGAAGGTCTTTAAGTCACTTCTCATCAGAAGTGTAATAGGCAGAGACGGAAGGTTTCCTTTTTTCATGTCAGATTTTAATAATGTGTTTGTTAAAAAAGAAAAAAAAAGATAATATACAATTTAAAACTGTCATGGTTTCTGTTTTTATTTTTCTCCTTTCTCTGTAAGAAAATATTTGTTAAACATTCCTTTAAGTTTTAACCTTTATTTCAAACAATGTTTTTTTTTCTAATTATGCTATAAACTTGATTTGGTCTTCTGGCTTGAAAAAGAGTTAGGTAACTAATAGAATATACTTTAAGTAGACAGGTAAGAAACTAAAAGAATACATTTTAAATAAGTAGGTACAAAAAATTTGAAATTACATTTTTAAGACAGTCTTCTGATTTTGATTTTCAGTTTTTCTTCTCAAAGAAACTTAGACACTATAATTATTTGTTCTTGAAATTAAAAAGTTGTCGTTTAAGTTGAAGAGAGACCTTCCAGGATATGTGTCCCCAGTGATGAGTATGAATTATTATTCTATAGAATAACATTATCAGAACCATAGGAACTTGAAAGACCCATACTTTTCTGCCCTCAAAATACATGAAAAGAAAATGCTGCTTTATAAATGACACACCTTAAGAAATAATCTGTCTTTTCATTATGGCTGGACAGAAAAGGTACAAATTAAAAAAGCTCCTAGATGTTTTGGATTAGAAAATATATTTTTAGAAAACGTGGGACTTTTTATTATAGTACTTGTATTTTTTACATGAAAAAACAGTAAACAAGTTCAAGTATTAGCAGTAGCACCTTAGGGTTTTGCAATGCTACTTGTCTGGAAAAGTAAGTTTATTTTGACAGAATACTTAACAGCATTCACTAAGCTACAATGAAAGCTATAAGCTATAACGAAACAGGCTTGGCAAGTCTGTCTAAGGATGAGCTTCCTTCTCTGGGCTTAACTCTATTTCAGTGTTCCCATTTATCTCTCTGGTGAAAGCAGGCACCCTTCATGGTCTGACAGATATTCTGTCCTTGCCAGGTAGCTGCTGCTTTTAGGCATTAGCTGCCAAAACAATTCAGAGATTAATGGGAAAACATCCATAAATTATAGTACAACCTCTCCACTTTCACGGAAAATGTAAGATCTTTGGGATGTTTAAATGCTGTAAAATGTCTTCATTTGTTCAGACACTTGCACAATTATTAATACAGACATGCGGAATACACAGACAGCAAGCATCTAAATTAGCTTTGAGGGGAATTATTACAAGAAGCTAGCAAAATATTCCCAGAGAATAAATTAGTGTGACATTTTATTATGATTTCAACACAGGATTACCAAGTGCATATCTTAAACGTTGGTCTCAAAAACCTGCAAAAGAGAGCTAATATCAAATGATGCAGCAAGGGAAAGCCAAACAGAAAGCTACACCTATTAGGCTCATAGACATTCCCAAGGTAAGACAACACTTGTCACCCGGAATAAGCCATTAAATGCATTGTTTTTTCCAAGTCTTTAATTACAGTTGGCATTCCCGAGTCTAGCGCTGGAGGCAGCCATCCTGTTGAGGAACAATAACCTTCATGACACTGAAGTGGGAGAAAACAGCAGCAGGGACCTTAGCCTAGTTTCCAAAGTGCTTCTAAAACACATTAGTAGGTGAAAAAACCTTTTTAATGTTGCATGATTTACACATCTAGGTCCAGCCTCAGCTGAACATGATGCTCTGTAGGCTTGCAACAACCCCCCCAGATCCACAGCATCTGTGGGGTTCAGCTTGGTTCCTGTCACCATCACCAAGTAGCACAACAGACCTCTGCAAAACTGACTCTGTAGGGCTCAAATGGAAGTTTCCTAGTAATGTCATAACCTGTAGCTTCTTAGCCAAATGGATAATAATAACAGTTACCCAAACTGTGGCATCTTGATGACTCCAGTAGACACAGTCATACAAGCCAGTAATGTCCTGTCAACGCCAAAGATGTGATTGCAGTCACCTGGGCTTGATTTCATAGCTTGCTGCTACTAAAAGGAAAAGTGCTGGTTTCCCCATTACTCCTACCTCTCCAGCTCTTCCTTCAGCATGTGCTTGAATCTCCCTGTGTTTCTTCTGCCCCTGCACCCACAACTCCCGTTTACCTTTGCTGCTGGCTTTTGGCAAGCACTTGAGCTACTTTATCTCACCAAACAGGAGAAAACCAGGGCGCTGTAACACACTTTTGACAGCATTTTATGATTAAATACACTAGATCCTGTATGATTTTTTGTGGTTAAGCCTCTTCTCTGGTTGAAACTTGTCACAGTTCCCTTCAAAGACTGAATTAGTTCATGCTCAAGCACGTTAATACCCAAAGCGACTTGCTTACCACCTCATCTGCACACAGACAACAGCTGCCGTCTTTAATGCCAGCCATGCGACTGTGTAACATCTGTAATTTGGGTATGCTTATGTAGACTCTCAGGGCCATGATGTGAAAATGCCTGGTTCGGAGATGTCGGCACTGTGTCGCCTCTTCAGCCAGTCCCTCAGCCTCAGAACGAGCAAGCTGGTCACACCCTGGCCAAGCCCGGTTTAGCATCCAGTTCCTCCTTCTCTCTGGGCAGGTGGTCATCCAGGCTTTTCCAAAAGAGCCAGCCACTGGTGAGGTGAGAGGAGAGCTCAGACCTCTTCTTGAATGTTAAAAGGAGAGGGATCAGGAAAGAGGGGAGTAGCGGAGAGGAGGAATGCAAGGACATTCGGACCTGAGAGGAAACTATGGCGAATCCCAAGAAGGAAGGTCATATAAAAGCTGTCATAGCAGCGTTGGTAGAAAATGTTGTCCTCTGTGAGTTCAGCTTATGGAAAAGGGTACACTATGAGTTGGAGTCAAATTTAGCAAACTGGCTGGAATATAAAGATGAAGAGGGTGACCTTCTGGGTTTTAGGCTGGAATGAAGCATAGTTTTCTTTCCTTTGTCATCTCTGTCTTAATAGACACCGAAAGACAGCATAATTGTATTGTTTCTATTTTTTATTTTGTTTAAAAGAAAATTGTAATATCTTATTTTTGGTTTAGCCTGCAATCTAGTTTGTGTTAAGCGTAACTGGTTTAGATTAAGCAAGGCATACAGGCACGGTGACCCTTACAAAGAAATTTAGGGGGGCATTTGAGCAATGCCCAACATCTCAGTACCTTTCTTCAGAATATCCAGAAGCAAATGTCATACTTCTATTGAGTTGTATAGTCCAGTTTTGAAAGTTATAAGAAAGGCATCTATATGTTACATGTGACCTGTATCAGTAGGTTTTTTGAATTAGTTCCCGCCGAGATGCTTCTGGGAGCGTTGCATTCCTGCTGACAGTCTGCTGACCCAGGCTAAGGTTACTGTGTAAAGTGACAGCATGATTTGGCTTGCACTGGTAGCAGCCAAGCTAAAATCTAAAATCTGGTACATTAGCCGGTCCTTAGGGTGAGGCTCTCCTTCACACAGCCTGTAACACGAAGTACTGTCCCTTCCCTCGCACAGACAACAGCATCTCTTTTCACGGTGATGGCTCTGAAATGCCATCTAGCCATGCAGTTCTCAACTTCCCATTTAGCAAAATATTGAGAAAAGTGAGTGGAGTTGTCCAAAAACTAGAGCGCTTCAAGACCAAAAGAGAAAAAAAAAAAAAGTATCTCATTACCTTGTTGAGTACACCAGCATAATCTGTAGGAGAAATACATTTTGAAGGCAGATTCGTATACAGCAGGACAAAAACCAGCCAGAGTTGTGGGGGGGTTTAATATTCAGACTTCCACCTCCAGTTCATTTTAAATGAGAAATGTTTCACTGAAGATTGTAGCTTTATTTTATCAAATAATATCTTAACAAAATTAATTGATACAATGCATTGTAGTGCGATTCTTAATCTATAAGAATGTCTGTCCTTGTCCCTTGCTCAATTTTTTTTATGGCATACTTAATTTTAGATCCATGACCTATGATCTTTAATAGACTTTCTGACAATAACGATTAGGATATTGGATGCACAGTATCAAATTATCAATAATCTCCTTCCCTGAGATAACATTAATGAATCATCATCCAATAGGGATATTCTACTTAAAACATTGATCATTAACTGGTTCACATTTTACGCAATAAAACCCTGCATTTGCCTTTCTGCCATTCTTCTAGAAAATATTTTAAAATATATACTGTTGATTGTTTTTCAGCTTGTGGGTTTTTTTTGATGGGGTTTTGTTTGTTTGTTTGTTTGTTTGTTTTCCTGAAAGCTACAACTGAAAATCCTTTCACTTGCACAGTCCCTTATTTCTTCTATACACTTTCTTGAAATCAAAATCTTCATATGAAGTATTTAAAATGTGGCTTAAGCAAGCATAAATGAAACCCCTATAATGAACTGTGCCTGGAAATGCATGAGATTTGTACAATTCTCATTATATTCTTGGAACAAATGGACCTTAAGATCACATTGAAAACCTTGATTAAAAAAGTGTGACGAAGATAGGCTCCTTAAGGATTATTGACGTTTAATTTAGCATTTGATATTAACTATCTAAGCCCACATCGGGAGAAACCAAATATTGCTTTACTCTAAGTAGTTTTCAGAGAAAGAGGAGATTTCACAATTGAAACTTTTGTCATTCTGAACATCTCAATTAGCATATTTTAACAGTCTTTTAAACCTTGAAACATAATCAAAATTGTAATAAAATATTCTGCTTTGAGTGCTGAATAAAATACTTGCAAACCCATTTTAATTTCATTGTCTTTGCCACTATCACAGATTTGAGAAAAATCTCATTTTAAACAAGTTTATTCTCTGCTTCAAACCTGAACAGGATGCATATTAGGGATACTAACTTTCTGCAAAAAAAGACCAAGATAAGCACATTCCCTTCTGGCATTTTCTTAAACCTTTCATATGTTGAAGCAAGATAGTGTCTGTAGAAATTCTGTTCTTGCAGACTGAGGGAGCAAAAGCTGTGCCTGCAAATCTTACAGTCCAAACTCACTCTTTTTTGGCCGAACATTTCTTTCCGCATGTTTTGCAGGGCTGAGTGTCCGCATACTTTCTTTGAAAACATCTTAATGTATCACCACTTCCTTTATGGCTAAGAATTTAATGAGTACCACAAAGTAATTACTGTCAGTTGCCGCCCATTTGTGTTTCCCATTGAAGTACTGTTTCTAAAATATGTCCTGTGGTGAGCCTGGAGTCAAGCAGAACAAAGGAAGAGAGCGGATGCACTTGTGGCCGCTTCTGCTGCCAGTGACTCCCTGTCATAAAAACTCCTTTATAAACCCCACCAAAACTGTTGGATGGTGATTCATCGACGTTATCACAAGGAAGGAGATTACCAATAGTCTTGCTGGCCTGATGCACTTGCCCTGTCTCCCAGGAACAGAGCTGCCCGGAGGGGAATCAAGCAACGTTTCTTCTGCCGTGAGACTGGGAGCAGATGCTCAGTAGGGTGGCTCACCTACTAAATCTTCCCCTACAGGAACGGATTTGTTTCTGTCAGTTGCTAACTAGAAAGATTCACAGCGCCCTACTCGAACTCACGCTCAATGCAAAACACCTATCTACCTTAAGGTTTAGAGAAGAAACGTCTCTAGGTCTGTATCAGAAAAAGCTAACTAGATGGAAACTTTAGAAACAAATCGCCCTTTCTCAGGCCACGTTCAGTATCGGTTTGATGCTATAGCCTCAGCACTGCCAGGAGGGAGGTAGCCCCAGAAAATGAGAACCTTTATATAAGCCAGTTTTCTTTAAAAAAACTTCTTTAGAAACTACAACTTTAAAACAAGATATTCTCAAGAAACATATTGGGAAGTACAAAGATAACAGTTTATTCTCCAAGCCATATGGAAGGGTTTTCAACCCATGTACGCAGCTGAGGATGGGAAATCATGTAGAAGACTCTGACAGGCTAAGTAAAGCAAACTAAATCCCTTGCACTTAAACACTATTAGAGAACACTTGATGCTAGATCACTGGTTTGAGGTGCGAAGGTGGGCTGCATGCTGACATAGGTAATAAATGGAATAAAGCATTTTATGAGTGATGAGATTAATAATGTAATAGCTGACTTCAGAAGGCTTACTGGCTTTACCTGAGGGGATACTTGTCCCAGATATTGAACCAAGTCAACATTGGCGACTCCATTATTTTTATCATTATTTATATTATTGAAAGAAGCCTTTGTTAAAACAAATCTATATTTACAGAGGAGAGATTGGTTTTAACTAGAAAGGTACTTACATTTTCTCCTAAGTTTATCCCAGCGCATGAGAGGGTAAGATCTGTGGGCTTGGTTATGCACTCTGAAAGGGTGGAAACCATCTTTAGCATATTGGTTCTGTTTAAATAGCATTTTGCCCTGTACCCAAAAAAAGAAAAGAAATAAAAATCAAAGTAGTGTGCAGTATTCCCTTTATATTGCCTACAATTAAATCATATATGCAGTAAAACCACTCTTTTTCTCTGTAGTTTCCAGTCTGAAAATTCAATACTGTATAAACTGAACAAATAGAAGGGAACAGTTTTCTCCTCCTTTTTGCACCTTCCTTTGCACCAAGGGACTGCCAAGCAATATTTAACCTCCAGAACCCAAGCCTCAGCTATCAACCGTAGTAGATACCAACCTCTGCTCTGGTTTTGGCCTGATATGGGATCCCTTTTAAGCTAGTGGTTTCCAGCAAGTCACTGCACTTGTGAAGAAAATGTACAGGATGTGTACAAGATGAATTTCAATTATAAAATAAGATTTTTTTCAAGTTTAGGCAAATATTTAATTTCAGGTTAAACACAATTACAAGTTAATCAAATAGTACAAGGAAAAATCTCATGAAAACACAAAGAAAAATTCCCAAATGATCACTTAATAATAACATTTCACTTTTTATAGCGGACCTACATCCCAAGTACAATTTTAAATAAGTAAGAAATAGCTTTCAATGTAACTAAGAAACTAAAAAGCCAAACTGCACAGCCATTGTTAGACACATACATTATTCCTGAGATGTGTATATGTGTGCACAGCTGCACAGACACAGAGACCATATGCCTGTGTATAAACAGTAGATATCTGTACATGTGTGTATGCGCATGTGAATGTTTTATAACCACATTGGCAGGTATGCAGGAAAATCTGAATATAAATTAGACTTTTTCCTAGCTCTCTTTATACTGGCTGAACAGCTCTGTGGTTTGGATTAGAAATGAAATAAGGCAGTTTGGGTCTTGTCTTAGAAACAAGTGGATTAAAGTTGAGTCAAACTAAAGTAGGTTCAGAGTAGCTTTTTCCAAACTGCAGTCTCTGCCTACGAGACAGATTGCTACTGAACATGCCAAGCTGACCTCATTCTCTACTATGCTGTTCAAACTTAAATATTCTGATTTTATAGCAGAAGTCCTCGTCTAGATGAAGGATTACATCTTTCCAGGACATCAACTTTGTATGATTCAAGCTGTTTTGATATTTTTCTCGATTAGTCTCCAAAATAGTTGAAAAATCCATTAAAAATTGTTGTCCTGCCCTCCTTTCCCTTTGCTTTCCCTTCAATTTCCTATTACAATTCATTTCTGCTTCTTTTTTGCAGTTTTAGAAATGTTACTTCTTGAAGGGACATTGTTCACCCCACCGTATTCTTTTTTGCTATACCCATTTCTACACCCTCGATTTATGACGCATGGCTAACATATGTCATCCAAGTAGGTCTTTAGTAAAGCTTTGTAATTCAGTCCCCAGGGACCTCCTTCAGAAGTAAGGGAAGCTTTCACGTAGGGCAGTAACTGTGCTTATTTAGGCAGCGTGCTACAATAGGAGACTGCTGCCAATCTGGGACCACGGGACGTGGACAGGCAACAGGCACGTAGAGAATTTCTGGGCAAAATATTGGCTGCCTGAATCCAGGAGTAAGGGCAACCATCTGAGCCACCTGAAAAGTTCAAGAAGTTGAATTATTGGTTTTCATTGTTTTCAAAGTGTCCATGTTATTATTTTATCTGTATTGTAGAAGTGTAGAGAGGTCCCAGTGAGAGTCCCACTCCTACTTGGAAGGGCTCATTCAAACAAACACATAAAAAAAGAATAACCCTTACCATTCAAAACCCTTAAATTCAAATTCTGTCCTCAGTTGCCTGTTTTTTAATGGCAATGCCCTGCTGCAAGAAACTATGGAAAACTCTTGGACTAAACACAAAACTTTTTTCCTCCCTGTGGTTCCTACTCAAGATTGTCCAGAAAATACCTGCGCATCTCAGTACCCTCCTGGGGAGGAGCAGAGTAGCCCCAACCTCTGCCCATGCTGAGAGACACCTGGAGAGGGCTGGAAGCGTGGTGAGGAGTATGGGAGGCTGGTGGCACGTTAACAACCAGTGCAGTAGGCTGTGGTTTGAATAGCCAGTTCAGCCAATGCAAATTGCATTTGCTCCAGCAGAGTGCTCAATTGAGTTCTGAAAAGGTAGACCTAAGTATCAGAGTTTACTGTTAGAAGTTTTATTTATTATGAACTTGAAAATATAAGACACTTTCATCTAAACTGATGTTTATCTGAATTAAATTAGAAACTTTTGTCAAACGTGTGAATGACTATCAGATTATGAACCTTTAATTTTATGCTTTAGAATTCTATGAATTTAACTGAGTATAATCCTTCAAGGAACATTTCATCATTGATTTTTAATAAGAACTTTTTATTTTCTGATCGTTATTTTTGAATATTAATTCATTTTTTGTTCTTCAGGTACTTATAATTTTATTGGACTGGAAAGAAAGATAACCATGTCTTTTAAAACATAACTAGGACAAATAAAGGAGGGAAATTTTCATTAAACCACCTCTAATGTATGCTAAACCAAAACATCTTCATAAGAACTCTGGCAAAACATGTTACTCACTTGTAACAAGACAAAATGAAAGTTTGTTTTCCATCTGTATCTCAAGAGATGCCTTGTTTAAATCACTAATCTTGAGGTAAGAATCCTGGTTTCTAGGTGAGCTCATGTAAATCTAGGATTATTATCTCAAATTAATCAACCTGGTTTTTTCTTCTCTAAATGGATATATGAGACTTAAATCTGTAGTGCAACTGCCATGCTTGACCTTAAACGTTTGCTGAGCTGTTTCTGTGGGCTGGGCTAATGCCCCGTTATGGTCAACTGGGGTTCTGAGTAATTCAAAATCTTTCATCTCATGAAAATTCAGCTCCATTTCCAGGTAAGAATTGTTTCTATAGCATTTATGGTAAATATTTACTGCTTTTCTGCTTAGCTAGGAATTATCCTTGTTATTGTACCCATGGTTTTCTTGTGGTTACTACTTTACTGATCATCCATACTAACGTGCGTGTCTTGGTCTCCCTATACGTTTTGGTGATGCTCGGAAGGGGCTGTTACCTTCTTCTCCAAACACAGCCATAGAGCCTGATTCTCTTCTATTATTGTGCCTCAAAATGCAACATCCCAGCCAGTGTAGTACCAGCTGCATAACTGGGTCGGATGCTTTCAGGAACTCATCACTAAGGTCACTTCATTATTCACAAAGCTTACAGTGAATAGTTTAAAACAACCTCTGTTCCTTTGACCTGAAGCTGCAGTCTTTCTTGACAACAGACGGGATATTTTCTTTCTGTGCAATGAGGATTTTTTATATTCCTCCAGTGGGCACCCTCTGACACCAGAATGAACCACTGGGTAACTAAAATATGCAAACAAGGACACCTGTACGCCAGATAAGCAGAGCTCTGGGTGTGCAGCTGCTGGTTTGTTTCCAAAGCAAGTTGGCAGGTTGATTAAGCTAGGGTGAATTAGGAGGACAATCTGTTACAGAAAGTGGACACCGCATAATTAAGAAACATTTTTTTCTCCGCACTATCTCTTCTCTTAGGTTTATTTCTGCATTTCAGTTTCATGCTGTATGTCTGGTTTGAATGAGAAATGTTCAGTCCACCTGGTGCTGTCAGTTGCGAGTAATGTCTGTTTACTACGTGCATTAAGTTAGGCAATTAACTGTTTGAATGTATATGTACAGATAGCCAAGTAAAATTTTATTATAATACCTGGCTGGCTCTAAAAGGGCTTGATTTACTTGAATTAAGGTTGCTCTGACTCTATATAACCATCGTCCTGCATCTGCTGATGTGCAAGTCTCTTGGAAAAAAAAACATGTTGTGGATTGGAGAGCTATTAGAGGAATGTTTATGGGAAATCATAAAGCAGAGCTCGTAGAAACCCCCGTAAATGCTCGCCTCTAATGCTTCTGGCTTCGGTCGTTACAGATTTGAGAATCACTCAAATTAAACTACAGGCAGCTATAGCAAACTGAAACCTCGTGTAACTTAAATCGGCAAGCATTTAAGAACAGGTAATAAGGCTAAAGTCAGGTTAGTCTGGCTGTATTAATCATTTCTAGCTTAGAAGTTGCTTGTTACACTCAGCTGGTGCCAGAGCTAGAGAGACACATGAAGTGGAGGAGGATGAAACCAAACACAAGGCTCTTCTCAAGAAACACTCTGGGCCAGATTTGCTGCTGTCACAAGTGGCAGCTTTCCCTTAGTCTCAGCTCCCTTAGAAAGTGGGGATAAAAAGAGTCTGTTTCAAGACACTTCACAACATTGGGTAAAATCTGCCGTGACACAAGGTTCATTGACTTTACACTGTAATAATCAAAGCTATTATATTTCTATCTCCCAAATAACTTAAAATATATGCCTCTTAAAACTTTAAAGTGCTTGGCAGAGGAAGATTTAAACATAGAAGCGCAATATTTCTAATTCTTTCCTGGAAGCTGGAAAGATAACTCTCTAATAATTAAACATTTTCAGAAATTAACTAGTAATATAACTTTAATGATATTGTTAATTTTTAAATAGAGCAGATGTGTTCTGACATTTACTGGAACCATTGTACTTTTGCAAAGCATTTCATTATTAACAGCAATTTACCTATGATTTGTGCATGCACACACCAACAACATTTTTATATTTCTAAAGAAAGAAAGTCACACCTGAATCCCAGCACATGCTTCATATTTTGTTGGGTTTTTTCCTTTTTTTCTATTTTGGGTTTTATGATTTTTAGTTAAACATTTCCAGGAGGCCTTTAAATATTTCAGCGTTTTTAATGAATTTTCCCCAGGAAAAAAAAAACCAAGAAAATTCTGGAGAAGCAGGAAGGTGGCTTTGCTAGAATCAGACCCTTGTGAACAAGCCACTTCCTCATCTGAGTTCACAGCCTATTACTTAGCATTATGAGGGCTGAATTTTGGTCTTGCGTGCAGCTGTAAGCAGTAGAGTGGAATAGCTTTGCGTTTGTGCTGTGGGCTGGATGCTGAAGCAGCAGCTCCATCCTCTCCAAACACTGCAGACTCGGAAGCCAGCATTCAAGTATACCTATTCCTGGTAATCAGGTCATCCTTTCCACCCCCTCAGCAAAATATTGAGTGAGACCAGTGCAAAAAAATAGAGCTATCCATTAGAGAATCAAAGGAAAGCAATGCTAGACATTCAGTGATCAACGATTCAATGATCAGTGAGGCCAGTCAGTGGCAGTGCTGATATCTTGTATGTTGATATTGACACTGACTTTTGCTCCTAAACTCTTCAAAGATTCTTGACACCCTTCCTTGAGGCCCCTTTCCTGGACATAGTTGTCTTTTACAGCTAAGGAGTTTTCTTACTTGTGTTGTAGATCAAGCCAATTGCTCCCCGACTTCCTCCTTGTGAATATGGAAAATAATTTCAGTTGTTTCAGGACTGTTATGTTTTCCCTCTAAATATACTGTTTCCTAGACTAAACAAACCCAATCTTTCAGCCTTTTTGTGTGTCATGTTTTCTAAACATGTTATCATTTTTATTGCTCTTCTCTGGACTGTCTCCAGTTTGCCTAGGGTAATGCTGGAAACTAAATACCGTTCTCTTGCTGAGGTCTCACCAATGGAATCACTACCTATGCATCTTCCCAAAACCACTCCTATCGATATGTCCTAACATAAGATCTGCCTTTTTTTTTCCAAAACATTACATTGTGGGTTCCTAATGGATCTGCCATTTGTTCAGATTTTTTTCTGAAACAATGCTTCCTGCTCCCATTCGACCCCTTTTGTATTTGTGCATTTAACTTTGTCTTTCCTAAGAGTAGTACTTGATGCATTTGCTATTATTGAATTCCACCTTATAGATTTCAGTTATCCAGAGTGTTGTAACCTAGGGATATCCACAAATGTCTCATTGTAAAGGAAAATATAGAATAAAGCTGCAGCCAGGACAGATATCTGTGGAATCTCAGTGGAATTTCCTTTCAGTTTTTCAATAAAATAATGAGAAATCATCTCAAAATATGATTTTGGTTCTAAGTTGATATTTTTTTATGATTTGTTATACTTGAAAATGAAAAATGTGGAACTTAGTAACGTGGTTTTTGTATATAAAATGAAAGATTGATATCTCAGCTATGTTCAGTTAGAGTAAAATTATCGTCGCATTCTTTAAGTTAAAATTCCTTGGATTTTTGAGTGTTGCTTCCCCTGATAAGACTCAGAATCTCTGAGCAGATTTTAAAACTTCATATACCACTGCCTCCAGTGCCTACAGGATTTCAGGTTTAATAAAAGTAGATGTGATTAGTAATGCAGGACAAATGCAGTTTCTTGGTTTAGAAAACTTGACAGACCGTAATCTGAGCTGGTTTGATGATTATTTTCACTGCTGTGTCAAACAGATTGAGCTCTTAGTCTGCATAGCCCATGAGATTAGTGTTGGGATATAGATCTTTTCACTTTTAGGTTGGATAATTCAGATCTCGCCCAAATATGTAATGACAAACACTTAACTGCGCTAAAGCTGCAAAAGAAATTAGTTTACTTCTGTGAACTTAGACATTCTTGAACTGGTTTTAAAAGCAACTTCCCATGCAGTCCTTTGAAAGTTTAGGAATTCTCCTCCAGCAGTGCAGTGCAATTGGTCCGAGCCAGCCCTGCCCTTTTTCTCTTTCTTTCGTTCTTGAAATTTTCATTTGATTCTGCAATGTGGAGCATAGCAGGCCAAGTGTTGAGGGATAGGTATTTGTATCTCTACATTCTCAAATAAGAAAACATGGCAAATAAAAGGATTGGTTTGTGGGACTTAGTTCTGTTGGGACATTAGACCACAAAATGCTGATTTAAGAAAGGGTATTTCATCACATTACAGGTCCCTATTGACTTTTACCTCTTTTTTGCAGTTCCCTTAGTTGCAGCCATTTTTATAGTCCCTTAAGACTAATTTGGTCAAAGGTACTCTGATTTCTTTTTTCTTACATAAATTATGACCCATGAACAACCCTCACCCGCAGCAGTGAGGCTACTGACCATCAGCTACATGCAGAGGTATCCAGAATCCCTGAGCGCAGCACAGGATGGGGAGTATCCGCGCTTCTGGCATCTGCCTGGCATTCTCGTATTTTCCCCACAGATGGACAGACTGTATGCTAATCTCTCCTGTTTTCAGGTAACGAATTTCAAATGGACAGTCATAAGCTGTTTGGATCATTATTATTTACCTTCTTTGTTCCGAGCACGCTGGGGTTTGGTTCGTAACTGAAGAGGCATCAGGTATTTTCATTGAATTACTGCTGCCTATGAACCCAGTGAATCTGGCTCCATTTTATGTCAATGACCTGTGCATAATAAGATTATTTGGCGTCCTAAGAGCAGAACTTTTGATAGAACATCAAATAAGAAGAATGTAAAAAAATATTATTGCTAGAGCTGATGCAGTTTGAATATATACTAAAATCAAAAGACTGTAAATTCAACACAGAAAAATTTCAGTGTGACCGGTGAATTAGTTTGTTGTCTGTAATGAGGTCAAAAATTCCAGAAAAGACCTAAGTAGATCATCATAATTTTCTGCACAGCTTGATCTGTCAGAATGTGGCAGATATTCTCAAAATGGCTGTTGTCATTTCTCTTGTTTTCATCTAACAAAGTATGGCTTTTAAAAAACGAATGAGTGTGTTTACCCAGAGTTTCCACCCAGCAATAGAAGAGGAAGATTTGAAGATGTGTTTTGCCAGGAGACTGCCTGCCTTGGTAGTTTGTAAACTCTGGCAAAGAGTCTGAAAGACCCATCAGTGGTACACACCGCTGAGACGAAATTCAGTTGTTATTACTTTGATTGCTTTGTTCAGCTCACACTTACTTATGGCTCTTTCCTTCTCATGTACTCCTTTCTAAAACTTACAGAGTTTCAAGCTAGGTTTGAAGTTACTGACATGTTTTTTTCCCCATATCTACTAGCTTTTGAAGGTGACTATGGTTTGAACAGTGCTTACTCCTCATCTTCCTGTTTATCCCTGCTTGAATTCTACTTTGCAGTCTTGAAGTGCTGTATCTGTGGCAGTCATTTTAATGGCCAGATAGATGTCAGAAACACAGGAATTTAGCTTTTCGGCAGGATGAAACCAAATGAAATGCTTGACTGTAATGAAAAAAACATATGATTCAAACACAGTCTCTCACAATGACAGCAAAAGGATAAAGCAAGCTAGCTGGGATTTCCATTTGGAGTAGTATAAGAGGATTGTTGAAATTAATGGCACTGAATTAATAGGTTACAGCAAAGACTTACTGCAACTTTGTGAAAAACTCCCTTACTATTAAATAAGTTGCTGCTTTCTCCTCCTGTAAGGGCAAGTTGCTAGAGCAGTTAAGGTGCCTTGCTACAAGAGCAATGAAGTCAGTTTAACTCAACTAAAGGAAGAGTCAGCCAGCTGATATTTTGGGTTGTAGCACAGCTACACTGCTGATTCCTGTGGTGGATTTGCCCCAGCTAGTATCTAAGCATCCACACAAGCAGTTGCTCACTCCCCCCTCCCAGTGGGAAATGGGAGAAAATAGGAGGAATGAGAGCAAGAAAACTTGTGGGTCAAAATAAAGACTGGGAAATCACCTACAAAGTACTGCAGCAGGCAAAACAGACTTGACTTGGGGAATTTAACTTAATTTCTTGCCAATTAGCATAAATATTTAATTACTGATTCGGGTATTGGGAAACAAAGACAAATATTGAAACACCTTTCCTCCCACTTTCACAGTCTCAACTTCACTCCAGACTCCTTTCCTTCTTCCTTTCTGGTCTCCACTTCACTACTTCACTCCAAGCACCTCTCCTCTCACCTTGTTAATGCTACAGATTACTCTCAGTCCCTTCAGTGAGGCTACAAGCAGTCCAGGAGATCCAGGTCAGTGTGCAGTGATTTCTCTCTACCACGCCTCATTTCTCACTCTTTTCCTGTGATCTGGTATGGGTCCTCCACAGGCTGCAGTCCCTGTGGGGTGTGCCTGCTTCAGCATGGTCTCATCCACAGACCACAGTCCCTACAGGGAAGTACGTGCTTCAGCATGGCTTCTTTACGGGCCGCAGCTCCTTCAGGGATATGGCGCACCTCCTAATCCTCTACCTTGCTATTCCCTCATTCCCTCTGTCAGTCCCTCTGTTCCCTCCTCCACTCTTGCCACCCTTTTTTAAATACGTTTTCCTGGAGGTGCCACCAGCATCGTTGATGGTCTCAGCTGTGTCCTGTGGGTCTATGGTGGAGCCGGCTGGAACCAGCTGTGTCTGGCATGGGGCAGCCCCTCACCTCTTCCCACAGAGGTCACCCCTGCAACCTCCCTGCTGCCAAAACCTTGACAGGTACACCCAATATATTTCCCTTGTGAGAAGCAGTTACAGAATTTTTTAGTCCTCATCCTTCCTAGTCTGATGTGCCCGTGAGGCTCTGGACCCATCTCTGATCTTATTCTCAACCTTTCACTGGTAACATATTGAAGTCAGTTCATACCTTTTCAGGCCAAGGTTGAGAAAGCAAATTATATGATGGGCTATTAACTGGTGAAAAGTCATGGATATAAATGTTTGCCTTTCTTTTTGTTTCACAGGAAACATTTCAAACATAGTATTTGTACTAGCAATTTTATATTTTGAGGGCAAAGCCTGGATGTCTGTAGTGCTGTAGTTGACACTGGAAATGCCAGATCCCAGAGACGTTCTCTTGTACTGCAAAGCAATCATTAGTGCCTGGTGTGACATTCCTACTGCAGTGAGCAGAAGGGATTCAAGCTGTTTGTCTCTACTTAGTATGTAAGAACTGGGATTCTTTCTATTTCCAAGGCAGTTTTCTTCATCTTCCTTTTCCAGGTTTCTCATTCAACATCTTTGTTTAACTGCCACTTTGCTGGCTTCAACAATTTATAGGTAGGGGGATATGGAAGAATTCTGTTTCTGCGTTTGAGTTAGAAACCTTCTAAATTTGTGCCTAATTTTTATGAACGAGGGGGAAGGGAAACACAACATCTAAATCCTTGTGGGTTTGTAGAAATCTCCTGATCAGCAATTGCAGCCTCCTGCTTCTGCCCTGAGCAAGCTTCTCCTTCCTACATTGTTTTTGTCATCAGAAGCCATGGTATATTTTTGGAGAGAAGCTCTTTCTTCTTATGTATTTGTGCTCATTTATTATTTCTGTGTAAGAGATTTCTCTCATGCCAGGGAAATCACACTAGTTCATTACCTTTTCTCTGAAGGTCTTGTTGCATCCTGGGTGAACATGCAGGAGCTCATGTCTCTGTCCTTGGACCTCAGCAAAAGGCAACTTGTTCTCTGTCAAGTAATCCTGTGTCTCCCGCTCTCCTCTTACTGACATGGTTACATTTCAGGGTTGATAATACATGGTTTGTGCATTATTTAGGGAGACTTTGAGATGTAGGCTTGATTCAGCCTGCAGCCAAATACTAACTTTAAGACTAGTGTGACGTAGTAAGAAATTCCTACTAAAAGACATTGAGCTATAATAACAGTTAGAAATATTACCTCCTCTGTTAGAAAGGATTTTGTTTTTCTTCAGTTTTACTTGGCATCCTATAACTTCTGAGCCTTATATTTGCTTGAATTTCCAGTGAAGTTGAGGACTTTTCTCTTTAGTAAAGAAAAACATTTGGAGATAAATTTTCTCCCGAATAACTCCATTGACTTGCAGACCAAAGCCAGCAAGGATTTGACCTTTCTTTTAAGAACCTCTTTGTTCACTGGCAAAGACCTAGGTACTTGCCATGGCTTCATTGGAAACATCAAGATCCTTCACTTCCTTATATTACACATCTAGTCATCTTTGAGCCTAAGGATTCTAAAATGTAACTGGAGATCCAAGCTCAGCTTATTAAAGCATCCCACGAGGTCTTTATTGAATCTTTGGCCAACTCCTCTTCATTTCTAAGAAAGTAACCTGCCAGCCAGCTGGTACCCAGGCTTTGTTACAGTTAGAGAAAAAAACAGGGGGAGAGGAAGGGAGGAAAGCAAAGGGAGGGAAAAAAAAGAGTCGATCCTATTATTATCATAAAATTCAAAGGGTTGTTCACACCCAAACAGCAGGAGGTGGACAGATTAAAGTTTTAGAACTGTAACAACATCTCTCTTTGTGCTGTCTAGTTCAGCAAAGTGAACCTTGTAACACTTGACATTCATCACAACATTTCCTGCAGTTACCACTCTGTTACTTAGACCAAATCCCGAATTCTGGCTTGCAGACTATAATTTGGAGACATTAAATGACTGTAATGTGGAACGTATCTGATGATGTATTGTGCTTTAGAATAATAAAACTACTAAAATTACAGTTTGGAGAACGAAATCAAATATATAATTATGTGTGTTTGTAGGATTTCCTCTAAGAACGTTATGTTGTTTAAGCCATGCCTTTCTTTCTCTTTTGTTAATAACCCATGTTCTTAGAAAGAGGATCACTCATTTAAAGATGTTCTTGGCACTTAGCCCTACTCCCACCTCCTTTCCTCCCTTCTTGCTGACCCATAACAAATCTTCTGGCTTTGATTTCACTTCACATTCAAAAGCAACGACAGAGGCCTTAATGAAAAAACTTAATCCAAGTGCTCCATTTTATTAGCTGCCATTCTCACACTTGGAGAGTGTCTTAGTGCCAAAATTCTTTCCTTTTGTTTTTCCTTAGTCTTTATTTTTAGATGAGTGCTATCTGGTATTAGGAATAAGCATAGTGATTGAATGTTCAGAAGCTAGTGACTTTAGGGAGCTTGCCAACATACAGTATGCAGTTTCTTTTATTATTTTTTCCTTACCACCAGAAGAAGTATTTTACATGTTTGGAATCACTGTAGTTATTTTCTACTCTAAAGACATTTTATCCCTCCTTTTCATCACCCTCAACTCACTGTCATAATCTATTGGTTGCTTCCCTAGCACGTTGCAAAGAGTATTTCTTCAGTATTGCAAATAATTCTCCCTTGCTCTGCCTTAGTTTTTAAGGTTGTCTGTCCTGCCTGTGCTCTCTCCAGGCAAGGATCCTGTAAGACCAATGATAAATGAACCTTGAAAGCCTGAAAGCTTGTATATACCTGAGGTCGTCGGTCAGCACAATTTTCTGAATTTACTGATTCTGTAAAATTGTCCTGGAAATCTCAGGAGGTGACATTTAGGTATGAGCATTCTGGAGGTGCTTCTCCTAGCCCCTCTTGGGAAGGAAGAAGAGGAGATCCTGCATTGTATCTTCCAGACCCTGATGACTACCCTAAAATTCAAAGGAACAATGTAGGGCTAGGAGAATTTAGGCTGAATCTCAACAAAAGCTATAATCTTTTGCTTTCTCACATATATAAAGTGAGGAGTGATTTGAATGAGGTGAATGATCTTATTTTATCCATCCCAGCTTACCCGTAGACAGGACAAAAATTGAAGCCATGTGGATAAGTTAACACAGACAATTAATGTCTGCAGTCTGACAGACTGGTCTAATTCATCTTTTGCCAGAACCTACTTGGTGCTAAATTCTTTAGAACGTGTGTGTGGGGTTTCCTTTCAGGAAAAAAGCACGTAGGTTTGTGGGTTTCTTTTTACCATGTTACATTCAGTGATCTACAAAAAGTATTAATAACTCAGTAAGAATGTATTTGTATCTTTATCAGTGTTGTGTTAAAAAAAAAAACAAAACCAAAAACGCAGCAACTAGGTAAAGTCTGTATTGCTCAACATCAGAAATGGATATATTATATTTCTGCTTACACTGGATTGGGTCACGGCATTACTAGCTTTTCTGTAAGTTAGTACGAGTATTCTCTATCTCTTAGGTAGAGGAGAGGAAGCTAGGTCAGTGTGCTGTAAGAGATACTATTTTGGGAAACATCAGGCAGAAACAAAATTCAGGTTGGCAGGTATACCAGCAAGGCAACAAAAATCACACTGTACAGTCCAGCTTTACCTAAGAGCTGGAAGTGGCTGCCTTGCACATTGTATTCACTTTTTTATCAAACATATATCTCCTACCATCAGTTGCTTGGACATATATCTATTTTTATATGATACTAAATAGAAAATTTGACTTAACTCCAGAGGACTCAGCCAAGCATGATCAGATTCCTGGAACATGATGAAATAACTCTGCAACCATTTTTTGAAATGTGAAAAGACAATCTACATTTGTTTATATATTTTCATTATCACAATAAGGATCAAAACAACCAGTAATTGAAAAGGCTGACATTCTTTATTGTCTTTTTTGTTGTTTAACATTTTTTACATGAACTATCACAAGTGTGTATGAGACGGTGATAATATTGAATTTGCCCCTTGACCATAGCCAGAATGAATTTAAGAAAAACCAAGGAAAATCTCATTCCAGGCAAAGCTTCCTGTAGCCTGAGAAAGAAAAACTGAAAAGCTTAACATCATAGAGAAAACTGTGAATATCATTATGCAAATTTCACTTTTGCTCAGTGACAGGCAAATATTACAGTGATGAACAGTTGTCTGTGTTCATTTTTTTATAGTTTGTATTTTTTTTCCAAATACCCAGTATGAATTTTAACATAGAATCCATGACAACCCTGAACAAATGTGCATTAAAGCACATTTAGCCATTTCCACTGCTATAAAATGATATTTCAGGGTTACATTGGAGTGTTTGAGTACTACAGATTAAATCACGGGTGTGAGGGGAAAGTGTTGCATAGCGCTTAAAAATATTCCTATTGTTGCCCTTTGGCTGGTCTATCCTTTTTCCAAGGGGGAGGAAGACTAGTAATCATCATTTCTCTTTTGTAATTGGCAAACGTTCCTGCAGCTAGAGGGAATGGTTAGGCAGTTGCCCCTCAGCTTCTGGGAAATGTATGTCAATACACTGTTTCAGAGCCTTACAGCCTTACTTTTTTTTCTACGTGGAAACATATTGGTTATTTTAAGTTTGTGCCTCAAAAAACATGAAGGAGGCAAAATGGCTGCTGTAGTGCAATAGAATTTTTCTAGCCTTGTTACTTAGCTTTGGCCTTAAAATTTTTTTTAAAAATAATTCACTTTACAGAGTTTGTCCATGTTCAATATACTATATTTTCCTACTCCTACTGGGAAATTTATTCTAAGAAGTAGATCCTACACGTTGAAGGTGCGTTTCTGAAGGAGGAAAGTAACTCAGGTTCTCCAGGACTTAGCACCTGGTAGGACAGAGACCTTTTCTCTGTGAGAAAATGCCATTAAAATATGATAGACTTTTACTCTTTTATGTGCTTGTACAGCACATTATGTGCCTGATAGAAAAGTGTCTCAGTCACACACAAAAAAACATCCTATAGTTTGGTTCAAACTGTTTCCAATTAGATTTTAATGCCAACTTGCAGTAAAAAAAATAGTAATTATCAATATGGCAATACTATAATTTCTCTGTTATCAACTTTAAAAACAATTGTCAGAATATTACAGCGGTTGATAGTTATTCACAAGCAGTTAAGCAGGCTATTGCCTACAGCACTATAAAAGAAAATAACAATTAATTTATCCCCCTCTCTTCCAGCCAGTTATTATTACTCTGTGTACAGGCATTAAACCTCTCTCTTCTGTAGACCTGTGACACAGGCGCTTAGAGATCTTGCCAATCTCTGTCATTTTAGACTATTAGTTAGGTTCCAGGCCAAAGTCATATATCATTTTGTATCCAAACCCATGTGCCATTTTGCTGGTGAGATGTAGCCTATTCAACTAAACACATGAAGAATAGGTATTTTCAGGATTAAATGAAAATAAATGCGAAAGATCAGTTCAGCTGATGGTGTTTGAGTCTGCAGCTTGTTAATGAACTATCTCTGTAACACGCTGGTAGCACAGAGAAGCTGTCTTTAACCGTTCAGGGGCAGGTTATACCCCCTTGCGGGTAGTAAAATTCTTGGAAATACTTATGTGGTAAGAGAACTCAGGGTGAGTATAAAGGAATCTAGCCCTAAATATTCATCATGCATAATTGCATTCTTTCTCATTAAAATCCCACTCTGATTCTAATTAAATTCATAATTGTTCTGCATTTGATGCTATAAACTGTTGTATAGTGTTGCTGGGTGCTATTTAACAGATGTCATCCTCCCCCCAAGAGGCAGTGGTATTTCATTGCTGTGTGAATTGATCCTTCAATGTGAAATCTGAACAGGTCCCCAGATAGCCAAGCAGGAAGGGGGACGTTGTGAACTAGCAAGAATGAATAAATAAGGTAACCGAAGAGCGTCTCTCAGAACATATGAGATGTAGTTCCTTGTACTTCAATATGTTTTAAAAGAGTAATCTGATTTTCTCCTCCTACCTTCTATTCATAATAAAGTTGCAAATTCATACTGATACTTCAACACACAGTTCTCAAGCCCAGGCTTACAGACACAGACCAGATTTTAGACACTTGCATTAAATTTCTTTTTTTCCAGTACAGGTCTTCAGAATTAGCTGCAACCAGTTTTACTCTTACACACACACACACACACTCTCTCTCTCTCTCTCTCCCCCCGCCTCTCTCTTGAAAGCTAGTCTTCTTGCCTTTTTTCAGAACATCGCTTTTTTCAAGTGTGCCGATTTCATTCACCAGCACATCCCCTCCACCTCTGGCAGATACACATGTGGTCCTAACGCTCTTCATCCTGTTTGTTTCAAAACAGTCGTTTTGACTGTTTCTGAATTTATTCTACCAGGTTTTCCTGCCACCATGCTCAATGTCCACCTGGGGGCTCACCCACATCCATCTCTGATCAGTTTCTTCCAGTACAAATTCCCAGTTTAGCAAATCCCACAGAAGTCTGTTGATCTTCAATCAGATCAGAATGACTTATTTCCTAATTTATATAGCTCAGACTCAGTATTACTAAGCCAAGTAGGGCCTTATATAAGTTTAAGGAATAAAACACTGAAGTACACAGGAAGAAACAGGATTAAGAAATTAAGAGAGAGCAGCAGGATATCAGGGGGTCAACATAATTTTTAGTTCTTTTTGCATAGCAATAGGTCAAGTCTGAAGATGCTTTTAAATTGCTTTAGTATCCTCAGAGATAGTTGTGTTATAAAATGCATGTTATTATTTGCCATACAAACTATCACCAAAATCATCTCTTCTCTCCCATTCATATGCAAATTCTGTTGAATTTGAATAGGAGAATAGGGTTGAGAATGTTCTATTCTAAACATGGACTTCTTCTTAGATATTAAACTTGTTCTCTATCCCTTGTTCACATTGCTCAAAATCAGATATACCAGAGAAAATCTTTCCAAATGGTACATAGAATTGACTCAAAAGATTCAGATCAATTTCTTAGCCATAGGCTGCTCATCATGAGTGGTGGGTATTAGAGGTTACTAATATTATTCAGCATTCTCACCTCATCATGAATTATGAACACTGCCCTACTGTCTATGGGTGCTGCCATGGTTATTTTTTCAATAATGTGAAATGTCTTTTTTAAAAACAAAGGGAATACATGAGGGCTGAAGTCTCCTTGCCTTTCTTTGATAGTGCCTCTAACCAGCTGCTAATTTTAATGGCTGTCTCCTGAAATTCCTATTCCTCTTTCAAGTTTGGCTAACAGAATCAGATGGACAGGTGATTTTGAGATGCAATGGAGATAGACGTATCTTGTTTGCTTATAGGAAACCAGGCAAAAATGTGTAGTAAAGAATAAAAGGTTAGTGCTGGTTTACTTTACTTAGCCAGGCAAATACAAAGGTGTGCAGTGGATCACTAGCTACTTCTTTACTATCATTTTTCGAGTAACTAGCCATGCTGGCTGCCCCATGGTCTGTTTCTGTTGGCAGCTTGGAGAGCTAGAAGTAATCCCGGGGACAGTTCTGTCCAATTCTGCATCACATGCGGAGTCAGGCTAGTGGGCTCATCTAAAGCAAAGGCTTGTCCTAGTTAATGGCTGGTACAATATAGAAACATTTGCAGACTTGCAAGACAGGAACGAGGATTCCTCATACAGCTGCCATTTCTTCCCTGTTCTTCATGGAATTGCAGAGCTCGCTGCATTTCCTCCTAACCAGGACTTGATAGATGAAATGCCACAAGTGGGTAAAATGATGATGAGAATTCAGATACAGTAATGGTCTGTGTTGATTCGTGTCTCTACGTAGTACAGAGTTCTGCTTTTCAGGATTATTTTTCATATTTTTTCCTTAGGGACACAGAAATTAATATTTTATATTCAGATTTGATGACTAGTGTTCTTTGCTGCCACATTTTAGTCAATGAGCCACTCTCGGAAATTTTCCTTAAGCTCTAAAAGGAAGTATTGTACTATTGTGACGTTGGATGAAATAGGAATAATGAGTTGGAATAAAGCCAGGATATTATTTACACAAAAAAGTTTCCACGTTTTGCCTGCCCCCGGATATTTTGAAGTCCATACAAGTGAGTAACACAATAAATTACAGAAATTGACAGTGGCACACAAGAGTGAAATAATCAATAAATAAATATCCTTGCTTTGAAAAGATCTTGTAATTATAGAAGACATGTATGACAGTAACATTAAAATAGCTTGTCAAAACATCAAAATACAGATAGTTCTGATTCACTAGCACAATTATCTACTTTGTGCCTGATAAACCACTTCAGAAGAGAAGCCCAGTCACACACAATGAGGAACATAGGATGAGAGATTATGTTATCTTGTGATAAATTAGTCTAGTTAAAATTCTTTGCATGGCTGAAATGACCACCTTGGGAATCAATGTACCTTCAGGAACATATCATCAAAAGCATTGCCGTCATTAGTTTAAAAAAAAAGAGAGAGAAAGAAAGAGAGAAAAAAAGAAAACCTAAGAAGGCAACACTAGCTAAACTAGTAGTTCATGTGGCTTTAAGGTAGTCCCCAAATCTAGAAGGAAAAAAGTCTGGACAGATAGAACACTTTGACAAAACAGTGTAATCCAAATCTTAATATGACAATCCAGAGACAGCAGGATATGTTAACTCAAGTGCTTAAATGAAAGGTTAGAAAATAAATGTAATTTTGTTCTTGTCCACTTGGCATATTTCAGGCATATGTTCTAAACTCATACTTCCTATGTTTAAAATAGATTGAGAATCACAGAATAAATGAGAATGGACAGGACCTCTGGAGGTCATCTGGTCCAAACCCTGCTCAAAGCAGACCAAGGCCAGGTTGCTCAAGGCCTTGTCCACCGATTTCATGCATGAACAGAGACTCCGCAGCTGCTCTGGACACTGGTCCCAGTGTATTCTACCCTCATTATGAATATTTCTTTTCTGTAATATCTAATTGGAACTTCCCTTGATTCAACTTGAGTCCGCTGCCTCTTATCCTGTTGCTGTGCACAGTGGGTCCATGTGTATAGCTACCTGATGGCAAGGAGTAGAGAAGACAGAGCCAGACTCTTCTCAGTGGTGCCCAGTGACAGGACAAGAGGCAACGGGTGCAAACTGAAATACAGGAAGTTCCATTAAAATTTAAGAAAATCCTTTTTTACTGTGAGTGTGATTTAATACTGGAATATGTGGCCCACAGAGGCTGTGGAGTCTCCATCCTTGGGGACGTTCGAAACCCAACTGGACATGGCCCTGAGCAACCTGCTGTAGCTGACCTCCAGAGGTGCCTTCTGCCTCAGCCATTCTGTATGAGTCTGTGATTTTAAAATCAGTCTGTTAAAGTACAAACAAATTTGACAGTTACTGGAATCTGATAGTGATTATCAGCTGGGGTAGGGGGATCAAATTTTCTGATTTGTGTTCATCCTGTGGAACGCCACTAATGGAGACATTCTCTCCTCATGTTTTTAATTGCATTTACATATCTAAGGCTTAAATGCCCAGACTAAGCTTTCCTAAAGTATCTGCCTCAGGCAATATGTTTGGTGGAATTCAAGCAAGCATACTTAAATAATTAGAAAACTAAAATTTCACAAATGTTATGCAATGATACAACTCTGGTACATGCTGTGAAACAAGTGCCTGAAGTCTGGTTAAGGGTTGGCTCTGATTGCAAATATATCACTGTTGTGTTATCCTGGTTTGTGCCATGGGGAAAATAACAACTGCCTTTGACAAGCTAAAACTTGAACAATGTTGGTTTGGATACGATCAGCAAAAGCTCATTGAGAACTAAAGTTTAGCAGATGTGTTGTATAAAGATACACATATTTAATACAGATGTCCTTTCTGCTGAGCATGCTCTGGACCAAAGGCTTGGGCAGGTTATCCAGAGCACTCTTTGAAGCTGGTGCTGCAGACTAAGGTGGCACATGCGCAAATCAACTGAGTAAGGAGAATATTTCTGCTGTCCTTTCCATACCTTCATCCAGAAAATCTGGAGGAGGAGGAAGCAGCAGCCTGAGAGAGATGACCTTGTTCCTTCTGCCTGGCTAAGATGACAGTTCTTGTAGTTTTCATTGTTTCTGTTTAATTTGTCATTATGACACAACAAGAAATGTCCTCCTTGAGGTAAACATCCCTCCACATCATGTCTTCAGCCCTAGCTCCTATAATTATCATCTCAGTTTTGTCAATACAGTTTTTATTTGAAATGTTGTCTGAAAAACTTTTGGTTATTCTCTTTATTTCTTTGGTACAGGTTTTTCTAGGTCATTTTGAAAATTGTAACTTTTCTTCTTTTCATCCCGAGGGGGTGAAACCACAGCAGGAGCCCCTGTCTGACCATTTTCTTTTATCAAAACTGATGCTCAAACCTGCTCTAGCAAAGTTAAAGGCTTTTCCCCCACATACTGCAAACATTCTGTGTCCCTTTATTTTCCATCAGAAACCCTGTGCTAGGACCCACACTTCATATCAGAACATGGTAAATACCTGGGTGTACTTCTGTGGTCCTTGGCCACTCTTCTATGTGTCTACAAAGCAGTTCAATATTCAGAGGACTCAGGAAATGGATCTCTTTTCTGGACGAAATTTCTGATGTAAAAAATGCTGAAGCTTCCTGCTAAAAATTCCTTTATTCACCCATTCTCTTCCTTTTTCATCCATTCACTTGGGCAGAGGTAGAGTACTGAGGCAAATCTGCCTTACCAGGAGTTGCTTTCTTCTCCTTAAAATTGCAATGTTACATCCTGGTTCTCCATGCTGGGTTGCTCTGGGCATCACGCGAAAAAAAGAGCATCACTGTGACCCCAGTTTCTTTCTGAAATTTCAGCTCTGTCTAATTTTCTGTAACTCTATTTTTTTTTCAAAGTACAAGGTTGCCTAAATCTTACCTATTTTCTATGTTTTAAGGAAAACAAACAAAAAAAAATTACCTATGCCACTCAGATTTAGTCATCTTATTTTGACAATTCCAGATGGGGAATATTACAGGTGTTTTCCTATTCTGTACAGAAAATTCATGTTTGTGTTTCCAACACAGATTTCATCTTCGTGTTAAGTCGTGTGTCAGCTTTTCCAAGAGGTACTGGGTAAGACCAACTGAGGAATGCTACAGGTAGATATTCCTAATTTATGCCCAGGGCGTCCATCCTATCCAGTGGCAAGAAAATATAGTACTTAATTCTAAAACAAAAGCTATGTGTATATAGAGAAGGTGGATTAAAATTGAAACATTTCCTAACTTGAGAGAAACTGTCTTTGCTTCAGTGTGTGTATGAATGTAGACAGGAGGACACATTATAGGAAGACAAATATAAAACTCTGAGGTTGAGACCCTCAGCTCTGGAGTGTGTGACCGACTTGCACCTGCATGAAGTTTTTTGATTGCATTAGGATTTTTTGTGATCACACAACTCTGCAGACTTTGTGGTTTGTAAAACTGGGGGCTTATTTTCTATTTTCAAGGTGTGGCTTACTTTCTACTTTTGAATTTTGTTTTTGAGACCCAGAACAAGGAGAAGACACACTGGAACCACAGCATTGAACCTTCATTTTCAGAATTCATTGTATGTTTTCTCAGTATAGGATCCTGGTTCATTTCTTCATTTCTTTGTCCTGGCAGTGCCCTAATGATTAAGGTGTTTTGCTAAAAGAAAGTTTTTCCTAGATTCCATAAGATACTTCCTCATCATTTTCTCTTTTGACCCTTTGGCAGCACTTTCTCATTCCTAATATTCCATAAAGTACATAGACACAGAAGAAAAAACTCATCAAATGTATTTCAATTTGTCTTTCATCTTAGTGCTCATCATTAATCATAAGTGGAGCATGTAGGTAAATCTTGTTTTCCTTGGTCTTTTATATTTCTTGTTTTATGATACACAGAGCTGTGTGATACCAGCTCAACGGAGTCATCATAATAATGCATTCATGTGCATTGAACTGTCTTTGCTGTCTATTAATCTTTTAAATGCTCAATCTTCCTGCATCTGATTAAATCCCTTTGCCATTATTTACTGTTAAATATCCTCTTCATTTGATTAGCATAGTACTTGCTGTTTTGCTGTCTTCTGTCTTTTATTTTTTGAAGCAAATCTCTAAGGGTACTTTAACTATCATAGGGTAAGTTATGAGTGTTAATTTCAAACAAGAAATCTTGTTTTCAAAAACTTTAGTTAAAGTTTATCATGTGCAACTGTTTGGGGTTTTTTGATTGGTTTGGGTTTTCCTTTATTCTCTGCCTGCATTTAAGAACATGATTGATGATAAGAAGAGTAAAAAATGGGTGCTGATATTAATTTCTATCTTGCAGCAACCCAGCAAGATCTGCCTTTTATCTTTCTAAGGGGATTTATCTGGAACAAGCATTTTTTGAGTATACCTTTGAAGGTGCTTCATGCAAAAAAATGTGCGGTACTGTTTTTCCTTTTCAAAAAAGGCAAGTGGAAGAGTTATTTCCTCAACAGGCAGTCCCTAGAAACAGCAATTTTTAGTTTGTGCAGAAATTTAGTTCAAATACCAGAGCCGTCTCCTTTATAATCCATATTTATGCATCCAATAAAAAGAAGATGTATTTCTTTCTGGGACTTCTACCAGTTGAAGTAAACTGCTGCAAATTACCATTCAAGGAAGCCATGGCTTTTTGCACTGAAGGTAAATCGAGCATATTAAGGTTAATAATACCTACCAACAATTAAGACTTAATCAGAAATAAAATCAAGGGATTATGAAGGAAGCTAAACAAAGCCTCTCTCTGGTGAGCAAAAGGCTTGTTTCTGATACACATTTCAAGCGAGGTTATAAGTAAGGGCTCTGGTGTAGAAGCCCACCCCTGGTACGGCCAGCCAGCAAAGCAGCGGCAAGCCAGGCAGCAGCTGCTGCACCGTTCCCTGCCGCTGCTGCCCAGTGCCCAGCCACGCTGGAGGAGATACACCCCGTCCTCACACTCCAAACAGCAACACCCCCCAAAGGAGCCTGCCTGGGATCGAGAAAAGAAAATATGAGCTCCTAACAAAGATGAATGAAAGCCAGGGCAATGATCTCATAACTTCAGTAGCTGTCTTGGGAATATAAAAGCAACCGTAGCTTGCTGCTTAGCCAGAGCAGTGACCAGGCTGCCCTTTTCACCAGAAATCATTTTCTCCGTCCCTCACTCATATTTGTACCCTAAAAGTCAGTTCCCTAAAAAATAAAAGCTATTATTAGGTTTCCATGTTATAGTATCAAGTTAAGCTTTAATTTTTCCTGTTTGAATCAGTGAGCTGTCTTACATTTGCCACAGTATTTCAGTGATGGTAAAGTATTTCAGTAAAACCATTTAGCTGAGCAGGGTACCCATTGCTGCTTATCACAGTAGAATTTAAATTATAAAGCATTGGGACTCTGCAGAAGGATCCCTGAAGATGTGCATTCATTAGTGCAGCTTCCCAATGACTTCTGAGTACCTCTAGCAGGGCTGGCACTTAATGTGGAGATACATTGAACCGTATTAGAATTAAATAGTCATTGAATCAGGATGATAGATATGAAGTAAAATCTGGTATTCCATAATATTTCAAGAACTCTGAGCTGCTCTGATGACTCTATACTACATATATATTCAAATATATGTATACAGATCAATTTAGAAAGGTACAAATGCTGAACGGATGTTGTCAGACAATTCATCATGCCAGACAAACTCCTAGATGCAAATTTTTATCTTATGGAACATATTCTCAGCTGATGTAAATAGATATTTTGGTTCCACAGAGTATTGACCCAAATAATGTAAAACCCAGAAAGAGCAGAAACATTCAGTTTTCCAGCTCTCTCAAATACTCTGCAATTATTGCTGTTTTTTCGAAATGAAGAAATGTGCGGAAAAAAGAAACCATATAATCAGACTATCTAGCTGGATAATTTTCACTCTGTTTATATTTTTAAATAAATTGTTTGACGTATTTTCCATTATTTTCTGCTGTACACACAGCTTCATCGTAGTAGTTTATTTATCAAAAATATGTTGACTATTTGATGAGTTTCATAAATTATTTTGCACACAAGACTAGACAAATAATTTTTCCTAGTCACCCTGCTCTAATTAGCACATTAGGAAGTGATGTTGTCAGGGTTGTGAACATTGTAACATAGGAAAAATGGCTACTGACACAATGCCTAGATGCATATATTGCAAATGCTCTTGTGTCACTGTCCTCTAATTAAATACAGTCCTCGTGTCAGAATCTGATTAGTTGTCAAGTGACAATTTAAGAGGCTAGAAGTGCATGCTTGTGCTGAAACTAGAACAGGAGTTCTTTAGCATTATTTGTAGTGCATGAGCAGTGCTTTTAATGACTTTTTGATGAGACTTTTGCTGCAATTCAACAATAGCATTGCTGTATATAATGTCAGAAATTTCATAATGCAGACTTAGTGTGTTATAAATTTGTTTTTAGTTTATTGAAACAGAAAATCTCACATGAATGCATGCATTACCAAAGTACCCACAGAGAAAACAAGTAAGGATAGTAAAAGGATAGGTAAAATTACCAGGAACCACTGGAGGTATGTAGTTTTGCCTTGCTTGTGTAACACAGAGCTTGATGAAAACAGGAACAAACCCAAAACAGTGTGTTATTTGTGGTGGTGTGGGTTTTTTTAAACATGACAAAGTTGGGTCTTGTTTTCTCTAAAAAAAGTCATACATCTTGCTTTTGGTTTGGTTTGGTTTGCTTTTTCCTTTAAAAGGTGCTTTCATTAGAAAGAAGACTACGACACTAATTTTAAGGAAAACAAACACACCTATGTAGTCTAGTGCCATTTTCATGTAGAGGAATCCATTGTGTTAGTTTTGCATAATGCAGGTTTAACCAGGCTGAAATTTAGAGTGTAATGTTAAACCAGGTTATATGCCATAAATGTGTGACAGAAAAGGAGAAACTCCGATCCCTCAGCACAGATTTCTGTTGCTTATGTAGCATCCAGGCATTGACAGGACTACACAAACAAAGTTTCACACAGGAAAATTTGTTGCTGGGTTGTTTTTTTTTTGTCTTGATATGGATTGTTTTACATTAAGTATGTACGCAGTATTTTTTCTTGTGGAATGAATATAAATGTCTCACAAGGTGTATGAATGATATTTCTTTTTCACATGGTTTCCTGAGATGCTTTATGACTATTACAGTGTTAATCAATATCAGTGACTAGGTAAAGAATGTTTTCCACTGACCTGCAAGAATATATGCTTTACTGGTTTGTTTTCTGCACAACATGAGAGGTTGTCCTTGCACCATTTTTAAAATCCCACTCCACAGGTTTTTTAAATCCTAAGGGTTTTTTCAATTATTGGCAAGAAAAAAGAACTTGACATTTGAGAGACTTTTGTGTAACTTCATCCTGAAAGTAAAAAAATATGAGTTCCCAAATACAAAGGAAACTGCTGCTATTTATAGATTACAATAATTATTAGGTAAATCTTCGATTTGCATAGACATAGTATGCAAAAACAGTAGCTCCATCAGGGCCATTTTATGTGTATATACACGAGGATTCTCATATCAAGTTTATTTACGTGGTCAGGACCACGAAGGCAATAGGCAAAAATATTTGAAGCCTTCCTAACATAATATGAAAAAGTATTTTAATTCTAAACTTTGTGGACAAGTTTGTCAGGGGTCAGTGGAGAGGTTGTGAATTACAGTGTCTCCAAGACCTCACATCTCTGCTATGCTCCTCTTGTCTGGGGTGTGAAACTTTGCCCTCAGGACAGGAGCTGCTGTGCAAAGTAGATGAGAGTTGGGGTACCTCCTTCCGTCTCCACTACCCCCTTAGGGCTCCTAAGCCCCCATAGTCATGCTCACACAGGCACAGAGAGAGAGCAGCTCTGCTTTATTGAGACACACTGAAGAGGACAGGGAGGAGTGGCAGGATACGGGTCTACTTTCAAATTCTCCTCCTGCTCCCTTTGCTCAAACAGAGAAGCCTTACTCTTATGTGGAGAGAAGGAAAGGCATTAGGGTGGAGGGACACAAAGAGACTCTGCTGAGCAATACAATAGGTTATAAAATAGAGACTATAACAAAGAGGCATGAGCACCCACTTTTTTTTGTTATACGGTTATGATTACATTCATTTACAGTTATGATTCTCTAATGGTACTGGAATTCTGCTTGCTAATAGGCTACAGTAAATTTAAAATTAAACCCTGAAATCTAGAATAATTTCTTCTACATTTTTCCCTTAGTGCTGTATACACAAGAAAAAAAAAAGAGTGCAGGATTCACCAGCTTTATACTTGGACTGACTACTCACAACAGGAGCTTTTGACAGTTCTGATAAACAATTTAAGCTAGACATGAAAATATTTTTACACCGAGGTTGTTTTCAATTTATGCATTTTTTTAAAGTACAAAGTCCCTGGTCTATGAGGGAGAAAAAACAGTATATTTGTATCCAGTGATCGCTATTTAGATATGTTCATTTCTCAGTTTCAAATACGGTTAGAGTTTCCGCTTTTTAAAATTGAGTTGATCTCTCCAGTATCTATGAAATCTTTCAGACTGAATGAACTTAGTGTCCTTCCATACGCCGAGAGCTGTTTAGCAGATTCAGGACTACAATAACAGCTGAATAACCTTCTCACTTTACTGGGGACAAGATGATACATGCTTGTTTTCCCCAAGGGTATTCTCTGATTTCTGGCCTGACTCCCTATCTAAAAGGTGTTTACAGCAGAGAAAAGGCACTCGGGCTTTGGGAAGAGGTTGTGCCAGAAATGATGCTAATGCCTAACTCTGACTGTATTGTCACCACCACGGGCTTAGCCGGGGAGAGCAGGAGGGGGTCATCTTTAAATTGGAGTCAAGAAGTATGGCGCGAAGGGTGTTTAAGAACCCAGCTGAGGTTCCAGCTTTCCCAAACCTCAGGGATTGGGCTGTGTCTAGGAATGTTTCTGGCCCATCAATCATAGAAACAAAGTTTTCAATCTTTTTTTTTTTTTCATCTGTAGCTGTAGAAATTAACTGTGCCAGACTATTGCGTTCATAGATCCTGAAAGTCATAGAGAAATTTTTATTCATTCCATGTTATAGTGATCGCATCTTCAATTAATTTATGAATCTGGATATAATTTTATATATATACAAGCAGAAATAATATAATATCTGAAAGATTAAAGAGAGAAGGACAGTAGAGAGATGAGATGATGTATTATTTACCATATAGGACAAATTCGTAGAATAAGAATTCAATCCTTAGTACTTCATAGTGGCATATTATTCAACAGTGCTTCTAGACAGTAAAGGCTAATCTAAAATCTGTGAGGCAGAAACAAGCAGTAATATTTCACAGTTACAGCCCACTACATCCTTGCTTTGTGTGGCTTTCTAGACCTATATGTACCAACTTGCTGGATATGAGTGGGATTCTGAATGTTGCTGAGGAATAATAGTTCAACAATTTATCTGATAAATAGCCATATATCAAGATTTCATACAGTCCTAATTAAAACTACTATTTGCATTTTATATGTGGAATATGTGTAACGAGATTTTATAAACTGAATTGGGATTATACATCAAAGAACAGATTTTCCATGTCTAAGGAGCAGCATTTGAGTTGTTGCAGAATTATTTTCTTATTTCATAATAACAGATATGTAGGACTGTCTCATCAATTGAAATATAGTGCTCCAGCTTCATGGTAGGCAACTGAAGCAGTGCCATTTTTAAATCAGGGAGTATCTGGCCCAGCATACATTCTTTCTTTTCCTGTAACTTACAAAGAGAATGAAGTTCTTAATCCATCATTCAGCATGGAGAAGAGAAAAATGGAATATAGTATTACTTTGACCTTTATAGCACTCTGGTAATATAATTTCCTGAGCACTCATCTTCTTTCAGGAGTTCAGCAACCTGCTTGATAGCAGAGAACGGGGCCAGACCCTCAAAGCACGGCGTGTTCAAAGACTACAGCATATGTAACATTGTCTAGCATACCACACTGGCACTTCTGGAATTAACGCTTGTGAGTTTTCGTTATCCTCATAGGCATAACAAATACAGGGTATGGCACATTATTCATCCATTCTCATGGACCTAACAAGAATTGGAAATGGTAAAACTTAAACCTTATTATTGTTTTTCACTGGGGCCTGACCCAAAACACAGAAAAGTTGCCGTGTTGTTTTGCTTCGGAGAAAGAAATACCTGCTTGCACACTCAGTTGAAACAATCTTGCTTTTAAGATGTACAAATCTAAAAATGCATGCCTTCAGAGGAGCTCTATATTGTAATTTTGTTGGTGCTGTCTGCCACATCAGGGGGTTTAGGTATGTTTTTCAAAAGGTCAGTGTGAATTATTTTCAAAACGTTACTCACGTGGCAAAGTTCAGTGTGCTGGCTGTATTGGAATGACCAAGAGGCCAGTCAAGAGTAATGACGAGCTGTGTTTGGTGCTGTACAAATGCTCAAGCAGGAACAGCCAGATAAGAAAGACTTAGGACCTTGAATTGGGGATATTAAATGTATGGTTACAAGACACATCTAAGCTCTAAATGCTTTTCCTCTTGTTTACTCCTGAACTTGGAAAGGGTCCACCATAGTGTAACTGATTTGGTGACTCAAAAGTCAGAAAGACTAGGGTTTAGGTGCATCTAAGGAATAATTTCGGAATATTAATATTCTGATGTGGAAAAATAGCTGACCTAAAAACTTAGCAAATAAGGGAAACTCTTTTATCTGGGCATCAGTGTAGGGTGCTTCCCATCATCCATTCCCCACCCTGTGCATGCTGAATCTGCAAAGCCAGTCACAGCTTTTTAATGGGTTCTTACCTCTTTTACACCAGTGAAATTAAAAAATGTTCCATTTTTAGTACAAAACAACTTCTATATGTTGTTTATGTAAAAATAAGATACAGAATTTTTCAGTCCATTTTAGATGCTTTACAACTTGAGAATGAAAAAGTCTAGATAGCCTTAACTAAAGATCATGAATATTTCAAAATAAAGATGCTTGTGAAATCACTAGTTGCCATCCTTTCTGGGAGGCTGGTATAAACTGCCATAGCTCTGCTGAAGTCAGTCAGTGCCCTGAATTTTCTACCTAACAATGCACAGGATATGCCTTGAAGCACCTGAAGGGGAGAGTGGCAAGTGACTCACACTCAAAGTTTATTTCTTTATCTCAAACATAAATTTAAAGGCTTATTTCCCCTTGGAGTTTACTGAGGAAGTATTTAATCATAGAACAACAGGGAGAACAAAAGCCAGTTAAGATGCCTGTCATCTATTTCATAAAATATTTAGACAAAGTACATTAAGGAACAGATGACTTTGAAATGAATGGGACCAGTGCACTAATGCAGTTGACTGCCTTTAACACAGTATGTTCACTGGGGATATTCTAAGAAGAAACTGAAGTGCAATGGACTTTGGTTGCATATAGAGTATCTCATATGTTTCTGCAGATAAAGGAACGGGATCTAATTTTAATGTTAGGGCACCTACATGCTGGCAAATGGAATATACAGTATTCCATATTATATATACCCAGTTGAAACTTTCAAGTAAATAAGCAGAAAAATGATGAAAAGCTTTATAAAAAGGGAGTGTTGTTTAGCTTAAAAAAAAATGTATATTGAATGGCCTGTATGTCAACATGTATAGTATTTTGACAAATTAATGCACCTCAATATTTCACTTGAATTCCCAGAGCTACTAATTGAGCTTGACTTTTCTGGTAAGATTAACTAAAGGAAAAGAAAACCCAGAAGCTTAAAGAAATCACAAATAGCTAATGCTGCAACATACATTAAACAGAATTTAAAGATTTGAAAACAAAACCAGAATTTAAAGATTTAAAAACAAAAGGCATTGTCAGGTCCTAAATATATCCTATAATGCTAAATTAATTATATGACTTTATACTTAGCTACCTGTTGACCTCAGCTGGTGTTCTACATTGTTGTTTGCTTATTAAGATCTTAAACATAGGCTTAGTTTATCTTTTGGCTGTCTGGATTTATTCACTTACATTTAAAGTTTGATTTGAATCCATGACAAAAAGGTTGCAATAATCAGAACTGCCTAATGTTGTTACTGATGCTAATTGCAAAACAGGATAGGAACAGACAATGTTCCAATGTTAAAAAAAAAAAAAAAGAAAATACCATGGATATGGGGAATGCAAGCATGCGTATAGAGAATGCCAGTAAACACGTTTACCAAGGTGAAAAGATAAAACCACAATATATTTAATAAACTGAATTAGTCTGAGCCAAAACACCAGCTTTTTGAAGATTCAGCCAGACTTTGATTGGAAGAGAAATGGAAGAAAAAAACAGTGGCACGACCCAAAGAAAGATGTGGGATTAGGGTCAAGTACAGCATGTATTTTAAAACTCAAGACTGAATAAAACATGCAACAAAGCCATCCTGTCCTTTTTTGGGAAACAATCTAATCTATATATCAGGTTTTACTCTTAGTAGTATTCTATGATTAACAAGCAGAATTTAGTTCTGTTGACTGTTTTAGGTGCAAGACTGAAGTCCTGTCCATGGTAACCTTTGTTATTTTATTTTGTGATGCAGACTTGGAACATTTCACCCACACTCTGGTTTACTACATTTCATTATGTGGGGTTTCTGAGTTTGTTTCCTTTTTTTGTTTGAATTTGACTGCTTGGTTTTTTACTTCAGGGATTTTTTATTGGGTTTTTTTTTAGCGATTTAAGTACTCAGAGGAGCTCAGTATTACTAGCTCAAATCAGATTGCATTGAATTTCTTCTAAAGATAGGTTTTGATTTGATCTATCCATATTAATTCTGGTAATCTGTTACTCTAAATGAACAGTGAGTCTTAAATAATTCAGTAAAGGGATTTCTGATACTCAGATAAAAATTGTGTATATTCAACAAAGAATTATCAATTGTTTCTGAGCTGTTCAACAGAGAAAGTGCAAAATTCTAGGAATATATTTTAAGTCCAAATAACTCATCTTGAAATATTTTCAAACCTCAGATTATACTCATTTATAATTCCAGCTACCATGGAGAATTCAAAGGCTCTTATTCACCTCTGGTTTGAATAGTGTTATGTCAGTGTGTTTCCTTGGGATAGAAAAGAAGCTTTAATGAAAATACCTAAGTATATTCTTTATCGACTCAAGACTTAAGTGTATTAAATTAAGATTTTTCACAAGCCCTTCATGAACAAAACCCCTTGTTTTTTCATGTACATATTTTGTTTTACACTAAAATTTCATGCTTGACCAACCTGATAAACTTCTATGATGAAATGACTGGCCTGCTAGATTAGGGGAGAGCAGTGGATATTGTCTACCTGGACTTCAGGAAGGCCTTTGACGCTGCCTCCCATAAGATCCTCATAGACAAGCTGTTGGTGTGTGGGCTGGATGAGCAGACAGTGAGGTGGATTGAAAACTGGCTGAATGGCCAGGCCCAGAGGGTGGTGATCAGCGGCACAGTCTAGTTGGAGGCCAGTACCTAGTGGTGTACCCCAGGGGTCAGTACTGGGTCCAGTCCTGTTTAACATCTTCATTAATGATCCGGATGAAGGGGCAGAGCGTACCCTCAGCAAGTTTGCTGATGACACAAAACTGGGAGGAGTGTCTGATATGCCACAGGGTCGTGCTGCCATCCAGAGGGACCTCGACAGGTTGAAGAAATGGACTGACAGGAACCTCATGATGTTCAGCAAAGGGAAGTGCCAACTCCTGCACCTGGGGAGGAACAACCCCGTGCGCCAGTATATGCTGGGGGCTGACCGGCTGGAAAGCAGCTTTGCCAAAAAGGCCCTGGGGGTCCTGGTGGACACCAAGTTGAACGTGAGCCAGCAATGTGCCCTTGCCACAAAGAAGGCTAATGATATGCTGGGCTGCATTAGGCAAAGTATTGCCAGCAGATCAAAGGATGCGACCCTTCCCCTCTCTTCAGCACTGGTGAGGCCACATCTGGAGTGCTGTGTCTGGTTCTCGGCTCCCCAGTACAAGACAAACATGGGCATATGGGGGAGAGCCCAATGAAAGGTGGCTGAGAGGGTTTAGGGACTGGACTGTCTCTCCCATGAGGAAAGGCTGAGAGAGCTGGGAATGTTCATCCTGGAGCAGAGAAAGCTCGGGTGGACCTTATAAATGTATATAAGTACCTCAAGGGAGGGTGTAAAGAGGACAGATCCAGGCTCTTTTCGGTGGTGCCCAGGACCACTGAAGCAATGAGCATAAGCTGAAACATGGGAGGTTCCCTCTGAACATCAGAAAACACTGCTTTACTGTGAGGGTGACAAAGCACTGGCACAGGTTGCCCAGAGAGGTTGTGGAGTCTCTGTCCTTGGAGATATTCAAAAGCTGTCTCGACATGGTCCTGGGCAACTGGCTCTGGGTGACCTTGCTTGAGCAGGGGGTTGGATTAGATGACCTCCAGAGGTCCAATCATTCTGTGATTGTGTGATTCTGTGAAGATTTTGTTTCAAATTATTATTATAATTGAAGAGACAGCGGCATTCCTTTTATAGTTCAGGAAATACAGGAGGGTTACTTGTGTGAAAAGCACACTGGTCATCCTAAACCAGAAATTTTCTCACAGAAGTAACAGGAATATCATAAAACACTTTGGCATGAGCTAGGATTCTTGCTTGGTTTTCTTCAATTTACTTCTCTTCTTTCTTCCCCCCATCCTACATGATACTTGGAACAAAAACAGGATACAGCCCCTCTCTTTCTAGGCAGGGAAAGGGTTTGCCGAAACCAAAACATTCCTCTCCTTAAGCCTTTCTCCTGTTCAAAGATGGGGAGAAGAGGACCCAGGTATTTCAGAGCTGAGTGCCTCCACGTAGACGTGTCTGGTAAGGGACAGCCTCTTCCTATTAGTACCCAATCTGCCTTCTTCCACGTGGAAAGAGAGTAGCTGCTTATCCAAAGGCTGTGCTACTGTAGCTGCTGATTAATTTTCCCTTTCTACAGGTGAGGATTGTGTCAATTACTTTTCCTGACAGTAATTGTGCCCGAACACAGTTTTCAGATTTCAAAATCTCAACAATGCATTTGGTTTGAGTGGTAGGAATAATGACATTTTACAGGATACAAACCTGTCTGAAGAGGGAGTCAAACTCATACATAGCTTTAATTCATAGGTAAGGCGGTTTAGGGCAACAGTGCCCTAAGCAGTGTTCTCTGGCTATATGTACAAAACAAATAATTCAGAAAAGCTGAGCACCCCCAACGCTTATTACAGTCCCTATCAGACAGGGGCTTTCAGCTCCTTTGAAATTCCCTGGAAACCTAAGAGCTAATTTGCATGTATTGTCTCCAAACTTTTTACGTAATAGACTACAGGATTTAAAGTGTTGCTTGTTCTTAATGTTTGCCATATATTGCAATGCCATTTTTTGCTTATGTCTGAAGTTTTAAAAAACCCCAAACTTCTAAAGCTTGTTCCCTCCCCAACTTTTCCTCCCTTCCTTCTCTTCCCCACCATGCCCTCTCACCATCTTTTTTTCTTTTCCCTTTCAGCCCTAATTGACATTTATGAGTTTGATGGTCAACTCACAAGGTTTTTGAAAAAGATTAGCTACTCAGCTATCAGGAGGATCATGTTTCTGCACAAATCACTGCTTTGGCATACTCCTGTCATTTTAATGAGGCACATTTTTTTGAGCTGGCAAGTCACAATTCTACCACCCAGAGCCTCACTCTGAGGTATTTTTATAATGTCACAGTTTTTTGTTATAATCCTTGCTAGTTGGCACCATTTGGCACACGCTTCCCTGCAGGCTATTTCTAATCCCATTACTGTGGAAGTGATTCAGTTTGTAGCTTTTTTAGCACATTTGAGGGAACATCTGAGAGACACTTTGGTCTCCATCAGAAATGTCTGCATTTATCTAGAGTTTCCAGCTGTGTTTAGCTGAAATCCAGTGAGAAAATGCTGTTTTAAAGGTAAAGAGTAGATAAAGCAAATTTAACATGTTCACCTTGATAATTAGGAACGCAATGATGGATGGAAAGCTGCCAGCAGAGTTTCATAGTTTTCAAATAGAAGTATAGATCAGAATTAATCAATTGTTTGGCTTTTTAAATTCCCACTTATTCTTCAAGGGAAAAAAAAGGACTGCAATTTACATCGAACATCCCCTGCTGCTACTAATTGAAGGTTTTGTTTCCTTCTTTAGACATACATAAAGTATGCTTGTTACCGCAGAATTGTTATTATTCTTTATTCTCCACAGTCTTCAAGCTAATTCATGATGAGCTATCTTAATGAGAACTTTGGGGTGTTACAGGATTTCAAACTTTAGGGAAATGGTTCATTTCTAATTTTAAAGAATATACGAACAGCTGTACTGGCTCCAGCTGAAGGTCCAGTTAGACTGGCCTTCTGTTTTGCATGTGGCCATTAGCAGATGGTTAGGGAAAGAGTATAAAAACAGAATGATATTTCCTGTGCTATAACCTTCTGACTTTGGTAGTTACAGTCTTTTCTGAAGCAGAGATTCATATCTGAAGTGGAGGTATCCATATTTGTGTTTTATACTATTCACAAACCTTTCTGTGAATTCTTTTAACTGCTTTTGAACATGTTAAGTTTCTGACATCCTGTACATCCTGTGGTAAAAGGGTCCACAGCTTAATTATCTATCCTGGTTAAAAAGTACTGTCCTTTCTTTTTTCAAACAGCTCTGTGATAACTTAATTTGATGCCCTTAGTTGTTGTATTCTGAGGAAGAGAAAATCTTTCATATTTACTCACCATATAAATTTTATCAGTTTCTTTGAAATTATGCCAGTACGGCCAGACATCTCTTGCTCTTTTCCCAAAAGTTATCTCTTTCCCAAAAAGTTAAAAAGATTTAAACTTTGTAACTTCTTTATTCTTTTATTTAGCCCTTCTTTCTATTTCTTGTATTACTTCTATGTCCTTTTTTTGAATTGGGCTACCAGAGCAACAGGCAGCATTCAAAATTCATATATTAAAGAGATTTATCCATTGGTATGAACTTTTTGTTTGTGCTTTATTTGTTCTCTATTCCTTTCCTAATATTATATTCTCCTTCAGACTACAGCTGAACATTAAACTGATAAGCATGGACAAATATCCACAAGATCTTCAAAACCTCTTTTCTGGGAGGTAGAAACTGGGGTGGTTTTCCTGCACATTTCTATTACATTTACCATTTTATTACCTAGGCATCCAGTATCATGAGAACATTTTGTGACTTTTGATAGTCCAGTTTAGTTTTGACCCATCATTAATAAATACCAGTTTGTTCATCTCCCTATCCACTCTCCTTTCCAGATTATTTATGGACATGCTGAACATTAAAATGCCTTTACATAAGAGCTCTGCAGGGCTCTTCCAGTAGTAAACTTCTCCTCACAGTAAATACTGGCTATTTTGTTTCTTGTGTTTAAATCTCTATTAATTCATGACCTGGCCATAGCTCTTATCTCTTTTGTGGCTTATTTTCAACAGGATTTTTTAGTGAGGGACTTTGTCAAAAGTGATGTGGAAATCCATGCACTCTATATTGCCCTCATCACACTCGTCTATCCCCAGTTACTTTCCCCAAAGAATTCTAGTAGATTTTTTAAGATTTATTTCCTTCCATAAAAGCTGGTGGTTATTGCTTCCCTAATATATTAAATTTATCTTTTCATCCAGTAAGTCTAATCTTTTATAATGCTTTTTATTGATTTCCCTGGTATGGAAGTAGGACATGTACTTCCACAGACATTGCTGAAGCTCTCCTCAAGATCTGCTGTCACTTCTCCTTTCTTCTTGACTCTGGTACAGAGGCTAAGCGGAGGGGCTGTGGAAGAAGGGCACAGCACTGCAGGTGACAAGAAGGAGGTAGACTGGGTCTTCTCTAAGACCCCAGACAGAAGCAGAGCCTCAGTCCCCAGGTGTACCCAAGAGGGAGCAGGCAGGATTTGTGCTTCTGGGGTTGTGAAGTAGGGATCCCCCGACAGTGCAGGCTGGAGGGGCTCTGGCTCCAGAAGGATGGCTCTGGTCAGCACCTGAGTTGCAGAGGAGGCACCAGGATCTGCATCCAGCCAACGGCCTGAGCCGGCTGGGCCTGAGCCACACAGTAGCATCAGGAGAAGTGATGAAGCATCGTGGTGGGAGGCTCCCTGAGCCAGAGGATGGAGGCCCCCACCTGCCAACCTGACCTGCTGCCCGGGAAGGTTTGCTGCTTGCTGGGAGCTTAGAGCCTGGACATCGTGGAGAGAAGGCCAAGGCTCGTCCAGCCCTTGGATGGTTCCCCTGCTGCTCTTCCATGTGGGCACCAGCAATATGGCCAGAGAAGACCCAAGGCATAACAATCGTGACTGCACAGCTTTGGGGGAGAGGGTCTTGGGCAAGGGAGCCAGGTGTTGTCCCCTCAATACAGCCAGTGAGAGTGAAGGCTTGAGGAGGAGTGGATGGACTCTGCAGGTCAACACCTAATGGGCAGCTGATCTTGACAACAAGGATTTGGCTTTAGTGACCATAGGACCCTCTTTAAGGCTCAAGGACTGGGAGCGACCAGAGTGAATTTATAAAGGGGAAATCATGCCTCAACAACCTGATAGCTTTCTACAGTGAGGTAACTCACTTAGTGGACAAGGGCAGAGAAGTGGATGTTGTTTATCTTAACTTTACTAAAGCTTTTGACACAGTCTCCTGTAACATCCTCATACACAAACTGATAAAATATGGACTAGGTAAGTGGCCAGTGAGGTGGATTGAAAACTGGCTCAACTGTCATGCTCAAAGGTTTGTGATCAGTGGTACAAAGTCCTTGTGGACACTGGTACCTAGTGGTGCACACCAGGGGGTCAATCTAGGGCCAATACTGTTTAACTTTTTCATTAATGACCTGGATGATGGGACAGAGTGCACCCTCAGCAAGTTTGCAGTTGATACAACTGGGAGGAGCTGTTGATAGACCAGGGGGTTGTGCTGTGCTTCAGAGGAACCTCAACAGGCTGGAGAAATGGGCTGACAAGGACTTCATGAAGTTCAACAAGGGGAAGTGCAAAGTCCTGCACATGGGGAAAAATAACCCCAGAAACCCATACCGGCTGGGGTCCTACCAGCTGGAAATAAGCTTTGCGGAGAAGGCCCGGGGGGGGGGGGGGGGGGGGGGGGGGGGGGGGAGGTGTCCTCATGGACACCAAGTTGAACATAGGCCAGCAATACTCCCTGGTAGCAAAGAAGACCAACAGCCTCCTGGGCTGCATTAGGCAGGACATTGCCAGCAGGTTGAAGGAGATGACCCTTGCCCTCTGCTCAGCACTGTTGAGACACATCTGGAGTGCTGCGACCAGTGCTGGGCTCCCTAGTACAAGAGGGATGAGACATACAGGAGCACGTCCAGGGAAGGGCCACAAAGATGATTAAGGGACTGACCTGAGCATCTGTCATATGAGGAGAGGTTGAGAGAGCTGGGACCGTTCAGCCTGGAGCAGGAGAAGGCTCAGAGGGGTCTGATTCATGTGCATAAATAACTGATGGGGGCAGTAAAGAAGATGTAACCAGGCTCTTCTTGACAGGACCAGAGGCAATGGGCACAACCTGAAATACAGGAAATTCTATTTAAACATAAGGAAACACTTTTTTACTGTGAGAGTGGTTGAACACTGGAACTGGTTGCCCAGAGCAGTTGTGAAGTCTCTATCTTGGAGATATTAGAAAACCAACTGGATATGGCCTTGAGCAACCTGCTCTAGCTGACCATGCTCTGAGCAAGGGGCTGGACTAGATGATCTCCAGGGGTGCCTTCCTGCCTCAGCCATTCTGGGTGAGTCTGTGATTTAAAAACAGGTGAAATACAGCACACAGTAGTTTTAAAATCATATTTTCAAGTTCCCTTAGAAACGGTTAATGAGTACCATTGAATCCATACAACTAGTTACAAGGTTTTTTTCATTTTATCTAAAAGCACTTCTATGGACACTTCCGTTTGAGACCATTTCTTCAACTTTTCCTATATAATGAAAGTTGCAACTGGGGAAATGTATCTGTTTTTCTGTGGTGATGAGCACAAAGAGGTTATTTAATTTTTTTCTGTCATCTCTCAGCCTTATAGGTCCTTGCCTGTTTTCTGCTTCCAATCTATTAGAACAGGCTTTTATAGGCATTTTTTTATGAGCTTAGCAAATTATTTCTCAGAACCTTTTTGGTCTGCCCATGATTTGAAATCTAACTTGCCACATACTATGCATTCTCTGTTTTCCTTGCTTTTGATTTCCATACTCTTAATTCAGAAGGCTATCTTTTTACTTTTACTAGGCACTGTGTTTAGTTATTCTAGGTTTTTCTTTGGTTGGCTTTTGGGTTTTGATTTTTTGTGATGGATTTTTGAAGACTGATTGTTGTGGTTAATACATGGTATACCCTGAACCTATAATGTGATGTTCTCAGATAGGCTTCATGCCCTTTACAAGGGTCTCATCGAATTGGCTCTTTTCAATTTACTTTTAACAAGATTCCTTATTCTTATGTTCTTCTCTTCTTTGAATTTTAATATACGATCATGAATTTTTTGCTTGCTTTCTTCTTTGATGATAACAGTAGCTAGAGTATTTCAGAGTATTTCTTCAATAACTTCATCTTGAACCAGAGGCACTGTGCTTTGCTCAGAACTACATGAAGATTTGCTTTTCCCCTTGTGGTTTCTTTGACCAGTGACTTTTAGAGGCAATCACCTTGAATAAAATTTTAGGTTCTATATCATCTCCTCCTGTGACAATTATCAGCTTCTGTGGGGCAATTTTCTCAATATTGCCATGAGATTGAGGCACGGTCGTACACATGGTCCCACATGTGTTAGTAGAAGCAGGGTCAGAGAATGTTATCATGCATGTCCAAACAGCTACCATCTTACTTAACAGCTCAGATGCTGCCTTCCTGTAAAACTAATGCAAATTTTAAAGCCTGATAAAAGATATCTTTTCACCTTAAATTTATGGAGAATCTTCTTATTTTTAATGAGCTCTAGTTTACACCAGATTGTGGATCATCCCTTTAATTCTGCCATCACATTACTTGAGCAGAGACAAGTGCTGCTTTGAAGTGTCATTGTGCTGTGGAAAATCTGACATTCAGATCTGAATGCAAGATGTAGCACTAAGAAAGTGGAAGATGTAGACTCCCAGACAAGGAGGTTTCTCTGAATTTTAATACACACCTGTATTTATTCTTCCAGTCCCTCTGATTCAAACATCACAGTATCTGTTTTGCATCAGAGAAATTAAGTCTTCTTTCATTTACAAGTTCCACAGGAAAAGTCAAAAATATGTTAGAAGAGAACATAATGTTTTGTTGGGTTTTTTCCCCAGTAAAATGGAGTGAGAGAACCACCTTTTATGATCAATATAGTGCCATTCCCTTTTGTGCTAAAAGCTATCTGTTGCACTCTGTGTCGACTCTGCACAGCATGTTCAGTTACTTTAGAAAACAAAATTTTAATTACTGGCTGGAGAATTTGAGAGGTTACCAAGACATGCATTATTTGGGACTTTTTTAAGGATGGAAGACAAAGAGGTGAAAGTTATTGTTTTAAAGAAAGAGTAAGAATAAACAGACATTTAGGTCATGCTTGGGCCACGATACACTAATTCTCTATTTTATACCAATAAATAATGCAGAGGCATCAAATAAATCGAGAATTGACTTTCTATTTGCACTGACTATTAAATGACCTTAAAAGAATAATTAGAAAAACCAATACCATTGCAATGGAAAAGTTGCTGCTGCATAAGAAAATTTGTTTGTACCTAATAAATACTAAAGGGGACATTGTTGAAAAACAATTAAACCTAATTGTTAAAACTCAGGAGTCTGGCGAAGTGAGGTTTATAGTGTTAGTATGATTTATAGAGCTTTTTAATTAAAGTAACTGAAGGAATTGCACACCTTTGCAAAAGTTTTTAAGTGGAGAGAAACAGTACAGGTTTGCAGTAATGTTTTCCCGGCGTGGTCATTTGCGGCATTTTGGCAAGAATCAGAATGAGAGGGTCAGAATTTGCAAACTGAGATTATTGATCAGTGCATACCTTTTTCTCATGGGGCCCTTAATAAAACTTCCAAAGTTTCAGTTTAAGCTCAAGCAATCTGAATGATATTAAAGAGAAGAAAGGTATTTGCAGGAAGTGTGAGATTCATCTCTTCCCTTAGAGATTATCCAGTTCTGCACTAGCTGCAATTGTGGCATCTCTCTTAATTGTTCTCTTGATAAATATATCATAATTTTTAAATTATTAAAATTATTACAAATTATTGTAATACAGCTATCACTTTAACTTAGAAAGACAGTAAGTATGGTAATTTACAGCTGCAAGATGACTCCGTCCTCAATTGTCATGCAGTTTTTTTAAGACAAAATAAAAGCCATTATCATACCACACTGTGCATCAGAAAACAGAGACCATAGTATTAATTTTCATTTATTCTGAGAATTTATGTAGAGAGCATGGAAAGGTCTGTTCTCTGACTACAGACCTGGTCCTTCACTAGTATTAATTATTCCACGTATGTCATCATTTGTGAATCTAAACTTGATACCTAATGGCACATATCATCAGTACTTAGGAGTCTAAATTTGATATTTAATTGCAACAAGGTCCAAATTTGGGGCACTTAATTCCAGCTCCTAATTCATAAACTTGGCAGTTGTCACTATGATTTGTGGTGATGCCAATTATGGAGACCTAAAACTCCCTTCTCCCTCTGGAAATCCATGAGCGAATACCCTAGCCCACCTCTCTTGTGTTTGTAACAACTGGAATTGCCTTCACAGGACTCCTTTATTGACTCAGGGAGCATTAGATTAATTCCTCCTTCTATTTTCTTAAATCCTTATCTGTGTTTGTGTAAATTATTTGGGGGAATATTAAATTACTGACATAAGGAGTAATGTGCATTAATATGGTTTACCTAATGACTGGAGTTAACTGCCATTAGGTAAAAACCCATTTACTTAATGGTGCTTTGTTTTTATTTTTATTTTAGTATTGTTGTCTAGAAAATAGCTTTTTTAATTATTATCCTGAAGTGCTTAAACGTGCGTAGAGACTGAAGTGCATAAGCATTCTGGGGAGAAACCTATTGGTAATTAATACACTTCATAGCTTAGGATTTTCCTTTCTGAGACACTTAGCCTAATGACTATAGGGATCATGCAAAAAATGTACCGTAACTTTCCACTGTCTTCTCTTTTGTGTTTTAGACAGTTTACCTGTGTATAGTGAGCTGCAGGCTGAGGCGAAATTGTGTCCAAGGCAAATATATGTGTAGTAATGTATATTTTTTAATGTTAGCACAGTTTTTATTAATCTCATCTGCAGGAAATAGAACAAGAGTTGTCTCCAGCAAACAAAGTGTCTGGCTCCCAGACGGAAGTTTCTGTACAAGTGATGTGGCCAGGTGTCTTACCTGTAAAATAAAATAAAATAAAATTTAAAAAAAAAACAACAACCTGCCTTCTATTCTGAAAATCATGGCTTCAAATAGACTGCTGTCCTTCAGATACACTTGTATTCAGCAATCATGCTCTTCATATTTACAGTAGAACAATGTAAATTTTTCCTTTTATATTTTAAAATAAAAAATAACCTATTTTAATAGGACATTTTATAAATCATACATTGATAGTTATATTTGATGCATTTGACTAGTTTAGATTATTTCGAGAATGACAAACAGGAAACGCTATCATACCATGTTCATCATCAAGTAGAGCTTAAGAAACAAAAATTTAACTGAAAAAATATTCTCAATCCCTAAGTAGGAAATGCTTCAGGAGGCCCTTCTGTCAGTATTGCACAGGCTTTAGTTCAGGGGTCTGTCTGTGTTGTGAACAACGATGGAAGCAGAAATATTCATTCTACCTGTTGCCAAAGGTGGTTAATGCTGGCAATTTATCTGGCCCAGTGTTATTTTTCACTACATTCATTTCAGATTTATAAATGTTAAATCCTGTTTGCTTTAAAAATGTATTTTGTGATATTTTCAGAAAGTGAGGTGACTATGCCTGACATTAAAATTTGGGAAATGACTGACATTTCTACGTTATCAGGAAATTATTTCTACAAGACCCTTGAAACAGAGGGTTAGTGGAATAGGTGCAAAATGAATTTCAGCTGTGAATATGCTGATGAATTTTGTTTACAGGTTTACAAGCTTATCACAAATACATGCAGAGATAACTTGGATTTAATATGAATTGCTGAAAGCATGCATGACCTAGTGCACATTAACCTAAGCAGGAAGATATATTCAGACTTTCTACCTGTAGGAAAATATTGCGAGAGGTGAGGACTGTACTCTTACATTTTGGAAATAAGTATGTGAAAACTTGCCAACCAATCTTACACCCAACTCAGACACTGATAAAACTCCTCCAAAGGTTATAATTCTACTTCATAGCTTTCTACCAAATGATATTAATCATATTTACTTTACCCATTTAAGATTTCTAAACAAGTCTGTTTTCCTTTGTCCTCCAACTTTGGTTTCTGTGATGACTGTTGCAGCAGGGAGGAAGGAATATTATAAAAAAACCAAAACAAAACATTATTAAGGGGTGTGATTCCTCTTGTTCATGCTTAAAAGAGTTCTAAGAGTAAGACTGTAGAAAACAATGAGTTAAGAATCCTGAATGTGACTAATTTTTATTAAAAACATGCATTCCCAGTGCATAAACATGTGTTGATATGTAGTTTACCAAAAAATAAATAAAGCTGCGTACAAAATACAGTTCACATATGTTATTCTCAAGAAAAATAATAGATGCAAAAAATGTGTATTTTATACCATATGTAGGATATTAATTATTAATCTGACCTGAATATATAATATGTTAGTTTGATATAACGACAGATTATATTAGTCTTTTTGCCTAAAGTCTCATGCCATGAAAATGCAAGAAAGGTTTTCAAGATGTTTGTTGCCTAACTTTTACTCGGGGAAGCCTGAGGCAGTCATTACCACATGGTTTGTCACTGCAACAGAAAGGAAAACTCCCTGAGTTAAGAATCATAGCAGGTTTTTGTAACACAGGTTTTCAGGAATCAATAAGGAATAATTTCACCATTCACTTAAACAGGTGTGAGGAAATATTCTGAAATATTACTTTGTGTACATTACAGGAACAGACTCTGCACTACTCTGTTCATCGTCAGAGGAGAGCAAGGAAATGTAAACAGTTCTATTAGAAACATGAGCTGGGGATATGACATCTGATGTACAAACTGTGGTCCAAAAAATCTGCTCAGATGTTGAGACAAAATGTTTAGAGATGTCTAATCTTACTAAGAAGCTCTCTTTTAAGTTTCTTTTAAGTCCTTTTCAGTTAATAAGTTAAATATTATGCGGCAAGCTTAGAACTGACCTGGTGTCTGTTTCTGCAAAACTAAGTCAGAAACTACACAGATTCATACCTAAATACCCATCAGATGTGTAAACTCTGAACATTTCTGGAACATGTCAGATGAAAATGGTTTCTTAGAAAATGCTTATAAAATATTTATTTTAAATAAATTTTAGGTATTTTGTTTTAAAATTATGTTTAAATGTTTTTAAAGTAAAGCCACTGTTAATAGTCCTTAAGTTCTACATCAGTAGCTTAATTGTTAGGCTGCTTTACTAGGAACACCAGGTTTTAATTTTTCTTTCAGTCAAAACCCTTGTCTCCAACTTCTGAAAATATTCTTTAGCCAGAGTAATAAGTTTTTCAAGATGGATGCTCTCCAAAATAAGGTAGAAAAAAGGGCTCTCAGGAGTCACGTGCCCTGAAGGAGACCAAGTGAAAGGGAAGTGATTCTTTAGCTTAAAAGATATTTCATGTTCATGAGAGGTTCTGGATTTCAGTTCTAGGTCTCAAGATTACTTCTGTTTTCACCAATTTAAAATGTATAGAATGAACTTCTATTAAGTAAGTAAGCCTTAGAGGCAGGTCTCTCCTCCTGGTTATTTACCATAAGCAGCAGGTAAATAATGTCTCTCCCTGTCTTGTGGAGCATCTTCCATTCCCTAGGCTTCAGTGCCCTAGCCGCAAAAGGGCAGTTGCCTTTGTTTTAGAAAGTCCAAAACATTCATGTTCTGGGACAAAAGGAGGGAGATGCTTGGTCCATGCTCAGGATTACCACAGAGGACAGAGTTGCTCGAGCTTCGGGGAAGGGTGGGATTGCCAGTCCTAGACAGTAGCACTGCGGTTCTGCTGGTAGCTCTTTGATTCTTCTTCCTGAGGTGTCACCTCCCCATAATGTCCATGATGGGGTGCATGAAGCCAGCCACAATGGAGAGAAGCGAGAGCACTCAGCAGTTCAGCCAAACTGTAGGACAGGGGAATGTACGCCCATGCAATGAGTCAAACTTACAGGGATGTCACAGCCTCCTCAGTTTTCCTGGTAAACCTGTGCCTCGTATACAGTGCCTGGATACCTAACCCTAGGATTTGACTTTACATCGAGTTGCAGGCGATTAAAATTTTGCTTGTTGCAGCTACCTAAATCTGGATTTACTGAAGAGCAGCTGTCAACACTGTGTAGAGCTATGATTACAACGATAGTCTTCTGAGACCTAGGGAGGTGTTCTGGCAAGTAGGTTACTCTATATCATTTACTGTATTATGCTTTAGAATCCATATTTTCATTTCTGTGTGACCACATCTTGACTTGATACGGAAATTATGTGTCTTAAATTTTTCATGCAGTAGACGGAATCATTTCCCTTTGATGCGTATTTAGAGAATACAGCTGTCCTAGATATGTCTTAAGCAGGAGAGGGGTTCAGAGGAAATACAATGCAGCCACTGACAATTTGAGAGATCCTAATGTCAGGCAAGAAGGAGTTAATGTGGACTTAAATATATCTGAAAGCAAACACACTTAATGATAATGACAAGTACTTATGCAAATGAACTGCTAATACTCATCCAGCCAGAGGTGATTAAGTCTTTGAGGCCAACTGGAGATTTCACCCAGCAGGGACTATTTGGAAGCTGGTAAAAGACAAAGGCTTAAATAACTTCAGGGGTTATAGCTCTAGCACTGCACTTAAGCCACATTTCTCTGAAAGATCCTTTCTTTCCTGCCCCTTCCCGTCCCCCAAGAAGGAGGTCACAACTTCAGTTACCTTGTAAATCTTTTAACCTATACATTTTAAGGCCTATAAGAGCACAGTAACCTATCCCAGAGTGATATGCTGGTATTAAATAGACTGGAATAATGAGCGGACCTAAGGGATTGTCTAGTCTGATACTTAATTATGTAGATGGGGATCAAGGGGGAAAATGGAGGAATTACATTTGTCTCTAACTCCTATAGCGTATGTCCGCAGAAAACATTTATTGATAAATTTTTATTAAAAGCCTTGCTTCGATAAAAGAAGGCAATATAGGCATGAGTGAAATTTAGGTCTATATAAAATGGTGAAAAGAGATCTTTAAGCAAAATGAGCTACCCTATCTGAAACAGAGAAAAGGAAAATTATTAGCTACTGGAAGGGCATTGTAATAGTTCATTTTTTGTTCCCAATACATCACTTAGTGTATCATTTTTATGCGCTGCTATCATACAACTGGATGCTATTGGAAGCCAATGAGGTTTCAAATTGCTAATTTTCCCTTTGTCCTGTATTTCACTGGTGAAAAAAGCTGCCCTTCCCTGAAGGGGAAGGCACAAAGACGTCTGTAATGCAAACCAGCACATAAGTAAATAAGTAGATGAGGTTGGTCTGAGGAAAGAGGTTGGATATTTTTGCAGATATGGAAGACGCAATAGGTTTGTAACAAGCACGGATCCTCTTCAGATGTGTATGTATATATACACATGTGTATATGTATATATACATGTTGTATTAGAACAAATCATCCAAGTTCTGCTTCTCATATTAAAGGATATTTTCCTAAATATATTTTCCAGTCAAGCAGAAATTGGGTGTTTGATACATACAGCTAACTAAAAAGAAACTTGTTACTCAGAATTATTATTATCTGTTTTGTGCTGTTGTGACTAGTATTTCAGAAAAAATAGTTGTATGGGCTTATGACTCAACAACAGCTTCAGGAAAAAGCCAGTAGTTAACAGGTGTTATCAATCACTCCTCAATCTGGTCTTCATAGCTGGGAGAAGAGGATCCAGCTGTCTGAGGTTTTCTGATTAAAAATTCCTTCTTATTAATCTCCCAGTCTTTTGCTTGTGCCCAAACATGTTTTATACTTTTCTGTGGGCTTGGGGAAATGAATGGATTAGTAGTATCATGCCTCTGAGTCAGTAAGTCAATTAAAAGCTGCAATGTATAAAATGGAAGAATGAATTATTTAGTGGATAACAAACATGAGCTAAAATTCCATTTACTCACATTTCAAGTCAGTTTTTAGTTTCAGAATTCATATACCAAAACCTAATATTTTTGCATATTGCTAAAAGTAAATGTTTGCAAACAACATGTGCGCTACAGTTTCAACTGGAAGTCTCTTGAGTGCTTTGGGACTTTACATTTGGGATGTTTGCTTTCCTTCCTATTCCCTGTCCCCAGTGAAATTTCAGGCAGTGGTGGGAAGACAAAGAATTGTTTGTCTGAAGATCAGCACTAAATATAATGGGAGATGTAGATTTGGACCCAAACTGCATACCCTGTCTTGTTTGGAGAATCTCTGTTCAGATTTTGCTATGACTTTATAATGAGCCATCTAAAACTTCAGAGATCAAAACCTTCCAAATCAAGATCTGAGTTTTACAACACAAAATACATATACACTCACTCACCACATCCATGTGCTTGTTTTTCATACATCTAATTAAGGCAACCTGGGGATTTTTTGTGTGCAGAACCCTGCAGTACAAATATTTCTGTTGATCTCGCTGGGACTTTTGCAAGCCCAAGGTAATCCTAGAGAGAATATTTTCCTACAAAAGGGTTTTATTTCTTGCCATTTAAAAAGCACTATTGACTGCCTTTACTGTAACACATACTTTTCTGCACCTTCATCGTCACTCTCAGTATGGAAGGCCCTGCAAATCTGCAAGACTGACTGTCAGCAGTGCATTTAACTTATGGTGCCCTAATTAGAAACAACTCCAGAATGTTTCTTTTATTTAGAGCCAAAAGAGGCCGTTGATCTATTGTTCATAATGACTGACATCCATTTGGCATAGGAGAATGAAAGATCTACTTTCTGAATCTGGTTTATGCAATGTAGTATTTATTTTAATAACTGAAATCAATGGTAAATATTTATAAAGTATCTGACTAATGTAAGCACTGAACTCCAGCAGATTTTCAATGAGAGCTGGGACTGAGCCCCCTTTGACTGAAGGGGGACCATGTATTCCTGCTGCACCACAGATGCTGTCATTCACCCCCTGAGCCCATAGGATCCAAACCAAAGACTTAGATATTATGTAGTCCTCTCATGAGAATCAAGACTGACCAGTCCTGCTCTTTTTTTATTATTAAAAATTAAAATTAAAAACTGATAAAAGAAACTCATCCATCACCACTTTGTAAGAACATACTGACTTTTGCTAAGCTTTTGGAAAGAAGGTATTGGAGGGCCTTATGCTCAGATGGGAGCTGTAGCTGGCAAGCACCAGTTCAGGCACCCTTGAGCTCGGTGTTTTATACAGCAGTGTCACAGAGCAGTATTCTGAAATTAAGTGTTTCTTTGTTCATCATGATCACATTCTCGTTCTGATCTCAGTGTGAGGCACCAAACAATCCTTTATGAAATGTGCTCTGTAACAGCCATGAATATTCCATGTGTAATTTGGGAGTCTACCTTAACCTTCTTCAGCTATTTTCCAAAAATCTTGAATTGCCAAAGACTGGAGAGACCACAATATTTTTTCTTGTTGCCCACAAATTTTCCTAAGGATTGAGACTAAAAGTTTTGCCAGGTTTTAAGAGGCCTGACTTTCTGAACATTTTGAGTTTCCATGTCTAAAAGCTTTATTTCTTCAAGAAATTTTAAGTTCTGCACTCACTTCTCACTTCCAAAATTTTCCTACCCAAGTTCCTACCCAAGAATGGCAAAAGACTGCAGAGCTCTCTGGGGCCATCGCCAGCATACTTGATTTTGAAAGGAGACGGGAAGGCAGGGTTACACCTGGAAAGCAGCTTTTGTTTTTGTAAGGAGTCGTTGGAAGATCTCGCACAACAACTTGTATCATCATTTTCTGTTGTGATCTGAGGTGATCCATTACAAGTCCGGGGCACCAACAGATAAAAGGTACTCCTACACTCAATAGCTCTTCCATTTAATGGAAACATCCAATCCTCTTATTATTCTTAAACATTTAAATGTATGACATCCTATGTGCCTTCAGACATTGCCTTCTGATCCTGATGTGCATCAGTTCTTGCAAAAACTGAACAGGGAGTTAATCTCATTTTTCCGCTTGAATCTAAGAAGTTTCAATAAAGAGAGAGCATAGAAATATACGTATAAAGTGCACACTCCATAGACATACAATCCTTTTCCTAAAGAAAGCAAAGACAAAAACATTCATTTTGGAAGAGAGGGGTAAATATTCTGTTAACCAGCAAAAAATAGCATGACTATGACATTGGTACTTTCAATGTTATAAAATGCTTTATTTAATGGTAGAACTTTTCAGCTAATATAGTTGTGCCCAAGTTGAGTAAAGTTCAGAATTTTTAATTAACTACCATTTTTTTTTGCAGAAGCAGCATTCCACTTAAAAGGTACATATTTGTAGGTTATTAAGGGCTTCCCCCCTTCCCCCCTCCCCTTTAGTGCTGTGAGAGTCTACACTGTATTGGACTGGCAGTATTAGCTGTATAATTTTATATGACTACATCTAGAGTACACATGTACTGTCTTCTGTGCTTAGCATGCATATAAACCATACGTAAGGGTCTAAAGCCAACCCCCAAATTTGGTGATGTTTACATCGTTATTATATCCTTGCTATAAGGGAGCTAGTAAAATGTGATTCAGAATTCAATTTTTAATCCCAAATGAGAACGTCATGCAAATTAATGTGCATCTTCCTTATTTTTCTGTACTAATAATGATATATCAACCTTGGACAGAAAATGATAGAATTCTACATCTCTGTCATTTGGCGCTGAAGTAAAAGTGAGATATAAAATAGCCTTTCAAGTGTAGTGGTATCTTCTTTCCTTCCAATATTTCCTCTACTAAACCATTCTAGAAATGGATCATTTTTGCCTAAACAGATAATTACTTAGATTTTGTTTTTTTATTGCTTATGATCAACCCTCGTTGACTCTTTTAACTATCACACTATGAAAACAATTCAAAACCCTCTTAATAGTGGTAGTAAGCATGAAAAGCTCTTATTCTTTTAAATTTAAAATGTTTCTGTAAATTTATTCAAGCTCCTGTAATAAGAGAGATTGGTTCATAGGTAATGAATATGTGAATCTCAAACCTTTTCTTTTTTTTTAACAATTTATATGCCTCATCATGCAGGAAAAATGAGTGTAGGCTGAGTCGAACTTTCATAAGAAGGTGGAGTTTTTGTCAGCTTTTATTCCTCCAGAGGAGATATCTGGGGAAAATGGATAATTACAATACCAATTTTTATTATCAAAATAATGTGCAAAATTTATGACCTGATAAATCTGTCCTTGGATGGAGATTCTCATTTTGATAATCCCCCTAAAATGAGTAATAAAGCACCTCAGATAGTAATAAACCATTTTTCTTTGACATTTCATGATATGTGTAACAACAAGTAAGAAGGAACTTCAAAGACTGCTTACTTCAAAAGCTCTATAAAGTCCATTTGAATAAAATCCGCGACTTTCATAAAAGTGGTGTTGAAAATGTCATGAATTAAATTAATGGTCTACATCTCTTTGCTTCATATTGTCTGTATTTTAATCATAATGTATTCTTCAGCACATCCTGCATGTTGTTGATTGAAGGAAATATTAAATCCAGCTGAGCTTTAAGCAATTTTAAAAGGAATGAATGAATATAATTATACATGTTAATAGTCCTGAATCTGTTTTTTTATTTGCCCCTGCCTGTCATATAACAGATCAGTAAGCTTTGCTTTTTATAACTATCATTAATCTTTCACAAAGATTCAAAAAATATCCATTCTATAGTTATGTTGTTTTAGTTTTCTTACTATAGCCTTGTTTTAATGTTCCTACTGTGCCAGGAAGAGAACCACTGATGATTTGATCAACTCCTGGGAAAAAAAAAATCAACTTTTCCTAATTAAAAAATAAAGTTTTAAATGTTCCAGTTACAAAGAAAATGTCAGTTGACAATAGGTAGAATTGACACTAAAACTGATCTTTTGGGAAGATCATACTGTTTATTTGATAGTTATGAAGAATAATGACAATATAGACTACAGTATTGAGTTCATTAATGTTCTTTTATACTAAATTATTCATGTATGATGGGGTTTTTTCGGTAGAATTTGTTATGGTTAGAGGAAGAATAAGGTAGCTTGAGTTCTGTCTGCAGTCTGACCCTGGTCAATGGTAACTCCAAAAAGACATATTCTAAGATAGTTTGTATTACTTTTATTACACTACCCTTTGACTAGTAGAATTCTAGAATTGACATCAATTCTATCATTGATGAATAAGAACTAGGGTAACAGTAACAGTTAATAGTTAAGAATTGCACAACAGAAGTATACTTCTTGAGTACTTCTAAAATGTTGTACAAGAAGTATAGATGTTCTCTAGAGTAATTTATATAGTTATAATAACGTACATGGTTGTAGTATGGTTATATTTTCTTTGCAAAAACTATGTTCCCCAACGGAATATACTCTAAAATTTTGCTGCTTACATCCAGAAACAAGTTCATAAGCACAACTGAACAGACTTGCTTATTTTTTCCACTCAATAATGTGTCACATCTAAGACTAGGAACAAAATAGGAAGTGTCCTTTTCCTTAATGTTTAACATTGCAGATACAGAATATAGGCAACAGCTTGAAGAAGATAAGGATCTCAGATCTTCAAATCATATTTCTCCATCCTTGGTTGTTTCAAGACTGAGTGGAGCTAGTCTTCTGTGAATGAAAACTGTATTTAGGAGTAAACCCTTACCTTGAAGAGCAAGAGGTTGTGTGGTATATAGAGGAGGTGTATAAGTTCCCCAGCTCTTACAGCCAAGTTCATACCTTTGTTTTTGTGAATTTTTACTTCTTTCTGTGCTCCCCCACTGTGGAGATTCTTTTTCTTTGTTAGAATAAGCCTAGGGTGACTACAAAGCAATGGGTTGGTATGAATCTCAGCCACGCACTCTGTGTAGATATCCTGATCACCAAGGGTTTGTCTTTCCTTCCAATCTATGAATGTCTTGCTTTCTATTCTGCGTCACTCTTACACTATATTGCAGGAAATGCAGTAGTGACAATCACGGAAACAGATTTAAAGTGAGTCCTGTTGTATTGTAGCATTATGCACAGCACTGGTTGCAAAATTTGCCCTAAGAAGCAGCCTGCCTTAGCGACATATTACTAACACTAGTCTGCTTACAGGTGCCTGAGCTGTCTAATGATAGCTGATTTATAGAGATATATATGAATCAGTGGGACAGTTTCCGTCTGTTGTGATTTCAGCAAAGACAAGGCTTTGTCTGTTTCCTCTACTAAATTCTGGCTGGCATTAACTTTCCACCAAGGAACCAAGAAAGCCTTCTGCATGCTCGTCTGTCCCAAACTCTGAGTGTCATCCTCCCTGTCCTTTCTCTCAATACTGTTAAGCCTGTTTCCCAAGGAAAGAGTCTTATTCAACCTGTATGTCAGAATGCAGTCCCTCCTCTCTATCCCTATCCAGACCCTATAAATTTGGAGTTTCAGTCAAATTTGACAGAGGGAGAAAAATCCTTAAGAAACATGTTTTGAAATTCGATGTGTTCATACATATCAGTGTGGTCAAAAACATCTAAATAAAAAAACACATTTCTGAAAGAAAACATCTGAGAAGAGGACAGACCCCTGTGAAGAGGGATGATAGTGGGAGCCTTTGTTCGTTGGTCACCTGGGGAAAAAAAGGATCAAGCATGTCCTGCCAGGGGGGACACCTTTTCCTTGGAGTACTTGCTCTGTCATGCATTGGTGAATCTCATCACAAACCATGACTGCCAGGGAACCAGTCTTCTCCAGTCACCCAACTTCAGGTTCCTCCAGCATTTTCACTGGTCATGAAATTGTCTCTACCCTTCTATGAGAATAGCAGCTAGAGGCACAAAGGAGCCGAGAGGTCCCAGTGGGCTCCACTGGGACGTAGGGGCAAATGACGGCAAGACAAGCAGGGAGGTGAAGTGACCTTCAGGCTCTTGGCCAAAGTGGGTGAACCACCAGGACTGACTCACTGAGTCACCAGGATCGCTGCTGCTAATGAAGAGCAGATTTGCTGATGCTTTCATGAATGGTACATGACTTTCTGGAGCTGGGGTACCACTGACTGTGTGAGCTACTAGGGATATATGAGAGATGTGCATTATACTCCATTATATACCTACTGTAATAAAAAGGCAAATCCTTTTTTTGTTTTGTTTGTGTAGGATAGGCAAACCTAAGCAGGGTTCAGGATCTATTGCTGTATATATCACTATTAAACATAATCTTCCTCCCTCCCAATACGTCCTGTTCTTTTCTGTGTATTGTTTTCTTGTGTGTCATTGCTGGTAGTGATGGCGTTTTTCTTTGTCAAGTCTTAATTTTGTCTAAAATGATAAAAATGGAAAGAAAACCTCAATTGCATAAGAATGCTAGGTCACACTGCATCAAAACTAGTGCTGTGTTATTTTTCAATAGCAGATAAGTTTTCTCACTAAGACTGACCTTATAATTTATCCACTGGGGAGCTAGAAAATACAACTACACCCTTTGAGATGATAATTATTGCTGAAGTAATGTTGGAGAGATATTTGTCTGTGAACATTTATGTTAAACAGGTTGATATTATTTGCCTTTCCCAGAAGGAATTGATATTTTCATATAGTATTCCCACGCTATATTTCAGTTAACAATACTAACTTTATACAAATTTCTGTAGAAGTTATATTCGGCAACAAAAGTTCACTTAAGAAACCCCAACCATGTAAATATGGTAACTGAGTCCTCGTGTAGTTGAGCTACAGAGTAATGATATACCAATGCCTGAATGTTTCTTTGAGATCACATTGGTTTCCTCTTGGGATAGCTGAAAAAGGTCAAGAAGCATAAAGTCAAAGAGGGAATAACAATTAAGGAAGCTAATCCTGTATGTCACCAAATAACCTTTCCTATTCTTATATGACTCCTTTAAATTAACATGGTCAGTTGTGAAGATAAACATGCCCATGCTTTTCTAGTAAGACTGACAACTTACAATAAGGTTTGTAACACTACAGGTACCCTTTTTGTCTGTGATCGCAGTCAGTACTAAATATTGCTTTGTCTGCCATTGAAAAAGCCTGTCAGCCTTTTTGTTTAGCCTAAACTCTACTCCAAATATATTCTGGATGAGATGCAGGGGGGAAGAATGGAGTGAAGGATGGTGGTTTGCAGCATGGATACATACACAATAAGGAAGTTTCAGGTTTCCGAGGCAATTCTTGACAAATGTCTCAACCAATATCTCTCACAAAACCTTAGAAACATGATAACCTAAAGAGAACCCTTCAGTTTAGAGAATGTCAATGTCATACAGCTCTATATATTGTCATTTTTGGTTTTGTTTTTTTTTTAAGATGACGTCTCAGTTATGATTTCTCCTTTAATTTTCATAATAGAGTTTGTCTCCACAAATTTAATTTGTTTATATTTTGCACAAAGCATGTGGGTGTACATGTGAAGCATAGACTCTTAAATGAAAAAGGGCTTGTAAAGGTAATTCCTAAGTTATTTTTATGTTTTTCATTTTACATTTATATTTGTGTTATACAGATGCAAGGAACATTTATGTGACAAGTAAGATATTTTGTACATTCACGTGTTTCAAGTCAAAGATGTCACCAGTTGAAGTAATGTAAGCATGTCATCCTACTTCATATTATTCTGCCACCATCATTTTGTATTTGACGGTCCTTTAAAAAATCACTTGAGGAAACACTGGAATCAGCTAACAGTGTGCTTTAAAGTGCCAGGGGTGTCTTTTTAATAGGTATCTGTGTTACATAATGCAGAATTTTGTACTGTACACTGACTCTGACTTTTTATAAAGCAGAAAGGAATTATGAAATAGTGGATTTATTGTCATACTTCATTGTTTAAAATTAGGTGTATTTTAGATGACTGACATTGGTTTTCCAAGTTTGAAACTTTGGCTCTGCATGTTTATGTTTTATGGGCTCTGAATGGAGACAAAATGAGAAGAAATATGTATTCCTTCATTTACAATTTATAACGAGATATGTGCCAAGAAAACAAAGAAGGGGAAAAGAGTGATGTGCATAAAAACTAAGAATCCAGAAAAGGAGGAATGGTACTTGAATAAAAGTTGCAAGAGAAGTGCATTCATGAATCTCAGATTATTACAGACAGGCAAATCTTGATTTTTGAAACTTCTGCTATTGTAAGGATGAGTGTTGAACTCTTAAATGACATAGAATGACTTGTCATGTTTAAATTAAAATAGAAAATTTTACTCTTCTTTTCTTATGTAACGGAAATGTTGTGAGGAGAAATATCAGCCTGATGTAAATTGTGTGCAAGTAAACAAAACCAAGAAGTTCTCAAATTCAAGTCTTCACAAGCTGAATAGCCTAATCATGAGCCTGATTAACACTGTGTTGAGCCATCTCTGCAAAATGTAGAGCAAAGCTGAAATATTATTGTCAGACAGCACTAGTTCAATTCCCAACACGGATCTTAAAATAATATTAATCATGGTTAAATAAAGTATATCATCATCTGTATGAACCTTCTGCTTATGAGTAAATTTCTATCTAAATATAGTAATTAAAACTTCCTTAGGTTAGAGCTATGTTGTCACTATTATCTTTACTTAGCTATGAGAATTGATATAAAAATATTGCCTTATTAGGTGATGGTAAATACAATTTTGCATGCCTCTCTCAGTTTCTATAGCATGACCTATCAAGGTCAACAAAACTGTGAGAAAATGTTCTTTCAAATGAGGAAGGCTTAGTTATTTTAGACAGATATAATATCGCTATTATAACATGTTTTGCAATATTAACTATTCTAGTCTTCTAATAATAAGACTTAAAAACTAGAAAGACATTACAATAATGCCTTAGCGTCCATGAAATAATAGAATTCTCGGTTCTCGATGAAGTAAGGAGGGGGGCCAGCAAAACCGCAACCATGGACTTCCGGAGGGCAGACTTTGGCCTGTTCAGGACACTGGTTGAGAGAGTCCCTTGGGAGACAGTCCTGAAGGGCAAAGGGGTCTAGGAAAGCCGGACGTTCTTCAAGAAGGAAGTCTTAAAGGCACAGGAGCAGGCTGTCCCCATACGCCGTAAGAACGGGCGGGGAAGACGACCAGCCTGGCTCAATGGGGAGCTCTTGCTGGGACTCAGGGAAAAAAAGGAGAGTTTACCACTTGTGGAAGAAGGGGCAGGCGACTCAAGAAGAGTACAGGGATCTCGTTAGGTCGTGCAGAGAGGAAATGAGAAAGGCAAAAGCCCAGCTAGAACGCATTCTGGCCGCTGTTGTTAGAGACAACAAAAAAAGTTTTTACAAATATATTAATGACAAGAAGAGAGCCAAGGAGAATCTCCATCCTTTACTGGATGCGGGGGTGAACATTGTCACTGAGGATGAGGAAAAGGTTGAGGTACTCAATGCCTTCTTTGCCTCAGTCTTTAACAGGCAGACCAGTTATCCTCAGGGTACTTGGCCCCCTGAGCTGGAAGACAGGGACGGCGAGCAGGATGAACCCCCCATAATCCAAGAGGAAGCAGTCAACGACCTGCTATGCCACCTGGACACTCACAAGTCTATGGGGCCGGATGGGATCCACCTGAGAGTGCTGAGGGAGCTGGCGGAGGTGCTCGCCAAGCCGCTCTCCATCATTTATCAGCAGTCCTGGTTAACGGGGGAGGTCCCAGAAGACTGGAGGCTTGCCAATGTGACGCCCATCTACAAGAAGGGCCGGAAGGAGGACCAGGGAACTACAGGCCTGTCAGCCTGACCTCGGTGCCAGGGAAGGTTATGGAGCGGTTCATCTTGAGGGCGCTCACAAGGCATGAGCGGGACAACCAGGGGATCAGGCCCAGCCAGCACGGGTTCATGAGAGGCAGGTCCTGCTTGACCAACCTGATCTCCTTCTATGACCAGGTGACCCGCCTAGTGGATGAGGGAAAGGCTGTGGATGTGGTCTACCTGGACTTCAGTAAGGCCTTTGACACTGTCTCCCACAGCATTCTCCTAGAGAAGCTGGCGGCTCACGGCTTAGACAGGTGTACTCTGCGCTGGGTCAAAAACTGGCTGGACGGCCGGGCCCAGAGAGTTGTGGTGAATGGAGTTCAATCCAGTTAATGGCCGGTCACGAGCGGTGTTCCCCAGGGCTCAGTACTGGGGCCGGTCTTGTTCAGTATCTTTATCAATGATCTGGATGAGGGGATCGAGTGCACCCTCAGTAAGTTTGCAGACGACACCAAGTTGGGTGAGAGTGTTGACCTGCTGGAGGGTAGGAAGGCTCTGCAGAGGGACCTGGACCGGCTGGATCGATGGGCCGAGGCCAACTGTATGAGGTTCAACAAGGCCAAGTGCCGGGTCCTGCACTTTGGCCACAACAACCCCATGCAACGCTACAGGCTTGGGGAAGAGTGGCTGGAAAGCTGCCTGCCGGAAAAGGACCTGGGGGTGTTGGTCGACAGCCGACTGACCATGAGCCGGCAGTGTGCCCAGGCGGCCAGGAAGGCCCATGGCATCCTGGCCTGTATCAGAAACGGTGTGGCCAGCAGGAGCAGGGAAGTGATTGTGCCCGTGTACTCGGCCCTGGTGAGGCCGCACCTCGAATACTGTGTTCAGTTTTGGGCCCCTCACTACAAGAAGGACGTTGAGGTGCTGGAGCATGTCCAGAGAAGGGCAACAAAGCTGGTGAAGGATCTGGAGAACAAGTCTGATGAGGAGCGGCTGAGGGAACTGGGGTTGTTTAGCCTGGAGAAAAGGAGGCTGAGGGGAGACCTTATGGCTCTCTACAACTACCTGAAAGGAGGTTGTAGCGAGGCGGGTGTCGGTCTCTTCTCCCAAGTAACCAGCGATAGGACGAGAGGAAATGGCCTCAAGTTGCACCAGGGGAGGTTTAGGTTGGACGTGAGGAAAAATTTCTTTACTGGAAGAGTGGTTAAACATTGGAAGAGGCTGCCCAGGGAAGTGTTTGAGTCACCATCCCTGGAAGTATTTAAAAGATGTATAGATAAGGTGCTTAGGGATATGGTTTAGTGGGCATGGTGGTGTTGGGTTGATGGTTGGACTCGATGATCTTAGAGGTCTTTTGCAACCTTAATGATTCTATGAGTCTATGATTCTATAATTGACTAAAATATTAAATCTTCTTAGATGAAACTGTGTTTGATAGTGGACAGAAAACTGAAATAGGTATAGAAATTAAATAGGTGGAAGGGTAGCAAGGGGAATGGGTACCAAAGTGGCCTGCAGGAGTAGGTAGGAGACGTGCTCTGATTGTCCCCAGGAACCTCTTCCATCCCTGCACTGCTGTGTCACCTACCACATGTGCTTTAGAGCTGTACAGTTACACAGCTGTCTGGATCATAATTCATATATGGAGATATACTTCTTAGAGATTTCATAGGAGATCACAGTAAACAGCTAAGGTAGAGATGCTTAGCACACCTGTAATGACCAAGGATTTATAGTTCTATATAAAAGACAGATGTTGGTTTGTCATATTCAAAGAACGGAAGAGCAGAGAGCAGTAAGGAAGCCTGGTATGACATATTGTATACAAAATGAGCATGATGGATGCACATGTAGTATACTCATTTAATTACTAATACATAAATACATCATGTGTTGAATGTTACACTTTTAAACTGAAATCATAGTGAGAAACTGAAACTGATAAAGGAAAGATCTTTGTTAAAGCTTTAAAGTTTAATTTGATTTGCTCAGCAGGGATAAAATTCACATTTATTCTATCGCTTAGGTTGACTTTTTCCACTTTCTCTCTTTCCTTTTCACTAAAATCCAAAGTACCTTGGGTTTTCTTTTTTGTTGTTGTGGGTTTTTTTATTAATTCCCAAGTAACAATTTATAGAAGTGAAAGTCTGGCCCCAGTGAAGTTGAGATTTTTTTTTCCAAATAGTTTCACTGGGCCTATGGTTTCTGCTGGCATTTTTGTGTGTAAACTTGATGCAAGGTGCTATGATTATGTGTATAATGCTAAATAAGAAGACAAGGAATGAATCCCTGGTCCCAGTGCTGAGCATACTGCCTGGTTTGTATTCACACTGCCAAAGACTAAGCCCCTGTTAAAATGCCTTCCCCCCAAAAAAAGATTTGATTTGGACAGAAAAACTTTAAGTGACCTAAACAGAGCTAATGAATAACTTAACCAATGTGGGCAAATCAAGGCAAGACCTTGACCTCTCCCACAGCCCTCTTTTATTTAGCAGTACAGACATCATGCAAAATTTCATCTGCTGTGCTCTGTGCTTCAGATGCTGTACCAACATGTACTGCAAGGTTTACAATCACTTAAATGTGACTATTTCTGCACAATCGTTCTTTTGACTATGCGATGACTGAATTTTCCACAGGAATGAGATGCCTGTTTAGGTGATTTAGATCAGGAAGAAGTATTATAGAGAATAGTCTTGAACTAACCTTGCATGCAGGCAAAATGTAATGTTGGTATAGCGCTACTACATACTTTTCCTTAAAGAAAAATTACATACCTTTTTTTTGGCATATGGTAACCATATCTAAAGACAAAAGCCATTGTGTGTTACCTAGGAGGAAAGCAGGCCTGAAGATGAGTGTAAAACACAAAGTCGAAGACCATTTTAGATTTCTTTTACTTTGTGATAGTTACCGTGTGGTTTTAGGTTGGATTATTTTTAATGTATTGTTTAACATTGGCCAAGCTTTAAAGTTCCTTTTGATTTTTTCACAATTTTAAATCCTGCATGAATGTTAAAGCTTGAGTACATTTACTCAGCTTTGCAATTTAATTCTCCACAACCCCAGGCAAACCCTAAGCATGTTAGATCTGTGACAGAGAGAGGTCTTTGTTGCCATTTAAGTAGATTTTTACCATGTAGAGTTGGGCATAAAGCTTAGGTCCTTGGAGTCATGCTCTGATGGTAGCTTTGTCTTCCCACTTCCCACATCAAGATATTATATTCCTAACCACACGCTTGGAATTGCACTTCTAGCAAATGTAAAGCAATTTAAAGTCTTTGACAGTCTATACTTACTTAGATCTAATTGCAAGAACAGTGTGTCCGGTATTCCCCCAGATATGCTTTTTTTTTTCCTTTACAAGTGAGTGCAGGTTTACTGCCGCTTACACCTACTGAGATGAGATCCATAGGTTCTCATGGGTGAAAGAAAAGAGAAGGCTTTCAGATCTCAGAAGGGGCTGGCCGGCCATAATAGCAGGACTCAGTGAGATGACCTGATACCCAGGCAAGCAGATTTTGTACAAATGCAGCCCTCTGAACTGACTCTTCTTCATGATAAATTAAAAAAAAATATTTATTTTCAAATCTGCTGTCCTGTGGCATCCCCTTTCTGCTAAACAGAACAGCTATCGTTTTGACTAGTCCCTTTTTTCTGTGTCTTATTTGATACAACCTTCTCCCCCAAAAACCATTGTGCTCTGTTTCCCTGTTAGAAATACAATAGATCCGCTTTCTTTTACAAATGACATAACTAATCAGATTCTGAAGGGAAAAAATCGAGACAGCTAACACGTATTCATTACCGTGAGTGTTGTGCAGGCTGCATTTTTTTCCTCACAAGATTGATTAATTAAATATTTATGAAAGAGAAACACCTGGCACACTTCCATAAACAAATAGGTCTCCTGTGGGTTTGCAACAGCTGAGGAGAGTTTTGAGGGACCACAGGGATCTCAGGGTAAAGACTTCCTCACAGCTTGAGTTCTTACACATTGCTGTTTCTCATAAATATGCACCAACACACAAATAATTTCTATTTTGAAGACAGAAAGTGCAATATCAACAGATGAAATCCAAAAGACAGCCAAAGAGAAAGGTAAAGATTAAGCAGAACAGAGATATTGTATGTGGGGAAAATGGCTCGTTTTTATTTATCTAAGAAAGGTCTAACGCTAAGGAGTCTCAAACAACTGAGGCCCCTTTTTTAAGGTGTTTGTCTAGGACTGCTAGTTAAATAGTGAAAGCCACAGACTGAAGAGATCTGTCGAAATCTAAGGGCAAGGGTTAAGAAATTATGCAAGACACCTAAAAGTGGGAAATGCATTCTGTTCGCTATTTCAGCTGCCCTTCCAGATGGATCTGCTTTATAGACACTTCCCTGACTCTTCATCTTCAGTGGAATGTTTTCACTGGTATGTCACTGCTTTAAAAATAAAAATAATTGTGCCACTGACTTCAGCTACAATTTAGCTGGCATGATTGCTTTTATCGACCGCTGCTTTACTGTGGCCAGTTTCCTACAACTGATTGTTTTAGTTCTTGGGAATGGAAGAAATGTAGCTGTTAGTGTCAAATTCTTGTGCAATATTTTTCACATGTGCTAACATGCCGTGTGCTTTCTGTACGTTGTATTATACTTCATCATAGTCCAGCTATGATTTTTTATTGGGAAATCTTAGAAACCAGCCAGCTGCACAGAAGGTTCATGCTATATGGGAAATGATCAAGACACATTAACTGTCTTGTGTTTCTGAGGCCAAACTCTAAAATTAGTTGTTCTGATGAGAGTATCTGATATTGGTCAAATGTTAATTTATTTCTTAAGTTCAGACACAGCAAAATATATAGGTTTGCAAATTTTTAAAATGTACTTTTTTAAAAGTACTTGAATTTGGTTTTATTCTTCACCAAAGCTGGGCAAATATTAGAAAAAGATTCTTTGTCATTTGGCATTTTTAAATTCTGAAATGGAAAACGTTGTTTATAAAAGAAAAAGGCATTTCTGAAAGTTCAAATGGTTAATCATTAAACTAATACAGATCAAACTTTGGGTGTTTTTTGATTTGTTTTTCTTTGGTCAAGAGATTTTCTTCCAGTCAGTATATTGTGTTTGAATGGAGTATTTCTGAGCTGTGAATTGTTTTAAGGATGAAAATTGAGAGGATCATAAACATGTCAGTCTATTTAGGAAAAGAAAAAGTGAAGGGTCTTTGATGAAGTTCTGCAAACACAACTGGTTTGTAGTGATGAAGTCCGGTGATGTGTATAATAATGTGGAGATAAAGCAGCACTGTGTTTAGTATTAAGAGTAGGTCGTACTTTGTCTTCTATGTAACCTCCATAAGGTGAAATGGTATTGTTGCTAACCCTATGAAATTTGATCAAAAAGCTAATGAAATAAACAGAAGCTTTTTCATGAGCTGCAATATATCAGAGCTGAGGTTTTACCTGCTTTTAATTGTATTGTGCATACTTTCACTGTATGAGGTTTTGGGGAAGGTTTACTCTTACAGAATGCAGAATCACTTTTTACATGCCACCACTTTTTGCCATGTTAATTTCTTTTTTAATTAGTTTCACATGTTTTTCCAGAAATAATAAGCATTTATATACAGTATATCTCAATGTAATACACTTTCAAAGGGTGGTTACAAAGACTTATTTAATCTAGAGCAGACTTCTTATGTACCTGCAGTTTCCTTTGGCTTTCCCTAGGCATCTATAACAACAGTATAATACATTCCAGGTTTAACCTGTTTCTTTAATGAAGGTATTGAGCCTACATTCTGTAAAAATCTAAAATCGCTCATTGAAATTAATGTGAATACTAGATGTCTGAGGATTGCAGAATTCAATCCCTAACCATCAAAAATGTATTGTAATTGTATATGGTGGAGGTCTTAAATGTCCTGACTAGAAAGAATATTAATACTGAATGGTAACAGATCTTGATTTAATAAAATGTCTTTCTTTCCTGCTAACTGAAAATGATCACAAGATTGTTTAAAAAGAATGAACCATTGAAATCACCTTGTTAGATATAAATACTTAATAGCATCCATTATAATGAGATAAAAAGTGATGGTTGTAAGGTCAAGTGTGGGAAGGAGAGAGTTCAAAGACAGTGTAGACCCTTCAACATAATATAACCTAGCTTTAAAAGGGAGAGAGAAAATGCATTGCTTGATGAGAAGAAAAGCCTCATGTAAGCTTGATAAATATTCAGGGGTTTTGTGTAATGAGAAATGGAATCTGATGAATGAAATGTCATGGTAAAATCATTTTGATCAATAATGGAATGTGACATTATTCAGACCATAGTAATATGTCTTCTCCTTTTCAGTCTTTCCCTGTGGTGTGCTTTCCTTCCATTTTCTTTTTTTAAATAGTTTTGGGATTGGGTTTTTTGGGGGTTTGGGGGTTTTTTTGGTTAACTGGAGATTGGTTATGCTAATGTAATGTTGTTGCAACCTTTCTTCTGCAGCTAAAATATTGAATGTGTAATGTCACAATTCTAGACATAAGCCTAGGAAAACAGATGTAGTACATGAAAGCACAGCATTTTCTGGGAATAGTTATGTATTAAAAAAATAATTTGCCCCCCCCCCCCCGAGTTGATACTTTTAAATATAAAATTGGGACTGGTTTACAGTAGATGTCGTGTGTGTAAGAAGTGCTTGTTCAGACTCTTGGGTAATGTAAGAATGACCCTAGTGTAAATAACTGTGGTTAAATTATGTACTATTTCATGCTAGTTGTCATTTATGTTGCTGCAATGTTTACTTTAGCAGTAATAAAATAAGATCTTTATTTTTCATTCTTGAGATCTTATGTTACAGCAGTAAAAATGATGATTTTATAATGCCTTCTGATGATAATGCTTTATTATCCTTATGGACTCTTTTATCTGCAAAAGCTAAAGTTCATTTTGAACATTAAGCAGAGTCTCAGTTTACCTTCATAACTTCATGGAGAAAGTAATTGAGAGACATCACTGTAACTCAAGGTTTGTTTTTTGCAAAACCAGCATTGAGTTCTCTTGCCTCCTACTTTTGGTGCCACGAGCACCTTACTGCAGACCTTTGTGGGCCTTCCAGCTCAGATTTTGGAGTGTGCAGGAGACACAAATCTGCATATCACATTCCTTTTCAACTATTTGTAAGCTTTCTAAAAGTCTTGGTGAAGTGCAAAAGCAGCCAAACAGGTAGCACTGCAGAGTGAATGAGCCTAATGGAAAAAATTGTTCCTTAATATTGAAAACTTACCATGCCTCTAAAACATCTTAGACGTTGATTTTAGAAAAATAGATTAAGACAAAATCTTTCAAGGACCTTTAACTGTTGTCAGATGATGACAGTCACACTTATGCTGCAGTGGGGGAAGATTATTTCCACACAAAACTTCTAAAGAAGGACAGGGAAAATTTTACCCCCTGTTATTATGTTGGTTTTTTTTAAAATTTATCTTCCTATACATGTTCTATGAATGTCATCTACCTTTTTCTTACATTTTTGTTGTGGTTTAACCCCAGCCAGCAGCTAAGCCCCACACAGCTGCTCGCTCACTCCCCCCCAGTGGGATGGGGGAGAGAATTGGAAGGGTAAAAGTGAGAAAACTCGTGGGTTGAGATAAAGACAGTTTAATAGGTAAAGCAAAAGCTATGAACGCAAGCAAAGCAAAACGGAATTTGTCCGCTACTTCCCATGGGCAGGCAAGTGTTCAGCCATCTCCAGGAAAGCAGGGCTCCGTCATGCGTAACGGTGACTTGGGAAGACAAACGCCATCACTCTGAACGTCCCCCCTTCCTTCTTCTTCCCCCAGCTTTCTATGCTGAGCATGATGTCATATGGTGTGGAATATCCCTTTGGTCAGTTGGGGTCAACTGTCCCAGCTGTGTCCCCTCCCAACTTCTTGTGCACCCCCAGCCCACTCACTGGTGGAGTGGTGTGAGAAGCAGAAAAGGCCTTGACTCTGTGTGAGCACTGCTCAGCAATAACTAAAACATCCCTGTGTTATCAACACCGCCTTCAGCACAAATCCAAAACATAGCCCCATACTAGCTACTATGAAGAAAATTAACTCTATCCCAGACAAAACCAGCATAATTTTTTTTGGGAAAAAAAAAATCTTTCTGTATGGTAGTGTACCAAAGCAAAACAACTGATAAAGGACACCTTACACATATTTATCTATCTTTGATTGTTAGTAGCTTATTATTTGGCAATGCTTGAATTGATCTTTTTCCTTTAATATAGCAACAGCATGGACTGAATATAGTCCATATATTAATATCAAGTGTTTATTTTTGTTTGGATCAATTTGGCTTAATGTCATTCATATCATTAACATTTTGCAGAAATAATATTGATGGAAGTTATTGATCCCTCTTGCAGAAGTCATTCTATCAGTTATGCTGAAGGCTTACAAATGTTTGATCCTACATTAGCCACAATGATTGTTTGATATAGTCTATAGGCTCAACACAGCCAAACCCAAGTAATCATTGATTGAGACATTGGGGAACGAAACCCAGATCCAGGAATGAGTTTTGAAACACTGGGCTTCAGTAAGCAGGTTGCCAGCCTCCTCAGGTGTTTTACGTCTCTTCTACACCAATTTTGCTGTAGAGGGCACAAAAAGATGATGTTAGCCTGTCTCCACATTGGTGGCTATTTTGGCAGCTAAGGTTTTTACCTTTGTACAAACCCATCTCTCTTCCTGGGGTTTTGGAAATGGCAGCACAGGAAGCATGGTTCTCCTCCCCCTTCTCTTTCTGTCCTTTCCAGCCTAAATTAATTTCCTGCACCACAGTGTTGGGAAAGAGGAGCGGCAATGGCAGAGTGTTTCAGTGGGAGGGAGAGGTGAACAAGATGCCCCTGCCTCCCGTCTCTGGCGCTGCCCAGCCTGAGGTGTCTGGAGAAGAGGAGCACCCTTCTCCTGGCTGCCTCCCCATGTGCCACCTGGGCTCTGGTTGCCAGACCCGAAGGAAGGACGTCCCAGAGCTGACCTCTTTCCCAGCCTTCAGTAGTTCCTTTTGGATTGGAAAGACTGGTCCTTCCTATTCCTACCTGATAAAACAGTTCTCTTTCTGTCCTTCTTGCTGTCCATGTGCTGGCACTGGGACAGTTGCATTTGCACGTGTACATATTTTTTATGTTTCCTGAATACATAATTTTATGTAAACACACAAACACAAGAAAAGTAAAATCCTACTTTTAGAGGTGCATAACACTGCCCCAAAGGGATACAATAATATTGTTAGGTGGCTAACACAGAAATTACAATGTCCATGTTGTGGCAGATTAACGTGTATTTTTGCTTTGTAGTTTCTGACTTTGGACAAATACCTTAAGGATATCTTAAGATATCTGCATATCTTTAATACTTCTATTAAGACAATGTAGTGAAATTTTTTAAGGTTACAGATTAAGAGCCATGTAGCTTGAAGATTCCTATCACAAAACAGGTAGAGCAAAAAATATTAATAGAGGATTCCTCATGCTATTTTGTAACAGGGATATTTAAAAATCAATGAGCCTTGCTGAACGTCTCAGTACTCCAGAAACTCAATTATTGATGATCCTTAAGTCAAATAGAGTACATATTGTCATGATATAGTGATACCTATTGTTCAATGCTGGTATTAATTTTTTACTGTCTTATAGGGGGGTAAGCCAGAAAGAAATGAAATGAACTTTCATTGTTAGGAGGCAGGTATGATTTCTTCAAGTTCTTTTATTTCCATTACATGAAAGCTCATTTGTGATATACTAGAAGGATGAAAGTCTAACTTTAAAATGTAATTCGTTAAACTTAAGAATGCTTTTCATACTATGCATGGCTTTCCTGTTTCAGATGTGGCAGTTTCAGGGAGCGCTGCAAAAAAAAGAGTAATTAAAGGTTAAGACTTGTTTAAAGTTAGTCTATATGAAAGCTAGAAAGTATTTGAGAACAGCGGCTGTACAGTATAAATACAGCTTCTGAATCATAGAATCATAGAATAGTTTGGGTTGGAAGGGACCTCTGAAGGTCATCTAGTCCAACCCCCCTCCCGTGGGCAGGGACATCTGCAACTACATCAGGTTGCTCACAGCCCCGTCCAACCTGACCTGGAATGTTTCCAGGGATGGGGCATCCACCACCTCTCTGGGCAACCTGTGCCAGTGTTTCACCACCCTCAGCAAAAAAAATTTCTTCCTTATACCTAGTCTAAATCTACCCCCCTTTAGTTTAAAGCCATTCCCCCTTGTCCTGTCGCAACAGGTCCTGCTAAAAAGTTTGCCGCCATCTTTCTTATAAGCCCCCTTTAAGTACTGATAGGCTGCAATAAGGTCTCCCTGAAGCCTTCTCCTCTCCAGGCTCAACAACCCCAACTCTCTCAGCCTTTCTTCATAGGAGAGGTGTTCCATCCCCCTCATCATTTTCGTGGCCCTCCTCTGGACCCGCTCCAACAGGTCCATGTGTTTCTTATGTTGAGGGCTCCAGAGCTGGACGCAGTACTCCAGGTGGGGTCTCACCAGAGCAGAGTAGAGGGGCAGAATCACCTCCCTTGACCTGCTGGCCACGCTTCATTGGATGCAGCCCAGGATACGATTGGCCTTCTGGGCTGCAAGTGCACATTGCTGGCTCATGTCCAGCTTTTCCTCCACCAGTACCCCCAGGTCCTTCTCGGCAGGGCTGCTCTCAATCCCTTCATCCCCCAGCCTGTATTGATACCGGGGGTTGCCCTGACCCAGGTGCAGGACCTTGCACTTGGCCTTGTTAAACCTCATGAGGTTCACACGGGCCCACTTCTCGAGCTTGTCCAGGTCCCTCTGGATGGCATCCTGTCCCTCTGGCGTGTCAACCACACCACTCAGCTTGGTGTCATCTGCAAACTTGCTGAGGGTGCACTCGATCCCACTGTCTATGTCACTGATGAAGATATTAAACAGTACCGGTCCCAATACAGGACCCCTGCGGGACGCCACTCGTCACCAGTCTCCATCTGGACATTGAGCCATTGACCACTACCCTCTGGATGCAACCATCTAACCAATTCCTCACCCTTTACCGGACAGTCCACCCATCAAATCCATACCTCTCCAGCTGAGAGAGAAGGATGTTGTGGGGGACCGTGTCAAATGCCTTACAGAGGTCCAGATAGACATCATCTGTAGCCCTTCCTGTGTCCACTGCTGTAGTCACTCCATCATAGGAGGCCACTAGGTTAGTCAGGCAGGACTTGCCCTTGGTGAAGCCATGCTGGCTGTCTCGAATCACCTCCCTGTCCTCCAGGTGCCTTAGCATAGCTTCCAGGAGGATCTGCTCCTTGATCTTCCCAGGCACAGGGGTGAGACTGACTGGCCTGTAGTTCCCCGGGTCTTCTTTTTTTCCCTTTTTAAAAATGGGGGTTATGTTTCCCCTTTTCCAGTCAGTGGGAACTTCACTGGAGTGCCATAAATACTTGTTTGTGTAGGCATTAAGGAGTGCTATATTTTCCATACCTTTTTTTGTTTTAAATTTGAAGTCAAAACTATTATAAGGGTGCCTGTATTAACATAAATAAGTACATATAGGGAAAAATATATTAAGTATGTGTCTATGTATTTCAATGTCAGAACATTAGGTTTGTAATCTGGTACAATTAGAATTTTCTCCCCATTACCTAACCAAAAGAAATCCTTTCTTAAAACCGTGAATGAGTTTAGATAATGTGTTTACGACTGATAATCAGCTATCAGCTGCTAAAGTTTACAGAACTGTTTAGTTTGAAAAGTTGCTTGCCTTATCCAAAGTGCGTCAGCCCCTCAGCTTTTCTGTTGTAATTAAGCATCTTCTAGCCTTACAAAAAATGCCTTCACTGGAAAGATGTATTGTAATTGTATTCTTTTTTGAAGTAAATGCAAGATAAGTTAGTGTGGCATTGGGACTTCTAATAGAAATTTATGGTATTTTTAGCATAAAATAACAAAACTACATTGACTGAGCAGTGTGAACAGAATTCTGTGTGTTTAACTGCTGGCTGTTAGTTTCAATGAGTATGAAATAACACTTACTTTATAAAGGACATAGTAGTTATTATACACAGTAACTGAGAACTCTCTTCAAATTCATTTTGCAACTTACCATCTGCTATCAAAAGACTACTGACTTCTTAGGGGATCTTACAGACTGCAATAATTGCTAAACAGGGTTATTAGAAATATTTTTGAGATAAGTAATAACTCTAACCCTTAATCTCTGTATGAACTTGATTAATTTTACAGTACCGGTCTGCATATAGATAGCTGTTGATGAAGTTATCAGAAACAGCATTTCAGGTTTTGAAGCTGAAAATGAATCTGAGCATGACTTCACAAATTTTTTAGTACACTTTGGACAAAGTTATTATCTAAATTTCAAACACATTTGAGTGTTTTAACATCCATTTGAGGAAGCTAGTCTGAATTAGTCCTGGGAAGAGCCTCTCATTTTCCCTGTTGATGACAGTTGTTTCTTACAAATACCTCTCTGTACTTGCTTCAGCCTTTACAGAACAGCTGGAGGCAGAAATGCTTGGCTCAATTTCCCATTCTTGAAGTAGATGTTGAGGTAGAGAAATGGCTTAGTTGAGAAATGTGAACAGGCTTAGAGTTTTGAGGATTAACTGGAGGTGTATGATATGTTTGAAAAAATAAACTGTTTTTTTATCAATAGCGACTTCTGTGTTAAAAATTGGGGGTTTTGTTATCTTAGTTCTTCAGAACACAAAAATTATATAGAAGGCGGTGTGATAACACCAGCTGGTTGTACTCCTGAAAGAGAAACCTACAGCTGGCTTCACAGGACTGTGTCAGAGCAGCCCCTCACCCAAAGATGACCAGCTGTTAATCAAACGTTCTCAGTGACAATATAATAATAAAAGAGCCCATTTTGGTTTCTTTCATTTTCCAGTATGTTCACATTGAGATTAAAATATTGAAGATGAGCCAACAAGTGTCAGTGTCTAAGGTACTAAAAGCAGCGCTAAAGCATGATGGAAATCTAGTAACACGTTATTGCTCTCTATTATTTGCTTTTGGCTAGATGAGTGATTTGTTCTTGGCCTCGAAATAAATAATGCAGAGGATCCAAAGAGGCCATCTCACAGTTCTTGAATCTAACTTGAAACTGTGATGAACACAGATAATACTAGTTGCTGTTGTTCTTTTTTAAGTTACAAAAAAATAAGGCGGTAGTAGAATTTGGCGCCTCTTTTTGTTGAAAGTGGAGCAGTTTGGTGGAACTAATCTTTATTCCCCAAACAAGTCCTTCACCATGAGTACTAAAAAAGAAGAGCCTAATTAAGGTATTTTTCAGGTTGAATATTATGATATATGTTGAAACTCAAAATAACTCCTTCTTTCAAAATTTTCTATTCTTAAAAATTGCTTTGAACAGAATTTAGTTTCTTCTCATGTGACTACTGAAAATCAGTTATTTGCACTGTTCTATATGACTACTTTTTCTCTCGTATTCCTGAACATTACATTCTGATTTATACCCTTAGTTAACACTGGTGATATGACAAATTTTCAGACAAGGTTTACTCTTTTGTTTCCCCAACCCACAAACTGATGACATATGATATGCAAGTGTATTAATGACTACCTTTGAGACAGCTTTTTAATTAAGGAGTGGAATTAGCAGATAAAATAGGCTACTCATTCAAAGACTAACCAGACTCTTTATATAAAAACAAGTTGCTCAGCTTCTTTGTCTCACCTGTCCTTAAATATTTCTTTACAGATGGGCAAGTAAATTACTATATCATAGGTCATGGAAAGAACATCAAAACAAAAAAGTTACTATAATACTTCTCCCTTCCCCCCCTCCTCCCATATTTTCCTGAGGGTTTTGGCCAACTATGTTTCTAGTTAAAATATTTGTCTTTCTTTTCGATGGGGGTTTTAACATGCAGAAGGGCAACTTGCCTTAAGGAGTAGTAAAATACTTTATCCAATAACTTCCAGAGACAACTTCTGATGCCAAGCATTTTCTAAATATATATCTCTCCTTTTGTTTGTGAATGTGTTTCTTTTAGAAGGGTCAAATATTTAGTATCATCAATTAGTATCTTAATGACACTCCAAATTACCATTCAGAGGTTAGAAAAGAGGTCTAGCTTAGCTAAAACTATATATTTAACGTAAATAAAAACTATTCACCAAGATTAATGAGTCAGTGCCTGTTAGGAGTTAAAACCAAGTGATTGTTAATGTACAAAAAAAAAATCCATTCTATCTAGCACAAACAATGCAGGCAATTCCAGCCCGGGGAGCTCTTCTTGGATATTAGTTAGTGGTAATATGCTCTCTATAGAACTGAACAGCCTAATACTGGAAGACCTCTTTATATACAGGATGTAGCATAGACAAAAGCATGCTATCTGCTTTTTTCTTGTAATGTCAGGTTTAGTTCTGTTTCTTTTATGTATGTAATACAGATATTGTAATTAGTACACTAAAGGTCTGATAAAACTAGACTGATGCAAAAGCCCCTTTGCTGTTTTTCTGAACAAAATCCCAAATTCATGAGACTTTAGAGAGAATTTATAATTGAGAGGAGAGGAGAACATGGTTGAGGAGCAACGTGTATTTCAAAATAACTCTGTAAAAATAGTATTGGATGCTAGTCATGATTAATAGGAGGGATAAGGGGATATCATGTCATGCAACTCTGAGAATCTTGCAACAATTTTTAGAAAACATTACTTCTCTTAGCAAATTTTTGAGAAGTTAATGCCCTAAAACCTTTCAGCCACTTTCCATATGAACCACATGTGCTCCTTTTGTGTTTGCTTTGAAAAATGAATTTGAAGCTGGATCCACTAAGCTTATGTGAACTTGCACACATGTGGAGCTGTTGAAATGAAACATCACTTTCTGAATGAGATTGCCACATTCTGAAATAATTTGGAGTTGGAGTTTGGAAGAGAGTCAGAAGCTGCCAATAAATTTACAGGAAGTAAATGAAAGATGTAGAAATAATAATTTTAAAAAAGCACCAACAATTTCAGTTTGGGTAGTGCTTGAATTAAAGTGCACAGAAGACAGTATAGGTAAAGATGCTTTCTTGAGCCCTCCCACGTCCCAACCGTAAAAGTGATACTGGTATGTGACCACCATCTCCCTACTGCCTTACCTGTGTTATTTATTGTAATACCCATGGGTGAAGATTCTTGGTTCATGGGAAATGTCAATATGGTTTTTAGACCTGATTTCTGTTTTCAGGAGAAACCAGGAAGCTGCTTCTCTTCCTTTAATCTCAGAAAACCTTCTTACAGGATTTACATACCATTAGACCAGTATTTTCAGAGGGTATATGTAGACAAAATCAGGCCCTGAAGAGGGATTTTTTTTTTTTTTAAATAAGGTTGCAAGTAGATATGCAAAGTAAATCATTCCCACTGTCTAATTTCTTCTCACTATTTCTCCCAATTGGTGGAACTTTCAAATGCAGAATAATTCTTACCACAAATATTTTACAAATTCATATGGTTAACTTCACATTTTCAAAAAAGAAAGTAGTAGGACCATAGAATCAGTTCTCTCTCTCTCTCCCCCCCCACTCTGCAAGAAATTTGGCAGATTTAATTTTCATGTTTGCAGTTTGTTTCCTTTCTTGACAAATTGTATAGAAGTGTTATGTGAATAATTGTCTAAAATAAAATTATCCTGTTCAGCACAGCTCCCAAGACTCGGTATGAATTTTGCTTTAAATGGGTGGAACGCTGGATTCCCACGGATTCCTTTGTCATGGGGAAGATTGAAACCCCATTAAGGGAAGAGTTGTGGGTGGCCTCACCCCCGACACACCATGCTGCTTATGTGGAGTCCTTATCCCAAAACGGTGGCAATAACTGGGATAACTTTCCCTGCGTTCAGAAGAAATAGATTGTGCAATCTGTCTGTTGGCTGATTTCCTTGTTTACAATACAACTTTCAACATGGTAATGAAAACTCTTGTTTTCGTTATAGCAGAACTTTTAAATGGAGTATTTTACACCACAGCACAAAGTAAGAGAAAATCTGTTCCTCATAAAACTCAGAAAAATTTAAGTGACTTAGCTGAATAGTTTTTGTGGAATCATAGATTTATTATTCATGTCAGAGTGAGCAATTTGATAATGTTGACAACTTCCTGCAATGCAGAGGCTATATAATTTCACAGAGGAATTTTTTCATCAGGCCAATAACTTCCTGTGTAGTCCAAGTATATCCACAAGAAGATAACGGCTCGGGGGATTTCAGTTGCCGTCGTGCCTCTAGGAAATTGTTTACTGTGATTTTAACTGTTTTAGAAATTGAGCTTATCTAATTTTTCAGCTTGCAGCTGTTGGATCTCTGCTAACTTTGTATTTCGGATTTAAAACCTTTGCACTATCAGAAAGACTGTATTCTCTCTCCCCACCAGTGATAACAGGGAAAGAACGAGTCGGGATTTAGGGATTGAATCTGTTCCACTAGTGTGCAGCATGGGAAATCAGGAAGGACTGCTTAATAAGGATGAGTGGTTTGTTAAACTTGCATACCTTTGGTACACATTTGATTCTTTGTCAGGGAGTGGGTGATATGCATCTTTTCACTGGTATGTTTATAAAAGATTTTCAAAGATTCACTGAATGGATGCTCTTTGTAAACAGTAGCATATGGAAAGGATAGCTAGATGGTGCAAGAAGGTTTGTTAGTGTGCATTAATGACTCAATTCATTACCGTTTTCTAATACATAGGCAATAGAGAAATATCCTGCCTGAAAATTAGAACAAAATTTGGCAAATTACTCTATTGTAACCACTTAATGCCACAGCCACCCAAGAACAGTAATGGTGCAAGAATTACTGATGTTTCTATCTTCTCTGAAGGTAAAACAAATATTTTTCCCCAAATTAGGTCACATTCATAATGAAAACAGAGAACTTGTGCTACAGCCATTATTCTAATAACATCCATCTGTAAAGTTGCTTCTCTGTTATTATAACCATATCTTGGCTCAGAAGTTTGCAAAAATCACACACAAAATAAGTAATAAGGTTATCAGAAGATGGGAGGAGATGCTGCTTGGAAGGAAACACATAAATGAGCTAATCCAATGCCAATGCATATGTTAAAATGCTGTTAATTTTAGGACAACACTTATGAGAAAGCAAAGAAAATCATTTCAGCAGGTGGTACATGAGATTTTTATTATTTTGTTTTGAGCACTTTTGTCAAAACTTTGTTACATTTTATTAGGGAAGGGCTTCCTTAAAGTTAGTACTCTGACGCTTTACCTCCTATATAAATATTCCCGAATAAGAAAAAGTAGAATGAATGTGATTTGCAAGCAATAATCGTTTCAGCAGAGGACAAAATTGCTTGTATCCATGTGTTATTTTTGAAACTGCCCTGTTTTATTCCTGTGTTCTTGGCCATATCTGTGAAGGCCAATCAACAATTTTTCAGCCGTGGACAAAGTGGATCTGCAAGGATGGTTGCAGGCAGCCGCTCCTCCACTTTTCTCACGAGCTGCATTTCAGCACTGAACTGTGCAGATTTACACCATATCTGGCTGTCTTCCCAGACTGGTGCAGTAAGCTCTTCAGAGGAAAACTTTGCCGCAGTATTCACAGGAATACATATCCTCAGGAGCCTGAATGTATGCATGAGCATATGTTTTTGGAAGCTTTCACGGGTTCCATGGAAGCAAGTGCTTTTTCTCGTTTTTACAGGTGAGGAACTAGTGTACGTGTACCTTAGAAGGTGAGATGGTCAGACATTTGCCTTGCCCATGCTCCAGGATTTCATAGAAGTCTGTATCCTTCCATGTAGGTCTGTCCCAAATACGCACAAGTTTAGACCTGCTCCCAAGAGGATACAAATAATTTATATCGCAGCCAGGAACAGATCCAAGATCTCTTAATTTCTATTCTGTATTATTAATGTCTTGCAGATATCTGTCATGTCAAACTTTCCAGGAAGCCCAGGAGTTGAATTTGGTTTTTAATAGCAGCTATTACTCTGATTTCTTAGAATTAGCTTTAATCATTTTAGAAGAGCTGTACGGCAATCTGAAATGTCATCCTAATGCAATATTTTGATATAGCTCTCTCATGGCATATATGTTAACTCTTAGTTGCAGGCGCAAGCAAGAACAGCCCTAAAAGAAAAGTAAAAAAAAAATAAGAGAAGCGTGAGAGAACAATAAAGAATGTTTATGTTCTTTCTCATAGTACTAATTTCAGCTTTGTTTCTTGGGTGTTTTCAGTTAATTTCTCTCCTGTTCTGATTTCCAGGAATAACTGATAAGAACTCTCAGTGCACTGTTTAGTAGTGTATCTGAGTCCTGAGAACAAAGTAAAGTGTCTGTCTTAGTTTCCCACAGGCATTTAGCATCTCTTCAAATCATGTTTTAGTAATGGAGAATTATTAATGTAATGAAAAATGTCTGAAGACTAAAAGCATATGCATCTTTATTTTACTATGTTTTCATCTACCCTGACTCCAAACACTTGAATTGTGCCTTTGAGCTTATTTCTAATTCGAAATTACAAAAAAAAAAAATTAAAAATCGTAATCTTGAATGAACTTTCTACGTAAGGTGGCAATCACACTTGTAAAATGGGAGATACAATTATTTGCCATGAGAAAACAGTGAGACAGCCAGATACAAATGAAAAAAAAGATACATTCACTCTTGCATGGAGCAATACATGTAACTTAATGAGCATCTTGCATTTATTCTGAAATGCATTTGGTCACTGAATACACTGTGAATTAAAAGTCACTTATCTACAAGCTTGATATGTACATTCATAGCATATTGCAAGAACTTTATCAGAGTGACAAATGTGTAAGCATATACAAGTAAGTGAAAGTAAAATACATTGAAAATGAATTTCCTTTGTGTAGGAGGTATGCAGTTGGGCCAATAAAAACAGGTTTTTTCACGTCATCATTTCTCCGGTGAAGACTGGGAAGACATCTTTGATCCGCTATGAAAACTGATTGATTTCTACTTTTGGTTCTCTTTGCACCACAGGCTTCTACTGAAAATTAGTTCTCACTTGTAATGTTTTCAGCCCCAACTGTGTTCACCCTTGAAATCAGCCTACTGTATACAAGTATTTTGGATTGAAATACATACATCTCGTCTTTCAATTTAATGAAAAATTTCAGCCCTCTTGGTTTATTGATAGACCATCATGCAGGCTTCACAGCTCTGCTCATTGATAAGAACACCTACTGATAAATTTTATTAACCTCCCACTTTGAATTCTTATTAAATAATTAAAATAGCTAGATTACAGAAGGTTATAAAAATGTATATTTTAAACTGTTCTCTTAGTTCCTGCTGGTGCTGATTTCACTGCTGCTTTTAGTGATTATTGTATGTGTAGTACCTTGTCCAAGTCTGCTTGGACGGACCACTGCTTGACTCCTGAACACTTAGCCTTCTGCAAATAGTCTTATACTAGCTGTTAGTTTTGTTTATAGTCTTTTGAAGACATAATTAATTCAGGATTCAGTAATTCAGGAAAACCTAGAAAGTGTTCACTACTCAATCAGCATTACTTTGTATGAATTATTTCTCAATTCAGACCAAATATTTTCTCTCCACTGCACGGGCACAAAGACAATAGCACTGCAGTCTCAGTCATTCATAAAAATGAAACTGAGCTGGGTAAGACATCCTGGTTTAGGTTCTAGGTAATGGTATCGGCTTATCTGGAGTGTTTCTTAGATTATATATTTCTCAAACTTGTATTAGTGGTTAGGCTGCATTGCCAAGAATATTTGCCATTTCATTGATCTCTGCTCCTGTGGAAGACAAGAACTGAACTCACTCTTAGGCAGCTTTTGGATCCGAAGGGTCTAGGATTGAAAGGCCATTCTCTTTCCTTGGAAATATGTTGAATCTGGGCTTCAGTCTGTTCAGACCTTTTGCTATCAGTTCGAGAAATAGGAAAATTTACTCTTATCTCCTTTGATTGCAGGTGTTGGAAATGTTGCCGGAAGTAATATTGTTCTTGGAAGTAATATTAAACTTTGTCATTATGATTTTGAACAACTGCTCTACAACAGGAGAAACGTATTATTATCACACCAAAAAGAGTGAACGGCACTTGTTTATTACCTGATCTTTACTTCCTAGATATATAAAAATATGTACTTATTACAAACACATACCTATTATTTGGCTTCTTTTATCTGAATTTCTAATCTCAATTGCATTATGCATGCAAGATGTTTGGCCTAATCACAACATATTTTTCTTAAAATGGATTCCTTGAAACACATCCTCTGACATAGTATTTCTTTGAAAGGTGAGGGAAGCAAGCTTCAAATAAATTACTGCTAAAATATCATGGAATATGTGAGATTAAGCTAGTGTGGAACACAAGAAGGTGCCTTGTGTTATTTAGAAAACAATGACATGAATATTAAGTGCTGCACAATAACATACTGAGAACTTGGCAGTGTTGTGTATTCTCAAACTTTTCTTTGAAATAATCTTTTTCATCTTTGAACAGGGTTTTGAAAGACTTGGATATAAAAATCTTTAATCACTAAGCTTTTATACGGAGTCTCAGGGCCATGAATTCAGATAAATGGATATGTTGGATGGAATATGTTGAGAATACTTTTTGTTAAAATATCCTTGGTATCTCCTCTGTCTGCCTTAGTTTAATTTTTCTTTTGAAACTAGCTATCATAGTTTAAACTAATCTCACTTCCAGTTTGTTTTCAAAAAGCAAAACAGTCTTGTAAAGATAATGTGACAAAAAGGGTCTGGGGAAAAAAAGGTCTGTCTCATCTATATATCTATATGTGCATACACAAAATGGCTGGAGATGTAAAGGGGGAAATCATATTTTACCAACTCCGCTTAAAATAAAATATTGCTTTTAGGCTCAGGTTTGGTTTGCTAACTTCTAACCTAGACCTCCTTTTTATTTTTAGCTTATAAACCCATGAAATCAGGGACTGGGAATGAAAATGATAAGACACTTTACTGTAGCAGCACAACCAGACACCACTGTAATATTTTATTATGATAACCCATGAAGAGAATTCACTGTTAACTAGGGACCATACATAATAAAATACAAACACAGATAATGACTTTAACTCCTTTGCTTTACAGGGTGGAGATTATAGTAGCAAAGAAAGAACAGGCTGGACTGATTGTCAGAAAAGCGTTCTTTCCAAATGACCTGGTGACCCGTCAATTTAATTTTATTTTGTTTAAATTATATGTATTGAGATTCCAGCCATGAAATTGATTGCATAATGGCACTCCCCCTGAGCCCGGGGGAGTCCTACTGAAGCAGGGATGCTGGAATATGCCCAGGCTTTTGTGGGTTTGAAACCATAAATACCAGCGGAGTTCGCAGCAGTCCCTGCTGCCAAGGAATTTCTGCATCTTGTTCCTACATCTTGGGTTATTTATTGATATTTTATTTCTGGGGATTGCATCTTAGGAAGCACGGATTTCAGTTAGAGATGATCTTTAAGGTAGAACAGGCCAGCGCCAGTGAGCCTTTATTGATTTAGTGCTTATTGGGGAGGCAATATAGCGTCCAGTGTCATCAGGTGATGAGATAGAAAGGCTGCGTGCTACTAAGTAATGAGCTGTAACAAACTCGAGCTCTTTCTATGTCTCCTTTCATCTTCTCATGTGTTATAATGCAGTACCAAAGTACAGAGAGGATAAGTACACGGATTAGATTGACTGGGTCCACAGTCATTAGAGAAGTTTATATTCCCTTGGCCATTAGCAGGTGGAAGAACAATAGATAATGCAGTATTTAGTGTTGTCCATCTTAAAAATCCTCCCAGCCTGATCTATATTTGATCACCTTTTAGGATCAAAAGGGTTCTCCTCATGTGGGTACTGCGTTTCCCCATTTGCTAAGAAAGCTGAAAGATTTAAAGTAAGATGTACTGCTGATATCTGAGCTGGGAGAGAAAAGAGAATTTCATATACGAAATCACTGATCTCTCTATTGGAAAGGAGTGCTGGAGGAAGAATTTTATTTCTTTGTGTGAGATTTTGTGGTTAATTTTACTTTTCTTCTCTGTACGCTTTTGTTTCATGTGTTTTGGTTATGAAAAACTACCAAATCTATATTACTTCTGTGTCGCTCTCCAGGTGAATTAGCAAAATCTATCTGAATAGATAGAAATAGGTACTTTTTTCCCATTCATTGCATTATATCTTTTCCCACCTTATCTTTAAGAAAGTAATCATTTCTCCTATGACAGGCAAGGAGATGGAGTAGTTTCACGGATTTCTTCACAGAGCAAGGCTACAAAGTCTGATTAACAGCAACACTGATGTCCTTTAAATACAAATATGCAGTGCACTTTTTGAAACTTGCAGATAAAGCTTGATGCTTTCCAGCTGTCCAGGAAGATTCTCAGACAAGAGGGCAAGCAGCTTCTTCTCAGTGAGACTGCTGAAACTAGGTGGCTCCAGTGATTAGTAAGATTTATCTAGGTCACTAGTTCAAATCTGATTCATGTTGTCCTCTTAAAGCTCTCTTTGACTGTGTTAAATTAAATGAAGCAGTAGCCTATGTAGTTCCTACTGGAAAAACTGTTCATACCACCAAAAAAACCCCATTGAATGTTGTTTGAGGAAAATTCAATGAGCCTTTAAACTCAGACCTCAATTTTCCCTCTCATCCCCTTCCTCTGTCAGTCTCCTCATTGCTGTTTGAGTAATTTTTCTGGTATTCTTTCTGTCTTCCAGAACAGTACACAATAGCACTGTGGTGTTGAAATGCTTTGTGATAATATACTGCTTTACCTTTCAGTAAAGCCTAGGCAAGACCATTAGATAAAACCTAATAAAAAAGGAAAAACAATTGAAAGGCCTTAAGATTATCAGAAATTATTATACTCATTTTAAAGGTGAAATTACTGAGAATCAGGCAGTGAAGAACAGACAGTTTCTGGTTTTTGTTTGGGTGTGGGTTTGGGGTTTTTATTGTTTTGGTTTTTATAGTATATCTGTGCTATGTAATGTAGGAAATAGGTGTTACTGCCACCTTCCCAACCAGTGAAGAAAATGCCCAGTACCTGCTTGGGAATCGGTGTCACACTGATTGCCTATATCCATCAATTCAAGGGTGAACAAAATGCTGTAGTAGAACAATGAACTTACCTGAGATGAGTACCGAGGAAGCCAAGCCCTCTTGCTTTGTATCACTTTCTGTGGTGTTCAGTGATGACTTTGAGGCAGAGTCTGACAGCACCATTTTCTTTCAGTGCCAGAGGTCTAACTGATGAGGATTTTCAGCTACAACTATTTCCCCTTCCTTTTAACTTCTGTATCAGTTCCTTTGCTTTCCATCAATTTAGACTGGTGAATCAGAACTTCTGTGAAGGATTTTAGCAATGCCGTCATTGAGCTACTTGGTCTAGCTTTTTGGCATCCATTGAAATAAAAAAAAAAAAAAAAAAATTCTTCCAACTTGACACAGTACAAATGCACAGACCATATGGCATCTTGTTGAAGTAACTAGATTTGTTTCAGTTTGCAAATACTAACTCGAGTATTAAATGCCAGCATTTTTTCTGATGCAACTGTACTTTGGTGATGAGGAAAAAAAATAAAATTCCCCTTTCTGCATTATATGCTTCCTTTTGATCCCCAATGGGGCTGGCAAATGGGTAAAATCTTAGCTTTGCTCAGTTCATCCCATGCTGGGGAACAGATTCATCTGGTTTTCCCTTCCCTCTTTCCCTTCAAAAGAACTTCCAGTTTTCTTGAAATTTATATATAGCGAGAGATTTTTCTATTTGATTTGGACTGGCATTAATTTTAATTGATATTTTAAATTTAAATAAGGAAAAAAAGCGAAATGAAGAAATCCTGATTTTAGGCAGGTTTGTAAGTGATAGTTGAATATGAAACAGTCACAGTGGATCTTTTCATACATGTGATTGATCACCTGACTTTTATGCTATCTTTTTTCCCTGTTCCTGGATAGCCTAAGGTGTCGGAGGAGGATGTCTGCCAGTCAAATACACAGTTATTACCACAGTTAAGGCCACAGTTATTAAGGTGTTCCTTGTGAAAAATAAAAAAACTACTATATGGAGTAATTCTGCACAGAATTATTTCAGCACCATATGACTACAACTAATTTTACTAATTTTTCTTTCCAGTAGTACTCTTAAGGATGTGTTGTCTCATGCTCAAAAGTGTACAGCTTGTTGGATATCAGGATACAGTTTGGTGCTTAAGTAGTTGTAGATATTTCATCTGGCAATCCATAAAGCAAACTAGTAACTTTTCTTATTATTAGCCTAGTTTTTCTTTTGATTTTACTACTTTCTCAAACATATTAGCAATCACCTACATAAGAAAGCTGAGGAGCCAGTTGAGTGAAAGACGCCTAACTTTGAAGAGCATACTGTGAATGCTCTGTTGGCATTTGCAGAGATTCAGTTAGGGCTGAAACTTTAAAAATCCCAGATTAAACATAAATGCCAGTGTAATATTGGTGACTGACCTCCCAACACTAGATTGGTTTGAATTCTAAAGCTCACTTTTAGGTGGCCAGACATTACTACAAAAGGAATCCCAATTTTCTCTTTCACATGCTCATTTCAAAAATTGTTGTAATGAGCTGCTGGTGAGAAGTAATAACTTCCCTTGTTCTTGATTTTTCTGTGTATCAAAATGATTATAATCTTTTAGGGCCTTTTTCAATGATAAACCGTCAAAGAATATCCACAGCTTCCTATTATGCATGCAAGCCTGTGAGTCCTGACCATCTTATCCCAAGTTGCCTATTTACAGTCTTGATGAAACACTGATTAGCTCTGATTAGCTAATGGATCTCTGATTAAAATGTCTAATTAAGAAAGTAAGTTATTTTATTCATGCAGTCAAATTAACTTCCTCCCACAAACCCAACATGAAATAGTTGTACATGCTGTGTAAGTACTTGATTCTGGAAGGTGCACAGTGTTTCCCAAGCAGTGAGAATTTAGAGTATCTAAGTTCATTTCATTAGATATTGCAAGTTATGCAAGTTTATACCACTTTAATGAAAAGTATTTGTGCAAATAATGTTTTCTTGAAAACACTGATTTATGTTATAAAGCAATGAATATCTTGTTACTGCTGTTTTAATCAGGAATTTGTGTTGTGTACAGATTTAACCAAGTTGAAAAGATATATCATAGGGTATTAATTGACAGAGTAGCTTTACTTCAGAATTTTTATTGCCGAAGCAGAAATTTAGTCATATTTCTCAAGAGATTATTCAGTAACTTTTAAAAATAATGATTTTTGAATGGTCTGCTTACCTTTGGTGATGATACAGTGTGATGAATTGAAAGACACAGTTTTCCATAGTTTGTAATAGTTTTTTTATAAATTTTAATTTGACTGCCCAGCAGTAATAGCAAATAAAGTGGATTGATTATGCTGTCATAGTTGAAACAAATTAATGTAGTGCAAGATTTAATAAATCAGTGGGACAAGTCTGCCCACAAACTGATGTGTCCAACAACTCAGTATTTCATAAAGCTTGCTATGGATCAGCTAGGCCAAACTAGGATCTGTACCTAGCTATAGAAGTTTTCTTCATTTGATGCTCAGTAGTGATACAGATGGAGCACAAAAGTTATAAACAATTTCCAATTCCCAAAAATTGGATATGCTTTTAAACAAGTTTCAGGAGATATATCCTCATTTCCACAAGGACAATGGGAAATAATGGGGTCTATGGAAGATGGAAAAACATCAACTACTTTTCTTAAGAAATGCACAGTTAATTGTACTTAAGAAATGGACTGTGCAAATTTAATGAAGGCTTTAAGGATGTGGATTTACTGTGCAAGTGTGGCAGCCAAATTATCTATCCATGGATTTAGGAGTCCCTCAATGCTCATAGAGGTGATAGACCATAATGGCTCTGAGGAACTATTAAATCCATCAGGTCAAAAGCAACTTCACATGACAAATTTTACACCTACATTAAAAACTGTCAGATGTTCCTCCAACATCCTAGCTGCTAGAACAGTTGCTTTTGTCACTAGTTGAACTGCAATGTTCATAAACTATGCTTTTGCTCAATTTTTTACATATTCTTAATTGTTTGACTTTGATTTTAATAAAAATATTGTCTGATATGATGACAAGAGAATTCATCAGGAGTTGTCTAATCCACTGAAAACTTTGATTTGACATTGTGAAAGAGGAAATAAAATGGAGGAGGAAAAAGTATAGGGCTGTTAGGAATCAAGTTCCCTGAAAAGAAGTTGGAGTCTAAGGCATGATAACCACGGCACAATAAATTTCCAATGTCTAAAATTTCTTCTGGAAATGGGGAGAAAGAAACGAAAATTCCTGTTACAACACCATCCTCACTTTTTTCTATTACGTACCTACTATATATCACTCCTTAGAGACCCATCTACTCCTACTTCATCTGTCTTTCTAGTAACCCTTGTGCAGAGTAGTGTCACAGAAAGAAATAAAGGGGCAAAGTGGAACACCACTGATAGCACTGCCCAGGGGTAATTTAGTGGGCCACGACAATATTCTTAAAAGAAATATATGGATGCCTATTGTGGCAAGTGTATAGAGAGAAACAAATCACTTCTGCATGAGCTGTTGGTGTGGGAAGCTTCCAATTCTCCCTTATTACATATGTTATTAGAAAGCTGAGGCAGGCTCATAATGATCCTGAGCCTTGTTTTGGATGTTAGTCAAATCATTTAACCTTGTCACCTCCCTTTAACCTTCTATCTCAGCTCAAGAGTGTTGACAAGATCAAGGAGCATAAAACACTTCATATCCTCTTGATGGTGGAATGTGATACAGCAGCAAGAGAATAGCTTTTGCTTTAATTCAGTTCTTTTATTTCAACTGGGTACAATATAATTAGCAACTAGTAGGGGGTTTTGAAAAAGCCCATAATAAATTAAAACTGCTCTAAGATTTTGAAACAAGGAAAGATGTGTATTCATGTATGGGAATAGCTGCTATTGAAAGAATGGGAAATATCTACCAAGTAATAAAAAACAAACAAACAAAAAAAACCCCCAAACCAAAACAAATGTGATAAATTGCTAAAGTACTTCTGTGAAGGAGGCGATGCCAGAGAAACAGAAGAAAATCTAAGAAAATAAAATACCAGATTCTAAGAAAAGAAAATACCAGATTGAGGAAGAGAGAGAGAGAGAATACATAGATTATATGATTTAAGAAGAAACCAGGTTGACAGGTACAGCCTTTCACTGGACTGAGTGTACCAAGCGTGAGAGGAAGTCTTTATTGGCACTGTTAAGCATCCATAAGACTCTTCCAAATCACACTGGGAAAAGAGGCTGGAAATAGAGAGTCATGGAGGGCTTGTTTCTAGGAGACTCTCATTTTAGTGCTGCAAATCTGTGTTTGCAGATTTGCAGATTTTGCAGATTTGCAGATCTGCACTCTTGTGTCAGAAAAAAATACTAAATTAGCATTGACTTCGTCCAGCAGTTGGAAGTGCCTGCTCAAACAAATCACTGTGGATGATACTCATCACAAACTAACTTTGATGTTCTTGTTGTATAATTTCTTATGGGAGATAAGGTTTCATCTTTGTTCCACAAATTGATCCTAGCTGCTTCCAAAAAAAAAAACACGGGGGGGGGGGGGGAGGGGGGGCAGCGGGCGGGAATTATGGTTCTTTGTAAGCAGTAATTCTTACTGTGCTGAGGAATTCATGCAAATTATACAGTATAGTTATTTGTTAGTACACTCTTACAGTTCTTGCTAGAGTGTTAGAAGTAGGTCAAAAATTTTTTGTTAGGGACTGTCTTTTAGAAGACAAGTTGGGATTTTTGGGGGTTTTTTGTTTGGTTTTTAATTACATTGATATTCTTCTAGGATTCATCTCCTAGACAGTGTTTTGAGGAATTGAACATGTAGAACTGAAAATAAAATTAAACCATTGGAAAAAATCTAAATTAAAGTTAGCTCTTTGGCAAATGATGGGAGTTACAGTTTAGCTGATTTCTGTCTTCTTTCTCCCACAGAATTTTAGTTCCCACTGACTCACAGCATTTAGAAACTCTTATGAATACACCACAACAGCTCAAAAAAAAAAAAGGCAGATCATATATAAGCAGGGTTTGTTAATTGTTCAGTGTTACCACTTCAAGGTTCTGGTTTAACACTAGAAAACCACATTTTTCCGTACAATGACACTGTTTTCTCTATATGAAAATGTATTTTCCTGAGTAGTACATTTTATCGTGAGCCTTTATTGCAGCATGACCAGAACTGCATTCCCTCAGTTGTAGCTGCTGCTGCAATGTACATGGAACACCCTTATAATGCTTCTTAGCAGCATTGTGTCTCAGAGGGCAGATATTCTCAGTGTCTCCACTAAAACTGTTGTTGCAAATGATGTCACCCCTAGCAGCTGCTGTAGAAGCAACTATTGAAAATATTTTGCTATTGAAGATAGTATAAGGATAAGGCTACTTCCTCACCCAAAGACACGTCTGATTTTCCAGGAAGGCTCATTTACCTCTGCTATCAGTTTGCCTGTTAAATAAGGAATGGAAGGAAATAATAGGGAGATTTTATTACTGTTATTCTTATTTTTTACCAGTTTGAATTTCTATGCTTTCTCTGTTCTATAGCTATGTCTATTTTAGGAATGTTTGAGTATTACTGTAGTTTGATTTTGATAAGCTTTCGATTAAATCAGTGACTGTGGAGAGCAAGAGATCTACCAATATCAGCAATATCTTTTTTTATCTTGTCCTCCTTCATATCCAGCATTATATTTTTTCCTTTGCTGTCAAAATAACCTACCACTCCTCTTGCAGAGGAATTTTACAATCTGTTGAGCAAAACCAAAAAAGAAAAAATGATGCTCAATGGGTAATAAATCCTCCAGGAAAATATATTTATTAGATACTCATGTTGCAGAACTGTGTCTGGGAAAGATCTGCAAGTGGTACTTTAACTGTGTTGTATTGCAAGCCAAAAAACCAATCTGCATCAGCTTTTTCCACTTTGCATTAGCGGTGCAAAAAAAGTCAATATTTAAAAGCTAACTACCACTGCAGGCTTCATATCTCTCTTTGTAATGACTTAACCATACAGGTAATGACCCATAAGAAAAAAATCTATCATGATATTTACCACTTCAGCTGGGTACAATTAAATTATATAAGTTAATGAGTTTTCTTAGTGACTGAGACTACAAAAATAATTCCTTTTTTCTTTTGTTTTTTTGAGCAAGGACTATGATTACTTCCCCCCCTCCCTGCCTCGTTTGATGGTTCTTTGTACAATCACTGCCCTGAAAATGTCAACTTTGATTTAAAAGGAATACAGATGTTAAGTCTCCTTTCCTCAATGGAAGTACAGATTTTTTTTTTTTTTTTTTTTTTTTTTTCCCCCTTTGGAATCAAGGTACAGATCTCTGTTCCCTTCTAGTGATGCTTTGTGATGTTAATAATTCCTCCTTGAGATCCTCCAGAACGGCTAGATGATGTCCAGCCCACCTTAGAGGGGGAAAAATATGGACTATTTACTTAAAAGAGATTAAACTATTTTTGATTCAGTGTATTTCTTATAATTTGACAATGATAAAGAGGCATTAAGCAGCTAGGAGCTATTGGAGAACAGCTGAGACAGTTTTAAATAAGCCCTGGTCCTTTGCTGTGTTCTGGTGTAAACTGGTCCCTTTTCTTCTTCCCTCTCTGCCTGCCCTTTGCCCTCACAGAGCTTCCCTGGAAGCAAGATCATCTGAGCCCACGCTCCATGGCTTGGTCTGCCTGCCTACTTTACAAATCTAGACACACGCTATCCTTTACAAAATGGAGTCGTGCTGCAGACGGACAATTGCCTTTTCTTTTCATGATGGTGAAATACGGACAAAGGGCTGATGTTTAATAATAAAGATATATGGCATATGAAAATAGTATCCCATCTTTGATATCTTCGAATCAAAATCTTCCTCAAACTGAAAGAAAAGCAGGATCCTGGTACTCACTAGCCATTTAATTAAATGAACAAATCCAAGGAGCTTGTGGGGGGCAAAAAAGTCCTAGGGAGCTTGTGGGGGGCAAAAAAAAAGTCTTTAGTAAAATCTCATCAATCTACTGTTGCCTCTGTTATCACACAAGCAGGGATGAAACACTTCTGCTTTGTAAGAACTTTGCTGTGCCTGTTGTATGGGACATGATCAGCCTGCAGGAACTCAGGGTTTGGGCTTTGCATTTTTAATTGTCAAATCCTTGTTCTGCCTACACGCTCTCTCTCTCTTCCCCCTTTTAGGAAATGTGGAAGATGGGCCCCAATGACATGCAGTATGTTTTGCAGATATATACTGAGAGAGTTGCTGTTTCTCTGTGTATGATTTTTGTGTCTAACTATGTGTAATTATGGAAGTTCAAAAGCCTTCAAAAACCTCCAAAGAGGGGTTATTTTATTTTTTTTTTTTTTTTACCCAGTAACCTCCTTCTGACACAGTGAGATGGATGAGACCAGAACACCATAAAACCTTAAAGGACGAAGGACGCTATATATCAGTGCATTTTCTCAGAAAACAGCAGTAATGCATCTGGACTGTATTATATTTTACCAGGTTTGTTCAGCTACATTTAAACAACAACTGAAAAAAGACAAGAGTGCTCTGCCTCAAAAATATATTCAGGAGAAGGCAACCTGAAGTGCCTGGATAATGGTGTATGTCAAACTATGACTATGCCCTGGACAGGTCTTTAACAGTTGGTTTTCCATAACTTTTCTCTCATGGGACTTTTTTTGAATTAAAAGCTTCTTGAGGAGAACTGCACATGAGAAGTGTGTTTTGTGGTCTGCTTGTTAATAGGAAAGTTTTGGTAAAATAATGTAAATTATTAGCTTCAGATTTGTTGTTGGAGATTATCAAACCGTTTATAGTGGTTAATCCTAGAATTCATTGTAAAGAAAAGAAGGAAGTAATAACAATGCTGTGCTATTAATGGTTAGCTTTCAAAACTGGAAGGCAGTGAGATCTGAGGCTTTAAACTTGGCTCCACAACTGACACAGAAAACTAAGTCCATCTATCTTACAGCTTTAGATGTTAAAGGATGGATAAAACACTTTCTGTGGAAATCCACAGGTTATGGACTCACAGCAGAAATAATTGGGTGGGTTTATAAGTTTGTAGAGGCATTCGACGTTCCTATTCCACCGGCCTTCCAGCATGAAAACACGTTGTGATGCTCATTCAGGGGTTTTGTTTAGCTTCAGTATTAGCTTCAAGTGTCAGCTGAATTTTGCCTTTGACTTTACCTGAGGCCATTTTTTTACCTGGTTTATTTAATTCCCTTATTTCTTCCACAAGAACCTCACCATTACTTTTGAATAGAATCATAGAATTGTTTGGGTTGGAAGGGACCTCTAAAGGTCATCTACTCCAACCCCCCTGCCGTGGGCAGGGACATCTGCAACTACATCAGGTTGCTCAAGGTCAGGTTGGACGGGGCTGTGAATGTTTCCAGGGATGGAGCATCCACCACCTCTCTGGGCAACCTGTGCCAGTGTTTCACCAGCCTCAGCATAAAAAATTTCTTCCTTATATCTAGTCTAAATCTACCCTCTTTTAGTTTAAAGCCATTCCCCCTTGTCCTGTCGCAACAGGTCCTGCTAAAAAGTTTGCCGCCATCTTTCTTATAAGCCCCCTTTAAGTACTGATAGGCCGCAATAAGGTGTCCCCGAAGCCTTCTCCTCTCCAGGCTCAACAACCCCAACTCTCTCAGCCTTTCTTCATAGGAGAGGTGTTCCATCCTCCTGATCATTTTCGTGACCGTCTTCTGGACCCGCTCCAACAGGTCCATGTGTTTCTTATGCTGAGGGCTCCAGAGCTGGACGCAGTACTCCAGGTGGGGTCTCACCAGAGCAGAGCAGAGGGGCAGAATCACCTCCCTCGACCTGCTGGCCACGCTTCTTTGGATGCAGCCCAGGATACGATTGGCCTTCTGGGCTGCGAGCGCACATTGCTGGCTCATGTCCAGCTTTTCCTCCACCAGTACTCCCAGGTCCTTCTCGGCAGGGCTGCTCTCAATCCCTTCATCCCCCAGCCTGGATTGATACCGGGGGTTGCCCTGACCCAGGGGCAGGACCTTGCACTTGGCCTTGTTAAACCTCATGAGGTTCACACAGGCCCACTTCTCGAGCTTGTCCAGGTCCCTCTGGATGGCGTCCTGTCCCTCTGGTGTGTTGACCGCACCACTCAGCTTGGTGTCATCTGCAAACTTGCTGAGGTTGCTCTCGATCCCACTGTCTATGTCATTGATGAAGATATTAAACAGTACCGGTCCCAATACAGGACCCCTGCAGGACGCCACTCATCACCAGTCTCCATCTGGACATTGAGCCATTGACCACTACCCTCTGGATGCAACCATCTAACCAATTCCTCACCCTTTACCGGACAGTCCACCCATCAAATCCATACCTCTCCAGTTGAGAGAGAAGGATGTTGTGGAGGACCGTGTCAAAGGCCTTACAGAGGTCCAGATAGACATCATCTGTAGCCCTTCCCGTGTCCACTGCTGTAGTCACTCCATCATAGAAGGCCACTAGGTTAGTCAGGCAGGACTTGCCCTTGGTGAAGCCATGCTGGCTGTCTCGAATCACCTCCCTGTCCTCCATGTGCCTTAGCATAGCTTCCAGGAGGATCTGTTCATGATCTTCCCAGGCACAGGGGTGAGACTGACTGGCCTGTAGTTCCCCGGGTCTTCCTTTTTTCCCTTTTTAAAAATGGGGGTTATGTTTCCCCTTTTCCAGTGACTGGGAACTTCACTGGACTGCCACGACTTCTCAAATATGATGGATAGTGGCTTAGCAACTTCATCTGCCAGTTCCTTCAGGACCCGCGGACGGATCTCATTGGGTCCCATGGACTTGTGCACCTTCAGGTGCCTTAGATGGTCTCGAACCTGATCTTCTCCCACAGTGGGCGGCTCTTCATTCTCCCAGTCCCCGCCTTTGCCTTCTGCGGCCTGGGCGGTGAGGCTCGAGCACTGGCCTGTGAAGACCGAGGCAAAAAAGTCATTGAGTACCTCTGCCTTCTCTGTGTCCCGGGTAACTAGGTCTCCCGTTTCATTCCAACGGGGGCCCACATTTTCCCTCGTCTTCCTTTTATCCCCAAATTTTCTTCGTCTCTCCTTGGACCTTCTCTAAAACTTAAAATTAATAGATTTGCTATTAAATGAATTCATTTTAAAGACAACTGAAAAAAGTATAAAACTGCCACAACATTATATCAGATTTACATATTTATGAAGGGACAGTAAACTTATTATGCATAATAGCTTGTATTCAGTGGAGATCTATTATAAATGAGTTCAACCACGGTTTATTAGCATTGACCAGTTACTACTGGTCTTTACTCTGTCTTCGGGGATAGCAAACCATGCTCAGTGTTATTATTCTTGCTCTCCAGCTTGAGTTCATTGCATGTAATATTATTCCTTCTGGAATTATTTAATTGGATTTTATATGATTGTGAAGCTTGAAGATATATGATTTATATGATTGTGAAGCTTGGGTAGTATTGTAGAGGTTAAACAAAACTAGAAGTTAGATTTCAGGACAGTAACAGTTGTGTGATATCTGTTTTAATCTGGTGGGTTTTTTATTAATGAAATCTTTCTGGGCAAAACATGCTACATTTCATAATCTTTAATGCTTTAAAATGCACAACAAATTTCACAACAACAGATATTAGAAACATATATAAAATAAGAGAGTGTGAAATATTAAGCCTATTCTGGAAACTAAACATTATGAAGCTAATAGATGAAAGTTATATTTGTCCATGTGTACCAAGATAATTTTTCCAGTTTGTACAGGGTAGGAGCAGACTGGTAGATGTTCAGCAGGAGGTAGGAAAACTCCCTTGGGCATTCAGTGTCATCTTGGGCGGGAACCAAAGAACTTCTGCTTCAGCCTCCCTCTCTGTGCTTCTCCACCAACTCTCTCACATCTGTAACCCATCTTAATCAAGTTAGACCAACATCCAAAATATTGCACTTGACCCTGTTTGACTTGACCTGAAGTCAAGTGGGGTTACATATCTGTGGTTTTGTCTAGCAGGGGTTCATGTTGATTCTTTGAATACTTTGGGAATAAGCACATTTGTAACACCTAAATTTCACCTGGAGACATGAGTCAACTGTGCACATTGAGTTGAGAACCTTCCTCTGAGCTGGAGTAATTTCTAAAGCTCAGAAGCTCTCAGCAAACACTTGTTCTAAAATGAGAGGAGGTTCCCTTTGTCCATGGGCCTTCTCAGCAAGGGCTGTTGGTTAGACTCTCTATCCGAAATGGAAATATCCTGAGTTTGTCATGGATTTTAATTTTAATGTGACTATTTATGTACATCTATTAATTTTTCTGTGTCCAGACTGACTATCTACAGCACAAGATTTCAAGATAACTTAAGTAGTAAAACATCAGTGTTACTTCTAACTTCAAGACAGCTTTGTGCTAAAAATTTTCAGGTTTCATAACAATTGGACGGGAGCAACAAGAGGAACAGCATAAGCATATTTTTTTCCCCCACCTCTAATCTTCCACGCTATTAATTAAATGATTATATAATTAATTTTGCCAGGGAATATTTACATTTGTGTCCAAAAAAACCCCCATAATATGATGTGGTTCTAGACTTATTGCCATATAGTAAATTTACATTTATGTGTTAAAAATCCCATCATTTAATATTTTCATAATCATCACCACAGATGTGTCTTTGCTAATCTGTATTTGAATGCTTTGCACAGGTACAGGTGGATCTATATATAATTCTCCCTTATCTGTTTAAGACCTTATTAGTTTTAAAATAGTCTTAAATACTGCCTTCTGCAATTACTTTTATAATTCACTTTTACAATTAATACAGAGACCCTGAAGTATGTATTTTGCTGGTCCATATACTTAATTGTTTGGCAGTGATAATAAATCACTTCGCAACAAGATTTGTCTGCGTCTTTAGAATTTACATCAGTTAAAAATCTTTTGAGGGATTTAAATCATTTTTTCAGGAGTTTACTAACCTCAGCCTAAGGTCAAGAGGAAAATGCAGTTATATTCTTCCACACATGGTGCTGTTCACTGTGAGACTTGCAAAGATCTGGTCCTGGCTGACACCATCTCACTGCATCTAAAATTAATTTAAACTCACTCAATCCTCTAGTTCAGAATACTTATCTGTATCTAATCCATTCTCTTCTTTTCATGCAACCACATGCATGTACAGTTTCTGTGAGCATGAGGGAGTGAAACAGATGGCTTTAACAGCAAGATTTTTCCACTGACTTCTACTTAATATAATATTTTCACAGGAAAATAATCCCTCACATGATTTATTAGGTATTTCTTGAACAGGAAACCTAGTAAGTATCCAAGTCATCTTCATTTCTTCCCCAAATATGTATTATGTCATCCAAACGCAACACTTAGTAATTTTCTGAGGAATTAACCTCTTTTGTAGTTGTCACCTTAATAAGCATATTGCTTTTACTTTTTAACTACTTCATTGGGAGTTTACCATAGGCATGTAAAACAGAAATCAGTTTGTATATTGTCGTCGAACTTGCCCAGAACAGTGATTTAGTCTAACCAGAAAGAGTTTGCCTACAGCAGGCAATTTCAAAGGGGCAGTGTTCACTGAGGATGAACCCACTGTAATGCCAGTTTTTCTACTTCCAGTTATAGTTGTGCGGAAGTGAAGGGATGACTGAGCACGCATGATTTATAATACTGGTTATATTAAGAAGCACAGAGTATGTACTGCTAACTCCTGCTAATGGCTTTATAAAGCTGCAATTCTGGCATGCGCTTTCATTGATTTAAAACAAACTAATCCCAGTATTCTCATCTTTGCTTTTGCGGGTGGTGAGAGAAGCCAACACCATTAAGACCCAGTCTTACATGTTAAAAGAGAAGCATCAGCCCTGTGGAAACTCCTCTCCCAGGGGACTGAAGAGGCTTGGCACATGCAGTTGACGGAGGCAGGTCTATAGATTAGCGCAAGTGTTACTCTGAAGAATCACTCTTTCTGGCATGTTTTCATGGTCTCCCAAAGGAAATGCAGTCAAATATGTTAATCCCTTCCCCAATTACCATTGTGCAGCTGAAGCTGTAGCAGACAGCCAATAACAGCAGAGCAGTTCCCTTACTCCAGTCCGTAGAGAAAGAGACTTGACATACAGTATATGGAAATCTCAGCAGTTCTGAAACTTCTGTTTACTTTCAAAGTGCTATTATCTGTGATACGAAAATGTCGTTCTCCTTTCCAACAGCAGCAGGAAGAATCACAACTTACTTTCTCTGTGCGTGATAAAGAATTTAATGGTAAAGGCTAACAGAAACCACTATTTAAAGGACAAAGTTCTGCCAGGGTAACTCACTTGGAATAGTCCGAGTCATACTGGTGATATCACTGTTGAGAATAATATGCATATGAGAGTTGAACACCGAAGTTTTGGACTGATTCTGTTAGACTGAAAGGGCATTGCTGTGGAATTTTTGTAGGGGCCTGTGATCTCTAGCATTTGTTTTGGGTTTTTTTCTTCTCTCATGTGAATTGAAATAAGAACCTAGAATAAGCACTGTTTAATTTTAATGACTTAGTTAAACAAATGCATTTTATCATTTCATCAGGCTTTTGGATATTTTTTTTTTCTCCATCATTGAGCTGTACAATACAAATATTGGTTTTGCAGATAAGGAATTCAATTAACATTTCAAAGGGGTCAAATTCACTCCCTCTCATAGCAAGTTCTTATTAGCCTATTTGGGATGATTGGGAGCCTTGATGAAATTAGATAGCCTAACAAACTTAAGGGTCGTACATAAGGAAAGAGAGGGTAATGTTTTGTTTTTTATATAATACAAAAAGCCTTCCTAAAAATCATTCCAAAGGCTTTTGAAAATTTGGGGAACAGAATATCCATAAATATCAGCAGTGGTTCCTTACCTAATGGAGGTAAGCGAATGCATTGATATCTAGAATTTTCAGATTTTAGGACAACTTTTAAACCTGAAAAAGTATCTGTACATGCTTTAACTTTTATGCTTCTAATTAAAATTAGAATTTCATTTGCAGTACGTTTATTTCTTGCAGGAGGGTTAAGTTTGCAAAAATGGAGCTTATTCTGTTTCAAATACAGCATGTTTAGAGGCGTCTGGGAGACCATCTTTTGAGTCTTGTTTAACTGTGATTATTCCTGACCGTATTTTTAAAGTAGTAAAAAGGAGTGGGGGAAATGGCAGTACAAGACTTTACCTGAAGAACTGCCATGCTTTCCAGAGGCTTGGCATGCCCTGTGCAAAGGAGCGGCACGGTTCTGCTGTATAGTCCAGCCCAAAGACCCTGCCGATGTGGGAGCATCGAGAGTGTAGCCCAGTTGAGAGGCCAGTAAAACAGGGTGCTGCTTTATTTATCTATCCTGGGAGAGAGATGGAGATGCAGTTGAATCTCACCTAATGTTTGTTAGGCATTGCACAACTTCCACTGCACTCATCTGCCCTCTAATTCCCAGCTGGGAATACAAGTAACCCCAGAGCACAGAGAGGTTGGTCCTCCTCCTTCTATAACAAAACATAGGCTTGACACTGCCAGCATTGGGACTTCTTCATGTTGCAGTAGAACAAGCTTCCAGTTTTATCTACTCTGTCAGAAAAATAAAGGGGATCCAAAATTGCCATCTTAAAGTAGGCAAAGCTGCACTCTTTAGAGTGAATCCCTTTGAGCAGAAAAGGCAAATTCAGCTTTTTTTGATTTAAGATGTTCTGCTTGTTTCTTATAAAGCTGCTTTTTATAACAAGGAGGATAAGGAGGGGAGGAGAGGGGTACTGTTCCTGCAGAAGTTTCTGAAAAGCTGAATATACATAAAAACAAGTGATAGTACTACTCAGAGTAGCACACAGTAATACAGGAGGCAGTAGATGCAGTGGCCAGACAGCAAACTCAAGCACTTGTGACAACTTATGTCTGTCCAGGTGGAGATTAAAAACCATGGCAGCACAGGCGATTCTCCCACTGCTCTATCCCAGTTTGTCTTCTCATTTTCAAATGCATATTTTGCATGCAAACAACCTCTGTAGTTAGTGGATGTCTGACTTCTCCCCACCCCCAGTAATACAAATCGGTATTTTGTGAAACGTCTCTCTCAGTTCTGACGTCCGTGTCTAAGACAACTTTCAATCACCTCTCAGTATTATCTGCTAAATGAGAACCTTTTCCTAAAGAAAAAGATAAATAATGTGTAGTGTGAATCTTTGCGATTTTCAATGATTTTCAGGGATTGTGGCTTTGCTGAAAATTAGTGCAAAATATGCAGAACTGCTAGCTGACACAAAGATTTATGTAACCACTACTTACCTTAGCATGTGTGAGGTTTGACTTCATTTGGCTTTTGCCTTAGTGGTGACCTGCCTTCCTAGCCTTGCATTTAGTTAGTAACAGCAAGATAACCCTGTTAAAACGCAAAAATATTGCAGCCTGTCTTTGATACTGACTGCAGATTAAATTCAACTTCTGTGTAGGAAGATACAACTCTTACAGACTACAAAGCAAATGTAGTCCTACTGGTTCTTGACTGCTCTATAATAGGAGTTAATGTCCCAAGTTTGCTTCAGAAGTTCTGTCTTGAAGACAGCAGATGTGTTGCTAAAGCCATCTGGCTCTTTTTTGAATATAATTTGTATGCCTATAAATAATCACCATGCATATGGGCTGCATTTCAACCGTGTGTTCCTCAAACTATGTAAGTTAAGATAATTTATTTCTTCTAGTCTTACAAAGAGCTTCTGCCATACATTCCTGTCCCCTTGTTAATATTCTTGCAAACTATCAGAGTAAAAAAGCAACTTATGTGTACTAAGAAGCCAGAAGAGTTGATTAGACAAGGAAAACTAAAATACCCCTTTAGGCTTAAGCAATCACTGCCTTTTTTCAGTATTTTCCAGCATTTGAAGTAGCAATTTAGAGTCCCAGAGCTGATTCCAATCTCAAGTCTGCACATGTGTGGCATTAAGAAGAAAAGTGTTAGAGAACACTGATGGAAACAACTTCAGTCAGAGATATTATTCTTCTGAAATTATTTCTGCATAGTGTGCAAAAACCTGATATGTGAACTCTTGCTCACCTTTCCATTCGGGATTCTCTTACTGATCAGCTGCATAGTTATGACTCATATGCATAGAAGATTTCCTAAGCCAGCACTAAATTTTGCTTTGCTCTAAACTGAAAAATTTAAAAAACTTATAAAATAAATAAATAAATTCCCATTACTTGTCCTCCTCTTTAAGAGCTAGTGTAATTTTGCTGTAGAACTTTGCAGTCTATATTGTTTAGCAAAAAAAGTAATTTGAATATCGTTTGTTCATACATGGGATTGCCTTTCTGAGTATCACAAATAAGGAAATAAAAATGAATGTCATTGCATCTCAAGTGAAAGGAAACTCAGATTTTGCACTTCATAGTATCAGCAGAATAAAGAATTCATACAACCTTTTTAGAAGACAGCTTGAAAATGCCGGTTATTTATTGGAAAATAACAAAAGGCACTGTTGCATGACTACTTCTGAATGCACAAATGACTGATTAGCAACCTATAATCCACAACTAATTGTGTTAACAAAATGAATATTTTTTCCCACTTTTAGGATGGTGAAAGATACACCTTGCATTGCAGACCTGCTTAGGATCTCTGTGAGGAAGGGATGGGAGATTCTGGTTACGGTAGAGCGCAAGTGTCTTAAATTCTGTTGTGGGGCTCCAACTCGGCATCAATTTATGTACATTCTTAGACAAAGTATGTGAGAAGCCTTTTGATTTCAAAAAAATGCATTTACAAACTCAAAGCATTACTTATATCTAAGAATTTTGTGGAAATGGAAGTGCAATAGTCAGTATTTTAGAGATGGTTTAGAAGTTTAGCTCAGGAACTTCAACTACATTGTTATTTTGGTTTGCTTAGATATAGTAACTAAGAATGTCTTGCAAGTCAACTCAGATTTAGAAAATCAAACAATTTTTTTTAATGAGTGCTATGTAAGTATACACTTGAAGATCATACATGTAATGTAAAAGAATGTAATATTCCACTTACAGTTTCACTTTCCTTATAACATACTGGTTTTGATCAATTAAGGCTGGTTAGAAGACTTCAGAACAAATGCTTACAAACTGACAAATGTTGATTCGATGGATGTAAAAAACGTGTGTGTGTGTGTCTTTATAAATTTGTTTCTCTGTGTAAGGCTTTTGAAAGGAAAATATTCTGAGGTGTATGATGGCACTCCTCTTGGTAACCATTTAAAGACTATCCTGGTCATGAGCTTTAGTTTCCCATAGTGGTGCTGGGACTATTGGACTTCTGTTCACCCAAGGGTGCTTCTGCTGGCAAAGGAACACTTTGTTTAATGTCTTTACCTATGGTACCTTGACATTCATCACCTAAGGACTCACGCATGCTGCTTTTTTTAGACCTCAAAACTTGTAAATAATTGGGCAGGATAATAGCCCTACTGACGTGGCATTAGGCCATGAAACTTTCTTAAGCTTGCATGTCATCTTATTCCCTGTAAACTGAAAATTAGGAAATGCTAAATAAGATTTTCATCCATTTTGAATGGTGAATTGTATTTCACAGTTCTTGTCAGTAACTGGCATGAATATGCATCAATTGCCATGGAAGATATTTAAAAGAAGGTCGTGTGGGTTGGAGATGGGGGGGAATAAGCCAAAACCTCCAGAATTTTATGAGCAAACATTAGTTTTACTGTACCAGAAAAGTATTATTATTTGGAGATTTACTTAGTCTCAAAAGTCTGATATGCCGTATGTTTTTAGCTTTGATCCAAAACGATCTCTTTTCTATATCTATGTTGTCTTTAGAGCGTAAGGTTCAGAAGACACTCTGAAAAATCAAGTGTAATATCAGCTGTAAATCTGGAATTCTGTCTTTAGCTTCAACTTATGCTCAAGAGGCATTTTAATTTTTTTTTTTTAAATTTCTGAAATTCTGCTTGCGCAGAATTTAATTCTGATAAATGATAGAGACTGTCATTTGCAAGCTTGTTGTTTTACCACCTTTGCCAGTTTCCCATGATATATAGATGGACAACGAAGCCATGGAAAACTGTCCTAGCTTCCTCCACAGTTTGAACACGGCTCTCAGGGGTTGAGCTGGGAGGTTGATCTGCTGCTCTGCAGAGAGAGTGACCACTCAAAGAGCAGAGACAAAGATCACTCTGCTGGGACAGTGCATGACAGAAGTGCGAATTACTGCTGCAGCCAAAGCTTGGAGTATCTCAGTAAAGTGGTCTTTCCTTTTGGCCTCTGTGAAGCTTTCCTCAGCCTACCTTAGGTACTAATACCATAAAGAAGCAGGTCTGGGACAATGTGTATACAGGTATAGATAGATTTTAAAAACCCCAGTCTTCAAGAGTTTTTAGCTGTGATTGAAATACGAGAAAGAGTTGTGCTGTGCTGTGCGATACAGTTAAAGGTCTGAGAGGGTTCTGGAGTTGCTTGTTTAAGGTTTTCACCTCTAGCTTGGATGTTGAATCCTGACAGAGAGACAGTATTACAGTGTCACATATTTGTTCACATTACCCATCTGGTTTCCTCCACGGCTTGTCTTCTGTCTTTCTTATAAATATGATGCCTGCACCCTGGGAGCCATATGAAGGATGGGGCCTCCAATTAAACTCGAATGGCTAGGTTGCTTAAAAACGTAAAGGCAGAGGATGGATAGGGTGTGAATCTGCCCGTCCAATGACCTGTAGCCCATGTTGATCAGTAAGTGTAAAACAAACAAACAAACAAAAAGACATAAATGCATGGTAGAACCTGGTGCTAATACCTTTATCCTTAACATGAAATGCATGTGAACAAATCTTCACAAAAGTAGAATCCTTCTGATTAAAGTTATGTACAGGAGCTTTTAAAACATTTTTCTGTAATCTTTGTCACTTATTTCCAACAAAAATTCTGGGTTGTCAGGAAAAAGAAAATCAGACATAAGTGATGAAAAGTATATAAAGAAATTAAGCATAAATACTCTGTGATGCTAAAAGCAAAATTTGTAAAGAGGAGTGATGGGATGATGTTGTCAATGCTGCAGCTGATCATTTTGTGTATAAATTTTAACTAAGGTAAAAGAGGATAAAGTGAAACTGCGTGGATTTTTTTCATTTTCTGTTTGAATTTTTTGTTTGTTTGTGCGGTGGGGGGGCAGGGTGGGTTAGTATGAGATCCTGTAGGTTTTTTGGAAGGTTTGTCAGACCTTCAGACCTACTTTTAGGATACTCTTCAAACAAAAGTCAACTAAGCACTTAATCCTGTGACCTAAAGTGTTGTGAATCTTCTCTGTCTGAGTGCACCACAGCCTGCCTTTGCACAAAGGGTGGAGGCAGTGAAGGGTGGTGGAACATCTCTTAAACAGCACTTTCCAAATATCCAGTGAAATTGAAAATAGCTGTTTCCTTGATACTAGCTGCATGATCAAAGCTAGAATCCCCATCTCCTTCCACTTTCTTCCCATGACTATAAACTGCTTGAAAATGTTTGTTTGATTAGACTTTGTGGTTTCATTTACTAAACATCTGTACAACACTTGTGTCTAAAATCCTTTGAACCTTCTCTCCTCCTTCTCAAATTCTTTCTGTCTTACTTGCATTGCCTTGATTTTGTTGTGTTGTTGATTTCTGTTTGGAGCAAATAGAAATAAGGTTTTTGAAAACCATAAAATGGTGGATAGGAGTGTGACCATATTTTTAACTACATCTCTCCCCCAGCTCTGTCACTTGGGATGTAAGCGTGGTGCAATTGGACTGTCAATCTAGTACACTATTGTACTGTAAAACATCACTAAGACAATAGCTAGTAATGCTAACAGGGAGAATGAACGCATATCCCAGAAAACAAGGAATGACTCTAACCAGAGCATATGTCATGTAGCTGCAGTATTACTTTCCTCTAGCTAGGAGTGCTTTCTCCTAGTTTTCTTAGGCCCCTCCAGATTGTGGCCGCTGAGCTACTGCTCCAGTGAAAAGACAAAGCTGGCTGGGTGGATGATGGAAATATTCTTCAGGATGCTTATGTCTGGTGTCGATGCTGTTTTGTTGCCTCTTCCTTCCACTTCTGTCCTGCCTATTGCTGCCCGTTTGCATACATCCTCTTAGGAGGCTGACTTCCATTGTGTGGACCTGCGTTTGTTTTGGTTTGCTCAAATTGATTGACATCCTAATTGTGAGGATGCATTGTATAGTACAAAAAAAATTATTTTACAGAACATACAGAATACTTGCATCCTATATTAATTAGTTTATATTAAGCATGGTTCAAGAAGCTGGTGCTTAAAACACAGCCCCAAGCTGGAGAAATCCGGAGTGTATGAATGAATGGTACTTTTACTGTGATGCGTGGCAATCTGACCATCTCAGTCTTGCTTTGGAGTAAGTTATCAGTAGATGTCCTTAAAGAACTCAAAATCTTATTCCATATAAAAGCAGCATTTCTAAGTTCCATTCAGAAGTACCATAATTTAAGCTATGCCCTTCTTCTGGTTTTCTCTGCCATCTAAAATATCCCAGTGCACTAATTAGCTAGGAAATATGCAGCAAATTTAATAGAACCTCGTGATCCTTGTAAGGACTTAACAACACAGAAAGTCTACATATTGGTGTTGCGACTTGCAGCAGCTACTGCAAGGTAAGTGGTAGAGACGTGTCACATCACCTTGAACCTTGCAGGTTGCTGCATTAATCCCTAGGGCTGTGCTTGCGCTTGCACTTTGCCTCTCATCCGTGAGATGGGATTCCTGTGATGGGAGGAGTGGAGCTGCTGTTTTGGAGCGTATCAATTCACAAACCCCATTAGGACTGTGGCCAGTTTGTGGCTTACCTCCTGATGTTTTCAATCACTGGAATGGCCATGCCATAACCTCCATTTCATTCCCTAGTTGAAAGTGCTCTGTTACTCTCCTATTTTTAACACTTTTTCTGTTGGTTTTGATTCAGCCCCTCTTATTCCTGTCAATTCCCAGTTCAGTGAACACTTAGAAGGCTATTTTCCTTGTTGAAGGAGGCCACACAAATCTCTTCCCTTGTGGCACAAGCTTATTTTTTCAAACTGTAAGGTAGCATCTTTTGCTGCTTAAGTTACATGACAAAGTTGAGAGTCAGAAAGTTAGGGTAAAGGAATTAAAATGACATGCCTTCATAGTGCACCGAGTTCAGTAACTGATCTTTTTGTCTTCACAATTTCAGGAGCTTAGTAACACATTTTAATAATCATAAGAGATCTATAAGCCAGCTTGTGAAGTGACATTAGCACAAAGACCATATGGATGATTGTGAAATATCTTGTTGAATTTTTAGGAGTGTGAATTTGTCTAGAGTCATGTCTCCATGAATACAAAAATAATTCCTCTTCTGTTCACTGTGAAGTCTTAGTTTCTAACAACACAAAGCTTTGCAAACTCTGTTTTGTAGATTTTTAATTCTCTCAAGATCAACCTTAATCATCACATATAGATCTTTCTGTAAAGGACCTGAATATCCATAGTAATCTGCGTGCTGAATGTTTTATTCGTGGGTGGGAAAAAAGTCATAAATTAATCAGAATATAAGGTCTTTGCAACAGAGCAGATATCAAAGAGCAACTGTTTCAGTTGCTGTTTCTAAAGTAATTTTGTCTGCAGTCCAACCATCTACCTTTCAGACTTTCTTTACAAGCACACAAATTTCCACTTTTACGTACACATGCCCTTTTCACTATGTGCCACTTTTAGCTGTTGATGAATTATTGATTTCTCCTGTCACAATACTCTTGAGTTACAGTACTCATGATGCTGAAAAAGGAACAAGATTCATTATTTTAGTTTTTTGAATGTGTTCCACTCTCTTTAGATTTTCTCATTTTCCCGTAAGGCTATATAAAAGGGGTGTTGAAATGACCACAAGGATAGGACATCACCCTGCATCCAAATGGGATGGTTCTTTGGAAATATCAGATAAATTGATGAAGATAGCAACAGAGTTTGGGAGTAAATGTTTCTGTCAGAAGTCAGTTCTTCTTGTCACTGGGGGAGGAATAAGAAACTAAATGTTTACTAAGAAGATAATTTTCCTGGTTTTACTATGGGTTTTCAGTCAACCTTTTGAAGCATAATCATGTTTTATAATCCTGCTGTGAGTTAATTGGGTGTGTTTACCTTTCTTTTACAGATAGCATACCTTTAGTTGAAGCAGAGAGAGGTTAAGAAAGCCAGCCAAAAAAAAAAAAAAAAAAAAACAGGCTAGTAGTTTAAACTTGTATTATTAAATATTGGTGGTTTGATGTAGGCTTCCAAGACCAAGGATTTTGGCTTAAGTAACCTTTCTTTTGCTGTTGTGGGTTTCTTCATCATTGCCTGCTCTTGGACCAGTGCTTCTGCTCAGGAATTCCAGCCAAGGGCAGACCCAGCTGCGTGCCGGCACTGGGAGCACTGCTCTAGGCCAGCTCTGCTGCCCACTCCCTCTAGCATCCTGGGTTGGACAGAGGCCAGTAATAGAGAGTTCAGAGAAATATGCGAGATCTTCCCAGCATGCAGGTGTGAGATGTGTTTGGTCCTTTTCTGTACCCGTTAGAAGCTGGCATAAGACCTAGAGCATGTAATTTAATTTAAACTCTGCATTGGTACTATCAGTACTATAGATCGGACACTTGGTATCCAAGCGCTAAGTTTTTTAAATGTTTACGTCTTGCCTCAAATACTCTGCATCACGGAGTTGCATGGTCTATTTGCAGGCTGGGGAGAAACACAAAAAATTTTTCTCAGTTTTGTCACTTTAAATGGAGTTGAATGTTCACTGGTTCCTCTGCCTGTGAAGTTTTGGTGAAAGGGATTTTTTTTTTAAAGAATTCCATGAATTGCTTTAAGTCTATGTTGATTCATATCAATACCAGGCAAAGTAAATACACATTTCCTAAAAGGAGTAATATAATGCAAACAACTGTAATGTGTGCTGATAAGTGGGTTGAATGATGGATACGTTAAAAAACAAAGGAATGCATTGATTGTTGTATGTGAATCAAATACTGAACTTTCAGCCCAGAAAACTTTTTTGACAAAATTTTAAAGATATTGTTTCCAGGTAATAGTAGATGCCATGTAATATCTGCAACTAGAATATAATTTCTCTCTGCACTGAACTCCATAAACATCTTGTCAGAGAAGTAAATCGTTTGACAATCAAATGCAGGATGTGCAGGAGACTTTAGTCCAAGTTTATTGTTGTTTATGCAATCTGCAAATCAAATGATTCTTGTCATAATAGGGGAAGAAACGTCAGTAAAAATCACTATTATGAGCAGATGACATATGTTTGTGTTAGTAACCATGTACCCTTGCAGATTATCTTCAAAAGAATTCGGTTTTCTGATCAGAAACAATGGAGTAAAAGATTGTGGCATACTTCCTTCCCTCTTATCTGAATCAAACTCAAAATTATCATGATATAGGAAGCATTTCCATTTCTTGTTCTTAGACCATTTCCATCACTATAATGCAAAGGCTATTTTGAAATAATATTTCTTTTTTAATATTTTAAGATATATAGAAATAAGACCTCAAGAGAAAGGAGGTTGCTAGTCCTTCACCTGTCCCAAAACAGCCATGACTGTTTGTCAAATCCATTCTTAAAAACAACTCTGGGAAATTTTATTCCAGTGCTTAACTGTTCTTTCAACTAGAAAGGTTTTCCTACCTTAAATTTATTTCATACCTTAAATTTACCATACTTCAATTTAAATCTATTGCTTCTTATATTGTCTGCTATAAATCTTAAAAGCAGCATAAACATCCTCTTGAATGTTGTCTATTTTTCAAAGAGCTTATTGACCCCTTGCAGCCTGATGCAAATTTAAAGCCAGTTTTCCATTCTATCATTCTGGTCTTCTGTGACATATCAAACAGTGCGAGATTGGGGTGGACTCTGATGAAGCCCAGCTTGATACTGTTTCTTTCTAATTTAAAGTGAAATCTTGAGAATTATTCGCTTGAGTAGATCTTTACCAGAAAGCTGGTCTAGTTCCCATTTTCTGTAGACTTGTTATGTTGTGCAACTATTTCATAGTGGTTTCATCTAGACCAAGCTCTGTAGCTTGTTTATGAGATATGTATGTAAGATACTGCTTTACTAAACTCAAGGCATATGGTGTTTACTGCTTCTTCCCCAAGGAAAGCATATTATTGTGTCGTAAAAGGAAAAGGGATTGTCTTTGACAAAACTTATTCTTGATAAATACCTGTTGGCTGTTGCTCACTTAATTTCTTTTCTTAATTTGCAGATCATCGTTTTACTAGTGCAGGCAATTTCTTTCTCAAGTTATGTGAATAGATATAAATAATATTTTATGCTATTGTTTCAAAGATGGTTTCACATCCAGCCGCGGGAATGGCTTATACAAAATAATCACATTCCCAGAGTTTTAGGCAAACTCACTATGCAGTTTGAAAAGGATAGTTAACGCTGAAGTTGAGCCCTTTTCACTCGATGAGCCAGATGTTGTGTGTTTGGACTTACAAGTTCCATCCTAGGTATGCTGGGTTCAGGCAGGGGGTGTTTATATTGGCCATCTCCTGGAACTGTTTTAAACACAGGCTTTGTTTAATTTAAGTCCACCAGGAATCTGTCCCTCTTTAGTTATTTATTTTCTCCTCTATGCAAGGCTTTCTAGAATCCTTGATTCTGGGCTGAGTTGGGCAGATTCTCTGGCCTACTTTTCGTAGCAACTGATTCATTTTTCTTTGCTGGTGGTTTCTGGAAATATCACCTAAATTTGATAGGTTGCAAGCCATGCAAAGAGATGAATGAAAAACACAAACCCATGGCTTCTGTGGGAGATAGTCTTCCTTTTTTGTGATTTTTGGGGGGATTTTTTTGGTACTGAAATAATTTTTAAAGAAAAGGTTATGGCCTATTTTGAGTAAGATTCTTTCATCCAAAGACCTGTTTGCTAAGAATGTAACTTATTTCCATGAATATTTCTTATCCAGTCCTAAATGGAAGGGCAGCGAGTGCCTCAGGCCTCCGTCTTTGCTTGGACAACAGCTCCTTTATCTCTCCTTCTTTCTCATAGATTTGAAAATTATTATGATACCAGCTAAGGGAATGACAGCATCATGCTGTAGAGCATGTAACCTCCAGAATTTTTTTTTTTTTAATCAGGAGTGTTTGGAATATTTTATTTGGATAGCATGATTTATTGCAATAGCACCTTTTGTGAAGAATTTCTTTGTAAGGTTTTAGACAAAATTCATAAACAGGTAGGCCTCAGCCATAAGATGTGGATCTGTATCTAAATCAAGAAACTGAGCAAAGACAACTGATGTCTGAATCTATTCTGTTATTAATGCATTGGAGCAATAGTGGCCCAGTACACTTGGGAAATTCAGCATAAGCAATAGGAATGATGCCCCAACTCTTTCATTAATATGTGCAACTGGTGCAGTCATTTCATTCTTTCACTCGCCTCTGAGAGGTGATCCGTCCTTCAGTATTGTTCTACTGATGTTGTATTTGATATTATACAAAAAACCTTTTCACCTTTGAGTGATCATTTTTGCTCTGGCCAACGAAATAATTGATTTATGTTATTCCTAAAACCGAGCAACAGGGAAATCCAACAGCAGTCTTCTCTATCTTACAAGCAAATGGCTTTATAGCTGTCGACCTAGTCAATCTAGTATCGCCAAACCTAAACTACTGCCTCCCCAACTTTGCCTGCAAATGTCAGTCATTCTGTTATATAAGGTCAAAATCTAGCATGCAAAAAATAGCAGTCATAAGGGTCAACAAGGACTCAAGGCTTAGCAGAGCACGAAACTGGACATAAAAGTGGACGTGAACTTTTACTAGACACTAGTTACAGATGAGGAAAGCATCATTGCTGGAATCAAGTGCAGGGTCTTATTATGCATTCAGGCTGGAAGTAAATTGGTGTGTGAAACTGTATGTTTTCAGAGAAGATACAAACGAGCTTAAGAGTTTTATCGCTGAACTGTGTAAATATATCTTAAGCCACTTGCACAAGGGAAGGAATGAAAGCAGTTAGCACCAAAAAATGAACATTTTCCTTTCCATTCTTCCTACTTTTCTCTTACCATTCCCAATCCCAGTGCCTTGAATGTGCTACAGTGGGAAACAGAGTGGGATGTCCTCATCCAAAATCATCATAAATGTTGATCTGATTATTCTTTGTCAAATCAGAATAGCTTTTATGCCATTTGGTTGCTGCTATTTTCACTTGGACTCCTCTCTCACTACCACTCATCTATGAATAATAGATGTACATATAGTAAATTGAGGGGTATTTCTCAACTGAATTGTTCTAAGACAATACCATTTTGTCTGAATTTGCTCCCTAACCCCTCCGACTTTAACCCTAAGTAGTTGTCCTTCATCTGGTCTCTTGTACCCTGAAATGTCTGTTAAATCTGGAGTTGAGGTTTGGGGAAACAGCTCCAAAACCAGCAGGAAGGACACAGCAGGCAGGCAGGCAGCAAAAAGGAAACTTGCAGCGCCTCTTCCTCTACATTCTGCTCCTCAGAGCTTCTCTGCACATGTGCATCTGATGTCCTTGCAGTCACAGCAAGTGCTAAGAGACGTGACACTCACGGAGGAGTTACAGTGACAATTTTGCAAATGTCATTGTAGTATGTGTTTTATTATAAATGGTGCTGTAGTCCATATTTGGTTTACTATACGGATATTTTACTTGAAATGCACTGAATATAATCTGAAGCTGATATGATTGGGGTTTTCCTTTCACTCACTTTAGGCTAAACCACTACACACTGAGATGTTTTTACTTATTATTCCTATCAAGAGCTTTCTTACCATAAACTCAGATGCAATTACCGACTAGATTGTTTTGGCCTTTCTTTAGAGGAGAAACTGCTGGGTACTGTATAAAAGTAGCTTTGATATACGTATTTTTTTTGTTGTTACAGGAGGAAAAAAATACACAAGGATTCACATTCTCCCCCCATTTGTTCATGTAGTCATTTATGCTCAAGACTATATACAAAGACCAGTAGTGAGTCTTAAAATTAGGCCTTCAAAGGTTTTTCAGGTTTTTATCAGTCTTCCAATACTTAAAAGATGTCTTTTAGTCCACTGTTTATGAAATAGCATATTTGTACTGCATATAATATTGGCATTTTATCAGTATGTAAAATTTTGTTGTAATCAAACAGGCCAGAAACAGAGGCATTTTTTTCTTATTTCTAAATGAATTTCTGCCCAGAAGAATGTTAAGCCTGTTGCTAAAAATACAGCTTTTACTTATAGATTAGTTTTTAGTTTTCCATGGCAAGAATTATTTATGGGAGTAACGTGGGGGAGGTTTCTGTCCCTCCTTAGGTTTCTTGCCAGTCTGTGGTCAGGTTCACTTGTCCCTTATGTCTTCACACCATTTTCTTTGTATTTATCTGATGTGTCTCATATAAATTTTAATTTGTATAACAAAACATTTTAGTTTTCAATAGCAATTTCTTTGTCTAAGAATGTCAAAGAGCTAAATATTATCATAACATCAATCCCTCTCCTCCTCCTTTCTTCAGCTATACAGCTTAAATTTTCAGGCTTTGTTCACTTAATCACAAGGGAACCTTTTCCTTCCCTTTCTCCCCTTATAATTATTATTTTTGTCTGTGTTCAGGTTTCAGCCTCATTGCAACCACAGGCAGGAGTGGTGGCAGCTGTGACAGGTGCCTCTTTGAAGCCTGGGAAGCAAATACACCTAATGAAAGGGCTTGGATCCCCTCTCTAAAGGTGTTTGTGGATCAATTCTAACAATCTTTCCCAGCCCTGAGCTACCCAGTGTTTCTCTTAAGCTTAGTTTGACTTAGTTGCAGAACTTCCCTTCCTCAAGAGATACTGGCTCATGCAGAGGTCAAAGGCATCCTTTATGACAGGAATGTTTCAGACCTACCGTGCGTGTTGTTTGATTTTTGACAGACTTCAAATGCAACCTCTCTGGAACAACGCTCACTTTCTGGCAAGTGCCCTAACATCAGAGCTTTCCCAGATAATGGGAACGATGGAAATCACAAGTTTGTTTGCCAAGCTAAATTACAATTGGTGATTTTTTTTTTCCCCCTTCCACTGTGATTTATGGAATTTAAGTTTCTTTTAATGAGTGAGGTACATATGTTAAGGGTCTAGAAAAACTGTCAAAGGCTTGAATCCACCATTGCCAGTGACTTGTTTGCAAACAGGATTTCTTAAATATTTCTATTTAATCCTTATCATTGCATAATCAAAGTTTGTCAAAGGAAAGAGCACCTTGGCCCCATCACACTTCTCAGTCTATTTCACTCTGTTCATTGCTTTCTGTTGCTGGTTCAGTCTGATGGCAGCTGAAGGTGCAAGAAGCCTTGGACCCATTTCCAGCCAGTTTTTGGTCTTTTCAAGGCCTTCATAGGTTCAATTATCTCTTCCTAGCTCACTGCGGCAGCTCAGCTCATAATTATTTATGCATCCCGTCTCTTCTTGAGGGGTAGGAATTACTATCCCCATTTGGTAAATGGGAAATTGAGGTTGTATTAAATATTTTGTGTAAGGTAGCAAGGAAAATGGCCATTCAAGAGAATAGCCAAAGAGAAAGTACACTTCTTAAATTATTTTTTTTTATTTCGGACAGTGTATAAACTACTGCTACATCCTGTCTGCCATGCTTGAAGTGTGAGCTTCATATGTGTTGATGGGTTTCTTTTTTTTCTGTTTTGATATTTGTGAGTGTAAGGAAAATAACACTGAAAATTGCATCTGCTCTTTATTCTCTTGCTGTCTGTCTTGTATAATGAGGCATAAAAATCATCAAACATCTTTCTTGTTTAACAGTTAATTATCTTTATCATTACTCATTGCAAGTATGCTATGTCTTTCCCTCTCTTGTCTCAAATTATTTGTTTTGTGTGTGTTTTTGCATTCTAGAGATTTCGGAACTGTTTTTAACTCAGTATCCCTATTGCATCCCTGAAATTACTGCAATTATCCTCAAAATTACTGCGTAATGCATTTTCTTCATGCGTAGTATGTGTATGTGTTTGTGTGTATAAATACTAACTGAAAATATTTTCATGGTCACCTTTGGGGAATTAACTGTTACCCTGAAAAAGGGTTATTTTAAGATGAGCATCTTCGGCTTTCATTCCTGGTTTCCTAAAAAAATAATTAAAAACAAAATTATCCAGCTGTGATAGCTGTACTACTACATACTCTACAGCAGAGTCAATCATTTCCTAGCAGAGTCCAATAGGCGCACGATCTGTGAACAAAAGAACATTTTTTTTTTCCTGAGCTAGATTGCTTTGCTCAATGAGGTCTTATTCAAGCTGTAAAACCAGGTGAAAATTACTTCTGGTGAACTTGGCAAATTCTTTAATATTATGAGGATTGCTTCAGCCTTTTCAAGAACTCAGGAGAAAAATGTAACTCGTCAAATTTGATCTACCACTAAGGAACCCAGAAACATCAGTGCCCTGAGCCTCAAAAGCTAATGCAAACAGCAAAATAGTTTAGGATATAGTTTCTATTCAGTTAAAATACAATTAAAGCAAGCCCCTATTGGTGTAGATGTACAGTCTGAAGTAAAACTGGCTTTAAGTATTTCAGTTGATTTGTATCAAAACCTTTATATAGGCTTGCAATGATTAAAACTGAATCTAGAAGTTCAGAAAAGGATATAAATGTAATAAATCCTATTCATTCTAGTATGTGAAGACTTTAATAAATATGTCTAATCAAAAATGCTGAATTCATTTGTATTTAACCAGTTTGCTGGAGCTAAGCGGAACCTGCGGGTAGCAATTGGATTACTTCTGCATAAATTGGACAAAAAGCTTTGTTCTTCTTCTGAGATGGATTTATGTTTCACGTGTAGGGATACAGGATGAGGAAATCATGTTCCCAGAATACACAAATCTTTTATATATTTTTTCTGTTTTACTTGGCTTTAGCCTGGGAGGCCAGGCCGCATATGCTATGGAGAAAATATGCTATTTTAAAAAGCTTTAAAGACTCTTAAAATCTGTATGTCAGGCCTTTTAAAATATTATTAGGTTCTTTTATAGTCAGGCGCATGCTTATGGCAATCAAAATACATAAGCATTAAAGTGCATGTCATGCAATAGTGGATATCGTGGTAGTGATATGCAATGTGCATATCATGATAGTGTAGCCTTGGATAATGCACATTGTAAAATATATTCTGCATGTTTACAGACCTATATCCTGAAAATGCACAGAAAGGGACTTTCACATCTATCCCTTCTTTTCACAGATAATTGCAAATTATTATCTGTATCTGTGTAAAATGGTTGTGAAGTGGGGTTAGGGTTAGTAGTAGAAAGGGAGTCCTATCACCTCAGAAAGAATGGTTTCTCATTGGTTACACAATGCACATATTGGTAATCTGGTGTTCATTTAATCTGCCTTTTATAAATTTTCTGTTCCTGTACATTAAAGACTAGCTGCATTACGAGCCTTAGGAATTAGCTTGCCTTTATTTTTTAAAGAGATTATCATATACTTAGGTAGCCATTTTTCTTCTCTGACCCTCTAATATGAAATCTATATACATGGTAAAAAGCAGTATTTTAAGTGAGTTTTCACTCACAAAAATACTTGGGAAAAAAAATAACAAAAGATTTTTGGTGGCTCCTTCATTGAAGGAAAATGGTACTTAAACCAGAAAAACAACTGAAGTATATGATTAACACCTGGCAACACCAGTTCGATTTACTGTCTTCAGAAGAATTACATTTAAAATAGCGTTGGCTGATTAAAGTGTATAAAGCTACTAGTCATGCTCCAAAATACTGTCCAACAGGAACAAACCAGATAGTGCTATCAGAACAATCAATTCTATTTTGAGCCTAAAATACACTTTTCAGTTTCCTTTGTGGTATACAAAATGTAAGTCATCTGGATTTCATCCTAGAGAGAAAAATGGAAACACCATTTAAATTGCAATAATTTGTTCCATTATGCTTTTTCATGGAATAATTTTAAGGGTCTTATGCTTATACACCATCAAACTCTGGCCACTTAATAAGATAGTGTATTTCTCCTCTACACTGAGAGACTTGTTTCAAGACTACAAAGGAGAAAAAGGAAGTGGTGGATTATAATGATCAGATTGAAAATGATAGCATAGTTTAAACGTAAGTGGCATCTTTCAAGTGTGTAAGGTTATAAAGTTCCAAGAACGTTTCTTGAATTCTCATCTATTAGTGCAAGTATTTCAGTGCTCCAAAATTCCCTCAAAAATCCATTTTTTCCTCAACTTTTCCTCTGTCAGTAGGTTTAACAGGGTCTCTGAAAGACTTTTGTCCAACAGCCAATAATTGAATCTGCTATTAAGACAATTATGCTTTTCCCATACATGTTACAGGCACCATGATTTGAGATGCTCTGATATTGCTTTCTTTTAATTTATAAAATTTTTTGTATTTATTTTTATGATTCCATTTTAGAATCTCTACATTTCTTTGTTATAAGATTTAAAAGTACCTATGAGAAGTATGTACTTTACATATGTAGGACACATATCCTTTGGTCTGTATTGTTCCTATTCAGAAAATCGCATCTTGTCCTTTATCTGTGGGATCTGGATCTCCAGGACACTATGCTGTGCTTAGATTGGATTTCATAGTAACTGTCACTAAATTCTTCAATCGACTAATCAAATTGATTACTCGCCTGAAATGAAAATGACTGCACTTGAGAATGAGATAGATGGTTCTCATGTCTTAGCATAAAACTAGAAGCATAATAAAAAAAAGGTAAATGAAAGTTTAAATTATTACTTGAAAGTTCTATCCATGGCATAGAGACAGAATTTATGCACGTGGTAGCCTATTTATACATTTGAGTCATAACAAAATAAATTTGCGAAAGGATGAACAACTGCATTTTCTATCTAGAATAGGAAATAACTATTTTGTTTCATCCACGCTCAGACTTAACTTCCACTGCCTAAGAGTACCTTTTCTGTTTCTAGGCAAAGCTTTTCCTTTCATCCAAATGTTATCTATTGTTATAATGCCTTGACCTCAGAAAAAGATGTTGCCATTGTACCAACAGAAATACAATTTTAAAATGTAACTACTGTGTAAGGTATGACTGACAACTCTGTGCCCTGCATAGTTTTAAATTCAGTTCTTTCCCCCTTAAGAATGAGATCATACCTACTTGTTAAATGTTATTAGCAATATTTTTGTCTCCCCTAATGAAAACCTACATGAAGTCAATGATAGCATCATACCATGAATTTTCACTGCATCTGACTCCTTGCCCCTTAGCATTAGTGTCACTATTGTGAAGCAACTCCAGTCATCAAAAGGCAAAATGTAATACTTAGCAACTCTGATCATATGATGATACATGAAAGTTGAGACAAAATTTTGAAGTTCTACTAGGTGGCATTTTCATTCAAAAATGCACACATTTACAAACAGCAGATAACAATGAGTCGTAGCAAACGTCCATTTCTAATAATCCCCCTTCTTGTACAAATTTAGTGCTTTTTACTAGGTGTGAAAAGGCTTTAACAATGTAACAGTACAAAATTCATATTCATATTCCAAGCTAATCAACATATTTGTTGTGCTTGCATTTTTGCACAAATAAAAAGGATGATGGTAAGGCTGGTTCATGGAGACATCACGGGGCGGGGTGGGGGGGGAGAAAAAGAAAGATATTGAGCATTTTTGGCCCAGTGGTATCCTGCACAGCTCAAAGGTATACAACTCCAACATCTGATATAAAAGACCGAGGATGGGTAAGAAGATCAAAACAGGCACGACATCAAAGCGCAGCCAAAGCGGGAGCAGCTAATTGCTGCACGTTCCCTACACATCGCAATTAGCTGCAGTAGCAGCGTCAGCAGCAGTGGCTCTCCCTGCCAGCCTCCAGCCTCATCACACTTAGGTGATGCAACCCATCACACAACCAGGGTAGAGCTGGGGGGAGGAGGGCATGGGACAAGGCTCTCGCAGGAAACTGTGGTTCTTAGGGGATTATTTGTGCTTCCTAAACAATTCTAGTTTGTTATTTTGGCACATCCACAGTAGGGTGTAAATGCTAAATGCAAATCTGTGTCTACAGCTGCTGCTTTTGTTTTGCAAGGTTCAGAGTAATATTTCCATATGATAGGTGCAGTTGAAAATGGCATTTATTCAGACATTTCTTGCCACAGCCTTTACCTTTTGCAATGCTAAATATTGCTCTTTACCACCCAGGGAAAAGTGTGTTTTTAGAGATTAGATTGACCCTAGTGGGAGCCTTCTGGAAATGGCCAGTGTTTCCAAGGCTGATTTTTCACTTTGCCCACTACCAGGAGTAGGTAATGGTAGCAATGCTTGTTAGCACAACTTTTGAAAACAGGTGTCCAGAAGTATCACTTGCAGGCCATTTGCAATGTAGCCAAAGAGAGCATCCCAGGAGGCCTCCTCAACCATCCTTCCCAGCAGCAGCGTTTCACTGATCCTCTAATGGTCAGGCCCTGTATGTGCATTGGGGTGGGCCAGGGCTGGTGCTGGCAGGTGGTTGTGGGGCATCCCCCTCCTGAACTCTTCACAGCAGACCCCAGCAGCTTCCCCACCCAGGGCCTCCCTGCAGGGATGGTGGCAAGAAGTTGCAAATGTTCATTTCCACTTCTGAGCGTGGCCAGGGCATCGTTACTGTGCCCAACACCTCCCGCTGCCCTGGACCATTCAGAGGTTTGAATGACTCCCAAGGAAAGTACCGGCAGCAGTGCTTAATCTGGAGGTGACAATGCAGGAGAAGTGCTGGGGACCTGCCATGCCCCACTCAACTCACCCCCAGGGAGTGAGGATTAGCCAAGAGCTACGTGTAATTCAAGGAGCCGTTTGCAGTGCAGGGAAGGTCTCACTGGGTCCGAATAGCCCTGGTACAGCTATGTGGAGTCCTGAGCACCATCTACTGGCCCCCTCAAGAGGCACTATAGGTATAGAAATACATTTCTTTTATAGAACCCTTAAAATATATGGGCAGGATATGCCTCTGAAAGAAACTATTCATTAGAAAAAGGCAGCCTTAGGTTTTCAAGTGGTCTGTAGGCACATGCTCCCCTAGGCAGTAAAAAATAGTAATAATTAAAAAACTCAACAGTGTTACTAGCTCCTACCTGCTGCAGCTTCGGGCACCGCCAGCCAATTCTTTGAACAAATGAAAACAGCCCTTGCCCCTCTCTCCTACATCTTAGGTTTTTATGCCTGCTGTCTCTGCTGTGTTTCTGCGCTTAGTAGCAGCAGTTAGGATCCAGCTTGTAGGAGGGAAACAGTCTTGCAATTTTTGCTCGTGTAAATTGTGCCACTAGCTCAAGGATTACTGCAGTAAATGTTGAAGACAGGCTCAGACTCAAGCAAACGTGATGTGTGTACGTAGAAATTTGAAGGCCTTTTCCTGATCGATACCTGCGGCCAGTTGGTCAGGCAAAATCACCTATATGCTGTGGTGTCACCCGTACCACCCTGAGCATAGTCGATGCATGCCATAAATTTAAATATCTGATCCAGGCAGACCACTGACAACCAAAATGACTTTTTGTTGAGAAATAGGAAGCTGCGTATTTGGCGCATTAAGGTAACAAAGCAGCAGTTCAAATCCATCACCATTACAGCAATGTGCTCCCTTTGGCAGAAAGCTCAGTTGCACTGCAGGTATTCATGTATATTTTAATGTTATTCTTGGACTACAGATATCAATTCTGTTCCTGCAGGTGGATAATCTCTTGAATCCTCCAAATTAATCCTATGGCAACAACTGAGAGAACCATAGTGCATCGAGATTGCTATCACTCCGAACAGCTTGTTTGTGTGACCCTTGACTTTTCCAAATATGTCATCGCTATGGCTAGCCACATCCCTCTCAAACATTACAGAGTCTGTGCAGAATCTGTACCTCTTAGGACTAGCTAGTCAAATCAATCCCATAGCTCTTTACAGCAGCTCTCCAGTATATCTTTCTATTAGTGTAATGACCATTCTCTAATCTTTTGTTATTGCTATAAGAATTTAATTTCTTCTATCACTTCACAATCGGAGACAAGATATGCATACATTTTAAGACATGGTCATCAAATCATTTAATGATTTGACATTAAAGAAAGGGTGTTATTTTGATTATATGCTATTACAACAACTTTACATGTTTTGTAAACAGTAGTACACTAGAATATCTTTGCTGACTCCAAAGTGGGCTAGTATCCTCCTTAGAGGAACTTGTTAAAGCATATTTTAGTTTATTACTTAGGAGCTGGAGGGGAATGGAAGAGAGATGTGCTTAAACTATATTGTTGTTCTGTTAAGTCATTATGACTCTATGATTATCTTTTTTTTTTTTTGTGGTTTTTGCCTATGCGTTTAATAGTAAGAGAGGCTTTTAAAGTGTGTCTCTGTGAAATGTATTAGAATTTCAAAAGTAATGGGACTAATACTCCAAATAGATGTAAACGGTGCTCTGCTAGACCTCTCCTAGATATGGGGTTTCTGCAGCATTCTCTGTTTCACAGAATAGAAGCAATAAGACACAAGAAGATTGTATCAAAGGCAAGAGTAGACCCTGGGCCTTTTGAGTGTCAACAATATACTTTATTTACAAGACTATCCTGCTTCAATAGCAGTATGTTCATTATTGTTGTCTCTGCAAGTATTCACACTTACTTGGTTGCTCATCATACATTGTTCTTGACTGAATATACATTTTAACATTCTCTCTCATTAACAAGTAGTGAAACATTGCTGTGTGGTATTTCTGACTTAAGCAAATGACCACATGACTTTACTAACAGATATATATTTGGACTGACTACAATCTAGAAAGAAGTTATATTGATATTGTGCAAGGACTGTGTTTGGCTACATGATTACAATTCCCTTACCTCTGACATGGAAGTCATATGCAGTGAAGTATCTTACAAGAAAAGGGAAAAAGAATTCATTTTAAAAACTAATAACAAATATTTATTTTATTCTTCACCCATTATATAATTGAATATTCACCCAAAATAGACCAGAACTAACTATATGTTTATAATGAAAAATTTAAAATACTAATATCAGACTTATTCAGCTGAATTGTGGAGGAGACACAAGAGGACAGTTTCCTCTTGTCTGTAGCTACCTTGGGAATTTCTAGGCATATATAGCATCATACTCGGACGTTTTCACTACCCTTGGGAAGAGAATAATGCTCTCCACTGCTTATATATTTATTGTTCACTGATTAGCTGCTCTAGAAATATCAGTGACACTGAACATGTTCATTTAGAACAATTTCCCTGGAGCCTTTTGCTCTATACTTTATATTCCTCAACCTTGCCTCCATCTGCAAATACTTTCCTTGATGACCAACATATCTCTGCATGCATTCTTTCCTTCACTGTAATCTTTTCTCTTTTCTGTAATGAAGTAGGTCATCTTTCAGTACAAATAACTGTTCTTTTTCCCTGTCTTGATTCTTTTCAAGTTGCTCTGAGCTTGCAAGGAAATTTCTGCTTTTCTAAATAAATTCTGTTTAAAACGTAGATTTCTTGTGAGGAAAAAAAATCACTACTTTTTTTATACAGTAAGGAAAAGCCTTTAAAGACAGGATGCTAAGGCACTCTTTTTGCGAATAAATGAAAATTGGGGGGTGGGGAAGGACAAATTTGCTTTTGCTTTCAGAAAACATGAAGACAAATTTCAATCTAGGTTTCTCATGGAAACAAAGCAAATTGGAATCAACTGCTATAGCTGGATAGAAAGAATGCAGTCAGTCTGTTCTCATTATTCAATGACTGTTCTGCTCCTCTATTTTCCTTTAACCATAATGTAGTCTGTGAGCAAGCGGTTCTTTAATGCACTTATTTTATTGAGCTAAGATATGAGCTTATTCATTTTTCATCTATCGGTGTGACATAATTTCATAATGTTAAAATCCTAAAATAGACTTGGTATAAATTTGATTGTTTGTGCACGGATCGGTTTTATTACTAATAAAATACATTGCAAACTTTCTGAAAGCTATACAGCCATAGGAACTTGTAAGAATGTAATGCGCTTTGACTTTTTAAAGTAAACTTGTAGAAAGTGTGGGTGGTGTTAGAGCTTTCTAGCAAGCCTTTTTCCACAAGGGCATGCCAGATACATACTGCCACATTATATAAATTTGTCATCGTGATTTACACTCTTTAATGACCTCAAGATGCTCCAGACTTACTTTTAGATGCACATAGACAATAAATGAAGAACAGTAAGATGGATGAAATTAGGCCAAAAAGTCAAGATCTGTCAAAGCAATATGAGTGACAAATATGAAACAGTCAGGCAACATCATTCTTCCTAGATGTCCGGCTATGCTGAACCAATATAAATATTTGATGTGATAGAAAAAAAAATGCCCAGCAGCAGCAATATTTTCCTTAAGGAGGTAAAGTCCAGCTGTTATTTCCTTCTGTGTCCCAAGCATAGTGTGCAATGGATTAGTGTGGTCTGGATGAAAGAAAGCACAGAAGTGTCCAGAATGGAGAGGAAGAAGGGAGAAGTTTCAGCACACTAAAATAAGAGCTTTGTTATCTCATTTTTATACCGTGATTGGAATAACTTGCTCTTTCAGATTTAAATAGCATACTTATTCTGTCTGTAATGACCATCACTAAGACAGTCTTAGGGTAGGAGACAACTTCTGAATCTCAGAGATATCAAATAATTTTCTGACTATCATGCTTTTACCAATGTTATGTTTTTAAATGGTTATGAATGGAGATTTTGGGATAAAACCTCTATAACAGTATTTGGGAAGGTTAACAAAATGCTGGAGGCGGGTGTGTATACCTAGGTTACTTATGCCTAATGATAACAAAAAATCAGCTGATCCGAAGTACAGTATTCTTGGAGTCAAGGGCTACTTTTAAGGTCAAGTCTTTTGAAGTAGAAGATAGTTGCCCATTAAATGATATCTTTTTTTTGTTAAATGAGGCAGTTCAGGCAGAAATTACGGCTGTAGTTTTACCACTGGAATAAGAAAGCCCTGCAATCTGGACCATTCTCAGGTCCTGTTGAGGTGAACTGGAGTTGGGTCATAACCTGGAGGAGGGACAGTGAGAGAAAGTGCCCTCAGTTCAAGAGGCTTTCATGTTCACCTGAGCAGAAATTTTCAGTTTTCAAGTAGCCATTGTACAAACAAAAGTTCAAACTAGAAGGTCAGGACTGTAAATGACTATAATAATTGATCTTTGCTTTGTCTGTAATTGTTCCTCCAGATCAGAGTTGACATATTAGCAGAGCAGCGTGAGGAAGCTGCTGTCTATATAGCATCTGTTTTCTGGCTAGAAGACATCAGTTCTCACAGTTAACCATCAACCTTTTGGCAACTCTAGATTCACTTGAGATTCCTCATTAAGCTTCACTTTAAATGCAAAGCTTCCCTGACATTCTGCAAGCCTGGGACTGTCCTTACATAAATGAGTCAACTAAGACTGAGTTTCAAGATATGAAGCAGGAGCTGACACAGTAGATCTCTTTTCATTTCTATTCTATAGATGTGAGCATTAACTGAAATGTAGCAACAAAAAGCTATTGCTACTCGTTCCTCTAAAGGGGCTGTGAAAATGCCATTACCTCATTTGATTTCTACTACAGTCCTCAAAATAGGACCTCTGCCACTTTCTCTGAATAGCCTCCAGCTTGACCTCCCGTTTGAGAACTGATCCCCGTTGGTCAGGTCAAGGAAAAGATTTTTAATCTTTCCTTTGATCTCTATCCATATGGATATGCATGATAGAGGAACTGATAACTCATGCGGTAAAATTATTACTGTCAATAGAAGGATGAAGACAAGTTTGTCTAGACCTTTTATGATGGAATCAGTAGGATATTTGCTTGAGAATTAATTTTTCTTTTGAACCCCTGGTGGTCATCTGTGGGTTTGGGAAATGGCATGAAGTAAAAGAATGATAAAATATTTTTCCAAAGAAATGAATAGAAAATTGGAAAATATATTGCAGGTTTAAAAACTTCATGAGCGTGATAATTATTTCACAGTATATATAAATAAGCAGGTTACATGGCTACTGAGTAACAGGGGGTTATGGTGGCTGCAGAACCTGATTCAGCAGAAGCTCCGCTGGGTTCTGTGGGCCTTGATTCAGCAGCCTGTCAAACTCAAATCCAACACTTTTTCTGTTATCTGTGCTGAATTTGCTACAGATTCTGTGTTCTGTTTTGTTTACTGTTTTTCCTCAGACTTAATTCAATGAAAATCATCTTGCTCATTTTCAACAGCACTTTAAACAGCTTGTCTCAATATTCATTTTCCTTTATAAAGGCCATTTCACAATTTGATTTGTTTGGTGAAATATTTAGCGAGCTTTCATCCGAACCCATTGTCCTCTCCCTTTTTAGCAATCACTTCTCCGATGCAAAGTATTGAAAGCTGGGTGATTTCCTTTCATCCAGTTTCCATCCTTTTTTTGTGGAAAGTGGCTGTATGCCTATGAAGAAAGAGCAGCATGCCCACCCGTTCCCCCGCAGCTGACTCAACGCGGGAATAGGGTTTAACGTTTGAACTAAGCATGCTGGACTTCGGTGTGGACTGTGCACAGTTTATGGGCTCTGTACTCCAATCTCTGCACTTAGAGGGTGTGTGTAAGGTCAAAGCAGTCAGACTGACTGTTGCTGGGGATTATTTTTAACACATAGCATGATGAAAAGGAAGAGGGAACCTGGTAAAAAACAATGATATAGATCATGGCTCACTGAAGTATCAAAACAATTCCTTTTGGGACCTGCTGTAGAAAATGGTGAGAATATTATCTTTGAAATTCCTGAGTTGTTATAGCTGTCATACCAGAACAGTTCTAAGTAATAGAAATAAACATGATTTTGCTTGTTTGTTTGTAATGCTATTCATCACTAGACAACTAACTTATTTGGGAGAGGTGAGTGATTTATCATATCTTGAATCAGCACCGTTTCAAGCATATTTTTTTAATTTACCTATCCATCTATAACATAATACATCTGAAAATCGTCAAGACTGTGAATGGTATGAAAAATAGACCTTTAATGAGATGTGTCAGAGCTATTATCACGTAGCTTGTTTAGAAAATGAGCACATTCAGCATACATACAATTACACACCATATTGTTCTATAGCAATACTTTATCCACGTGTCTCTGCATGATAGTGTTCTGGCTGTGAAAAAAAGTTCCAAGAGTGGTATCCTGTTTCTTTTTTAAATCTGTCAAGTGGATCTTTGGTGTATTTTGGGAGAAGGCAGGAGACCTTAAAGGAAAAAAGTCAATGAATTTTTCTGCAGTAAGTTCATTTAGCTGTATTAAACAAAAAGGCCTAACTAAACAGGTACAAACTTCTACACTATGACTTAACCAGAACACATTTCATGCTAAAAGCTATTGACTAGTTTAATAAACTCTGCTCTCTTAATAAATGTAATACGGTGAGAGCAAAATTATTCTGCAGATCATTATATGAGTTTTTTATGTAATTATTTTTATTAGAGAGCATCGGGGATAGGCTGGGATGGGTGAGAACTGAGTTTAATTTCTGGCTTTTTGCCAGTCTTGAATAATAATGGGAAAGATAATTAGAACAAAAACCTAAAGTTAATGAAAATATTGCCAGTTATTATAGTGGGATCAGAATTCAGTCTGTTTCCCTTTCACAAAATGAAGATATAATAGTGCTTACCAGTCTCATATGGGAGTCCTAAGAATGAAAACATTATAGTAAAAATAATGTGGGTCAAGTTATTACTAAGGAAATATGTAATAGATAACTAGTTATGACTGAAGGATTCAATGATCAGATCAGGTTACCAAAATCTTTTTTCCGTGAATGAAATGGTGGAAATCTCTGGGTTTTTTCCTCAAAATATAATTTAAAAATTGTAGAAAATTAGCACTTATTCAGGGTCAAAACATAGTAACAAAAGAAACTCACTGACTACTGCAAAATCACAGTGTGAACGCAGTACAGGTCCCTGCATTTAAATTTTGGTCATGAAAGGCATGGAAAATGATTTTTTTTTTTTTTTCTTCCTTCTTCAGAACTGATATTCCTTTAGCGTTCTCAAGTAATATAAAAGATTTGTCTCTCTTTTCCATACACACTACTTAAAATTCCTGTATGTAAGAAACCGAGAAGATATTAGCCCTCTACAATGGTTTCTTGGTTAAAACTCCAAAGACAAAAACTGAGATCATGACCCAAATTAAATAGTGTCCCTCTGTCCTTCTTCAAATTAACGTGAAAGGAGAAAGAAAACATTAACATTGTTAATTTAGATAAATGAAATATGAACATGAATGCTTTTACCACAACTGCCTTTTGTTGAGGGGGGGGGATAATGACATCTAGGTCTAAATGTTTTAAATTATAGCGGATTGGAGTATACAGTCAAACTGAATTCAATAAAATGGAAAACAGGTTTCATGACAGCATAAATGAGTGAAAGGGAGCAATCTCAATCTGAAAAGCATAGAATATGGCAAGGTAATCATTCATAAACCAATTAAAAAAACCCCTAACATTCATGCAGTTTGTGAAGAAGTTTTAGTAATGGTATGCTATTAAGAATATTTAGGTGCATTTTACACACCCTGAATAAGTCTTCTTTTTAAGTTACCATGGTGTTCCCTTACCTTTTTGGTATGAATTAATACCTACATTAATTCCTAATTAGAGAGGAAGCAACTGTTTTTATTTCTGTAACTCCTTTTTAAAAGCCTATGTATATATTGCCTGCAGGAAACAAGTATGGAGAATACGGATAAACTAGAATTCCACCACGGCGATTTGTTAAAATGCCTACAGAAATGAAATTAAAAAAAAAAAAACAACCAAATTTTCCTCTCCCAATTCATATCTGCATAAGGGGATAGATTTTATGACTTGTTTGGTTTCATCTTGTTTTTCCTTTCAAATGCAAATTCAGTGATTTTCTCACAAGATTGCAGTAAGAGTTACTTAAATATTTACATAAAATTAAGGAAATGCAGATGAAAAAAGGATTGTCATCCAGACTTTAAGTTTTTTGCCAATATTTGACAAAGTTCAGGTATTTGTTATCCAAGTTTTTCAGTATTTCCTAATTCTGTAGCTGAAAAATACAATTACAGACATCATTTCTGGCTTCCTCAGAATGAAAAATGTAGTTTTACAAGGATGTCTGTATTTTCTGTAGTTTACAAATCTTGTAAACTACTGTATGTTACTGGACTGATGAGACCATACTAAGCCTCTCTGACTTCAGTGGGAAGCCACCTGGGAGTAAGGGTCCCTCCTAGAAAACAGCTTGAGAGGACAGTAGTGGAAAGGTACAGAATAATAATTTGATCTTGCTCCTAATGTCTTGCAGACACCTGGTTAAATTACCAAGTAGCATGTTTAAAACAGAAGGAAGTTCTTTTCTTTCTTCTATTACTTAAATTATGTAAATTATTGCTGGAGGATGTTGTTGACGCTGAATGCATAAATGGGCTCAAAAAAAGATTAGGGAAAAAACCCCTCATGGAAGGTAGAACCTTAGGACACAGCTCAAATTTCTGATTGCCAAAAAATGTGAAGAGTACTTTAAGATCACATCACATTTGGCTTGTATGAACACTACACAAGATCACACGTAGTTTCCACAGTCTAAAAGCTGGGCAGCACATTTTGGTCCCTTTTTAGTCCCTCCGAGTACATCTTTCCAGCAAATGTCTTATTTTTCTTCCAATGAGTAAATAGATCATTCAGGGGAAGAGGAAGTGTACTTCACCATCCTTTCTCTGTAAGTCAGGCAGGTTAACTTGTCTGGCCTGACTCTCTTTGGCAGGTTTGTTTGTTTGTTTGTCTGTTTGTTTGTTTTTTCTCTCCCAGAGAACAAAAGACCAGCAAGCTAATAAAACATCTTCATAAAATGAGCTTCTTCAAGGCAGTGCAATCTTTCCTTTCACCCACAGATATGGATAAATATTTGAAGCAAGAAAAAACTTTTCTGAAAATTTATTCTCAGGAAAGATTGAACCTTCCTTTGTGAATCTTGCATGCTTTTCATCCCTGCTCGACTATTTGGTTCCTGTTTGTATGGTGCTCCCCCCCCCCCGTTTCAAATACAATTCTTGTTAAGATACCCACTCAAACTTTCTTCTTGCTTAAACTCATTCATTTTTACTGTTACATTTATTTCTATTTCAGGGATGGATAACCCTTGCTACTGCAGCAAGGCTGGGTTATTCCCCATTTAGTGGCTTCCCCTTTGTTTTTTTCATTAAGAACTGTTGTTATTATCCCTTATCTCTTATTTTACTTCGTTTCCTTCTGATTTTATCTTTATGAAGCTAAGTCAGATAGTATCACACAAATCCACTGAGGTGAGCACGGTATTTATAGATATTGATACAAATACTTGTTTAACTGCCTGCATCAGCTTATTAAAATAATCTGAATTTTGGCATATTTCACTTATGTTTGCAAAAAACAATTGAAATGAGGGGTGTGGAGTCAAAGTTGCAAAATTTAAGAGAGCAATGCAAAGAATGCACAACAAAGTCTCCTATGATACAAACGGCAAAGCAAGCACAGAGTTTTTTTACATACCTTTTAACAAGCTTCAGATCGTGACGCTTCTCCAGCATAAATCATCAAAACAGTGCTTTAACTCACAGAAACTGTTTAATCCATCAATAAAATACTGAATTTGTTTATTTGCCTCTAACCTGTGTGTTATGTTTTGTTTTTAAATTGAACTAATCAGTTATCCTTTGTATTCATCAGTTTCCCCATCTATAAAGTGGGGCTAATGCTTTCCTCTTAAAAACCCCGAGACTTAATATGTTAAAAGCAATTTCAGATCCTCAGACTGAAAGCACTCTAGCAGTGCTATGCATTTTTATTATTAGAATATTTACAATCAAACCCTTTATCCTGGCTGACAAAATGCTCTTCTCTTAATGGAGATTTCCTCTTTTGTTAAAACAGTTTAGGAAAATAGCAGTCAGCATAGCAGTCAAAATCCTCAATTACCCTTGCATGTGTTTCTGCCACAAGGTGGTGATTAGATAGCTGTGTGCATCATTTCACATAAACTGGGAATACTGTTTGGTGAACATTGTGTGATAATAGTGAGTTAAATGCTAAGACCTTGACAATCTGCATATATAAAACAAATGTTTTCATCGTATGAAAAATAAAACCATTCTTTTCTCGCAAGATTGCATAATTCCAAGATCATCATCCATCTGTGTATATCCTTTTTTTCTTTTCGCTTACTTTAATAGGTTTATTTTGCAACTTAATGTTTTTCCACCAGCAGGTGAAAGCATTCATAAATCTGTCACGAACAGTTGCCAATGAATATTCATATCTGAACTGTCTGATTGCTGTACTTTGACATTTTTATTTGATTCTAGCAGGAAAGCAAACTTAGACATGCTTCTTATTTCCTAATGTATTCTAATTGATACCTCAGCATTGTACTGCTGAGTAAGTTAATGTAATTGGTGACATCAAACTACTAATTTGGAATATAAACATATATGAAACAGTTTAAAAATAAAATGCCTGACTACATGATAAAGGGGAGCTACAAACTTTTACTCTCATATAAATTTGGCAAATAACTAGGGCCTTTTAAAGCCAAAAGCTCCTACTCTTCAGTCACAATACTTACCCAATTATTTGACTGTTTATCTGTAACATAGAAAGGGGAAGAAGAGAGGCAGATAAATATTTCTATTCAGTTTGTCTCAATTGCCATTCCAGTGGTTTTTTTTATTCTCTACTGGCTTTGTTATTTAGTCATCAGAAGAAAAGTGAGGGTTTGTAGTAGCTCCTTATAAACCACTATTTTGGCTGCTGTGTTTAGGAAGTAGCACTTTTGTCCTTGAAATTTATTGTGCTACTGACCTAGTATGTTGGTTTTGTTTTCTACAGCTAATGTTCTTTCTATGACCTCAGTCATGTATGGCAAGAAAAGAGCATGCAATTCCCCCCCCCCCAGTCTTTAATCTGTGCTTACTTAGAAAGAAGCAAGAATCTTAATTTTTCAGCCTTTCCTCTCTGGTTAGTTTATACATTAAGGCCATTTCCACTTTTTATCCTGATCAAATTTCAGGCTAGGAGTCAAGGGAGAATCTTAGGGAAGTTGCATACATAAATCCCATAGAAATCAATGATATTTGAACATCTACCTTCTAGTAGGTGTCTTTGGAAATCTAAGCTTCCATACTTTCTCCTAATTAGGAAGAAAAACAAAGTTACTGTAAAGGTAGGCAAGAAAAATATTCTAGTACTGTTTTTCTTCAAGCAGTCATGTAAAATAGCCATAATAATGTGTACTGCCATTAATCTATGGAGAGAAAATCAAAATGAATGCTTTGACACACATGAGTGAAAGACAAAGTTTGTAAGCAATTAATTAAGTGTGTTTGAGTGTGGTTTGGGTTCCTCACAGAGAAAACATTGTGTAGCCCGGGCCATAGGCTTTACATCACTGATGAAAATGAAGTGTACAAATTACACTTCAATAATAGTAACAGTACCTTCCACAGTATAAATGGTTGGCGGTGAGATCTTCAGTTGTGAGTTGTTATTGCAAAACCATGAAATACTTTTGACTCTGAAGTTGATGCAATCCAGGTAACAATTGTATCTTTCAAAGAAGTCTTCCAACTGTGTCACAGGATGTGCTAGCCCTAGTTAAAGAGGTGTGACATGACTTACACCTCGAATATTCAAGTATCACCGGCCAAATCTCAGAATTTACCACTCACAGGCAATTTAGAGATTACGAATCATTTATTCACTTTAACACAATATAAGTAAGATAAAACAACACTTGCCTTAGCTTTAAATAAGCTTGAAACAAAAAAAAAAAAGTTTTCTTTCTGGATCACTGGCAGTTCCTCATCAACTTGAAGAACCTGGCAGGTGGTGAATGAAACTGATGTTATTCATTAGCTGTTCGGAAGGCTAAGTCACTTTTAACAACAGGATTACAGCTACTAGGTCTCTTAGGCATCTCTGAAAATTAGATCTAAAATTAAATCTGTAAAATCAAAACTACATTCATGAAACAAGAAAATGGAATGCAAAAGCTTCCAGCACCAGAAAGAAGCAAATTGATCCAGCTGATGTTGCATTAATGCTTAATAGCAGTTTTGCATAACTTGACTGTGAACACACATATGTGTAGGCATTATATTTTAGGTTTCAATCATGAAGAATAACAATGTGTTTTCTAGAAACAGGTTTATAAATGAATGCAAAATACGCAATTCTACTTATGCATAACATGGGGAATATTCAGCTTACACAGAACTGGAAACACAGAGTTAGTGGAAACTGACACCAGCATCTGATTTGATGAGTCTTTTTTGATCAGTCAGGTATCCAGTGCTGCTACTTATATACTAATGCCCAGAATCATAGGAAAAGTCAAGATGTTTAGGAATAGTTTATCTGGATGACATAGATTTCAAGGTTCTAAGGTAGATTTACAAATAAATGTAATTTGATCCCAACCGAGCACTGTATGCTGGTGACAAAGTTATTCTCTACAGAAGGATTTTTCTGAGGCATGTGAATAGATTGTGGCGGAAGGTGATATTTTAGGGGGGATATGATCTCTGTCTATTTCCATACAGCTTTGGAAGGCAATTGGAGGTGTGTGTTATGTTAGTGAAATGACGGGGGTTTGTGTGTTGTTTTTTTTTTTTTAAATCAGGTTTTTACCATCAGCAAGATGGAGTTTTAGTTTTAAATAGTCACGAACAAAACGAGTGCTAATTCTGCTCAGGAAAAGGTTTAGGTCAAGGTGTGCTGGCAATTAATTCTGTTTTTCCAAGTAGCCTGTGAGAATCTCAGATCTCATTCTTAATGTCCCCTTCTCTCTAATAGACCCAGTTAGAAGTTATCTCCTGAGACTCATGGAATACCTCCTCATTTATTAGTATTTTCTATAGAATTAAAGCATATTTTGTTGACTCCCACATTAACCTTGTGAAAGCAGAACTGTACTGATTATTTGATGAGTCATTAATTTTTCAGGAGCAATGGACCAAATTAATGCCTTCTATATCACAATGTAAAAGTTGATTTGAGGCCATTTTGTCCTTTATAAAATACAGTTCTCAGCATGAAAATAATACTTTTGATGTTATTAAATTTCCCTGCACCGTACTCATTGGTTGTTTATTTGTACTCAGGTCTAAAGGAAAGTCAGGGAATAGTCAGAGAGCAGAAGTGCATCGCTGCAAATCTTGGAGAAGTGTACTGACTAGTAACAACCACACAAGTTGTCCTACTGTAGAGTAGGGGTGGGCTGTGCATTTAAAGAGGCATAGGCCAAGAAAGACAGTGCTAACTATATTTAGTTAAGTGTGATTTCTTAGAACTATTCCAATTATCATGCGTAGAGCAAGAAAAGGTCTACGGGAGAGCAGGGAAAAATACTGTAATTTCCAATTCAAACTTGTACAGAGAGCCAAATTCCAGTGAATTCCAAAGGTAGCTCTCTTGTCCTGTATCAAATTCTTATATGAAAAGTTGGGATGCCACTCTTGATTGGATTATTACTAGTCTTATATTGACACCATTTTTCTGTAACAAAATAATCAGAGCATGGCAAACACAAAGTACGGTGAGGGGATATTTGTATAAATATGTTTCTAGGGGTTTTCTCTGGTGTAGCTGTTTGGAATTCTGCTATTTCATTCAAGAATACGTTTGTGAATCCTAAAAGCTTATTGAATGATTATCCATCTAGAGCAGCAAAACTCTAGGAAATTGGAGATGAGACAAAAATGAAATTAGAGGAGAGATATCAAAGTCATGAAAATACTTAATTCATAAGGAATACATGCACAGAAGCCGGAACTTGTTTATTAACCAAAACAAGGTATAGTTTGTATATATAATTCTATTCTGATGAACAATTTAAACAGATCTACTCCTTTAAGAAAAAAAAAAAAAAAAATTTCAGTCAAACCCAAGGTAGTTTTATGCAGAATGCAAGGCTAGATCTAATCCCAGAGTAGTTTCTCAGCCAAATGTATGGATCTTGAACCTTACCAATGCTAGTAAAGAATGTATTTTGTCAGTAACAACATTTGAATCAACATTTCAAATGTACTATAATTTCAGTTTTGTTACTTTTTTCTCTTCTATGTGGTCTGCAAAATACACAGTAACTTTTGAGCAGTTCCGTTCTGTTAGGCTTCACCAAGCAAATTGCACTGTAATAGCATCTATTTGATCTTTCAGTACCTAAAAACTGCCTAGAGGCTACATGTTTCACTTCATTTCATTGGATCAAAGAGAGGGAAGTCCAGGGTTTTCAAAGCACATCCAGACTCCAAGTGGTGAAAGTGTTCTTTTGATTTCAACCATCCAGAACAAGCAGCACAGATTTAGTATGAACCCCATTAGTCACTGCACTCTCTTCCATTTAATAGTGAATGATTTTTTCCAAAGCAGCACGGTTATAAATTTGTCACAGGCGGTTCACTATTACACTCTGTAGATGTTTAACAAGGTTCATATAAATACAGGTTCAAACAGATCTGATTTTAATTACATCCTGGTTTTATGCACAAATTTTTCCTAGTGAACAAATGGACTTTAATGAGTGGAAGATGTATTCATGATGTGCTCTCTTCCTGATGCTGTTAATTTCAGACAATCGTTTGCGATTTTCAATCCAGTAAAAGACCAACTTGAATATTATCATGGAACACTGTTCTGCAATAGCAGTGGAGGTAGTAGTCATTACCTTCTTTCCTCTAGTGTCTATGCATATCTTTAGAAATCACGTTTGGGAGAGCTCTAACAACTGTGGCAACTCTAGGAACAGTCATATTTGAATCTGAAAGAAAAGAGGCCTTTTTAACCCAATATCACTTTTTTGAATGAGAAGCCTTAAGATGTCTAAAAGAAGAATGTAAGAAAACAGAATGTAGAAAATGAGCTTTCCTGTGTTTTACTCCGACATTCTAAGAATTTTTTTAATTTAATAGGTGAATTTTCAGTGGTAAGCAGCTATGGTGATTTTCAAACTATAACAATATCTCAAACTGTAACTATCTACTGAAAAGTTTAGCCAACATATTGGTTTTAGATTCTAGGATAAAATGAATGTTCAGATACCTTCCTTCGTGAGTCCTTTAAAAAACTGAACAAATCATGAGAAATGAAACTCCAGGAAACAACTCTGCTTTGTCAGAAAGATGACCTGGATGATCTAATATATCTCTAATTCCAGCACAGTTATGTCTACTGCTCTTCATCTTTGAGTACATTCAGTTGACCTTTTACAGTTACTGTATCATGCATTACTTTTTAGCTGCTTAAATTACATAATATCCAAAACTGACCAATAGCTTTTAGGAAAATAAATATCTAATAGATTTTTATCAGAGAGGTCAAGGAAATATTAATACAATGTTGTAAACATCTATAGGCTTTCATTCAAATCAATTTGAAATAACTGCTGACTTTTTTGGTTTTGCTTTGAGTGTTTTCAAAAGTGCATCTTTAAGACAGTTATTTTGATCTGTATGCTACATTTCCTTTATAGGTTTAACTTATTTCTATTCAACAGATATTTGGGGCACACATGCAGTATAACCCTTACAACAGTATACTTTGGAAAATGAGTCATGTATAAGAAAAGTAACAGAATTTTGCATATGTAATTAGATTGAATTAAATAGCTGCCAGAAGAGGATAATTTCCAGAAACTGAGTAGTAGCACCTGCACATCTGAACAGCTACTCTTCATCCCATGAATTTCTCAAGAGTCTGATCTAGTTCAGTCATTTAGCAAATGAGTTAATCACTCAGCCATTCCTACTGGTTTTACAAGAGAGGATGACTTAAATGACCTCAACTATGTAGCTAGAGCAACATCTCATTAACAACTTGTTTCTTTGTGAACTGTGTTCCCTTTGCTTCCTTTTAATCCATCACTCCAACACTCACTCTGAATTCTCTAGGAATTAAAAACTGCTGCTGAACAATCGTAAAAAAATACATTTGAATAAAATTATTTTTAAAGAAATCTGTGCTTCACTGTCTCACACTTCATTTTAGCTGACTCTCTCCCTGAAGCACAGCTATGGTACCATGCAGTGTGTAGACACAAGGTAGTCTCTAATGCAGGCATGGAATTCAGATAAAATCTGCCCCTGTGTTTTTCTAGTTTCATGTATGCTCAGCTCTATTCCTCTTCAGCCAGTACATATCCATTTACATGTTTGAACACTATGCTATGTATTTGCTGGACATTTATGTGTGATAAAATGCCCCCATAAGGTATGTAAGGAGATGTTAAAGCTCTAAGCCCAATGTTCAGGTTTAAATAGGTCATGGAGGCCCTCATCTGAGCTTCAGACTAGTTTTTTTCCCTAGATGCTCATTGTGACTTACTTCGAGGTGTTAAAAGTCTGGGAGGTAATGAGTTGAGCTTCAGTATTCATTCTTTGCAGACTGCCTGGCTTGACCTAAAATTCTACTGTAATTTTTTCTTGGCATAATAGGCTAAGTAATTTGCTTCTACCCCCTACCCCACCCAAAATATGAACACTGACATAAAAATAATGTTGATTCTTTTTCTGACGGTATCCAGGACACCTTTCTTGACCTCTGTTTTCCAATAGTTTCCTCAGCTGGATATGTGTTACGTCAGCCTGCCTTTACTAAAGTAACCATATACAAAAAGCTTTAAAGGTTAAAAGAAACACATACACACACACACACACACACACACACACAGAGATAATATTGGATTTCAAGAAAACGAGGGTGAAAGGTAATATCTCTCTCTTTATCACACTTCAGTCTCATGTTAAATGAAAGCAGATGTACTCTCATAGTCCAATCTAAAGATCAGTAAGGTCAGCAGGGTCTTTTGTAGTTTCTGTGAGCTTTTGTTCATAGTCTCTCAATCAGACTATCTCTAATGGGCTAAATCTAGGGACCTGGAAAACATTTTGGACCAGACAATTAGCAAATATATTTTATACCACAAATGATAAACAAATCGTGAAATCATTTAACTAGCCAACCCTGCAGTTGTGCAGCAATTTCAGCAAGTACTCTCACCGTCACAACCACTAAGGCTGTGCAGGTCTGCTGCTCCTCCCAGTCTTAGATCCCAACATCTCATTCAAACATTCTGACCTACACTAATAATAAATGACCTCATATCCAAAAAGCTTATATTGTAATTAGAGTTAGGGTCTGTGACAGGTGGGGTGTCCCACAAGCTAATGTGAGACATTATTTTATCAAACTACACACTTTCTTATAATCATTATGCATTTGATTACCTGAAAGAATTATCTTTTCAGTTTCAGCTGTTTTCTGTAACTAATTAGCCAAGCCAGTGACAAGTCAGCAGCTTTTAAGTCTTTATGGTACTTTCTTTGATATACTTTATTTTGATCTCCTGGGCAAAGGGTTCTTGTGTTCTGGAGAAACAGTGTGTGTCTATATGGGCTTCTTTATGTATTCAACTTCAAGCTTGCTACCTATCCTCTCCTCTTTTCAAGGCTGTCACCCCTTTAGTCTCATAACGGTTTCCATTAAGTATGTTTAAGAGATTATAATTTTGGATTGTTAAGTCAATGCAGATAAGAATAGCAAACAAATCTTAGAAAACAGCAATAGAGAGATGCAGGTCCAGAGGACTGGACATGCCAAATGGTCCTGGGAAATAGTTGTAACTGGAGACAGGATTAGAAAAGAGAAATAGCAGTCAAAGTTTCAGCTAACAGCAAATATTTCCAGCTCTGAAAATCTGAAAGAGGAGGAGACACTATGCAGTATGAGCCCGTAACAAAGATTTTTTTTTTTAAGGCATTGCAACGCATAATTTATAGAACAAATCTCGATAAAAGATTCACGTGTTTACTAAGATCAATTTGATCTAAGTATTACCTCACAGAATACATTTAGTTTTTATTTTATTGAATTCCATTCAGTATATGAGGATTATATTGTTGTTATAATTATCTATATGGATTGATCATACACAGTTTTCAATAAACATTTGTTTTTTAACTGGGTTTACTTAAATGCATTTAGTCAGGTATATTACTTGGAATTGCTTTTGTTATCCCAGTGGTGATAATCTCTTCCAGTGAAAATGTTTGTGAGTAGTGACATAAGATATCTGACAGTCATTTTCCATCACAACATGTGAAAGTAGAGCTCAGCTGCATGTTTTCCACAAAACTGATTAGTGATAAAGTCTAAGAGATATATGTGTATTTTGACAGAAGTGCTAAATACTCCTCTGAAAGACAGAGCAATTCCCAGGACTGATACATATAACCTTAAAAAAAAAAATCTCTCAACAATATTTTCTTTTCATTTGACAAATGATCTGCACAAAAAGAAAATACAAGTTGATTTTACAGATGTTCCATATATAAAGAATACAATTTGACAATAGCTTGGAGTTTGGAAACAGAGAGAAAAGAATTTTGAAACATTTCATCTTAAGAGATTAGTGCGACAAAAGGGAAGCCAGGTATAATGACTGTAGGAACCTCAGCCTGGGTATATTTATTACAGAAAAATGGATGCACAGAAGAGATTTGTTCTTATTACAAAGCTGGACATGAAATTCAACTTCTTGGTGAGACATGATGGGTACATGAAAGGTAAATTCCAATATTGCAATATGCAGTTTTGTTGCATTTAAGAGATATGCATTGGCTTTCAAAATGATCACCATGAGTTTAAAAAAATCTGTTTAAATATGATCTTAATTTTAAATCTAAGAAGAGCTAACAATATTATCACAAGCTAGAACTGTATATAAATGAGGATAAGCATGATGAAAAGATAAGTGCACAACTCGGCCATATATTACACATTTTAAAGTTAATTGTTTAATAACTGAGTTTCAGTCTTTCATTCGAGATAGCAAGATTACAGTAATAATTTTATATTTTTACAATAGGCATTGCATCCCTATCAGCATCCCACAAAGCAAAAGAAACTTTATAATTTTTTTAAGCAGATTTCAGGTGCAGATTAACAGGTTACTTACAAAATTAGCACCCAGGTTGTTTCATGAGTGTATAAACGACCAACCTTTCTGCTCTGAGAACCCCATGTAAATAATACACTGAAGTAACCTCATGTCATAAATCTACCCTTTCATTTTATGGCCCCAATTTGATTTTGCTTCCAGTATTCAGCATACATACTGTTGTTGGCTACAAAAATGTAATGACATTCAAAATTCTGAATCATGAAAAGTTACAGAAAATATTAGATTTTTTAAAAAATCATATTAACTTCGTCTTTCCTCCTTTCCTCTATTTTCTTTCCTTTCTTGACCGTTTACCAAAGGGTACCATTTCCATACCTTACAGTAATCACAATAGATAAGTGTGTTTGGGATCTTTGCAGCTTCAGGAGTGTGTTCCCTTTAATGTTAAAGTGAGAAGCACCAATGTGCACTGTACCTCGCCATGCCATTTTATATTAATATTACCATGCCGTTGCCATCCTTCAGTAGTATAGGCCTGATAAGCTGTAGGAGCATCCCAAATGTCCAGAAAATGCTTACAGGAGTGCAGTATTAGACAAAGATAGCTTGCGGTCCACATTTAAGCATTACAAAGGCTAATTAATATCCATTGGTGATGCGTCACTTAATAAATGTTAAGCCTCTGCTGAGACTAAGTTTATGTCTCCCAGGACAATGAAAACCACTTTATAAATATTTCACTTTTCTTAAAGACTTGCTCCAAGCTATAAAATGTTTAGATTTGAACCAAAAGGATGCAGTTGGGCTTCAAGAAATAGTTAAGTATTTTTACTTTACTAAACCTTCCTGTAGTTTTGAAAGTTGGAAGAGAAAATGTGTGATAAAGTTCACTTTATAATTTTGATGCATTCTCTAGAGACCTATGGTACTGGCTTATTGAGAAATATATAGGTTATCCAAACAGATATTCGTACTCTAAAGTTATTTTGTTTGCCAACATCAGTTTCTAGGGCTCTATAAACTTTAATTTTTAAAGCTTTAACCCCAGATACTGTTATTAGGAATAAGTAGTCTATTCTTTCAAGTTTAAGATGTCTGGTTTATAATCTCTTTACAGATTGCACATTCTTGGCAATAATAGGTTACAATGATTGATATTACATTGTTAAATTTCCAATAATGTTAAGATCGCTTTCCAAATTTGTTATTTTTGTTTGTTTGTTTGTTGAAGTTGGACTTGATGTAGGACAGCAAAACACTAAGGCAGGTGTCTGTATATCCTTTGTAGAGGGTAAGAGAGATTTGGTTTACTGTTTCCTCTGTTAATATGGATAGTATGTTAGTGGAAAAATACTTAGGGTAGAGCCAGAGTAAAATGGCACGTGAACTACTGTTAGGCAGAGATAGCCTTTGCCTGATACCTGCTGTTTAATTAAGTTTTGGCTAGTCGTGTATAGCTCTCAAAATATAGTTTCTTCCTGTTTGGGGACTGCTACATTGCCTCTTGTCTAAAAGCTCACCTAGTATGCTTATGTCCTATTTTACTGGTTGCACTGGCAGGAGGCTTGCAAGGGAGAGGTAGATTCCTCCTAGGTTTTTATTGCCATTCACAGGGCAGGGGCTCTTTCCTTTTCCCATTCTTTTCATTGAGACCTTTATGGTTCAGACTGAGCGAGAGGTCCTGAGGAAAATGATCTGAGAGATGTATGTATAATGCAATTAATACTGGTGGCAATGACAGTGAGAATTCTTGAAAAAGCAGTCATCTTTAAATCTCTCAGGTCCCATAAATTACCCCACCAGCATTCATGTAATTCTTAAACTATATACTGTATGAAACAATATTTGATTAGTAACATAAAAACAAATCAACCAGAGACAGATATCTTGAGGAGCATGAGCAATTCCCAATCAAATCGCTTAGATGAGCAACTTCTTAGAGGTTTTCTTTGAGAAAGCATCCAGATGCCTCTTACATTTTTAATGTTTCTGTGTTACATTTATCCCAAAATTAAAGGAAAATCCTAGCATTACAGTGCTACCTTGGGCTGAGGACTAATACCCCATTCAAATCTTGCTCCATGTGTGTGGTCCTGGACAAACGAGTTAGTCTCCACTTGTCACCTTGTTATGGTTTAACCCCAGCCAGAACTAAGCCCCACACAGCTGCTCACTCACTCCCCCCCGGTGGGATGTGGGAGAGAATCAGAAGAGTAAAAGTGAGAAAACTCATGGGTTGAGACAAAGACAGTTTAATAGGTAAAGCAAAACCTGCGCCCGCAAGGAAAGCAAACCAAGGAATTCATTCACTACTTCCCATGGGCAGGCAGGTGTTCAGCCATCCCCAGGAAAGCAGGGCTCCATCACACGTAATGGTGACTTGGGAAGACAAACGCCATCACTCCGAACGTCCCCCCCTTCCTCCTTCTTCCCCCAGCTTTCTATGCTGAGCATGATGTCATACGGTGTGAAATATCCCTTTGGTCAGTTTGGGTCAGCTGTCCCGGCTGTGTCCCCTCCCAGCTTCTTGTGCACCCCCAGCCTACTCACTGGTGGGGTGGTGTGAGAAGCAGAAAAGGCCTTGACTCTGTGTGAGCACTGCTCAGCAGTAACGAAAACATCCCTGTGTTATCAACACAGTTTCCAGCACAAATCCAAAACACAGCCCCATACTAGCTACTATGAAGAATATTAACTCTACCCCAGCCAAAACCAGCACATACCTGTAACTCAACTTCTCATCAGGTTAGGCTTGTAAGAGGCTAGGAAATAAAGAACTTAGGTACTAAAGTTTTTGGGAAAGTAAACATATAAAAGCATTTGCTGGAAAACTTCACGGTTCCACCACTGCACGAAGTGATTTGTACCATGTAGGCCCTTTGTGTTTTTAAACAAAGCCAAATGGCAGAGCTCAACTGAGACTGGAAAAATCTCTGCTATGGACTGTAATCATCCATCATCCCTGAGAGAGGTAGAAGAACAAATCCCACCCCCCCCACGAATGTCACCACATCATTTCCTATCCTTCAATCCCTTCGGCAAGGCAGGGGGCATGTGAAAGCACTTACACAGGCCACTGGCCTCAGTTAACTTGCCCCAACCTCACGACCCTAATACAAGTCAGATTTTTGGGTTCAGGAGATCATTATTCCTACCTTCTGTGTCATATTATTAATACAGTTTTATTAGGTAGGTATATATCTGTAGTGTTTTATTTTCTCAGTAACGTCTACATTTCAGCGAGGATTACATTTACCTGTATAAACCCTAAAAGCTTATAGACTAGGTAACAAACAAATTGCACCTGTTTTTTTACAAAGCTATTGCTTCTCTCTCTGCTAAACACCTATTAAGAGGTCTTGAAGCTTTTCTGCTTCTACCTCGATTTAGATTGTACTTCATTGTAAATAAGAAATATTTTGTTTACTAATAAGCACTGTGAAGAAATTTGTGGAGAAAAATTATTTTGTCAAGAGGACTTTTAGGAAAGAATACAGACAGGTCTTAACCGCCATTTCTGTTACACATCTCGCATGTCTCTGTGTGAATTCATATGTCCTTTTTCTCTTTGTTTATAACTTAGTTTTACATGGAAAATGCTTATACTAGGGGACATTTATATATAAATTATGCTGCTTATATTTTGGCTTTCTGTAAACACAAAAATTACTCCTAGAATTAGTAATTCCACTCCGGCATACACAATGCAGATACATTGCACGCAAGAATGTTGCTTATTAAATTAACATTAAAGGCAATTATCTCTGGTATTTCTCTGAAGACTTTGGAACACAGTGTAATAATAGCTTATCTTCTCTGTTAGATTCAGTGTGGCCCACTTAATTTGACAATGTAAAGAACAAAAATGAGCAAGTTATGTGAAAAAAATGACGTGCCCTTCTTCTCAGAGAGACCTTTCTGTCATGTCCTGATTGCATTTGAACATGTCATCGTGCTAGAAAGTATTAGCTAAAATGTTCTGGAAATTTAGTGCAAGAAAGCTGGGATGCATTTACTGTCAGCTAACAGGATTAAACTGAAAGCTGGAAGCAAGTCTCCTCCTTTCTGTCCAGTATTTTAGAATATGTTTCTAATTAGATTTATTTTAATCTTAATCAAGAAAATATACATTGAGTTGGGCGAATGCAGATTGGTGTGGCATATTTTGTAAGAAGGAAGAAAGATGTATATGGCTGTATATAGCCTGGCAGTTCAGGGAGACATACCTGGCAGGGCTTCTTACTGCTCTGGAAAAGTGTATTCTTTGCATAGGCATCTGCTCCGTGCCTTTATTCTGACTTATTTTGGAGCTGAAGTACTGGCCAGCATGTGGGCAGGGTAGCTGGTGCGCCTGAGGTTGTAGCCTTGCTGCCCTAAGTCTGCATGTGGAAAGATAAAGATGAGAAGGAGGTTTCCTCGCCCCTTTCCACTAACAAGGGAGGTGGGGAAAAGTGCCACAGGTTGGTAGGAGGAATCAATGGTTATGTTGTGTTTTGTTTTGTTTGGGATTAGTTCTGAGGCTTTTTTTTTTTTTTTTAAATCTTAATATGGTTCATTCATGAATTCAGACCCTCTTCAGCCCCAAATATGTATGCACTCTACACAGTCTTCTTCTGACCAGAAAATTGGAGAAGTATTAGATAACTTGGATGCCTATTTTCAGGTCAAAATCAGCTGAGGGATGAGAATATGTAGGAAGATTGAAGCAAGTTATTTATTCATTAAAAGTCAAGGAAAAGCAACAGGAATAGTTCTTAAACTGAATCATTTAAGGGCAAATTTTGCATGTTTCCCAGGGACCCTTATGCCTACAAATAATTCATGTCCTTCTGTTTCTATAATGTTTTTGATTTCTTTCTCTCAAAATGTTTTTTATGACCAGGTCACATGGTCAGAGTTATCCTTTAATGTCCTTTAATGTATTTTTTCACTTTATCATTTTTCCATTTTGCTGAGGAATACATTAGCCTTTGTTACTTACCCTTGAAACATCTACTTTAACAGCAGGCTTTGAAGAGAAAATGAACATTAGTTGCATCATATATAGCTGGGGGAGAAATTTTACCTAAAAGATTGAAAATGTCCAGGAAAAAATTGTCTCTTCTGGCTTACATGTAATTTCTTAAAATGCCTACTATGTTAACTTTATATATTAAAATGAAAGTTCAGGCTTCTTCTAAAGATTCAAATATCATCTCTTTTTTTTTTTCTTTTTTTTTTTTTAAATGAGTGTTTGTGTTCAAGCTGATAGAAAAGGAATTATAGATTTGAGAATATAGCAGGACAGCATAGTGTTACAGTGGCCATGAAATAGGACCCCTAAAGCTCCTTCCTATTCTTCTATAAAGCTTAATGAGCATTTAAGCCTTCCAGTATGCGACACATCTCAGATCATTCATACTTCTGTGGATTCAGGCTTGTAAAACTGTTCTTCAATAGTCTCTCCCATGTCTGAATTTTGGACATATTTCTTATGCTATGTAACAAGGCATAAAAATGCCTCTAAAGTTAATGTGAAGTTTCCACAGGGAAGCTTCAAAGTCAGGGGTCCATGATAGTACATTCCAAAACCAAATCTCAAACCATCCCAAAATATGTATCCAAATCAAACACTTTAATTTTTCAGACTACTGAAGTTTTGAAAACAGATCAAAATCTTTATTCCAGCCATTTTTCTGGGACAAGACTCCTATTGACATTGAAGGATACCTCAGTGATGACTTCAGTGATCCCTCTAGAAAGCTGGACTATTCAGAGGAATTGGAAGTATTCCCTATTATGTATGCATACATATGCATTTATTTATTTATTTATTTAAACAGTGCTGCCTTTCCAACCTCAGGAGAGTTTTCCTATATTAATTGCCTCTGTGCTTAGATGCCTCCAATTATTAACCTGCAGGTGCCTCTAATCACTGCATATTCCCATTGGGTTTAGGTTGAGGGCTATTAGCTATGATGGTTAAATACAACACACATTATGTGTTTTTTGTTTACTGTTTTATCCCTGAATTTGGCCTCAAAGACTCCAGAAAACAGTCATCAGCAATCACTTCTTTTCATTAACTGTAGTGCCTTGGATCACATGTTCCTCCTTCCCTTCTTTCTCAGGGAAATATTTAAAGACAGTATGTAGGCTAAACAAGAAGAGTTTTCCAGACACTATTCCATAGAATTGAACTTGCAACGCAGTTTAGCCATCCAACACTTCTGCTATCCAAAGCCATAACAATCCCACTTGGGAAACATACATATTTTTGCTAAAACTGCAGAGCTGGGATATTTCAAAATATGAGGAAGCAGTGGACTCTGTCTTCATTTGTATGGGGTGATCATGGCTTACTCAGCAGTAAAATTGTATCTAATTATGTTGGTACTAGACTGAATCTCTTTTAATTGATTAATTATAATTCACGTGTAGATTAACAGCTTTTAAAGGTCAAAACCTTTCAAATTGCACTGAGTACTTGTTTATCCCTCCCTGTGCTGTGTAAACCTGGTATTCTATTGCAGTCTGAAAGCGACACCATAATTATGGATTTGGAGGACGACAAAAATTGATTAGCAACCAAGGCTGGTTAGGAACAAAGGAACTGGGTCTGGTTATTTTCTGTCCTCCCTCCTGAAAAGCATGAGCTTTGATTGTATTTTAGAGCATGAGATTTTGACAGCCTAAGGTGTTTCAGAAGTGAGGGAGCACTGTTTAAATAAAAGGTATCATTGATTATGAAGCTGGCACACTGCAATCAAATATATATTCTTTCTTTAAATTCTAAATAACATGAGATGCTGGTGGTATTACTTTTTAAACAAGAGACATACTGATGCAAAATCAGTTAAACAATGTTTAATCTAATACTCCATTATACTTTGTTGTTCCTCTCACTCAGATGCTAACACAGAACACTATTTTTTGTGCATGCCACCCCAAGGGCCTCAAAGTGGTTGAATAAAACATGTTATTTTCACCTACTGGAAATACCCTCAATGTTTTCTGTACTCTACAAGCAGCATGTGATTGTTATCACATTTTTTAAAGTGCTCTAAGTGACAGACAAAAAAGAAAAATATCAAAGTTTTCATTTGTGGTGGAAATGAAAATACATTTTTCACAATATGAAATTTGCCCTTACTTCTAAGAGAAGGACTACTTATTTTTTCCACCTTTGAGGTATGATATAGGAAAACAGCGGCTTGTTGTTGCTAGCTATTTGACATGTCTTGTAATAAAATTAGCATTCTGCATTTTTGAGTAATTTTTTTTTGTCACCCCTGATATTCTGTTGAAATAGAGAAAATTTAAAGCTGAATAATGTTATTCTCTTTAAACAACATGAAAAGCCTCTTTGGACCACTCTTTCTTGTTTGTTAATTTGCCAGCAGAAACTGAATAATATCCATCCCTGAAATAATCTATTTTGCATAGGAGAAGAAATTAAGGAGACAGTGAAAGTCATTTGATTTTGGGTGTGCAATTAAGAACACAATGCAGTTTCTCACAGAAAAAAGAATACAGAGACCAAACTGGCAGTGCAGTTGATTGGAGAGGGCAGACCTGGAGGGAAGAGCTCTCTTACTTCTAGGTCAGAAGCACCATTTTCTGAGTAATGTTTGAATCTGAGATGGCTGGATCCTTGCAAAGGGGATGATGCAGTGCAAATTCCCTAAGAAACCAGTTCTGTCAATCCCTGCCTTTCTCCAAAGAGTGTGCTCCTATCCTACACTAAAATAGAAACATGGTTAGTCAAACACAATAGTGTAAAACATACAATAACATACAATAACATACAATCAATGTTATTTATTATTACATACATGTCTTGTCTGTATTCAGTCAGGTTCACGCTACTTTTCTTTTATAGACCGAACACTACTGAACACAGTTTATAAGATTGTCCTATTCTGTTTTGGAAGTGATTATGAGTATGGCACACCTTAAATATAGATATACATATATATATTTAATATACATATATATACACACACACTCACTCTGTGAGTCAAGTAAAATACTTAAGGACAGGGCTTGAAAGGTATCAAGGTTCATCCCTGTTGAGTTGGGTTTATTACAGACAGGTGTCCTTACCACAACTCAGATTCTCATTGAACTTGATGTCAATTTTTGTGAGAACTGGATTTCATCCTTTTCCAAAAAAAAAACTTCAGAAGGAGCAATATTAGTTAGTGGGAAGATGGAACAAGAAGTATAAAACCATCTTGCAAAGCAAGGAGTAGAAGAGGCTGGGCAAGAACACAATAGCTGTGAAGTCTACTTAAAGCTATTTAAATAGTTTTTCAGGGCAGGACATATTGTGGAGACTCCTATCACTCAGAAATTGAGAGAAGATAAAGTATTAAAACCAGAGGAAGTGATAAATATCAAAGTGAATTTTGGCATGGTTAGTAAATTTAACAGAGCCAGAAGGATGTTACTTGAAAGATATCTGTAAACTGTAGAAAAATATTTATAAAAATAAACTTTACATGTTTGCATTCACTCCACAGAGAGAGCAAAAGACACATATGAACCATGAGCCACTCACAAGTTTGTACTCCATTTATTTCTGGGTGGTATTAGGGTAGTCAGCAATGCATTGTCAGCCCACATTTTGGAGGGAGAAGAGACAGCCAACTAACCAAAAAACCCACCAAAAAACAAACAAAAAAAAGAGGCTGGCGTGTCCAGCGAAGGGAAAGCTCCTGCCCTGTCCACGGCCCTGTCTTAGGCAGCGGTGTCAGGGTAGCTGCCGTGGGGCCAGCTCTCCCTGCAAGCCCCATGGCTGCTCCCCAGCACTTTCAAGGTGGTTTCCCTGGTGCTTCCCCTCCGTGAGCAAGGCATTGAACCCAGCGCTCCATAAAGACTGAATTTTTGCAAACGTTTCAGACCCCTTCCTGTCATACAGTGCTAAACACTGTGTTGCTTTCTGAATGGACTGAATTACATTCCCATCCTGCCTGCAAATATCATAAATTGGGGCGTGGTACAAAGTATATCCTGAGGGAAAGGAGACAGCATTAGTTTTGATAGTGATGCTGATTATATAGTAACTAAATTTAATTTTCATTCATCCGACTGTTACAACAATGAAATCAATTTAAAAGTCACAATTGTCAGCAACTTAGCAGAACAACAGTAAACATCTAAGTGAGATTGGCAAGGGAACTTTGCGATATTAAGAAAATGTGCATTTAAACAACATTAATCCTCACTTTCTTTATAAGCTCTTCCCCTTCTAGGCTCCTTGGAATTTAATTTGGCTCTGGCTCAAAGGAGTTATGAATGGAAGTAATTTAAAGATGGATGGATGTTAATTTAAAGATGCCGTCATTTTCTGACAACCGGGTACTGAAGTGTAAGAAAATGTGTAGAGAAGATAGTGTGTAATCAGGAAATGCCAGTCAGGCAACAATTTGATAAGTTGATGAGAAAGATACATGATGCTTCTAATAGCCTTTAGTCTCTACCAAATACAACACATTTGACGAGCTAATTTCTGCTATGGTACACAAAACAGATTTCCTAAATTGTATTACACAATTGTGTATGTTTATGCCATAAATGGAGATTTTTTTTTTTTAATAAGAGTAATATCAATATTACTTCCACTAAGCAATAATGTAAATTGTTTAATATATAAACATTAGTGTGAATTGGAAAATTAATTAAAAGAACAAGTCACTATAATTATGATAAATAAAGCTTATCTTTATTGCTAGCATGCTTCTCCAAGCAATCTGTCTAAATGAGAGGAAATTATATACCATCAACTTTCCCAAGAGCTAAAGTCTCATTTTAAGAATGAGGTATGCTATACTGAAATAAGAAAAATATCTGCTTATTCAGTATCGTGTTTTAAGGAGGATTATAGAGAGAGCCTGAACCTGTTTTGCCACCTGTTCTGCACATACAGAATACAGTTCTTGTCCCATTTAAGTTAGTGACTTTTGTCACTGAATTTCACTCACTGTGGCTAATTTAGTCAGATTTCTATGCCAGGGAAGCTAGTCATTATACTCTAATGATAATATACATGTAACCATTAAATATGTAACACTTTTCAAATTGGGCTATTTGGATTTGTTTGCTGCTGTGGTATTTTTTAACCCTAGCATACTCAAATAATAGCTAGTATATTTTCCTGTTCACCAGACTCTAGTCACCACTTTGAGAGAAAAAAAGAAGTAAACAGAATATTCTTAGACCTTTGCTGAGCTATTAGAAAATATATAATCTATCTGTCCTCCCTTTTCTGGCAGGTCTTGTACACCTCTTCTCAATAATTTGTTTATTCAATATATTGAGAGGCAATGAAATATTTAATTATTCATATTATTATTGAACAAAGAAACATTGTGTTGAAATACACATGCTGTATATTGTTGAGTTCTTCATTGTTGCTTTAAACCAATAACTCCGGTCATCACCTTTCACAACTTCCGAAAACCATCTTCTGAGTTCAGGTGTAAAGAAAAATGAAGTAGATCAGAAGATGTTTGGGGGTATGTGGGATAAGAGAGGAAATAAAAATAAGCAAAGCAAATCTCTGGCCTCTTTTTGGTAGTGTGCAAGTCTGGTGCAGCCATGGGCAGCTTCTCCTCCTTCTCCTGAACCTGGCATTGGGCCAGTCTGGATGTGCTTGGTCAGGATCTCAATCTGTTGTGCTGGTCTGGCATCGTGGTACACAACTACTGCTGCTAGGGGAATTAGGAATATATGCAAATGAGCTTCAGATCATTACTTCCTATGTCATCTCAGTTGCATAATCATACAGTAAAATTACGTGTTAAGTTGAACTAGAACTTGTGCTTGCAGTTATCATTCCATACCAGAATAGTTGCATTAGCTGGGACGCGGTTGAATTTTCCAAATGACATCATGCTCTTTATAGTTTATAAATCACCATCTGGACGCGCCCCCTAGAAAAATGGCTTTATCTCATGTTGCTGGGAAAAACTTGGCTCCAAGTTTTAATCAGTGCCATAAATAGAGGAGGATGCTGATTTATTAGTTAATTGTCTGGTGTAGATGTTCACACATGCACATGTGGCATGTTGAAAAACTTGCCATTGCTGATTGTTGAAACCCTTCAAGCTAATTTTTTCCAATGTTCAACTTCTCACAATACTCAAAAAAATCACATTAATTGAAAGATCTATTCCCAGCCAGCTTTAATGAGAAAAGTGTGAACTGCCTCCTAAAACCACTTACAGACCATACACTATAAAATTAATTGTGTACTTTTTACTTCTTGCCTCATTTCACTATACGAATGAGATACTGAACGTATGTAAAATTCTTGTATTAGTGCCTGCAAAGATTTCTTTGATAGATGTTGCACTATTGGTTTCAAAACAATGTCTCTCTCTCAGCCTCCTTTGCAGCAGCACTGAAGTTGGTTAGCCAAGATTTGCAAATTATCTGTCTAAACCCCACTACGCTTAAATTGATAAGGTGCCACAGTGTTAAGGATCTCTGTATCTGAGAGAATTTTTATCACTTACTGAATTTATTCTGACTTCTGCTAATTGCAGTATTCCCACTAAAAAAATAGAAGAGACAGCATCTCTCTCTACAAAAACATCTACTATAAATAAATTCTAATTAGAAAGTAAAGTTTTTATACAGGATGCTTACTGTATCCAAACTATTTATTCACTCTCTTCCCTTTGAATTTTTTTGTGTTGTTTTTTTTTTTTTTTGAGTTCTGGAGAAGAGTTTAAAAAAGCAGAAGATTATTTTTAATTTTCATACAAAAATTAATAAACCTCTGTGAGATTTGTGTCATTTCTTTTTGAATTCACTACATAGGTAAGACATGTTCAGCTTAATTGGTTCTTGCAATGAATTCCCAGTAAAATCTTCAGGAACAAATTTTGTTTAGCACCAACTTCTATGCATGAGTGTTGTGATTCTGTTAAGTTAATGAAATAAAAACCAAAGGCCAGATTCCCACCTGAACTAATAAAGAATCAGCCTCTCACCGTATTTTTCCACTGGGGAACCAATCCTTTAAAAGGGAGGTGAAATCTGAGGTCCTCATAAAATTTGTGGTTGTTTAAAAATCTTGCATGTGCCAAGTTAAAGGTGTTAGCCCTAGTGTCTTGGTGAAATTCCAAATTAAATATTTATGTTCTGTGTACCTGAGATCTCTGCTAATTTCATTTAAATATAATTTCTTTCCCTAAGGGCACCCATCCAGTATAGTTGCTGTATTTCACTGGTGCTTTCATGCTTCGTGATGGTAGTCTAAACTTTTGCGAACATACAAAATATGTAAGTACAGTGCTTTTAAAGGAATTAAGAAATTTCTGTCTCCTTTGGCAAGTTCTTTGCATCCAGTTAAACTGTTGCATAAAGGAACAAAGAGGAGTCAAAAAGGAGATAAGAACTGTGATGATATTTCAAGGAGGAGCGGCTATCTATATGGCCTCCCTGGAAGTACTACCACCATTGTGGACAGTGGCAGCAGGACAGAACCATTCATTAAGATTTCTTGGGAAAAAATACTAAGATTCAGGCTACAACCCAGCTAGCTGACAGGAATTAACATCATTATGAAATGTGGGATTTTTGCCACATCCTGCCGGACAAGTGGGGAGGGTGCCCAGTGGCAGGTTTTGCCAGGCACGGGGACCATACAGGTTGGGAGGTACGGGAGAAAATGTAGCGTGCTACGTTTCCACTGACGTGTAGGTTTTGTCATATTGCCCCAGAGACCAATGGTCAGTTTAAGCGCCGGTGGATGAACATTTCCACCATGTTTTTAGACTCCCAGATCAAGCACTGGAAGCCTGCAGCTGCACTGCAGGCAATGAGCAATGGGGCTGGGAGAGAGCAGTTTCACATCCTGATCCAAGCTCCAGCAGCAGCTCTTGGCAACGTCATCAGATGGGTTATTTAGGTACCTACCCTTGGGTTTACCGCCTTTAAAATAAATGTAATAATACTTACCTTCCTTCACAAAGAACACTATGAAGCCTAGTACTAACTGCCCATGGCATTGTGGTTATTTCTGTGTTAATTCAGTGGTGCTGATTTACTGAACTAAAACTGTTTTCATCTCATTTCAAACTGGAAATGACTCAGATATGGAACTCTGGTATGAAAACCAGTACATGCAAGTCTTCCTATGTGTGGGAATAATGATTTTCAATTGTGGTTGCAGTTGGGACTTTCTGAGCAGTGATAGTAAAGTATATATGTATATCTTATTTCAGAATCGTTCCTCTAGGCTAACCAGGGCAAATACTGAGATGCTTTATCTGTTCAAAGCACATACCTAAACAGCCTGGATCGTTCACTCCTGGCCTTATGTGGAGAACCCTTGCTCCCAAACGCCCCAGCTGGTGAACATAAATGGACTTCCAAAGGGGGGTGGAGAGATATGGGAAGATGATCAGAGCAAAGAAAGATGAAGGCAATTAATATATTTTTGCTCCAAAGCTCAAAACTGTTCTCAGCTTCCCCAGTTTTTCTACAGGTCACACAGAAGCAGTCAATAAAAAGCTGTCATAACTGGTTACCTCCTTGTTTTCTTTTTACGTTGAAGAAAATCTGCTAAAATGCTGACAATGAAGTCAATGTCTTAACTTCAGATTTACACCTGTTTATCTATGAGGAAAGTTTTTATGCTGCTCACACGATTCAGTCATCTGAGCAGGAAGGTATATAGTAAATATAGACATACACTTTATAAAAATAACCTAGCTGTTTTCATAATGAGAAACTCATTGGGGGAATGTTTCCTTTCTATATAGCAACATAGTGCTGGCTTATCATGGCTCAATCCAAAACAGAGGGCAATGACACAAATAAAAATAATACTTGTTAAACTGAAAAGCCAGTTGCTAATTATACAGTAACTGTCTGGAATATGGAGTTTTATTATTTTGAATTATGTTTGGTAATATAAATATATATGAGTTTGCCAATATATCTGGAAATTAATCTCAATAAATTAATCGTTTTGAATGGGAAGAGACTTCAAAATTCATTTAGATGAAAATGTGCAGAAATACAATTCATTCAGGAATATGATTTAATCAAAATATTACAATTTTGTATTTCTCTGTATTTTAGATGTCATTTTTTCAAATTATCTAGCACAGAAGCAGAGTCTCTGTAATACTCACAGGCTATTGTCTACACTGTCCTACAAATACGGACACGAGTAGGAAAGACAAAGACCTCAGTGCTTCCTATCCCCTGCTTTGAATTTCTGAGCATGCTGATGTGGCTCATCTGCAACACACAGCAATGTGGTCTCAGTGGTCTAGACACAGCCCAAGAAAGGGGATTGGAGGGAAGGAGGGATCTAGGATCCAAAAATGAAAAGCAGCTAAAATGAGAAAAAAATGAGAAAGATCCCTTTCGTAATAAATGGGGTTTTTTGCAGTTGATTAAAAGTTTGATTTGAAATAGTCATAATTATTTTCTTTACATGTTAATGGTTTTTCTCTGCACTGACCATTATATGCAATGTTTGTAAGGTATACAGCTGAAATGTGATGCAGGCCCTACCACGCTTTAAGAAGCAAAAGATTCTTCAGGAGAGTGTTATTGCATGTAATTTGTGGATTTGTGCCAGGAACTGTGGAAACTTTAGAACAGCGCCTTTTGCCTTCATGTGTTATTTCCGCTGCCTAGAAGAACACAACTCATAGTAATTCTAAAAAGGGCAACAGGGATAATTGGGTTCCTGCTGCTACACATGTTTATCAGTGCGCTACTGCCAGATGTAGGACATATGCTACAAATGGTCTTCCTATCCCCAAAAGGAAAAAAAAACCACCCAAACCAAAACCCCTCAGCTCTCCCCACCTCCTTGCAGACGTATTAGTAAAGCACTGGGACTAAAGCCAGGAAGGTTTCTTTAGCTTTGATACCCAGACCTCTTAGATTAATGCTTTTATTCAACTAATGGTTGCAGAGGAGGGATTGTCTTAATTTTGAACATGGAATAAAAAGTCATAGCTTCGCATGAGAAATTTAGAGACGGTGTGTGGTGTTTAGATGTGTACGTAAAAGTTTATACAGCTCATGCTTTGAATGTGAAGATTGGATTATGGCTCAAATTTCAGTATTAGATACGTTTTACATTGGGAGGTATTGTTTGACTGGATGCTTTTGCTCAACATGCAAAAAACAAAGCTTAATTTTGACTTTGCTCAAAATGAAAAATTTGAAAAGAGAAAAAATCATGTTTAATTCACAATTTTATAAGTAAAGAATTTCACAGGACTCAAATGAAAAAGAAAAGGCTCATTTTTTTAAAAACTGTATTTCAGGAAACTTTCAAATTACTTTTAAGTTTTAAGTTATTAAAAATGAGTGAAATGTTTCAATTCCTTTAAAAAAATTTACATTTAGGAATGACTGTCTTTAAGTAAGTCACTGAGCTGGAACCCAGAATCTCTGTCTGCCAATCCAGCTACACTTTAATTTTATTGTGCCACTCTACCAAAGTCATTTAATCTTACTATGTGCCTTTTTTCTTCATCTGCAGAAGCAAAAATCCTGTTGTGCTGTGCAGTTAGTGAAGTAGTCCAATACTATGTCAAGACTTTCACAACAGATACAAAACACACGGTGGGAAACAGGAAACTGACAACTTCATGTATGTGGAATAGCATGAGCCCTGCTAGGTTTCGCCCTGTTAACAGACTGTACCCAGTACTCAACCATCATCTGAAAAAACAGTGGATAATAGTAATTTGTTTAGTATAGGTCTCTGAACAGCCTCAGGGATGAAGCTAAACTTGTATGGCAAACAAAAATTACATGCCAGGCATAGAAATACTTGCAGTCTGTGGAATAAATTGGACTGAGGAGTGATATGTAGGTAAAAGCTGAGGCAAAAGTACTCAATGGTGATTAGCAAGTAAAAGATGAGTGTTCTGAAAAAATATGAACAACTAAAAAGAAATGTAAGTGGGAAAGCTAATGCTGTAATAAAATGGAGCAGCTGGAGGTCAGGAGACAGTGGGAGATAGACCCTGCATCGCTCCAGGGCAGTGGGATAATACAACAAGAAATGTTGCTTCATTTTTTGTTTCATTATTATTAGCCACTAGATGACATTCTGGATAGACGGTTTGTGATTCAAGTGCACTGAGATATTATTTTTGTTAACACAAATGTTAGACAAAATGATGTTTTGAAAATGCCAAGCCAGTTTAAAATGGCACATACTGTATGGACACAATTTATCTCTCAAAATGCATGCAATTTGCAAATATGGATCTGATTCATATATATGTATCAAGGGGCCAATAAGGTTTTCTTTAAAGACCAAATGAAGCATATTTATGTTTTTATACGGTGCAGTATCTGTACAATAAGGGATTTATGTTCACTTTACATTTAATATTTTAGAATACCGTCTTTAAAACAACGTAAAGCATTTGTTGTCTAAGTAAAGAATAACAGGTACCTTCACCACTCTGAGGTGAATGTCACCTCAAGGAACGGAAATGTTTATCAAATGAAACTGAGGAAAAAAAAAAGTTGAAAACCCAAAAAGCAACAGTTTCCCACAAAAGCCTATTTTGCTGCTGATTGCATATCCATTCTTTTTAATGTAAGAAAGAGTCTTGGGAAAGTGCTTTTTAAAGCTCTGAAGTCATAGAATTAATTTGACTATAAAGGGAAAATAATTTTGCATCAGGAACGTTCCCCTTTAATTTTCCTTCTGCCAAGTCTCATGACCGGAGCTATACGGAGACCCTGTCAACGGCTTGAACTGTGTCCAGAAGCTGCTAGGAAGTGAGTGCTGTTCCTGGAAAAATTATATATCCTGCAGGTAATACCACTCACCAAGCAGAAAAAGTGCACCTGGCACAAAGTATTGGCTTCTTTTCTTTTGGGCAAACAAAGTGCCTGAATGAACATCCTGGTTTGTTATAGGTATTTCAGCATGTGAGTTCTAGCAGTTGGTTGGAAATCAAGAGGAGAGAGGCACGCAGGTGCTTCAGAAAACCCATCCCAGGGCCTTCTAGGTCTTCAAAAACATGACATGAAGTCACATCACTGTAGCATTAAGATAAAATGTCAGAGGCATGTTACAAATTTAGAATTAGTTCAGACAAAGTTATTGGCTGTAATTTGTCATTATTGTGCATGGGCAGTGGTCCTTGTGTTATGCTCAAGATTCTTCTCCTCATGCTTGGTATCTTTTCTCCATGTTGTCAGAATTACTCACATTCAGATTATGATGTTGTATTTGTTGGGTTGTTTCCCTGGTGCCCCTCTCTGGATTATGTATTCCTTTGTAGACAAGTCTCATTATTTCTGTAAGAAAAAAAGAAAAAGAAAGAAGCTGAGGCACAGCAACTGAGACCTGTATGTAATCTGCATCTAAACTGGAAACTAAACTTAAACTTTGGATTTCTAGTCTGTTATTTTGAGGCCAATGGGGCCATTCTCATTGCTTTTCCAGGAAGATTAGATAAGACACCCTCAAAAGAAAAGCAAAGGCACTCTGTGGGTCTGCTGAAGATAAGACAAGGCAAAATGCTCTGTATGTAGGTAGCAGTACACTTTTGTTCTATCCAAAATCATTAGTAGTAAGAGAGTATATGCGTTATTAGCAGTGATAAAAATTCTTTGAAGAAGGAGCATGTCACTTTGCACAAATGCCCCAAAGTTTCAATGCATAGCAGATTATTTGAGCCTCTTTCATTCTGGGAAACTTTACATCAAGAAGCTTAGGAAAGGAGCTGGTTAGGTCAGGAAAACAAACCCAAGTATAAAGATTGATTTGTTTTTCACCAAGTGGCGAATTGTGCATTTCATTATACGCTACTAGTTAAAAGATCTTTCTACTGGCTGGCAGTAGAACCTGCAAGTACTTTTTCTCATCAGCGTATTTAGTATGATATGAATTTTTTGCTATTTTTTGTCTATACAAAAACTGTGACCATCTTGACACAAAGCATCAAATGCTGGTTTTGGAAGAAAAAGATTGTATTTCTTGTGAGTTTGAGTAAAATTTTTTTAGAAGAGTATAAGCAGAAAATTCTGTTTGAAGTGAACTCTATTTTGAGAACAGGATATACCATTTAAGACCAAGAAATACTGTGCAGCTTTCTCCTTGGAACATGTCATAATTTCCATATCCATGCTTTGAGTCTTAAAAGAAATGGCTAGTAAGTACATTTACTATTCTACATTTGGGTTAATTGTAGAGCAGTGCTTCGATTTTTGATCCCTAATGTTCTATCGGTGATGCCTTTTCAACTGCCCAGAAAGGACCACCCTGCCTAAAATGCAAGACAGTTGCTGGAATCCACATTAGTTACCTCCTCTTGCTCCCTCTGAGCAGAGTTGCCAGCTGAGCAGGACTGTGATGAATTCTTATGTGTTTTGTAGTGTGAACTGCCATCAATTAGGAACTAAGCTGAGACCATCAAACTCATTTTAATTAGAACCTGTGATTGGATTTATGCCAAGATCCCAAACGTAAAAAACTGGTACAGAGATTTACCATCTTTTCCAAGTGAAAATTTTAATTCTAGTCAACTCCCCTTCCTCAGTATTGCATTTCCTTTCTTAGTGTGAGTGTGTGCATGTGTATGAGGTTAAACTTTTATTTTCCTCGGTGGGTAGTGGAGATGTTCATACACAAACTCCTGGACTGAAAGCATCCCATTATTCCATTCCATTTATACTGGCAGGCAGACAAGCAATTTTATGTCTCACATTCTCATTCTATATATTTCATTTCTAATGAGATTCAGGGATGCTCCATTCCCAAGGCACATTATCTTCCATTATTACCACAATACAATATAATGTATAAAATAATAATAGAGAATAATAATAACAACTAATGTGTAATCATCGAGCTCATTCTGTCTTGAATCTCTTGTAGCCAAGTCTGACAATTGTATCCTAGTAATAGGAAGACCTAACCTCTGGATGTTTCAGCTTGGAAAGATAATTTCTTATTAGATTATTATTATTATTATTATTATTATTATTATTATTATTATCTTCTTAACCTTCACAATCTGTAATTTGAAATTCATGCTTAGAGTTCAGTTAGCCATAACCAGTTGTCTGAAATGCAAAATGGTTTCCCGTATGGCTAGAAAAATATGCAAATACACTTTTCCTGACGCTGACTATGTCTGTGCATTGCATGCATTTGTATGTATAGAAAATTCCATACATAATGTTCTCCAGAATAGTCTTCATATTGAATAGCTTTGAGATCAGTGAACCTTATAAACAGAATGATAGCTGAGGGATAGTTTTAGAGTTCACACACAAAAAATCTATAGGATCCTATGTAAATAGCTGGAGGCTAGAGGAATTAGACAGAGAAAAATTGTGTCCGCTCAGGGAATAGACAATTCAGACCATGTTGTTGACCCATTGAGTCACTTATGGTAGTACTGAGACAGAAGCCAGGGGACTTTAGTTCAATCCTCAATTAGGTCATCCAATCAAAATGTATTTAGGAATATATCTGAACAGACGAGTTGCAGGATGTCTCAACTCCTGCCCTTTCTGTATCCCATGACTAAATCTCAGTCAACTACATCAGGAACACAATAAAGATGAGACTGCTGCTACACCAGCAGCTTGTGGTTGCACTAAAAACATCACTTAGGTATAAATATACATTCATATTTATGTCATGTTTCAGGAGCCTTTGTTGAGATTTAGATGTATTTACAACTCAATGAGTATAAGGACTTATTGAAACAGTATTATACACATTATTCCTTTCTTCATGGCTTAACTTTTTGTTGATCTTCAGGCCAGGCTCCAATTTTAAAAATATTTTAGGGAAGAGGTTCCAAAGTTAGACGTCATGACCTGGGCAAGCCAAATCCTGAAAAACAATAATAATAATAATAATAATAATTGAATAACAATAATAATTCTCAATGACATTTCAAGGAGATTCAGGGGGGTTTGTGACATTGAAAACATTTCAAGATAACTAACAATCTTTATACAGTTCAGAAACACTTTTAAAATCTTAATTGAATTCTGTCTTGTGAAAAATCCAGTATTTGAACAAGTAATTTTTTATCCATTACTTGCATAATCTGATAACCTGGTAGGTCCAGGTTCTTGGAAAAGCAAATCACTTTACAGGTACAAAATGTCCAGTGCAACAATGAAGAAGGGAGAGCTTGGATTTCAGAATTCTCTTTTGGGCTTGTGTTTAGAAATAAGCCAAAAAATGAGACATCTCATTTCCTAAAGTGTTTCCAGTTATTGCCATCATGATTCCTATGGATATTATGAGTTCCTTTTCTAGGGCCTTGTAACCTTTGGGTATGACCACTTACCTTGAAGTACACTGTGATAGCTGCTTAGGAACAGTAATTCACCTGCAGTTTCCATGATTTAAAATAATGCTTACAGAGGGTTTCATTTCCTTGTGTTTCCCTTCATATTACGATCATAATTTTTGGTCATCAGATGAAACCAAATAACAACTCAAATGGGCATTGAGTAGTCACAGATAAAAAAGTTAATAACTTGCTTTACTAAAATAACACCATTTTCTTCCTGAATCAAATGTGCTGTGCACAGTCTGTTGGTTTTTAATTAGATGTGTACTTACAGAAAAGTTTTCAATTATAGTAAAAAAGGTAAAACTCTCATATGTCTGCACATAAGCATCTGATAGGAGGTGTAAATAAGACAGTAGACTAGGTGGACTGCGGTTCTCACCAAGGATTAGCCATCCCTTATGTGGCAAATTTGCAGAGGGAAAGAATAACTAACTGGAAGCCTCATCATCCAACTTCTATCTATACTGATTCTTTTAGACAAAATTTTAGAACAATGCAGAGCAAAAGGCTTTCGGGCAAAGCACACTTCTCTGAAGAGCAAATCCTCTTACTGTTGCAGCCTATATTCAGCGGAAGCATTTTTCCCCACTTCAGCTTGTGAATCTTCAGTGGAGTCAAGGAAATAACATGATGTTCAGCAGACTCCAGTCAACTAAGATTACATTCTTTGTACCATGAGAGTAAGGGAAAAAAACACATTTGTTGAGACCAAAGGGCGCACAGAGGCAGCCCCTGAGTAATTCAAACATAAACAGGAAAGAAACTTGATAGAAAAGCCTCGCGCTGGTCCATGTCAAGGCTAACTACCGCCGCTTTTTTCATGCAAAGTTCTGAATTAATAAGGTAGAAGAAATAGGGGATAGAGAGTGTGCACTTCTCTTCAAGGGCACAGCTTCACCTTTAAAATCCTTTGCTTGCTTTTGAATTTAGAAGAATCTATAAGAACTGTTTCACAAAAATGTGTTGGTTGAAACACACTGCCAAGAAAAAGCAATTCTGATTTTATTGACGTTAGAATAAAACTGTTGTTAGGTAGGATTTCACAGTTGTTGTGGCCTTATATTTCTTTAGTCAGAAACAGTGGCAGATTTGTTTTTACAGTAGGTCAATCTTATTTGTCTAGCATTATGCAACTAAGCAGTCAATTTGTTTTCTCCTATAAATATCAGTACTTTTGAAGTGCATTTTATTCATTTAGCATTAAGACATGGTGAATGTAATAATTATTTAAATAAAATGACAGCTGTAGGATTTAAATGGATAAGGTAAAAGATGTTCCATTGTTCAAGATAATTGTGGATATAAAACAATCTTCCTCTTCAGAAGTTTTGGCACAACCCTGAAAATCCTGCTGCAGGATTAGGATCCTAAGTCCCTAACCTTGCAAATAGTCCATCTGGAGGCAGTGGACTAGGCACTTGGGTGGTGGCTTCCAAAAGGGAAGAACGGGAAATAGGAAAAGATTTAAAAAATAATAAAAAAAAATAATAATAATAACAAAAAACCCCATACAAAAACTCTTTTAGTAAACTAAAATTCCCAAAGTCGAATCAGTGGCAGAATGCCACTGATTTAACAGAAGATGAAAGGAAGAAAGACTTCCAACTGTTGCAATTTTTTCTGGTATTTTTAGAAATGGAAGTCCTCCATTTCCATTTGATGTGTTAGAGGGCATTGTCACTGGAGTGAAAAATGATGAAGCTGGCTGAGCAAATGGCCAAGCTCCTTTCCCCCCGAGATTTTTCACAAAATGGAGACAAAATTCATGTTCCATACCAAACAGCTTTCTCATGAGTGAAGTCCAAAATAAGCTGTTTCTAATAAGTCTATTCCTGTAGTACTCTAAAATGGGTATGTGTGTGTGTGTGCATGCGTGCACACACACGTTAACTCTGAAAAAAACTCAAAACTGATAGACCATTGATAACCATTATCTGTTTAATTTTTCCTTGAACTTAATGCCAAACAAGTAAGGGTTCATGTTTTCCAAATACAACTTTGATGTTTTATTCATCACTTCTGTCAAAGTGAAATGTTTGAAAACCAGAAACCAGAAAGTTGCAATAACTTTCTATAACATGTGTGGTATCGCTTTCTGCTGTTTGTAGTCAAAGACATGCATTGTTTACTAATGGCTTGAGATAGCTATAAGCTGATTTTGTGTGTGCAGCCTTGCACACCCTACGTATCTGTGGTCAGTGCCAAGCGTTAAGTGTTCTCAGAGTTCAAAAATATCTGTAGCTTGGATGTGTTGCTCAAGTGACATCATTCAAGCAATTTTAGCACATTTTATGGAAGCAATATGAATACCACATTTTAAATTTGCCCAGGCCTTCTTGTCGTTTTTATGTCAAGAGCTGGAAAATACTCAAAATTAGATCCTTTAGTTTCAGTCCTGCTTACTCTTCTGCATGCATGGAAAAATGTGGTTACTCTACAAACTACTTTTTAGTGTGTGCACAAGTTTGTGTTCTCAAGGCCAAGAGCATTTGATACTTCCAGGCAGATTAAGAGCAGTTCTAACAGCATAAATGCAGGACACAGTATGAAGGCAAAGACAAATCTACTGTTTCGCTGAAGGCCATTAAAAACTGTGATTTTTGGCAAACCTATCCATTACTGTGTTAAACTATAACAGAGAGACGTTCAGAGGGGAAACAGTATCCCCTTTGTTGAGCCAGAAAAAAAAGATCCTGTTTCCAAGCTGCCCTTATAAATTCTTACTGAACCCTTTCAAGTAGCTTGCCAACACATTAGGCAGTTTTAGGAGAACACGGGGGTGCAGATTAATTCTTAATAAATTGATTGATATCCCTACAAGTAAGCAAGCAAGATGTGTGCTCAAATGCCATTTAGGTCCTGTGTATCTGACAGTTTCTTCTATAAATTATGGTTTAATTCTTTAAAAGACCAGTGTGTCATCTGTATTAAAAGTCTTCAAGTGCTTACAGTTGTTTCACATTATAGCTTATTGTATTACAGTTCTCGTATATTCTTTCTATAAGTAATCTTGTGGGAGCCAAAGAAATAGGAGCCCTTCAGAATGCAGCGGCAATGACTTTTCCACGTTTCCGTTCTGCACTCTGGTAATGGGGGAGCAATTTGAAGAAACTAATGGAAGCTTCCTAGGCATCTAGGTTTCTTAAAATTTGGTTCAATTTTCAATATTTTTTGATTTTCATTTTAAAAAGGGATCTGGGGGAGGTTGGTGACTCCTCACAGGCAGTATATATTCACTGTGTGTTTGAGTTGAAAAAGACTGAAAAAAGTCTTTAGTAAAGTAAGTCGTCACGGAAGAACAGAGGTGTATAACACATACATTTCCTTGCACAACTTGGACCAAATACAATCATTGATAATGGATATATTTTGGACAGGCACTGACAGAGCTCCTTTTTTTTCACTCCCCTCCATGTTCACGTGAACCCTAAAAAGGCATGAGTGCATTGCCCAGGCCCTTCTTCAAGTACTTACGGACAGGCAGCACAAAGAGGCTACCTGGTTTGCTCAGCTCATCGGTCGGATTACTCCCAACACCCCGATCAGGGCTTCGGTCCCATGTTATCTCCTACGGGTGGCATTAGTTTGGAGGCACAGGCAGCCTGCCGTCCCTGTCCTGACGGGGAGTTTGCCAGAGGGCCACCACTGTTCTGCACTTGACAAGGACCCTCCAGCACCCTGTGTGCTGCTGCTGCTACCAATCCTACCCATTCCACCCTGCACCAGTCTGGTCGGAGAGCTGTCCATGGCAAAATGGACTCCCAACAATTCTGGCATATAATTTCTGGAGAATGAGTTGTATGTATCAGCAAACATTAACTCCCCAAAATGTAAAACTCAGTTTCAGTTGATCTGGTTGGGTCTGGATGGCGGTGGTGACTGACCGGCACCCCCAAAGAGACTGAAAATTATCAGACAGAGAAAAGAAGGGATGAAAAACTACTTCAGGGGTAAAATTATGCTACAGGTAAAAACGTATTATCATATGCATTTCCAATGGAAAAGTGTGAAGAAATTATATTTAAACATGAATAGCAATAATTTAATTCCTTTGAAAGTTGTCCATGTATTTGTCACAGATGTTTGATTAGGAACTCTAAGGAAAATGTTATTTTATTTGTTTCAGCCATGCTTTTCCTAGGAATAAGTGTATTTTTCTACAGCAAACATGACATGATGAGTCACTGAATTTTGACTGGGCAGGTGGTTGGTTTTTATATTCAAGGTGATCTTTTCCCAGTTGTCAACCTATAATTTTTCATACACATGGAACAGATGAATGATCAAATGAAAGCCTTGTATTTCTTGTTTTCTAAACTGAGTCTATGCATATACACATTTAAAGATACAGTTAATTTAAAGATAAATATCCTGTAGGCACCATTAGAAACCATATTAGAAACAGTATTTTCTTAGAAAATGAAACTACCGTACATTAAAAATGAGACCAAAGATTACACTAAACATTTTGTGGTGGGTTGACCCTGTCTGGACACCAGGTGCCCACCAAAGCCACTTTATCACTCCCCTCCTCAGCTGGACAGGGGAAAGAAAATGTAATGAAAGGCTCGTGGGTCAAAATAAGGACAGGGAGATCACTCAGCAATTACCGTCACGGGCAAAACAGACTTGACTCAGGGAAAATAATTTAATTTATTGCCAATCAAATCAGTAGGATAATAAGAAATAAATACTAAGTCTTAAAACACCTTCCCCCCACCCCTCCCTTCTTCCCTGGCTCAACTTCACTCCCGAATTCTCTACCTCCTCCCCCGCCGCAGCACAGGGGGATGGCGAATGGGGGTTGCGGTCAGTTCATCACATGTTGTCTCTGCCGCTCCTTCCTCCTCAGGGGGAGGACTCCTCACACTCTTCCCCTGCTCCAGAGTGACTCCTTCCCACATGCTACAGTTCTCCACGAACTGCTCCAATGTGGGTCCCCCATGGGGTCACAGCCTCCTTCAGGCATCCACCTGCTCTGGCGTGGGGTCCTCCACAAGCTGCAGGTGGATATCTGCTGCACTGTGGACCTCCATGGGCTGCAGGTGGATATCTGCTCCACTGTGGACCTCCATGGGCTGTAGGGGGACAGCCTGCCTCACCATGCTTTTCACCACGAGCTGCAGGGGAATCTCTGCTCTGGCGCCTGGAGCACCTCCTCCCCCTCCTTCTTCACTGACCTTGGTGTCTGCAGGGCTGTTTCTCTCACATAGTCTCACTCCTCTCTCCGGCTGCAAATGCTGTTGTGCAGCAACTTTTCTTCCTTCTTAAATATGTTATCCCAGAGGTGCTACCACCGTCGCTGATTGGCTCGGCCTTGGCCAGCAGCAGGTCCGTCTTGGAGCCGTCTGGCATTGGGTCTATCGGACATAGGGGAAGCTTCCAACAGCTTCCCACAGAAACCACCTCTGTAGTCCCCCGCTACCAAAACTTTACCATGCAAATCCAATCACATTTCTTAATTTTTTTTTTACCATATTTTTATATCATCCAGTTTCTGTCCTTTAATTTTCTGTGCATAACTATTTTCACGGTTAATTTTCATTCTTTCATGTTACTTTTTGGAAACATGGGATGCACTTGTAATTTCCAGTTTCCGAGGAAATGCCAATTGCTTAGGTTAACAGGTACTTCTCTTGTGAAAATGAGGTTTCTGAAAAACATTTCCTAGCTATTTGGGATGAGAGAGTGTAAATTGTTCTACATTGGCTAAGTGTATACATTTGACACTAAGTTAGACACACCCAGAATTGCTTCATTTATCCTTCTCTGCTAATTTTGCTTCTAAGCCAAATCTGAAACCTGTATGTAAACAAAGAAATAGTAGACTGTCCAGGGATGCCAGTGATTAGCACCCACATATGTGTGCCTGAATTCACATCTGAGTTTTATTTTGCAGCTTACCTGGTCAATAAGGTGCTGGAATAATGGCAAAGGCAAAGTAGAAGTGTTACATCCCAGCTTCATCTGAGTGTGTAGCGACAAGTTTCTGGAAACCTGAGACCATATCTGATATCTTAATGTACTCTAGCATCTGAAATAAGCTCCTTATTTCTTCGGAGAGAAGAAGTGAGCTTCTGAAAAACATGATACTCAAGTCTTGAAAATAACTGACATGAGTTGGCAGAGAAAGGCTGTTACTGACCAGAAGGACATTAAGCATTTCCTTTATTAAAACAAATCTTTGAAAATATCTTACAAATAAGATTCTGCATAAAAGCATTAATGCTGTTATAATATACTAACACTTCACTGGATGTTTTGAATCATTTCTTATGAATCTATACTGTTAGAACTACTAACATTGCTCTCAAATATTCTGAAATTATCCCTTTTGCTCAGTAGATAACACTTATTCTTGCATGTGTACACTTTTTCTGTTTCCTTTAGTTTTTTAACCTTTCTGCAGATAAAAATCTGTTGCGGCACCCAGATAATCATACCTCATATATTCACATACAGTATTCATGTACACTGTAAGAACACTGCGCTCGCGTCTAGCCAACTCAAAACCACGAGGGTTGTGGCACCATATTGATCTTTTCTAGCCTGTTAAAATGTACTAGCCTGTTGAAATATGTCTTTCTTATATATAGAATCCAAATAGTTTATATATGAATGATTTTTTTTTCCATTTTCTTAATAGGACCATATAATAAAGATGAGGTACCATAGGCGCTACTTTATTGTCTTGTTAGAATGCAGTACATTGATCCCAACTGCTAAATCATTTTTATGGTACGTTAACAATATCATGACATCAGGAAACATATCTTTCAGCTTGAGGGACCTTCTTCTAAACTAAATACATCCCACAAGTACACTGAAAACAAAGCATAGCAGTCTATTCTATAGTAGACTAAGATAGGCCATTTTCGATCTTAAAGTGTTTGCTCAAATCACTCTTTGCTCAGACCTGGGATGACTTTTAAAGTTTTGAAGGTTTGAAAATATCTGAGGTTTTATTTAAGCTTTGTGTTACTCCCTTAGCTTAAAAATGAGTTTGTTTTTTTTTTCTTTTGACGGAATGCATTGGTTTATTTAATCAGATATTGATGAAAAGAACATCCATTCTGAAGTAAATTTGCTACCACTTATTGCTATCTGATATCACTGTGAAGAATAGGAAGATTAAGAGAGCAATGGATGGTTTGGCCTTCCTGTATTTCAAAAAGTGTGTATCATTCTCTTAATCAGACCATCGGTATGGGGAAAAAAGTATTGCACTAACTACGTTTTGACTGTATCACAAATACTCAGTAGCAAACATCATTTCTCAAGCAGGAAAGTCGAGCATCTGATTCAGATGACAGATTTGCAGCAGCCTTCACTTCATATTGGGAAAGGTTTTCTACTTAGCATGTGCACATGTATCTACCTTTCAAAGAATGAGCCTTGCTCTGTTTATCTTCCTTTTTCCTTTATTCATAAAATTCCTTCCACTGTTTGTTAACAGTGACAGTTTCCCTCTATTTCAGAAATCAAAGCAGTAAGTACTGAAACAGCAAACATTTACAGCCTTCATTATTACCTCCAGCCTTCTTTTGATATGCAGTCTCTGTTCCCAAATTTGCAGATGAATGTGAAATTGGCTGGGATAGGGAAGGCTGAAGGAAATAATCTGAATGTAGTTTTAATATGTTCTTTTATGCTGTATTAAATTAGAGCTGATACCACCTTTGTAAAAGCAAAATGAATCCTAAGAAATCTGAGCCAGGGAACCTAATCCAAATTTTTTTTCTAAGAAAAACATCAGGCGTCTGCTCAGAAAGAACATAGTGCCTGCAAATATACAAATTTATCTTCCATTTCCAACAGAGCTTGTCATCAAAAACTTACCCCCTCCTTTTATCTAACAGAAATACTTGTGCAAGTTCTGTAGTTGTTATTAACTATCAAAGTTTATATGAACCAATGCCATTAAGTAAAGCCTGAGGATCTTCCACTTTTAACTTACTATTTTTCTAGGGAGAAAAAGGTCTCCTTCACTCTTCAAATAACTTCATTATTAGGAGGATGAATACTAATTTCTTAGCTGTTTCTTATTCTCTAGGGATAACCTGGCACCTGTGCAAAAGAAAGTAAGTGAAATGATTGTGTTTCCAACTTGTTTTCCCAGACCCCTGGTTCTCCACGTCTCTTCTCATGTGTTTGATGGGGAAGTGTAGTGGTCATCCCATTGAATTAGACTCAAAGACTAACTTTTCAGTGGTGATTATGGCGTAATAAATTAGGTGATTATGACGTGATAAATCAGACAGAAAATAGTCTGATCAGTAGTTAATAATTCATTAGATACAATTATTTAGATACAATTATTTTTGTTTGTTTCTTTCTGTTCTCTGAGGTAAAAAAAACAATGACACTATTAAGGTAGCACTCGAAGAAATGAAGACTATATGCATGCCAATACATATGAAGGCAAATATATATGATATCTGTATGACTCATTGCCTTACTATCCTACCCAGGAGTATATACAATGGCAAAACATCCTTGCTGAGGAAAATACAAAGTATATATATTTTAGCAACTGGCTTTTGACACAGTTTTTAAAGGGATTTCGTAGTAATGTCTGGGCTTTTTTAAAATCTTAGTAACTGTGATAGAGCATTATTAATGGCTTTCCTCAAGTGTTTATCTAGTGTGGTTGTAAAACACTGAAAAAATAAAATATATACTACCTGCCTAAAAGAGTAAGGGGTGTGCTTGTCTCATCCCATGCACAACCTCCCCTCTCCCATGTAAATGCATACACATATGCACACATCTTCTATTCCTCTCTCTTTCTTTTAACAGCTTCTACATGAAAAATGAATTCTGTGTTGTCAACCTTTTTAATTTACTGAGGGCTAGGTTTCATTCTTTGTACCTAACTGTGGGAATGAAGTGATTGGCACTTAATCACTCCTGGAGATGTTGTCCCCAAAGAGACACTCCTCTTGTACTGGCAGGAAATGGTTTACTGTATCTTCTTCTACATGCATCCTCCTCTTCAGTAACTTTGAGCATGCACAGCTCAGAAAGATGGTGAGGCAAGCAAAGTTTCATTTCTCTGTTTCATGGGATAAGTGTTACATAGATAGTTATGGTTGCTCATCTACATATTCAGCCTGGAAGAAGGAGGGTATCTTACAAGTGAACGCAAATCTGATCCAGAACAAAGGAAGCTTGGGCAAAACTGCATGTAAATTTTTCAAGGGCCCCTGAGCAGACTCTGAAAAGGGGTTCATTTTACATTCCCATCAGACTCTGAGGCTCCCCAGAGGACTGACATTTATGTGTTGTTTCTGTGTTACTTTGGTGTTGACCATCCATCTGCTGGGAATATAACTGAGGCAGGCATTTGATTTCCTGTCAGCTACAAGATATCAATCAGATAGCAATCAAATGTTGTTGCTATCTGAGCCACCCTTTTGGTACAGATTAACACTATCAGCCCTCTGCACAGTGCTACTTGGTCTTCCCCACCGTCCTCAGTCGCTTTATGGAAAGTTTTTGCCAAGTACAGCCTTGAGACTTCAGACAGGACTTGTGTCCTGCAAGAAATCGTTACCTTAGAGTTTCTTTATTTCTTTATCAGACATATGACCAGAGACATATATTGTACAGTGGGATCTCATTGTAATAGATGTTCTCTGCATATATAGCTGCAGTATTGAGTGGGATTTCCCTTCCCGGAAAAGAAGAATTTTAAGAGCCCAGCACTGCACTAATTGCAGTGAAAACTTTATGGGCAGCAACGAGTGGGAAAACTTATCCCCTGATTTTAAAGGTTTTTGTATTTTTAAAGTGTACATTGATATTTTTAGAATTGAGCACAGAGCCGCAGTATAACTCATCATCCAAGGCATTACATATGGAGAGAAGTAATTGATTGCTGGTTAGTTGTAGCTGTGACTTGGGTTTCGATTAGAATAATAACTTAAAAACTCTAACAGAAAGCAGCTATTTTGCACATTGCTAAAAAGCATTTGTGTAAGTTTGGTGTGTTTAACTCATACATAATGTATACTCCTTAATGACCTGCATAGCCAAAGGATGGCACTTTAAATTGATGAGTGTGATATATTCATACGAGAACAAATTAGTTTAAGGACAGATGAAGAATAGATGTGCAGTCTAGCTAGCATGAACTGTTACAATTATAGAGATTATTACAACCACAGTCTAATACCTTCCAGACACCAGAAATCATTAAGTGTCAGTTACATAGGTCTACAAGCTAGTTTTGTCAAAAAAATATTATTGTATTACAGCAGTTTCAATTGTGCCACTGTATTTGAGATTAGAATAATATTTCTACTGAAAATATTTATTTTCACAGGTTTCTAACTTAACCTTAGAAACATACTCAAGAAGCAGCATGATAAAACATATCCCCAAGTGAAAAGGAGAGGAATACAGGGTGGTAAATTTTGTCTTGGAGCATTTTGTTTCCCATACGCAAGAAGAACGCGTTGTTTTATGTCAGTGGAAGTCAGGGTGAAACTGCTGGGCTGAGCAAAGCCTGGCCTTCAGATAAATGTGGGACTGAAAGGAGCTCATTTGCTTGAGGCCAACTTTGAAAACAAGTAATTTGGTCATATCTATTATAAGAATCTGTAAAATATTGTGATATCTAAACTCACTTCAGGCTGCACTTAGGTTTAAAGGTGAGTTTGAACCAGACCAATAAATCCTAATATCTGCAGTTTGCAGGTATACTTTGAGTTGAATATGGCTAACTTTCATGACTTGGACTAATCCCAAAATTTACACTGAAAAAAATAACCGGAAAGCAAAATTGATTAGATGTGACATTTTTTCCTGTTGCAAACACTGTGAAAGAATGACATGCCTACTTATTGGATTCTTCACTACTCTTAATCCTTCCATTTGCAGTTTCATTGGTGATAAGTTCTTCACTCACAAGGGCTTTGCTTTTTACCACCATGAGGTAAAAAAGGCAAGTGCACACGATGGTACCCCAGACTGTCATGGCAATGGTCAGGAAATAATTTTTTACCCAAAAAAGTCAATGAAAATAAGGGTCACTGGCATAATTTTTTTGTTTAGTATTTTGTTGATAATGGCATAAATTCCAGTGGGTTGGTGTTTGAAAATGAATATTTCTTCTTTATAAAAGGAGATCTGTTGAAATATAATTTCCTACATAACCCCAGACATTTTAAAAATATATATATCTCCTTTGCCCAAATCATACTTACTCTCTTACTGACATGCTGAGCAAATGCTGAGCAATGCTATGCACAGATTCATACACAGAAGCAGCCATGGTGTGGGTATGGATGGTTAAATTTCCATGTTTTGTTAAGGTCTCGTATTTATATTATGAGGCCTATGTGAAATTTTAGAAATGCCATTAGCTGGATGAGGAAGTGGTAAGGCCGTCCAGCTGTTAGGGCACTGACCTACCTCGTGGAGCTGTTGTGACAATAAATACATCAAAGAAGTTTAGAGTCAGATGCAACAATTACTTAGCCACCTAATATTTAAGCCCCGTGCTACACAATTTTAGGTACCTGCCCTCCGAATGCACCAAGGGTGCTTACAGAAATGTGGTCTGGCTTGTCTTCATATCTACAGAGGCGTGCCTTCTGCTTACCTGATATTTAGGTATCTTAGCACTTTAAAAATGAAACTCAGAATAAACAACCAGAGGGAGCCTTATTATCCCCAAATCAGCATACTCAGAGCGAGCTGGCTTGGGTCTACATGGTGAGAGACACTGAACCTAAAACGGAGAATGCTAACGCCAGTCCATCCACTGCCTTTGCCAGAGCTGGAAGGCTGCACAAGTGATGCATAGTCTCAAACTTTCTCCCTACTACTGCATCTCTTTATTCTTAACATTAAATAGTGAGAGGCACAGAAATACTCATGCACACAAGCAAGGAATAGAAAGGAGATTTAGAAAGTTAAACAATTCCTAGCTCTCATCCTGCCCTGATAAAACGTGAATCATCATCAGACTCTCATAGAATAGGGGAAATCACCCTCCTCCACCCCTCACCAGTCACTCCCACACGCTCTTTTATTAAGACATGAGAAATGAAATTCTTTTCAAGAGAAAGAGGTAAGTTAATGTGGTTTTTTTTTCAGCAAGCCAACCCTTGATATATTTATGCATGTCACCAAAATGCTATGAATTTTCACTGTAGAAGTTTCTTGGTTATAATGAGGTTTATATCTGAATTTTTTTGGTCAGCTGCTGCATCTGCTCTAGATTAGACCACATATGGAATGCAAAAAGTGAAACTAGAAGCAAGGAGGACAGCATTTTGAGGTTAAATTGACAAGGAACAGGTATTTTCTGGATATATGCATCTAAATTCTAAGTTTTCAAAAAACAGTTGACCTAGGTAGTTAGGCAGCTAACTGCTGTTTGACTGCGATGGACATTAGGCCTTGAAATTCCTCTGAAGATCTGGCTGCTAAAACTGTTTTTTCATACCAGCCATCAAATACTACACAGCAAGGAATCACATAAGTATTCCAAACAGAGGAATAACAATAAAAATGTGGTCATGCTGAAACTGATGCAATTCAAATTCAGATGGTGAGGCAAACAAAAGAAAAAGGGAACAGCAATCATGTCTTTTCTGGTCCTACGAACTTTCAGGCAAATCTTATACAAATTCTGCTTATAACAGGGTACATTATTACTCAAACCCTCAGAAACAAGGCCATACTATTCATGAATTAATAGATCCAAGGCCAGAAGCTCTGTAATTTAGATAAACTGATGCCTAAAACCAGTGTGAATTCAGAGGAAGGTAGGGTTGGTTTTTTAAAAAAAAAAGATTCCCACTGTAAAAGAACATTTAGAGTGAAACCATGAGTGATCCTTAATGAAGACTGATTTTAAAATTTTCTATATAACTCCACAGTCCACTTGTGTAATTGTAGGTCTATCATGTAGTCTGTATCTTTACTTTACATGTAAATTGCTGAAATAATCCTAAAAAATATGAAAATTTTAGCTAAAAGAGCAAATGGCAGTTACATGATAAAGAACCATGATAAGATTTCAGGAAATTTCCACAGTCTATGCCACTTACTAAGGTCTTCACCCATGCCATACTTAAAATGTATCTGTTTTTTTCTGCAGGAAGTTATTATTTGCCTCTGGTCATATAATATTTTCAATCCAGGGAGCAACTTCTTGATCCCAAGTTTGTTATACAGCTACAATCAGGTAGTTTAAGGGAAAGTATCTGAAGGTGTGACCTGTGCTGTGCACAGGTTAAACGCTCAAGAAAAGTGTCTCTTCCAGGTGCAAAGTAGATTCCACAGTGGTGGCCATGGCCAGTCATCCTAATTTCCTTGGTTCTTGATGCACAGGGCTTAATTTTGTATAGGTCCTGTTCATCCATGCAGGCTCTCACGATCGATTCATTGGAGCATACGAAGGAGGGAGGCCCCAGTTGTGAGTTGATGCTAGCAGGGGTCTTGTCTAAGGGGTCCTTTTAGTGTAGGGCCCTAGCAGAGGTCGTGCCTTCCTCCCCCCTGTTACTGTGCCTTACAATTACAAGAAGATGTGGTGATTTGGTTTTGGTATATCAGGTTATGGAGTAGGGAAAAAATGCAGCAGTGCACCACGAAAATAAGAGCCACAAACAGTATGAAAGGAAAGCATAAATTAGTTTGAAAACTAATGTGTGAACTGAGTCTTTACAATGTCTGTTAAACAAAGTTCAACACACCAGTACACGTGGCAGCTGAGTCACTACAGAACTGCATGTTCTTGTTCCTTGGGGGAGTTCTGCAGCCCGCACCCAGTTCCATGCTGCCGGAGTTTCATTGCTAATAATAGCTTTAAAATAGCCACGGCTATACTAACGCACAAAAGTGACTGAAGTAGATGTATCCCAATTATGTACTGAGTGGTGCACAAAAAGGATGGAAAATAGCAGTTTCTCCTATAGATGATGTTGGTTCTAGTGCCCTGACAGGACTATAGATTTGGCAGAAACTTTTTTTTTTTTTTAATCTGACTGTACAAAAAGCAGAAGACCAGAGTAATAAGTCACTTTTTCCACTGCTACTCTATGCTAAAGAGCAAAATCTGTATCCAAACTATCCCCAACAATGGTAGATATTAAAATGTAATGTAAGCAGTAAGCCTGGCGTTAGGCTTCCTTTTTTTTTTTTTTTTTTTTTTCTTACACATTCTGTCAATAACATATTAATGCTGTTACCAGCTATTTAGTCAGAAATTCCCCAGGAAGTCGGGAAGGTCTGTACTGTTAAGTGCTGCTTTGGTGCCATGGGATCCATGTTCAGGGGATTCCTTTGCACAATGTTGTAACCTCCTTATCTCAAGTTGACATTGCACACCACTCATCACTATCTGTGGCAGAAGCTTTATCAGCATCTCCAGCAAGAAGCACCACTCTCTAGTTGGAAAAAAATCTGTGTTTACAGTTAGAACTGTCAATCATTTTGTCCTGTATTCTCACTATTACTTACTGCCTTGCCGGCCAGTGAATAGCAAGCTTCCTGGCTTTACCAAAAAACTGATATACTCTGGAAAAAAAAGAGCAAGGAACAGTCTATAACAGTGCAGGATGTAGGGGTTTTATTTCAAAAAACTAGTTCATAAAAGGAATCTACCAAGCTGTTGATACTTTTTTGTTGTTTAAGTCCATTATCACTTCAGAAAATCTTAGGTAGGATACGGTAATAAACTATACTGGTAGTTTTGAGATATTTGGGCTCAACTTCTGACACACTTATATAGTTATAATGTACACCTTTACAAAAGTCAAATCTATTCATACCTTTGCAATGCCCATCAACAGCGCATGTGCATTCCTTCTGCATGCCAAAATATCATGTAAGCCTAGTCCACTGGCTAAATCCCTGGGTCATCCACATTTTCAATGTTATGTGTAGTTCTTAGTCTATGTTTAAGTTGCACACAAATCATGGTCAAATAATTCACTCAAGGTCAAACAGTGCAGGGTCTGGTTTCACTGGCAGGAAAAGCCATTATGGAAAACTTAAGGAAACCACAGAATCCTTTTGCACACAGTGTGCTGCTCACTGACATTAGCGCGAAGCAGCCTTAACAAGCTAGAGAATCCGGTTGTGCAGGTTCAGAAAACTACTTATTTTCTCCTTCAGTCATTTGTAAGCTCTCAAAGGAAGCAGAAAGTCTGTGCTCATATGCCTAGCTAATCCAATATCTCTTATTCCTCTGGGTCAAGGTCACCCAGTTCTGTCAGATGGGATGTAAGTTTTCTGCAAGGCATTGACATTTAGGGGCTAGAAGGTCAAATATGGGATTGCTACTTTATTGTGGTCATTTTGTTCTGTGTAAAGTGTGTAATGTGACGTCTTAAAGAACTCACTTATACTGACGTTTAGCCCATTTCCAAGTTGTAGTTGCAAGGTTTGCCCTCACTTCCCAGACTGTAAGAATATATATACCATATACCATATATCATATATCTCCTATGTACCGATGCCTTCTCTGTCAATGATCACAGGTTTTGTTTCTCTGCTGAGTTTTTCAGCAAATGTAATGCAGTATTCCACTGGGTTGTCACTTGCTATTTTAATTTGTGTGGTGGCAGGTTGTTTTCCTCCTACAGTTTTTACCAATTTTACAGGTCATTACTAGTTGACTAAAATTGGTGCAATTTGCCTCTGCTAGCTGATGTTTAATAATAACTGTCATTCCTGCCAAGACCGTGCATCAGTAATTTCTGACAGTACGTAACACATAGCACATATGTGGATTGACTACGTTCCATTCTTCTGACAAGCCATTTAATTGACTGATAAAAATCAAAGAATGAGTGGATGAACCTTAGGAGGAAGCTAATTTGTGTGTTTATTGGGAATTTGATACTACGTTGGCCTCTTGTAATTATCAGTTTTGTGCTGCACATAGCTTGTTTCAAAGGTAACACTAGGAAGTTTGTTAGCTTTACCCCTTGCACTAGTTATATAACGCCAAAGACCTGAAGCAGCGTGCATCGAATGTCAAGCCATAGAAAAAGTGAGATGTGGTGGGGCTTTCCTGACCGTGAAAATGAGGGCAGTTGCTTTATTTGCAAACTGTTTAAATCTACTTGCATGCAAACTTTAAACGAGGAACTGCCAAGATTTATGGTTCCTTACGGGGCCCTGAGTGCTGCATATAGTGAAAAAGTTGGAGTGAAAACATGTCTTTTACTTCCCCTGGAGAAGAAGTATTGCATGGAGGTAGGTCAGAGAGCCACGTCTGGCTCACTGCTGACTTAATGTGTGACCTGGACAAGTTATATAAGCCCATTGTTTCTGCTTTCTCAAGTGTAAAATAGGTAAAATATTACAGAGGCTACTTGTGTACTTTAATTGGTTGACTGTTTCCTATATCCTGGATAAAAGGAGATTATTGCATGTTTAAGCATCACATTTCGCTTTTATATTTTGTTTTAACCATCACGACAAGATTTTCTTCCTCTTAAACTTAGCTAGTTCGTGTACCTGACAGTTCTTTTCTCTCCCATTCCTCTTCTCTGTTTTTTTCTCTCTGTGCCTTTGCTCTCCCTTTCTTGCTTATTTTATTCTGCTTCTCTGTCTTTCTTCCTGCTCTGTTTCACCATATTCATGACATAAATCATTTTTATCCTAGAGTCTCACTGAGTATTCGATACACTGAGGCACATTTTTGTTGCTTGCTGTGTAGACACTCTGTGGAGCATCAGTCCCTGTAGGATGCGTGAGTACACGCTTCTTATTCTCAAGTACTTCTACCTCCTGTGTGCAAATGCTTCAGGGGCTGCTGGAGTCAAACCCACCCTGAGAAGCTCAAGGTTACAAAAAGGACAGCTGCCAGCTCGGTTTTGTCTATGATTCTGGTCTGGAGTCTCCCAAGGAACTTTCCTTTACCAAAAAAAAGCTATTGCTGAGTCACAGCCGCTGACTTGAAGGGACCTGAGAAGCAAATCTGTGACCCAACTATTGATTGGACTGTCGTTTTGTTATATATAGTAAATACCCAGAGGCACTGGAAGGAAAAAAGGAAGAAAGGGAGTTGCCATACCAGAAAAGGGAGGAGTGGGCTTGAGGAGCCGGGGGGCTGAGTTACCTTAGAAGAGCCCTGTGCCAAAGGGACAAAACTTTACAGTAGCAGAGTCATTCAATCTGAATGCTTATATCGTTACTACAGACATTATTTTAAGGTAGTAAAGGTTTATTGTATGACACTGGAGATACTTCCTCAGTGCAGACAGTGCAAAGTAATATAATAGACATCCTAGCACATCTGGCTACAGCACTACAGCGGTACATTTGCATCTTCCATGATATCGCAAATAATGAACATGTCTGCAGAGAAATGAAGGCAGTCTTTTTGAAACAGTTCATTATTGTCTTTTTTAGCTGTCTAGTCTCTTTCATTTTATTCTTTGCTCTTTTAGCTGTCAAAACGCTCATTTCTACTCAGAGAGCCAGAACTGACTGCTGTCCTTGGGCATCACAAAACCAGATAAGGTTAGGATATTGGTTTACAGCAGGTCCTCACCACCACTGCCCTCCACGAACCTCAGGGTTCTGCTGTACCATCCTGGTTATGCATTGGTTTGTTGTTTTTTTTTCCTCTGTGGGTCTATAAAAGCTGTAGCTGATGTGTCTATAAAAGGTATACCTGATGGCCTGAATGGGAATTCAAGGATGTCAAAAGGAATATGAAGGAGGGTTTGTCACAGAACGAAATTTGAAAATGGTGGTATGTTTCTTTTCCCTTGCATTTTCACCCAAAGAACAATACTTAAAGGTAGCATCCTTTGCATGCTGGCATATACTAGCCCTCATGAATCATGTGTCCACTGGAACTTTACTGGTAGGTTGTTATTCACTTTAATTTCTTGTCATTTATCTGTTGAATTGTGTTCTGTGAGTTTTAGTCTCTTACTAGGTACGCACATACGGGTTATCTCACCCCTACCCTCTCAGAAGACCCAGGTGCAGAAAGAAAGGGCTGATCATTGGGTGCAGGTGTAAAGACTGTACAAGGTACCTTCACTACCAGCTGTGGGGGGTAAAAAGGAGAGGCATCACAATGAGAGATCTAGAGAAGCAAGGCAAATGGTTTTGAATGTATATTGAATGGGTTTGTCTTTTTTCTAGCAGGGACTGCTCGAATATAAAAGTTCCAGGGTGTAGGGTTTTTGTTTTGTTTTTAAAACACTAGAATGTTTTAGCCTAATACAGCCAAAATAGAATATTCTTGGGTAGTTCTTCCTCATTATCATGAAAAAATCAAACTAATCTTCTTGGCTTATATTTCCAGCAGATTCTTTACATTTCTCTAGCTTTTCCATTGAGAAAATGAAAAACACATTTATTAAATGACCTTTAGTTTTTGCCATCCAGTCAAGCGCTCTTTGCACTGGCACAGTAATACCATTATGTTGACCTTTGTCTCCCTCATACAGTTTCTCTTCATGCCTGTCACTAGCACTGGCTCAGCTAATAAGAAGGAGAAAAAAATGATAAAAAGGAAAAACCACAATCTGATTCAAATTGTTAGGCAATGTAAGCCTCTGGAGATGTTTGTTCCAGCTATGCTTGCTTTCTTTCTGTTTATTTTTAACTCTTCAGCTGGTGTTTTCTATTTCTTTCCTAGATTTTTTTAATTCTTCAGTCTAAGTCTATTTAACCAGGTATATAAGTATGGAGAAACAAAGTTTAGAACAAGTTTAATGTGAGATTTTTTTTGGTCTGAGTCATAGTTGTGGTTTGCCTTGATGTAAAACCTTCCACAATAGCATGCTGTTGCACTTCCATGTGCAAAACAGTTGTATTTCTTTGAAGTTAAAATAAAAGGGCTTCACTGTTTTCTCTGACTTCAACATAATCAAGCAACAAGCGTCTATGCCTAAATCCTACATTTAACTTTCAATCTGACCTTGGATTAATCCCTTTACCTCACCATGCCTCTGTTTCCTTTCCTGCCCCAGATCAGCATGCAGGCAGTGCAGTGAGAGTTGGGGAGCTCAGTCTTAATTCTTCAATACAGCTGGAAAAAATCCCACAAGACATAAGCTAACAGATTTCAAGCCATGCTTGTTGGCTACTTTCCAGTCTGAGTGAAGTGCAGAGCCACAGGACGACTAATACGGCTCGAAAATATCACTTGAAAGCCTTTATCTCGATAGTGTTTTGACTAATGCATGACTTGCAGAAAGACATTCAGTTTCTATCTGAAAACATCAAGAGATTTACAGTGTGCCAGTTCTTTCTGTAATTTTGTCCTTTGTTGTGTGATTTATTTCCAAGCACATTGCATGCTGTTGTAACACATAAATTTAATAAGAAGTGTAATCTACTCTGTTTCCTTCCTTTCCTGATATGTAAGAAAGAACTATGGAGAATATACATTTAAGGACAAGTGACAGGGCTTCACTCTCTTTTCCAGTGGCAAGGGCTCCTGAAACGGGGCTGATGTGCATACAGATAGATCATTGCCTGTTGTTTGTTTCTAGTCTAATCAAGCTGATTGGGATGAATGATAATGGTGATGTCTTTAGCACATACCAGAAATTTTCTTTGCTTGCGAGCTGGAAACCATTTGCAGTTTGCAGCAGCAATAGTAGTTGACTTAAGATGGGATATTTGATCATTACCCTCATAATGGGAGTCACTGTTTTTTCACATATATGGCTGCTTATGAGCTTAGAAAATAACAGCATGCTTCATCCATCGATCTGCAAAAGCTCTTTGTAAAAAGGGTCAGCGCTGTTATTCCCATCGAACAAATGATGAAATGGATGAGCAGACAGAGACAAAAACTAGCTCAAGGTGATGAGCAGACTGCCAGCAGAGGCGGCAGAGGACTCGGGTCGTTCCGTGGTTCGAGCCCCAAAGGCCCTGCGACTCCCCAAGTGAAAAGCCTGAGCCGATTTACCGCTGCTAGACTCATCAGAAATTCAGAATCGGGGTGATGCCAAGAATGGATTGTTCCCCAAATAATCCACGGACAGACTTGCACGGTCTATTTCTATTCCGATCCTTTAAGTTTGTTAGGTCTTGATAGTTCAAACCTATAGTTACTTGCATCTGCTCTCATGGTCAACTTCAGTCTTCAGTACCAAAACACAAAATACAAAACATTAATCATACAAACCCATGGGTTCTTTGAAAGGGGAATATAAATATGCAAGCAAGTCTTGGGTAGGGATGCTTTTTATGTATGGGCTTCATGGAAAAGGAAAAGCATTGTAATTTTGGACAGTACTGACATCTACTGCGTGTAGACAGGGTGCTATCTGTCCACAAAGCTAACTGAGGACGCATTCCACATGAAAATAAAAGGAAGTGCTAATTACATATCATATGGTATCCAAGATTCATGCATAATTTTTTAATTTCCTATTACCTTTTTGTTATCTTCCCATTCATTGACTTAATTAATACACTACCTACCCTCTTTTGTGCCAAATACATTTGCTTTCTTCCTTCTAAGTCACAGTTTCACAATTATCACCATAGCAACATTCCAGCTATAATAAGAAGATACATCTTCTGAATGGCTGGTGATACAACATTAACTGTTAGAACATAACATTTTTCATGTTGGAAACATCTGGAGTTCACAACCAGCAAAGATCTGTAAAAATGTCTGTAGGTTTTTAATAATCACCCAAGGCTGCACTTGCAAGCTTTATTAGGATGCATTTACAAACACTCCTTAGTCACCAAGCACGGAATGTGATAAAAATATGCTTTACTCCAACACAGAAAATTAAAATATAAAGCTCAGTTTACAAGTCGTGGCTTAAAAGAAAAAAGAGAGAATTTGAATTGGCCTTTGTGTCAAGGCCTTTATTTTAGAGAGTTGGGCCATACTCCATGCCTCTGCTGTTCCCAGCCTATTACCTACAGCACTAATATTGCTATTTACTGGCTGATTATATCCTCTGGCAAGATTTGGACTGTGTCTACTTCCCTGCTGCAAACTAATCAGTTTTCAGAATTAGTTATTGATCTCAGGGTCATTGTGGACGACAAATTTAGTGGCTGGTTCATTGAGTATCAACAGTGCCACTCTTTGTGTGAGCTGCATAGAAGTAAAAACAAGATATTCAGGCCCACGTACATATATAATCATCTAATATAAGGAGATACAAGACAAGTATAAATGCATTGGCAAATGAAATAGCTTTTTCATGAGAAAGATGACCTAAAGAAATCCAAGACTATTCCTCTGTTAAGGCACACATACAATTCTTACTATCTACTACGGAGTGTTTAGCTGAGAGAGAACACGTGTATCAGCACTATTACTGGAAAACATTAATGTTACTTAATTTGATGTGTTTTGGGGGATGTGGTTTGGTTTGGTTTGTTGTGGTTTTGGTTTTTTTTAAGATAGGAAATGAGCTTATTTTTTTTAAGATGACCATTCTTGAGGTTTTAAGTTGCAAACGTGTTAGATGAAGTCAGAAAGATTTTCAAATAATAAGTTGGGATTTATGTTCTAGTGACTAACAGTGTGCTGCCATTATCCATTGCCTAGCTCTATCAAGCTACATTAAATCTTTTCAGTGATTATATTGTCACTCCTTTGGTTGTAATGGGAACTTATCAGCTGCAAGAAATTTTAATTGGGAAATTTTAATTACATTCCCTGTAAAATGTTGAGGAAGAAAGATATAGTCAATAACTCAACATTTTCCTGGAGGTGAAAGGCCCATGTCCAAGTTGTTTCGCTACCTGAACAGAAGTACATGACCACTAGGTTGCATGTTTCTAAATTTCATCCCCAGGTAGACCTATAAAAATTTTGAAACCTAAAGCTTTTTCTGAGAAAAGTTTCCCATATAGTTTCAGCAGCAAGAATGCATTTCCTAGTCCCTTCAGGAAAAGTTTTAGTCCATAGAAGCATATTTAAAATATTGAAAATGTACAAAATCTTTTTAATAACAGCCTACTCCCATCCCACTGCAGTAAATTAATTATTTACGAAAAAATTCAAAGCTAGAAATGTTTTTTCTTTTTCTTTAACATTATTCTGTCTTTGTACTGGAAGAAAAAACCAATATCTTCTAAATATTTCTCTGTTGAAACAGCATATAGAGTATCTGCCAAGTGTGTGTATGTGTATAAATATATATTTGAAAATTAACTTAATATGTTCAGTAAGTCTTTTATTTTATTATGAGCTCCTTGAATTTTATTTCAAGGTTAGTATTTAAAAGTGTCCAAAAATGAGAATGTCAAAACCATTATTTGCATAGAGTTTTCATTAAAAACCCTAATTTTCAAAAATTCACTCAAAATGTGGCCCAAATTTCCCAAAAGGTTTATGAACCTGGACTCTATTTCTGATTTATGAGAAAACCACAAACCAGGTCCTTGGCTTTGCTTGAGTTTTGAGACTTTCATGGTGTGGTTTATTTTTGATGTACAGAAAAGATGGAGCCTTGATGAATAGTTGGTGGTCTGTGACCATGTTAATTATTTCAATGATACACACACAGACACACACACAAATTTCCAGAAGAAAAGTTTTTGATTTGTATTGATGCAAATTAGAAATTGCTAAGAGTTTTATTACAAGGTTCATTTTTAAGTTGAAAGTTTGACCCTACATTCCTGCATGCTTAAAATTTCCATAAAACTCAATAAGAGCTAGAGTATGCAAACAGTACAAATCCTAAGCATCGTGGGAACCGAATCTTAGAAAAGAAATAATGAGACAGTAGAGTTACCTGCTGCTTTGCTGTGTATTTCACAATTAATTTCTGTTATACCGTGACGCATTTGAAACATGCTACTTGTTTTCCACAGTTCTTGAATGAAGCCAGTGTGTTAGAACAGCCTTCTCATTTTTACCTCTTAAACTTATTAAGACGTAGCATATGAATCCATATATTTCCCTACAAAACCTAAGTTAAAAGCTTCCATGGTTAAGATATACTTTGAACCAAACACTCCTTAGTCGCCTACGTTCCTGCATTAATGTATCTGAAATGTTTCAGATTTAAATCTGGACTTTGCTTTCGTCTTCTTTAGCAACAGTTAATATATCCTCTATTCATTTTCACCTGGTATGCTGCTACAGAGTGTAGAAACTATGTATGCCAGAACATCAGTTCTTATTTCTGTAAATATAGTCCTCCTCTACACCTCTAGAGGTGTAGAATTGTTTTCTCCCAGAAAATTATATCTAAAGTAAGGTAGCATATCTATTAATTTTGATAGAATTGTGCTCTGATATAATACTAAGGAGTTGGACCCGTTCTTTTTTCTTTTTTAAATTCTGTAAAAAGAAAGGCAGTACAGAACTTTTTCTTTCATTTGAATTATATGATTTGAATAGATCTCCTTGGTGACTGCTGATGCCATAAGCAACTTGGGTAAAGTTTTTCTTTAGGTCTGCTCCATTTTTAAAATCAAATTGCACCTACAAAGCAAAAAAGTATTTTAAGAGATATGAATTAATTAAATATGTAATCAATTTAATTTGAAGATGGGCACCAAAGTCTAAAAAACCTAACATTTACTTGTTTCAGTGAAGCAGTCAGTGGACAAAGAACTTTGTATACAATTGATCTATAAATATAAGTAAATCAATAAAATATTTTAGATCTCCATTTCTTAGCCTATCTAGGTCATTGAAATGCTCTACCCTCAAGGGAATTAATGAAATTAAAAACTATATTATTTTTTTATTTGAGCATCCTCTGTCTGCCTGCAATTTCTCTGCTTTCAGATCTAGAGTGAATGCTTCCACTAGTATCTACATTGACAGAGGTAACACAACCATCTTTTGTCCTAGATTTTTATTAGACTAAAACTGCACTGAGGAGCAATATGCTTAAAAATGTCTTGGTGCACCCAAAGATAGGACTGAGCAACTAAAAAAAAAATACTAAAATGAAAAGGTTTGTATGCAAGATAGATACATTTTTCAAAGAAACAATCTCTCATATGGAATTTAAGCTATATTTTAATGAACTTTAATTAAGAAAAAGATGGGAAAATTCAAGTTCTGAAAAACTCAGAAGTGAAGGTGTACTACTAGCATACTGGATGCCAGTACTGAGGTATAATTAATAAAATTTTTGAAACGGAGATCAAAAGAGAATTACTTGTGTCACTGAGATGATGTTACACTGAACAACGGTACACTAAAATGGAGTAAGCTTTAGATTTGTATTTAGTTCTGATTCTTTTTGGAACTGGTTTTCTTCCAAGATTTTTTTAGCAACTTTGTGTGGTTGCATGCCAACTGAAAATGTTTTAATATCTTTTAATTATTTTTCTTCTTATGAAATTTTTGGTAATTTTATAGGGTTTTATGTTTTCATAGTAGAAAGCTTGTTTGCTATTTTGGTTATCTCACATGCTAACCCTCTTGATAAAAAATTAGTATCTGTTAATGGAATAAGAGATTCCTGGTTCAGGTATTTAAGATTTTTGAGCCTTGAGCACTGCTTTGAAAATTTTTAACAGCTTATTTTTTATACCATGTATATGTAATATCTTTGCAAAATGTTTTATTTCAGTTCAGTGCTTTCAAGGCTGGAAATTAATTCTTTGGGAATTATTTCTTCATATTCAGTAAGGTAATGAAAAAGGAATAAGGCAGATCTTTTCTCCATAGACAATTCATCAAAGGAATTTTATGATGGCGTGGCTCAACTGGAATCCTATTGTTGTTTTCAAAACTGTTTTCTTGAATAATTTCAGCTAACCAGATACTTTGAAACAGATCTGTACTTCAGCTCCCTAGATATTATCAGTGTATGAAATAAATGGACCTTCTCTGTACACAAGACGAGGATCTGAGTTGTAGTTTTGAAGTATGAGGATCTTATCTTCTTGAGTCTGCAGGACATGGGGAGATTTCCAAAGCAAAAACAGAGCACCACGTACCAAAGTCTCCCTGGACGTCAGCCCAGCTGTGTTCCTACATGGTGAGTCCAACGAGGAGTCAGAGCAAGGGGGTGGCCAGGTCTTCATACCTTGGCACTTTGGGCTGCAATAAACAAGGCCAAGTGTAAGCCAGCAATTTCAGTATTTTGTGTGGCTGCCTGTGCTCCCGCGTCAGAAGAGACGGTCGGTCAGCCTTCTACATGTAACAATTACAGATATTGCCACAGGTAAGACCATCTCAGTAGCGACTCCCAAACATGCCAAAAACTGTGGAAGTTGTCATCTGAGGGTCAGCTTTCACATGACAGCTAGGCCAGTTTTATAGGCAGCTGTAACTGAGAAGGGCAGGCAGTTGATCTGGGGACTTTTCTTCTGTGCCTGGGATACGGGAGTGTGCAGCTGTGGAGCGGTGGAGGGGAGTCGGGAGGGATTCCCCCCTTTGGACACCACTAACACTCAGGTCACCTTACACTAATTTGCACCAAGAACAGCATAGCTAAGTGTAGTCAAACATGGATCCTTTTTTAAATGAAGTATCTGCTCTCTTATTAGTTCACCCACACAGAAAAACATTTTCCAAATTAACTAGCTATGCAGAATAGTCTAAGAAAATCCACTCCACAGCTGGATCAGGAAAAAAGAAGTCCTCCATCGTGTGCATAACAGGAGTTATCATACTGCTGACAGCTGATGAAAACACATTTCTGGAAAACAGTTTGTATTATATGAGTACATAATAACAGCATTCCAGTAATGTTTGTCCTACTAAATTCATACCTACCTCCTAACCAAGAGTAACGTAACTAAAAGCAATCTGCTGAGAGGCACTGAGCATTCCCAGATTAACATGATCTTAAAAGAAGCGAGCAAAGTTAATGCATCTGCATCCTCCCTTTGAGTTTCATTACTAAATAGGCCACCAGCTGTGACTACAGCTACATCTCTAGTGTTACTGAATTGAAAAAAAAAAAAAAAAGCAACAATACATGGTTTAATATAATTTCCATCTATCTTTGGTGCCACAAATCAGGATTAATTGAATATAATAATTTATATGAAAGTAATGGAAAACATGATCTCTCCATTCCCACACCCAGAGTATGTTTATCATTCAACAGCAAGATAAGTTACAGGCATAAAATCTAAGTAAGAAGAACAAGTCCCTGTGATTTTGAGTGGTTTGAATTGTTGGTGGGGTTTTTTAATTCTAAATCAGTAGCTGCTAATAAAGCTAACCAAATTACTACAGGTTTAGCATCTAATATAAATGAATTTATCATCTGTGAAATGCAAGGGGACTGCATTTGGAGTCCATTTGAAGATGCTTAGCAATGCACAAGCTATCCCCATGCAGCAGTGGTAATGGCATTTACTACCAATAGCAGTTTTGTATTTTAAATTTGTGATGTGGCTTTTCAGTCCAGCAGGAATTCATCCTTTCTTAGACTTGATCCAAGCATGATTGCACCAAAGCTTTTATGGCTGATGAGGGTAGAAACACTGTTACATCTTTGGCATAGCACTTTTTTCTTTTATGTAGATTTTCTTCCAGCAGAAACTGAAGGTCTTAAAATGTGCAACCCAACTTAAGTCAATCCCAAGCATTACTGAAATAAAGAAATCCAAATAGTGTTAAGCAGGTTGACAGCATGCAGCACTTGACTAGATTCCTCCTATTTAAAATATTCAGATTTGCTTATACACTGCCACTGAAGTTCAAGGCACAGTATTTGGTTGATTTAACAACTGCAGACACTCCATTAGCCTTTCTCACTACCAACTTCACATCCCATATGCCTGCCTGATCCATCTGTCACGTTTTGTCAAATGTAAGCGCTCTCAGGGAGCAGCCATGATTTTACAGTGCATTGCAAAATGGGGCTCCAACCTGAATACCCACTGAACCACAGACTAAAGTTTTAATAATAGAAGAGCAAATGGGAACCTCCGTAATCATGAGGACTATGAGCAAGGAGGAATGGTTACATTAATGTAGATATGTAGTGGGCAATAAGATATGTAAATCTTCACTGAATGAATGACATAAGGACAGTAATATCAGGTTAGATATTATACAGTCAGTATTCTGCCATTGAAGGTACCCAATAAAAGATGCTGAGAAGAAAGCCTAATAGGCCAAGTACCCAGAATCCTTTCCTAGTGCTTACCTCCTTGGCTCAAAATAAAAAGAGCACACAAAAAGCTATGGATTTGGCTTTTTAGAGTAGAAATGGATGATACGGCATTAAATGCAATCTAAATACACATACCTCAACAATCTGGCCACTGACATTTCCATACTTCACTTAATATGCAGTATGATTCCTGTGATGATAGGATGCTAAAAAAATTATCATGCCAAACAGTAGGAGGAGCTCTTTTAGTATGTTGTTGTCAAGACTTACATATTTATATACGTATAAATCCCTCTTTCTGTCTCTGCACATGCACTCATACATACACACACATATATAGCGAGAGTATACGACCATAGCAGAAATCTATTAGACTGACTTCTTACTGTCATTCCAACAGAAATTATAGCTTATATTGAGTGTAGAATATCTAATTTTATAGCAACAGCTGTCTCATGGTCCAAATAGCTGCTTCTGTGTCTATAAGAACTATTGGGTTTTTTAATATTATTATATGCAAATTGCAAGGTAATCTCCTTGAGAATAAGTCATAAGTGTTTCCCTGTAAAATAATAAGAAAATTAATATAATTATGGTAATAAAATTTTAGCATGTAAGAGACAACTTTTTTTGCCACTTCAGTTATTTAGACTGTATACATATCAAGCCAGCGCATAATGATGTAAGAACAGCTGTACTAGTTAGGTTATATAGTCACTATCCTCCTTGGAGAGTAGTCAGTAAAAGTGCTTAGGAAGAGAGTTTCATAAAAAGCAACTATAGAGCATTTTCTTAGTATATTCTCTCATTTTCAGACAATCTGTGGCATCGAGATTTCCTGAGCCAGAGGCTGCATGCACATCTTCGTGCTTAATGGTCCTTAATGGATCTTTTTTTTTCTAATCATTTGCCTAATTATTTTTTTAACTCATTTATCCTTTTGGCCTTCGCAACATCCTGTGGCCATGCGTTCCACAATTTAATTATGTGTTATGTGAATAAGTACTTCCTTTTGACCCTGGATGCATTAAGAATACTTTATCTGTATTTCTTCTTTTCTTTTTTTTTTTCTTTTTTCTCTTTTTGCTGATGCCTATGCAGCAGGAGGTAACTGCTTGGAAACTGTTCTTTAGACTTTACCTCAGTGTTCTTTGAATCTGAAATGGCCCTTTTGATGTTCGCATAAGCAAACATACGGACTATAAACTACACAAATGCTGGCTATATCCTGACGCATACAAGAAACATGTTTCTAGTCCAGCTCTTTTTTTGTTTACCAGAATGTTCTCTTTCCTTTGGTTTTAGAGATCATAGGTCCCTGATAAACTTTTGTGGTCTTATCTTTTATGAATCCAAACCTCTAGGGGCTGTGAAGAATGAAGGAATTAAAAAAAAACAAAAACAAAACAAAAAAAACCCAGAAGACATTATAAGTTTGAACTAAAAACCTACAAAAAGACTAGATTTGGTCTGAACAGTATGTGAGAAAAAGGTTAGTCTTCATGTTTCCTAAGTTAGATAAATTCATTCTGGCCACTGGCAGATCCAGCTTTATTCAGTAAATGAAGGGAGTTGCTCTTGCATCTGTCATTGGTGAATTTGGCCCAAAGAAATGAGGCATAACTGAATATCAAGATTTGATCATTAAAAATAAAGAAGTCAACTTCTTTAATGGAAGAAGTGGAAGCAAACAGGAGTTTTGAATAAGTATAACAACCATTCACAATCGAGTTATTTTTCACTAGATAACTAAATGTGGATTTATGGTCATACCTGAGGTGCTGCGGTCTAAAAATGTCAGCTTTACAACTTTTGATTTAGTCTGACAGAGGTAGAAGAAACAAAGCGAAGAATAAATCTGATGAAATCTCTGAAGCTAAGGTTTTATTTCAGGCTAACTGAAAGAATCACTTTTGTTCAGAATGTACTTTATTTTAATCTGACTGCTAGCTTTTTTGTGCCAGTTTTATTTTAAATTTTTTCTTCATAGTTCTCAGCCAAATATTCTTCCGATGGCCTTGAGTCAGCCACTGCTGACCAGAAGACAATAAATAATAATACATAATGTGGATAATATCCTTCCTGGAGAGATTATCACGAATTATTTTGCACCCTGTTGAGCATATCATTACTCCTGGTGTGATTCTTGGCAGTTCACCGCCCTCCAAATGCACTGCTTGGTCGTTTCCTATATCCTGCAGTTTCCGACTTTGTCGTGTAGATTATCTCTCCTCTTGTTTTGCCATCAGCAGGGATATAAAACTCTATTTGTAATACTGAAGCTACTAAGTGATATTTCAGAACCTTAAGTGTAAATGTACAGTCTTCATGTAAGCTGTTTAATACATTTCCCTGCAAATTCTTAAATTGGCTACATCACATCTTGGCTGTTCAACTACATGTAAGTTCAAAATTTTTACATTATAGCAACTGAAAATGTAAGATGTGCTTCTATAGCAAAGGTAATACAGCTTGATTATCTGATACAGATATGAGATTGTTATGAGGCTGTTTTTCAGCTAGCTAGGCCTGGTTGTAAAACATGTCTTCTTTTTTAACTAAAGAAATACACAATAAAGCTAGCCAGATGCCTCTCGTGGTAAATGGTGACGATCAGTGTGATCTGAATCTTGCTGTCTCATCTCCAGCATATTTTGAAAGGACAGCTGAATCAACTGGTGGGTCTGAGAATTCTTCAAAAGAAAAAAAATGAGCATATCAATATGAAAATAAATATCATACCTGATTTGATATCACTAATAGGCCAGCAACAATACAGGTCTGTTTCCTGGAATCAAAGGGTCCCTGGACTCATGCCACGTAAGAAAGCAAAGGGTAGGCGGAGGCATCTGCCTGCTTGCTTCCTCTTGCATGACCAGAGTTTCACAGCTCAGTCTTCCATTTCCTGGACATTTTCCTCCTTATTTTTAGCATTTTGGGGCATTGGCATGCACAAGGAATTCAGAATTAAAACCAAGGCAGCCTCAAGACATAGCTGACTGAAATGTTTATATGCCTCACAATGTATCCTGTCGTCATAGCCAAACTTCAAGGAACAGATGATTTCTGCTTGAGAAAACTACATTATGAAAATCTGGAAGGGGCTCAGTGCTATGAGTTGTTCAGACTTCTTAAGTTGCATTGTTTAGCCTAAGACATGAGGATAGTGTTCCTTTTCTAGGAAATAACTAACAGCTTGCTATTTCAAACCGAAGGATGGTTCAAACATGACAATATTAAAAACAGTAACATATTTTCCATTTAAAATTCCCACTATAATGGAATTTTCGGGTTTCTACAGGGAAAAAAAAAAGTTCAGCAATATTGTCTTGCTTAGCTTTCAACATTTTAGCTTGTGACTGATTTTAAATGCCTGTTAAATACAAAATAATTCTCATCTAAATATTTTATTCACCTAAGAAATAATATATTTCAGGTTTGTCTCTAAGATTTCAAAAGTTTTGTAGAGTTTGTAGAGCTGATCTCTACCTTTTCTTCACAACCACAATACTATGCTGAACAATTTCTACACCTATGTTTTGAGGGAGGCCAGGCTTTCACCAAAGGAGTCTTTTGTCTAGGGCTTGTTAAAAGATGGAAATACTGATCTGTATTGTTTTGTATTATTTGTATAAGTAGCAGTGGCTGTCACCACAGTATGTTAGAAAAAGAGAAAAAATGCCTATGGAGAGTATCAGAAAGATAGGCGCTCTCACAGGGGGCTCTCAGGTTCCAGTGAGCTCTGCCAACACTTTAATTCAGTTAGTTTTAGGGAAGGCAAACTGTCAGTACCTGCTCTGGCCTGCAGTGTTTGAGTCCTAGCTTTCCCTTGGGGTAAAAAAAACCCTGTAAACATACATATATATACACACATGTACATGGGTATATATTATATATGTGTGTATACAGATATGGGAAGTGGTTGAGTCACCATCCCTGGAAGTGACACAACATTTAAAAGACATGTAGATGAGGCGCTTAGGGACATGGTTTAGTGGGCATGGTGGTGTTGGGTTGACGGTTGGACTCGATGATCTTAGAGGTCTTTTCCAACCCTAATGATTCTATGATTCTATGATTCTATGACCCTATCTATTCTATGATATGGGTCTGTGTGTGTGTATATATATTTGGATGGGCAACCGCTACCTTTTAAGCTAAATGGAAAATAAGTCTTTTTCTTACCATCTGGAAATAACTTAATTTCTGGTCTCATCTTGTTCTTTCTCACAATTTCTGTTCTTCTCCCGTTTACTCTTGATGTCATAGTTCAATCCTACTATCTCAAATCTTCATATTTTTGCCTCTGCTAATAGTTTGATGTGTCTTACACTATATAGAGCCGACATAGAACATATGGTAGATTACTGAGCACAGAAGTATTAGCTAGGATTTCTACAGAGAAGCTATCCATGCTACCACTAAGGGTATCACTAAAACTTAAATAGATGATGAATATTTCATTAAATACAATAATAAAATCAATTGCTCTCCCAAAAAAATACTAAAGCCTAAGTCAAATATTGTTGCCAGAGTTTGAATGCTTTATTGTTTCTTTTTCTTAGAAGAACTGAAAAGCAACAAGATTTACTTAATCAATACTTTCTCTTAAGGGATTTTACTGATGCTGGATGTTTGCTGTTTGAAAATAAACACTTTAGTCTGGTCTGACGAACATTGCTTGATGGATAAGTAAAAGCATTCTACACATCTCTAGAAATATTCTAGCAATACTTAAGTATCAGAAATAGTGTGGCCAGCAGGAGTAGGGAAGTGATCGTGCCCCTGTACTCGGCACTGGTGAGGCCGCACCTCGAACACTGTGTTCAGTTTTGGGCCCCTCACTACAAGAAGGACATTGAGGTGCTGGAGCGTGTCCAGAGAAGGGCAACGAAGCTGGTGAAGGTTCTAGAGCACAAGTCTTATGAGGAGCAGCTGAAGAAACTGGGGTTGTTTAGCCTGGAGAAAAGGAGGCTGAGGGGAGACCTCATCGCTCTCTACAACTACCTGAAAGGAGGTTGTAGCGAGGTGGGTGTCGGTCTCTTCTCCCAAGTAACAAGCGATAGGACAAGAGGAAACGGCCTCAAGTTGAGCCAGGGGAGGTTTAGGTTGCATATTAGGAAAAATTTCTTCACCAAAATGGTTGTCAAGCACTGGAACAGGCTGCCCAGGGAAGTGGTTGAGTCCCCATCCCTGGAGGTATTTAAAAGACATGTAGACATGGTGCTTAGGGACATGGTTTAGTGGTGGACTTGGCAGTATTAGGTTAATGGTTGGACTCAATGATCTTAAAGGTCTTTTCCAACCTAAACGATTCTATAATTCTATGAACTGGAAGTAAGAAAGAACCGAAAATTTCTGTGGAAATGTATATTCAATCAACTCTGGGCAAATGAAGGGAATACTTTTGTTTAGTATTTTGCATATTCTGTGCAGTATTTTGAGAGCTGCATCCTTACCTGAGAGTTAGTGTTATAATTGCAGTTAATATGGGCAGTGTATAATCACAAGTCAGGATTGGGCTCTGCCAGGTCCTGGTGCCCTGATCACACTACTGCTCTCATCCAGTCCATGTATCCTGACCTCCTTGGTGTGGAAATGAGAATCCACAGATGGGACCTTGGTAGGTGCCTGCTGCTTGAACGATACAGAGCTGGGACATAGAGTGCACCTTCAGACCTGGTAGCACAGAAGCTTTCCACTACCTTCTGAGACCCACCAGATTTCAGAACCCCTTGTTCAAACATGCCTTGGGCACCTGGGCACAATGTGCTTCTCTGGGATGTCATCAGGTGTCTTCACCACCACAGACCCAACAACTCCTCCCCAGAAGGGGCAGAAAAGCAAGCCAGTGAGTTCTGGATATATACGCCTATAATTGGTGCTCTTCCCACAGATTACACTTGACTAAGCTCACAAACATAGCTGATGAAAACTGTGAACAAATACTCAGCCATCAATCTTTAGGAAAAATCAGAATCTAGGTCTAGACTCAATCCTGTCTCACTCTGGTATGCACTTAAATAAAAATCAAATCCATCCCACAGTTTTTGAACAATTCATAGTACAAACACATACTAATTTGTTTTATTTTTGAAGTAACCTCTTACTGCATTTATGCAAAACTTTGACCCCGCTCCTCCTGTAGAACATCACTGTCATGGGATGCAAGATCAGAGAGAATTTTAGGCACAGGAAAAGGTCAAATAGCATAACTAATTGCACTTTTTTGAAAGACAACAGAACACAAGTTCACCAATTTAAGCCTGCAATGCAACCACATTTAAATGTTGAATACCCATTTGAACCACAACACATTATTGCCCATACACCTTAAAGATCCAAGCATAAAAATTCCCCAGAGAGATACACAGCACAATCAGCACTTGGTCTGTTGTGTTTCCTCCACATTTTAAAATTAGTACAAGTAAAATGTGTAAGTAATTTGATAATTGCTTGGGTGTTAGTGTTGTTTGTGTTTCAGAGTGGATTTTCTGATCTTTTTAGCTGTTTACCTATAGGTCTTCTATGAGAGCATTTCTTCATTCTTCCCTGGTGTTCTCAGTCCGTTCAGTCTTTATGTAACTCCTCTTCGGTAGTTCTCCACTTCTGCATTACCAGTGTTTATTGCTAGCTGGGTCTCATAATATGTAACCAGAAATTTGGATGCTTCAGGATTGTTTAGAATAAGTATTCTACGTTAAAACTTTGTTTGCCCTCTCCTTATGCTGAAGAAGACTACACAAGGCTTCTCCTAGTCTATATGTCTGTTTAAAGTGATTGAAGATGCTCTTAAAATTTCACCTTTTAGGTGCTAAATTTTCTTCCTTTATGACAGTCTGTGGCAGCTAAGGAGATTTAGGTTTTCTATCTTTGTTTTTTATCATTATGTTACTCCGTGAAAATACAGATTCTTAGAAAAACATCCTAGATTTGACCGTATCTACCCTTTGGATTGGCAGGTAGCATTTACATAATATATTCTTCAGGAGGTTATAGAAGTACTAGTTTCATTTTGGCAGTCTTGGAAATTTGCCACGTTCTCTGTTATCAGTAGGTGTACTAGAGTAAGCAAACAACCCCCACGTGATTTGCATTGGTAGTATATGATGCTGGGAGAAATCATAGTACTCACTGACCTGCCTGAGTTTCCTGATCTGACATCAATCTTAACAATTGGAGGAAATTCACATTAAAAGATATGGAGCTATTGATGCACTACAAAGAACTGAAAGCTAGATGATAACATTTACTAGATGCAAATATGATCAGGAAAACTGCAGCCACAATCAGCTCTTTCCTATTCTTTTTCACAATATGACAATGGTTAGGCTGTGTGGAATAGCTAAATGTCCAGTTGTCAATTCAGCTCACTTAAATCCACTTGATCAAACTAGGAGAACTAAATGCAAACTGGCAGTCACTCTTTCTTCTAGGAAGCAAGTCGATATTCAGACCATGTGCAGCAGATGTGTAGCTAATGCAATAAATATGGTTCTTAAATTTTCTATATATAAAAATGAAAACTGCACATATTTTTTAGCTCTTTTTTTTCATTTTGCAAAGAAGGATTTATCCTGTATTCCACATTTGAAAGGCAGACAATTGCTGTAAGTTTTTCTGAATATTTTTGGACACTTGTTTATCAGCATAAAAGATTAAAGCTTTGTGAATAAATATAAAAATTCTGCAACTCAGAAAAGCACAGCTTTCTAACTTCAGAAATCCTCTTGTGGTAGCATCTTGAACTAATATATTTATAATCTATAAATTGAAGTTATTCAGCAGACTTATAATGTTTTATAAATACCATTAAGCATATTAATCAACAAGCTCTTGTGATTTCATTCAGATTGAGTCCACTAGGATTCCTCTCACTTTGTAAAGTCAACCTTTTTTTTTTCCTCCTATGGTGTTTTAGGGGGTGTCTACTTAGTTAATTTCTCCAGGGCTTTACATCCTCCTCCTCCACTGCTTACAAGCAACAAAAAAAAGACAACAGAGATTGAGGAAAAACAGAATGCAAGATGGGTCCTCAAAAGTACCTTAGCAGTTCCAGTCAGATCTTTTGTAGCAGAATGGAATATCTTGTTCCTCATAAACTGGATTACCCAGCAGTCGTGTAAACTAATCTTATACCCTTTCCTTCAAGTTTATCCAGACACTGGTCATACCTCAGTTTAGTTAGAGTGAGGGTTTCTATGTGATGTGATGTGATATAATATTAAGTGTACACAAATGTTTGGCTAGACAAACATCTGCATTTTCACTTCTGAAATCAATCACAGTCTGAAAAATACTGGAAATGAATGAACCAATGTACACGAACAAATTTTCTACAGTCATTTAATGAACAGTGCCCGCTTTGTTAGGTACAGACTGAATATTCGCTCAGATAAACAGGAGCTTAGGCTAAAGGATATCTAACCTTCTCACATCTTTCTGTTATTTATCACTTGGTAGACTAACACCTTTCTCAGCAGACATTCCTTGTGAAAGAAGACAAATTTTTCAGCGCTAGGAAATGATTAATCGGTTGAGGTCATTAGGGAAAATCTAAAGTATCAGTGAAAAGTTGCTCTGTAAGTTCTGTAAGCACATGGAGAAGCACTAATGAGGGGCAAGCATAGTCACAATAATTACCAGACAGCTGGGATACTTATGGCTAAAGGATTTGACTTTCTCTTCCTTTCTCTCCTTTCATATGAAAAGTTTCACTTTGTAGTAGGTGTGATATGACCGCATCTATCTCAGAAGCCAGTCAGCAGCACTAATGTTCACAAGTTGCTTCCCATACTAATGTTCTCTTGCCAGGCTGAACTGGTATCTTTATTGGAGACGTATAGTTTAGCCAAGCACTGGCAGCTCTAATATACTCAGGTTCTTTTGCCTGTGCCCTTTTTGTTTGGGCTAGCTCACTACTACATGTTCTTTATTATCGCAGCAAACTGATATTCAGAGAGCTTTTTTTCTTCTCTTGTAAGGCATCTTAGGATTTTCTCCCTCAAAAGGCTGCCCCTGATTAGCTCAATGGATGTGGAGTAAGACTGTTCTGCTGTTTTCTCTAAACGTTGTCACTGCAAACCCAGCTGAAGTAAAAGCACTTGTCAGCTTGGAGCATTGCATGTATTTTGCAACTAACAGGACCAGTCTAGCTTTTTTGTCCTCTTTTGAAAATCCAAGAGACCTTGATTCTGCACGTAAAGGCTCTGGCAACAAGCCCACAGATCTCTCTTCTAAGTGTATGCCAAGAGTTTGAGTTAAAAATTTAAACAGAAAAGATTTGGGACAATATGGATAAAAATTCTATCGTCTCTTTTCATGAACTTTAAAACTCTTTCTCTTTATGATATCATAATCTCTAAAAGATATGCAATATGCTTCAAAGCTTGCCTTCACGCTAGCAGCTGCTCTTGGTAACAAAACAAAGAAAGATAAAAGAGCTCTTTGGAAAAGCCTTCTCTCTTAGCAAAAAATAAATGTTTCCCTGCCCCCCTTTAACGACCGTGTGTTCGATATCTAATTCTATTTACATGGGTCACTAATCATTATGGGTTTGTATTGTACTGTCCAGTTCCCGCGGTAGGTCTCGAAGCAGTTAGCCATTGCAGGGAGGTGGTGTGCCATTCGCCTGGCAGTGTTTCCCTTTGTTTCAGGAACAGCAGTGCTTACAGTGCTGCATCAGCAACCATCGCGCCCCGAAACCATCCCTTCCATTCTTATAATAGTTGCAACTACCATGCTGAGGTTTTAATTGAAGAGACAGTGGGATTGAAAATCAGTTTCAAATGTGGCCAGTGGGTAGTTTGAAGGATTACACAGAGATATTGCCTGTTTAAAGACAGGAGGGAAAAGGAGTTGATATCTGGACGCCTTATAGATAAGTTCTACAGGGTGAAAGTTTAGCAATTTTTCCTCAGAAACTTAATTATTGGAAAGAAAGTAGGGTTTTCTCTGTATAATTTTCTCATTTAAAAGTCAGTTTCTTCACTCTTGCTTTTCATTTTTACAAATGCCTTAATTATACAGGTGAGGTTATTTCTTCTCCGTACTGTATTTTAATATACAGGCATGTTCGTAGATGAGAATTTTCTTCTTAGTTATAATTAGCGTATAATACTATTTCCCAGGTGGATGGTAGAGAGCTGTTCGTCTAAACTCAGGAAAAATAATATGTGTAGAATCACATAAAACCACACACATTTTTTGCTGTTTTATGTAGAGGTGCAGTACTCTATTATTAATGGTGTATTTTGGTTTAATAGACAATGCTTCTATGTTTTAACACTTTGATATGTTCAAAAGTAGATCCTGGAAAAAAAATCGTTTACTTAAATAGCTTACATGGCAGGCAAGTATATGAGAGTCAATGGAAATCAATACAAAAAGAGACATTTCTACTACCAGGCTTTTGGAAGAGATGTATAGACAAGGTTGTTAATTGGTTTTCAATGGAATCATTTTCAGTGGAGTTCATAATTACTCAGTTGTATGTATTCTCAGTCCACTGTAATTTCACTCTAACTTCCAAACTGTCCACTTTCTATGGAGCATTCATAAAATAATAATATTAATTTCCAACTTTCTGGCAGTTCATGTTCTATAAGCTTGATTCCTCTAGTATCAAATGGCTTTGTGTTTTTAGTGTTACTTAAATTGCCCTAAATTTTTCCAAGAAATATGTTGCAAACAAATGTTAAGAAATAATTGATAATTTCTATTCTCCAGCTCAAAATATTTTAAATGCCTTAATTTTTCAGGCTAGTTTTCAATATGCTGCCCCTGAAGTTGTGGCTTGCTTCCTTTTCAAAAATCCCGTGGGAATAAGCCCTGGTATGTGCGTGTCTCTCCTTGCCCCTGTTCCTCCCCAATCAAAGTTAATTATAATTAAACACTGACTATAAAAAGGAAGAGACATCTGTCCAAGGACATCATCACAATTTTCTGAAGTTTGGTCAACATTTGCTGTACATACAACTCACTAGCTGGATTTGGTAATGTTCTGCTTAGACAGGGAACTAAATTACCATGGAATATAACACACTTTGATTGTGCTACAGGGGTTATGCCTGCTTTGAGCACAGTTTAAATTAAGTGGCAGAACAGTGTAGGGATGCCTGAAATATATCTGCCAACTCTAGGCATGTCAGTTCAACCTCCATTACCCTGACAACCTCGTGCATGCTATATATAACTACAGTGTGGGATAGCAAGTCCTGCGGCAGGGGAAAGATTTTCACTGGAAACAATTCTGTGAAAGCTTTTAGGAAGACAAGCTGGGAACAGCCCTAGAGAGAAGCAAGGCTGAATAAAAGCCGAGTTAGAAGCTAGAAAAGATGATACTCAAACTTAGAAGAATGCTTCATCCCTCAAATAATGTGGTGTAAAGACCCTATAAATTTCAGATGACAGAATAATTTTAGCCTATGAACAACCCACCCCACCCCAATTTTGGGTACATAGAAGTTGTTTTTGGGTGTGATTTTGAATTATATCCAGTCCACTTACAAATAGGTGAAATTAGTCTTTTTTTATAACAATACATGAGGACAATAAAGTAAATAATAATTAAAATACTATGACAACATTAACTTAAAACTGTGTTATTCAGATATTGAATATTAAAAGAATAGGAGTGGGGCATTAGATCCAACTGCCTTTCTGAGTCGGCAGACTCATTTAGCCCAGTGTCCTGCCTCTGGCAGTAACTGATCAAGGTGCTTCCAGAAACAGTTTAAAAGCAAGTCATACTTAGATCTTTTGCCAGCACACCCTTCCAACAGTCAGCAGCATCAGAACTTCCTACTCCGGATCATAATCTGGATGGTCATGTTTAACTGCCATCAGTATATCTGTTCTTCATTAATTTATCTAAGTGTGTTGTGGTGTTTTGCATGTTGAACATCATATGGCCATTGGTTTCACATTGCTGTGTAAAAAAAATTAGTCCAGTCCACTTACAAATAGGTGAAATTAGTCTTTTTTTATAACAATACATGAGGACAATAAAGTAAATAATAATTAAAATACTATGACAACATTAACTTAAAACTGTGTTATTCAGATATTGAATATTAAAAGAATAGGAGTGGGGCATTAGATCCAACTGCCTTTCTGAGTCGGCAGACTCATTTATTTGCTTTTAAAACTATTACCTCATTTTTTAACTTGGCCTCTTATTGTATTGTGAATAATGGTTCTCAGCTGGTCTGCTTCACACCATTTATGATTTCCTTTTTCTTAATTTCAAGTACCCTTCCAGTTGCCTCTCTATTAATTGGAGACTATCTAGTCTCTTTGCTTTGCAGAACTTACTCTGTACCCCCTGCTCACACTTGTCAGCCTTCTATGTTTTTATTACTTGTACCATATAATTTTTTCAGACAGCATAGCCAGAACTGCGTACAGTAATTACAGTGTGGACACACCAAAGACCTACCAGCAGTTTAATATATCTTTGTTTATACCCAGATTCCTTTCCCAACTCCCAACAATCTGTTTGCCATCCTGACTGCTATTGGTAACAGCTAAATCAAATCCAGCATTGTATATGTTTGGGGTTTTTTTATTAGCCTTAATTCATATTTATTGATAGTGAATTATAATTGCTATGTTAGCTACCACTGGCTAAATCCATTTGATCTTTTTGGACTCGTCTTCAGTTTTTCATATATAGTTTCAACTTTGACCATGATGAATAATTTTGTATCATCTGCATACTTTGGTATCTTTCTGCTAGTTATTTTCTCATGGCACATGAATGGAATGGAATAAAGCATATGGAATGAAATGAATGAGACAGATAACCACAACAAGGAGAAGGTGATGGCTGTTAGACATGAACACTTTTTTCTGAAGCAGTCAGCTTAAATTACCACTTGCAAAGCCCATTAGCACACCGCGTTTTCTTGTCTGTGTTTAAGAGGAGCGTACTTCTGAGGAGTTACTTATCGTGGGAATAGGGGCTTTACAGAATTAGATTCTAAGCTTTTTTTCAGCTTGAAAACGTGGCATAAAAGAAACTGCTACCTAGAAAAACAGAGAATCAAGCCTGTAATGGATGATCTTAAAATAACGGTATATCCTACAACACACTCAGGATTGCTGTTTATATTATGCCACTCCCAGGGATTATTTTGGTTTACGATCATCCCTTTGTTACTCCATAAAGTTATGTGATCATATCTGAATGTGGTCATACCTATGTGAGGCTATGCTAGAAAACATATGATGTATGCTGAAGTACAGTGACAGTAATATTTAAACATTATTTTTTCCCTGTATCAGAAATATTAACAACCCAATTGTTTGCTAATATCTCAAGTTTAGGCTTCACCCCATTGCCTCTTTCTCACTTTTACTTGCTTATTTAAATAATTTTAAACCTATGAGAAGGAACAATCCTTGCTGCCCAAGACTGGTGTACTTATATAGACTTCAGCAAAATTTAATTTGTTTAATTCTTGGGAAGTTTCTGTGAAAAGTTTGATACGGTATTTCCAGATCTTTGGCAGGCATAAATAAGAGTATTTCTGTGCTGTGCGAAGGTATAAGAAAAGAGAACCTGGAAGGGACGAATTTTTATTTTCAGGTGTGATAGATCGTATTTCTTCTATTTATCAATTCTCTTTAAAAGAAGTTTGCATTGTTCAAATAATGACCCTTCCTAATGTGATCCTTAGAGGTCCATCCTTATAGATGGTTTTATTTACTTTTGCAAATGGGGCTTCTACATTCTGCTATTATTTTAGGAACACAATATCTTTCCAGGAATTGCACCTCTCCCAAAAATGTGTGGTTATGTTCTTTCAGGGTGCATGGTAAGAAGCGATGACTTCACTTCTTCAGATAGTTCTGTACAAGAGTATAGGAATAGTACTACTGGCTCAGACCCAAGTTCCTTCTCTTTTGGCAATACCCTATGTAAAATACTTTTAAGAAAGATTATAATAACCTAACAGATGGCTTTTGTAGGATAATCTTACACTGATCGCTTATACTTAAAGGTTGTTTTAAACCCAGAAGTGTAATTAATTTCCATGTTTTTATTACTATTATTTATCATAACCAAATATTATTTTCTGTATAGATGTCTCTGAATCTCGTATGCCTGATGTCAGCAGCAGTCAGTTCTTCAGTCAGATAATATGTCTTTATGAAAAAATGTTCTATTTTCTTCATTTTTTTTATTTTATTCTCACGCTACCATGTGAGAAACTTTATGTCATCATTATTTCATACATGATTACTGACAGCTGTTATTCCTCTTTTCTCAGCAGTAAACAATCTCACACCTTTTCAAACTTGACATGTCTTCCAGATTCATGATCATTCTTATCATTTTTCTCTAAGTTCACGATCTGTCCCTAAATACCTGATTTCAAAAAGTTTCCAGATGAATTTTAACTACTACTGATAAATATAAAATTGCTTTCTGTCCTCCATATTCACATCTTCTTTCTATCCCTGGCACACCTCTAAGCAATGTTAAATGAAGCTGAATGAGTGTGAAAAAGAATAGCAGTTGGGAATTAGGAGGCCTAAATTTGATTACTTCTTGTTGATCAAATCATAAACTCTACCATATCCCTACCTGCAAAATGGGGATAATAGTAGTTCTTTGCTCACAGAATACTGAATATAGGCACAAGAACTCAAATGCTCTTAATACCTCAGGAAATGTTCTCAAATATATAATGCTACAGGTTATCTGTATTCAGGCAGCCCAGTGGCTTGAATCTAATTGTTTCCTGAGAAAATACAGAATATAATAGATTTTGACATGTAAAATTTCAAAGTATGTGACTATGTTCCCTTCATTATAGGCATATATAAAAAAAACCCTTTGAAGTTAAAATAGGAGAAATAATAATTCCACCTGACAAGAATAGCTGAAGCATTAAGATTATGACAGGAAGATTAGCTAGACAATAAAATACAATACTGGCCTCTTTCTCACCTCATAGGAGCTTCTTCAAAAAGAAGTCATAGATAATGAAGTTATAAACAGGAGCTTTTGTTGTGAAGAGTTTTTGGTTTAAAAAGCCAAAAACCCCTTTATTCATTGTTCACATGATCCCTAGAGGATGTTGTTTATTCTTCCCAAGGATTTCAAGGATGCTCCACACTTTCTTGTAGGCATATCTTTGGGCCGCACAGCACTGCTGGTTCTGGAATTGCCACTGAGTATTTGTTACTTGGCCATTTTTTAACCAGTTCATAGTCCATGATCTTGTTGTCCTTTGTGAAACACAGTTTAAGGAAAAATGCATGAAGAGGAGTAGGCTACAACTTAGACAAAATAAAAATACCATGGTTTTTCTTGCAGATGTACAGCACACCTGGAAAGACAGAAGGTGGCTCCTCTGCTGCAATCATAACTGATATGTCTCACATAATTGGTTTTATATTAATCAGACAATATTGGTTTAATTATAGCACCTACTTACCATATAGAAAAAAAGTGGGTTTTGTGGTTTGTTTGTGGTGTTGGGGTTTTTTTCATGGATGGCCAGATTACATTTCACAATTTTTCCTTTTTTAATATGGGATTTTAATTGTCATCCTTTGTCTTGGTCACTTTGCTTAACCTACTCTGGTTCTTTGTGACTAGAAACATCACTACCACTCTTCTAACTAGTTATGGTCTTAAGCTCTAAAACAGATTCATTATCTCATACCTGTGCACAGGGTTTCATTTCATTTCATCTTCAGATGTTCAAAATCTCAGCAACTGTCTTCAGACTTGTGTTATCCAAATCTGAAAAGCTGTTTCTCTTGGCTTGTAAGAAGCTGTGTCCATTAATGTTAAGCAGATGTACCTGATGCTACTTTTTTCAGAAACATCAGCAACGTTTTCACAATGCCAGTGCCTTTATCTCTTCAGTGCTTTCTCCTTGGCTCTTCCCTTTACAGTAGCTAAGTCTAAGTTACACTTAGTCAAAGTTGGCCAGCCTGCAGCAAGAACATGCACTTTTTACTAGATCTCAGTAGTAGGGTGACAGTCTGTAGATAGAGGAAACAGAAGTTCGGATATGTCTTTGTGATGCCCGTGAATTCTCCTTAGCTTTGGGATCTGGTAGGTTAGATTTACCAATTTGCCTTTTGTTTCCTTATTAAGCATTCACAAATGTTCCTGCATTGAACAGCATTTTAATTAATTTTGATCTTTGTTTTCAAATTAATGGGCTTGGTTATCAACAAAAATGAGTTCTATAAGGTAATTTTAACACTTCAACAATGCAGAGCTTCTACCAGTCATAGGTAAGCCTAAAAGACCAATGTTTTAAAGTTATGATCAGCTGAAAAAAAAAGGGCCTTTATATTAGAATTACTTATCCAGGCTTAACTATAGCTTGTATTGTGTGACTCAGCTATAATTCTGTTAGCAATAAGACACTGGAGGGAGTATATTTCAAGCAATTATTATACTTGGGTGATTAAAGTAATTCTAGATATGACCTTGTCCCATATAACACCGCCAGAGGCATGTTATAATCTTACGGAAGTGTATTGCTTGTCTCATCTCATTGCTTAATTATAAAATGTACACAATAAATATTCTGTAGATAGGAAATGGAAACTCATGGAACTGATACTAAAAAACCCTCAAGTACTAAATTATAAAATAAAGTGTAAAGTTTGACTCTTTATTTTGCCACAATATCATCTTCAATTTTATAACAAAATAAGCAAATAAGCAATTGCAGTCATAGATCTACTTATTTTGGAGCCACACAAGATAGAAAGATCATTATATCACATAAAAATATACCTTTTCTCTCTTTTTACTACTTTCTTCCTGTGTTACTGGGATCTTTTCATATTAATGTAAAGCAGTTCAATCAATAACCTGTGGTCTTCCTCAAAGATTCTTTTTCTCCTTATAGCAAAACTTAAATCTGATTCAGAACAGGTACATTAAATTCACCTCTATTTCCTTCGAGGCTTTTTCTGACATCCACAGAACTGAGATTCAAACTAATTCTCTTAAAGAAAAAAAAAGGTTTATGTAGCCATAGATAGGATAGTCTTGTTGCTGGTTTTTTTCATTCTGAGGATAAGAATATTATCAAAATTCGGTGCTGGAGAAAAAAGAAAAAGAACTGAATCCTGAAGGAAACACATGAACTGATAATCTCTTCTGCCTTTGTAGGAAATCTGTATGCAAGAAATTTCAATTATGACATAATAAAAACTATAGTCATAGAAGTATTTATTCGTCCTGATCAAAAGCTGACTGGAATAAATAGAGCTACCATGATTTAGTTCAGTCCAAACGTAAAATGTTGTGAGTTTATTTAGCAATATAAAAATATAAATTGCCACTAATTTTTTTAATGTGATGTTTTACAAGATTTTGAATCTATGCTTCTATTTCCTCAAAAATTGTTGAATAAGGCAAGAATTTGCCTACACAGAACTTAGACATTAATAATTGACGTACAGGGCATTTTCTAGGGATTAATAACCAGCTGGGAGAGCTGATGGCCTGAGGCAAAGCCAAGGGCCATTACCCCCTGGCTGGTTATTAAATCCCCAGGAAATTCCCAATGCCAAGGTCATGATTGCTATTACAATCCTTTTTTTTTTCAAAGTAAAAAACCCACCTTGCTTCATTTTATTTCATCCTTTTCAATAATTTATTTTAATATACTGTATGTAAAATGAATTCAATGACATTGCTGTTTGGACATTTCTAGGGATCTAACACAAAACCCTTTAATATCAACAGAAAGTCTCCTATTTTTTCTGATAGCCTGTGGATCAGGCCTTACCTGCCTGTTTACAGGCAGCAATCAAAATGCTTTTTGATTATCTAGACATTGTCATGGTTAATTCATACTAAAGAAACAAAAAACTTTCATTTTAAGTTAGTTAGAAAGAAAAATGGCAAACCCCAATATTGGTTGGAAAAATGGTAGATAAGTAAGAAGCGTTAAATTGTATCATTTATATTGTAAAATGATAGGCAATATGTTATAGTCAAATGTCTGTTTGGGCCATCACTGTACCTTGTGTGCAAAATGATACATTTAATTGTGATTGGATGTGATCTACAGTACAGCACACAGCAATAAAGTATAAGATAGTCAGAACAAGAATGCAGTCAGTACCCTATATGCAAATGCCAGCATGCTATTAAGAAAATCAGCTACTTAGTAAAACAAGTCTGGCATCAGAGAAGGAAGGGGGAAACAGTCATATTTTATTGTCAATAGAACTCGTGAAAGCATGCATATTAGATTAGAACTAACCTAATTGGAGATATGGGTGGTTTGCAGTATAGTAGGCGTTAATTTGTGTCATGCTACGCCATGTCACTACCACTTGAAATTCCATTGGGCAATATTAATTCAAACAGAGGTCTAGGCTGCTAATAAATGAGGTAAATTGAGTCAATTACTAATTTCATGCTTTTCTGATTTTTGCTTTGGATAGATAATATCCACAATTTAATGCACTGCCCTCTAGAGATCTTTGCCACTTATGAAGAACATGTGTTCATAGAATTATTTATACTATTCATTTTGATAAACATTGCTCCTGTACCCAGAGCAACAGGACAAAGGATAGGAAAGAAGCCAGGTTTTGTCTGCCTTTTCCTTTTGATCGAAATCTTTCATTATTTGTGATATGGCTTTCTTGCCTTCAGGCAGAACTTCAGTTTCTCCTTGTCATTTGTCTCCTTATCATTCAGTGGCACAACAAAGTCTTCATTCATGTGACTGCATTGACCCTTCACTATCAATATCTTATCACTGATTTAAGCAGTTGGGAAGAATATTTTGTACCAGTGAAGGCAGAGAGGAGCGGCTTTTACACACCTCTCTTGCAGGAGGGACCCCAAAGCTGGTCCTGAATCCCGTCATCAAATGTACTTTTTCTTGATTGCTCCCTTTTTTTGAGACAGAGCTTTTGATAGAGCACTGGCTCTACCACTAAGCTCTTGCTCCATCCAGCCTGTGGCTGATAAGGCAGGAACCATACTGTCAACTCCAGCAGCTCACCTACTACACAGCCCAGGGAGCACTCTCTGATCCACTAGCTCACTTTCAAGTACTGGACGCACTCCCAGAAAACTCACTTCTAATACAATCTCTCCTAATATATCAGCATAATGTAAAACCTGATACCTCTGCTCAGGAAAGACAAAGCAAAATAATCATGATGGAGGGGTTTTGATCTCTCTGGCAGAATTCTTTGTCTGCTCTGCTATATCTTCCTACTGAAATGGCATGTTATTTATTCTTGCTAACTGAACTCACCACCTTTTAGTTCAAGATGTATATCACCTACTGTAAGTTCTTTCCCTTTCTCATAAATGCATGTCAATCACTTATAAAGGTTAAAATAAATGACAAGGACATAAAGAAACACTCCCTCCACACACACACCCCCCCCGGGGAAAAAAAAAAAAAAGAGAAAGAAGAAACCCTAAACATAAACTACTTAACATGGAATGGTATCAGGGAGAAATAACAGTATAGGAAATACATGTATCAAGACAATCTTCCCTCTTGCTTCTATGGAGCAAGCTCAGCATTTCTCCTTCCCTTTTACCTTTCTATTTTTTAAATTTAAATTTAGATCTAAACTTACTTAAGTGACTTCAAAAAGATTATTTTACAGGTTGATCTTTGTCTATTGTTACATCTTCCTCAGTAGGATATGTTCTAAACTTGTTTTAGTGTGTACAGAAGTTCACCGTCTTTCAAAACCTGTGATGTCCTAAGCAGAGAACGAATTGTGAGAGATAATGAGGGTAAATTAGACTGAAGAAACCTTCTATACATACACAAATATTGTGGTAATCAGGCTGATGGAAAAGGAAATACAGAAAAATGAAGAGGCAGCTAAATGACAGTTAAATGATCTGAAGCCACAGTCCCATCTTTCATGGTTCAGTACAGGTCATTGGGTGAATTTTATATTTCACACTACCCTTTGTCTGGATTTGTAAAATGAGTATTCATGACCACATCTTGAGGAGAAGTTTAAGTTCCTACATCTTATGGACATAAATACAGCTATCAAAGCTATGTATCTATTAGTTTCAACCAGAACTTATGTCTATTTAATGTTGCCATTTCATGACTGCAGACTTATTCTGATGGAGCTTTTCATCTTTTCAGTAAAAAAAGTAATAAAGAATTGTTTCCTAGCATACTGGCTTTATTCTAAATATAACGGAGAAATGCATAGGTTATTCAATTCCTATCAATATTTGGTATTGTGTCTCACTTTTAGTAGTGAGTCTTTTCAGTAGAAGTCTTTTCCATCAAACTGCTTCCACAGAATTCAAACCCACCATTTCAAACCGGTGTCTGTTAATTTCTTTAGAACTATCATTTGCTTTATGACTTACTAAAGCACACTGTATAAAAACGTATTTTTACATCATGGCACTGGACTGTCTTTGCACTATTTTTTTTCAACGCATTTTTCAATGCAGTAATTGAAAGTAAGAGAGAAAAAAAAATCACTTGAATTTTGGGTGAAATATTAGTCTTCAAATCCAGATAAAAAATGAACATGGCAACTTTTTAATATTAATACTAACCTATTAGTATGTATAACATGAATATCTCAACAACTACTCATTCTCTAAGTTGATAAACCGACAATGAATTCTGCCCCCCTACTCTGCTGTGGTGAGACCCCACCTGGAGCACTGTGTCCAGCTCTGGAGCCCTCAGCAGAAGAAAGACACGGACCTGTTGGAGCGGGTCCAGAAGAGGGCCACGAAAATGATCAGGGGGATGGAACACCTCTCCTATGAAGAAAGGCTGAGAGAGTTGGGGTTGTTGAGCCTGGAGAAGAGAAGGCTTCGGGGAGACCTTCTTGCAGCCTATCAGTACTTAAAGGGGGCTTATAAGAAAGATGGTGGCAAACTTTTTAGCAGGGCCTGTTGTGACAGGACAAGGGGGAATGGCTTTAAACTAAAAGAGGGTAGACTTAGACTAGATATAAGGAAGAAATTTTTGACGCTGAGGCTGGTGAAACACTGGCACAGGTTGCCCAGAGAGGTGGTGGATGCCCCATCCCTGGAAACATTCCAGGTCAGGTTGGACGGGGCTGTGAGCAACCTGATGTAGTTGCAGATGTCCCTGCCCACGGGAGGGGGGTTGGAGTAGATGACCTTTAGAGGTCCCTTCCAACCCAAACTATTCTATGATTCTGTGATTCTGTGATTCTATGATTCTATGAATGTATCATTCTGCAAAACACTGTAAGCCTTAAGTGCAGGGGAGAGACGCTGGAGCTGAATTAGGAAACAGATTGGTTCTCTGCTAGATTTGTACTTTGCATGTTTGTGAGGATATTAACCTCAGGATGGGAGTTGTGTGCCCCTTAATTACACACTCAGGTTATTTTGAAAAGCTTTTAATCGGACTTTCACATAACAGTGAACATGAAAAACATACAGATAAAAAGGGGCCATGCCTTTGAATTTACATGGGCAAATAATACTTTCAAGCCTTCAGCAGTAATTTTTTCTGTTGACATTGTAGATGTGAGGTTTATGCCATCTGGGTCAATAACCTCCTTGTTTCAAGAAAAATGGCTTCTTTTTCTGGAATGTTTAACAGACAGTGGAGGAGATTAAACAGAAGCTCTTACATAATCTTTTCATTTGTATGTTAAGAAGAGATGGACAGGATGCATATAGAATGGTATTTGTGGAATTTTTACGAAAGCTATCATTGCAATAGAAATCTGAAAATTAATTACTTTTCCATTACCATCATTCATAATTTTTTGTTTCGAGTTTAGCAGGGTAAAGTGTTGTCTTAAGCCTTTTCAATGAACTAAAAGCATTAAGGAGGAGATAAATACAATGGGTGCAAATCTATTTTACTGCTGAAATTATCGTCTTACTAGCTCAGTAGGAAATACTCTCCTGCCATGGCTGCAGGACTCCTCAGAAGAAATTCTGGTTCCACGGAAATTAAGAGAAAAGCTTCCTTTGATGTCAGTGGGGACAGGATTGCATCCTGGTGTTTGCCACCATGGATGCTAATTTTAACCCTCAGGAAAAATGTATTCGCCAGCGTCCTCAAAGCAGAGCTTTGCAGTATTTATTATACACTGTCTGCTCTCCAAGACAGCACTACTTTTTTCTGCCAATTCTGACTGCAAATAAATAAAATCTAGGTGAGGAATCATGAAGTCAGTCATCTTTCTGTCTTCTCCTGTACCTTTAGTAGAAGACTAATTTTGTTTGGTGGCCAGTTTTTGTTAGACATCGAGCATTTTTATAAAATAAGATTCATAATAAGGTATCACAATTACTGGAATTCTGAGAAAGTAAATTTATCACCTATTCAAGAAAAAAACAAATAGGCATGACCACCAAATAGATTTCATTTTTATTTGAGAAGTGTTGGACTTATAACCAACAATTTGCTGGTTTGAAGTGCAAATTTAGTTTTAATATCACATCTTAAGAGGTAGGAATTTAGCAGTTTAACTCTTGGTAGACTTAAATAATGGCTGGTGCATGGTCATTTACTGCAGTCTAAAATAAGGCTTTTCTCTCTAGAGAGAGAGATATTGAAACTCTAGCAATGGTACATCAAAAACTGTTGCATCAGGCTCCTAGTGGAGTTTTCACAAAGGAGTACAACTGCAACATTTAGTGAACAGTGACTTGAAAAGCTACATATTTAACTGCCTTAAGTTGCACGCCACTGTGTAAGCAAAAGATAAAAGACTCTCTTAAATTTAACATAAACGTGTGTAATACGTTCTGTCCATCTACAATTTTTCTTGTCTTGGAAATTACGTCTCTTTGCCCTGGAGGAACACTGGTCTGCCCAGCAAATGTATTAACGACTAAACTTTTAAAATATCATAGAATCATAGAATGGTTTGGGTTGGAAGGCACCTTCAAAGATCACCTAGTCCAACCCCTCTGCCACGGGCAGGGATATCTTTTGCTAGATCAGGTTGCTCATGTTGGCTTGTACTTGCTACGGAGATGTTGATGAATGTAGCACGTAAAGTATGTGTACAGATGTCCTTCTCTGGCCAGAATAAGAATGAAAAAAGCTGTATAAAATAGTAGATAAGTAAAATATTATTAGCAGTATCTGCTACTCCTCTTGTTTTAGTCTGTACTTTGGACATAAATAGTCTCTAAATTTTACCAAAGCCCTTAGGGGTGAAGAGAACTTTCCTCTCTTCTACCAATCAAAAGACAACCAGTTGTCCAGTAGATTTAGTGATATGAGTCATAACTTTAACTCAGGCAGTTTTGTGGACAGCCTGGATATGCAGATGGCCCTGGCATATGATTGTGAAAGTGACATAAATCATTTCTCATCGAATCATAGCATCCCAAGCTGTTGACATTTAATTGTTCAGTTTATACAAAAGTAAATGCCAGTAGAAAAATTCGAACTACTGGCACGATTATTCTGTGAGGTGCTGCTTCATTATCAGCTGCAGATTGTTTCAGCAGTTAACTTCTGTCCCAGAAGGTCACAAACTGTTTCACCACCTCATTTGACATGTTTCTGTCAGTTTCGGTGTCTTCACAGGTTTTTGGTTTGTGTTATTCTCTTTTATCTCTCTGACCCAAAGCCAATAAAATGTTTAAACTTCCTGCTTCATACTGAAATAATGTTTATTTTACTTTACTTTACTGGGTCTCTGTGCTTTCCTAGAATGTCAGGTCAAAATAGTTTCCTAACACTCTCTACCCAACACATTTAGGCAGGTTTGAAAATTTCTATTTATCTACAAGCTGTGAGTCATACTATAAAGGACAAGAAAAAAATACTAGTAATATCATATTACCATAACAAAGGCAAAGTAAATAGGTTGGTTTGTGCAGACAGGTAAGTCTTCATCTTTTGTACTATGAACTAAAAAACTTAACTTTTCCAGAAAACATATGGTTGTATGCTTATCTCTCATTCTTCTGGCTGCGCTTTTTTTCTTGGAGTAGAACATTCTTTTTAGATTGGGAAGAAGGCCATATTTTCCTGTGTGTTTGTACCATGCATATTCTACATATTATAGATGTAATCATAATCCAGCTACACTAAAATCTATGTATTTGTATTCAGTAACTGAAAAGAATGTATTTGCTTAACTCTAAGTCACACAACTGGATCATAAGGAATATGCTGGCTAACGTGCCTTTAGTGTGCAGCAAACATAAAAGTATATGATGCAATTAATTAGGAACATATTGGAAATATCTTTGTGACTGGTGGATTTAAATGGCAATGAAAAGATTAGCTCCTTGGTCAAGCATCTTAACTTAATGACAAATGTTGTAATGGGACAGTATTAAATACTCTGACAAGCATGCTTATTCAGGCTGGTAGTGCTAGAATAATGCTTTAGATGCATTTAAAAAATACAGTGGTTGGGCTGCAGGAAAGTGAGGCCTGAGAGAAACAGAACACAAGGAAATATAAGTAAAAATGAAGTGATGTATTAGCTTTTCTATTTGACTTGTGCTGCAAGAGGAATAGGCAGCACTACTGATAGTATAGTTCTGATCGTGTAGTTCAGATAGCCTTTAACTGGTTGAATTTTAGAAATGGAATTGAAGTCCATATTATTCTGTTTATAGCAATTATAGGAAAGCATTACAAAACAGAACACTACATCAGCACTTTGGTTTTGCCGTTTCATATTTCCTCTCACAGATCTGTCATTCCATTTGGTCTATTTGTAGATATCTTTATTTCCAGGCTTTCATGGGCCACTAGCTGTGCTCATCCCACTGATACCTAAAAGAATCATAGCTTTAACTGAGGAGATAGGAATTTGGTTGTGATGGGATTCATGAACTTCAGATTCATGAACTTCAGATTAAAAATGCTTAAAACTATCATGAATCTGTGTATCAAACAAGGAGGAGGAGGGCAACATGCCTTTCAGGATATATAGTCACACCAGAAGTGCTAATACAGTACAAAAGAATGGGGAAAAGGACAGGTCAGCAAAGAATTCAGGGTTCAGGGATGGAGACAATTGCTGAGTCAAGCTGAATAAGGTCTTGCAAAGGATGTAAAAACAAACAGAAAAATTAATTTAGTCATATAAGTAAAAGGAGAAAGTGAAAAAAGTCACTGTGTACTGGTGATTCAGTACACTTCAGAACTAAATAACTACTTCACCTCAGTTTTTAATCAGGAAGATGACTTTGACCATGGGAGTAACAGTAGAGTGGACTATGAGAGCATGAGAAATTTCCATAGTTGAAATGGAAACCAATTTAGAAATATTGATTGCTCTTTACCAAGCACCAGAAGAGTCTTCATCTCACAATTATAACAAAACTGAGCTGTAGGTCACATGGCAAGTGTTTTCAACAAATACATCAACTGAGATTTCACTGTGTCACATGAGAATAGCCTGGATAGTTTTGATATTTAAGGAAGAGAATGGAAGTAGTATATAATTATAGGCCTAGCAATCTGGCTGCAGCAGTATGCAAAATTCTGAACAACTAGACATGGTAGTCCAGGTAATTTAGATAAAATGCAAAGGTACACCATGCCAGACTATACTGATAGTTTTATTTCCAGACAAATGTTTCAGACCTTAGACAGACCAGGGTAAAACATTTTAATACCACTATATGGACAAGTATTACTTAAAATGGAGAAGGTCAGAGTTAGTAGAAAAAATGTGTGGATGTATGAGGAACTGGATAAACAGCAAACAGCAGTGAGAAGTACCAAGAAACTAAGTATCAGACAAATGGGAGCTTAACCATTCATTTCTGACATGATTAGTCTTGGGACTGTTAAAAAGGGGACCATTTCAGCAAGATTTGCGAACGAGAAATGGTTAGACGGTATTAATACAGAAGATAATTGAGATATCATATAGGAAGATTTGGATGTAACAGAAATTATACAAAATTCAGTAATGCAAAAGGCAAAAGTTTCTGTCTGGAACATGACACTTGTTATCCAGAAATACCTGAGGATCAAAAGAAAAGGAGTCCAGTAACTGATCTTGGGACATAGCAGACCACTACCTGTCAATGGCCTCAGTCATGAATAAAATGAAAGTGATCCAAGAATACATCTGGAAAAATATTTTTAGCAGAAATACAAAATCATTAGTACTATCATCAGACCTCAGCGGAATAGGATATACAGTGATGGCTGCCCATGTCCAGGAAGGGTGAACTGGCACATGTACAGCCATGTAGGGCTTGTTCAGTCTACCAAAGCAAAGGCTGAGAGGAATTATGATCCCTATCTATAAATACCTTAAAGGGTAAAAGTCAAAAAGAATGAAGAGCTGTTTAAGCTGTTTAAACTTTGGCAGAACACATGGATAAGACTATGGCTGGGAATAAATGTGGAACATCTCTAAACATTAGAGCACTGAAATTCTGGGGACTGTCTTGCAGTCTGACATCTAAAATGGAGCTTGAAAAGTTTATGAAAGGGATTATCTGATGTGACTGTGATATCAAACCAGTGATGCTGAAGAGACCTATATTCTGATAACTTCCTACCTTGACAATAGTGAGAAACGTACCTTGTGCTTCTCATTCAATTGCATATTTCTTCTTAAGACACAAGACCTTAGTGTGAAGAAAAATAAGGAAAGAAATAGAGTTAAAATTTGGAATAGAACTTTCTCCATAAGAAATCCAGATTGGAATGTTGGACAATGCCAGTAGTAACAGAGTTCTGGCTGCAAAACAGTCAATTTATTGACTCATTAACAGTTCATAAAATTTAGCGCATTCCTCTGTTTCTTGTCACTGTAAACATATGTTCTGAATTTACAGTGGGATCTGCAGTACCATTCCATAAATATTAAAAATAGTTTTGTGATCATGACAATGAATGTGTTTCAAACCACAGTGGAATTCTGATCTTAAATGAAAGAATTGCAAATTGTGTCAGACAAGTTCACATGATTCATGACCTATTGAACTCACTGAAACAATTCAGCATGCAACTCACTGAAAGTCTTCAAGAACATTTTTTTTCCAGAATCTAAAAGCAATTTCTGATCATAAACATAATTCTAGAGGTGTGGATTAAGCATACTGTTGCTCACTATAGAGTATCACAAATGGAACCAGTGAAAAGGCATTCCCAGGATACTGATAAACCAATGTGATGATTATAGATCTTTTCGGTACAAAATTGAGTTAAGACATAAACACCATTTTATCTAGTATTAAATAGGGTCCCGTATATCTGTTCCTGCCATATTCTTATAATTTTACTCATGTTGAAAAGTGGTATTTACTTTGAGTAAGGGAATTAGAATTTGACAGACAAGTTTTAAAAGTCTGTCATAAGTACATATTGACAAAGGAGTTAATTAACAGACTGAACTCATTACTGTGATATTTCAGTTCTTTTTTTTAATAGGTATAAAAAATTCTAGTGAAATATATGAAAATGGCTCAACAATTAACACAAGAAGCAGATACATTCCATAACATGAGCTTTCACTTTCTCTTTTGAGCAGAAATGTAGTATGGAAATTGTTGACTACAGAAAAAGAGAATCTCCTTTTTTCCCCACTTCTTGTGAACTTGTCTTGTTCAATTGTATCACTCCCTTTTGCAATGCTCTTTGGCTGGTAGGGTCTTCAACAATTTTTAGAATAGCATCAAATGTAGCTAACAATAGATTCCTACATATAAAAATATGTGTTATTTCCTCAGTTAGAAGTATTTATTTTGGCTGTCCAGTTTAAATTTGATTTGACTTGATGAGGTTAAAAAGGCAGAAAAAGTCATAGCTTTTATATGCAGACATGATACTAAATTATCAAACCAATTGTTCTGCAGTAGTAATGAACATATATTTTCATAGAAACTAAGCAGATTTTTTCCTCTGCAAGGCATAAAATGGATTATTATTTTTATGTGTAAAATTGGATTGTTCAGTGGACAATTAACTACAAATACCTGCATTTGTAGAACACAGTGCATGAGATAGGGAGAAAGAGATCCTACCTCATTGACTGCATATGGTATGAGGTACTACAATTTTTGCTTCTGCTCAGGAAGTAACTTTATGTGAAAGAACATATTTATTTCTACTTTAAAAAGTCCACCTAAGACATACAAGTAACAAAACTATCACCAAAAAGGCTACAAAAAAGAATTTAATTTTTTCAGCCTGGAATAAAGTGGGAGTTGGCTGTGTAAAAATGCATCTTCCATCTTGTCCTTACGCATCTCCATTCAGCTAGCTATCCTCTAGGCTTTGAATAACTGAAAGCATATGCAAGCAATGAAAGAGGCAAGATCACCGTTACTGAGATTTGTTCCATAGCACGCTTGCTGCTTTCGCTCAGTTTTCATGGGGTACAGCATACTAAACATGAGATTGCACATATTTGCAATCCAGATAAATATATTCTAAGCAGCTGATGCATCTAATCTACACTTCCTGTGTAAAATGGAATAACACAGTCCAAATTCCCTTTCAACTAATGGGAAACTTCCATAAACTCAAAGAACTGAAGCTCAGATAACATTGTCTATTCTGACCTTCTGTAATGAACCAGATATTATGCATCTTCCAATAACCCCTGCAGCCAATTTCTATGATTTTTTTCTGATCTGATGAGATGTCCCATAGAAGAACGTTCAATCTCAGTTCTAAATAAGGGGCAATAACCTACATTGTTGGGTAATAGCTGAGTGTTTGATACTGACTTTTTAACAAATGTAGTAGAAGCATACCACAACTTTTCTTCAGCTCCTGTGTGCAAAAATTTATAAATGAATACTGATCTTTACAGTTTTGTTAAAATCTTTATATTGAAGTTTTCTAAATTATTCTCTGAAGACCTGTTATCTTAACTTCAAAAATCTGGCAAGTCTCCTCTGAATCCTTCCTAGTTAGGAGTGCAGAAACTAAAACTTCATGCAGTACTCTACTGTCTGACACCAGACAAAACAGTGCTCTCATCCTTGATTCTGTATCTTTACAGGCATCCGTGATCTTTATGAGTGATCATGCAACTAATGTGTGATCCTTAGACCACATATTAAAAAAAAAACAACCCCGCTCTGTAATTTCCTGCCTCTGCAGTGCTTTGATTTGCCATTTTAACTGGTTGTTTAAGTATAAGAATTGATCACATAGACCACTAAGGCATTATATATGTGAGGTATTATGTTATTAGATGGTATATAATTAAGTATTATATAACTAATTAAAGTGAGAATGGTCTAACATGTAACTGGACACATAAAAACTTTTTTAATTATTTAGTTTATAGTGTTTAGATCTGTTTGATTACAGTATACTAGTACTGAGAATATGGCTTTGACTAAGACCTGAAATGATCAAAGCTATTAGCATATCTGACAGCATCTTGATGGTGAAATAAATCTTATTAAAATCTAATAATTGGCATTGATCCCAGCAAATTCAATAAAAGGGAGGGTGTTCAAAAACACAGGTGCAGAGTAAGTCTTGGCAATGCTGTTGGTACTGGTCAACAATAGGCAGTCTTACACACTGGGTATGTGATAGTGCCTAACAAATTAAATCAAGGGTATTTACCAGATCCTTTAAATATATTGCCACATATTAGTGATAGCTCCTCTTCTAAAAGTGTTTTACACAGGGCAGATTGTAATAATAAATAATTGCATGAATCCTTGCCTTGGTATCATATGACAAATAATAACTCAGTATATGGTAATACTGTTAGGTTCATTCAAACACACTGCCTGAAAAGCTACTGAGCATGTAGCTGACATCTCATTCGTTTTCCTCCCACTTTACTTTCACATCTCAGCTTTCAGCTTCCAGCCTTACACAGGCACTGTCTGGTGTTAACCATATGTAGTGTTATTACTCAAAAACTACAGCTCTTTTATTCTGAAAAGCTGTACTGAGTTTTGAGATAAAACAAAAACTCTTTTAGAAACCAGAAATCAACTTAATGAAAGCAATCTTATGTCTTTGCTTTGACTTTTCTTTTTTAATACTGTGGAAAAAAAAGGAAAGATATCCTTTCTGTGTTTTAGACGATTTTAATACCATCTTAATACCATCCATGGTACAACCAAGAGTATCTGAACAGTCTATACCTACTACTGGTTTCTAAATAAATAAATAAATATCTTATTATGCATCAGATGTAAACAGTTTGTTTTAACTTGTCATGCTACATTTATCAGCTTTATATTATACACTAGTGTCATTCATAGCAGCAATACTAAAGAGTCAGCCTTTATTGAAATATATCTATAAACACATAGCTGAAAAAATAACAATAGAAAAAGTTGATAAGATCATATATTTAAAATTAGAGTGTAATTGTAGTTTCTGTTCTCTCAGCAGACATCTAGGACTAACTTCTTTAAAGTCCTCTTTTTCACTTTTAGATCAATAGTCATATGCCAGGCCAGTTCTGGGAATTCATTAAAGAAGCATGACTGACGCACAGATACTCTCCGTGGGGGCAAGAGACACTTCTGCAGCCAGAAATTGCCAGTGTTCAGGGGCACACTCTCTCTCTGCTCCCATTACAGTGGGTAAACCTGGAACAGGAGATTCTATAGCACTTCTGAAAATATGCCTGTAAAGTAATCCAAACAAATGCAAGAACACAGACCGCTACTATTTGCTGTTTGTATCCCACATAATTTTTCAAAAGGTCAACAAAACTCTTATCTCACGTAATAGGGTACACACATAGCCAACAAAGAATTACCTGTTACCTATACCATAACAGGCTTATTTTTAGTTCATAGGCAGTAAAGGATTGATACACTTGTTCAAGCAGTATAAACCCAGCCTTTATACAGGAATATGATCTCAGATTTCCTTAGTTTCTTTTTTTGTGATTTGTGCAGTGAAAAGGACTGCCTGTTCATTCAGCTTGCAAGACTTGTAAGGAAATATGTTCTATCAGTCAAGAGCTGGAAAAATGCCTTGTGGGAGAGGGTCAGTTTGTTCAAAAGAAAGAGGGGTGAGAAGGGAGAAAACTTACCTGGACATACTTTATAAGCAAGTACACCTTTTGATTGGTGTTTTGTATCTTCCAGTTCCTGCCCTTAAAATAAATAAAGACTAGCATTTGAAAATTATGCTAATTAACCCATTGGTATATTTAAAGTAATTTCTCAAGTAAATACTACCTTTCAGAAATTAAACCTTTAGGGAAGTTTAACGTAAAAGTACTTTCAGACAGATAAAGTAACAGACTCAACAAGAGTCTAGAAAAAATGTGGCACAATGGAATCTGAAAAGGAGAGGAGCTGAGAAGGCAAGGCAAGGCAAGGCAAGGCAAGGCAAGGCAAGGCAAGAGGTGTCCATTAGCTGTTGAGTATTTCTTTCAGAAACTCAGCAGAAGAGTTTCAGGTCATTCTGATAAACTACAAGAACACTGGTAAAGCTGCTACCTGTTTCCTCATACCTCAAGCACCCTACTTTGGAGCTTAACATTATTATGTATCTAAAAACCACATTCCTGCTAAATTGTCTTTCACTATTAGTGAAATATCTGTTCAATGTTTTTTTTCCTCCTCCAAAAAAACACATATCTGAAATTGACTGTTCAGTTGGGCTTGAGGGAACGTACAAGGTGCTAAAAGTTCCCTCAAGCATAGCACATATTTCTAAGGACAGTTCTTACCCATTCATTTCCTGCTGATATTGAAAGAAAAAACAAATTAATAGAAAGACTAACTGCACTAGCAAGCAGAGCTGAGATTTGAGCAGTGGGATGTAACAATAGTACACACGACAGGTTGAGTACCAAACAGGTACAACACAATCATCAGTGATAGTTTAAGTTGTCCATCTCTCTCTCTCATATTTACATCAACTGTACACTAAATAGATCACGGAGCTAGGTGAAATTAATTCCTTCTTCAAAATGTGCTTTGCCAAAACTTATCTATTCTTGAAATCATCTACAGGCAATAAAAGCTGATTGATTTTCTACCATGCACATATGCTTTTTCTGTGAATTCATATTTTTAATAAAAAATCTACATATAAGATTATCATGTGAACATATACATTTGCCATTTTATTTTTAAAACAAATTTTTCCCCATCCTATCATTGACTTTTATACTGAACCCAGCAGAATGGATGATCCTAGAATTCCTCCACAGTTTATTTAATTTTAATACCTTTTATTTTTTGCTGTTACTGTGACTTTCTCAAACTTGAAAAGTTTGGAAAAGTGCCAGTTATAAAATTAAACCACAATATAAAGAACTTCTTATATACTTCCAAACCTGGGAGAGTTTTGCAAATGCATAGGACAGCAAAAAGAGAAATTCACAAAACTTATAGAATCATAGAGTAGTTTGGGTTGGAAGGGACCTCTGAAGGTCATCTAGTCCAACCCCCCTCCCGTGGGCAGGGACATCTGCAACTACATCAGGTTGCTCACAGCCCCGTCCAACCTGACCTGGAATGTTTCCAGGGATGGGGCATCCACCACCTCTCTGGGCAACCTGTGCCAGTGCTTCACCAGCCTCAGCGTAAAAAAATATATTCCTTATATCTAGTCTAAATCTACCCCCCTTTAGTTTAAAGCCATTCCCCCTTGTCCTGTCACAACAGGCCCTGCTAAAAAGTTTGCCACCATCTTTCTTATAAGCCCCCTTTAAGTACTGATAGGCTGCAAGAAGGTGTCCCCGAAGCCTTCTCCTCTCCAGGCTGAACAAGCCCAACTCTCTCAGCCTTTCTTCATAGGAGAGGTGTTCCATCCCCCTGATCATTTTCGTGGCCCTCTTCTGGACCCGCTCCAACAGGTCCGTGTCTTTCTTCTGCTGAGGGCTCCAGAGCTGGACGCAGTACTCCAGGTGGGGTCTCACCAGAGCAGAGTAGAGGGGCAGAATCACCTCCCTTGACCTGCTGGCCACGCTTCTTTGGATGCAGCCCAGGATACGACTGGCCTTCTGCAGTGCTGCAAGCGCACATTGCTGGCTTATGTCCAGCTTTTCCTCCACCAGTACCCCCAAGTCCTTCTCGGCAGGGCTGCTCTCAATCCCTTCATCCCCCAGCCTGTATTGATACCGGGGGTTGCCCCGACCCAGGTGCAGGACCTTGCACTTGGCCTTGTTAAACCTCATGAGGTTCACACAGGCCCACTTCTTGAGCTTGTCCAGGTCCCTCTGGATGGCATCCTGTCCCTCTGGCGTGTCAACCACACCACTCAGCTTGGTGTCATCTGCAAACTTGCTGAGGGTGCACTCGATCCCACTGTCTATGTCACTGATGAAGATATTAAACAGTACTGGCCCCAATACGGACCCCTGCGGGACACCACTTATCACCAGTCTCCATCTGGACATTGAGCCATTGACCACTACCCTCTGGATGCAACCATCTAACCAATTCCTCACCCACCGGACAGTCCACCCATCAAATCCATACCTCTCCAGTTGAGAGAGAAGGACGTTGTGGGGGACCGTGACAAAGGCCTTACAGAGGTCCAGATAGACGACATCTGTAGCCCTTCCCGTGTCCACTGCTGTAGTCACTCCATCATAGAAGGCCACTAGGTTAGTCAGGCAGGACTTGCCCTTGGTGAAGCCATGCTGTCTGTCTTGAATCACCTCCCTGTCCTCCATGTGCCTTAGCATAGCTTCCAGGAGGATCTGTTCCATGATCTTCCCAGGCACAGTGGTGAGATTGACTGGCCTGTAGTTCCCCGGGTCTTCTTTTTTTCCCTTTTTAAAAATGTTTCTATGTGAGAGAAAATGTGGACATTATTCACCTTCATTGCACTTACTGAAAAATATGTAAGTCATAGGAAAACAGGTTTTCTGGGGGGAAAAAAAAAAAAAAAAGTTCTTCCCCGAAATGTACAGTTAAAGAAAATGCTTATCCAAGTTAAACAAAGGAAAAAAAAAAAAAGGGAAAAAATTTGCTCAATCAGTTGTTCATGGTGCATAGGCACAAACACTTATGCCAATGAAGGGGGACAGCAGGATAAAGATGGAGTGAAGCTGAGATTGCTGCTTCAGAAGGCTTTACCAACTTAGGCTGGTTTGAGGTGTATGTGAGTGACAGCTTTACAGGGCAGCTTTGGCTAATAATCCTCACCCATCTTCCTTCTCTTTACCTTTACTGCTACTTTCCTTGCCCCTCTGCAAGCCTGCTTAGTTCACTAAAATCACAGAAAATTACTCAACCACAAAGTTGGTTGGTTGCTTTTTTTTTTTTTGTCTGATGTTAATGAGTTAGATTTGTTCAGTGATGGGGAGGAAGAAAGGCTGTGTAGCTAGAAGAAGGAAAGGGTGAAATGATGGGGAGTTAAGCGCTGGCATGGGGAAAGGAAGGTTGCTAGACTTTTCTCTGTAGCAACAAGTTGTTATATCAGCTCTGCGTCCTGTGGATGGTAGGCTCAAGGTGGATAAGGTGATGTGACTTAAGCTGATGTAAGGGCTTCCCATCACTGAGAGGAGATAAGCTTTCCCTGCTTGCATGATCCCCTCCTCTCCCTTCTCCTGTTTTGCTGTTGGCACTCACTGGACTTGTACAGAATTGGTTCATGTTGCTAAGTTGGCAAAAAATTAATCCAGACTAAAAATACATGCTTTGGAGCTAGGTAAGGAAAGCCGGGGACTGCAGTCAGGATCATGTTCAGGGAAGACAAAGGATGGGGAAAGAGGAGGGGGATCCTTCACTTGCAGTAGTGGTAAGATGGCAGATCAGCTCAATCATAACATGTAACATCACCCTCAAAGTGACAAATAGAGACAGCAACAGATTCTTAGTTGAATAGCTCTGAGCTAACATATTCTCTTATATGTTTTTTGTAAAACCAGTCATTCATATAGCATGTACAGTTAACAGTTTCAAAATGCAAACCAGGACACTTTCATGAAAAACCTTTTTAGACATATAACCTATATACACAAGGATTTTAAAAATAATTTAAATATGTATTGATGCTACTCTCAGCAGTTTGTAACTGAGCAAGTAAAGGACAGTTTATGCATATTTCCTAAAATGCAGGATTTTTTCCCCCAGCATTTTAGTCTTTTAAATGACTTTATCACAAAGCACAGGATAAATGTCATTAGCATTCACTTTCAACAAAGAAGTGACTTGATTGTTGTCTACATTCATTTAATTTATCACTCCAAGCAGAGACTGCACCACACTGATTCCTAGTAGACACAGAGTAATTTCTACGTACTAAGGAAGTGTTTTGCCCTGAAGAAATTATGTGTGGCTATTTAAAAAAAAAAGAAAAAGTTTTGATGTTGATCTTTAGAGCAGCAATCTTCATACAGAACAGGAAAACTCCTTCTGGGGTGACAGAGTAACTACTTGCTGTGAAGAACGTTCCTTTACAGTCTCCTAACTCCAGTTAGAGAATGGGGAAGGGTGAGCATCCATAGGCTCTGAAACCTATCCTGAAACAGGAACTAATTATCCCACAGATCTAAAATAAAATAAAATAATTTAAAAACAGTATCTGGGATAAAGACAGGATTCTACTACATTATGTTACAGCAACAATCCTTTGGAACAACATCTGTGAGTTCTTATATATTTGTTATACATTACAACTTACTTCTTAGATAATGTGGAATGCTTTTTTGCAGGGTTCTCAGAAAACACAGAGTAAAGAACAAGCAGTGGAAAGAAAGTATTATGTGCATCTCTAAAAAACTATCAATATCACCATACTTTTCTAAAAAATATCATTTTCACTGCTAATTTCTTTACTCTGTATGAGCTAGATGTCACACATTCTGGGACAACTAAAGACAGAGAGGAGCTTTGGGGTAGTTCAAAATACGCTAGTAAAACATTATTTTTGCTTTCAATGGGAATTAAGTATTTTAATTCTACTGCATTTTTAGCAGGCTAGATTTTTAAAAAATTTGTCATAAGAGTATACAAGCAAAATGAATTTCTTAAGTACGCCACAGAAAAGATTAGCCAAGGCATGTGCATTTTTTTTTCTTCCAGCTCAGCTGACCATGAAGATTCTGAGGAAACAGCTTTTAAAATAAATTAATCAGGAAATCCAAAATCAATTTACAAGGTGTGGCTATTATTTCACCATAGCCATGTGCTTTTTAGTTTAGCTATGGTTAATTCTTTTAGGTGAGGTTTTTAAATACATACATACATACATATATACATACAGAGAGTGAGGGATAACAACACGAGTAATAGAGGGTAACTAATTTCTAATGTAGGGACTTTATGTTTGTCTCAAATTTATGAGATGTACACACAGAAGATCACAATTTATTAGAGATTACATCTCTCCATTGTCTGTGAGTGATATATTAACAGTACCCTCCATTTTCATTCACAGTCTCGTTGGAACGTCTCAAAGGTTATTGTAGGATCATGCCAAATTAAAGTTTTCCTTCTATCCCTGAATCAAAGCCAGACTATGCAAATTTTGTTTTTCAGGTCCATCCCACAGTCAGATGATAATATATTTATGAAATGTAAGACCTATTTTTAGCTGAATATTTCATGTTTAGGTATTATAGAAAACAAAGCACACTTAAGTTAGAGGGCAGTATTCAAACCTTTGCATCCCAAGTCACAATTTTCCCATGACTTTTCCTTCTTGCTAAGTAGACTAATTCACAGACTTGTCTCACATGCTAGACTAAGCTAGAAATTTTCAACTAGATTTCAATTTTTCTTCAAAAGTATGACTCGGTATCATTTAAATTCAATTACACTTTTGGTGGAAAAAGTAAAATGATTTGTGTTAAAAACTTACTCACTGCCTTGATGACTATGTTTTAATTCATATTACAGTCAATGTTTGGACTTTACCACTGCTCTCAGTGAGATATAACACAAGGCTTAACAATGATATATCTTCCTTTTATATGAAATTAGAGTTACCACAGTTTTGAGATATACTTCAGGGCAAGTTTTCAAGTAATGCCATGTGGCTGTAATGCTATCTGCAGACTGTTAAAGGCTTTATATTTTAAAGTATTTTTTAACACGCAGTGAGTGCTTTGCTTTATACAGACTATCCTAGCCAAGAGTTATTTTGCTTAATTCTCTCGAGGTAGTTGCTTCTTGTTGAGAACAAGATGAGTCATACCTGGTGGTGCTAGAGTTTGTATCTGTTAAAACTAAATGGTTTACTTCTCTTAGTCACCTTATCAAATTACATAGCACTTTTCTTAAGTCAGCAATGTTCACCTTGAGCAGATCAGGGAGGAATATTAGAAACTGACCTATCAGGTAGCTGCCCCTGTTCAAGAGCAAAATTGGAAATTTTTCTCCTAATATGTAGATGACCCCCTTGGGTTCTTGCTTTTTTTGATTATTCTTTCAAAAGATGTATCCTTTCTGGAAACTAAAAAGGAAGGAGTTAAATGGAAGCTGGAAGGAGCTTATATGAAAACAAGAGGTGACTCTATTGTAGTGGAATTAATCAAACATGGTGATAAGATAGACATATCTAATTTCAGAAGCTACAGAAAGAATATCTTATCACAATTGCTTCAGTGACCTCACTTTTTAACTTTCAGAGGAAATGCCTTCAGTATGCAACCTTACACTGAGGAAAAAAGAGCCAAAATAAGTAGACAGAACAATATTATTGAGATTGCCAATGGATTTTTTAACAGAACTTTTTTTTTACAGTCTCTGCCTCTTATAAAAACAAATCCAAATCACCAGTTAGAGGAATTTTAGACTATTTTTGTTGCAAAAAAGTTGTATAGGCCTACATAAATCATGTACGGCTATGAGTCTCAGTTCAGAAACCTGTTCATAAGAGAAATGGCAGCATCATGTCCAAACTCCTGTATGGTACACAGGAATGCAAACATACAATTATGCATGCTTGTATAAATAAAAATGGCATTATAAACCTTTTTATATGCAATATTCAAGGAAACAAGTTTTGACAAGAATAGAATAACAGTAGGACGTTTTATCTTGCAGTCCCTTAGTAGTTTCAACTAACCATATGGTCAACCTCCAAAGTAGTACAGTGATTCAGCTGAACTCTACTTTTCAGCTGGATCTCAACAGAGAAAGAAAGGGTGAAAGAGAAAGAAAAACCAGCTCAGTTGTTGTAGGAACAACAACATGTTGTTGTGGCAGTGGGATTTAATGTGGCAGTGAGATTTAATTACTATCTATATTACAATTTCAACTTCTATATAATTAGGAAAAAAAAAGGTGAAGGCAGTGATCTACAAATAGACTCTTTGAACAGACTTTAGAATCATGCTTCCTGAGGAAACAACAGAAAAAACCAGACTGGTTTTATCAGCTGCTCCTGTAATCTAAGACTAGATTTTAGTGTAGAGATCTGATATTCTGATAAAATATTTTCTAAAATCCCTATTATTTTCTTGCGTTATTGCAAATACAAAAGAACAATGTGTGGCCAATAGTTGTATTTTGTAACTTACATTTTGTGACTTTTTTCTTTAAGGGGTGACACTGAAGCAGGTTCAATCCTTCCTGACTTCTTCAAAGATTATATGCAATTCCTTTTCTGTGAAAATAACAAAAATAGCATTAGGAATAGTTTCTTTCCTCAGATGTCTGCTAACCTAACTTTGTGTTCCTACTTTTCCCCTGGAAATGCCTTTCTGCTCCTGTTTATGGCAGTTCATATTCATTACAATCTTATTCACTGTCTTCTGGCCTTTGTCTTGGATTTCTCCATCGGTAATTATTTCAGCGCACATGACATAGCTTCTGACCAAGCCTAGCCATGCTGCTTGATGAATCCTGTGGTAATTCCTATTAATACCAGGTATCTTACTACTGAAAGAGTTGTAATTGCACTTTTTATTTGGTCTGAAAGAAGAGTACTTAGCACCTCAAACGCCCTTTAAACAGTCTTTAATTTATTTTCTAGCTCTCCAGATCAAAGAGTGCATGATGGAAGTTTTCATACACTGCCAGAATAAAAATATTTAGATAGGTACTTGTTAAAAACCTTCAAAAGAAACTAATTGCTAGAAACTCGCACTGACTTGCAGCACTAGTGAGGCTTCTACACAGATGCTATCAGCACTGTGAAACACCTCTAAATAACTTTGATAAACCTGGCCTTGGAGAAATATTTTCCTGCAAAATTGTTTTGCTCTTAACATTGAATAAAATTTGGTAGGTACTTTTTAATGTATTAAAATAATATAGACCAAATGGGAGTTAGTATACAATGTCACCAGTCTGAACTATAGCTACAGTAGATGATTCTTTAATATTGACAGGCATAAATTAATAGACATTATGAATTGATTAAAAAATGGGTAACTACTATACCAAAGCTGTTGCACACAGCACTCTACTCTTTTGCTTAAATATTTTAGAATGTAAGAGACAACCAAAATATCATCAGAGTTGAGATGTCAAACATATAGTAATGCCTCTCAAAGAAAAGAAATGTAGTTACAGTTTTAACAATAAAGATTTCACTTTAAACTTTTGGAATTAAAAATAGAAAATTTCCTACTGTAAGTGCCTGAAGTGCATTTAACAGCAATCCTACTGTTCAGCTTAATGACCCTGTCAGTCCAGAATATTAAGCAGTTTGATTTAAGTGTCTTAAATATGATGTAGATCTAAAATGTTAATGGTAAGCAAGAGTTTGGAAAATGTAATAAGGGACACTTTTCCTATATAAAAATCTTCTAAGTATCATCTGCTATTTGCTTAGATTATGAAAGATGGTTATTAATTATTATAGCTTTGATTTCTAGGGACTAAAAGAATTCAAATCCAAAATTTCCACTGTATTTTAAAATGTTACAAGATGTTCTTATAAGAATCCAGAGGTTCTTCACATTTACTTGCTGTCACTCAGCCCTCCTTTCATTTTTTTGCTCATCTTGACACTCTTTTAAGGAATACTTTCCTCAATTGTTTGATCCACCACTGTGGTTTGACTTAGCAGTCTTCTGATTAAGTCACTGCTTACAAATTGAGGATTTAACAGTTCAGATGCCCTAACCTCCCTGTGCCACTCTTGCATCTATAATCTTATTGCTGGCAGAAAAGACATCTCTCCATGTATCAGACACCCAGCTCCAGAGTCATTGCTCCCTTCTTTTTGTCATGTTGGTGTTAGAGAAGGCTATACCAGTTTTTATACTTATTGCTTGTCAAAGACATGACTTAAGCAACTGTAAGCTTGTATGCAGGGACCAAAAATGCACTTTTCTGCAAATGTGCTGATCACTGATACGTTCAGGCATCTAAAAGATTTTGGAAATATAATCCTTGGTATTTTTATGTTAAGTAGTTTAAGGGTAGACACTGTGAATTGTTGATGGCTAAAAAGCAAGCTCCTTGACTTAGATGTTGTACATTTCATTTAAGTAATGTAGATTTATGGTCATTTGAAAATTAACAGATTCAGACTTCTTTTAACTGAGCATACGTTGAATCACTAACCAACTTCCAGGTCATGTGACAGGAAAATTAAATGGATTTACAGGGGAAAAAAAAAAGGAAAAAAAAAATTGTACTCAGAATTCTATGTCAGGACTACTATGATTAAATGATCAGCATTATTCTATGTCCCTGCAAACCCACTAAAGAACAGTGGTGGGGGACAATAAAGTACATCAGAATTTAAGCCAATTTTCTTCGAAATGTAGATCACTTGAAAGGATGTCTATGACTCCCAGAGGAAAAACTTCCCAGGTGGCCTGCTGCATTATTTCAATGATTTGAATCATCCTTCCAAAGGATACGGGAAAAGACTTCTAGTGTCTTTTTGTTATGTGAGGATTCAAGTCCTGTAAGCACTCATGGGAATTTCTCAAGTAAATTCCGTGCAAATTTAGATGAGAATTCCTCTTTCCTTATATTCTTCAGAATGGACTGTTGTTTCTTTTTAAATATCAACAACATAATAAATCCAGCACACATCTTCACTATTTGATACCACCTACACAGCTATAGGCATTACTACAGTATTTTGAATTTCATACATAGGGGTATTTACCCTTTTTTATTTAAAAATTATCTTGTGGCTTTACTCCATATATTGACTCATTGACTTTAAATTTGACATTTTAGTAGTCATGCCACTTACAGATTAAAGAACTAGTACACCTTCTTTTTTTCTTGGGAAGTGATAAAAAGTTAATTTTTTACGTAACTTTTTGCCAGAATCATGGAAGACACATTTCCTTTAGAAAATCTTTCAGCAGGTAATGTGGCAGTGGGATTTAATTACTATTTATATTACAGAAGTCCATAGATACACAGTTCTGGTTACAGGATCTCATTGTGGTAGATACTGTTGAAACCAAATTCTCTCTTCATTCTCAAGATAAGTACCTTCTGGGCCATGGCAGTGCAAAATACCCTATTCTTCTCAAGGTTGTCCTAGAAGGCTGAACTATTGCTGATTGTCTGGGTAAGATAAGCTTACAATGTGTTTCTCTTGTCTACAAAAAGCTGACTCTAAAATAATTTAAGCTGGGAATCAAGTAATAACTTTTGGTCACCATCAGCATGGGAAAGATTTGAACTGATGACTTAGATTGAAACATGCTAAATTCCACCATCAGCCACAATATTGCAAGCTGTACAATGAAAACAAAACAAAACAAAAAGAGACTTTCTGTTGTGTGGGTAGTGTGCTTTAAATGTGAAAGAGTCTTCCTAGCTGTGGCAGTAAGCAGCTTTGAGGTAATTGCTATTTTGTGCTTCAGTTCAGAGACAGGCGTTAAAATGAGTCATTGGCTTCTGTTTCTGCGTTCTGAGCTTGCTGCTTTGCTTGTATAGTTTTATCGGTTTTAAAGGGACTGTGTACTGGCACAGCTGCTCCCAGTAGAATAGGATATGCAGCATAGAGGAAAAACATTCCCACATATTTTCCTGGTAAAAGGTGACTTTGTATACAATTCAAGCAATTAAATCCTATAATAGCTTTAACTGCAAAATATTCAAAATACAATAGTTCATCTGGTGATTATACGGGATACTTGGTGTTTACAGTTGTAATTATTTATTTTTCATTTTGATTAAATGCATACTTTTTAAGGAGAAGTCTTGCTCTGAGGTTTCAGTTTTTTCCTCTTTTATGTTTCTTTTCAATTTACTGTTGAAATTTATGTTAGTCTTGACCACTCTTTTAGTCTGTCATGCATGGGTGAGGTATTAGCCCAAATTCTGCTGTGGGAACTTTCTGTGCTTCAGCTGCCTTTAATAGGATCGCATTTTTAAAAAATAAGTCGTATACTCATATAAAAATTTAGATAGAAAACTAAATTACATCAGCAGTGAAAAATCATATGACCGAAACATCAATTCTAATTTAAAAGCATTTCTTGAGAGAATGCAAAATGTAATTCTATTGCTGAAGTGAGGCAAGGCTGTTCTGGGACAAAACTAATATAAAAGTCTGACAAATATTGTTAATAATCCACTGATATGTATAACTGATGAGAACAGTGTTGACAGCACCATATTGCAAAAAAGAATCATAGCCTGATGGGAACATTACAACCCACTGGTAGAAACATGCAAAAGCCTCTAATGCTGTTAGGGTTGCCACCATAGTGATGGACCAGATTCTCAGGAGCTGACATCTTCATAAATCAGAAGCTCTGCGGTATCACAACAGGTCCTTGGTTTGACTAATATATGATTACAATTGAGGACTGTAGTACAGTAGAAATCATGCTAAGCAATAACCTATCCATGCCATTGACACTCAGTAAGTCTGGCTTCTTCTTCTACAAAATAGTCACTATAAAATCCAGCTAAATTTAAAAGCCATTTAAGATCGAAAAACGATACTGTATGTGTCTATTAGAATTTTCAAGTGAATTGACTTTTTAATGACATAGTAAATCATGTTTCCTACATTATTAAATTAAACACTACCTATTGTAAAGAATATTTGCCCACTTAGAGATGGGTACCTACATAATGGACATTTACATATGGATCTCCTTGTATGAATTTCTGCCCCATTAACAACATATGTACATATATACTTCCATATTTCCATTTTAAAAGCTGTAATTAAAGTGTAAATATTGTTGGCTAATGTAGTTGGCTGTCAATATGCACTTGTTATGGAAAATTTGACATATGTCATTTAATAAGAGAGCATAACATGTTATTTATAATAGAATTATGTAGGAATATGGTGTTCAGCTTAAGACTTATTTGTGTATCGTTTTGTAGAGTTATAAATGTTGTGTTGCTGTATAGCTTGATTTTCTGATCCTTGGAAGTCAGGGTACAGTAGCTACACTTATTTTCATAGGAATCAGTCTGATCGCATTATGATGAAATACATTTTTCTAGTGAGACTTTCACCTTTGCATCTCTCGTGTAGGCAAGGTAAGATCTTATCCTCTTCCAGTTCTTCATTTTAAATGCTCGTTCTTTTTTTGAATGACACAATGACTACCTTATGCCCTCTGGAAACTTAAACTGTCTTTTGAAATTAAGCTTAACGTGTCACTTAAGGAATGGTTTTATTTTTTGTATGTAAATTAGGGCAGAGTGCATTTTTGTTAATTTTTAATAAAAATGAATGTCTGGGTAGAGGACTACATTATCAAAGGAATAAATGAAATTACTCTTGGAGTCTTATTTTATTTGTAGTGATAGAATATGTCTTTGTTGTCCTTATTTACCTAGACTAGCACTTTATTCCATAATTGGTGCCTTCGTCTTCTTAAGTAATTGACTTTTCCTTCATTAGACAAAGAAATGCATAGCTTACACAAAGTCCTGGATATAAGAGACAGAATAGAAGTTCCTGATGTAGCAGACAGGAACACTCACAACCCTTGCAAATGGGAGACGTACAGACATACCAATATGATGAAAATATTAGTGTATAAGAGGCAATTCCTGACATGAAGACGGCTAGCTAGACATAGTCTGTGGAAAGACTGGAAGGGATGCAGCGTGTCCTGTTGCAAATAATGAACTCATGCTACAGTCTACAATGTGGGGACAGCCATAAGCTTGATGTGCAACTCACTGCACTTGGTAGAAAGGCTATTAATTTCAGATACTGCAGTTGCAAACGCAAGTGCTTCCAATCACAAGAGAGCAAGGAATGCTCTTCTATTCCTGTAATATTCATTGTTCAGTCTACATAGCAGTCATTCAACAAAGGCTTCTAGTATTGCAACAGGAATGGCTTAAATTTGAGGAAAATGAAGCAATTCTTTTGTTTATAGCTTGTGTGTGCAGTTTTATGTGATTTTATAACAGAAATAAGTACTACTGAACACTTTAGTACATAATTCTCTACTAAGAAACCTTGGTGTTCGGTGCCGAACAAAGTACACTTTACATGCTCAGAACATTGCCAGTATTGCTAGTCATAGAATCATGGAACCTTAGAAAAATATTGGTCAGAAGAGACCTCTGGAGATCATCTAGTCCAACTCAAAGCAGGTTCACCTTCAATGTCTGGGACATTGTCCAATTAAGTTTTGAATATCTCCAGCAACAGCGATTCCACAGCTCCCTTGGGCACCTGTTTGACTGCCCTCATGGTAAAAACCTGTTTCTTGACATCTAGCTAGAACCCTCCCACATTGCAACTGGTGTCCATTGCCTCTTGTCCCATCCCTGTGCACCTGTGAAAAGAGTCCCGTTCTACCCGCTCTATGCAAGTCTACTCAAGTCTATACGAAGCCCAACAGTTTTGAAACAACTTTAGTGCTTATGATTGTGACAGGCACTGTACTCTTCACACTACAGGGTTTGAGTTTCAGCCACTACTACAGTAAGTCACAGATGTATTTCTAATATGTGCTATTCTTATCCCTTTAGTATAAAGATGCTGTTGCTTTTTACAATGCCAGCTCCAGGTACCTCAAGGGATGGTGTGCTGCCATCTTTTACTCAGCGGGAAAACACAGACCTGTGTTTCACGCAGCAGTAAACTTACCAATTCTTTTGTGAATGCCACAACTAGAAGTTTCCTTTCACCTCCTCCTTCTGCCCCCAGAAAGGAGAAATCTGGTCCTGGTTTCACGTATAATCCATTTTCAAATTCTTTTTTAACTAAGAATTATTTCTCTGCTTTCTTGAATTTTTGACCAAGCTGCAAAGTGTGAAAGACACTGTATATTTTTTTATGGGTGGTAAAAGTACATCCATAGAACAAATGGAAAGCAGGATCTACAAAAGCTTTACACGGTAACATTATATTTATCATATAAATATTTGTGCTTATTGCCTGCTCTGAATCTTAGTTAAAAATAGAAGAATCAAGTAGAATTTATTTTAGGTAAGGCTGTTTTAAAAATTGTCAAGAAACTGTACCATCTTTCTGTTACCAGTTTTTGCACATTTAATGAGCTGTGGATGCAAAACCTAAATTGAGCATATGATGTATATCAAAAAACTTGCAATAATTTAATTTACCAAATATTTACCTTACCAACAGTATAGATCATTCTTATAACTGTGGTAAGCACTGTAGCTGTACTAGTAATTAAAAATAGTGCAGACATACTAACACAGTCTAGCAATGTAAGGACGTTTCAAAATAGGTTTTTTAGTGTTGCTTGATTGGTATTTCCATAGGAACACTCTGAAATCAGATGCCACAGCTCAGGAATTTTTAATGTTGAGGCAGAAGGTGACCCTCTGTGCTGCAAGTAAGACACACCTGTGAGACAGAGAAAGAAACACATGCTTCTGGCACCCACCTTTTTTTTTTTTAATCCACAAGAGTGGTTCTAGGAAAGATTAGTCAAAATTGTGGTAGCCAGGGACAGCAGAAAAACTAATTTTCATGGGCCTTCGTGAGAGAGATCTAGCCACACTACTTACACTGTTTCTAGCAACATCTTCTTTTCCTGGACTCAGTTCCTAATTTACCTCTCAGTGTCCACTCTTCCTGTGGAAGACCCTATTGATTGCAGCAGGAATAATAATCATGCTTCAGCATTTATAAGGATTAAAATCTATAAATTCTGTTCTATCATCATGTATTCAATAGTCAGATGACATCAGAACCCGATGACCTGGAACAGAATAGCACAGAGGAAGACAAGAGTATGTTCTCTGGGAAAGTCCATGCTCACTGTGGTGTTTTTTTCCTTTTTGTTTTTGTGTTTCTGAGGCTGCTTAACATTACATGCTCTGAATTATCCTCTGGATCTGCCTTTTGCTCTACTCCAGAGTCTAGAAAGACCGGCCTCCTAACTTGAATACTTAAATTAGTTGCCTACATTTAAATTATATGGCCATCACATCACGTGTATGTTTTTGGATATTAAAGATCTCTAGTCACTTTCAGCAGTTCCCTGGATGAGTAGCTCTAGTATCCAGAATAAATTTTATATGATCCACCACAATTCAACCTCTCCTCTTTGAGAAGATAACAAGAGGTTTTTATGGAAACCAGGAAATAGAGTATATTATATACATTTGTAACACCAGAAATGGTAATGTTGGTTTAGAAGAAAAATGCTGTAAATGGTAGAGCTCACCTGAAAAGAGGGCTAGTCTTAGAACACTCGTACTTTAAACACTGGATCTGATCTTTCATCCACTAAATATATATATTTTAATGCAGATATATGTCTAGGAATCAAAGATATGAAATATCAGACTGGGGAGGGAATGAAACCTTTACTTGTACCACTGACATACGTCTAATCTTACTGCTGTTTTACCAGATTAGTCCTGCCTCATTTGATGACTGACCTTAGTATGAATCAGGGCAATCTTACTGTGCCATTTCCCTGTTCTAAAGTCCCACCTCAACAATACTCTTTGAACTGAAGCTTTATGTGCACCGATACTGACATGTCTTTTCTTCATCCTGCTCACAAAAGTATTTCATCAGGTGGCATATTGCTCATAGCCAAACAAATAGTTGGCACATTCGGTTCCTCTGTATAGACTTTGCTATTGAAGCAAAGAACATCTGTCATCTTGGCCATGTTCACAAGAGGTTACTGAAAGACCGGAGAGACAAGCATATGGTTTTTTATTCTAGTAACTGGACTGCATCTTGTAACGGAAGCAAACACTGTTCCAAGCAAACTCTGCTCATAGGCCAGTGACTCTGATCTGTGTGACATGTCCTCTGCTTGTAAGCCATAACATGTGTGAACCTCTACTGTAATGCTCCAGCAGATCTCTAGATGACCTTTTATTTTGGGGGGGGGGGGGTTGACCTTTTTTTTGTGTGTGTGTTTGTATACTAGCCAAACTTAGCCATGTTTTCTGAATTTGGGCAAACAGCACCAATACAAAAGCCAGTTTCTCAATGCTTTCAGACTCTGCTAGCCATTTTGGAGGACTGTTAACTCTTCTCAAAGAAAAAAATCACTGAAACACATATGGGCAAAATTTATGCTTGAAAATGCTTGATTAAGTTTGGCTGAAACTTTTCAAAGTTTTGCAAAGTGTTTAATAGTTGAAAAGCAGTATTCTGTGGAAGTGAATGAATAAAACAGTTGCAGCTATAATGAATAACCCATTGATTTCACTGAATGTTTATATGAGTCATTATACCCTTTTACAGGTACCTCTGTACCTAAGGGTTTTGAAGACTGTATATATCTACAAAGTGTTCTGGTCTACATCAGCTATTATTAAATTTATCTTAAATTTATTTGAGAAGCAGAAAAAGAACTGTGCAGTGTATAGCTATTTCCAATTTAAAACTTTGTGATAAACAAGTCAGCATTTTCACTAAAACTGTGTCCTTGAAAGGTCCATTACAATGAGAAATATTCTTTAATATTTCATGTCTTGTTACACATACTGCCGTCAGGTAGGTGATTTATGATTTTCTCGTTTTGCCAATTCACAAGTGCACTGACAAAGAATACCATTTTGATCACCTTACCCTAATTAGCCTTAATTATAGCCTTCTTCACAAGGTGGTCTTTAGACCTATTAATATATATTTATCTGCAGGGCATATTGTGAGTATAGGAGGACATCGTTCCCTGATTTCTATAAAGAGATTTTGGAGTTGTCATCTGGCTTCGTATGGAATAGCAATAACCTTCTTAGACACTTAAAAAACTACAAACACCTCACACCATCACGTTTGGTGACGGTAAAATATTTGTCACTAATTACATGCAAGAATCAAGCAAGAAATCACTTGCAGACCATTTATTTGAGTATGTGCGGGCAGCGTACATTTTGCAGAAATACAGTTCTGATCCTTTACATGAAGAACTTACTTATTAAAAGAATAAATCTGTAGTATATGCAAAATAAAAAAGCAAGAAAGAGACTTGATGAGAGAAAAATACTTGGGACTAGTTGGTTAACACGTAAGAAGGTAAAGTCCTTTCTGTTTAAACAGCCCTGCTCATCCTAGTGCAGCAAAGCGTGAATCCCAAGTTTTTATTCACCAGTTAATTTTTATCTAGCATCGTCTTAAAACGATCCTCAACTTCAATGTCCCGCTAAAAACTAAAAATATAAGCTAGCTAAATACGCTACCAACATATTTGAACAGGTTTCCTCGAAAAAGTTATGTATAATACTACTTGTTTTGGGTTCTCTGATGGAGGAAAGACTCATCGTCTACTGAAACAGCTCCGTGGCCTTCGGTAGCTCCTGAATTTCAGTCATTCCTGTCACAAAACCCGCTCTTTTCACAGGGCCAGCCCTACAGGAAGCTCCCCGGGGCCGCCGGGGTACCCGGGCACCCGCCGCCGCAGCCGTCAGGCGCTCCCGCGCGCCGGGGGAGGGCGGGGGCCGCCGAGGGGCCGCCCCCCCAGCGGCGCGCGGAGGGCTTCGCCGCAACAAAAGGCAAGGCCGGGCACGAGGTGGCGGCCGCTGCCCGCCGCTTGCCAGTAGGGGGCGCTCGAGCTTCATCGTGCGGCGCTCCCGCTGGTCCGGGGACGGCGCGCGGCGGCAACGGCCGGGCTTGACCGTTACCTCGGGGCCGCCGGCCTCTCACCGGCCGCTCCGCTCTCGGTGTGTCTCGGCCTGGTCACCCCCTGCCCTGTTCGACACCGGTCACTTTTAAATTCCGTTTTCGTTCACGTTGCTCCTTCCTTCGTGTTCCTGGCTCTTTTGCTGGGGTGCTTTGGGGTTTATTCTGCCGTTTGACAGTCTCTGTCGTGCGTGTAGGGGGTGAGGGGCTGTTCTGCCTTGTTCCTTGGGGGTTACGCGTCCCCTTGTCTCGTCTCCCTTCCTCACCGCCCCCTCCGCCAGCCTCCGGGGATCGCGGTCCGTTCCGCGAAACTTTCCCGCTGACGGGAGTTGCGCTGCAGCTGAGGGGCCTGGGGGAGGGCAGGGAAGGGCGCGGGAGAGGGAGGTTGCTCGCTCCTGCTTTTCGGCTGAGCAAGCCCGCCAGTCCTACAGACTTTGTAGGTCACGCGTGATCCATTTTATTTTATTTGCCACCTTTCCTTCCTTTTCCACAGAGCGGGTCAGCAGAAAAATCTCTGGGGAAGATCCTTTCAAGGGTCTCACTCCCAAGTGTCTGTGTCTGTGCGAGAGAGGGAATGAATAATTAGAGAACGGTTCCATGAAATCACTTACCGAAAAATTAGCTGCCCATTAAGTGGGAAGCGGCGAGGAGCAATCATGTAAATTCTACCTATACCCAACTGTAGAGGAGAGGCGGGGGGGCACCGCCTGCAGCAAGCCCGATTTCCAATCTTGTGGCTGTCGTCTTACATCGCCGTCCCCATCTCCCTACCCCGGGAGGAGAGGGACGCGTGGGTGTGGAGCACAGTGGTTTAGTCCACACCCCGCAGCCTCCCTTCCCCAGGCAGCCTCGGGAGCCGCGCTCATTCTCCTCCCTCTCCTTGCCAGCCGGTGTGTCCGCGGCGGCAGGAGGCGGGGAGAGGAGGAGAGCGGAGCGGCGGACGCCGGGCTGCCGCGACCGCCCGGGAGAGCTGCGGCGGCGGGAGGCCCCCGCACCCCCTGCAGCACGCACCCCTGCTGCTGCCGCCGCCACAACTGCACGGCAGCAGCCCACCGCCGCTCCCGCCCGCAGCGGCACCGCGCTGGAGTTACTGCCCTCAAGCAGTTTCCGCTCTGGTTTTCAGTGAGGAGGGAGGTGTAGGGGACAGGGCGTTATTTTGAGGGGATGCTGAGAAAGCCGTTCCCCTCCTGTAGCACATTGCCTAGGCGTTCCTATTACGGAAGTTAAGTGAGAAACTCTACAGCTTGAACTGATTTGGTAGAGAAAGAGAGAGAAAGGGGTAGGGGGAGGGCGAGAGGAAAGCAAAATAGCCAAACCAAACCAATGATTTTCCTGCAAAGTGCCGGGAAGTTTGTGGAGCACTTTCTAGGAATCAGGTCCTTTACTCAGAGTCTCTCCTTGTTTTCCGAAGAAAGAGCTTGCTTTTGGATTGCCATGGATCCTAAAGAGAGTCTTAGACACACTTGAATGATTCCTCTGCTTGGGCTGGATTGGTGGGAATTTAGGAAGGAGCGTGTGTGCAAAGCAGAAGCCTTCGGAGCTCGCTCGCAGCTCTAATCTGTATGGATCTAAAAGTGTCACATTCAAGACCTTTCCATCTGCAGCGTTTGATTTCAAGATTTCCCCTTCCACTTTAAGTAGCTGCTAGGAAACTGAAAACTTTTGGACCTACCTCTTACTGGCTTTGGATACTTTTTTTTTTTTTTGGATCTCTGTGGAATTGGTCTCGCAAGCGATCGGGATTGCTTTTAATATGTCAAAATGGGTCTGCTGACGCCACTCCTGCTCTTTGGATTTGCATTTTTTCAAGTCTATGGTAAGTTCGTTTATTTTACATATGCCATTTCTGTGCAGAATTCCCCTTCATCTGAATCTGATTTGGGACAGCACATGGACGGCATTATAAGCTTTAACATTACACAGCCTTAAGTTTGTTTCTGGTATAAAAATGGTATTTCGGGGGGCGGGGGGGAGAGGGAGAATATATGTTTCCAATAAGCAGTCCTTCCCGTCTGCTAACTTAATGGAAAAGCAGCTAATGAATGGAAGAATGTCAGCTTGAGGTAGCGAGGAAAGAGTAAAAACTACCGTGCTAAATCTTTTATTTCGCGGGGGGGGGGGAAGCGGGAAGGAGAAAGGAAAGGCAGACAGCTGTTGTAGCTGATATTACTTTGCCTCCTTCTATTGTTAAACTTTCCACCGGGAGAGCCAGCTGATGAAATAAATAGGTTAGCTCTGCCTCGGCTCCAGGTGAGGCGAACTGGCGAATTTCCAGAATCCCAGCCTTTGGCGCTGGCTGGAGCAGGCGCCGGCGAGCGGCAGGCAAGGCATACTGGGCAGGCAGGCTGGGCGAGCAGCACGGCGGGCAGCACGGCGCCAACCACCCCGCTTCACCTCTACCCGCCCCCCGCGGGGCCGGGCAGGTGTGGCGCGGCCGGCCCGCTACGGTGGGGCTCCGCTCGAGGGTGGGGCGGGAGAGTCTTCCCGTCATCTTCCCCCTCAACCCCCCATTACGGGCTTTCCGGAGGGAGCGTTGTCATGAAGCTTAGCAACGTTTGGGGGAAAGGGTGGATTTTTTTTTTCCTCTCCCCCCCTCCTCCGCACTCCCCCCTTCCCCGCACTCCCCCCTTTGGGTCTGCTCTACAACACTTCTTGCGGTTTTCAAGTTTAAGTAATGGATGGGGAACTCTAAACTAGCATCTTGGGGAAGTACGCTTTAGTAGGGCGGAAACTTCAGTGCAAGGGTAAATTGTCTTTCAAAGTAGGGGTTGGCGCTGTACTGCAGTATAAACGTTAGATGGATTACAGTAGTTCAAGCACACAACTAGGAAGCGAGCATCTGTAACAGCATACAGTTCTACATGAGTGTGTGCTGGGACCAAACGCTCGGCAGTCCCCTAAGTATTGAGTATTTGCATCTCTAAACAGTCTTTTAAACTTTAGGTTAATTTAATGTCTAGGACCCTGGCTGGTTTTGCCTGTCTGTTAGAGCAAACTTTGTTCCAGGAAGCTACTGCTTACAGCATTTACTGTATCAGTCCTGAAGCGAGGACTCTAGGTTTATTGTTTGCAGTCACAGGCTGCTTTGGTATTTCTCCCCCTCCTCTCATCTTCGCCAACCTCCTAACAAGAAAGGAGGCAAAATAGACGAGAAGAGGGAGACATTCAAGTACAGTTTTACATTGGTTGCGTAATATGCTATGCAGTTTAATGTTCAAGTTTGGTCTACTGATTAGAAAATTTCTGCGTTATGTATATATGTGCTAAACAGTAGGAAGTTTTAATTGTGAAAGGATTTAATGGAACATTTGCATCTATCAGCATGGTTATAGTTTTGCAGGGGATTTGTTTTCTGTCTGCTTTATTTTTCCTACTGTAACATATTTTGATCCTTAACTTTAAGACCACCAGTATTGGAGATGTCTTTGTATACAAACCGAAAACATCAGGCTGTAGAAAAGTAATTATTAGTAAGTGTTTAAAATTGTATGTAGCTAGAAGGAATACAATTAAAGTGCTCAGTGGAAGTGACAGAGTGAATCAGAGGAGCTTGGTGTTACAGAATGTAATTAATGTACCAGGCTGTTTGGAGATATATGAAACAAATGCAATTAACCAGCTTGCTGGAACGACAGGAGCAAGACATAATTTATTCTGGTTTTGTCATGGGGAACACAAGTAGGACCTTTGTTCTGGTTGAGCCTTATAGGATGAGGGTGGGGGGTGCAGGTGAAGCACATAGCTAATTTAGAGCTGGACCATTAGAAAAAAATGGCAAGAAACTGCCCAAAATAGATGTGATCCTCCCCTTTTGTGGGAAGATATTGCAGAGGCTGTCAAGTTTGCCTACATTAACAACTCAAATAAATAAATAGCCTTGTTGATAGTACATCATGACAAGTAGAGATAAGCTGTTATTGTTGAAATGACTAACAAGTAGCTTTGAAGAAATACTGGCGTGCAAGCTTGGCACGGAGTACTTATTTAGCACGGAGTCTGTTTAGGAGCATAGTAATTACGATTACACCTTAGGGTGACAATATACCACCAGTTGCTCTGAAAAGATACATATCAACATTAGCACTATTTGTAATGCTGTAATTTAAGGAAAAAGGCAAAACCCAACAAAACACTTGTTTAATAGGTCCTTGGTTCATTTTCTGTGTTTGAAAGTTACCTCTTAGTGCATTTCTGGTTTTGAGGGGTTTTTGTTGTTGGGTTTGGGTGTTGTTTTTTTTTTGTTCTCTCGGCATCAGGTCCAGACAGAGAAAGACACTGTAGCGTTTGAGGCATGTTAGCCATCCTTTTCCCTGTGATATTAGTTTTGTTTAGTGATTCAAAAGTGGTATTACACAGTGCATAGTGGTGTAGATCAAAAAGGTATTTTTTTCTTCTAAAGTTATTTTCTCTGTCCATGCTTTTATGACACCTGAAAATTGCTGAGCTCAACGAAAATGGCAGGAAGCATACACATATATATATATGTATATTTTATTATTATTGTGCTTATGATTTTCCTGTAGCTCTGCCCATATTCTTGCAGTCTGTTCAGGGAATAACTGTAATTCTCTTTTTCTTTAGCTATCAATCTTGGTTACTGTTCTTGAAAAAAAACAAACGAAAATCAAACACACAGAAAAATCCCCAAAAACCCACCCCGCTAGACAGAGTCTGCACTGTAAAATAAAACACTAGCTATTGGAGTTAAAACAGCTGATTACATGGTTTTTTAATAGTGTTCAACTGATTTTTCTTTCATGGTTATGTGTTTTTTGTTATCTTTCTTCCAATCTTTAGGAAAGCTTGAAAGAATGATGTTAACAGGAAAGTTCACAACTGCTGTGAACACAGGTGTCTGGATGTTACCACAGACACTAGTTTTAGTGGGCCAAACTCTGCCCTGGTAGGACTTGTAGTGCTTTCAATGAAAATGACAACCTTTTATGTCAGGGCTGGCTTTTAGCCATTGTCCCTTGAAACCTGCAAGTGTCATGCTCTTGAATGTGTGATGGTGTTCAAGATATGTGAGAATAATTCTGTAAAAGCATTTTCTCTCCGTATTAGTATATTTCAAAAGCACTTATTAATGAAAAGTACGCATCTGAAATGGTGGTGTGGCTCAAGCATTCTTTTTTTTCCTCCTTTTTCCTCCTTTTTCCTCCTTTTTCCTCCTTTTTCCTCCTTTTTCCTCCTTTTTCCTCCTTTTTCCTCCTTTTTCCTCCTTTTTCCTCCTTTTTCCTCCTTTTTCCTCCTTTTTCCTCCTTTTTCCTCCTTTTTCCTCCTTTTTCCTCCTTTTTCCTCCTTTTTCCTCCTTTTTCCTCCTTTTTCCTCCTTTTTCCTCCTTTTTCCTCCTTTTTCCTCCTACCAGTGAGCTACACATCTGTGGCCTTGTGCAGGTCTCAGATGACTATCAGAGAACATGGCTTATATATAAAGCTAGAGTATATTCTTCCAGTGAGTATTTGAGCTGACAGGGTCTTGATCTCTCATGTCTGTTTTGCTGTTGATGGATAACCTTTGCTTCTGTGGAATGTGTGCATTTTAATGCATTAAGAGTAAAATTCTAAAGTGGAGAGTTTGCGTTTTTGTTTCCTTTAGCTTGTTCTTCCATGGGACCCAATTCTGCAGAGCATTTAAGAGTGTGCTTCCATCACTTACCAAGAATCTCACTGAAGTTAATAAGAATTTAAACGTGTTCCAAGTTAATCATATGCTTTAAAGCTTTGCTGAGTAGGGATGAATTTATGTCCATGATGAAATGTTTTGCTGAATTAGTCTTAATATTTTGCTTTCTTTACTTCCTGTCTGGTAAGTCATTATTGCAACAGCATATATCTATGTGCGGAAGATAGGCAATGAGAAAATCCTGTTATTGCACTTCCTGAGATGGATATGTTTGAAAAGTAATGTGATAATCCAAATAATTTGTTTTGTTCCTTTGCTAATTTGGTATGCTGCAAAAGTTCTGATACCCCACAGTTACTTCAGAAAAGGTAGAATAGGGGTTTTTTAACTTTTCCAAGAGTTGCACTTACTACAATAATTCTTCCATTAGGAACTTTCTGGAATGATGAGGTTGATGTTGGTTAAGGAAAATAAGTTTTAGCACTGCAGGCTAAAGATATGTAAGCTTAAAAGTAGACAAAAGGATTTAAGTAGACTTTTAAGGTTGCATAAAAAGCATCAAGGATATGTGCCAAAAAATTCAGTGAGAGGAAATGGAGGCTTTGGCTAGTCTGTCCAGTCAACTCTGTTTCCAGGAGTTGCTTTTCTATAGCAATGCTACGTAGGCTTGTAGCACTAAATTCAAGACATGCTCTGTCCGCTGCTGAACCATTTAGTGGAAATTACTAAAGAGTACGCAATGGCTTTTTAGCCATTTGCTACCCTTGAATTGCTATTCAAATATTGATCTCAGCTAAATAGATTGCTAACAGGTTCTGTACATTCTGTTTCAGCCACCTAAGAGGAACATTGCTGTCAGGTTTTATCTGTTATCTCAGCTGGCATGGCAGAGGTTGCTCTTCCTGTGGCTGCCATCTGGCTCACCACTTCTCATACCAACCTTGTGGAGGATACTTAGTAATCTTATTGATGCTGTTTCTTGCCAAGAGGTGCTCTTTTCTACATTTCTATAGAATCTCTTTATTTTGTGTGCAGAAGAAAGTAAGTATTCGCTCTTGCCAAATAAATGTGTTGTTTTTTTGGTTCTGACTGAAGACACATTTCTTACATGTAACTATTGAATTCTTACAGAACGTTTATTGTTATCTAAGCTTTCTTGCACTTGCATTTTTATATTACACATGCCTTTTATATTCAAAAAATATCCTTTAAATTTTGGTACATAGAAGGATACAGAATCTGATCTTAAATCACTACTTCAGTGTGAGTGTTGAGGATGCCTTTTATGCAGGACTAGTCATGTGGACTGTTAGTTTTGAGGTCTTTGAATGCAAAATACTTGCATGGAAATGAAGATTTGTGGATGTAGGTTTTAGTCTTACCATCTTCACTCTCACACCTGGCTTCTACTGTACAATGCAAACTGTGGACTTTCTGCCCTTGAAGTTATGTGTCTAGAAATAAGATTGAGTTGTCAGTGTTGTCCTCACCTCAAACCCTTTCCTTAACAAAATCACTGTTAATCACCTCTGGTTAATACTTTTTATCATTACAGTGGATAATTAAACAAGGCCCCGTTAATTTAGGACCTGATTTGGCACCACTGAAATCTATAACAATTTTTCTACTGAGTCCTTTGTGTGAAAGACCTTGAAAGCCGGTGATGTTATCTTTACTTACTGTAAGTAAAGGCTTGCATCTTAATTCAAGTAACGTAATCTTGTTACAAGATGAAGCTGGCTTGTTGCTACATCCTTCCATAGGCATAGCTTCCAAGTACTAGAGGGTACAAGTGCATGTTGCTGCTTCAGTCCTTACTTGTTCTCCAAGTACTCCTTACTTGTTCTGTAGTGCTCTCTACTAGTACAGAGTATCCCTTTGTAATCAGAAAGCTGCTTCTTGTGCTGGGTTGTGGATGTAATGTTATGCATTCTTAACATTTTTTCAAGCCAAAATTTCATGAAGTAAGAAATGGCTTTTTAATTCCATCTCTGCAGCTTATCTTGACTTTGCTGCCATGGAAGAGATCCAAGAAGTGCTCTTAATTTTATTAAAATAATAACCTTCATCAATAAATACATGAACGACAATAGACAAACTAACCAGTAGTACCCATGTAATAACCCGCTGATACCTATATTGAGCCTCTGTGCTCTAGTGGCCAAGCCTAATTGAGATTCATCTTCATATTATGGACAAACATGATGTGAAGATATTAATTTAAACAATGTTCTGGCAGAAGTAGCTTGTGCATATGTGTTGAACTTGCAGTCTTTACCACTCTACCCCAGCTATTTTTTTGGCTAAGCAAATTGTAAACTCACTAAATAATGGTTATTATCTGCAGATCTCTGTGAGTTAACACATCTGTTTAACTGGGTTTTGAGCTAACTTTCTGGTTATGTTCTGGACAGATTTGCAAACATCCTTCCCTGGCTTAATTTCTCTTTGAGCTTAGTCGAACTACAAAACTGTGTCAGTAAAAAACGCACAGCTTTGTTTTGCTTAATGATAAAGTTACTTGTTTGTCTTGATATTTCTACCAGGAAACAATGTATCTTTGGCTTGCTGATAACTGCAGGCCACCAATCTTCTAGTGATTCCAGTGCATATTTTGGAACCAATTGAGATTGTGTGTATCCAGGTTCTATTGCAAACTTTTTATTCTATTTATCTGCCCTGGTTGTGGAGATACTCATTCAGCTCTACCTACTTATGTGAATGATGACTGGAAGAACACAAAGCATTTTCACATTCATTCCTCATAATTTTCAGGTGTTCATTGCTTAAGACACCATTCCAAGCTTGATTTGGAGCAACCTTAATGACATGTGATGTTTGCTTGCAGAATTACCCTTCTTGTCAGCGAGTCTTCATTGTACTCCTTCAGTTCCAGCAGAATTCTTTAGTCTGACTACAGTGAAAGACAATGGCCTGCCATTGTACTATTTTATGCTTTGTTATAATTTACTTTTATTTTCTCTCATCACTTTTTCTCAGATTAATTGGTAGAACAGTTTATTTGATCTGATATATGGAAATGAACTGGTAGGATGAGTGGGGATGCCAGGAGTTGAAGTATGATCTAACTCATTAGAGTTTACCTAGATGATTATGCCACAATGTTTGTTGTGGCATATGGTCTTTTAGTTTGTATTTATGCATTGCCTATATAGCTTCAGTGTAGTGTGCCAAGGTGAGAAGAGTCTCTCTGTAATATGCTTGTCATAAATGCAGATTGGACAAATATGTAAAGAATAAATGGCCAGCAGCAAGTTGTAAAACACAGTAAACCCTGTAGTTCACTCCTGTTAATCACTTGCCATCGATTGCAAGAGAAACTGAGTGGAAAAAATTTAACCTTTTAAAACCAAAATGTCAGGTAACTAACATCAGTCAACTTGTTTCTCATTCATAGTGAATGAAAGAACTGTTCATGCCAGGGTGTACCAGAGGTACTTTTTTACTGCTGTGAAAATGTCAAGAGTTAAGAAGCAGTTATGAGAAGTATTTTAATGCTGCATGAGCCCTATAATTGTGGTTTCTCAAACTGTCATTCTGTACAGTTTTCAAAGTCCACATGTCCTGTAGCCCAGATGACTTCATCCTGGCAAAAGGAGTGGTCAATTTTAACAGTGTATGTTGTAGCCTTAAGAGAACTCTGTAACTAAGGGATGGGCAATAGTTTCTTTCCTATCAGTATTATGAAAAGTTCAAATGGCATAGCAATGTTGTTGGACTAGGAGCTAGTTGGAAAAGGTGTGTTTTCATTACCTGGATTTCCTTTCCCTAGTCAACTTGATCTTCTCTTTGGGATTGTCACTCCATGGTGGAGGCTGCAGATAAAGAATCTGTGGGTGCATCCTCCTTCTCACTTTCCAGAGATGAAATACTGTGCTCAACAGATGATGTCACCTTCAAGACCTGGAGATGCTTATTGGTCCTGCATGTACATGTACACCAGCACTGCTCTGCTCTGACAGTTTTCGGGTGAGAGAAGTGACACTGTAAGCTGGGAGAAGGAGCGGGATAGTAGACTGATTCCAGGTCCGTGGCTTGATGGATCAAAGGACTACCCCATTTTGAAACAGAGAATGAGGGGGGAGAGAGAATAGCAGAGCAGCTGGGCTACAGAGCATGTGGCTGGGTCAGGCAGCATAGGGAGTGAAAAGGGGAGCAAAACACTACTGGTGTGCTTAACATGATAGTGCTGATGCCTAATAACTTCAGGGTTGTCTTATACACAGTGTGTTTAGGCTTTTATCATTGCTATGTCATTTGTACATCACTTATCCATGAAGTGAATAAACCTCTCTGTTAAATTGTTTGAGTCCAGATTTGTTTGGAGTGGCTGCAAGAAAACGCTAAATTGTGATTTGATGCAGTCAACTAAGGTCTTTGCTGGCTTTAACTTGATGCACTGCAGAAGTGCTGTGATAGAATGGCTGGATTTTTTGTGTATATGTTTTTGATATGTAAGAGAAATTCAGTGGGCTAACTAAAATAGTTGGTTTACGTCAAGTCAACAGCTATTAAACAAAGGACTTTCAGTGGAAAGAAATAACTATCAGAAATACTGCAGGCTGCATTTTACTCTTGATCTATTACATCTGTTACTAAACTGGATTTTAAAATACAATGCTTTGATTTTAAGCTAGTCAATGTGATGTATCTATTCAGATGTATGCCTGAATTATAAACTTCTGTGGTTTTTTTTCTTCTTTTGAATTTGATTCATTGTTTTAAACTGTGCAATGTGATGTTTACCTAATGAGACCAGACAGCTTGTTCTTAAGATTAAGTCTCATGGGGTAAAATCCCAGGAATAGGGGGATCCTATGATAAAGTTGTCTTTTAGTACTGTTGTCTTTAAACCTCTAAGAATAGTTCTCTGTGTGTGTACATCTAGATTTAAAATAAAAGTTTTGTCTATGTAGAGATATAATTATATCTCTACACACTTATAATGAAAGAAAATAACTTTAGAAACTTTAAGGAAGAGAATTTATGCCCCTGAAGGCAAAACTGTAAACAGTAGTAGGAACTGTTAGAACACTGAATTAAAAGAAAATGAAATGTGGGACAAGTAGACAAACATATTTAATTAAGTACGAATCAGTGTAAAACAGAACTGTTTATTATTTACTGAATCCTTTCTGACAACTGCTCAGTTTAGGATAAAATGCAAAAGAACATATGTCTGGCTTTGTATGACCCCAAATTTCTCTGTTCTCCCTTTCAGCAGACAACGTGCCTTTTTCCCCTAAGTGATTTTTGGTTGCTAGGAGAAGTGCAGTAGTCTGCCCTGCTCTTACCCAGCAGTAAAACCAAAGAGTGTATCGAGGTAAAGAGAGGGGCAAAGCACAGTATAGGCCATAGATCACAAGTTGTCTCTAATATGTCCACTTTGTTCCCACTTTTTCTTTGAAAACTTTTGTTTTTACTAATGGTGTTTCTTTTCAGCTGATCTCTCAAAGCCATTCAGAGAGTGAAAAAAATTGTGCTGTTAAGAGTCCACTTAGAGGAACAAAAAAAGGAGGGGGAGACTTTAAGACTTATTCATGGGGCCACAGTGGTAGCAATGGGCAACTCATTGAATAGCTTCAGTCAGCTGCTGTTAAAACTGGATGATTGATACCTTCTGGTTTTTGCTAGGACTAGAAAGTACACAGAAAGTCTTCATAGTGGTCCTGCCAGTTTTAATGCAAAATATTGAAGTTGTTTACAAACTGTCTTCGGACTTCAGTATATGCAGTGTTCCTGAAGCGTGCCTGGAGAATTCAAATAGTAATGTTGCATGCATTTGTTAAAATTAGAAAGAAAGAATTGTTAATAATCATGCTACTCTTGCTCTAGTTTGTGAAACCCTTTATTCACTCTCTAAATTGTGCTTTTTGAATTAACCATGTACTGTGGCAAGAATCACTTAGAATCATAGAATAGTTTGGGTTGGAAGGGACCTCTAAAGGTCATCTACTCCAACCCCCCTCCCGTGGGCAGGGACATCTGCAACTACATCAGGTTGCTCACAGCCCCGTCCAACCTGACCTGGAATGTTTCCAGGGATGGGGCATCCACCACCTCTCTGGGCAACCTGTGCCAGTCTTTCACCACCCTCAGCAAAAAAAATTTCTTCCTTATACCTAGTCTAAGTCTACCCCCCTTTAGTTTAAAGTCATTCCCCCTTGTCCTGTCACAACAGGCCCTGCTAAAAAGTTTGCCACCATCTTTCTTATAAGCCCCCTTTAAGTACTGATAGGCTGCAAGAGGGTGTCCCCGAAGCCTTCTCCTCTCCAGGCTCAACAACCCCAACTCTCTCAGCCTTTCTTCATAGGAGAGGTGTTCCATCCCCCTCATCATTTTCGTGGCCCTCTTCTGGACCCGCTCCAACAGGTCCGTGTCTTTCTTCTGCTGAGGGCTCCAGAGCTGGATGCAGTACTCCAGGTGGGGTCTCACCAGAGCAGAGTAGAGGGGCAGAATCACCTCCCTTGACCTGCTGGCCACGCTTCTTTGGATGCAGCCCAGGATACGATTGGCCTTCTGGGCTGCAAGCACCCATTTGCTGGCTCATGTCCAGCTTTTCCTCCACCAGTACCCCCAGGTCCTTCTCGGCAGGGCTGCTCTCAATCCCTTCATCCCCCAGCCTGTATTGATACCGGGGGTTGCCCTGACCCAGGGGCAGGACCTTGCACTTGGCCTTGTGAAACCTCATGAGGTTCACACAGGCCCACTTCTTGAGCTTGTCCAGGTCCCTCTGGATGGCATCCTGTCCCTCTGGCATGTTGACCGCACCACTCAGCTTGGTGTCATCTGCAAACTTGCTGAGGGTGCACTCGATCCCACTGTCTATGTCACTGATGAAGATATTAAACAGTACCGGTCCCAATACAGGACCCCTGCGGGATGCCGCTCGTCACCAGTCTCCATCTGGACATTGAGCCATTGACCACTACCCTCTGGATGCAACCATCTAACCAATTCCTCACCCTTTACCGGACAGTCCACCCATCAAATCCATACCTCTCCAGTTGAGAGAGAAGGATGTTGTGGAGGACCGTGTCAAAGGCCTTACAGAGGTCCAGATAGACGACATCTGTAGCCCTTCCTGTGTCCACTGTAGTAGTCACTGTAGTAGTCCACTGCTGTAGTCACTCCATCATAGAAGGCCACTAGGTTAGTCAGGCAGGACTTGCCCTTGGTGAAGCCATGCTGTCTGTCTCGAATCACCTCCCTGTCCTCCATGTGCCTTAGCATAGCTTCCAGGAGGATCTGTTCCATGATCTTCCCAGGCACAGAGGTGAGATTGACTGGCCTGTAGTTCCCCGGGTCTTCCTTTTTTCCCTTTTTAAAAATGGGGGTTATGTTTCCCGTTTTCCAGTCAGTGGGAAGTTCACTGGACTGCCGCGACTTCTCAAATATGATGGATAGTGGCTGAGCAACTTCATCTGCCAGTTCCTTCAGGACCCGCAGATGGATCTCATCGAGTCCCACGGACTTGTGCACCTTCAGGTGCCTTAGATGGTCTCGAACCTGATCTTCTCCCACAGTGAACATCGCCTCCTATAATGATCTGAAAGCGTGCTTAACCAAATGTCATCGGCTACTTTTAAACCTTTGCAGTTAAAAATGGTTTTATGTAGCTAGATATTATAACAGGTATAAGTGATTAGACAATATTGTCTATATTAATAGACTATTGAAATCACGAGACCTATGGCAGATTTCACTTGAAATTGATTGCAGGATGAATGTATAGACAATATATTATTTCCTTAAGTGCCTAATGAAACCTAGCCTTAAAAGCAGTCTTAAAACAATTATTATGTCTCTCAAGAAAGATTGCTGAAGAGGTCATGTGTGTGAGTCCCATTGATGAGGAAATAAACATGGGACTGCAGAGAACTGTGATTTGTGCTGTACAAACAGATGACTGCCTGTGAACAGAGCAGGCCTCTGTATCATTCCTTAACAGGAATAAGTGGTGAATGGCTAAGGATCTCATTACCAATTTAGAATATCTTGTTGACTCAATTTAGTGACATGCAGATAATAGAGAAATTCAATGATGATGTAATTGGAAAAATAGTGCAGCAACTTGTACCGATTTGTTATTCCCATTTGAACAAAATAGGTTTCACCCATATTTCTGAGGGTATTGGGTGACCTGGCAGTACTGGATTCAGTCCCAGTGTAATTTAATGGAATTTGTGTCTGTTTAGGTCAGGGCTGAATTTGCCCCCAGGGAAAGATGAAGATGGAAGAGTTGTAAGTTGAATTACAGGGAGCTGGCTCTATCTTACAGTCTGCTGACGGGGATGGGAATGTGTGTGTGGTTCTTCTGTGTGCGGTGGTTTTTTTTTGTTTTCTTCCTGATCCACACAGACTTTAGGAGTAACTTAATACCACCTACAGTACAACCGAGTTTTCAATTACTTCCATGAAAGCTGCAAGTGCTGACACCAAGGACTTTTCCTCACAAATTACAGAAGATGTTGCCTCAGTCATTCTTCAGCGTTAGCCCAAAAGTGCTGTTGTCCTTCCTGCTGAGAACAGATATGTTTTTGTCACTGCATATGGATATCGGTTAGCAAAATCGGATCAACTTAATATAAAGGACGTGCCCGGTACCATTCAGGAACTTCATGGCAGAAGGGAGAATGAGATCTGGTGTCTAAGAACACAGCTGATCGTGGGAGAGATGTGCTAGTGTTAATGGTGAAGGAAGAAGGGGTAACTTGAACTGATGTTGCTGCTGCATCTCTTTACCTGGCATTTAAAGCAAGGCAACTTTTGAGGTCAAGGAGGATGAGAATGGTAGAATCACGGACCATGAATCTGTCCTCTAGTAACAATTTTCCTTCCTGTTACTTGATAGTCCTGCTGCACTGTTTTATGAAAGAGAAAAGAGGTAGAGGGTGATTCAGCACTGCTGGATTTAGGACAGGGGCTACGGGGGAGCAGATGCTGATGCGGTAAAACATTGAGCTATGCCTGTCCTTCCTGATCTTTTCCTTCTGTCCTCAGCTATGTGTTTCTGGGAGTCTAACTATGCTAAGAAAGGAGTCAGGAAAGAAGTGGTAGCTCTGGACCTGGACCTATCTGAAATTGGAGGAAACGTTGCACAGTGATATTCAGCTGACCTTCCTGTTCTTGCATTTCCCTCTTCATTCAACTTAACATGCCAAATGAAGCATCATTTCTTCAGAGAACTCATCTGTCCCTCAAAGCCTGATTCATTTGTAGAATAAACTTCTTTCAGGTTAAGTAGTATACATCTATTTAAGTAAGGACCAGCTATAGCTACAATATTGAAGTGGAGAAGTAAGGAATGAAGGCAGGTTTACACACACTTTTCCTGTCATATGATACGGAATGAATCTATGGCTATTTCTTATTCTTTCTGTTTTTCTCCCTTCCTGTTAAATCTATTTCCTAGATTTTTGCTATAATGAAAGATGTGTGTAGCTTGCTTGGCAAGTTTCAAATATGGAATCTCTTCATTGTCGATGCTTTGCATTTGTTATTCTAGAACATTTCTTCTGCATAGGCCAGAAAATGAGAGATACCTTAGCTTATGACACAGAAATCACTGGAGTTGAAACATCTAGATTTATTCAAGGCCATGGAGAAAAATATGCTCGTCTTTACAGATTTCCATTCCCTGTGCTGTTTGTCTGCTACTTCCATCCATATTCCATGTTTAATTCATGTAGCTTGCCTCCTTATATTTCATAGTTGAAGACTTTCTTCTATCTTGTTTCCTTGTCTATCGTTTTAGTTTATTTTCCAGCTTTTTTCTGTTCATCTCATTCTTCTCTGGTTGGTTTAGGTTGCTGTTTTCTAACCATGTTCCTTGAATATGAAGAATGAAAGGACTGAAATAACAGGAAAAGTTGGGGGGAAGGCGGTGTTGGAACGATTGTAAGAAACTTTGTTCTTTGGCAGGATTATTTGGTGAATTCTGTGTGCGTAGATAACGTTCTGTGGAGGCAGAATCTTCTGCCAGCCCTAACAAGTGCCTTGAGTAAATAAATTAAAAAAAAAAAAAAAATTTACGGGTCTAAGCCAAATTTTGTGTGAAGTTGGAAAAAGGTATCTTCCTGAACATTTAACTATGTCTCAAGTCTACCTTTTAATTTTGAAACACGTAAGTCTCCACTCTGTCATGGAGAATCCTCTCCTTCAGTCTAGAGAGAATTAGATAACTATTTTTATAAGTAATTTGTTAGGCTTCCTATTCTTACAAATAGTTGAAATTTATCCATTTATAAAATATCCATACATAGATGGGCAATCAACTTTAAATATCTAAGCTGATTTTTTTAATGTTCTACAAGGTTATAAACAGACAATGAACATTAAAAGGCAAAAGATACTAGGTAGGCATAACCTGAATAGTAATGGCATTCAAGGAAATTATTGTGCTGATACTACTGTTGAAATCATTGTTATTATTTGAAGACTTAATTTCTGTTATGTGTATAAAATCTATACATGATATAAGTATACAATATTATACATAATACAATATATACTATACAATACATCTTGTAAGAGAACTCTCAACTTACTAGGTAAGCTGGGTGAAATACTTTCTGGGTGAAAGTTGTTTTGGTTTGGGTTTTTTTCTAATTCACAGTTGATCTTAGTTGTATTGAAGAACAATTTTTTTTTTTTTTTTTTTTTGTAGCGGGTATGACTTGTAATGTATATGAAATCCTGACTCAGCAGAAGATGCTGGGAATATTGTCGTCAGCATCAGTGGGGCCACAGTTTTGTTTTTGGAGTATTTGGCAGTGTGGGAGGCTAATGCAGAGAAGGAAGTCTTGTTGTTTTGGTTGTTGTTTTTTTTTTTTTTTTTTTTTAAATAATTACACAAAGCTTAAGAGATTGACTTAAAACTAAACATAGAGCTGTAATCAGGAGGTTAACAGATGGAAGAAGCTTCACCTGTGCTCTTAGACAACTAGTGGGAAGCCAAGATAATGATGCACAACACATCCAGTAGTAAGCAGTGTAGTCAGCAGCTTGAGAAAGAACACCATGAAAATTACATTATTTCACTTTCAAATGAAGGCTGGCTGTTGACTTATGGAGAGCACCTTCAGCTGTATCTGCCCTGAGGACTAGAACTTTCACTATTAGGGAAGCCACAAGTCTATTTTAAAACCAATTTGTAATAAATTTGCAAAGTAGAAAGGCGGATACATAATTTCAAATTGCTTCCATACCTCTTAGCATTTGTGACCAGATGTCTTACTAGGCCACTTGGTATTTCCAGAGCAGTGATGAGGATGAAATAAATTCTGGCACTCTTTGGATGAAGAATGATATAGAAGTTATCGGTCATTTGAAGGGGATGAAGAATAACTGTATGCAAGGCTTCTGCTATCTGCAATGGTATTTCTGGCATCTTTTGAGATGGTCTCAGCATGTACTTTAAGGGCCCAAATCTGTATTTTACCATACATTTATCATCAAAGTCTAGGCCAGACTTTGTTAAAGGCTACATCACGCTAATCCCATGGTATTGCTGTTAATGTAGCGTGTGGGTATTTTTGTCCTATGGGAAATCACCAAGAAAGCTTCATGAGAATGGGGCAGTGCCTCCTGGGTTTGTGTTCTAATTGGAGTGAAGGAAAAATTTCCGGCCACCTGATATGTTTTGCTGTCATGCCCAGGTAAGCATATAGAGGAAAAATGGTGGAACATGAAGGAGCAGAGTTGGAGCCATGGCTCAGCGTGCTTCTTGTGTATTACTTGCACTGTGAAACTTTTGCTGCTACAGAAACTGCAGATGGGAAATATTTTAGCAATAACTAGAATAAAGCGCAGTATTTTTCCTGGATGCCCAGAATACCCTTATGCCAATTCCGGATTCAGGGTGTTGGAGGAAAGAATTCTAAGGTCATTTTTAGAGGAAGATGGATTCCCGAGAGTTTGAAACTTCTGAAGACAGATATCCATGCAGTCATAGATGCAATATATCTACCTTTTTTTTTTTTTTCCCCAGTGCCTTTGGAAATTAATTTCCTAGTGCTCCAGACTTTTGTTTAACACTTTGAACAGACAGGCAGCATTCTCACGTCTAACAAGTGTGATATATTTAGCTGGTGAGAGAAAATGTAGAGAAGGTTAGTTTTAATATGGACTCGGCTGGAGGCATGCTACCTAATGAATCAGTAATACCACATACTGCAGTGTTATGAGTGCTAGTGGTCTCCTGTCCAAATACAATTCTTGTCCAGCTTCCTTCACTTACGAGCCTCACAGGGTCATAATTCTTACATCTACTTTAGAAAGAAGATGGGTTACAAGTTGGACTAGCTGAGATGGAGCATTTTGAACAAGTTTCTTTGGAAGTGAGACTTCAGTGGAGAAATTGAAACATAGAAAAGAATAGTGCTATGCAGGACCAAAAATGTTCAGCCTGTACACTGAGTACCTGGAGAGGAAATAGATTCTTTAATATTCTATGCTGAATGTTCAGGAGACTTTTCAGGTCATAGTGTGCTTGCATATATTAAAAGCTTTTTTATAACTTGGTATGAATTGGTTGCATATGTGTGTGATATAAATAAAACCTAACTGGATGTTGTAAGCCAAAGAAGTAAATCAGCCAATGATTCTACTGCATATATTCTTCATACAACTGTCTTGGAAAGCTATAAATAGATATTGCTTATTACTTTTGCTTGCATTTATTTTTACTTTAAATGGCACATAAAACTATTGTTAACAGACCTTAAAATCATTTGGAGGATATTTACTTAGATCATTTTGAGGAAAAGAATGAATGTCCTTGTTAAAATATCTGTTAATAGTGTCTGAGTGTTGGGAGAAGTAGATAAATTGTCAGTACAAATGAATAAAGAATTCTATTTCATGACTTCAAGAAAGAAATTATGTAGACGGTTTATAAGCACTTTTCCAAGCGCTTATACTATGAGTTACCTTTTTGTGGAAAAGCTGGATCCAAGAGGAGGAAAAAAAAAAAAGAATAAAAATTGGAGTGGCAGTTTCGGTAAGTATTGATTTGCCTAAAACAACTTAAAGAAGTAAAAGAAACATAGTAGAAAAATAAATACCCATCTCACAGACATCATTACTTTTTTTTTACTCCTTTCCAAATATGTCAAAATCAGCAAAAATATTGCTATAGTTTCAGTAATATCTTCTTTAAAAGTAGGTCTTGCTGGCTTTGTTTTTCTTTTCCAGTAATGGAAGAGCTTTTGCTTTGTAAGGATTTTTGGAGGCTTTGCTCGCTGCCAGTAAATATGGCAAAAATAGGACAGATCAGTCCACTAAAGTGTGTGAGTGTTCACGGAATATATACCTAATATAATGTAAATGTCACTGGCTCTTGTTCCCCTTCCCCCTTGTGGGGGAAAATCAATACATATGCTTCAGAATACTTCCCTTGACAAAATGAGATAGACAATGATGATAGATCTGGCTAACTGTCTGGCAGCATGCCTGTCTCTGATAAACCAAATATTTGGAACTCTTAGAGAAATATTATTAAAACATAATATTCCTGCCATCTGGTACTTCTTGCTCACTTCAGTGAGATACTTTGGAGGTAAGTGAGAAGTGCTTGTTAAGAAGTTCAATATGACAGAATTCAGAATATTGAGACCTGATGAGATTCTTTTATTATATAAACAGTTAATAAAAGTAGTAAGGAGGGGCAGAACAGTTGCTGATTTCTTGTGCTATAGAGTTTTAACTTCTGGTTGCATAAGCGAGGAGATTCATAGTGTACCTTAAAATCTATATTTATGTTCATTTTTTATCTTTCAAGTGGTCTGAGCAGTTGGACTAGCCTTGCAATAGAAACTGCATAATACCAGCAAACTAGATAGTAGGAAGGATTCATGAAAAGAATCATTCTGCTAAGTTAAGTTCCATCTCAGCCTAGGTATAACTAGGTATATAAAACATCTTTCAAGCAAAGAAGTTATTTATTTATTTCCAACCCAGATTTTACAGCTTAAGATACAATTTCATACTTGCAGATCCAAATAAGAACACAGACAAAACAAGTAAACCTCCTCAGATAGAGAACAGATTTCAAAATCCCTTTAAAAAATATTGTGAGTATTCCATGTTTGCAAATAATGGATCTTTGATTTTCTTAAAAACTTATAGTGAATGGAATGGAGTTTATGTATAATAAGTCTTAATTGCAATTCTGAGAGCTGTTACATAGCCAAGACAAAGAATCTTTTGGGCCAGAGATGAACTAGGCACTTGAACAATAAAAAAATAAAAATTCCCTCAATTTTTTTAATATTGAGAATTAGAGGGTGCAAGTCTTGATATTTTGTAGTAAAACTAGACTTGTGCCTAGGCACGTGAATGTAGCCTGTTCACTTGCTGGATGCTAACATATAGGAATGTTAAAACACAAAGTCCTGAAAAAGAATGTGTTGTATCTCAAAACCAGCACTGAAAATCCCTAATAAAAGAAGATAAATCTTGACTCTGCTTGCACTCCATGCATTGAAAGGCCTCTGAGGATAAAGGTATAGGTGACTATTAGATGATATTAATCTATATTCTCCATGAACTGTTGGGTCCCCAGTTATGATAAAATACTGATAAGTCTACTTAAGTTGGTTTATTATGGTCCATATATTGATGACATACCTCAGGATTTAATAGGCTAATACTGCTCTAGACCTGTCTTGTCACACTAATTTGCTTTGTGCAAAGATTGATAGACAGTGAATTACACCAGCTCTTGTATCGTGAGAGGATGCCATACATGAAGAAGGCAACTGTCCACTTCTGCATTGAAATAAGTTTGATGGCTGCATGACACAAGACATGTCAGATGTTGACCCCTTTTGCATTCTTAATTAGTAGCTCTTGGTCAAAACCACGAGGAATATTGTGGACTGTAAACTGACAGAACCGTGTGATGTTCTTGCACAGTGTTTGCCTGAAAGCTGAATGACACATTGGTGGGGTTGAGACAGTACAAATGCTGGTTTCATAAATTTGGGGAGATTTTTTTAACCTTTAAATTATGAAGAACTCTTATCTGTTGGAATATTATTTTGAGAAATTATTTTAATTTTTTCATTCACTAATCTATGTTCCTTCATTTATTATTTTATTCTAATGTGTGTGTTTCAAAATGCCTTTCAATTCAAGCAGCACTTGAGTGAGTGGAAATCTGATGTTGCTTATTATCGTTATTTGTAAGTTAGAAGTGATCTCCTGATTTAAGGAATTTCAATCAATTATCATCATGCCTCGTGTTGATTAGGTTTTGTTATTTTAGGGCAACTGGCCACCTTCAAACCATAAACAGGACTGTTGAAACTTAGCCGCTAATAAAATGGCACTAACCCTTTTTTTATACAGGACATAGAAGACACACAGTTTTGGGGGTAAAAATGTAGTCTGAAAGATATAGTTTTAAACATGAAAGAGGGAGGTTTATATTTATTGTAAATAAGAGGTATGGGTGGATTGTTGGATGAAGTGGTGGCCTTTCACCTCCAAGGCAACAGTTTAAATTAATCCCTAGATCCTAAGTTAGTTGAGATAAATGGTTTTAGCTTTGTCCCTGGTGTAAAGTAGACCATATTACAAAATCGCCATACATCTGTTTTTGCAAACTTGGCATAATTGGCATTCTCTTAGGACTGAATTGGCATTGAAAGTGAACTATTTCTTATTGCTTAGGAAGGTGTTCCCTCTAGATCAGGGTAAATGTCATTGCTGGGTCTGAGAAGTAAATCTGCTCCTGCCTCTGTTAATAATCCATAGCTGAAAGATTTGTCAAAAATGTTTTAAGTACTATAGCTGTTCTTTTTAAATCAAAAAACCAACTTCAGAGTAAAGAAAGTAAATCAGTATGAGACAGGGACCTTATTTTCTTATATCTGTAGGAACTCAAATGCTCAGAGACATTAAAATTGCCTAACTTATCATTTGCTCATGACAGGTAGACTAACACTTCAATGATGGTCTTTTGAACTTTATGAAAGACGGACATGTGGAAAGAAATAAATTAACGTAGAATACATTATTAGTTACTAAGGACTAGGTTGAACTTGAGTGAAGGAAAGCATGTGGCTTTCCTTCCCCACTTTCCCTGGAGGATCTCTAGGAATCATAATTCCTTCTCTTTTCTTTTATTGTGAGGGTGGTGAGGCATTGGAACGGGTTGCCCAGAGAAGTTGTGGATGCCCCATCCCTGGAATTGTTCCAGGCCAGGTTGGATGGGGCTTTGAGCAACCTCATCTAGTGGAAGCTATCTCTGCCCATGGCAGGGGGGTTGGAACTAGATGATCTTTAAGGTCCTTTCCAACCCAAACCATTCTGTGATTCTGTTACGTGTAGATGTGGCACTTAGGAACACAGTTTAGTGGTAGACTTAGCAGTGTTAGGTTTAGAGTTGGACTTGATGATCTTAAAGGTCTTTTCCAACCTAAATCATTTTATGTTTCTATGATTCTATCCTTCCGTCAAGGGAAAAGCAATATGTATAGTACTGCTGTTGGCTGGAGAGTTTTTGTTTGCTTGTTTTCCTGCTCTTGCTCTTATGTCTGCTGGACTGAAGCTTTGGAACTAGAGTTCTGTACCTCACTTTTTTAGCTGGCAGAAGTTCTGGAGGAGTGAAGGATCAAACACCCAACTTTTAACCAGTGCCTCAGTTTTAACCCCTAGCGTGAACTGAAGTGTTGGGAGGTAATGAAGGAAGCTGCATCTGCATTTTGGCCAACATATTCTGTTTGGTGTTATCCAAGGCAGTGTTCTAGCTGAGGCCATAGTGTGCTAAATGCTGTCTTAGCACAGGTGGAGAACATGGTTTCCCAAAATCTTTAGATTTAGACAAGAAAAGGATTTATGTACGACAGGAATTGGGGAAAAATGTCCAGGAAGACAATGGGTCATATTCATTGAGTTCTGTTTGTTCTCTTCTGGTACTAAGAAGAGAAGCAACTTCAAAATGGAGCGCTGTCAAATTGCATATATTTATATACATCTCTTAGCTAATTAGGGAACAATTAAATTCAGGGAAGATTACAGCATTTTTTTCATGCTGATTTGCTTATGTTCCTGTTTGAAAGCAGAACACAAATCTTACTTGTTTTGTGTATAAAAAATAATAGGTTTTGAAAAATTATTTGTAAAAAATCTCTAGTTTATCAGATGTCTTTTTATATTAAGAACTTGAAAAATACTTTACATAGTAGTGTTTGGTTCATTTTTGTAAAATATACAGACATGCATTTATAAAGGAATCAGAGAAACTGCCTCATACGCGTCCATAGCAGGAATTTATGTAACAAGTTAACATAGATGTCTTAAATCTGAGCAAACTTTGAGCTACATATTAGGGCAAATTTAATTATATGTTTGAAACTGTGCACCTTTTGTTTCAATTACAGGTGTCTGAATGAATGGGAGGGGAGGGGAGGAGGGGGAAGAAAAAAAACCCCTTTTCTCCAATTGTCGTACTCTCCTGAAAAACATGGGATGAACTGTCTTGTCGTATGATTCATGCTAGCTAGTTACTGTGATTTGTGGTGATAGTAGATGGATAGAATTTTGTCGTAAAATTTCTTAGATGAGCAGTTCTAATAAAACACACATCTCGTAGTCTTTTGCTGTATCATGTGTAGAACTTATTGGCAGGAATGGCAGATGTGAGCTGTTCTAAGCCTTAAGTAGCTAAAAGGGATTAACTTTACACAGAGGATTTACTAATGAAGACATCGCACTTAGACACACAGAAGGAAAGTGAATTGTTGATCAAGAAATCCTTCTATCTAGTTGTCCTAAATGCTTTCCTTTTTTTTTTAATGCTACTTATAAATGTACCGTATTGTATAAATGTAATTGGATACTATTCTCATATTTTGTCTTCATGCTTTTATAGTAGTTTCACAGTACCTGGCAGTCAGAGTAAGATACAACCTATGGACAAATACACATGACAGTCAAACTGTAGGCTCTGATGGCAACCTGTGTAGTATTTGTTCTTCTGATACTTCATTTTCATATGCTTAGGGGTAGATCCTACTACTTGAGCCAGTAAATAATTGGTTTTCGAAAGGATGATGCAGGTAATTCTAATCTTCTTTGGGATGTTTTTAAAAAAACACAAACAAGCAAAAAAAAAAAGTTGTTTTTTTTTTTTTTATTTAATACTCCTGCTTTGCTTCTATTCTTTAAACAACCAGTTAGCTTCCTAGCTGGAGGTCAGGTGAGCAACAACAGGGTTTAAAAAGCAAACAAAAAATCAAAGCCCAAGTAAGAGAAAGAAGTGTCTCCACTGAAACGTAGGAAGACCTGGTGACAACTGGCTTCATGGTCAGTCTGCCTCTGAATGCTGACTTGTGTAATTATTAGTTGGGAAGGGCAGGAGGAGGTGCACATGGCTGGGTAACCTCCTTTATTAAAATGTTTTTTTTTTCTGAAAGATTTGTGATCTTGTCAGAACATATTAACTTTGTGGGTAGAGATCAAGCAGGCATCAAAAAATTAAGAAACATGCCTGTTGCCTCTGATTCCTTCCCTTGCTTTCTTATCATATCAACTGCAGGTTTTGTAGTGAGACAGACCACCTTGATCTGTATTTCAAATGCATCTTTGCTGCAAAGGGTTGAAGCAGATTTTAAGGTATTTTAGACTTACCATCCCAAGCGGAGCAGTCTGGGTTTTGGCTAATAAAGCGTGAGGTAACCTTTTGTGCTCTGTAAAATATACTGTTGTTGATACTTTTTTTAATATATGATTATCCATATGCACATCCACATATATAATTGTAATTATTAAATGAGGGGTTGTAATATAGGTGTTCTATTTTACTTGTAGGGCAGTATAAAGATGTTATTTGTAACAAAGAATACTGTTTTAATTGGATCCAACATAAAAGTGAACAGTCATTTAAGAAATAGCTTTGAAATAAGGAACGGTAAAGCTATTGCTCTGAGAGCCAGAGTGTGATCTTTAAAACCGTGTAAGCTACTAAGAACTAGTCAGAGTGTATGTCATTCAAAAGGAAGTTTATTCTAGCTTTCCAGCATATCCTGTGACTTTGGTCTCACAAATTATTAATGCTGTTCTTATGCAATGTATAAAGAAAAGTACATGTGATATGCATTTCTTTTATAGATTACTACTATAGATTATTTCTCTTATAGATTATTGCTATTACTTCAAATTAATGAAAGTTCTCAGCCATTACTATGTATGACTAAATTTTTTAAAAATCATTAAGGTGTGGCTGGGTCACACCAAGCTATCCCCTTGTCTTTTGTCTCATGGTAGATAAACAATGCATTTTGCAAAGGAAAAAATGGGGCAAGCACTTAGTGAGTCATTCCCAGCTTCTAAGTGTTTGTGGCTTATTGACTTGTTGAGGTGCTGTCTTTGTGGTTAACTACTTTTGTGAATTTAGCCAGGTGTGTGTTTGTTTGTTTGTTTTTTTAACCCAACACTTATTTGCCCTTTGCTTTTTGAGGTCTTTCTGAGTAGAAGTAACAAAATCATTCCAGCAAACCATTTCCTGTAGTATTACCTGATATCTATCCATAGATCAGTTCTCTTGCCCAGTGTTTTTAGTACTGACAGAACTGAAGGAATCGCTATAGACATGGTTTTTTTCTTGCTACAGTCAAATGAAAGAACATTAAATAACAAACATAGGCTTGGCACCTGTAGAGCAGGGCACCAAAATAAGTTTTAAAATGCAAGCAATTCTGAAGTTTTTTGCACCACTGTAGTGATTTTGCCTGCAAGGTTAGTGATATAATCATTTGAGGTGGTTGCATTTGATATTGATGTTAACCTTTAGGATAGCTGATAAATTGACTTTCTTCTGGCAGGCATCATTAATAGGAGGTTCTGTGCTGTCCTGAATAATTTTCCTCACAATTAGCAGCATTGATCTTGTAGGTGCAGCAGCAGCTGAAGTTCCTTGAGGCAATCAGTGAATGAAACTGGTTGAAACTCACACTGAACTGCAAGCTGATTGTTCCCATTTGACCATTACAGCAATCACATTTTTCTAGTCCTTGTTTGTTGATTCTTGAAAGCAGTTTATTCCTCATGCTTAGATATATTTCTCACGCTTCCAAGGCAAGAAGTGAAAGCCTGGATTCACCAAGCTGTTCTCTGTAGGATCCGTTCTACTTGGTAAGTCATTCTGGATGTGAAGATAATCTGTAAATTGCTTTTGTACAGAGACGCAGTGTCCTGATATCTCAAATATAATGAAAGCTGTGGGGTTTTTTTGTTGGGGGGGGCAGGGGGAAGAGGTTGAAATAATTTCTAGTTGAAAAGCCACCTGTATCCAACTATAAATTAATATTGATTAATACTAATGGAGTGGGCTCCAGGAGAGGCTTTACATACCTCTTCTGCCTACTGATAAGGTCTCATCTCAGATGCACAAAAGCTCTTAAGGAAGTGGATCATTTATATGGGAGTTAGAAAAAACATCCTATGCTTTTGTAGTGAGGACATCTTGCCTATTGAGCAGGCTTCAAAGAAAAGCTTGGTACTGACGTGGGGGAATAGACTAGGAGCTGTAGAGCTGCTGAGGAGCATAGAAGGGCTGTAGGGCCAGGGGGATGGTGGGCAGGGAGAGGTGCTGTGTGAGAATCTATCTTGTAATGTGTTAAATGCAGATCTTAATCTGACTCTGTATGTGAGCCTTCCTTCATTAACTTTATCTAGTCTAAGAGTTGGTGACGGTTCATTTTGACAAAAATCCAATCTTGAGTTTTGGTGAAAAACAGCATCTTACTTAAAACGCATTTGAACTAGTATCCCAGCTTTCTGTTGGCTACAACATTCTGTCAAATCATTGTCTTCACTGTACTTCACTTTATCTTAAGAAGGGATTCATCAAGTGAACAGTGCTTTTCTTAAAATTCTATGGGGTATGGTAGAACAATAGGGAATTTATAAGAGAAGGGCTAAAACCAGACAAAAAGTACACAGATGGGGAAAAAATAGTTATTTATACTCTTGAGGGTTACAGTTACTGAGTGCCTGGGAGACTCTGTTATGAGGAGGAGTGCTGGAAGAAGCAGTTATTAGGAAAGCAGTCTTTCAGTGCATAGCCTTTGCTGGGCATTATTTGTTTTTAAGGGGTCATCTGATGACAGCAGATTCTATTTGCCTTTTTTTAATCAACTTGTTTAATGTCAAGGATGCTTGAAACTTAATTAGATGACTATTTTTTTGTTTGAGAAACAGCATGCAGGCAGTAAACCAACATTTGACTTTTCAGAAAAAGATGATAGGAACACAATGTGTAGTCCTAGAAATAAATATAAATTACAGAGTTTCCATAAATACTTCATTATTGATAGTGCTGTTCATCTTTCTAGTACTTCCTACATTCTGAGATGTTGTGACATGAGACACTGCAATTGTGTTTACAACACACAGCAAAGGCCTTGTCTGAAGTTAAGCCTTCTCTGACAAAGCGTGGAAAGCGTCTTAAGTTGCTAGTTTTTATCAAGCTACAGTGCTAAGTGAAGTGACATTGGTAATCCTGTCCTATTGAAATCAGTTGTAAAACCTATAAATTGATACAAGTACAAGAAAAGGGCAAGTCTTTCCAGAGTAACTGTATCAGTAAATAAAATAACTGGTGATACTGTCAGCGTCTTGGTTATATTCCATGTGACAAAAATTGTTGCATTATCCCTATAGATTATGGGGGATATGGATATATAACACACAAATCCTGAGGGAATGCTAAGTTGATTTGGGGTATAAACCCTGCTCTGAAACATCAAGAATCTTAATTTCTGATATCAGCCTACATATCTTTGTCTGCTGTATCAATATTATCAATATTCTTCCAGACTTATCATGCAATAATTAATTTTTTTAAAGCAAATAAACTGTTTTTCTTTTGGCATTTTAAGAAACAGAAAATCTTGCTAATCCAGTGAGGAAATGTGTGTGTTTATATATGTATATCTGCTTATATAATAGAAAAAAAATAAGGATAATGAATAGATATAGGTCTTGTATGGGCTTCTTACATCTCCAAAGGTATAAAATGGTTAAGTTATTGTAGTAACAAAAACTAGTATTCTGGGAATTTCCATGTAATGTATGCAAAATTAGTTTGAAATTATGAAACAGTTTCATTTTGTCAGTAAAGTGACTTTAGAAACATAAAGCCTGGCAAAGTGAAATTGCCTCTCAATGGCTCTAGAAACCTGCAGCTTCCAGGCATTCCAGTAGGACAGAGGGTAAAGCTCAAACACAGCAGATCAAGAACTTGCAGGTAAATCTTGCCTATGACTGTGCAGCGGCATAGCAGGAGGAGAGTGATATCGGCCACACGTTACTGTAAGCCATCTGTGCATGCAGGATATAGGTCAGGAAGACACCTTAGTAAGCTGACAATACTATTTGTTACATGGGGTTTTCATCAGTGGATCTCAAAATGTTTCATAAAGGAGTTGTGCCAACATCTGCATTTTAAAAATAGAAAAACTGAGGTAAAGGGTGAGGGAAATATCTGCCATGTAGCAGAATGATGCTAGAATCTGGAGTTGAACTCATATTTCATGTGTTGAGGAGCACACATGACTGTACATGGGTGCTAGAGTGGCGTATGTACCCTGACAGAATGAATTTGGCTTGGAAAGAATTTGATCAGCGTAGAATCCAAGCAAATAAATGTGTTGGCATCCACAGGGAGAACAAAGGGGTGACAGAAATAGAGAACACTATTTTGTAGCTCCCACTGTGTTTAGCTGTCCTTGTGTATGATATCCTGTCTCAAAGCGACAGAATTTCTTGTTACTTTGATCCATAGGATAGCAAATCTGTGTGTATGGTGCATATGGTGCTGTGTAACAAACAACAAAAACTGGTGCTATTCTATTTCAATACTCTTTCTGTGAGGAAATGTCCAGCTTACTTGAACAAAAATAAGATTAATGAAAACAGTATCTAAAGCCAGTTTAAGTTTGAAAATACTTCCGGGGAGAACTTGAAAGCAAAATAATATATATGATGTTCAAGGAAGATATATTTTTCTATAACAGCAGAAAAATGAAGATCCAGTTTATGTTCCTCAGTAACTGCTGCTTTTTTTTTTTTTTTTTGTTAGGGAAAGACTCACATGCGCAATTTTAGGATACAATTTTGCCTGTTCTGTTACATTTTAATGTAGCCTTTGAAAATCATCAGAGTTATCAGTTTTGCTTTGAAAGAGCACATTCTGCAGGCTGTGATAATATCACTTCCTTTAGGTAGCAGCAGCAGGAAGAAGGAAAGACTAATGTTAGATATGTGTGAATTTAGTCTGGATGAAAATGTTCTTGTTAAAGATAATCTTAAATGGAAAATTTTACACTAAAATAGGCAAGAAAATGATGATTTAGGCTTTCAGATCGGAAGTGAGTGAAGTTACACAGTTACTAATACAAAGGGACCTCAGGAAGTTTGTAATATGGTTAAGAAAGAAAATGGGTTGTAATCCAGTAAAATTCAATAATCAAATCATATGCATCAAGGAATAAGATGATTGCCAGAGACCTCTGAAAGGCATTTTTATACTCATCTTTAGTACAGTGTACCCTACATAAGTTTAGGATACGTGTGTTAAGTTAGCCACTGCAAGACAGAGGATACTCAGCATGAGAGATTAGTGGTGTGGCTTAGTAGAGCATTGCATTTTTAGGAATGACAAGCTATTACATCAGCTTTGCAAGAGAACAGAGTGAAGCTGAAACTTCAGTTGAATGTAGACTTTGTGCCAGCTTTCTGCAGATGGGGGAATTTAGCTTTCTAAGATGTGCAGTTCTAGGTCTCTTGATTTAAAACCATGTTAGCAAACTACAGAAAACTCAAAGGTGATGACAAGATTAGTGAGAACTTGGAAGTTTTATGAGCAACAGGAAGGGAGTATGATAGAGGAGATAAAAAAAGAATCAGGTGGACTGTTACTGTTGTGAATTATATATGGTTTTTTTCCTCATCTTTTACATGTTTCTTCATCTTCTCAGACAAAATAATTAAGATAAGGGTTAAAATTTAAAGTATGTCTGTATCTTACAGCAAACATGATGTAGTGTTGCAACTAATTTAACTCAACCTTGAAATTTAAAATTGGAGGTTCTAATGAAATTGCAACATAGTAAGGCATGGAAATGCATAGTTAAATGTTAAAATGATGAGCTGTAATGATTACAAGTCTTTCCGAAGTGTGACAGAATGTGGCTCAACTGGATATAATGCACTGGCATTATGCACATGCCGTTTTATTCTTGTATTCAGTGTGGAACCCTCTTTCTGATAAAATAATGGAAAGTACCTGCCACTTACGTCATTTTAAAGTGGACTGAACAAAGCTAGAGATCACTCTGTAGCTGATGGATGAAAATGCTTAATAGACAGTAAAAGAAAACATGCTGATTTCTGTAATCATCCTCAACTGGTTACGTGCAGACAAATTACTATATCCTAAAACATTATTTTAGGCACTATGTTTTAGGCATTTAATATGAAGAAAAATGTTGTATTGTACTGTAATGATTGTTAGGCTGATAGACTCTTGAGGAAGATGCAGATCATGAAAAGGGCTGCTCAAGACATGAGAAACAGGAAGAGGTTTGCAAAGCATTGGTTAGGTTTGTTCTGATTATTTTGAGAGAGAAGGAGGAAGGGAGTCAGTTTATTTTGGTTTTTTCCTCCCCTCTCTGCCCCCCAATAAGGCTGGATGATTTTCTAACCATGAAGGCCATCTGTAGCCACACAAATAAAACATGGAATGGTTAATCAAAGCGTGTACTTCAAGGTGTAACCTGATCAGCTGCAGCTGTTTTTGCCCACGTGCAGCTTTGTACAACTGCAGTGGGTTTGTTGTTTTCCACTCTCTTTAAGTATGATCATAAAGTAGATGATGTATTTAGGGTCTGATGTGGCAGGGCAAGTTTTACAGGGCTAAAATTTTGAAATTATCTGACTCCATTAAGTAGCTCTATATGCTGTACTAATTAATGTGCCACTCACTATGGGGAAAACCAGCATTTTTTATATAATTTGTTTTACCTCTGTAATTGAAAAGTCTAGTACTTCATAATGTATGGGGGAAGAAGTTTGGAGGAGGGCAAAGAAAGGGAAGAATCAGGGGAAAATACTGTAAGAATTTTTATAAAAAATTTGCAAGTGATTCTAAAACAACTGCATTAAGACATTAATATGTTACTAGTACACAATTATTTGTATTTTTACTTTATAATAGTAATTATAAAATCTGCATATTGTAATTGTTTCAATTAATTTTTACACCATTTTTCTCTATGCTAGGTAACTGGAGTGATGATTTTTTTTTAAGCCATTAATTTGTGTAACATAAGAGATGGCTTGAAATTAACACAAATGTGACACAATTTAAGAGAGAGAATAGTGTACAGTGGCACTTCAACACTGTAACTCTGAGGTGAAAATACTAGGTGATGCCCTTTCAATAGAGACCATTTTTCCCCAATAGAATTGAAATCTAATTAAACAGATTTCCTTATCCCACATGAATTAAAAAGAAAAAAAAAAAATATTCAGAACACACATTCAGGCATGGAAAGACCAAGGGAGCTGCATGATTAATCTGAAGTAAAAGTAAAGAAGTCTTTCATTTTTCATCAGTTAATGACAGTTAGGAGCAAGCTGCAATGTTTCGATAAATGAGAGATGTAGAATGCTAGTGTGAAGCAGCCGTTTTCCTCTCAGAGTAGAACACAAGACTCAACCACGCTCCTCAATGAAAATGCTAATTCCACATGATTAATCCTTTCTTCTTTTCTGTCAACATGAATATTAAGTAACTTCCTTTCCAGGGTCACTGGTAACTTGTAACTGTTTCACTTCAGGCTCCCCTACCCCAAAACATACAGCCTGACCTTAGCACTTAAAATTACCCTTCTTGGTGTTTGTTTTTTTTTTTCTGCCCCTTTGAACTATGGTTCTTATTCTTATCATTCTGGGGGAGGGAGGCAAACGGCGGAACAAGCAGTCAGTGGCAATTACTGATGTACTAGGAATAGGTTTTTGTCAACTGCTTTGCAAGTGGCAAAGAGGTTAGACTTGGGAATGGTTGCGTATGGGCAGCGTGATCCTAATCTTGCCTTCCTTTAAGTAAAGCGTTAGCTTCAGTGAAGTTAATGGTGTTAAGTCAGCATTAGCTGTTTTTCTCTGGAGGTTTACGAGAGTGGCTATGAGTATTTAATTTGTCATGTTTGTGTGATTTACAGTAAATACTTATTCTTGAAAACTTGTCTTTAGAGGCCTAATACTCTAAAGTATTGTACTGCCCAGTGTGATACAACCATACTTTCACATGGAAGTTCTCTCTCCATTCCATTTCAGCTTTATGTATATGCTAATATAGGCTTAAAGGCAAAAGACCCAGTATGTTAGTTGTCATGTACACAGAGGCATATTAGTTACTTTGATTTAAAAGTCCAATTTCATTTTTATGGTGTTCATGTTATTTTACTCAAAGACTTGTAATTGAAAGACTTGATGATGTTTGGGTGACAGATGTTTCCCTTTTCATATGAAACAAGGCTAATAAAGCACTTAAAATAGAATATGTCCTATCTTGAGAGCCTTCAATCTCTCCTCACCTTGTGTAAGGAAAAGAAACAAGACCTGATTTCACAACTCAATCTTTGATGTAGTTCTTCATGGTGTGCTGAGTACATCTGTAGCATAAAGATATTATTAAATCAATACAGGCATGGCTGTTATAAAAACTGATTTAAAAGATGGCTGTGCCCTGTGGATGCATTCCAGATAATAACTTGACCCTCTCTTTCCTTTATACTATCCCTCAGTGACCTCTGCCACCTGCATACACTTTTGTTGCATTCCTCTCGGCTCTTAATCGTGCATTAACACCAACTGTTTCTTTGGTGTAGAGGAGCTAGCAGATGTGGCATTGATGCTTCGTAGGTTCTTTGACTTCTGTTAATGGTTAGATACACTGCCCCTCTTCTTTTTGTGAATATCTGCAATATCTCCAGATTGAGACGGGTTAGCTAGTGTGTAGCAATGTCTGTTCTGGAGAGTAGAAGTCTCTTATGGTATGGCATAGGTCACCAGTATCTTTTTTTTTTTTTTTTTCCCCATGTTTATTGTAAAACACAAACTGTTTAAAAATATGATAACTTTCACTCAGTGGAAGTTAGGTATGCTTGTTTCAGTTTTCAAATAGATCATACACACCCAAGTTCTAAAAATAAGTGGTAGTTTGCATTGTTTGAGTAATCTGAAAGAGAGTAAAATTTCTGCTCGTACCTCACTGATTGTAGGGTGAACTCAATCCCCCTGAGACAGGCCATGTAAAATTAGGTGTTTAAGGCTGTCAGTTAGGTTCCTTCTGTAGTCATTGGAAAGGCTTGTGCTAATGGTTCATCCTATTCCTGCTGACCTTAAAAACTATGTTAGAATGATATGAATCTCTGGAGCTGAATTTTTTCTCTGTTTACTATCAAACAAGCCTATATGTGTAGGTTAGACAGCTGAACTGAGATCTCTGTTTAAGACCTCATTTCAGAAGAAAGGGTTGTTGAGAAAGTGCTGTTCAGGAGAAGAAAAAAATACACTTAAGAATACACTTCTACTAAATCTTGAGTCATGTTACAATTAAAGTCATTCTTGTGCTCGCTTATTCGCTGATAATGCAAGTCTTCAGTGTAAATATGCAGTCTTGTGCTTTCTAAGTGGGTAAAGGAAAAAATACTATTGTTTTGTTCAGCCAAGAGTTTACAGATGCCTTTTATTATGAAATTGAACTTTGCTTTATAAAATCTGGATGAAAGTTTTTCAATTATACAGTTAAGCAATGGTATTTAGTGTAGATCTATCTGTGAACAAACTGACTTGAGAATTATATTAGCATGCAAAAATTGCCGTTTCCATTACTTTTCTAAGCATTCTCATAGTGCTATGTACTTTCCCCTCTCCTAGGTTTCTATTTACTACTATATTGCTTGAAATATGTCTTTCAAGTATATTATGTTCCTATTCATCTGTTTGTAAAAAGCACATAGTATGCTAGCATGGTATGGAGTGTTATGTTTAAGAGCTGCTAAGAAGTAGGAGAGAGTGCTGCTGGTCAGTAAGAGGAGGTTGTGTACTTCTGCTTAAGACCGGAGTTTCAATTTTACTTCAGTGTAAACTGAATTTATAGCCTGAAGTTTATTTTAGTTTCTGCTTAGGCTATTTAGACTCTGTCAGAATACAGCTTTGATTATGGGGAGAAATCTGTTGTGGTTCTTTTATTATTTCCTTCACTCGTATTGCGGTATTACATGGGAAGGTCAGAATGTCTTGCTTTATGCTGTGTACTACAGTGCAGTCAGAATGGAAAGTCCAGAGCTGTCCTGTTTGTTATTTGAAACAGGCATAGGGAGGCTCTAAAGTGTTAATCAAGTTCACTGGAACTGCTTTGAGGTAAATTTTTGCAACTACTCAGCAGTTTTCTAAAGAAAGGACTAGAAGAAAAATAAAAACTCTATAGATAAGCTTAGAGATAGCTTTTATTACGTCTGTGGTATGTGTGGCCACCTGTTTTGGAGAGGATTTGCATTTGGCTTTGGACATTCAAATGTTCACTTGTTTCTAATATTATGGTACTTTTGCAAAGGTAAGAAGACTCTGCTTAACATTTTGAGCTACAAGTAGGATTTGTTTTATGAATAAAGGGGTGTGCGTATGTATCTGTGTCTGTATTTCATATATATATATATAAAAATATATTTATATCTGTGTGTAAATATAGTGATAAGTTCCATAAAGTTTTCTCAAATTGTAAGTCTTCTCTGTATGGAGGGTTCTTTTATGGCATTCTTGTTTGCCTTCTCCCTAAATGTGATATGCTTTATTGATGAAATTCCATTAAATTTATTTTAATTTCAAAACCTAAATATCAAGACACAGACACTGCATTGTAGTTTTGCTTATCTGATGAATAAAACTGTAATGCCCCTATTGAAGCTACTGACTCAGAGTAGTGCTCTCGCATTACTCTTCATGAATAAAAATTAAATATTTTTTCCCCTACATATTCCTTGCATAGTTCCCACTGCTGCTAATCCCTCATTTCAAACCCAATTTATAAAACTGTGAAATACATTAAATCTATCCCAATCTTGCTTTTTCTAATGATTCTGTCTCCCTCTGCCAGATTTCTATGGACTGGTTTTAGGTTATGACACTAGAAATAATCACAAATGGTGTGAATTTTTCCTGACCAGCATTTAGCAATGATTCTGTGTATATTGCTGAGGAGAGGCAGATGAAACAGGAAAAGCAAGAGGATAGATACTCTAGTGTGATGAAACAACATGTGTAGTAGATGAGAACTAGGACTTTGGAGATGGGGACAGTTCAGTGTAATTCTACTGTATACAGTATATCACAACCATTTAGATGGAAAAAAAAATAATAGCAATTTTGCTTGGATATCCATGCTATCAGGTAGATAGCATTGGTTGACATCTGTAAATAAAGGGTTACAATAGATAGCAATAACCTGATTTAAAGAAAGGCATCAATTGGTTTGCCACAGGGATCTTTTTATTTGGGTTGTGTCTTGTTTAACATCTTCGTTAATAATCTGAACGCGTGTGTAAACTGCATGCTAATTAAATTCACAGATGATACTAAGCGGGGAGGTGTTGCAAACATAGGGTGGCCAGATTTTCTAAGTGAAAATCTGGACCACCTGTCATGGCAGGCACAGAGAGGAAGGTTTTCAGCAGGGATGAGGGAGGGGGTGTGCACAGAAGGACTTGACAGCTTGTGGGAGGGGAAGAAAGACTGCCCACTCCACCCCCTCCTTAACCAAGCACACCCTCCCCTTCCTTCTCCAGCATCCTCTGGCTTGGATCCATTGTATTTATACTGTTTGCTCTCCTCAGGTCATGAAAAATTTACTAGGTACCTATTAGCTGAAAAGTGAAACCTCTTAATCAGGGGTAGATGTGATTAGATTGAGAGGAGGGGAGGAAGCAGTTGCAAACTCCAGGCAAATCATCCCAGTAAGCTCATCTTCCAGCTACTGAAAATTTGAATGACACAAGTATTTTTTTTTTTTTTTTTAAGATGAAGATTGGAAGCTATCCTTCCATGTTAGTCTGATTTATATTGTTCTCACAAATGTGGAGCTACATATTTTATATAGAAGCTGTAATGGCAAAAGGGCACTACACCTCCCTCTGAATCTGTAGACTGTTGTTTAATAGCTGATCTTACATAAGTGGTTGTCAGCCAACAAGAATGTAGCTCATGATGCAAGGCACTGAGTGCCAAGTGGAAATTTTCTTTCCTCCTCTTTTTCCTACTTATGTGTGATAGAGAGGCTACTCTTGTGCCTCCTCCACTGGCCCAGCCTGTTCTTTCTTGTGCTTTCCTCATTATTTACTGTGTACCTGTTGTGTTTTTATCATTTCTTTTCACTTAACATTGCTTGGGAACCATAAGCGGCACATTTAATACTTTCATTTCTGTCCTCCCAGGATTCTGAATTACAGAATTGTGTAATAATTGAAAAAACTTTGTCTATAACTTTGGCAGTCCATGGTCATGTGAACACTTGAATAACTATACACACTTTGTACTGAACCTACCTTCAGCTTTCTGGAGATGATGTAGCATTGATCAAGGGGAAAGATCAACATTGTATTTTTATTGAGGCAACCAGTTTTAAAGGAGCAGCACTACTCTTTCTGCTTTTTACTTTAAGTTCAGAATTTTTAACTGTCCTTGGCTGCGAAGGTTAGCTTCATTCTTAATTTTTTTTTTCTCATCCTACTAATGATGTATTGGATAGCCTGTGGCCCTTACTATCTCAGGGACAGTTTTGGGGAAACCTGAAGGACTCTAGCTTTTGGTAGTCACAAAGTCTGGCTCTATTTGCATATGTAGTTGTAGCTGTGTAAAAATTAACTTACAAGAGAGAGAAGGTTTGAAGTTTTGGGGTCTGAAAAAACAATGTGCTTTCTAATTTTCTCAAGTATCATGCATTTTTCTCAGAATTTTGTTTGGACAGCCCCCTTGCCCTCTGCAAGTTCAATGGCAGCAATGCAGAAAATCATGCAATCCAATATTGTACGTAGATGTTTGTTATGTATTTAGCTGTAATCCAGCTCTGTATTTGTTACCTCAAACAATAGATGGTTCAAAGTGTAATGGCCATGTGACAAATGATAAGCATGTCATGCTGCCTTCTTGAAGCTTTTTACTCTTGGCTTTTGTTTCCTAGGCATCTTTCCCTGGCAGTGTTATGCAAATTAACCAATTAATGACAGACAAAATGGCCTTCCTGCATCGCCATGTTTGTAATAAGAAGGGCAATGCTGTAAGTCACGTACCTATTCAGCGTGCTCTGTAGGCCACTGCGAGGGCATGATTAGCCTGACTGTGGAAGACAATTGCAGAGGCATCTGCTCGGTTAATTTTGAGAGAAAATTTACCAGATGGAGGCTGAAGATTTAAGTGATTAGAAGGTAGTAGATTGGAATACAAATTGGATTAAAAGAAATTAGATTGATATAAATCGAATTGAGTCACAACAGTTTGTGTTGTTTGTACCAAGGGGCAATGGATTATGGGAGAAGCAGATGCTCCAATGAGATAGGAATTAATGTGGCTTTGACGGTCCATCTGGGAAGGCCTGAATATCGAGTACATCCCTAATCTCTCTCTCCATTTATCAATGCCATAATGTTAATTAGTACTTCATTCATTAAGTTACTTACAGAGGAAAAAATCTCACCCCTAGCCCCTCTCTGCTTGAGGATTTGTTACTGTGCCAAGAAATGGAAATCTCACTTTAGCTGAGCTAGTTACAGTTGACTGTTTCACTAGACCTGTATCATTTTCTTCAAGCTTGCTGCTGCTTTTGGCATAAATGAAATTTATTGGGCTTTGTTTTGCAATAAAATTCTCTTCATAAATCCAGCAGCATAGTTTTTGAAGTCCTGTCTTGATCCCTACAGCACACTAATCCCTAGCTACCAGTAATAAGCCTCCTTCTCACAGTTTTAATAAGGTACTATATATTCCGTTTTATGTAGTTGCATAGCATTTTGTTTTATGACCAAGATATAGCTATGACATTAATAGTGAGAGGCAGATCTTCTCTGGGAGAAAAACAAGAAAGTTTGCAAGTGTGTGTGCATGTGTAAGATCTCTGTTAGAAAAAGTTGTGTGGAAGAAAACTGCTGTACCTGAAACACCTGATGTGGGGCTTGTCCTCAGGTCTGCAAAACTGGCTGATGACAGAACTGTTGGCTTTTAAGTGTATCTCTCTTACCTAAGCTGTATTCTAGAAGATAAATGTTTGGTTTTTTAAACTTTGAAAAGTGACATGAAATCATAACTTGAGTTTCTTCATTAGATGGGGAAAATTACAAAAGGGAAAAAAACCCTACAAAATAGTTAACAAATATACCAGGATTGTGAAGGCACTGAGTTTAATTCTTTTTCTAGCCACAGTCTTCTGGAAATGAAAGCAAGATAATAAATTAGAAGTATGCTTAGTAAAAATACGAAAGAGAGGACTTACTTTTCTTTCTTTCATCCCCCAAGTACACACATAGGTATGATGCAGTAAGGTTGACTTTAGATATTCACATAGAGTGCAAACACTGGAAATGTTGGTCTTATTGCTAGCATCTTTGTAGTGTTAACCTTAAACTTTTCTTTATATTTTTCCATAAATATTTGATTTGTTTTCCTAGATGGCAAGGAAGCTTTGATTCCACTTCACGTAGAAAGCTAACTGCAGTTGCAGTCCTTTAGTTATTAATCAGAAAAGTATTAGGTATAAAAGCATGTTGCTGCTCTACTGATAGAACCTAAAATGTCAAAGATAGAATGTCTCACATTATACCCATCTGTTCTGGAGGAAGTAGGTTCACCACAAAATAGTTGTGCAGAAGAAAAGATTCTTTTATCATGTTTGAGGGTTTTTTAATCGTTGAAAAAAGCTATGAAAAAAACCCTGTCTCCTGAAAAATTTAGATTTTTAGCTCTAAAGAAAGAATGTAGTAGGCATGTGTGGGCAAGAAGTTGGGAGGGAACATAGCTGGGACAGCTGAGTCAAATTGATCAAAGGGATGTTCTGTGCCATATGACATCATGCTCAGCAATAAAAAGTCATGGAAAGGAAGATAAAGGGGGCACGTTCATGGTTATAGCATTTGTGTTCTCAAGCAACAGTTGTGCATGCTGAGGCCCTGCTTGCCAGGAAGTGGCTGGACATCTGCTTGCTGATGGGGAAGCAGTGAATGAATTCCTCTTTTTTTGCTTTGCTTGTACGCATGGCTTATTCTTTCCCTTTTAGCTGCCATTATCTCAATCCATGAGTCTCTTGCCTTCCTTCTACTTTCTCCTCATTCCGTGTGAGAGGGTGGTGAGCGAGCGAGCAGCTGGGTAGGTGTTCGACTGTCGACTGGGGTCAACCCACCACTGTTTAAAGATGGAATTTTATTTCATTAGTTTGTCTAGACAGCATTCATTATATTTACTGAAGATAGTGATTTAAAAGTCAAAGGTTACAACCTGAGATGGTGAAATCTACTTCCTCTATTTACTTCCTCTATTGCTATTTTCACAAATTTACTTGCTTACAGTAAACAATTTGAGAACTGCCTAGGGGTTTGTTTTGTTTGTTTTACCTACTGTGGTGCCAGCCCCTCTTATTCCTGTACCTTTGCATAGTGTCGTTTGCTCTAGAACAACATGGATTAAATAAATTATATACTGGAAAGAAGCTTTTAGAAGGTTTTGTCGCAGCAGTACCCTTGCCATTCCACAGCTCTGAGAGGTGGTTGTTTATCAGCAATACGTGCTCCATTAGTAAAATTAACAGAGATCCCTATAAAGATAGGGTAGACAACATAGATTTCTGAGTCAGTGTCTTCAACTTTACTGTTTCAGAAAACCTCCCTTTTTTTAATGTATAAAGTATAAAATAATGCTGCAGAAAGATACTGTGAAATGTATATCCCTTGAAAGGCAAGATTCTTCCTAGCTGAGACTGGCACCAGCAACAGCAGGGTTACATATGTACGGCTGGGTCAAAAATTGGTCCAAGAAAGCCACTCACTGGACTGGTGCCTACAATCTAAAGTACTAAGACTTTTTTGCTGTGTGCCAGCTTTGGGTGTAAATACATGAAACAGAAGAGGTGAGAGAAAAATCAGCTGCTTAAAAAAAGATCCAAGAGTTGGCACAGTCACTGGGAGTGTTTGTGCTCTGTCACCAGGCCCAAGAACATTAGGTCCAATTTTGGCTGTGGAAGTTGCAGAATTATATATTGTTATCTAATGGGACAGATAACTGGACGGCTTCTGAATGAGAGAAGGAAAAGAAGAGAGATTCACCTTGTAAATAGACTTGATGAACTGTTTTGGATAAAGAAACATGCCATTTTATTAGCTACAGGTAGAACGGTGACTAAAATACACACAATGAGGTATGTAAGGCATTTGTGAAACATGCATGGAGAGCAAAAAGAAAGGAAAGGGCACAAGAAAAGAAGCGTGGTGGTTTGGTTTTGGGTTTTTTTGGGGGGGGACGGACATGTGAAAGAAGATATTGGAGGCAGGGGAACTCCAAATATTCTCTTAGCAAAAGATGCTCTCAGGTGAGAGAGAGAGAGATAATTGTGCTATAAATGCATCAAGAGAAACTAGAGTTAAGACAATAAGATATTTGTATACAAATTTAAACGATGTGTTAAGTTTCTAATTATTAGTGGTGAGAACTTCCTTACAGTTACAAAGGCAGTCGATAATATGACCTTGGATATCAGTGAGATAACTGTTGAAAAACTTGTGACATTTTGGTGATCAAACCATGCAGTATACAAAAAAGGTGCAGTATTTGTGGTAAAATACTTATTTTTAAAAACTTAAAAAAAAACCCAAAAAACAAACAAACACCAACCTTCTAAATATGTAAAGGGACAAATGCATGCCATAAAGCACCAATATAAAAATTGTGGTGAACTTTTGTGTTTGGGATGTAAGGTGTTTTATAAACATGAGTTTTATAGGTAGAAATAGCACGTGACTGAATTTTCTTTAAAAGTTGTTTGCTTTCAAACATTGGGTGTCTGAATGAGTCTTTGAAATGCAAGCTAGCAAAAGGTGAAATGAAGTGGCATTTGCAAATGTCCCCCTAAGTCTTGTACTGCCTGTGCTTATTCACCTGATCCTTGTACATTGACATATGTAGCAGAGACACAGTTGTGAGGAAGCTTATACTGATTCCAAAAGTCTTCCACTTTTGAGCATATGAAGGTGTATTTACTCAATGTGGGGTTAGAAAAAGGATTAGAAGTTTTCTTCGTAGAGCTTGATCTATGTTTTCAGCCTTGGATTTTTGGAGAAACTTTTCTATAATGAGTTGAAGCTTCCAAAGAGAAACTATTTGACAAATGGCCAAGGTGTCATCTGTAGATTTCTAAACCAAGAGATTACAGTGAGCTTTCGATATCCGTCATATTACTTCCAATTTTATTTTGAGCTTTGCTGCGAATTAATATTGATTGGCTGATAGTTACTTAGAACTTCACAAAAGCTTATTTTAGGATGTTTGGGTCAAGTTTTAAATAAAGTATTGATATTGTCTACTTGGAATTCCTTAGACATCCACGACTGGTGTGGCTCAGAGGAACAGGGTGGGAGTGTTTGTTGCCAGTCAGCAGTGAATACAGTGGCTGCAGGGTGTAATTTAGAACACCAAAGTTAAATGCCTGCTGTACTTACAGTAGGAATCCCCCACCTTACTCAAAATATTATTTCAAGACTGCTTCAGATGAGTGAAATAATATTGATTTCTGTCACTGTTGTCTAATCTTCTTTTTGTAATACTTAAAATCATAGACCTGATGTCCATGGCATGCAAAATGTGTACTTGCTTACATCTGCTGACTTGAGTAGGATTTCTCTAGGTTGCACTATGTGAGGATAGCTTTGTTGAAATCTGAGTGGACCAAACTGTATTGTTTCCAACTTGCAAAACTCGTATTACCTTACCTACCTTGAGGTATGTCTGTCTATTTGCCACTTCAGGGTTTTTGTCTAGCTGTGAGATATCAGACTTTTTATTTTCAGGTTTTAGGATACTGGATTGTTAGTGACACCAGAGAGGTTTTCATGAGTGTGAAGATGAAGGAAGAGATAAGAAAGTAAGTTTCCTAGGCTGAAGTAGCTCTATGTATGGTCTTCTGTAAAAGTTAGGGTGTCAGAACTGTCAAGCTTACCTAAAAATATTGTCAAAATTTGTATTACAGTTGTGTTGTGGAGTAAAGATGAGTTATTAATCAGAACTAAAATACAGACTAGATTCATAATTTTTTCTAATGGTGCAACATTGTGAAAATTTTGACTTGTATATCAAAATATTTATATGAAAGTTAAAGGTCAAATAATTTTAAGATTATTTAAAGAGGCTTTTTGAAGACAGGTTGAAAGTTCTTAACTGGAGAACCACCTTCTTTGATTTTTGTGGCGTTTATACAACGCTTTATTTACAAAGTTAGTCTGATTTCACAGACTGTGGCAAGTGTATCCTAATCTGATAGCTATTTGATTCACGACCCTTGAAGGGATCTGGACCAGATTGTCATTTGAGAGGGTTTTTTTATAGCTGTTGTTTCAGTTTAATACTGTTAAAATCGATGCATTTTCATGTTTACTCATTTTTAAAGCTTTTAAATAATTTATTTTTTAATAATGTCTTAGATGGTCCTTATCATCTATCAATAGAAAGTTTTAGACTTTGGAGAGCCTGTGGTTATCAGCCCTTCTATGTAAAAGTACAAAATTTACTTCCTCCTAATTAGCCATTGGTTTTTACAGTGGTATGTGGGAAGATGAAAAGCTTCCCTTTGGCTGATAAGAAGCAGTTGTTAGTTCCCTAGTGCAATGATGATAATATGCTAGTTGTATAATAAGTTATTGTGCTGTCTATAAACAATGTCTGTTGTTTTTTCTTCCATCCTTGACCTGAAAAAGAGCTAAAAGATGTTTGGTAGAGGCAGGCATACACTTATGCTTCGCTTTGCTAAATTCCAGAGTGGTTTTGAAAGGCTCCCAAGGGAAGAGCTGTTGTGCTTGAGCTCTACTGGATGGAAAGAGAGGAAAAAAAACTCTTGTTCTGTTTGATGCTTTTGTTACATGCTGTGTATATATCATAGAATAATTTGGATTAGAAGGGACCTCTGGAGGTCATCTGACACATATGTGTGTATGTACATTGTATGTGTGTACATTTTATCTGTATAAACATAGATGTGGTATGTATCTAAACACAGCATATAAATACAAAGACATGTATACACATAAACCTTTTCATTTGTTCTGCTTTTCATAGCTGGAAGTGTTTTCTTCTCTCCCTATTATTTTCATTTTTTTAAGTGATTTTTATCATCTTATTGTTTAGAGTCAGTGAACATTAATGAAACCCACACTTGAATTGGAACAGCTATTTTAATTTCAAAAGCCAGAGCTTTTTTGAGAAAGCAAACCTATAAGTAAGGATGGTTTGGGTTTGTAGTTTTTTGGTGGGGACTTTTTATTTTGGGTGGTGGTGGTGTTGGTGTTTGGTGTGTTATTAAGTAAATAGTTGTCTGTTATCTGCTTCCAGGGAGCATAGCTTTGGTAGATATTTTACTTCTTGACTGAACTCTAAACCATACTGCTTTGCAACAAACAAATCAATGTAACTTTCTCATTGAGCAGTGACTTGTATTTATAACATCACTTTACACCTGGGAGAAAAATGATTCATTTGCCTGTGAATTTATATACCAGTTTTCAGGGATATCATGCTGCTACTCACTCCTCCTCTCATAAAAAGTTCCAAAGCGAAGAGAGCACAAGCATTGAGATGTAAGGTGAAAGAATGTAGCTAACCTATTTGTAGTATGAGTGGTACTAATGTACTTCTGAGAAGTGCTGTATGAAAAGGAAGGGAGGTAGATTTTGTTGTTTCATATTATGTGAGAAGTGATCCATTAGCAAACGTCTTAAGATGCAATTTACACTATTAAAACCAGCACAGAACCATTCTGCTCTGTGCTGGCTATTCTGATTTTTAGCCTGTAATGCAGATAGGGTTGGTTTTGTTGTTTTTGGGTTTTTTTTTTGTAATTATCCCCACCCCCAGCCCCAAAATTGAAGTGTGACACTTGTATGTTGGTGTGTGAGGAGAGAAAATTTGAAGAAAAGTGAATTGCAATAACCTTTCATTAAGTCTTTACGGCAATTTTGGAATGCTTCCCCTTAAATAATTTCATACAAGGAATACGGTGCTTATACTGTGGCACTGGATTATTGTCCACATTAAAACCAAAAAACCCTGAAATTTTATGTTTGCAGTGTTTCTTTCCAATTAAAGTTGATTACACCTTACTTAGCAAAGTCACAATTTTATACAAGAGAAACTTAATAGAATCAGCCTTCCAATAAGATTTGATCAAATGTTTTTAATGACAGTTATTGATCTCTCTTGTCAGCGTTGCCTGCTATCCCTTCCTGGCAGACGTGCACTATAGGAAATATGGCTTATCTGCAGATACATGTCCTGAGGAAGTTAGGATGTGTTGCTTAATGGATTAATTTTGCTCGAGGAAAAGCTTTCAGAGGACCTTGTCATAGCTGATGCAGCTTTGAACAAAAACCTTACCTTGGAAACAGTCATATTGCTAGAGTCTGTTCCCATCTGTCAAATCTCAGGGGAGGGGGAAAGATTGTAAAGTATAAATTTTCAAAATGTAATCTTTACCATGTCACTTTGCCTAGAGGAATGCGTCTACGATAATCAGCCTGATGCCAGTGCATCAGCCTGTACTCCAGTTGAGTTTTCTCATTATCTTGACTTTTTTGTACATTATCTTTTGTTCGAACTAGGATGTGACTGACTGGATCTCTATCTGAGATCTCTGCTTGCTTTCAGTCAATTCTGTGGTTAAAAGGGTAGTGAAAGCAATATACTTATTCATTATATCTAACAGATATGTGTAATAAGTGTTTCTGATAAGTACTTCCTAAGTGGAACAAGGCGTATGAAGAAGCAGAAAAATGAACAGTAACTGTGATTGTCTTTCAGTAGATTTAACGAAGTAGCTGCAGGAGTGTCTTTTTTTCAAGCTTAATGTTGTCTCAATCAGAAGTGTTAAGAGTCTGCATAAGGAGAAAAAGAACCCAAGCCTGGCCATGTGACAGATGCTATATAGCCAGAAAAGATTCTGCAGAGACTGTTGTAGCTATCCATCCTGTCCTTAAAGCACATTATTCTTTTAATTGTGATTTTAATACCTTAATTTCAGGGTTTTTTTTCTTATTTTGTGCAGTGAAAATAACCCAAGATTCTACCATAAAAGAAGGTTGTTTGGCATTAAAATACATCTTTGGAGCTGTCCTCTAAGTAAAATCGAATATATTCAGGCCTTTTCCTTCCTGCATCTATTACTTTCTGTTGCAGGAGATTTTTTTTTTTCTATTACAGTTTTGCTGTTTCTTTTTCTGATAAACAGGCTTTTTGCACTGTCTGAGGGAGAACGTGTGTTGTTGGCAAAACTCTTACAAGGAATGCATTCAAAATGCCATCAAAAACACAGAACAAGCTAATAATCTCTCAGACACAATATTGATTGCTTTCACTTGTAGCAGGCATAAGCTTTGAAATGTCAGTATGATTTTTTTTTTTTTGGTTGATGTTTCTTTATTCTACTACTGTTTTATAGTAAAGCATGTATTATGAACTTGTGTTTCAAGTTCGGTTGTCTTCCAGGCATTACTCTTTTCAGTTCAATAGTTCTGATAGGTCATGCTTAACAGGTGTATTATATATTTAGTTCAGAAAATGTTGCAAATGTATGACACAATGGAATACATCACATCATATTTTAAATTTCCCTTTGCATAGCAATAAAATGAGAACAGTAGGGGGGATAGAATAGTAGGTGGCAGCTCTGTAGTAGGGATGATGTCTGGTAAGCATAATGTTAAAAGGCTGTTACTTCTGTTGTTGAAAATCTAGACCTGGCTTTCTTTTTTTATCCAAGTATAGTAAAGATATGTCTTTGGAATGTTAAAGAAATCAAAACATGAGCCTTCAGAAAGGATGTAAAAGGAATAGTAGCCTTAGAGATCAACAGAAAAGCTTTTCTGTATGTAGAAAGTCAGGTAGGAAAAAGCTGGAAAAGAGGTGAAGAGTTGCAAATAAATGGTATGCCAGACAGCTGAAGCACTGGTGGAAAGTGGTGACAGGTGGAGGTAAAGTCAGAAAGGAAGAGAGAGTATTGAGGAGGTTCTTTCAGGCAATTCCGAGATCTGTAGTATGTAATACCATATCACAGTATTAACATTTAAACTGATACAATATTGTTTTTTCTTTAAAATTGCTCAGTAGTTATAATACAATCATTATCCTTTCTGTTAACCACCACTAGCCCAGTAGCCATGAACATTTTGGTGACTTGAGAAATGAATGAAATGGCTATGAATTTAGTCTGTACTGTTACTTTTCTTGTATGACGGACCATTGGCTTTGTAGCTGCTTATATAAAGAGTAGACTTAATAGATGAAATCAACTTTCGGTCTTGATGTGAAGCTAATAAATTAAAACTGGAGGAGCATGAAGTGCAATAAATGAAAAGTCTTTTCCTTGAAATTTGAAAGATGGTGGCCTAGGAGGGGTGATTTGCCAAATGCCTTTTTCTTTGAAGATATATGTGTATGTTACACGCATGCATACGCACGCATGGAGCACATTATCCTTAAGGCAGGGATTGCATAGTGGCTTTGTGGAAATGTAGTGAAAAAGAATAGAATATTGACTCTTTTAGTTTCCTTTTCTTCGTGCTGCTGTGTCTCTGTAGCAAATCTATTTCTTTGATTAATAAAAATTCTTGCATCTAATTAACTTTTTAGGGTTATTTGGCTATAGGGTCAAGCAGGCTAAATTGAAAATAATAGGTATTCTGTTTATATGCTATCAGTGTAGCTGTAACTATATGGTGCATTGGATCACTGAGGAAACCTACGAGGAAGTCTGAGCATATTACAGCACACCCATGAGGCTTGTTGGTAATCGTGAGAAACAGTCTGACTTAGTCAGAACTCTGATGGTGCTGAACTGGTCAAAACGAATGAGTGACCATCGTCTTTTACACTTTCCAAAAGAGTAGTCTTGAAGGTGGTTCTCAGGGAATGTCTTGTCCAACACATCTGAATTGAATTACAACAGGGGAAGTGGAAGAGCAGAGTATCTACAGACACCTAAAGTACAATATGCAGCCCAGATTTTTTTCTACTTTTGTCAACTTTGCTCACTTTTTACTTTCTTTCACTACTTTGATTAGGAAGTATGTAAGTACACAAATTCATAAGACAGGAAGGAGAGTATAAGAGCAGGTGGTGAATATATTTCAATGCATGTGCTGCATCTGGACATCTAAATAACTGGAGCTTCCTCTTGACTTTTTGTGGCAAAGTGTTTCCTCCAGCAGCTTCCTCTTGCTTGGCTCGGGTATGAGGCTGGGCTTCACATGCTCAGTGTCCTGACCTCTATAGACATTAGCAATGACTGATGCAGCAATGATTCACATAAAGGTAGATATGAATGCAAGAGTGTTCATTACCTGTGAAGTGACAGTTTATCACAAATCTATAAAGTCACCAATTATTATTACAGGAACTACAGCATTTCCCATTAGTCAACATTTATCAGGTCAGCAATTATCAGTAGTTACCAGGCTTTGGTATCTGAAAATGAAAGCTGTGTTTGTTAGAGTGACAAAACGTTGTCTTGCAGTGTCTTAGAGGATGCAAGTCGATAGCTTGATATTCACTTTACTTGTGAATACAGTAATCTTCATTTTAAACATGCAACAGAATAGCATTAATGCTTAGTGAACAATTTAATACAGGATTTCATGATCCATATTTTAGTTTTCATTAATTGTAGACTGTAACTTACATTTTGCCATAGGAATTTCAGATGCATTCTTTATGAAATATAGAAAAATTCTGCATTTAAGTAGAAGTACTGGTATCTACCAGTAGAAGCAAAATTGAAATAATAATATAAAAGCTAGACTTAGCTGATTCAATATTTTTATTTACTCCAAGCAGTGATTGGAAAATTTCATGGAGCTTTTCACTGAAATAAATGTTGCTATTAGCTAAGCAGCTTTGAATGTGACTTTTTTTTTTAAGTTTAGTTTTGTAATCATTATCTTTTAACTCAGTGCTGGCTTGTGGATTTGAACAAGAGCAAACAGGGTGAAGATGAACAACAGCAAACAATTAGCAATATAGTCTTACTTTGCTGTTTACCTGGGAAGAAACTGGTGAAAATATTTTAATCTCTTAAGATGAAAAATTAACATGTGGGATAAAGGGGTTCATTAATACCGTTCCATCAGTTGTCTCCTGCTACTTGGCAGTAGTTCTGATTTACCCACTGAGGACTATCGGACTTGGTAACTTAGGTTACTAATGAAATATTGCCTGAGCACCTCGCCCACGTTAGGCTTTCTAGCTCTGGTAGCATCCACTCTACTATACCATTTATATCAGTTCACATCTGTCCCAAAGCCATATTTTCTGAAAGAGTCTGAATTATTTCTACTAATATGTTTCTTATCAGTAGATATCAGAAGCTGCCCTGCAGGTGCTGCTTCCTTCCTTCTTTGCCTTATCCCCATAAAAAAAAGGTGTTGGAAGGAGAGAACATTGAGCTATCTAGTAAAGTAGTGTAAACAGATGTGGTGGTTTTGGTTATAGCATGGTCTTAGCAAAACTTTATTGGGAACTTCAACAGCATTAAGGCAGAATGATTTTTATTTATTTATTTCCACACACCACACCACACCCCCCAAAGGCTATTATATTGAACTAATGTTGAAATCCAAAGACAATAAGATTGTTTATACCTTCACTACATACCATCCTCATCAATCTCTTTCTGGCTTAGATTCTCACACACAAAACTAACAGTCACACGCATATTGCTGGGGTGTGTGATTAGCAGTGTTCCAGATGTCACCGAGTTGAATGCTGTACTTATTTTCTGTGCTTTTTGTGCTTTGCCTGATAGCATTGAGACAGAATGTCATTATATCTGATTCTTTTATAATTTCACCTGTTGGGTTTTTTCCCTTGTTTTTATACTAGTGTGTCGTGGTTTAATCTCAGTCAGCAATTAAGCACCACGCAGCCGCTCGCTCACTCCCCCCCCCCCAGTGGGATGGGGGAGAGAATTGGAAGAGCACAAGTTAGAAAGACTCGTGGGTTGAGATAAAAACAGTTTAATAATTGAAATAAAATGATAATAATAATATGATAATAATAATAATAATACACAAAACAAGTGATGCACAGCACAATTGCTCACCACCCGCTGACCGATGCCCAGCCAGTCCCCGAGCAGCGGCCCCCCCGGCCAGCTTTTCCCAGTTTATGTACTGAGCATGACGTCACATGGTATGGAATGTCCCTTTGGCCAGTTTGGCTGTGCCCCCTCCCAGCTTCTTGTGCACCTCCAGCCTCCTCAGTCAGTAGAGCATGGGAAGCTGAAAAGTCCTTGACTAGTGTAAGCATTACTTAGCAACAACTAAAACACCGGTGTGTTATCAACTTTGTTCTCATCCTAAATCCAAAACACTGTACCAGCTACTAGAAAGGAAATTAACTCTATCCCTGCCGAAACCAGGACAATATCCACCCCTTATTCTATACCATTTGCATCATGCTCAAGTCTCACATTTTCCAGTACATTTTCATTAATCACCACCCCCTTTTATATATATATATACACACATACACAGATATCATTCCCTTCATCTGTGGGCCATCCCTCTAAAATGTTCGGTGAGTTCATTTAGTCCATGACTTCAGGCTCCATCTGTCATAATAATCTTTCAGGGCAGGAAAAATGGAGATGGTATGTGGTGTTGGATTGTTTCAGGTTGAAGTCAGTTCTGGTACCATCATCACTGTGCTTTGCTTGGTTTCACTGAAGTTATTCTTCATTAATCTGGGTGATTCTTATTATAATAACATTAGTATGGCATATAATATTATTAGTATTATTAGTATATCTGTGTATTATTAGTATAACTATTATAACTATAATTAGTACTTAACATCACATAATTCAGATCATTGGCTATTCTCACCCAAAATCAAATCCCCTTGAGGCACACATCGGACTTCCCCATCCTTCCGCATTATCCACCAAGTGCGCCCAGGTCCTTGAGCAAAAGCAATCCCACGGATGGGTCTGCCTCTGCCCGAGGCAGGAATAACCCAGACTGTCTTCCCCAGCATATTTTTTATGTGCACTACAGGGACTTTATTCCCATCTACAGTACGTAAAAGTTCTGACTGGGCAGGGCCTGCTCGATTGGCAGATCCCCGAGTGTTGACTAACCAGGTGGCCTTTGCTAAATGCGTATCCCAATGTTTAAACGTCCCACCACCCATTGCTCTCAGTGTAGTCTTTAACAGTCCATTGTATCGTTCAATTTTCCCAGAAGCTGGTGCATGATAGGGGATGTGATACACCCACTCAATGCCGTGCTCTTTGGCCCAGGTGTCTATGAGGTTGTTTCGGAAATGAGTCCCGTTGTCTGACTCAATTCTTTCTGGGGTGCCATGTCACCATAGGACTTGCTTTTCAAGGCCCAGGATAGTGTTCCGGGCGGTGGCATGGGGCACGGGATATGTTTCCAGCCATCCGGTGGTTGCCTCCACCATTGTAAGCACGTGGCGCTTGCCTTGGCGGGTTTGTGGGAGTGTGATATAATCGATCTGCCAGGCCTCCCATATTTATATTTCAGCCATCGTCCTCCATACCAAAAAGGCTTTAACCGTTTGGCTTGCTTGATTGCAGCACATGTTTCGCATTCATGGATAACCTGGGCTATAGTGTCCATGGTCAAGTCCACCCCTCGATCACGAGCCCATCTGTATGTTGCATCTCTTCCTTGGTGACCTGAGGTGTCATGGGCCCACCGAGCTAGAAATAATTCACCCTTATGTTGCCAGTCCAGATCCACCTGAGCCACTTCAATCTTAGCAGCTTGATCCACCTGCTGGTTGTTTTGATGTTCTTCAGTGGCCCGACTCTTGGGTACGTGAGCATCTACGTGACGGACTTTTACAACCAGGTTCTCCACCCGGGCAGCAATATCTTGCCACAATGCGGCAGCCCAGATGGGTTTGCCTCTGCGCTGCCAGTTGCTCTGCTTCCATTGCTGCAACCACCCCCACAGGGCATTTGCCACCATCCATGAGTCAGTACAGAGATAGAGCACTGGCCATTTTTCTCGATCAGCAATGTCTAAAGCCAGCTGGATGGCCTTTACTTCTGCAAATTGGCTTGATTCACCTTCTCCTTCAGCCGTTTCTACAACTTGTCGCATAGGACTCCATACAGCAGCTTTCCACCTCCGATGTTTTCCCACAAGACGACAGGACCCATCAGTGAACAGGGCATATTGCTTCTCATTTTCTGGTAGTTCATTATACATTGGGGCCTCTTCAGCACGCGTTACCTCCTCCTCTGGCAATATTCCAAAATCTTTGCCCTCTGGCCAATCCATGATCACTTCCAGAATTCCTGGGCGACTGGGGTTTCCTATTCGAGCCCGTTGTGTGATTAGTGCGACCCACTTACTCCATGTAGCATCAGTTGCATGATGTGTACAGGGGACCCTCCCTCTGAACATCCAGCCCAGCACTGGCAGTCGGGGTGCCAGGAGGAGCTGTGCTTCAGTGCCGATCACTTCCGAAGCAGCTCGAACCCCTTCATATGCTGCTAATATCTCTTTTTCAGTTGGAGTATAGCGGGCCTCGGATCCTCTGTATCCCCGACTCCAAAACCCTAGGGGTCGACCTCGAGTCTCCCCTGGTGCTTTCTGCCAGAGGCTCCAGGTAGGGCCATTCTCCCCGGCTGCGGTATAGAGCACATTTTTTACATCTTGCCCTGCCCGGACTGGCCCCAGGGCTACTGCATGAACTATCTCCCGTTTAATTTGTTCAAAAGCTTGTCGTTGCTCAGGGCCCCATTTGAAATCGTTCTTCTTTCGGGTCACTTGATAGAGAGGGTTTATGATCAGACTGTAATTTGGAATGTGCATTCTCCAAAAACCCACGACGCCTAAGAAAGCTTGTGTTTCCTTTCTGCTAGTTGGTGGAGACATGGCTGTTATTTTGTTGATCACATCCATTGGGATCTGACGACGTCCATCTTGCCATTTTATTCCTAAAAACTGGATCTCCTGTGCAGGTCCCTTGACCTTACTTTGTTTTATGGCAAAACCGGCCTTCAGCAGGATTTGGACTATTTCCTTCCCTTTTTCAAAAACTTCTTCTGCTGTGTTGCCCCACACGATGATATCATCAATGTATTGCAGGTGTTCTGGAGCTCCACCCTGTTCTAATGCAGTCTGGATCAGTCCATGGCAAATGGTAGGGCTGTGTTTCCACCCCTGGGGCAGTCGGTTCCAGGTGTACTGAACGCCCCTCCAAGTGAAAGCAAATTGTGGCCTGCACTCCGCTGCCAAAGGGATTGAGAAAAATGCATTAGCAATATCAATTGTGGCATACCACTTGGCTGCCTTTGATTCCAATTCATATTGAAGTTCTAGCATGTCTGGCACAGCAGCACTCAGCGGTGGCGTGACTTCATTTAGGCCACGATAGTCTACTGTCAGTCTCCACTCTCCATTAGACTTCCGCACTGGCCATATGGGACTGTTAAAGGGTGAGCGGGTCTTGCTGATCACTCCTTGGCTCTCCAGTCGACGAATCAGCTCATGAATGGGAATCAGGGAGTCTCGGTTGGTGCGATATTGCCGCCGGTGCACTGTGGTGGTAGCGATTGGCACTTGTTGGTCTTCGACCTTCAGCAACCCCACAACAGAGGGGTCCTCCGAAAGACCAGGCAAGGTGGACAGCTGTTTAATTTCCTCCGTCTCCAAGGCAGCTATACCAAAAGCCCACCTGTACCCTTTTGGGTCCTTGAAATACCCTCTCCTGAGGTAGTCTATGCCAAGGATGCACGGAGGATCTGGGCCAGTCACAATGGGGTGCTTCTGCCACCCATTCCCAGTTAGACTCACTTCGGCTTCCAATACAGATAGCTGTTGGGATCCCCCCGTCACCCCAGAAATACAGATGGGTTCTGTTCCTATATATCTTGATGGCATTAGGGTACACTGTGCACCGGTGTCTACCAGAGCCTTATACTTCTGTGGGTCTGACGTGCCAGGCCACCGAATCCACACAGTCCAGTAAACCCGGTTGTCCCTTTCCTCCCCCTGGCTGGAGGCAGGGCCCCTCTAATCCTCATCACAGTACTCATTTCTCACTTCTTGTACGTATGAGTCAGAAGTTTCTTCATTAAGATCAAGAGTAAGATCAGCCCTTCTACTCTCTCTGGGGAACTGCCCGCTGGAAACTGGAGCAGCAATTTTCTTGGAAGAACCTCTTTCTGTGATTGTTTTCCCTTGTAATTCACATACCCGTGCCCCTAGGGCTGCAGTAGGTTTCCCATCCCACTTCCTCATGTCCTCTCCGTGGTCACGCAGGTAAAACCATAGGGTACCCCGTGGTGTGTATCCTTTATATTCTCTCTCTTGAGCAAAAGAACGCTTACTTCTAATAGCCGAGATACTGGTCCGTATAGGTGAGGAGTAGGACCTATCCTCTCTGAGTTGCTGGATCTCCCGGGACAGTTTCTCCACAGCTGAGACGATGGAGGAAGAAAGACTTTCCTCGTATTGCCGGAGTTGACTAGCCAATTCATCCACTGTTTGTTCCTCTCCATCTTTCCAGGTTATCACTGCCAATGAATTGGCGTATGACGATGGTGCGCTCCTTATAAACTTCCGCCACATGGGTCGTGTGCACTTGACTTCGTCTGGATCTTTGGATAGTTGTTCATTGTTCAGGTCATCATAAATCACCTCCAGCACAGCTAATTCTCTCAGAAACTGGATACCCTTCTCCATGGTGGCCCACTTGCTTGGGCGACATATGACATCTTCCTTAAAGGGATACCTTTCCTTCACGCTTGACAGGAGTCGCCTCCAAAGGCTGAGGATACGTGTCCCTTTTCCAATTGCTTTGTCAATGCCCCCTTCCCTAGAAAGGGATCCCAGCTGCTTGGCTTCCCTACCCTCTAATTCCAGGCTACTGGCCCCATTATCCCAGCATTGGAGCAGACAGGTGACAATATGCTCACCTGGACGACGGCTGAAATCTTTTCGTATATCTCGCAGCTCACTCAGGGATAGAGATCGGGTGGTCACTGTCTCGTTTATGAGTTCTTCCTCTTCCTCCTCCCCGATCAGCGGCCGGCTTTCCTCCTCCCGTTCTCGTGATGGTCCTTCTCTAGGGTCATCTGTCTCGTATACTTCTTCCTCCGGTTCCCTTTTAGAAGAAGCTTCTTCCTCCCTTACTAAACGAGCCGACTTCCGCTTCCAAGATTTCTTCTTGTGTACAGGGGCGACTGATACCGGCACAGGCTCGTTCTTTGGTTCAGCCACAGGGCGTGTTGCTGGGGTTGGAGTGGCCGCAGTGCAAGTGCATGTCACCGGAGTCTGAGTGGCCGCAGGGCCTGTTGCCGGGGTTGGAGTGGCCGCAGTGCATGTCGCCGGGGTTGGAGTGGCCGCAGTGCATGTCGCCGGGGTTGGAGTGGCCGCAGTGCAAGTGCATGTCACCGGAGTCTGAGTGGCCGCAGGGCCTGTTGCCGGGGTTGGAGTGGCCACAGTGCAAGTGCATGTCACCGGAGTCTGAGTGGCCGCAGGGCCTGTTGCTGGGGTTGGAGTGGCCGCAGTGCAAGTGCATGTCACCGGAGTCTGAGTGGCCGCAGTGCATGTCACCGGAGTCTGAGTGGCCGCAGTGCATGTCGCCGGGGTCGGAGTGGCCGCAGGGCCTGTCGCCGGCGTCTGAGTGGCCGCAGGGCCTGTCGCCGGCGTCTGAGTGGCCGCAGGGCCTGTCGCCGGCGTCTGAGTGGCCGCAGAGCCTGTCGCCGGGGTTGGAGTGGCCGTAGTGCGTGTTGCCCGGGTTTGAGTGGTTGCACGGCCTGTTGCCCGGGTCTGAGTGGCCGCAGTGCGTGTCGTTTTACTGTCAGAGCCAGAGACCTTCTCTTCCCTTTGAGGGCACTGAATGGTGTTGAACAGGGCTCGGTAGGCATGGGCCAGGCCCCAGCACGTTGCAATGAGTTGCATCTCTCTAGAGTTGCCAGGGTGACAGCATACTTTTTCCAAATATTCTACTAACTTTTCAGGATTCTGCATTTGCTCAGGGGTGAAGTTCCAAAACACTGGGGGTGCCCATTGGCCTAGGTACTTGCCCATCTTGTCCCACACACCCTGCCACTCATAACTATTCAGCCTTGGGGCAGATCTCTGGATGATATTCTTAAATTGCTTACCAACTTTAGACAAAACCGAAACAATATTCCCAAGAAGTATTAATAGAAGTATCTTAACTGCCCAAGGATGCTCAAAATACTGAAAAATTACTGTAATGAAGGAGGAAACATCATAGAAGAAGGTAGTGACACTGCCATTCTGTATTTCCTCCGTAAAAAAACTCTCAGAAAAGTTACTGCAATTGCTAGTTGTCTCCACGATATGGTATCCATGGTACAGTAACGGCTTCATTGCGAAGTTTACATACCACAGAAACGTCAAGGTCAATGTTCTAAAAACAAACCTCACAAGCGAGACATTACTATTCACTGCAGACCACAGCAAACTGCAAAACCCAACACCAATCTTTAACATGTACAGCAGGAAAAAGAGCGCGATGCAGATTATACAAATCAATATCGAGAACAGAGAAACCAACATTGTGACCCTCAACTATTAACAGATATAAGTTCCTTAATACACTCCGGTTAATCTGTTATTATCTCAAACCCTTCGTGCCCCACGTTGGGCGCCAAAAAGGACTGTCGTGGTTTAATCTCAGTCAGCAATTAAGCACCACGCAGCCGCTCCCTCACTCCTCCCCCCCCCCGGTGGGATGGGGGAGAGAATTGGAAGAGCACAAGTTAGAAAGACTCGTGGGTTGAGATAAAAACAGTTTAATAATTGAAATAAAATGATAATAATAATATGATAATAATAATACACAAAACAAGTGATGCACAGCACAATTGCTCACCACCCGCTGACCGATGCGCAGCCAGTCCCCGAGCAGCGGCCCCCCCGGCCAGCTTTCCTCAGTTTATGTACTGAGCATGACGTCACATGGTATGGAATGTCCCTTTGGCCAGTTTGGCTGTGCCCCCTCCCAGCTTCTTGTGCACCTCCAGCCTCCTCAGTCAGTAGAGCATGGGAAGCTGAAAAGTCCTTGACTAGTGTAAGCATTACTTAGCAACAACTAAAACACCGGTGTGTTATCAACTTTGTTCTCATCCTAAATCCAAAACACTGTACCAGCTACTAGAAAGGAAATTAACTCTATCCCTGCCGAAACCAGGACATAGTGCTAATGTAGGAATATCTCATGTTGTGGCAGATGCTAGAAGTGCAATAGAATCACTGCTCTTTTTTTGCTTTTGTATGAGATTAATCCTTTTTACTGCTGAACTATGTTCAGTAATGAATTGCAATTGTGAATTACGCAGTGTATGGGAGAAATATTTGTAAAATATAAGACAAGGTTTTAAAGGTGCACCAGGATAAAAGTATAGAGGTAAGTTAAACAGAGGTGGTTTATGTCTTGACTATTGTTGGAGCAATCTTAGTAACTTTTTGTTTAATGCTGCAGTATGAACAAGGAAACATTAATATTAAAGGTAAGGTACTATAATAGACTTGCACATTATCTTTTTTCGTATATGTTTTGGGTTTTTTGTTTTTGAACAGTGGTTTTAATTATTCTATGAAGTAATAAGCAAAAAGGTGAGCCTAAAACTTTCTCTGTGAAGTAGTTGATGGGGCGTATATGAAACTAATCTTCTCGAGATGTGTAATAACTAGTCATCTGCAATAGCTATGTGAACCTTAATGTACAGCAAGTATTAGAGTACTCTGAGTATGTATTCAAGTAAGCGTTAAAGCTCTCCTTTTCATAGGTGCAGCTTCATGGCAGCTTTCAGTTTAGTCATGATACTGTAGGATTTTTTCCAAAGGCGTGTTTTTGCCCAACAGCATGTAACAGCTAATTTGAAGTCATTGGAGTCCATCATAGTAACGACTACTTAGGGATTCTCAAACTCAGGGGTTATTCACATGCTCTATGCATGCATGAGATTCCTGTATTGGAAATCCTTGAGGGAAGAATGGAGAAGGAAACTGCATGGGAGTCCAGGATACAACACCAGCTGCCTTCTTCGGTGCAACCACTTATCATCTTGAGTAGATCATAGTTCCATCTCACCCTCCAGTAAAAGGAAAAGTATCATCTTCTGCCCAGTTAGCTCAGGGGGTTAATAATTTTTCCATTCCTTCTAAATTAGACTGTATTTGTAAGAGTATTGGGAGGTGGGGTGGGGGGGAGCCATAGTGGAAGAATCAAAACTCAGCCAGGAAAACACCATTTGGGGCTGTCACTTTCTGGCACGTAGACAGTGTCTGTGTCTGCCAGAAGAGAGGCAATGGAGTCAAGTTTTTGGTTTTGCTTGTTCTTTCTAAATCGGAGTATCCTTCTGGAATAGGTGTAGGTGCTCAGTTCAGTTTTGAAAGAGGGAGTCTGCTGTGCTCTGTGATTGATTTCTTGTGTGTGTTTTTCTTCCCCCCTCTTAAGTGCCCACTAAAGGAAACAACTTGCAGCATGAGATAGCTGAAGGTACACCCAGCCATCACAGGAATGCCTGGTATGAGCCCCCCTCAGAACACAGCCTGAGCCTTTCTCCTTGTTGATTGGCATGGTCTCTGCTGCCCACATCTCAACCCTTTCTTGAGCACAAATTGCTTAATTAGGATAGAGTGAGGTAAACATTAGTTTTGTGATAAACATCAGTACTGAAGAGGAAGAATTAGTCCTATTATGACCTGAGGAGGGATTTTGAATTGGGCTGTATGATATGGAAGGTTTAACTCTTTATGGGAGGAAGCCCTTTCAAAAGGATTTAACATGGCCTGTAATTCTCTGTAGAATGTACTACTTTGAGTTTTGAACATTATCAACAAACCTTTGTGTATAAGAAAACTAATATTTTGGACTTGCATTTTGCATTTTTTGCTACTAATTTTGTTACACTCTGCTAACCATTTATCAAAATTTAGTCGTATCTGTTCTCTTCTCTGACTTAAGTCCCTCTGAAGTTTCAGAAACACTTCAGCTTTGGTGTTCTTACTGATACTGTTAGTAGGAATTTCTTAACACTAGTGGGATTTTATTCTCAAAAGAAACAAAGTAAGTTGGTAGACTTGTGTGGAGAGTATTATATATGTCTCTAGTCAATGTATGAAGTTTGCTTTTTAGTCCCATGTACCGTGAAGTTTTTAATCTTTTACTTTAATGGTGATTTCAGTCTTTTTCAATGCTGTGTATGGCGTCATGGTCTAGAGATACTTTTTAACTGCAAATTCTGTTAGATTTTAAATGTCTTTTTGTCAATAGAAGCGGGAATAAAAGACATCTTTTCTGAATATGCTCTAAGTTTATCTGTGCTTAGGTATAAATTCTCTGTGTTTTTTCGTATACTGGCAGTACAGATTATGGATATCTTTGCTGTACTGGTAATAGGATCTGGTAGCCACTGAAAGAGTCCATTCGTGCAGCAGTGGTATAATACCTTATTGCTATGGCGAGCCTTAGTTTAATGACCTGAGTCTTAGTAAAATGGAAGTCCAAACGTGGATTCACTCCGTAGAATGGATCCTTATTCCTTTCCTCATAACTTTCGGAGTAAATGAGGCATTGACAATATTTTTAAATATGTAGTGCCTAGAATATAATTAAGATACTGATGTTAAATTGCTTTTCTATGACTCAGCGAAACTACTGATCAGAAAATTGAGACAAATGTTTCACTAACCTGGAGAAGCTGATATACCTTGTATTTAAGAAGTGCAGTCCAATTGTACTAGTGTGGCAGCTCCACTCAAAGGATTTTCAGGATCCATGCTAGAAAAGATGATTTGTGCTAGCAATTAAAGGGGGCTTACAAGAAAAATGGGGACAAACTTTTATTAGGGCCTGTTGCAATAGGACAAGGGGGAGTGGCTTTAAACTAAAAGAGGGTAGATTTAGACTAGATATAAGGAAGAAATTTTTTACACTGAGGGTGGTGAAGCACTGGCACAGGTTGCCCAGAGAGGTGGTAGATGCCCCATCCCTGGAAACATTCCAGGTCAGGTTGGATGGGGCTGTGAGCAACCTGATGTAGTTGAAGATGTCCCTGCCCACGGGAGGGGGGTTGGACTAGATGACCTTTAGAGGTCCCTTCCAACCCAAACTGTTCTATGATTCTATGAATTAGGAGAGCTGACTTCATTTTTATGAAAGGCAATGCAAAGGCACAAACTACTGTGGTGTGTGTGTTGCAGAAAAACTCTGTCAGGCTAATATAGGCTAATTAAATATGCAGTAATGAACTATATCTGAATGACTGATGCTGAAGTTAGGAGTGCTGGACTTCGGTTTTCTGTTGGGTGACACTGTTCTTGCATTTACTCATCTAAATTTGTCTGTTAATAGCTGTAATGAGGAGCATAACATTTGTGAAAGGACTATTATCTTTTTCAGAAAAAAGGTATTGCAAAATTTAGCTAGTGTTGTGATACTGTTGAATTTTTTTGACAAAAGTTCAGTGGAAAATTGGGATACTGTGACTTGTCTTAGTGAAATTGCACTACATGGTAAAGGCTGTAATGGAAGGTTGGCACTGGGACTTTCTCCAGGGTGGCAGACCCAGCACAAATCTCTTCCACATACCTTACTTCTATAGGGTCTTCCCTCCACCTGCACCTCTTCCTTATTCCAGGACTTGAGTGACAAGGTAAGGCTTCATTGGAGAAGGTGGAAGACAGACCCCTGGTTAGGTACACTATGTAGAAATGCTGGAGCTGTTCAACTCTTGGTAACCACGTAACCAAGGTTGTGATGCAGTGTTGGTAGGAATTCAGGGATACTGCAAATGGGTTAGAAAAAGTACATTTGCAGATAAAAATGATGGACACCAAAAATCAAAGCGAAGAAAGGGATGAATACAGAGAGAAGAAAAAGGGAAATGGACCTATAATGATTTCTCAGACACTGGTGCTTGCAACGCACCTTTCAGGTGCGTGTCTGCCTATATTGTATTTGTATGTGTGTGTATATGCATGCAATCCACTGAAAATTTCTAAAGTGCTGTTGACATTTGAGATTTCCAAATAAAAATAGAGCTCATGAATGACTTCAGACACTTTGAACAGTTTAAGTTGCCAACAGTTGTACTAGAAATTTATGAGGGAAGGAATACTTTGCAGGTTTCAGTTGTGGGTTTTTGTTTGTTTGTTTGTGGATTGGTTTTTTTCCTTCTGTTTCTATACCTGAGCTGTCTGTGGAAAAGGGATACAATGCATACATATAAAACTATAAAGAGCTGTTAGCCAATGGGTGGTAAGACACAGTGGTTTTGGATGCCCATCTATTGAGTCTGCCAGATGAAAGGATGGGAGATGGTAGCCATGAGTGGAATCTGGAAGCACACAGGGATCTAGAAGCAAATGTAAACAGAAAGATTATTGGAACAAGGAAAAGATCACCATGCATGTATGTGTAAGACATCCTCCTTTAAGCCCAGTCTGCATGTGGTATGGATTTGATAATGCCTTAGAGGTGTATATCTGTAGTCCAACTCAGTTTTTTAGCTTTGAAATTCTCTGATATAAGACAGAACAATATCGGATGTGTACAGGTTTTCGTATTTTCTTTTCTTTGAAAATTTTTGTGGCATTAAGAGTAACTTGTGAGAACTCTGTGAAGCCTAAAGTTAAAATAAATTGTTCTTTCCTCCCTCTCTCCTTTTCTTTTTCTCTAGGATCCCGTCTCCGCCAGGAGGACTTTCCACCACGGATTGTTGAGCATCCTTCAGATGTGATAGTCTCTAAAGGAGAGCCAACAACTCTGAACTGTAAAGCTGAAGGACGGCCAACTCCTACTATTGAGTGGTACAAGGATGGAGAGCGAGTGGAAACGGACAAGGATGATCCGCGCTCCCACCGCATGCTGCTGCCCAGCGGATCTTTATTTTTCCTACGTATCGTGCATGGACGCAGGAGTAAACCTGATGAAGGAAGTTATGTTTGCGTAGCAAGGAACTATCTTGGAGAAGCTGTGAGTCGCAATGCATCTCTGGAAGTGGCATGTGAGTACTTTTGTATGATTAGCACTGTGTAAAACTTTATAGTTGCTTTTATGCTGTCATCCAGCACTTGTACACAGTCAGCAGTCTGGGAGATAACAAATGTAGATAAGTATGGCATTTTGTCATTAGCTATAGTTCTTGGTCAAGTAATTTCTATATGTGTTTATACAGTAGCAGTGGTCGTACAGAATACGTGATTTATACTGAAGCAAGGTTCTAGCCAGTGTATAATCATGATTGGCACAAACACGGACAAAGGCTAATCTTCCTCTAAAGAATAATCTAATTTTTAAATTATGACTAAAGTTGGTTATACTGAAACTAATGTGGAAAAATACCTATCATTTAATATAAGGTGCACTGTCTGTTTCTCTTTATCTAGTCATCTGTTACCTCAACAGAAGCAGACAGCTTTTTTGGTGACTCATGTTCTGTACTGCTGGAAAGCTCAATATATGCTCTGTCATAAACTTGATACAGGCCTCATTCATTATGTGAATGGCAAGTGAAATTGTTGGCCATTTCTCATATCATCCAGAGCAGTCTTATTCTTTATCGATTCTCTTTGTCTTAACAGAGAAGTCACCATGGGTCTTTCGAGACCACCCAGCATGCATGATCTGCTTCCAGTAGAGTTAGCAGAGACATTCATTATAGTCACATAGCAAACAAGCTAATCATACATAAAATACAATACATTGTACATTATTTTCTGCTGCTTAGTTATTCAGAATATCAACTAAGGGTAGCTGTGTATCTTCACATAAAGGTGTATTTTAGTAGATTTATGAATGCTTTTCTCTTGCTGGACTTCAGTTTTTCTCCCACAGTTCTTCATATGGCAGGAGTTTCACTAAAACGTGTTTGACTGAAGTAGGGCTTTAGCACAAATTTGTATTGCTTAGTTGATAAAGAATGGATTTAAGTACACGTTAGAAGTTATGTTAGTTTAAAGGGGGGGAAGCACAGAAGAGAAGTCTTTATTCCTGATGCAGTCTGCAGACTTTTATAGCTAATGTTATGTGAACTTGAGGCTTCAGTCTTCTCAGAAATTGCAGAAAATGCCATTTTTGAAATATTTAGATGGTGGTATAGGCCAAGTAGAACAGACTTGTTCACTACCTTTCAGTTGGCATAACCTAGATTCAGAACTGTTTCAAACAAAAAATGAAAACAGTTTTGGCACACATTCGAGGCACGAGTAAATGTGTATCTGCCAATAAAGGCATCACAGAATGTTATTCAGTTTTGGTAGGTATTTAGGAATCGAGAAGACAACCAATTTAAGGAAGGCTGAAATCTGGGTGAGTATGACTCTAGACAAATTTACTGGATTATTTCTGTCTTTGTACATGTGGTGTTTAAACTGTTGAGAAATCCCATGAGAGAGGCATAAACACTTTGAAATCTCTATTGCAATCCTACAATCAGACATCTCCTGTCGAAGTTCAGAAGATTGTTCAAGTTATACCTGGAGTCATCAAATTAAAGTGACTGATTATTTTAAAATTTAAAGGTGCTCTATATTTCGTCAGTTTTCACTGATCCCTACTTCAGTGGCTGCTGAGAGACTCTTGTTACAATATCCCCAGTCTCTGGAGTAACTGTTTTAACCACTGTAGCTGGTGGCAGGTCATGCATGAACTCTATGTGAGATAGTAGAAGATTTGAAAAATAATAAAAGCGTGTTTCATTGTCAGAGGTATTTTAGAGCAGGATCATAGAACATGAAACCTGAGATCTGAAACCATAGCCAAAGTTTTTGCAAGAGCAACATGCACCTGACACCAGATTATTTTACTGTTTTCATAGCTTTGCAATTTAACTGACTGAATTCCCCAATTAAATGGTTTAGCAGTCTAAAGCAGGCACTCCTGTTCCACTGCAACAGTGCTTTGTCTTTCCCTGAGCCATACCATGGCTGTGATTACAGGAAGGTCTTAATCAAAGAAAAAAAAAAAATGTAAATAATATGTACCTTGCTTGTTAATTTAATTTTAGAGATTCTGCTGGTTTTATGTTCACTGAGTTTAAAAGCACATGGCAATGTTCAACACGTGCATTTGCCAAAGGCATCCTCTGGAGGATAATTACAAAACTACCTGGTTTCCCTTAGTTTTGAGATATTTTTTAATATGATTTTTTGGTTCTAAATCAAGTTTTCAAGTGACTTTCAGAGAACAGTTATTTTAAGGCTTTTAACTGTTTTCTCTAATGTCAGCATTTCTGGACTGAAGAAGATGGGCAGGTCTGTACCAGTCCATTTGCCCGCTAGGGAAATGAGTTGTTGCTGACAGCCTGTTTTCAGCAGTGAGTCCTCATTCACCTGTTCTCAACTGCTGCTGAAAACTGTCGAGTGCAGCCCTGTCCACAGGAGCCGGGACAGCCGCATGCGATCGAGTCTTCCTTGTGCTATCTGTAATGGTGTTGAAAACTGCTCTTTCCACACTAAGCCAAGCTGTTTTCATCACCAGAAAAAGGACGGTTGTCCTTTGCTGACAACAGGGTTTTGGATTATTATCTGACTGTAGGTGGCCTCAAATTGTGCCATTAGAGACAAGCTGCTGCTTTTTACAGGTTTAAGTTTGAGTCTGCTGTTTTGGTGAAAGAACCAGTAATTGTTTTACTTTGCTTATTAAATTGTCAGTCGCCAATAATGTTCACTTGCAACTTTTGAATGATTTATGAAGAAATATTTATTGGGTTTATGTATCTGTTAAGTGTGTTCATGCTTATGCATTCAGATGATAAACAGTGTTAATTGTGGTTCATTCTCTTCTATTTCCTCCCCCCCGCCCCGAGCACCTGCCACAAAAGCACTGAGATGGATACATCAGATGATTTTCAATAATTATGTGTAAAGACAGAAGAAAAACTCTTAAGTGAAATTCAGCTGGGGCATACAGTGATTCAGAGCACAGTGTGGCCCATTTTGAATGCAATAATTTTGCCCCTTGTTTTTTTTGGAGTGATTTTTTGCAAGTTGCTGAAGTCCTTAAGCTCTTTTTGATGGAGTAGCAGTTAACACCTTTCCCAAACTTGATGAATTTAGGTACTAGCCCATCCAAAGCTTTTAAGTATGCTTTTAAATTCATGCCTATTCAGAGCATGTGCATACAATCAAGGGCAGATATTTTTGTGCTGAAGTATGTCCTCAGAAAAATTTCTCTGTGCCAGTGAAACTGAAGAACTGTGATTTGGGAAGTTACTTAAAAAACATCATTAACATACAGAATGTGCTTTTAGATTTTTTTTTGCCTTTAATTTAGAAAGTTTTTATTCCAGAAGATTTTTAGGAACAAATAGGAGTTTGTATTTGAAGGCACAGTTTAGGATTGATACAACTTATTCTATTTCATTCTTCTTTTAATGCATTAAGCCATGGTGTGCTTTGTGCGGGTTACTTTTTTCAGTAGGAGCTTCCTCAGAAGGAAAAAATAATGCTAATGTGAGCAGCAAAACCATTCTTCCATTGTGTATGTGGCAAATTCTGATGTAGTATTTGTATGTTTTATGGTTAAATCATTAAAAATAAATGTTCTAGTTCTAAAACAACTACAAAGAATTATATTCAAAAGAGTAAAATGTCTTTCTTTTGATTGTGTAGTAGAATTTTTTAATTTAAATTGAACAATATTGGCATTATTAGAAATATGTTGATGCTCAGATTTTCTTGGGAGGATTTTAGAAAGGGAAGTAGGTTTGAAATAGTTTGATCTTTTATGAAACTGCTTTCATATTTGAAAAGTTCATATTTTAAAATAAAAGCACGTTTTTTCACAATGTATGAATTGACACGGTTGAACCTATGTGGTGGTGTTTTCCAGTGGGAGTATCAGGAGACACATTTGCAATAGCGACTGTAGCTAGGATTTCAGTTGCAAGCACTGGGGCGCCACATGTAAGCAAGAGAAAGAGCATGAGGGTCCTTGCACTGACTCAGGCTGCCTCTGATCTAGCCTGAGTCAGCGGCAGCCCCCAGAGATAGCAGCTGTAGCCCCAGGTGTTAAATATGTGACAGCAGCTTGATCTATCGACCACTGTAAGAGGGGGCTTTGGCCTAAATGAAAATTCATGAAAAATTGATGAAGTCCCCAGATTATTTTTTTCCCTTTTCCAGTGCTGTGCCAATGCAGCGAGGAGAGATTAAATGAGGTGTTGAACGCTTTAGTGGCAAGGAGGTTGGGGTTCAAAGGTCAAGGGTCAAGGGAGGGGAAAAAAGACCAATTTTCTACCTTACTTTCCTTTAAAAGAAAACATGAGGCTTTTCAGATTAGCTAGGATTTGCTGCCTTTTTAATGTAAGAATAAAGCAGGGGAATATTCGCAAATAAGTTTTTCTGCATGGGTTGGCAAAGGGTAGGAGTGTGTGGGTTGGTGCTAATAGAAAACAGTGGAAGACTCTGAGTCATAATTCAATTGGAGAACTAGAAATAGATTGAATTTTGTAATGGCAGTATAAATTTGGGCTTCCATCTTTCTGTGCTTGAACTGAAGTCATTTGGAGAAAGAAGAGGTCTTGCATTATTTATATGTCACAGATTGCTTGAATAGCAGGCTTTGGAACACTCTCCAAACATAATGATCCTGTTTATGTTGGATCCAAAACTGAATTATGTTTTTATCTGTAACAAGAGAGGCTATAGTAGTACACTGAGTTTAGTGTGAAGAGTCACAGGTGTATTCCAAAGCAAGCACAAGCCAGATCTTAAACACGGGCGACAGTAATTTTACAAATAAAACAAATATGTTTTAATATTCAGTGAATAAAGGCTGAGAGGTATAAAATACATGCTATGCAATCATCTCTGTACCATAATGCTATTTGCTGGAGCATGTGCAAAAGGCTGCAATAAGTTCATAATAATGGAGTTAATAATTTCATTTAAGATATTCAGGGTAAAGACCACCTGTAAAATAGGATAAAAAAAGAGCACAATGTATGTGACTGTAAAATGGGTGGATTATTTTTTTCATCTAGTTCCTGTTCAACATACGACTTAAATATAAAAATTGTTATTAATTCTGTTGCTGGTAATTTCAAAGTCTGATTTGCTTTGGGGTTCCTTTCACATGTGGAGAGTACATTCTGTTCATTCACTTACACCCCTCTCGCCCTCATCCTTCGCAGCAGAGTGTGAAAAGCTTCCTGTCTGAGCTGGCAGTCTTTTGCTCTCATCAAGACAGAAGTAATTATTGTAGAAATTGAAATGCTGGAGACTGTGGTCCTGTGGATGGGCCATATCAGGACATTGAAAAGCATCATGCTTTTTCTTACTCTGCGTTTCTCTAAGAAGAAATATAACAAACCATGGCTATTTTCACAACATGCTTAATGAAAATAAAATTCCCCTTGTAGAAGAAAATAAATAAAATTGTATCTGATTAAATAATTGGGGAAAGGCAGATTTCATAAGGTGGGGGGAACACTTCAAACCTCCTCTGTACTTCTGAAGCTTGCAATAAGCAATTTCTGTTGATTAGGATGAAGCCATTGGGAATACCATTGTTAGAAACCATTACATAATAGAGCATTTCTGTATAGGACATAATTTAATTCTTACAGTCACTATTAGAAATTAAAGAGGTTAATAAACACAAATGAGTGAATCAGATAAATCAAGATCTGACTGATGTCTCATCACAAAGTTTCTTTTTGAGTCAAAAAAAGTAGTTCTGATTATTTACTTTATTAGTTTAGCTTTTAGCTGAGTATGTGTTTCTACTACTTTGAATTCATCTGGGATAAGAAACCTAGATATTTGAGAGGGTGTGATTTTTGTACCAGTAGCCAGAGTGAACTAGAATTTTTATGATAGAAGTGCTCTTCATCAGGATAAACTAAACTGTATCTCCTGTTGTTAACACATTTCTCACAAACTGTTTAAGATTGTGCTTCAGCATTGATGCCTTCAACGTGGACAAAAACAGTACTTGCCATCACCATCCACTAGGATTTAGACAGGTGACTGCATCATTACATCTTCATTTCTTATCCTTTGAGCTCTACTTGGACATGCAGATTTAAATGTTTAGTTCAAGGTTAAAAATGCTAATGACTCCTCGCATTTAGGAGCTATCACACTGATGGTAGATCCAAAGATATTTAACATGATTTCAGTCATAATATCAAGCTGTACAGTGCCTGTAGGTTTCTCCAGACCTTGTTCTTGTTCTCCATTTTCTTTTTCTTGCTCTTTTCATACTGTGGTCATCTCATAATAGATTTTTTTGGTAGGTGTTCACAGCACAATGAGCTCTAAAGAGAGATACGCAGGTTCACACAAAACAAGCAGGCTTGGGTACCAGAAGAGTGTTCATTGTGAGCACTTAAGCTCAGCTGGTTACGTGTGCCAAGAAGGGTACACCAGCCCAGGAAAAAGTTTCTTTAACAACTGGAAGTTGGTTCCACAATGTGAATTATTTCCTTCAGAACTGGTTAGTATGTCTTTGCAATGTGCTCTCTTGCACTGTGTAGTCATACAGTCTAGTATCATCCACAGCGTTCCTGTAGTAGAAATAGTTTCTCACATCCAGAAATGGTTAGAGGAGCTTTCTGTAGGATCTCGAAATTATTCCTTGAATTCTTCTCCCAAGGATCTACCCTTTTTCCCCACCTAAAAGAGGACTTTCAGTGTTACATTTTTAGAAGCTATTTGCAGTACGCTCAATCTGATTCTGCTTCTAATAATTTCTTGCACGTTTCCTCATTTGATTTTTATCGGCTCCCTTCTTCCCCTTGCCTTTGATTTTATTTTATTTTTTTAAATCAAATCCTGCTGTTTATATATCTTTGAATGCTCTACCTGTTAAAACGTTGAAAGCTAAGGAACTACTGATGACTTTACAGAAACCTTGAAAGAGTTCAGCTATTCACTAATCTGTTAGTGTGCGCGTCCATCATGTACTGATTTTTTTTTGTTGACATTTCTCTGATTTTTAGTTCATCTGGGAAATAAAGGAGAACAAGATAACATTGCATTTTTACAACTCTGTTCCCTTTGCTCAGGAGCCTATAAGCACTATTTGAATGTTAATTGAAATATTAGCTATTGTTGGCGTATGCTTGAGACGTACTATTCTGCGATGTCGGATAGGCTTAAAAAAAGTACTCATTTGAAGCAGTACTTCAGACCATTCCTTTGCAAATGTTGCATGATCTCAATTCTAACAAAGGTCATTACTGTGGTAATTAACAGTAATTATTAGGGTGAGATTGGTGGATGGTTTTTATATATATGTTGGTATATAGTTTTTTATTCTGATAATGATTATATTTGTTTGAAGGCACCAGAACCTTATGCTTCTTCCTTTTTTTTTTTTTTTTTTTTCCCCTCCTCTTTCTGTCTTTGTTCAGGTATGTTCTTCCCCCTGTCCCTGTTCCTAGAGGACTAAAATTTAGTCATGGCTTTGGTGATACTTCCACTTCAAATGCTCCCACAGATGTCATACTTTGAATAAGTTTCTAATATTTGGAATTTATGTGGGAAATGAAGTTGTGGTTTTGTTCCACTCCTCTTGCTTGAATTTTTCAAGTGGCAGTGATGTGAATGTATTGGAAATTTGGAAATTGCTTCATCATGTTAGAGGAGGGAAGCGTACACAGTCACTTTCTGCTGTCTCATAGATCTGTCTGCCACTGTACAAAGGGATGCAGAGATGTAAAGAACTGGATCGCTGAGTCCCCTGTATTCTACACAGCTGTATTTTGTAATTCCATTCAGAAACATTTCAAGCTGCACTTTGAAAAGCAGTTTGATTGCTTTCCCCTTCATCCCCGAGCTCACTCCATCCCCTGTTTCTGTTGGAAGCCTGTCTTGGAAATTAAGTCTTCCAATGATGAGAAAAATAGTTCTAATGTTTCCAATGTAAACATAAACATGCTTTATTTATGCTTGTTCTTGTGATCTGATTTTCCTTTAGTTTAGTAGTTTTCTCTCCTTTGTATTTATAGACCACAGTGGTATCACTTCTCATCTCTGCTATTGCTAAGTTAAGAAAAGCTCATGTCTTCTCTTGGAAAGTATTTGCTTGACCCTAGTAGTCATTCTTCACCTGTTCTAGTCTGCATCCATTTTCTGAGACATGGGTCGGTAGACTGCATATAATATTTCAAGACTTGCATGCTGTACGTTATGAACTAATGTTAATAACTACCTTCACTGTTCCCTTATCTATCAGTCCTGTGATCATGTTTAACTTTTTTTAAGCATTTGGTAGCTCATAGTCATTTTATAGTAATCTGATGCGGATCTTTCTCTTCCTCTATAATTTGTAACAGATGAGCTTCTACTTTACATTAAACTTCCCTGTGATCAGTTTGAAAGCATGTGACCTTGCACTTTCTATTATTCCACTTTATCTAGTGTCTCCTACACTAGTCTTCAATGTCATCCAGTTCCTCCTGTTTAATGTGATCCTCTTGGTGGGTCCTGCTGGGTTTGTTGTCTAGTCTTGTATGCCAAAGTAGAAAGTGGCCTTGGCATTCAAAATTGGCAATTTCTTAATTCACCCGCATCTTGCTGGAGGACTTTGCTTCTACTAATTGGACTTGAACCTGCCTCTTGCCCACCCCTTATGCAAAATCATTTGATGAAACACATGGGAAAGAAACAAGTTTCTGTCAGCCTGTGAACGTAATACCAACCCAGCAAGGTTGAGGCACATGAACATTGCTTGTGGGAAGGAAATAGTTTCCCTGACTCTCATTCTGCTTCTGTTAATCTCAAAACACGAATCCATACATGAGAATCTGATGAAAAATATTCCCAGTTTAAGTGGATAAGGTGAGTAGCAATCTTGCAAAAGAATTTACATTGGTTAATCTTTTGAATTATTTTTTAGATCATAATCTATGCAAAAAGTTCCCCATCTGCTGTATACGTGCACACACACAAGTATAATTTAGAAGAATGTAGGCGTGGAAAAAAACCAAAAGAATTCATTGCAACCCTCTGACTTCAACTTTTGGAATTAATTATTCAGTGCTATACGTAGTGCACTTGGTGACTGACAGTATTATAAAACCCTAAAGCTGACAGAAAATAGGATGATCACTTTGTATTTTAGCAGAGACAGATATTAAATGGAACTTTAGGTGTGGTTAGAATGTAAGGATTCCTGTGTTTTGTCCAGAGGAGCACTGTTGAGATAGAAATTATATAAAATTTCTTAGTTTTTATTTTATATGGAAGAAAGACATTAGTTATGATGAAAGAAATTAGTGTCCTCAGAACAGCTTTCAATTTATTTCCATGATAGATGTAAATTCTTCACAGGTTCTACATGCACATATAGCCTTTGGGATAGGCAGATTATCAGCTGTTAGTATGAAGAGACATTTTGGTTGCAATATGGTCACACAGTGGTCTTGAGAATGATACTTTTTTATTGTTTCTTAGTTTTGAAAACTGGGACTGTGACCTCAGTTTTCAGGAGACCTTTCCTCTTTTACATTGGAGGCAGTGGCATAATGCCCTACTGGGTCACACCAGTTGGTCCCTCTAGCCCAATGGTCTATCTTGGATAGTGACAAAGACAGACACTGTTTAGGAGAACACGTGAGCTTAAACACTTCCAGTGGCTCATTCCCCTCATGGATTCTGGGGAAGTACAATTGTTTTTCTCAGTTAGAATCAGAAAAAGGCACAGATAGTAGAAAACCTGTAGTAGTTGAAAGCATCTGATATGGGTGAAACTGTCACCTTAGTCATTGAGATATTTATCATCTTTACTGCAAGATTGTCTTTGTGAAAGAGATGTGTACATAGAGTTAAGAGTTTCCTTTCTTTCTCTGCACCTCGCTTTTCTCTTGAAGTATAGAATATTTAGAATGTTTTTAAATTAAGTTGATAACAAAGCCCATATGAGAGCACAGTTTGAGTATAAATTAGAAGTTACTGAAGCAAACTGGAAAGTTAAATGAACCTTTTCAAGGTATGTCAGGATGGCTTTTTCTTCTAGCAAAGCATCTTGGGTATTATAGAGTAAATGGCAAAAAAATCTAACTTGAAATTATTTTTTGAAAGTATTTGCTTTTGTGTTCCATCTATGTTGTTTCTAACTCTGTCTTCTCATTTCTATGTATTTCTTTTATATTTCAAATTTCGGACCAGCAACTAGAAATCATGTCTTCCTCAAGTAGTCTAATTCTTGGGTTGGTTAAATTATGTTCGCTCTTTGGATTGTTGGAGGGGGAGATAAGTAGCCTGCAGGTTGGACACTCAGCTGGGAAATGTGATTTAAGCCACTCTAGGTGCTAAAGATACATATGTTAGAGGCCCTGTTCATTCAATTAGCATATACAATTCTTATTCTACTGTAGAAGCAACTTAGTTACCTGATTCAAACCTGTAAATTCCACTCCTAGAGATGCATGCCTAAAAGTCAGTGGTGGCAATACTGAACATCAGTCATGTTTTCTTTGAGATTCAGAGCCGTCTGTTCGAGGTCATGTATCACGTTGATTGCAGAACCCCGAGCAGAAGCTAAATCTTTTGATTGGTAGTATGATATCTTAAGAATATGAGGGATAGTCTTAATTTTATTTGCCTCCCTCTGCCTACTATAAAAAAAACAGGTGACTTTCTTCATGCTTTTGTTCAGATTGTGTTCCCATTTGAGCAACATCTGATTCTGAAGGTATTAGTTCCTGTAAATTTTGGACTTTTTAATAGATCTTATATGTATTACGTAAACTTTGATTCTATCAATCTTATTGAAAGATGTGGAAGCACCACACCCCCTGGGAGCACTTAATATAAATAAACTTTTCACAAAGTGGGCCATAGGGAAAGAAATTGCAGAAATACAAACAAAAAGGTTTCCTTTGTCTCTAAGAAATTGACATCTTACAAAAACAAAACAAAAAGCAAACCAACCAACCAAAAAAACCAAACCACCAAACACCACCACCACTCCCTCACCCCCCAAAAAAAGCAAACAAAAAAACCCAACACAAAAAATGGGGGGTGGTAGTACAGTTTGATCTGCAAATTGTTGTAGAATTACTTCTTTCCCTACCACTGTCATTAGTCTAAATGATAATCTCTGAATTATCTAAATGATAAAATCTGAAGCCCATGCTTTTACATTTGTTGTGAAATAGGAAATGGGGAGTTTGGGACAGAGCCCTGCAGTTTTTTTAATCTGGATTTTCTTATCAAATAACTTGGTCAGATTGTAAGAACTTGTTTTCACTTGCTAGAATAAAAGCTTGTCTTTTGACTATTCTTTGTATAATTCACTTGCTAATTTTGCCATTCACCAAAATATTTTGACTGGTTATCATAAATACACTGTGCATATGTGCAGATCTAGGTTTATATGTCACTTTTCTCATTATACACCTGCATACTGAACAAATGAGAGCTTGGTTTCTGTTGTATTAAACCCCTTTCACAGTTGTTTTATTCCAGTTCTGCAGATGTACTTAAAGATAGTTTAATAATACTAATTTTCATCTCTCTTGGAAATAACTTCACTTTTGCAGAATGGTTCATTATGAGGAATGGATGTAAAAAGTAGAAGTTAAGAGCTATGAGAAAGGAACAGTTTTGTATCAGCATATCATCAAGTTCCTAACAGTGACATACAGAACTGGTGAACAAACAGGATATAGTGTGCAATATATTTATTAATAACATTATTTGCTAAAGTTATGGGAATATGAACTCTCAAATTATAATGAAATATTGGCAATATTGTTTAGGACCTGTACAGTATACAGCTATTTAACTATCATATATATTTTATATATATAATTTTATATATATATAAAATATATGTGTATATATGTGAAATACATATACACTATAAACATACATCTTTTAAAAAGTAGGCTCTATCATTGATGCACACTAAAATCCCTAAGTAATGGACAGTATAGGGTTTTTTGTGTCATCTGTCTCTGTGCTTCAAAGAAGCTTCTTTGTCAGGCACACAGTGTGCACAATACAACTGTGGTATAAAATGTGTGTATTTCCATTCACTATTACTGTATACCAGAGCCAGCCTATGACATTGTGTACTCTTTTTGCTCCCTTTCCATTAGTTCCATACATATGGAAATAGTTACAGAAGAAATACTAAATTGATTTTTTTTTTTCTGATTTTTAGTGGTCCTCTCTTCAGCCTTCATGCTTCTGCTGTGATACGTATTGGATATTTGTAAAAAAAACCCCATTTCTTTTCTTTTCTTTTTCTAACCAAGTAGACTAAAAACAACCCTAGGAACTCAAGGGGCAGTGTAAGTAAGGATCTGTACTTGCTTCCATACATAGCATCAACTGCAGGGAATATGTGTACACTTGTGCCAGCTGTTTTTCCATTGCCTATCCCAAACTCCTCAGTTGAGGTGACCTCTGAAGTGCCTGCTACAGTGAGTGATGGATTTAATGAGATCCAGCGACACCATGACCCTGACCCCCTCGTGGCCTTGGTTTCACTCATCCATCTTCCTAGCCCCACAGGCTGTGATGTGCTGTGTGGAGACAGGATTAAACAAGTGTGAATAAACAAGTTCAAAGCTTTCTGTCGTGGCTGCCAACACAGAACATCAGGAAAATGAGACATTAATAACCCAATGCTGGGGAGGCATATTGTTTTGCCATAGGAACACCTGGGGAAAGTACCACTTTCTATGCCATCAGGTTTTTGCAGGCCAGGAAAAGTTTGCTTAAGACTTCTGTGAAGGGTGCAAGATTTGGCCTGCCATTCTTCTTAGTCATGAAGCTGGCAGCAGTCAGACCAGAGGTAGAATATATCATCCAGAAGGGTGCTGAAAAACAAGCAGCACCCTTTGCTTGTATCGTTTGTTATTTGGGCTTTGATTCATCAGAAGTGACTGGAGGGTTTTTTTTGTGGTTTTAACCTAATCTATTTACAAGGAAAAACAGTCGGAGATGTATTGCCAAGATTATTCTTCTAAGGAAAATCTTACAAGAGGAGTTTTGAACTTTGTCATAAACAAAACTTTTTTGCTATGATTTCAGGTTGAATCTGTATCTGTGGGTAAGTTGCTGAGGTAAGATACGCTTTTCTGGTTTTGACAGTGGTTTAGGTGGTGTCTGTCTTCTCTTTGTCAAGACACTCTCTTTACCCCGTGGCACATTCTGATCAGTTGGCTAGTCGGTGATTAAATACATTCATTTAGTTCAATGGGTCAGAGCTGTTGTGGTGGGTAGAAAATTACTGATGGATTATCGGTTTCATCACCTCTGACATCTGGCCTTAGCATAGTTTATCATCTGAGAATTCATAACACATTTGCCTGAGCAATAACATGCTCAGCTACCTGTGCAGTCATGGATCTAGGTACTGGGAACGTTGTGTTCAGGATTGATAGGACAGATGTCACAGAAATTAGAAGGACATCATCTTTTTTGGTGATAAAAACACCCATTAGTACCAACTACTAAAGAGTGTGCTAGGGTCAGTAGCAAGCTTAGTAAGTTACAAAGCGGTAATTCACAGTTATTTGTCTTTTCCTGGAGTGTTTCAAGAAATAAAAGTGCTTTTCAGAATTGGAGGAGCTTTGGCTTTAGAGTAACTGGACACTTATGAGGCAGAAAATATGTAATGATTTTTGAAGTCTAAAACTAGCAAATTCATACTGAAACAGGTATCTTTTTAGAGACAGGTATCTTTTTCATTCCTGTTACACAGTAAATCTTATTATTACTGACTGACAGCGTATCTAAGATTAGGTGTTTTTCTGGAGTTCAATCCTGAAATTACTGTGAGTAAGCCCAGTTGGAGATGGCACATTACTGTACTTCTAGGTTACAAAAATCAGAGACTTCTTATATTGAAATCTGTGACAAAACAGAAGGATGCCCGAGAGATCCAGTGAATGAAGAAGGAGGACCATTTTAGACACCTGAGCACTGTCAAGGTTAGCAAAGTAACAGTGGCTGTCATGGTGGGGAAGTTATTCCTCCAAAAATTCCTCTAATATTTGAGATCCACCCCTCAGTGGTTTCTGTTGTTGTTCGTGCAATTTTTATTTGTGTCTTATTAAACTAAAGAGATTTCCACTCTTCCTCTTGTGGGAGTATTACTCTGCTGGTTTGTCTACTTGATCACTAAACAGAAGATCCCTCAAATATCTCTGACTTCAGAGATTCGGGGAGCACTCATGCCTTCTGTATTCTGATCTTTAGAGTATGAATTGCTATTTTTTCTACTTACTTCTCCATACTTTCTTGTAGCATTATCTATCCCCATAGCATCTTCCCACCATATTTCTACAAATCCTTTTCAAGTGTGGGGCATAAACATAAAGCTAGTTTGAGATTGCATATATAGATATCCAACAGTTCTTTTATCAGTTAATTATTTTCTTCCACAGAAAAATTTTGCTACAATGTCGGAATGGCTGGTCAAACAAACTCCTGCACTTTAGCCTGTGATTTTACTGACTAATTCTTGTGTTTCTCATTTGAGTTATGCACTTCAAAAAGGGAGTTGATTTTCCCATTAGGTGTGCTACCTGTTGTGTACAAATAATTAGAGAGGAGGATGATGAGGAGAGAAAGAATGGTAAATGACTGGAATGAAAAAGAAAGGGCAAAGATTTGTTAAGAAAAATACTTTTTGTTCTTCAGTAGTTAAGGCTCTGTGGGAAGACTTTTCTTTTTCTGGCTTTATTGGAGCATCTTATGATTTTTTTTTTTTTTTAATCATTTCAGAGAGAAAAGCAACTAAAGCTGTTATTTCCTCCTGATGGCATATCCTTATTTTAAGTAAATACTCAAAATATAAAGCAACATTAGAGGCCCTGAATAAAAGGGTGATACCCTCCCCTGTTATTGAAATAACTTAATGTGTGGAGCTATGTTGGAAGACAGCAGTTATAGAACATCTGCTATATTCTTCTTGTCTGTTATGTATCATAGTTCACTGGAGAGACACTTGCAATGTAGTTGTATTTATTTACCTTAATTCAAGGATGCTTCTATCCTGTAACTTTGAGTTTACTAGCTTTCCCTGATACTGTATACATCTTGAACATTAAGTGACACTTAAATGTCACTTTATAGGGTTTGAATAGTTATCTCTCCCTTAAGGCATATTTTGTAGTCTTGATAATGAAAGGATGAGAGGTATAGTTTTGCAAAATGTGTTGTGATGTGCAGTGATCTTCCATAGTGGAACTGGACACCAACTTTGGCTAAAGTTACTGCTGCTGAAGTGGAACCCAGTGACAGAGTATGTATTTAACAGCTGCACAAAGGGGTGTAATAGGAGTGTGCTATCCTACTGTTGCCATCTCAAATATAGCATTTTCTTTGGGGAAATACTTGAAAATGGTATATTCAACATGCCATAGGTGACTTGCAGAGAAACGTCATTAAAACAGCTGAAAAGTTTATATCGCACCTTAAGTCCACTTATTTATAAATTGATGAGTTGTTGGTGCTCCTATCCTAAGGTCTTTATTTTCACAAAGTTGTGTGTACCTACAAAGACTAATCTTGGTGTCAGAAAGTGACATGCAAAGCCCAGTCCTTCCAGCAGACGCTTGATTTAAAGCAGGTGAAAATGTGCAAGTGATTTCGATCTAATTTCAGTAAGAACTTTATTAATGGAAATGAAAACATTATTTATCAATAATAGAAATAGCACCAGCTTCTTGGCCCAAATATCAGATATACATCATGTACTATAAAAGAAGTAGAAAGGGAATAACGGACGATTGCTTCAGAAACAAGTCAAACAAATGTCAGTTCCAAATGGCTGTATGTATTGAGGAAAATTATGAAAATTAACAGGGGGAAAAAAAATAAATGCCCAAAGTACAAGTATCAAACATGCTTCCCTCCCCTCCCCCTTCATGGCACTCCTATGTTTCCTATGTTGTGAGTGACTTGTGAAGCAAGTTTATCTAGTACTCTTTTGGGATGTTGACCTCAAAGACACAATTGAGCGTAACGATGTATGTAGTAGCAAAGTGAAATCTAACATTAGTGAAGAAATTTCAAGTTTGTTTGTCACCATTATTCTTCATCTTGCAAAGTGGTCCAGACAACACAGCCAGAGTGGGATTTCATTGTATGTGGCTTTGAGCAAATATGACTTTGAAGTCCAGTGGGTTATAAATTAATAACAGATGATGAGAGGGAATTTTTAGAGAAGTGTTACTTTAATCATTTAGAGTGTAATAAAGCTTCTATGTTGGCATTATACCAGCTATTAACAAATGTCTTTAGTGGGCTAATAGTCATGTTTAAGGTTAAAGGAGTCATAACCCTTAATTCTTCCAGTTCTTAACCTAGTGTGTTTTATTTCTGGGAGGCTTAAGAGCCTATTTCTTTTCCTTTCCACTTTTTTAGGTCTCTCAAGTACCTAATTCCTATCCTTCTTTTAAATCATAAACAACTTTAGGATCCATTTAATATAGCAATTCCATGGAGACATCTTTTAATTCCAAATAGTTTACAAGTATGACATTTGAAACCTTTAATGTCATGTGCAGCCAAAGGGGAAAGATGCTTTGAGAGGACGTAAAATGATTGATTTTTTATTTATTTTTTTTCCCAGAGGATTAAACTACAGTTTTATTACTAGTACTAAAATAAAAGTCAGACTCAAACCTTACAGTCAGTGCTTGTATCACTTAACCAATGACTGGATCTTGTTCAAGCTCTTAAGTTTTCATGGGTTCAAAATGCTGTCACTATGAAAATAAAGCTGAGTTAAAGCTTTGTAGAAACAGAGTGCAGAAACAAAATTTCTTCTTTTTATTCAGTTTGTAATGTCCATTGTATAGATTTTGATTTCCTCCTTTTAGCTGATATTCCTTCCAGGTTTTGATTAGAATGGATGAGAAAGTGCTATGGTTTCAGTCCTTTCTTCTGCTACAGACTTGTATGTATTACGAGCCCTATTTTACAAATTGTTAGCCGATACTTCTTTATCTCAAAAGAGTTTGTGAGGCTAAGCATACTGCTGATGTGAAATGCTAAAATAATGCTAGTATGGTAGGTAGCTGTAAGACATTCTGTCCCTGTTGATATAAGAGCACTGTTTACCCGTTGGATATGATCAGTGTATAACTGTACGCACAGCTTTGTACACAAGTTGTTCTTTTAGCCCAGAGAGACTTCACATGCGTACAGCTGCTTATTTTCTTACGTGTCTGCAAAGGTACCCTAGTTTCAACTGCCTGCTTGATTCTTCTTTTGATAAGTGTTTTGAATATATCGAGAGGGGAAAAATGATAAGAAGGCAGTAATCTAGAGGGGATTATCCCGAAGCGTGGAAGAATATATGCAGTACTTGAAATTACTTTTAACCCAAGTCTGATATTTGACTTGCTTGAGAGTTGATAATATCCTTTTGAGATCTCTGCCTTATAATCAACCTCATTAATTCTTGTGACTTCTCTTGTTTCTTTTTATTGACACACAAGATGTATTATTTTAGAAAATGAATTCCAGTTCTTTGTCACAATTCCCCGTTACAAAAATGAAGTAAGGTTAAACTACACATATGCTTATAATATGACAATAGTTCTGCTCTTTCACTGGGGGAAGCATGCAGGAATTATCAAGTTAGACCCTAGAATTTGCATCAATTGTTGTGATGTCAAAGCTGCCATATTAATATTCTTAGTTTTCCATTTCAGTGGTTAAGTATAATACAGATCAATCTAATGACGTTTTAGGTACACTAGGTATTTCTTGCTTTTACAGCCGTATGGTCTTGAGTTAAAAATAAGCTTTTTAAAACGTATAGTCATAACTGATAAAAACTTGTAGTTTTAAATGAAAGGGGAGTTTAAATGAAAGGGGAGTTTAATCAGGAAGGAAATTAAGTACATAAGATTTGTCTGATTTTCTTAAAACTGAACACGCTATTTTTCTATTGAAAAATAGTGTTTAAATCTTTATACATTTATAGAGTTTGTTTTGACCAAGTTTTTAGGTGGCCTTAGATGGGCCTATGAATGAAAACTGTCGTTACAAAAGGGAACTATCTTTAACAGTTATTGGGGTAGATGATGCTCATTGCTCTAATACCTAGGTTTATTAATGTATTTTCCCAACTAAATACTGAAAGGAAAAATAAGAAAGCTTCCTAAAAATGAATGCAGTGCTTAGATTGTTAGATTCAAAGCTGCAAAAACAAAGCCTTCTCAAATTTATGCTAGGAGTGTGACTTTTTTTTTTTATATTATAGTCTAACCTAAGGCTTTGTTCAGTATACTGTGTTTTGCTAATACTACAAGCATTAAAGTATATTAAAAAACAACAAAAAAAATTCTTGTGATCTCTCATCCTGACAGTACAATGGTCTGGTGATATAATGTCACAAACCGTGTCTTTAAATGGATTTAAATTGAATATGGGTGGCCTGTATTTCCTTTTTCCTAACTCTTCTCCACCTTACTGGTCTTCAGGCTGGTATAAGCCTGCATTGCTTGCATTCTATATATGCAAGATAGACAATTGTGGACACTTTTGGGGTGGTTGCCAGCCAGGAGCCACAGGAAATTGTGTACTCAGAAATGGTGGGGGTTTTTTAATATAATTAAATGTGAAGAGGAATCAGCAACAGAGAATCAAACCCTGTCTCCTAAATGTAAACTATGAGCAGTTTTGATGAATAAACTAGCCTGTCTTTCTAATTTACTAGTTTTTAAGAAATTTAACCACTCTATTTCCTTATGAGTCCCTGTGGAGATGCTTTTGAACAGAAGAAATTGTAGTTTTTAGACAGTACATGAGTATTGATTTTTTTTTTTTTTTAATAATTTTTTTCCTGTTTTCTTTAGAGCTTTAACAGGTTCTAGTGTAGAAGATAATTATTTTGCTGCTACACATTTTTATTAGGGAATAACATACTATTGGTTTATCTCAAGCTATTTAACATTTTTAAGGGCTCTTTCCTAAACTTCATTTCAGTAAGAGGCAGGTGTGTAAAGATAAATGAGAAGAAGTTATTTTGGCTCCTTATGGCATGTACATTTGAAAACTAATACAGTGTGATTTCTAACAACTGACACTTCTTTCCGTAGCATCTTTGAAATGAGCTAGCCTAGGAACCTTGGACTATCTTTAACAAATTTACTTTTGGGTGAAGGTTCAGTTAAAGAAAACGTAGAAGTGCATGGAAGCAGGAAGGAGGGTGATTTGTGCTTCTGATTTTCTATTTCTGGCTGTTTCTGACTTTTGGTTGGCATGCATGTTTGAGAGGCACTCATGGCTCCTGTCATGCCACATCTAGGTTGCTCATAGAAACATCAAGTCCTGACTTGTTTGCTGAAGTGCTTAAGTATGCTTGGGTGTCAAATCTTAGGTTGCAAGCCACTGTTTGAATAGCCTAGGCTAGCAGAAGCAAAAGCAGGGCAGCTTCATTTGTCATGTAACAACGTAGATCTGTTCTTTTCTTAATTCCGGTGTGGCAGAGGCACATTTGCCTGTGTAATGCGCTTGTTTTGGACAGTGTAAAGTGAACTATTCAGTTATGTCTGTGGGGAGTGTGTGTTTTATATATATGTCTTATTTACATATACATTTATGTAGTTAAAAGGTGGCCTGTCAAACATTAATTCTGCTTTATTATAGTGGTGTGTAATTACACGGCCATGTACATCATTTTCTGATGGACCACAGTCTGACTCAGTGCCCAAAACAGATGGTGCTTGGTTATTTTTTGTACCTTGCTTGTTCAATGTTTTGCTCATGCTTCAGTTGCTGTGTATTGCTGAAGTCTTAATTAAGTGGGGTGGTATTTTTTTTACCTCTTTAAGTTTTCAGTGCTTATCTTGAGTATAAGAAGTAGCACTAGAAATATTTTGCAGACATAGAACAAATACAGGGCTAGCTTGTGACTTAAGCAGTACTGGCCAAATAGGCTGTGGCAAATGTAGAGCTTGGGTCTTTCAGACCAATAGCGGTATTCTTCATCCTTCTATGGCTCGCATGACTTCTGGCTTGTCCAGGGAATGGAAGAAGTGTGGCTTGATGTTATGATCATTTAATGTATCGAGCAAAGACTGGAAGGGAACAGTGGAATTTGAACAGCTTACTAATTCTGTCACAGCTCTGACTTATTCTGTCAAATTCTCAGACTAGCGGTCTGGGCCAGAGGACAGGTCAGTAAATTTTCATTCATTTGGAAGGGGCTTTGCAACAGATTCTAGATGACTAAAGGCCCTGTAGGAAATGAGGAGGTAGTCACCACTTGGTGAGACCATATCATAGTAAAATTATACAAAGAAATAATACAAGTAGTAATAAACTAGTTCCTTTCTATAATAATTTCCTTAGCATAGGTTTCTTTCTCTTTTTGAGCAAAATTTTCTGTGTTTGTAAAGAAGAAATAAAATCTAAACTGATGACTCCATAGGACTCCATAGCTTTCTAGCAAGTAGGCTAATGAATATTTTTTTCTATAGCACGTAAATATGAGCTGAAGTACTTTGTTAGACCATGGTCTCCCTGTACATGCACTTTTAACCTGTTACGCACCTTTCACCTACCTCTCTAAGGACAAACAGTAGTGAACTATCTGTTATTTGTATCTGCGTTTACATTTACACACACACAGCCAGTGGATGCTGATAAGTTATCCATAGATCACACCAGAGAATCCAACACATGTTAACAGCCTTGCAGAACTCTGGCAACTCCCATTTAATAATAAGCGAAACACAAAGGAATGCATCGATATTTCTGAGCCTTCCTCTTATGAATGTTCCCATTTTCACTTGAACTCCTGATCTTTTTCACTCTTCAGGTAGGAAAGTGGCTTTAGCTTCAGCTTCCCTAAAATAGCTGTTGTTACTGAGTTTTATCTTTAATTTTTTTCCCCCAAATTTCACATTTTATCCATTATGTCTAAAATTTGTAAAAGTTAGTTCCTTAAAACAAAAATGCAACTTAAACTGTACCTTGATTCTGGGGGTGTAAGTGTATGTGTGCCTATGTATTTAACAGGAATGCATTTGTGTTTGTGTACCAGTATATTTTAATTTAAAATGCTGAAGTATATTCATCTAAATCAGCTGTTCAGTTTATTTCCTTTTCTTAACCATAATGTGTGCTGTTTGGAATTGTTATAGTTCAGCAAAGAAAACACACAGTACTTACATAATAATGAAACAAATACTTCAAAATTTTTAGGAAACTAATGCCATTTGCTTTTTTCCTACCTGATGAATTGAGATAGAGATGTATGAAGCCACATTTGTTAAGATCACTGAGTACTCATCCCCTGTGTTGAGATTTGACCCTTGGCATGGATTTCAGCAGCTCTAAAGCAAAACAAAAAAAGACATAAAACCCTTTGAAAACTTACCCAATGGCAAATTACTTTTTTATGAAGCCTTATCAGGGCCATAAAAGTGGCAGTATGACCCTCGTGTCATGAAGAAACTTGGTCACATTTAGCCAAGTGGCATACCATCATTCAACCCCAGCACAGCAAGCAAAGTATTCCTTTAAAAATTTGGCTATAGTCTCTGAAGAAGAGAAATTCTGGAGACCACCGTGAAGTTGAAATAAGGCTTCCTATTGTGTATACAGCTTCCAGCCATTGTACACATTTGACCCCCAAATGACAAAATAAATGAAAGCTGCTCTTCAAAGTAATGCAATCAGTTCAAAAATATTGTGCTAATAAAGTTATAAATTCTAATTGAAAGATTTATGGCAATCCATTTAGTTGTTACTAGGTTATTTGTGACAGACAGATGCAGAGTAACCTGATTAGAGTCAGCATTGTGATGACTTGTAACTGCAGAGGGGAATAAAGCTTTAAACCATTGTCATAGCCCATTCTCTGAGATGCATTTGGAAGCTGATTTAAAAGAAAATATATGACCGTTAAATGTAGGTTTGCAGCTGCCTCAGATAGGTTGGCCCAAAGAAAGTGCTAAAATGACTGGCAGGTCTTTCTTTACCTAAGTTTTAATTCATAACTCAATTTTGCAGATGGATTTACAAGACAGTCTATTGAAACACTCTTCAATATAAAATGAATTTTTCCATTCATTTTATATTTAAAATCGCATGCTAAGAAAAATAGTCTTAATTCAGTTAATAACACAAATGCTATTAAGGAGTTTATTCTTTTGGATTTGATGAACAAACTTTATGAAAATATGCTACCTATATGGACATACCCTTGAAATATGTAAAAGCAGTGCTTTTATTCTCATATATCTTACATATTTATTTTATATATTTTAATTGGAAGAGCTTAGCTTTATTGGAACCAAATAATAGTTTCATGGATGCCACAAAGAGAAGAAGCTAGCTGTTGTCTGGTACATGTTCCTAGATTTAACACCTAAAAAATGGACATTGTTTTCATATTTTCTTTAAGATAAAATATATTCTTGTAGTGACACCCTTCAAATTATTCTACAAGTGAGAATTGATTCAGTTTTGTATTTGATTTGTTTGACCTATTTATCATAAGCAGGATTAATTGGTGAAAGGATACAGTTTTGTATAACCAAGAATGAAATTTATCAAGTTTTTGAATAATGCTGTAGTAATGTATATTGCAAAGCGGTTCCTAGTCCTAACTTCAGTGCACTTGAATGCTTTGGCACAATAAAACAATAAAATGATCCAAGCTCAGGCTTATTGGCAAGTGCTGGTCTTAGCCTTTCTGATTAATACAGGTGTTTTCCTGTAATACGTCAATTTATATTATATTAAAAGTTATAATCAAAATAGATGTAGTAGTTACAGCTGTCAAAGGGGACTATTTTGACAGAACTGCTTTTGTATTGAGAGTTAAACGATTCTTATTATTCTAACCGTATAGAATAGTATGCTTTAGTTGCTGGCATTCATTTAATAAACTCTTTCTCTAATGCTATAGGACGAAATACTAATTTACCAGAATGTCTGAAAATGGAGGGTGAACTGTAAATCTGATCAGTGAATGGATTATTAAATTCTGTGTTTATGTAGAGTAGGGAGATTTCTTTGGCAAGTTGCAATACTGATTAATTTCCTGTTAGTATTGGCTAGTAAGTGTATTAAAATAGTGGGAAATACCAAACAGGAAGAATTGTAAAGTGTGTGTCTGTATTGATATATTTTTGTAAATATGTGTATGTTTGTGTGTGGTACATATGTCTTTATTCCAGATTATTAATGTCGTCATAAGATTGTCTACTCTTTTTTCCAAGATAAGACTACTTTCTGTTGTCTATCACCTTATCAAGAAGAGGCCATGTTTGACTCTGCCTTCAGGATGACTTCTTGTGAGTGCTGTGATGAGGAAAGCAAAGGGAAGAAATAGGGTAGAAACTTTGCCCCTTTCTAAACATCAGCTTTTTGTGAACCAAGATCCTCTGAATACTTCCTGCCAATGTCCTTCCTAAACTCTGGAAGGATTTTGGAACAGGTTACGGTATCTAGATACTTAGCACCAGGGACCTATATATCAGAAATTTCCCTTTCACCTTGCTATCAAAATCCACTCAAGAAACCACTTTTTACAGGTGTGCATTACCAGATTCTGAGATCCTAAGCGGTTAGGTACCCTGAAGATTTCATCAGTGTTATGTGTGTTCAAGCCCAGGTGAACAAGATATTCCCAGCAATTGTAACTTCTGTAACTTATTTCTAGTGGTGTTCATTTGAAGCTCAGGGGCCTGGAATGGTTGAATAATTCCCAAAGTGATGGATTAGCATGCAGAGAGCAGTTGAGGTGGTCAAAGGTGCATGATAAATGTAATTCATCACATGGATATTACTGCTGTGTCTCTGAGGTTTCTAGGAGACTAGCATAAGCACATTTTTGAAACTGGCAGAAGTTCTATTTTTAATTTGCAAGTCCTTATTTTTAAATATTTCTTTAATCATAAATTGTGATTTAAAGCTATCAGTACAGCTTTGTGTAAAATATTAGAGCTGATTGTCAACTATCTAGGAATACTAATGTTAGCCACAAACTATTGTGGTATGGGAGCAAAAGAAGACCCAGAGCTTGTCATGTCTTCTCAGTTAACTTTTATTCAGCTGGAATATGACCCCTGCACAAAACTGAGAACTCCAAGTAGACTGTATTAAGAATTGTAATAATGAAATTTGATATTTTCCAAGGCTTCTTCACTTTGGAATTTGTAGTGAGGCACAGAATTGTGATAATATGGAATAAATACTTAGACTCTAAAATTCTTTGGTCTTAGTATGTTAGGAAGGCTGTTGAAATAGTTTTTAAGATTGGTGAATGAGATCACTAGCTGATGTGCATGGACTCTGTATCATTTACTTTACTTAAATTTTTCCTGTATGCATGCATCTCTGGTGGCCCAGCCTACTGTTGCAAATAAAAGATATGGTGCAATGTCACTGCATCTGTAAGCAGTCAAGGTGATCCTGGAAGTCGCTGGTACAAAATTTCCATTAATTCCAGTGATTCTCGCTTTGAAAGGTCAAACCAAGTATCTTTTTTATGCATATTTTTCCCCAGTTTAAACACACAAACCCCCCAATCCCAGGTTCCCTATTAGGGTTGGTTAAATCTAATTCTGAATCTAATACTTAAAAGCCAGCGGTATACTCAAAATGCAGGATAACCATGTGTTATTTTAACTGGAAAGAGCAGCTCTGTTTTGCCAGTTCTCATCTTAAATGTGTATTTTCCATCTCTATCTTTATTCTACTTCCTTGCTGCCTAATCTCTTAAGCAGCGTTTGTAAAGACTCATGTTTGATTTGCTGATATTGATGATTCTAAAATCTGGAAAACATTTCTTAATTGAAGAACGATTTATTGCAGACTAGATTTTGGGTCAGTTTTAATTTGTAGTTGCAGTATGTCACAATCTAAGTCATTCCTTGTCAATCCGCAAAGTGGCTGAGGTACTGCTGAACTGAAGATGGTTGTTCTGGAAAGTCTGAAGTGTTTGTCTAAGGTATGTGCCATTACTGTGCTGTTTCAGTCAAGAATCAGAAGTGCTGCGATGGGCATATTGTGTTTGTTCACATCCCTGTCTGTCAACACTTCAGGAACCTTTTCAGTACCCTTTTTCCTACTGCTGTCCCTGATCAAAGCATGACTTGCTTACTAAGATTCTCGTAAGATAATCATTTAATAGCAACTCTGAGCCAGAAGACAAAAGGAAAGATAGATCAAGAGCTCATTGCTAATTTCTCTCCCAGCGTAATCAAATCAGTACAGCTCTCCAGTCAGGACTTATAACCCTTAATAAGTCACTCTATTCGATTAAGAGGAATTGATTTTCTTCTACTGTGGATCATAGTGATTATGACAAATATGGTATCTGCTGCTCACTTCCCTATCTTCTCTGATAGTGTCCATTTGTTTGCAGGGTCGGCAGGTAAACGACCCAGAGAGATGACGCAGTGTCATTAACTGCAGTTGGTGTCAGCACTCTGACAGCTGTGGAATTGAGTGGTTCCATAGATCAGAGCAGAAGCCACTTGTGAGGGTCTCACACAGCAATTACGTACTTCTGACAACTCTACTGACAGCCTTAAATTCAGGAAATGATGGGACAGTAATTTGTAATTGCAACTAGGAGAGCAACTTGCAATCAGTGGTGGTGTGGTGGCAGCGTACGGGCCGTAGTTTAGAGGTTAGCCAACATTAAAACAAGGTGGGAGAAGGGGAAAGGAAAGCTGCCAAGCTGCCATGTTTCAAAAGTAAAGCAAAGTTGACCTTCTCTTCAATCAGAGGTTACTAGTGGAAACACTTCTTGACAAGGTTACCTATTTGTTTGCTTTCCTTAAGCTTATTGGCAGTAGAAAATTTAATTGACTTGAATTAATTTAATTTTTGGGGAGGCAGGGGGGGTAGAGAGGGGAATTAGGTAAATGTCAGTGCTGTTCAAGATAATTTTGGGAATGGTCACATAAAGGCACATAAATGTTTGTTTATACTTGTTTAATTTTTTGGGCTATCATGAGCGCAGACAAATGCATTTTTTTATTATTATTATTATTATTATTATTATTATTCATGGTAATAGCAGCCTATACCTGAACAGCTTTTCTTCTGGATGCCCTCAAGCTGTAGACCACATGGCAGATGCAGGTGAACTCTGGGAAGAAGTGAGCCAGTCACATGGTTCAGCTCTTTCCTGTTTATTTTCATCTGTTAAAACTGCAGTAAAAATTCCGTAAAAACATAGATTCCCCCCCTGAAGTATTGCTCTAACCCATATCTGGACATCTACTTAAGAAGCTTTACTTTTGAAACTATTTAATTACTTTCTTGCTGAGCAAGGGAAACTAAACAACCATTTCAATGTTGAAATATGTAATCTGAGTAAATTAAGGCAGTTTTCAAAATCGATGTGATCATGTAGTTTGACATCCTGCATAACCCAAGCCGCAACTTCCGTAGTAGGATCATGTCATGGTTTAACCTCAGTCGGCAACTGAGCACCACACAGCTGCTCGCTCACTCCCTCCCCCTTCCCCAGTGGGATGGGGGAGAGAATCGGAAGAATGAAAGTGAGAAAACTCGTGGGTTGAGATAAAGACAGTTTAATAATTGAAATAAAATAAAATACTACTACTACTACTAGTAATAATAATAAAAAGAATATACAAAGCAAGTGATGCACAGTGCAATTGCTCACCACCCGCTGACCGATGCCCAGCCAGTCCCTGAGCAGTGGCCCCCCCCCGGCCAGCTTTCCCCCAGTGTATGTACCGAGCATGACGTCACATGGTATGGAATGTCCCTGTGGCCAGTTGGGGTCAGCTGTCCTGGCTGTGCCCCCTCCCAGCTTCTCGCTGGCAGGGCATGAGAAGCTGAAAAGTCCTTGACTAGAGTAAGCGCTACTTAACACACCGATGTTTTAGTTGTTGCTATCAACATTGTTCTCATACTAAATCCAACACACAGCACTGTACCAGCTACTAGGAAGAAAATTAACTCTATCCCAGCTGAAACCAGGAGAGATCAATAATTTGTGGCTGGAAAGATCATAGAATCATTAAGGTTGGAAAAGACCTCTTAAGATCATCGAGTCCAACCATCAACTCAACACCACCATGCCCTCTAAACCATGTCCCTAAGCGCCTCATCTATCTGTCTTTTAAATACTTCCAGACTCAAACACTTCCCTGGGCAGCCTGTTCCAATGTTTAACCGCTCTTTCAGTAAAGAAATTTTTCCTCACGTCCAATCTAAACCTTCCCTGGTACAACTTGAGGCCATTTCCTCTCGTCCTATCACTAGTTACTTGGGAGAAGAGACTGACACCCACCTCGCTACAACCTCCTTTCAGGTAGTTGTAGAGCGCGATGAGGTCTCCCCTCAGCCTCCTTTTCTCCAGGCTAAACAGTCCCAGTTCCCTCAGCCGCTCCTCATCAGACTTGTTCTCCAGACCCCTCACCAGCCTCGTTGCCCTTCTCTGGACACGCTCCAGCACCTCAACGTCCTTCTTGTAGTGAGGGGCCCAAAACTGAACACAGGATTCGAGGTGCGGCCTCACCAGTGCCGAGTACAGGGGCACGATCACTTCCCTGCTCCTGCTGGCCACACTGTTTCTGATACAAGCCAGGATGCCATTGGCCTTCTTGGCTGCCTGGGCACACTGCTGGCTCATGTTCAGCCTGCTGTCGACCAACACCCCCAGGTCCTTTTCTGCCAAGCAGCTTTCCAGCCACTCTTCCCCAAGCCTGTAGCGTTGCATGGGGTTGTTGTGGCCAAAGTGCAGGACCCAGCACTTGGCCTTGTTGAACCTCATACAGTTGGCCTGGGCCCATTGATCCAGCCTGTCCAGGTCCCTCTGCAGAGCCTTCCTACCCTCGAGCAGATCAACACTCCCGCCCAACTTGGTGTCGTCTGCAAACTTACTGAGGGTGCACCCGATCCCCTCGTCCAGATCATTGATAAAGATATTGAACAAGACCGGCCCCAGTACTGAGCCCTGGGGAACACCGCTCGTGACTGGCCGCCAACTAGATTGAACTCCATTCACCACAACTCTCTGGGCCCGGCCGTCCAGCCAGTTTTTGACCCAGCACAGAGTACACCTGTCTAAGCCGTGAGCCGCCAGCTTCTCTAGGAGAATGCTGTGGGAGACGGTGTCAGAGGCTTTACTGAAGTCCAGGTAGACCACATCCACAGCCTTTCCCTCCTCCACTAGGCGGGTCACCTGGTCATAGAAGGAGATCAGGTTGGTCAAGCAGGACCTGCCTCTCATGAACCCGTGCTGGCTGGGCCTGATCCCCTGGTTGTCCCGCTCATGCCTTGTGAGCGCCCTCAAGAAGAACCGCTCCATAATCTTCCCCAGCACCGAGGTCAGGCTGACAGGCCTGTAGTTCCCCAGATCCTCCTTCCGGCCCTTCCTGTAGATGGGCGTCACATTGGCAAGTCTTTAAGATATATGCCTTTGTTTTAGGGCCTGAATTTGGTCCATGTTATCCTGAATAAATATTGAATCCCTGTGTAGAGTTAAAAAGATATCAAGTGAGGGAAATCCCATCCCCTGTAAACTGTTTTAATACTGAGACGACTCAAAGATAAAACTACTACTTTATGAATTTTAGTTTTTCTGTTCTGGTTAGGCTTCATTTCATGTTTCTTTTTAAATTTATACAAACTGAGTATTCTGCAGAGGGAAAAGTTTTGATGCCCACACCATTAGGTATTTCTGAGACATCATATGTCTTTTAAATACTGCAGCTGTTTCATGCAGTTGACATTTACTTTTCCTGTGTAGCTGTGTGGAATGGTGGTAAAATGGGATTCAAATTGCTAAGTGCTGTCTCATACTGTATAAGTACAGCTTTCAAGCACTGATTAGATGGCAGTCTGATGGTTTTGGAGTGCCTGAAATCTACAGTCTTTGGATCCAGAGACAGTTTTGAGGGAAGCAAGATAGATTAAAAGTTTTCAGGTTTCAAAATATTTTGAGAAACTTGCTTCATTAACACACACACACAAAAAAAAATCCAGTTACTTCCATTTCAGCAACTTATTCCTTTCATTAGCTTTATTTGCAATTTGAATTTTCCTAGAGCCAACTTCCAGCCATGAAGTACTGAAATCCTGTAGTGGGAATATCACCCTAAGGAAAAAGCCTTGAAAAATTGCAACTTGCATAAATATTTACTACCTATACCTTCCCTTAGATAGGACTAGCACCTTGAATTTTTTAAGTATCACATTCTAAATTGTGATTTTCAAATTTCAAGTTATTCTTATGTCCCTTTTGTGAAAACTGTCAGTTTTTTTAGTGTACTTTAAAAGTGTGGACAGTAATATTGGGCAAAATATCACAGGAATAGCCTAATCTTTGGCAGTTACACACTGGATAAACATCTTTGCTGCTATTCTCTTACATCCAGAGATCATTTTAGTAATTTTTAACTGCATTGTTAAATCAGGAGCTTGTGTTCCTTTGATTATTTCCCTTTTCCTCTAGGATATAATCTTCCATTCTGTCATTATGGGTTTTTCTGTTTGTTTTGAAATATGATCTTACTATAAATCTTGAACTGTGCCCAGTTTACCAAGCAATGCTTATTTGTATAGATTGCTTACCACTTCATTATCCAGTAATGTGTGTTGTCTGAAAATTGGATTAGTAGTGACCTTATATTTTCTTCTCGATTACTGACAGATATTGAATTGTTTTGAGGGTGTGAACCAATGCCAGCATGACGCCACTAGGAACTTGCTTTTTCATCAGTGATTCCCCAGTGATAGCTCTTTTTCTGGATTTATCAATTACCAGTTTCAAATCCACTTAGTATGTGCCAGGTTTAATTTGTGTGGTGCTAATTTTCTAATGAAAATACCGTGTGGTCAGATGCTTCACTGCCTATATAACCTCTTTTCTATGAAAATGTGTCGATCGTAATATAGCGAGATGTGATATAGTCATCAGCCTCCTTCTGAACAGCAGGTTCAAAGCTTTTATTCTGGATTATTGGACCATCTAGTTTCTTTTTTTTAAAAGCAGTCTTGGCTGTGCAGTGCAACTTTTGGCTTGAAGGGTGTTCCCTGTTGGTGTCGCTTTTGAGCATGCAGTACTGCTTATGCTGTGAGAGAAGCAAGACAGTCTGCTGAAGTATACCAGTGCTGTTTACATTATGAGGCTGGCTTAAATGCATATAAAACCTGGTTATTGTGGACTAGAAAGTGGAATAATCAGCTGCGAGAATAAAGATGTTCCCCTATTTAAAAAGGAAGGAAATTCTTCAGCAACTTCCTTTCTTGTGGCATTATCTGATTGTATTTATTTTGTTATTTTAGTAGCAATGGTTGCTGTAAATAAAGATTTGATATTTAGATTACTATTTTGACCCTAAAATTATGTACTTAAATAAAACCTTCTTATGGACAGCTCCTTTCCCTTTAAAGACTATAAAATGTTCTTGTTCACGTTCTCTGTACATTGTTTTGGCTCATTCAATATGGAGATGTTGGAATGTAGTTAGGGCCCTGGGGAACCCAAGGTTAGAGTAATATAGAGGAGGCTCTTGTCTGTCCTGAGTTGACTCTATCTCTCTGAACAGTACTTAGAGAATACAGAATGTATCTGGGCCAAACTATTTTCCATCTAGGAAATCTGCAAATGACAGTGTATGACCTCAATTGTCACCTACTTTTTATATATTACAGTCTTCATGCGTAGTATATTCCTTTTCTTCTCATCATCACCTGAACCTTAAAGTGTTCTGATATAAAGAGAATAAGCATATGGTTTGCTTGCTAGAATTTCTGTAATAATGAACAGTTAAGAGCACTTGATAGTATAGAGATGATTGCATTACCAATACCTTACTTAAATAAACACTTTTTTCTTAAAATGTTAGCTAAAACGTAAGACTCAGAGTGAAAATTCCAATGTGTTTTGGTAGAATTGGTCTTCAGTTGCTCTCTTAATACTTAGTGTTGGTTTTATATTGTAGGTCTTGTAGAGTCTAATAGTTCACTGATAATTTTTCCCCGCTTTGTTCAGAAATGCAGTAGCCAACTAGAATAAGTATCAACAGTTAACATTCCTCCCTCTCCCCTTGGAATTTCCACTAGGAGGACAACAGTGTCTGTAAGCATCAGAGAAGACATAGCTAGGAGGCACTGATTTTGCTTTTTGAGAGAGAGTGCCCTAATTCCCTAGAGCTCTGGGGTATGCTAAAGAATAGTGAATGCCTCCATTTTTGTACACGTGCAAAAATTCTTTTGTAGAAAGTTGTATTTATGTTGGAAAACAATTTCACACATATGAATGCTAAAAATGATAATTAGTATAAGATTACAAGAAGCAGTAGCTCTAGCATATCCTTGACTTTTAGGGGTTTTTTTCTTGAGTCTAATGTGAATCAAGGTTGAGAATTTCTTTGCTACTTGATGGTCCTAAGCAAAACCCTACGGTTGAGTTACAAGCCCTTGAACAATGAGTTCAGAGTGGTAATGCACTCTTCAGTCTAATGTAAAAAATGCTGCTATTAAAAGAAGTCATGTGCTTAACAGAACAACAAAGGAGTTGAAGGAATGGTTGAAGAACATAACTAGGTGGGGGAAATCAACAAAGATCCTTTCAGACTTTGCTGTGTTTGCTGGCTGCTTTCTATGAGCTCATCTGATACTGTTAAGTCAAGCATAGAAGTCTCAGTGGACATTTGATGATTGTTCATGGTACTTACTACATCATTAGAATTTTGAATAGAAACAGTTGAGGATATAATTAATTAGTTTATGTTAGTAAAGTGCTCTGTAAATACTAGCTATTATAAAATAAACTGACAGTATAGTCTGGAAAAATGGTACAAGCATCCTCATTACTGTAAATCATTATGTTTGCTAACAGACTTCTGCTTATTATTAAGGAGAATTTATAACTGATGAAGGGTTCAAAAGTGACCTGGAGCCTTGAGTCCTTAATTTATCACAGGAGCAGGACATTGCTGACATAAAAAAAATAAATGTTGCGGTGCTTCCAGTGCACCCTAACCTTGACCTAGAGGAGACATCTCTGGGTATGATCAGGTAATTCTTGCTCTGTGCCCTGTAATTCATGACCTTTCTGTTACGACTGCCAATGAGGATATCCATTACTCTCTGCTGAAAGTTGAACTTTATTAGTATTATCTATAATTTATATTATACTAAGGCCTAGAGAAATGGCTTCCCAACATTGTAAACAATGTAGAGGCACAACAAAAAGACCATCTCTGCCCCAAAGAACTTACATTTGAACTCTTGTGCTGTGGACACTGGCACTTTTACAGATGACTGTCGATCAGACTTCCTTGTGAGGCACTCAGGTTATTGTGGGTTGAACTGTTTGTTCATAACACTTGGGTGCTATGGTTAGTGTGGTTTTTATGATTTTTTTTTTCCTTTCTTTATAGCAGGTTTTACTCATATTTCAATTTAAATTATTATTGCACAGCAAGTCACTAATATAATGTCAATACAAAAATCTGTAGCTAATAGTCTCCATGTGCAACCACAGGGCAAAGCTTTCTTAGGCATTCCTCTTGCTCTGGTGGGTTTAAAAATCTTTGCAGTTTTCTTACTTCATCATAAAGTTTGATAGCAGCAGCAGCCTTTCTCAAATCACTTTTCTTTGCCTGTTTTTTTTAATAATGATGAACAAAGGTTACTTTCCAATTCAGGAAAGATTCTGACAGCCTCTTACATGAGTGAATAAAGCTACAGCTGATGTGCTTGTCAACATTTAAAAAAATAAAAATAAAAATCCAGAGTACATCTTTACTTCCTCATGACCAGCTGGAAGTCCAAACCAAACAGAAAACAACTGGGAAGAGAGGAGTGGTTCAAATATATTGCCTTTGTCAGTGACATATATATTATGTTGTGAAATATTTCTCAGTTTAAGTTCCAGGAATGAACAGTAATATCCAGGCTATTAAATATGTACTTTCAGTACATTTTGCATTCTAGAAGAGTGAAAATTCCCCAGTTAAAACATGTTCTTGTAGACATCTTTGCTTGAATGCTGTTAGATAACATGCATACCTAATTCAGAAGCTAGTTCTGATTAAAAAAAAAAAAAAAAAGGAAGACAGGAAAAATCACTAAAAATAGTCTTCTGCTTCTTAGTTTTTATTGTAAGTGAAGAGTAAGTGCCATTGTGTTGTTGCTGCATAAAAATAATATTATCAGACCTCAAAATATGCAGTATTTATTATTAGAAAAGGTAAGAGGCTAGGGTTTCATGTAAAAGTGTGCTGTTCTGCTGTTAAATACCATGTCTACTTTTCTTTACAAGCTACTGAGATCCAGCTTGAGCTAGCAATAAATGCACATGCAAGAATATATTCAGGTCTCTGTTATGTGATGCACCATTGTGCAAAAATATCCATGTTGTCTACTGAATGGGCTTGCTCAATAACTGTAGGCAATATATGTTCTGTAGTGAATAAACAGGATTAATTAGGGCAGGTGTGAAAAGTCAATTATGGCTGTTACTAATTTTGGAGTATAATGGATGTTGTCGTATTGGAAAAGCTGTTTGGACTATGTCTGTCAGTGTATCTCCAACTTTGCTTTGGAGGCTTATCTCCAGAGTCACTAGGTTACATAGGTACTTTGCTTTCCTTCATATGTTGATTACGAACATCTAGAATCCTGAATAGTTGCATAGTAGTTTAGGGGAAAAAACCCTCAATCAAATGAAGGAGAGAAGGAATAAACTGATGGGTGAGAAAAAGCTGAAATGATTGTAAATTTAAGTTTTCACTTATGGTTAGATGTTGAAGCCCTAATATAGATATTCTGGAAGGTGGTCAAGCAGTAAGACTTTGCATTGTTTTGTGGAGAGTTGAGACTTAGCTCCATATTCCTCTTCCCCTGCTTGGACCCCTCCCAGATATTGACCAATGTTGATAAGCTGGCAGCATGGTGCGAGAAGAGTGAAGGGTTCTTACAGGAATTATTAAACCTACTCAGTTCTTTCATCTGCTTATCCTCTTGAGAGCATTGCTTTGTGATCCTGTATCTAAATCAGTATAGTCCCTGTACACAACTGTTGAGGGACTTAAAATGCTTGGTGTTTCCAGGTGATTACTTAATAAATGGAGGCTTTAGTAACAAAGATGTGCTGCTTTCTGAATCTGGAATGGACAACACTGAAAATGCACTTTGCCAGAATAGGGAACTGAATGAAATCTTGGAAGCACAAGCAACTTTAAAATGTGGTCTTTATTTAATGTCTTTCAGTCTTAATGTTCCTAGGCTGTATTTACTAAATCATTACCCTTTCAACTGGATCATACACTACAGTATTTCTCAAGTTATCAGTAACATATGGAAAAAAGTTCTCTTACAAAGATCGGTATTGAAATGCATGGATGTGAGTATGGGTTGTATTTGTGGATTGATGTACCTGAATCAGAAGACTGAAAGCAAATTTCTCTTTCAAGTTCTGAGCTTGATTAAATTAATTGATAAAAGACTACACGTGTCATTCTTAATAAGTTTCAAAGACACTGAAATAGAAGAAAAGGCTGTAGGTGTTGGTATATTAATGATAGCAATCCTCACAAATCATCATGAAAATACACGTTTGGAGACTTAAGGAAAAAGCAGGGAAGCCTCTTCTTGTAGAAATGTACACAATATCAGGTTTTGTATAAAATACAAAGTGTTATTGGATTTGATGTTCTTTGATTTCCATCATTCCTGTAATTATAAATAACCCTTTCAGTCGTTCACCTTCTGTAGTATGTGGATAAATACAGTTGAACACTTGCCTGGCAATACACAGGTATTTTTTGACACTTTTTTCCATGTGAGTTATTCATTATGGTAATGGTACTTTGATGTGCAATTTCTGGATTTATGACCCATTCTCGATAAGCATGAATCCAGCCTGCATGTGCATCTTTGATAAGGTTCTAATTGGATAGCAGTGACCTTTCTGAATGTAATTCTAGGAGGAAGATTAAAAAGCAGTCCAGAAAGTGACAGGTTTGGGACAATAACATATGAATTCAGCTCTGCTGGCAGGCATGAGATGTAAGCCATGATAAATTAGAGGCAGGCCAAGCAGGCTTGCTGAATGATTGCTCATTCTGTTGCATCCTCGGGTAAAATCCCATGAGTAGCACCAATGGCGCCATATTTTCCCTGCACTCCAAATTCAGTGTTTACTGATCATGCATGCTACAAAATTATACAGCTAGTAAAGTTTCAGAAGACACTGAGGAGAGCCTGCTGAGCACTACACATCTGAATGATACTGTTCCTTCATGTGCTAGGGGAGTCATATATTTGTTGTCCTCATTTAACTACTTGGTAATAGCCTGCTTCTGCTTGCTGCTTTTGATGGCTTTCTGCTCTAATTAAACTACTTTTAAAAAAGTGATAAGCTTCATCCAGTGTCTGATTAAATAGCTTACAAATTGAAACTAAAATTAGTCAGCTTGACTCTTCATGAATCTTTTTTTTTTTTTTTCCTTTGCAAATAAGACAGATATGAAGTTGAGTTACAGAACTTGTTCTACATGCATGCTTAGAGGCCTAAGGTAATGTAGGAATGCACTAGAAATGAAAACTTTAAAAAAAAAAAAAAAGTTGCAGAATTATATTGAAAGTTCACTTCAATAAAAATTTGATAGTTTTGTTAACTCGGCAATTATCCAGAAGAGTCACCAGATGCTTCCTGTATTGAAAGGCACCTTTTATTTCTGGACGAAATTTGAGGTATATTTTAGATGTCTTTTTATATCTGCATTATTATTTCTACATAATATTTGTGGAGAAAACTTGACAATGTAAGGCAGTGGATAGAAACCTGTCTATGAAGTTCTATGTTGATTTTTCAGGTTTTATACATACACAGCTTAAGGGCTGTTTTTTACTATTGTTCTTAGTACCAGTTTTTGCATTGTGACAAAAACATTAAGAGTTTAATTTCACCTCATGAGAAATGCTTGCTCTGCTGTATGAAATCTGAGATCACCAAACTGAAGGGAAAAATATTTGTCACTGCAGTAAAGCTATGCATAACCTGTTTTTAAAGCTTTGTAAGCCATCAATATTCAGCCTCCAAACTGCATAGTGGAGAATTCAAATGGACATTAGCTTTAGCTTTTGAAGTAAAATGGAGGTGAAGGGAGAAAGAAGTTACGAATGTAAATAGGGTTCCAGGTAACTATGTGAGTATCATAGAGGTTACTGGAGTTGTAAACAGGGATTTGGAGTTTTATTTAAGTTTATAAATTTAACCATATGGGAAATAAAAACTCATTTTGTAGTTTGATGCTTAACCTTATGACAAACGTATTTAAATCAGATCCCCTGGTACTAGTGATATTTGTAAGAGAGGGTTGTAATTAATTATTAACACCTTGGTTTATTCAAGCATGCCGATAAAAGTGATCTGTCATTACCTCTCTGATAGTTTGTTTTGTTTTACCTTATTCTGTCTTGAAACATCTAGAAAATGGATCATGATAAGAAACTGTCAGAGGTTACAGCACATAGTTGTCATTTAAATCTTAATAGTCTGCCTAATGAAGATACTTAAAAGCAGATAGAAAATGAAATATTCTTTGCTTTAATAATTTGTCAGCTGAAATTTGGCAGAAAAATTTTTAAAGTGAAAGGCCACATTTTGGTTAATCTAGTAGAAGTGTTTTAGAGAAAGGTTCAAAAGGGGAGGAGTTTCCACTGTTTGTGTACCTTGCCAGCACAAATGTCCATGAATCAGCCAGAATTTGACTGCTTGCACTTAGGAGTTCAACTGAGGGGCACAAACTGTGCATGTGAGAGACACAGGGCTAAAAATGGTCCTAGAATCAGTAGCGACCCCACTGGGTATGTGTTTTAATAGTGTGTCCATGCCGTTTCAGGCCATATGGCAGGTAATTTAGGGCTCACATTACAGGTGAGGTGAGAATTGTTCAACAAGTGAAGAAGTGTTATGCCTTCTAAAGGCAGAATTGTCAAATATGGTTGCTTAAAGTTAAATAAGGTTCAGCACTTAAATATCAAGATCTTATCTACTTGATTTTCAGAAATTTTTTGCTGCTGCTAAATTCACTGTCCAATTCTGAGCATGGAGCAATCTGGGTGCTTTTGCATCATGATATGTACCAAATGTTTGGGGTTTTTGTCATGTGAGGTACGCATGTTTATTTTGTATTTTAAAGTTTTGAATATTTTAATTAAGTGGTGCGATAGTCAAGGGAAGTCCTTCTCTACCTAGGTAGTTCAACTCTCTATCTCTACTGTTCTTAAACCAATATTTTCAAATATAACTGCAATATGTGGTATGATATCATGTAAAATTTGGTAACTGTTTTATAGTAATTCAGAGCAATTATTTAAAAGTGGCTGTTACTTCCTGAATATGTGGCTAAAAAAAAAAAGATTAGATTTAAAAACAATCAGGTGTGCAAAAAAAGGTAGTACTTCTTGCTGTTGTGAGTTGATGCTGTTGCACTGGTGAGCCTGGTGCAGTTTCTGTAGTGATTTTAGTTCGGGCATTTCAGCTAATTTTCCTTGTTATCATACCATACCAATTGTTTTGTTTTTTAATCTGAATGATATTGCCATCTTACCACATAACAACTCTGAAAGTGGGCATGTGCCAAAGCTGGCTCACTGACCAGCATCTAAACATAATCAAGACTTTTGAGACAGCAGAACCTTGAGTGTTTGTTGAAGTGTTTTGAAATGTCTTCACTCCAAGTCTAGCAGGATGAGAAAAAGCAAAACAAACAAACAAACAAAAACCAAACTTTTTAAAAGGAGTAACAGCATGTGGTGATAAGGTCAGATTGTAGTTGAAATCTTTCTGATGGAAAAGAGTCCACTTATACGCTTTGTTACTGGAGGATCTCATTTTATATGGAAAACTCACAATACACACAGAGCTATTTGTTTTATTATAAAGCTTTCACAGTTAATCATCTCTTCACAAGCAGACAACAAGGCTTGTGGGCGAATATGTCCTGATTTGCATTAGCAATTTTCCTGATAAGAAACAAAGTCCGTGTTCCAGATGCTTGTTGGTTCTTTAGCCCCAGTTCTTTAATGTTCTGTGTGGAAAGGCAGCGTTTGTCCCCCATAGGCAAACTCCCATGCTGCTGTTCTGTAGAGAGCCAGGAAAATCAAAGAGCCACCTACTGACCCTACCTATTGTCTGGCCTTGTCGCCTTCTATCAGTAGCATGCCGCAATCAGCAAGCTACATGTGTACCTCGTGCTTGCTTGGGGTTTGGCAGACCCTGTCCCTTGCACCTGTTTGCTTATGCATGAGCTGTGCATGTTTGAATCCAAATAGCTGACGGAGAAGGAAGGCGAAGGGGGGAGGGAGTGAGGGAGGGAAGTCACCGTCAGGCACTTTTCATTACATTGCTTGGAGGAGCGAAGGCACTATGACGCTGTGGAGGCAGAGGAAGCATTGGCAGAGTCCACCAGTGTACTATAAAATTGGGAATTTTAATAGATGTGGACAGTTGATCGTGGCACATTGGTAAATAAACTGTCTGAGGAAAAGCATCTGATTTTTCTACTTATTTTAATTCTCAGCTTTGATCTCTGATGAGAAAAGATTGCGTAATTTGTGGATGATGGGGAAATCCGTACTTTTCTTGAACAGAACCTTACTTTACTATAAGAGCTGATAAAAGTCCTATTCAGCATGAGTAAGGATGACAGAATCTAGCCTGTTATCCGCTAACAAATCTAATCTATCCACTCTGCTGGGTCTTGCTGGCATGTGTTTACAATTGTTACAGAGGAAGGTCCTCTTGATTTTTCACTACGGTGAGTAGGTGTAGCGTTTAACCTTGTTCACCAAATGCTTTTTTTTTTTTTTTTGTTAGATATTTCTCATACAGAATCTCCTATATGAAAGTGGGGGAGCACAAGCACAAGAAAACAGATTCCACATGCTACTGTATATTTCTTGCCTTTTCAGTGTTTTGAGAAATGTAAACTCAGTAAAAGTGGGTGCAGGGCTGTGTTCTTGCTTTCTCATTCATACCTACCCAGAGAGAACAGACTGTGCTCCCCTAAGCACAGAGATCAAACACCTTCTCTCAGATCCAAAATTTTTGGTGTTTCTTTCATGCATTTCTTTCCTTCTTTCTTCGATCTGTGCTTTAAAAGTCATGCTTTGCCTCAAAACACTATATATAGATAAGGTTTAATTTGGCTACTGTTACTCATCATATAGCTTTATTGATATCAGGGTGATTCTCTGCAAGTGAAAGGAACATAATCTCTGTTCTAGAGTTAAATAACTAAGTGCTGTGGAATGAGGCTCTTTAATAACTAGATGTTAGCTATATTAGCTAACGTATAGCCTTGTACAGTGGATATGTCCACTAATGTTTGAAATAATTCAGGAAATGCCGGAATAATTTTGGTTCCCCGATCATGCATTTCCTATGCATATATAGGCTTTGTTAATGCCAACTGGACTTAAATTCCTAAAGCTTAAGTCTTTTATGTGTAGTCCCTCAGAGGGAAATAGACATCTAAATAGCTTTGAGAACATAGGTCCTATGTGATTGTTGTCTTTGAAAGTGGGTTTTGGGATCCAAGGATGCTTTTGCAATGTCACTCTTACTCAAAGGACCCATGGATACATAGAACTACAGAAGAATAGGTGAAATCGAAAGTTGTCAAATTCCTTAAACTCAGAGCTACGATAAATCTTACTTGCCTTGTCAATGGAATTTTCTACCAAATATATATCTAATTGCAAGTGTTACACTGATCACTCCTTTCTCCTCCCCTCTTCTTTTTTTCTTTTTTAGTGCTTTCTTTGTATCTTGATGAGAACCAACACAAGTCTAAGATGACAGAAAGTTTTATGTTCCTATGAAATAGGAATGTTTGCTGCTTTTATGTGGAGAAGGGTCTTAAATGTGACTTCCAAAATGAACTCCTGTTAATAAATTCATATTGTTACTTCAAGTATTCCTGTAAAAACTTTTCATAAGGAAAATTTTTCACGCTATAAAATGTACTTTCAGTAAGTACTTTAGCATATTGAAGTGGATTTATTTTATGTAATTCATTATTGCATCAGAGAATTTCCTGTGCTTTTTTCCTAGTGAGAATTGAGCCAGTGCTTCTAATAAGCTTCTTCCAGTGTGTTTCACCTCTAGTCTTTTGTCTCATACAGCAGTTATCTGACAAAAGGGGAAATAGAAAGAACAGGATGCATTCCTGCGGTCTATTTTGCACATTCAGCTATGGTAGAAAAAAATGTGGTCAGCCCTGTAGTAAGTAGAGTGGCATTTGCAATTGAATATGTATAATGAATTCTGGGAAGACTCCACCTCTTACTTGTGTTGCCCAACAAAGTCTTAGAGCTGTTGTCTTTTGGTACCCCACGCAGTCTGAAGAAATGAACACTTTCGAACTTTGCATATAGAGTTTCAGTGCTTGGGCAGAAGGTAGTACATCTGCAGGCCCTTGCATGACTAATTTCATGTCAGCAACAGATTTTACTGCCATTTAAATAAGAATTTATAATAATAGCAGTAAAGTTGCCAGATGGTCAGACTGGTAAGTTTTAAGGCCTCTAAGCTTAAAAATATTTAGGTGTTTTTTATTTGCCTGTCTTCCTTGAGCACAAACATATATAGATTTTTTTTCAATCAGTATTTACCACAAATTTTTTTTGGTTCCTCATGCTAACCCATTTACTGTAATACAGTTGTCTTTCAGTAGATTTTTTTCTTTCTTTAACTATTTTGATCAGATTGACCGTATACTTAAGGAGTAGCAATACAATAACTCAACTCAAAGGCATGGGTATAGAACTGCCTTTGAATTCAATGGTAATAATGGGAATTTATCCGTATTGTGACCCTTTCCCAGTGGAACCACTACATACAAAAGCAGTTACTTCCCTTTGGGAGTTCATGAAGCATTTAAATCCTGGCACGTTTAAAATTTCCAGAGCTAACTTTTGCCATCTTTACAACCTTTATGAACTTATGCAATATGCCTCAGAGGTCCGTGTGTTTGTCCTCTGTGGCACCCTTACCAGTGCTGCACAGACTGTGGGGGCTGTTGCAGATAGTTTATCTATGAAGATACCCACGAGTCTCCACTAATCGGAACAGAGTTTAAGTTCAATAAGCTTCAGAATTGGAGAAGAATCACTATATCCCTGTCCTATCTGTTCCTCTGCTTTAGGGGTACAATTCCAAAGGATTTTGCAGTTATAGATTCAAAGACAAAATCAGATTTCAGGTTATGAAGATACAGTGTAATACTGTATGGGTTTGTTTTAAAATGAACATTCTTTCACTTGTTTTTGTTTTGTTTTTCTGTTTTAACACCAAATACTCTCATTTAGATAAAGATTTTTTAATTTTTTTTTTTAGCCAGGATACTTTCAGCCCACTTAACCGATTTATATAAGTTTAAATCATTTTCTCTGTTTTACATATAATAAAATGTAAATAACCTTATCTTCCAAAGTTTTACTAATCATTAACATTAAGCTATGTGTGTAGCCATCAAGAAGTATTGCTTAGGTACACAGGAGGTACAAAGACTGATACATCTTGTTACTTTTTCTGGGGAGCAAATGCAACTCTTCAGTGGTATATACAATTCACTAGGAGTTTAGCTTCTATGGTCTGGCATTTTTAGGTTTGGGTTTGGTTTTTTTTGTATGGTTGCGTTAATATGTACCTGAAAGAAGATTCAATTTAATGGAAATAGAGAATTACAAAAGGAGCACAATCTATTTTTGTGTTCTAGTAATGGTTGTATTATTCAAATACAGCTTTTATAGAAGTTAAGCAGTAAAGACATTCCCTTTGGACTCTTCTGTAGGGCCTGACTAATTTTTTATTTTTCTGTATGTTTTGGGGTTTTCCTTCAAGTTTTATAGATGATATTAAACTCATTTTCTCTCTTTGACACTGATTTTTGAAAGCTTCTTTAAACAGTCACCTCTTCATTTTTTACATGGATTTTGCCTGTTCAGCTACAGTGTATCTGTGGGCTTGTTATCTCAAGAACATAAGATCATAAAGTAATGAAGCATGCAAATGAAGCGTTTGGCAGCCCTGTGGATTTTACGGCTCTTACAAACATTTTTGTGTAGATAGTAGTATTTATTATATATTAGCTATAGTGTCTTTGTGGATTACTTTTCCTGTGAGCTTTTGTAGTATTTATTAATGTGTTCAGAATATACAGAGATGCATTGATGATCTCCAGTGTAAGACAATGTATTTATCAAGAGTCCAGTACTTGTCACGGGGTATATATTCCCACAGGTCACTGTTGTTTTATACATCTTTCAATAGATGTAGGTCCTTGTTGTGGTTTAACCCCAGCTGGCAACTAAGCCCTACCTAGCCACTCGTTCACTCGTTCCCCCCTGGTGGGATGGAGAGAATCAGAAGAGTAAAAGTGCGAAAACTCGTGGGATGAGATAAAGACAGTTTAATAGGTAAAGCAAAAGCCACACACACAAGCAAAATAAAGCAAGGAATTCATTCACTGCTTCCCATGGGCAGGCAGGTGTTCAGCCATCTCCAGGAAAGCAGGGCTCCATCACACGTAACGGTTACTTGAGAAGACAAACGCCATCACTCCAAACATTCTCCCCCTTCCTTCTTCTTCCCCCAGCTTTATATACTGAGTATGACATCATATGGTGTGGAACATCCCTTTGGTCAGTTGGGGTCAGCTGTCCTGGCTGTGTCCCCTCCCAACTGCCTGTGCACCCCCAGCCTGCTGGCTGGTGGGGTGGTGTGAGAAGCAGAAAAGGCCTTGACTCTGTGTGAGCACTGCTCAGCAGTAACAAAAACATCCCTGTGTTATCAGCACTGTTTTCAGCACAAATCCAAAACACAGCCCCATACTAGCTACTGTGAAGAAAATTAACTCTACCCCAGCCGAAACCAGCACAGTCCTTTACTACCATTACTCAGCTTCTAACATCCCTCCCATCCAATTCACAGCTTGAAGTTCCTTACCTACCAATATATGTGCTTGCTGCCTAAAAAGCAAACAGTTGAAGGAGTGCTTCAAAAAGCATAGATTATTGGCTTGGTTATACTCAGCTTTGTCACAGGCATGATCTGTATAAAATATTTTGGTGACAGAATCTTTCATTTCTAGTTTATCTCTTGCCTTCTCTTGTTGTTTCGACTGTCAATTAGTGTTCTCTTTTCTCATTTTTTCTTTACATTCTGCATATTTTCTTTTTAGCTTAATCACATCTGACTATGGTTATAGATAATTTGTGAAATAACAGGGAACCACATAAAAAGCAGGAAAGCAAGGCGAAAATGCTTTCCCAGGAAAATGTCAAAATTGGATAATTCCTTTTCTCTCTCTCATCTGTCTGCTTTTTTTTTTTCCTCCCCCTTCACTGGATGTATAATTACCTCATTGTTTCAGTAATGTGAAACAAAAATTAGATGCAAGAGAAAAATCTAAATAGAAGGACTCTAAATGCTTTTTCAAAATGAAGAATTTAACTAAACCACTCTAAAGTCCCCTGCTGGGCTCAGGCAAGCTGAAATTAATTCAAGAAGGCAGATAAAAATTTTAACCAGCCCGAGTGGAGATGACGGATGTGACAGCTCTCAGTTAAAATGTCTTTTAGTGGCAAATGCATGCATATTAGTCAAGTGATGTGACATAACTGTCCTGGGTGAGAGAAGATGAACCAATGACCATTTGCATTGAGAACAAAAGAAAATTTAGGAGATTACAATATAGAGAAGAAGAAAAAAAAAAAGTTAATATGCTCTTTTTATGTGTAAACCTGTACATATGTGTATATATATACACACATGTGTGTATGAAAGAGGTAGCTTAAAATATCTTGTGGGTGATGGGAAGTAATTTATGATGATTTGAGAGTTTCTTTTTACAGAAGAATTCAAGAACAACTGTAGACTTGTTTGAATGGGATCCATGAATTGACAAAAAAAGCTGTGGTGTGTGTTATTAATGTATACACACTGCATTTTAGAAGGTTTTCTTTTTTGAAAGATGTTTTTGGCTCCTTCAGTGTGTTCTCAGACTGAGCAGATGTACAGATCTAATGCGAGTGGAATTTATTCAACGATCATCTAAGGATGCAGTCCATTGTGAAACACTACAACAGAAATAAATAACAACAGGAATGGACCTTTAAGAAAAGAAATTACCTGCAAAGATAATACTTTAAGAAATCTTGGACAGTTTACCACATGAATTTTTTTTTTAAGTTATGATTTAGGAGCATATGTTACCAAGTCACAGTAGCTCCCAGTAAGAGCTGCCCAGGTAATTGAATTTCAGTATTATTCTTATTTTTCCTCACTATAATCGAATTGTATTATAATCTTGTTATTCGGATGCACCTCTTACTGTGTACCTCAATAACATTCAAGGCCACATCTGGAACTTACTATTTTTAAATGCTGTAGGGGGGTAGGAGTAAGGGCACCAGAATATCTTTCTAATAACACTTGGTTGCAAAATAAGATGTACTCCCAACCACTGTTACAGAGGGAATTCTACCAAAAGGTTAATGATTAAAATCTCAAAACTAATTGGGCATTTGGGATGGCTACTTTTGGAATCTTTCTATGTGAGAATGTGCACAAATTAATCCTCAACATCTGAATTTTAATACCCAGTCTAAAAAAGGTTTATTTTGTTTCCAGTTGTGATATTTTTAAATATGTCCTCGTGCAGCATGCTCCATTATAGTATTTCACTGAAAAGAAGCAGTATTCATTAAAAGCGTTTCAACTATTGAACAAAGTACTCTAAAACAGGGTCAGAGAGGTAGGGACTGTAAAACGCTGACCTGTTCAGAAATAAACTGCAATTCAGCAAGCCTATGGCAAGCTACTCATTAACATTTTAACAAGGGTAGCTAATAGCACGACAACCTTATTACAGCAATGTGTCTGTATATGTTTGCTCTGCAGATTTTTTTATACCTCTTCTTTGTGGTTTCTTTGAAAATAATGTTTATAATGTCTGAAAAGTTGATCTGAGCTATTATAAGCTATTTTCTAGAGACACTTAGTCAAAAGAGGAACATTTGCTTCATTTACGTTAATTAAAAACAAGCAAACAAACATATTATGGGTTATTGTTTTTTCTTTATTCTGATACCCAGTGCAGGCGTGTACCTTGAGAAGATCAGAGTGTAAATCAACTCCTTTTCTAAAGCTACAAATTTTCAGGTTTTCTCAGTGTCTTCAGGAAGGTCTGTCTTGTCACAGTTTGGCTAGGTACTAGTTTCTAAATGGACATAATTTCAGTTCCCTGCTCTGTCAGCTATCCCCCGACCTTGAGCAAGGCTTCTGCAGCCTTTTTGTGCTTCAATAACCAATCTGTAAGGTGAAGACATTAACTCTTCCCAGCATCACATGGACACTAAATATTAACTGCTTTTTTGAGTTACAATGTGAATACAGTTAATGTACACCTTTACGGACAGTATACAGCCTTTCTGGGGAAAGAGACCAAAGTAATTTCTATAGGCTTGTGCCTGAGAGCTCAGAGTTTTCTGTTGTGTATCCGGAGATGACTGAGGTCTGGAACCCAGGAAAGATGTCTGCAAGAATCTCACAGCTTCATGTTCCTATCTCGTTCAGTAAACTAAATAGTGAAGAAAGAGTATAAAATAAAATACATGGAGTAAATTACACCAGAATAACCCCCATATGCATAAAATATCTCTACTTAAGAGTTTGATTGCTTCATTAAGTAAAGTCACTCTTACTTATTGTGCTTATCATGTTACCTACCAGGATATTGTCTGCCTGTCTTGCTAGGGAATATATTCCTATTTCAGGAGAAGGGATGTTGCCCACAGAGGAAACACCTGTTTGCCTGGCTTTCCAAATTATGTCTAGTTGAGGAGTATCTAGTTTATTTCTCTGTCTCCAGCATAGGGTTATTTCAAACACCCCAGCATAGGGTTATTTCAACCACTAAAAAATATTTTATATGATTATTTGCTATATTTAAAATCCAAATGACACTTTCAAGTGAGTTAGTCTTTATCAAGATTAAAAATACAATTTTAAGACCTTTAAGGCATACATACCTGTTGAAGACAACAATGCTGCTTCAGCTGTTACATGTACTTGTACTTGGTGGATTCTACCTGCAAAAAAATGCAACAGGTGCTGCCAGGGTATATTCTATAAATAAATAAAAAAAGGCAGACCAAAAAAAGAGAAAGACAGCACAACTGTTCTAAAAAGGAATACAGGATGCTTGTCATGACTCTGGTGGCTTCAGGAAGGCTGAGGAGTTTACTGGAATATAGTGAACTTGCTGGTTAGCAACAGGTAACATTCTTTTGGATGCTGAATCTTTTCCACTTGTTCTTGTGGGACTCCTAGTTCAGGCTGACAAGCCTGTAATGCGCTTCTCAGTTACGATGGACTTGTGTATCCAGAAATAGTGAAAAAACAGTAACACTAGCAGTCATACTGAGAACAAGAACTTCACTGCAAGCAATAGTTTGAAGCCTATTGTGTAAAAGTCTTTTCTTTCCTGGCTTTTACTGTTATTTCTGGTTTCTCTCAGTGTCAGTTGCTTGTTGGTGAATTAGGATGAGGTTCCCTTTTTCTCTTAACATTACTAATATCATGCTGTAGTGTTTGAATACATGATGTTAATACGAATGAGAGGTCTGGTCTCACAGTAGTTTGGGGCTTGGAAGGTATGCTAATATATAGAGTTAACTTCTATATAAAAGTATATAGAGTTAACCTTTTTCTTGGCCGTGGTTCTAACAAAGTGATAATTTAAAAACTTCTAAGCTAGGATGACTTGGGGTGGGTGTGGGGTGGGGGAAGAGAAGTTGTTTCTAGCCATTCATATAGTTTTATTCCCTGTGGGCAGATTCTCTTTTATATGTTAGTACTCAATCACAAAGAACATGACTCTGAAATACAAAATTCATGTAAATGGTTTAAACTTTCGTTTTGTCTAAGTAAAACCTCACCCTCCCACAGTCTCAGTTTAGGGTTTTGTAGCAAGCTCTACCTTACTATATGCCTTCTATTACTTCATTATACATAGGTCTAACAAATTTGTGATAAAGTAAGGTTTTGAAAAGAAAGAAAACTGCCAGTGCTCTTAAGATCTCTGTAGCATATTTGAACCCATATAGGTCAACAGGCCTGCCTGAAGATGACTATTTTCAGAGACAACTGCCTAACTGAAAAAGAACTCATGGCTGGTGGAAGATAAATTATGTAAAGACAAGCCAACTTCTCAAGAAATGAGTACGAAAACAGTGTCAATGCTGTATAAGGCTGAATTAGGATTTTTCACTATTCTATTGTCAGTTAGTTAGTGATTGGTTGGAGTCTAAACCAGCTAAAACAAGATAGGCATTTAATCTATTTTTCTCTCTACTTGTAGCTTAATTATCAAAGTCGCTTACATTTAGGGATCGGATTTGGGGTGCTGTAGAGATCCATTTACGTTCACGCATGGCTTCAAATGTACTTGTAAAGTACAAATTAAGATAATGTAGGAAAAATAGTAGAGTTAAACTCAGTGCAAGATCTTATAGAAGGGGAAGGTGATATTTATTTACCAAATGTTTAAGCAAGTTGTTTGTATGCACTCATACTTCAAAGCTACATACTCAAATGAACCAAGATGTTTGTGTCTACATAGTCTGATCATGATCACTTGTGCGTGACACACAAGACAAGGGATGCCAGTTCCTCTTGACTGACATCAACAAACTGGTCTTTGGACAGGTCTTTGGTCTTAACATAAACATCACATTCCTCAACCTTACTCCTGAGAGCAGTGTCCTGGGAATAACGTCCTTCACTATCAATATAAGATATTATTTTAAATCTTTCTGCTTTTATTCTGGTGCTAACACACAAAGATTTCCATTTATATTTTATTCATACCAGTCTTGATTCCCCCCCCCCCCCCCCCCCGGTACAAATCTGTACAATAACCTATGAGGAAGGGTATATACTATTCTCTCCACAATAACTCTAATTTTAACTTATTGGAGACCATGGGAAACATTATCTTCTGTAATATTGGGCTACATACACATCTCAGCTAGAAATGTGTTATGGTGATAAGTAGAAGACATTCAAGTGAAATGATGAAGTGGCTGTAATTCAGTGTTCCTTTATCAGAAAGAATCATTTCAGGTATGAAGAATTTCTCAGAATTTTTAACAGTTAACCTGAGGATGAATTTGCTATTTGGCTTGGTAATAATAACCGGCAAAATATTAAAGATCCTTAGGCTCCTGATGCTTTTAGTTCTAATTTTTGTTTGTTTCTCAGGTGATTTAGATTACCTTGTTACAAGTGTCATGCTGCTGTTAACTCCCTTTTCACTGGATTAATCTTGTAAAAAATCGTGAAGTTAAGGAAGAGATGAATGTTCTCAATCACTCTTCTAATCTATTTACTCTGGTTTGGACCTGACTGAATTTCTTAATTAAGTTAATGAGTTTTTCTTTTCATCTCAATGACAGCAGGCTAATCTTTAGTTATTTAGCAACTTTGTTTTGTAACATAGGGTATTTCTAAGTTACATTTTTTTATCACCAAGGACATACAAGCTTTTTTAACCCAGATACTGATACTTATCCATTCCATGTGAAAGTGTAAGATGTGAATTGAGGCTGGTGTCAAAAGACCTCATGGAAAGAAACCCTGATTCAGTGATGGCTGCCCTACAGCAAAGACTTGTGCTTATCAGAAGAATGTTTATTTAAGTAAACGAAACTGCCAAACAAACAACACATCAAAAGATCACTGTTCAAGCTCTATTTTTTTATTGGTTTTGGATTTTTTTAAAAAGCTGGACTAAACCTTATGGTTTAAAGAGATCCATTAATTTGACTCTTCTATTTGTGGGGTACAGCACCTCTGATCTCAGTTGTGGTAACTGAAATGATTGTCATGTCACAGTGAGAAACTGTGGACATCTTTATGTCATTTTGGCAAAATCTGGAGTGACGTTTCCATTTATCTTCTTCAGCGTTACATTTGCCAAAAGCATTACTCGTGAAGGTATTTGTGACAGACTGCAAACAAAATTCTGTGTATTATTGAACATTCATCAAATGAGTGTTCTCATGAATGGAATACTTGCAAAGTTTATTCAAGCTTTTAGTTTTGGGAAATATTTTAATTGTAGTACAGAGGCACAGATGGCTTTATAGTCATTGAATGAGTTGTCAGGTATTCATTCTTCATTATAGAAGGTTTAAAATTTTGATTGTGTTTTTGCCATATTCCATTATTTCACTAGTCCCATATGGTGAAAAGAAATCTGATGAAGTAAACCTTGGTTTTATAGTTCTTAGTTTTGGGGGAGATCAAAATGATAGATTTCAGTTGCAGAGTGTAGTGAGTCTTCGACTGCTATCCTTATACCACTTTACTAAAAATGGAAATAAAATACAAGGACAAAAAGCAAATTCTGAAGTTACATGTGACATAACATATGAACCTATAATTTTGTCAAACATAGTTCATTCACAGAGTAATAATATTATTATAATCATGGGAATGAATACATTATATTCACTCTCATGATTTCCTTTTTACATCTCCTGTTGAGTGGGACATTCGCATAAGCTTATTTTATAATGTTTGTTAATTTTTCAGTCATCTGAGGGTACCTTGCAGTTGTGCTTTCTAGTTGTGCTCAATTTTATTAATAGGGAACTGAAGTACAGGGACTTAATCATCATCCAGCTGCTTACAAAATAAGAATAGAGGCAATATTAATGTGTGGCGCAGCATGAAAAGTAGAACAGATGGTTTTAAAAATCATATCTGTTATGCCTTTTGGGTTCTGACATTCAGCTCTTCGTGTAACTTAGAGCACTTGCTAGCTTGTTCATGCCGTAAGCCTCATTGACCATTTTGAATTGCATCTCAACTTCACAATTTGGGAGATAAGCAGGTTCTTCAGACTCTGGCATTATTTTACTGTTATCCTCTTAACTGAGGTGCAACCCACCAGTAAGCCATTTAAGCAGATACCATTAAGCTTTGCAGTCGATTATTGGATTATTAAAGATAGAAATAAGAATTTCTAAGTATTAGAATGTTCTGGATGTTGAAATATTGGCACTCATTAGTGAAAGTGGTGCTTGTGTTTAGTGCTGAGAGGTTTTTGTGCTCTATGACAGTTTCTGCTTTTTGTTACTGAGTTCTGAATGCATTTATTGATACCACCTTCAGACAGCATTAAGACACTGACTGCTTATTTGTCAGTGTAAGGAGAATTTCATTTTAAGACAATGAAAGAAATTGAAAAGAATAAAGTTTTTGTTTCAAAGGTTGTTTGACATTGATATAATGTGTGTGTGTGTGTTTTAATAAACTCTTATTACCCATAAACCCCACTAAACAATGCTTTTACTCTTTTCTAAAATCTTAACTTGGCACAAATGTGTCTGGTGGCTATTTTTCCTTTCTAAGGGAATAGTCTTTGAGATTATTCTAGTTTATGGGGACTAAACTTCAGTTGTTTAGGTAGTTAGGAAGTTAAAGAAATAAAATATTATTATCAAGAGATATTTGGGGAAAAATGGCACCTGTAGTAACTGTCCAAATTGTTGGTAGTATTAGCGTATGCTGGAAAAGCGTTAATGGAAGATCAGTTAGATGACATAAGAGTACCAGTGTTAAACAAATATTCGACTGACTTGTCCAGCTGTGAGGGAAGATATACACAATAGTGTGCTATACTTATTAATATACTGCTAGGAGAAGTCAAATTAGCAGAAGCTTGAGGTGTGACAGCCATACTTTTGTAGTCTTAAATCAGTTTCTTCTATTTATTCAGTTGTTCCAGAACAGATTCTGAGCCCTTAACATCAGTATTGCAACAATCTAAATAGATTTATTCCTAATTCTCTTAGTTTTAATAAAAACATAATTGATAGCAATATGTTTTTGCCTTTAATTTTTTATGATTTAATATGAAGTTATTGAATGGTATGCAGAGAGATGAGCCCACAGTGGCTCCATGAAGTGGTAAATTCTCTCCCGTGCTCCTCTTCATTTTCTCCTTATGATGATGGCCTATTACCACTCTGAAAGAACAGCAATATGCTGTCTTATTTAAACACTCTTAAGTAGAAGCTAAATCTTATTCCTATAGATGTTTGCAGCAAATCTCTTCTATTTTTCCACAAGAGTACAGTCAAATATTTTGTAAATCTTGAAGCGAACTGGGAAGAAAAAAATCCCCCTGGACAGCAGATTATATCATGGTGACTTTAAGAACATTTAAAAATATGGATTATTAACTAAAAATGTTATTAAATTATTTTGAATTGTGGATTATTGATCAAGCAGATTGTGTTCCCTTTGCAGTCATTCTGTTAGGTTCAGAAAATCTTTCCTACCGTCGGTTGCAAATTATTGATCCAGTATCACAAGCTAGTGGCCTGTCATCATTCTTCTGTTTCAGAAAAGTCTTTCTTTGTAATATATAACTGTAGAGGCAGTGACTTAATGAATTAGTCCTATAGAAGTTCATAATCTGTGTTTTATTGTCATAGAATGTATATAGCAATTATGTCATATGTTGTCATTGGTTATGTAGATATCTTTAAAAAACACTGTGGTGGGTTAACCTTGGCTAAAGGGCCAGATGCCCACCCAGCCCCTCTCTCAATCCCCCTCCTCAGCCCCCTCCAGGACAGTGGGAGACAAATAGGATGGAAAAGCTCATGGGTTGAGACAAAGACAGGGAGATCGCTTACCAATTACCATCATGTGCAAACCAGACTCAACCTGGGGAAAATTAATTTAACTTATGCCAATTAAAACATATTTAGGAAGTGAGAAAAAGAGACAAAGCATTAAAATAACACCTTCCCCCTACCTCCCTTTCCAGGTTCAACCTCGTTCCATTCCCAGCTCCTCTACCTTTCTCCCTCTGCAGTGCAGGGGATATGGGGTATGGGGGGTTGTGGTCAGTCCATAAGGGCTCCTCTCTGCTGCTCCTTCCTCCTCATGCTTTTCCTCTGCTCCAGTATGGGTCCTTCTCATGGGCTGCAGTCCTTCAGGATAAACCTGCTCCTGCGTGGGCTCTCCACCAGCTGCAGTTCCTTCAGGGCATAGCCACCTGCTTTACCATGATCCCCTTCATGGGCTGCCGGGGCATCTCTGCTCGGGCCCCAGGAATGCCTCCTCCCCCTCCTCTCCCTCTCACCTCAGTGCTCACAGGACTATTTCAACACACTTTACTCCTCACTGCTAGGCAGGATTTTCTGCCCTTTCTTACACACGCATCCCCCTCATGCTTTGTAACCATCCTCTGTCAGGCCTATACGCAGCTTGCCTATATACAGCTGGTAGAACAACATGATTTTTTCAAACTGGTGAAGATGTACTCTGTTATGAATATCATTATTTATAGTAATTTGGTCTTATTTTTATTAATTTTGTCAGCAGTTACTGCTTTATCAAGAAATAAATGCTGATGCCTTGATTCCGAGTTCCATATTTTAAAAGGCTTGGAGGAACTGGGCATGGAGCATGTACCCCGTGGGTCTCAGTAGAGTCTCTAATAAGGTAACACTGTAATTTGTAGAACTTGTAGCTGCTTTCGTTGAACCCATCTAGGCACTTGGAATAACTCTCTGCCATGCATTTTTTTTTTTCTTCCACAATCTGTCCTCCCTTCTCTTGCATAATTTTGGCACCGCATTATACTAGGAGGCTCCACGCTGCAGAATGCATTAAGGGAGGACGTTTTCCACCTCACAGGGAAAATTCTCCCAGGCCTTTGAAGTATTTTCCAGAAGGATGATACACTAAGTGTCTTATTCACGAGTGTTTGTAGATGAGATGCCTCAAGGCTATGGTTTTGCATTTATTATTACTGGATCTGTATTCAGAGTATAAGATGAGAGCTCTATGCTGTTTGGGGGGAGGCAGATGATATCAATTTGATGAGTTGTTACTGGTTCAGCACTAACGTTGTGTAACTGTTATCTATGTCTTGCTTCATGATTCTGTGCCCTTATACCAAATGTACTCGTATTAGGGACCCACTACTGGAATTTGCCTCAAAAATCTTAACATATTGAATAAGATTATAATAACAAGCAAGATTGTTCCCACAGGGAGGATTTGTGCAAGTTAGGAGGAAGGTGGAAATTAAAATGTTTTAGTCACTGGGATGGACTGCACTGGTGTAATTGCGCTAATTTTGAAACTCTTATTGGTATGTAACACTTTATATCTTCCAAACTATTTTGGTGTACAGAGATTTAAGCCTTATTTTTCCCAAAGTCTATAAACCAGCATAAACAGCCAAAGGTGTCTCATCTTGTCTCCTCCTCATTCCCTGTCATGTCTCCCCAGACCTACAATGATCCCCTCTAATGTCAGAAAAACTGTATAGCCAGAGAGTTCCCCGAGACTGGGGAACTAACCTAGGTTAAAAGTCCTCTTGGCGGGTGAGTGCATGTGTGTGTTTAACCAAATTTAGAAGTTTGGCCAGATCACTTTTAAACTGGATTACTTCACAGGCTGGTTCTGAACAGGTCACAGAAATGCTTGTATTGGTCTAAGAGAGAGGAGGATGTGGGGCTGAGAAACTGGAGGATGCAGGGCAGAGAAACTCGACTAGGACTGAGGTGAGCGAGACCTGCGTTTGGCAGTAAATTTAACTCAGGTGTTGATAAAACCCTGCCCTTAGGCAGGAATGTGCAAAGAGGAGCTCAGAGGGGAGTTTCTTAGCATAAAAAGGTGCCCAGTTTGGCCTGAGGGATGGACACACAAAGGATGCTGTAATGCTAAATATGACTTATGTATTCAATAGGTTAATAGATGAAGATAAAGTAATAATTAGTATGTTATGGATGAACTGTATGTTAGGGAGGGGGGAGGAATGACCTTCTGAAATATGTTACAAATTATTTATATATTTAATCAAAGGTTTAGTGCTTGTTCATCACCATTTTCCACCTACTGCTTATTCACAGCTTACCTTTTGTCGGGTCCTATAAATATCATGAATTCATCAACTTCCCTGTTAAGCCTTTTAAATGCCAGAGAATGTCAGGAGGTATTACTGTGGGGCTTTGCTTAGGAAAGCCCTTTCTTCTCTGCTTCTCACTCATCTTTATGTTTTCATTCATCTCTTTGAATTTCCTTCTGCTTCCCAATCCTTTTGCTATTAATCATTACTTAGTAGTCACTATTGCTATAATGACTGTATTGTTGAAGTGCTGGTCAGCCCTGTCATTACCCAGCCTATTGGCAAATGGGGGAGCATTCTTGCAACTGCCAACATTGAAGTCTTAGCCTGTCCATTGGTGATGAAGTCAATCTTGGTAAGCAGGAATTTATAGATGCAGTTGCTTAGATACCAAAATAAGATGTCCTGATGTCAAGTGAAATCGTACAGAATAATTATGCCAGAGTTTTTCTTGAGACTACTGTTGGTAACGGTTGCAGGAATGTACTCTGCAATAAAGTTGTTTGTGTTGATATGTAATAAGTCTACCTTTTAAGGTTATCCTTAAGCTTCTTTGTTTATGTTGTGGTAATACCTACAGGTCTACAATACCTACAAGAATCATAACCTCCTGTGTACTGTTTCAACACAGAGCACTACACAAAATGTGCTCTCTAGTCCCTAATATTACTGTATTCCTAACTTCTTTTAAATCTTATAATAATTATTCCCTTCAAAACCTCCACACTCACTGGTTGTATTAGAGGTGCTGTTAAACATTTAGGTAGCATCATAAATATAAGTAATGCTTAACAAAACATAAAAAAGCTCATACAATACTTTGCATAAGAATATTGTCTTATACAATATATAATACAATATAATATATGGTATTATTTTACAGTATTTATATTTATATAATTTAAAAAAGCACATTACAGAAAAGAGGGATAGTTTAGATATCACTGGAGAGGGCCTAATATGGAACTAATGAAAGTTGATTTTAAGGGAGGATTTGAATAAGAAAAAGCATGTGGTTGGCAGAAAGGAAGTGGGGGATAATCAGGGTCTCTTTCTTTTAAGTTCTCAGGAGCAGCATTCTAAAGGATATATTGCAGGTAGTCAGCTCTGAAAATGGAAGTTCCATTTCTGTGAAAAATCATTTAGAACCCATCTGTTTATATTTCACAGAAGTGGCGAACACAAGACGTATAGATGATTGAAGATTGTGTGACTTGCAAAGGGCAAAAGTGTGAATGAGACTATCTGTTTTACTTCTCTTGGAAAGAGAGTTGCATTTTATAACCCTGTGCCTAAAACTACTTCATCTGCTGCCAAAAAATTAATTAGAATTAACACACACACACACACTCTAGAGGTGGGATTTTTAGAGCAGCTTAGGGGAAATAGGGAGAATCTTCATTTCAAAATGGAAGTTGGGTACTAAGGCTCTTAAAGAGCTTAAGAGCTCTTAAAAGTATCTAGTTTTAAATGCAGAGGGTTGAGCAATATTGTTTTCCTAGTGTACCTCATAGGGAAAGAAGGGGAATACGGGAAAAAAAAAAGGTGCTTTATAATCTACTGTATAGGGACTGCATAAGGCCCACCAAAGGAGCTAGGCAAGAAACAAGAATATATCTGTAAAACTACCATTTCATAATTGTTCATCAGCAGAAAAGGACTGTGTATGGCCCATTTCTTAGCCACACTAGGTTGCATTTAGAATACTCTTGTAGCCACCAAATGCTTGCTGTGTCATTATAGCAAGTGGCTATAGAAACTCAGCTGCTTAAAGAAGCAAATAAATGACAGGGTGTATTGGGTTTGTGTGGCAAGGTTTTGTTAGTGGGGGGGCTACAGGGGTGGCTTCTGTGAGAAGCTGCTGGAAGCTTCCCCTATATCTGATGGAACCAATGCCAGCCGGCTCTGAGACAGACCCACCGCTGGCCAAGGCCGAGCCAATCAACGACGGTGGTAGCGCCTCTGTGAGAACATATTTAAGAAGGGGAAAAAGTTGCTGCGTAACTGCAATTGCAGCTGGAGGAGGAGGGGGGCCATTCCTTATTATGATGTTTGTCTTCCGGAGCAACCGCTACGCGTACTGAAGCCCTACTTCCCGGGAAGTGGCTGGACATTGCCTGCTGATGGGAAGTACAGAATTATTTATTAATTGTTGTTGTTTAAATGCCTTAGCAGAAATATGCTTTAAAAGTGACCTTTCTAATAAGGACTGATAAAGTAGGATGACATTGCTATAACCTATCTGTACTTACAATGTTCCAATTCATTGTCTGCAATGAAAGGGAGATTCTGGCCATAATATCAGTGTTGCCTATCTTGGCTAAGAACTAATTAAGGAACAGGAATGTTTCCTGTGTGAAAATTTAACTTCTTCAAAAGTTGTTCATAGTTTAAAGGTCATGTGAACTTTAATGGCAAGGTTTTAGAAGAGTTTATGGGCAAGCCAAGAGTATTGTTAAGAGAACAGATGTGGGAAACCAATGCCATATATTTGTGTGTTTAGCAACACCTCTTTCTGAGCTGTGCTTCTCTACAGCACTGTATCATAAATAATGTGTTGACTTGCTCTTAATCCTTTTGCTTTTCACTTCAAGTCAGGCTGTATTAGAGTCCAGTAAAATGCATCATCATATCCAAGGACTGAGCTGGTTAAAGTGGAGACACTTGCATATCCACTGAGAATTTCTAAAATTCCGTCATTTCATGGGACGGCTGCAAGTTTACTTCTGAAAGATTGGAGCTGCAGGAAGAAGGAGGTGGATTTTTGATTTCTTGTTTCTGGGCTCAGTCTTACCTCAGTCTATTCAACGGGAGTGTTACAGTGGTTTAATACACAAAGTAGCTTTCTTGAAGGGTTTTTAGTGCAGCTGACTGGGTGGAAACCTGGGTGAAATTCCAAGGAAATCTGCAGGACTTCCAATAGGGGTGATGATTTTCAGCTTTTTATTTCAGTTTAATCAAAAAACTTAAAGGCAGATTTGTTTATAAACAATCTCAGTTAATTCAACTACAGAATGAGCATAAACCTTTTTAAGGATTAACTAACACTTGTACAATATTAAACTCAAAGTGCCAAAGAAGTTGTCTGCCTTAGTGTTGATTCTTTTCTGTCTTTCCCCTTGCCTCTTTTTCCTATTGTAGATGTTGGTTTATATGGACTTATACAGACCTTACATATATAGCAAAGTTTTATTGATTTAACTTAAAGCAGTTCTAAAAGTAATTTAAGCTAAATAGATACTCCTGTTTAGATCTAAGAACATTTTATTTGGTTTACCTTGATGCCTGGTAGACTGAAAACAACCACAATAAGCCCCTTTAACTGAAATGACAAATGCATTCTTTCATGTATTCAGGTAATACAAAAAGGGCACCATATTATTTCAGGAAAAAAAGAAGGAATATCACTTCAAATACCTAAATCTTAACTTTTATGCTCTTCTTGATTTTGCTAAAAAGGATTAAGTGTAATACGGAAAACCAGCTTTAAACTAGGGTTGTTTTGCTCACAAGCACATATATGCAAACACATAAATACATAAGCTGAAATAAAAATCCAGTTTCCAAGTGATGATGTGCAGGTTGACTTCATAAGGTGGAATTTGGTATTTATTTCTGTGCCATTATGTACATGGATTTGTATATGAGTTCAAAGTGGAAAGCTGATTCTATAATTAGAACAGCATGCTATGGACTTACAGTTGGAAAGACTTTAGTTACGGAGTCCCTAGGCTGGAAGCATCTGCATTTCGAGATGTTTTTATTTGCACTCCTGGTATATCTTACTGATGAAAAGGTATTTGATATAGCATGTCATAGTTTTGAGATCCCTTTACATGGTATGTGATACATGTCATAAAAGCAAGGTTCTGGGAGAGTATGATTAGTAAAACTATACCTGAGTTGCTCTGGGGTGGAAGGATACTCAGTTTCTTAGCTTAATGGTACTTTTTACATGAATTTGTAATGATTCCCTCAAATTATGAGCAAGCTTACTGCTTTATATTTACTTGCTGTGTAACGGTGGTTCTCAGAGTAGAAAACAATGATTTTTTTATAACAGTTTGTTCCTATTGCTAAGTATTAGCTCTTGTCAAGCTGCAATCAAGTGAAGTTCTCTCTCTCTCTCTCTCTCTCTAAGCAATGCTTGAATGAACACTCCAGACCTGGGGTTTTGTTATGATAAAATATTTATTTTAATTCCCCTGGAACAGGAAATTCAGGATGTTTTATACTCCATCCATCTTCTACTTAAGTAGCAGGTATGGTAGCTACTCTGTAAGGCCAGCCATGGTTTGATCTCAGTATTTGGATGCATGTACTGTCAGTAAACCTGTTAACAGTGTGCTGAATTTATTTGCTATTATTAATGGGCCTTCAACACATATTCTGATTGCTATGGATGTATAGAAACAACAGCCCCTGTTTTGATGTTATAGATCTATAATGCTAAATACTCAGAAGCTCCATAGGAAAAATAATTGCTCTCTATACATCTAAATACTCTTAGTTTTGAATTCAGTTTTTCAGCCATTACTTTTTGAAGACTGCCTAGCATAAGGGACTCATCTGCAGTAGAAAATAATGAACATCTGTCCATTAGAAGAAGATTGGAAATACTGCATAATGGAAGACGGAAGCCAAACAGTACAGTAAAAGTCCGTAGCTGTGAAACTGTCAGTAAAGCCTATCAGTAAACTCTAGGAGTAATCAACAGATTGCGTATGTATTACCTCCCAAAATGAAGGTGGAAAAGCCAATCGGGAGAAAGATAAAGATAGTTTCCAGAGCGTTCATCTTCGTGTTGCCCTATTTGCATGGAGATACTGTTAACAGCAGACATCACGTGGCTCTAATGAGAGCAGGTGTGTTCCCTCATGGATCTAAGCCAGTTGTGGGTGGTAATGAAACCAATCTGTAAATGAGATTTTAAAGGGTGCAATACTTCATCACTGGCACTGTTGTCAACGTGCAGACGGCCCTTCCCTCTATTTAGAGTGGAATTCGATTAGTTGCAGATTAAGAGTGATGACAGAATAGAGTTCAAAGCACACCCTCCATAGTGTCAACAGGCCTTAATGATAACATAGTGCCGCTTCTCTTAAAGAGTTTCATGTCTTATTCAGTGTAAATGGTAAAAATGTGGCATTTTAGAACCAATGATGTGTTTTTCTATTGATGCTGTCACAGTACGCAGCTGCTGAAAGAGGAGCTGTTTGTCAGATCCCATTTTCCTCAGTGATTCATCAAACAGTGGCAGTTTGTGCATGCGGTATCAGAATGGGAATAAATAATTTGCAGCAATGCATTGAATAGTGTAGTGTTTTATTAATTTCCCACCTACTCTGATGCCGCTCAAGGTGTCAGAGATTTTGGGTAGGTTCACCCAAATATGCTTTCAGTATTTTGCAAGTTGCATGGCTATTTTGCAGGAGCAGGACTTATGAAATAAGAATATGAATGAGTTAATGGAAGAGAAAAGCAAAACAAGGCATTCCCATTCGTCCTGCTGTAGGAGTTTTACACTCCCCAGAAGTGTCATCAATGCAGCCTTTTCTCTTACTCTTAAATTCTGTATTTTTGACAAATTATAGTCATTCTAAGAGGGGAAAATCAATTTAGTAACTCTTTGATAACTCAAAATTCAAAAGCAATTAAAATCTAATTTACTCACATAGCACCTACTATCACCTATAGCATGCAAATCCGTGATTTGACATAGTGGTAATAAAATAAGTGTTTCTGGTTCAGAAGGGTATTGGCACTAACAAAACATGAGTACACAAGAAGTTCTGTGCATTTCCAGCTGTCATAATATGTCCTGGATGGAAATCCAGATCTTGGATGTGTTTTATCTGCCATCTTGGGAGAGTGATGTGTGGCTTTAGGTTTTAAAATATCTGAGAAGGATTAGTTTTAAGTATTGTGTGTCTTTGACAGTTTAGGACTTGATGTGAAATGATTAGAAAATGGGAGAGAAAGGGAAGACAAGCGTAAGGAAAGCCAAGTAAAAAGCCTGGCATATCATAGACTTCTCTTTTGAAAAGTAGATGTTGACCAGTGTTATGGGAGTTGGGCAGATTTTCTAATGGGAAATATGGTGAAGGTTTCATACAACATGATTTTGCGTGCCTGAATTAATAGGCTAACAGCCAAAGACTACATACTCAGTCTTAGGTTCCCTTAGAATCTGTCTGCCTAGAGAGGGGAGGGTAATATTGTAGTTTACATGCAAATTGTACACCCCAGCTTTGTGTATGAGTTTTTGAATAAGAGAAAATATCAATCTGTAGCTCACTGCTTGGGGTGAAATTTAATTTTCCATTAAAATCCTGCTTCATACTCTGAGTTCAAGAGACTCTGGCAAGTTCTTCAGTGTGAAACGTATTCTCCAGGGTCTGCTGGAGGGATAGGCAAAAAAATAATTTCTTTTCTTTTGATCCCTCTTTGTCCACAGTAGCTAGCACTCACAGAAGTTGTTCTAAGGAGCAGTCTTTACATGGTCTTCAAGGATAAAAAGCTTCTAAAGTTACAGTTTAATAGGAATTTAATTGGCATAATGATCATAGTTTACAGTAGATAGTTTTGTGATTATTTGTTTTGTTGCTTCATATTCCAATCTTTCAGCCCACCTGACTGAAAGATCAGTTGGATGACACAGTTTTCCACAATGTCCTGCTACTTTCTTCAGCCAAAACACAGGAGAAACACCAAAAAAAATCTGCTCAGGATAGTCCGGAGGGCACAGTGGTTGAACTCTCCTGTGACAAAGATGATAGTATCCAGCAGGACTCTTTCTCTCTCTAGAGCTGTATGAATTAGCATAATATGAGTATAACCAACATAATACCATTGTTAATTAGTTTTAAAAACAATTATACACACATACAGGTGTGTAATCATAATTTACCTGCATATGTTACATTTGTATGTACCAACGCATGTAGACCCCGCCACACAGAGTATACATTACTCATATATTGTCACAGCAGGGTAGCTAATTTTTCATATGCTTGGTTAAGTGTGCTCAGGATTTTTTCCATTCTTTTCCACCTAAGAGCTCATTTATACATCAGCTGGAGAAACACAGGGAACTGTGATATTCTTTTCAGTGTGGCGTTAGTAACTTCTTTCATGAAAAACTTGCTGGTAGTTTTCTGTTACATTTTGTCATGTTTTGATCATAATCCTCAGCAGTGTTCTGCTCTGGAGCATCCTTCTAATATAAGTAGTGGGCCAGAAAATGTTGCTACATTTAAGATAATGATTTATCAGTTCATGAACAGAATTAATGGGTGTGTCTGTGAGCATGAGAAACCAAACCCCGGTATACTTAAAGAGGATTTACTCTTACATTGCTGATCTCATTAGGCATCTTTACCATTGCCTTTAGTAGAAAAAGGCTCAAAGTAAATGCATCAGCAATTTATCCAATACAGGTAATACAGAGGAAGTTTGGGGCTGCTAGGTAGGTGATCACAGGATGCAGAGAAAGTAGCTTTCTGGTTAGAGAGTAGCAGATGTACATTGAAAATGAAACATGGGATCCTTTATCTTCCTAACTACAACTGTGGGCTGTAGACAGTTGTATGTGGTGAGTACTCTATCAACATAAATTCACAAGAATTTCCATGTGAGACTCCTTCTCCCAGAGTAAATCTTCCAGTATTCCCATTCAAGAAGCGTCAAGGGTAGAAGTTCTAAGAAATTAATGTATAGAGAAGAATACACTTTCAGAAACGTGAAATGAATACTCTTTGCAGATATTTATCATGTAGTTGCACAGCAGTAACATGTTAGCAGTGGCTAACTAAAAAGTGAAAGTTAGACATACTCTCCTCTGGGCTGAAATCACTACAGTATATACTTCCTTTTCTCAGCAGATGATGAAATGTATGGGTTTCTCAGTTTCTTAAAAAATTAGGGGCATCTAAAATATTATTAAAGCATCTTATGTGATTGAAAGGTTAACCAATTACACAAGTAAAAGAAAGAGTACTCTGGACTGGGAGAGACTTATAATTACAAGTCTACTTCACATAGCATTGTAGCACAGGGTCTTTGAAAGAGGTTGCCTTCAGAAGAAAGCCAGTGAAGCATGACTGTCTAGGGCATGCAGGTCCCAGAGGCTTTGAGCTATTTATTTAGGATTTGGGGGGGGGGGGAACCCAAACCACAACACATGATGGTCATAATAATATTTATGTATTTTGAATTGGATTTTTGTATCTATATCACAGAGTTGTTCCTTGCATGAAAGTGCTAACCCAGCATAATTTTATAATGCTTCATTTGCTAATGGAGCAACGTAAAACAACTTAAATATAGACACACAATTGACAGGGAATGCTATTACAGTTAATTTACCAAATGTTAAGCTTATGAATGCAGTCTTATATAGAAAATTCGTAGTTTACCTCCCCCGATCTCAATTAACACATCACAAGTATTTGATGATTTGGGGATGTTTTAAGAGTCAGTATTTCCCTCTTTTCTCCAAAGTAAGCTCAGTGCAAGAAGATACCTGGGTTCTTGTCTGGTTCTGGCCCTGAGCTCTGTTTTGAAGGCTCAGGCAGGCCAGAAAAAGTGCCTATGTGTTTTGCCATGTAACTAACATAAATCGCTGCTGCACACCTCGGTATACTGGGCAGTGAAATGAGGATCATGTACTTTGCTTTGTTGGAACCACTTGTTGAGTAGGTTACATGCTACCGTGAATTCTTCCTTCATAATGTTTCTAACTTAACTGATAATTACTAAAGAGATTTATTACTGAAGGCTTTGGCCTTTTCATGGGGAGCTGGGAGCAATAGTGTAACAAGTCTATGCAGATTTAAAAAAAAAGCTACAAGCACTTCAAAAGTGCTTGTACTTTTGAACAAGACTCAAAAGGAGTATTGTTTCTGGTGTGTGGTAATTTTCTTTGTTTAAAAGAAAAAAAAAAAATACAATGCCTTGAGAATAAGGAAACATTCCCTTATTTCTGAAAATAATCTTGTATGCATCTTCATACAATATTTTGCTCATGTTGTTTTTGTTGTTGATTTCTTAATTTTTTTTTTTTAATGGATTCTACATAGAAAACACAACAAACACCCTTGGTCAGTTCCTATAGTTTTTCTCGAGGCTTAAATATTTTCTAAATCCTATTGGAAAAAAAAATGTTTGACATAAGTTCTTTATCATGAAGGATTTTCAATGATTTATTTTGGTTAAACAAATCCTCCAGATGGTGGTGTACCTGTAAATATTTACATTAGTAATTGTATTAATTTAGACTTTGTTTAGTGAAGGTGATAATTTTTAGTGTATCTTTAATAGAAAGAAAGAGGAGGATTTGCAAAGGCAGAGTGGAAATACTATTTCTACATCTTGCTGGTCATAATTTTGATGCAAGTGTATGTCTGGTATTTTGTATTCTTCCATTTGAAAAGAAAGCATCTGACCTAAGCAGTCCTCCTTAAATGCATATGCATAGCTATATATGGGTAGGAGAACATTGGGTAATGTTATAGGTGGGTAACTACTCAAACTTACAGTGAATATCCTTTTAATCCTTGGCCTCCCCAATCCCTTTATTTGTGTTATGTATGTCAGCTTCATCTTAATTGTTTTAAAGGCATCCAGCCATTTCCTCTGTCTTCAAACCCACTCTTTGGGAATGAAGAATCTGCACAAAAGCCTGCAAATGTAACTCCCCATTAAAAATCAAACACCCATGAATATTATATGAGTGAGAATTGACCATTCCCAGTAGTCAGAAAATATAATAAAACCAGCTGAGGTCTCGGGCAGAGGATTTTCATCACTTATTAATACACCAACTTAAAATAGACAGAAAGTGTAACAGTGGAGTGACTTATATTACAGTATAACGCCCTATGCTCTGCATTTTATAATGCCGTATATTTAAAAAAAATCTATAATCAATTAACAAAGGTCATTTATTCCTATTAAAATTCTGATTTTGAACAGTATGCAGTCCCATGCACATTAATTTCCACTGACACTTGTCTCTCCCTCTGCCTCTCCCCCTACGCCTCCGTGCATCTGTGTTAAGGGAGCCAAAGTTTATTAGTCACAATAGGAGATGATCTTAAATACCTCTTGCTTTGAATTTAAATGGGGCCAGTGTAGCTACTTTGAAATTAAAATTAAATTCAAAATTAGTACCCTTGATTATGAAAGAGAGTGTGAGAGAGCAGTCAAGTGTGATTTTTCTGAACAAATTAACCTTCCTTGATACTGCTATATACAATATTTGGTAGCTACTCACACTGGACTAGGTTGTGACAGGTCTTTTATACACATGGACATATGTGAAAAGGACCCATTTCCTATCAGCCCTCAACACAGGCTGCCTGGAAGTCACAGGGCTTAACCTCAGGAGAAGACACTAGCAGATTCTCCATGGATGTTTGGGAAAGGGGTTTTACATATGCTCTTTGGATGTACGAGGCACGAAGAAGAGAGAGCTACGAGTCTGATTGTAAGAGGGTCCTTCTTACTGGTTCAAAAACTCTGGTGCCACATGACAGAAAAGTGCAGATTAGGTATAAATTCATGCTGGTAATTCAGATTTATCCAAACATTTTTGATAGGTGAACATGACAGCAGCAGGCATTATGCCATATTGTTAGTCTTCCCACAGTTGGCATGAAAGCCCATGGCCAGAGCAGACTTCATGTTGTGTGCTGTAGTGTAGTTAGCAGCAATCTGCCTGTGTGTGTCTGTGCCAATCTGGAGCAAATGCGTACTGTGAGCAGGAACATGGAGCTGCTATTAGTAATAACAGAATTGTAGTTTCAGTGGCAGTATTGAAAGAGTTAGAGAATTACTGAGGTATTTGGGGAGATATTATTGCAGCTGCCATTAGTTTAACATAATTGAATGTCATCTTGTTATGGCATTGTCTTGAAGAGGAAGGTGTATGCTTACTGAAATGAGAAACCAAAGTTAGAATTTAACAGCAGTTTGTATTTGCTGCTTCTGAAGGAAAACCAAAAATGTAAGAGTTACCTCCAAGTTAAGTGCCTGGATATCACTTCTATCATTATTTCTATTTCACCGACAAACTCTGAGTAAGATTTTAATATCTATTCTTCTTTTAATAACTCCTGAATTCATAAATGCTTCTGTGCATGGAGTTTGCCCAGGCTTATTTCTTGAATAAGCAAATTCAAGGTGAAAAACAGCCAAGTTTGGATATTTTGGTTCTTAACTGAAATATGTTAACACATTCTTGAAAGACTGTTTTAAACTTTCTTGGAAGAGGTGTGCTGTGCCTTAGTGCATAACCCTATATTTTATCTGAACTTATGAAGTTAGAAGGAAGTTTTGGTAAGAAACAATTCTCTTCCAAAGCTTTATTAATTCTCCTAAGTACAATATAATAAAATTAGAGAAGTGTTTCATTTAAACTTTAAACCTTTCTAAAAGGTTTTAATTAGCAATTTAATGATCAATGCGAAGGAAAATGGGGCTGTGTTTGCTCATTAAATGAAATTAAATTAAATAACACATTTTGTTTTTTCAGGGTGTGCTCTTGTTGTGGCAAGCGTGAATGTATTTCTAAGAGAGTTGATTAGCCTTTTGGCCTCTCTGCTTAATATTTTTGTCATTCTTTTGTGGAAGTTCCTGTGTGCCTCCCATCAGGATTATTGGAATTTGGAACCTTATCTGTAATTGTCTACCAATAGGGGTGACATGATGTCTCTCCGCTGCATTAACTTTATCGTTCCCTGTAAAACATTAACACAGCAAAAATCTGAGCTTGTAAATGAGAGCCATGTCTTCATCTTGATCACAGAAATGAAATCTGTAATTCAAATGAGAAAAGTTAATGAACTTAATGCACAGGCTAGAAAAAAATGTTGTAATGTGCCAATTTGGTCTGCCTATGGATGCTTCCAAACATTCCCATTAAGGTATCGATTGTGTCCATTTAGCAAAGTGAGGGGGACAGTGAACTCCCTAATGGTTTACACATTACACCAGTAGTGTCTAGACCCCCAAACAAAGGAAACCTATCATGATAAGCCTTAAATTTCCTTAAAAAAATGAATTTAAGAATGTAGCTATTAATGCTAATATGCTTCTTTAGAAGGCCAAAAGCTGTCGCAGACAGAATAAACAGCCTTTTGTGTTTATCGATATCACTGCAGAATTTAACGTTCCCAAGTTCAAATAATGGTGGAGGGTCTTAGCATTACAAATAATAATGAAGGTCTCCCATCACATAAATGATTGCCGTAGTTTTATAGTAACATTTTGTCTGGAGACACAATGTTGTGATCATGATGATAGTTTGGAAATTCAAATTCTGCTCCTTGTACTTTCAGAAAATTTTATTTCTGCACTGGTTACCAACAGTTGTCATTTTATCTGCTGTCAGTAGTTGTTGGTGATGGTGCAGAAAGGATGTTCGGGCATCCTTATGTGCACAAGGCTTTGTTAGTGGGGTCTGTAGCTGATGGTATATATCAACTTCAAAGTTATCTTAGGGGGAAAAAAAAAACCCCGAAACCAACAAACCAAAGAGAAAAAAGGAGGGGCAGAGAAGGAGAAGGAAAGACCTCTTCCTAGTGGCTGCCTGGGAAGAGAAGTAAAGTGTGTCCTTGGACAGGTGTCATCTGCGATGCACCAGGTGGTTTCCCCAAGCACTTCTCTCACAGTAAGTATATCGGCACCTGCTCAAACTCCCGAGTGGGTGTTCCTGCTTGTGATACTGGTAGCAATGGTGAGAGCATGTGTGATCAGGTGCAGGTGTTGCACGTTGGTTGGTGGCTAAGCTTTGTGTGCGCAAACATGATAGGAACCTGCCCACTGGATTTGTGACTCATCTCTGCTATGCTATCTGTGGTGTGCTAAAACTCTAAGCTAAAAGACATGAGGGGAATGGTGAAGACACCTTCGCCTGGACTTGCAGGCTAAAAGTCAAGAGGTGGAGAGTGATTCAGGCATCTGTGCCAGTCACAAGAAACCACCGTGACAGTGGTCAGAATCTGCCAGCACAAGGCTGCGAGAAGAGCACTTGGGATGGTAGGAGAAGCACTGCCACAGTATCCTCGGAGTGTGTGCTGATGAAAAGTTGCAAGGTTACAAGTGAGAGTCAAACCACAAAAGTAGAAATGGAGGGCCTCGGCTTTACAAATGTTAAGGCAGTGGGCAGCATAGTCACGCCTCCTGTGATCTGTGTAGGAGATTTGGTACTGTAATAGCCCCAACTGATTTCTAGATGACTTGTGTATAGAAGAGATGTTTATAAATGAGACAGTAACAGCTGCTGACTTAGTGCCTCATGTCAAGTAATGAAGTGAAGTACTAATCTACAACTGCAGTTGCAGATTTGCAGGTTTTTTGCAAGTTGTGAGGTGAGCCTCCTGACCGCTATTTTCTTCCTCCCCTGTTGAGGAATTTTGTCTCAGAAGACTCATGTCCCATGAGTTGTGAATAACCGGTTTTCTTATCTTGAAAGATTGGATGTGCCAGCTTGCAATCATTTTACTGTTTTACCAGGCTAATTGTCTACACTTTTAGGTTACTAGGTGATGTATAAATGGTTGTGGACTTCATGTTTAACAAACTGTTCTGATTGCCAGACAGCATTTTCAGTATGTAAACACGTTGTAGTTCATGTTAAATAAGGCCAGTTTTAACACAATATGCTTAAATTTCCTCTAAAGCATGACTATATATAAATGCAAGTCTACAAGGGATAAGTAGTAAAAAAAATGTAGTGATTTTACATACTGTGACTTAATTTCACTGTTAAAGAAAATAACATTTAATCAAGAAACTAAATCTGCTAAACTTCCTGTGAACTGAAAAGAATATGCCAAATTGATGGGAGTAAGATATTAAGATATTTTATGTGAAAACAGAGGACTTTACAAAGTGTTTGAAAGGTAGCCTGTGCTAAATGTAGACCTTGAGCAGCGGCATGCTTGGCTGTAGAGCAAGTCAGCATACTATTGATTGGAGTACGGTGGGATAAATGTGTGGCTTCTGCCCTTAATGGAAGCTGATTGTTCAGGGACGTGCCGGCAAGGCTGGTCGATTCTTTAGCTGTTGTTTACTGGGGAGGACGATATCAATTTTCCGGAGGGATGATTGGTGGGATGTCAAGGCTGTCACCCTTTTCTTCTCATCACTGACAGACAGCTGAGTGACAATTACAGTGATGGGACATTGTCTGCATTGGCATATACACCAGAGGATAACTGGCAAACAAAAAAAGGCAGCAGCGCTTTAAAAAAGATATAATCAGCAGTTGTCAGGCCTAGTTACATATATGATGTCTGAATAACAAGGCCAAAGTGTCCTGCCTTAGACACTGACACATACTGTAGTGAGTATTCCTCAGCCCACATAGAAATTAGCCCTGGGAAATTTATTGACTGTTGCTAGAAGTCACTGGCAACCTAATTGGGAATTAAGCTTCAAGGGACTGTATTTTCATGTGGTTCTCCCTGAAAAAAGAGAGCTTTTCTGCAGAACTTCAAAACAGTGGAGCTACATACCAAATTTATAAGCTAAAAAGTCTGAAGTGTATGCCTAGCTCCTTCTAGGAGTCCTGTGTTGGAATTTCTTCTGAATACTACCCCAACAGTTAATCAGACAGCAAACTGTGAGTGTGTACTTTGTGTTTGTGTAAGGTATTTAACTTGCCAGTCCAGGACATGTAGACTAAGCTAAACTTTAGATCCTGAAAGCCTTATTTTACACTACATAGATGTATACTAGGTGTATGTATGTACTTCTTGTGAATTAATATCTTGTAATAGCTACAAGTCATTATGCAAAAGACTTTGTCCTGCTCCTGTGAAATCACAGGTAAAACTTCTTTGATTTCAGTGGTGCATACTGAGGACCAATGAATCTAGTTGTGCGTTACATTAACAGTTGTCACTTCCTCTTGCTTCTGGAAGCTGAGATGAGAATGAGGCTACAGGAAAAAAAGAAACCCAAGGCATGACTTAGACATAGATGTAAGTGTTAGATTTACGGTGCAAAGCATATCTGGCTTATCTCCAATCAACTGTATTCTCCTCTTCACTGCTTTCCTTGCCACTCCTCCCAGAAGCTTTAGATTGAGTGGACCTTTTCAAAGGGTGTTTTAGATGTACTCTCTTCAAACCTCAATTATTGTTTTGACAGTACACTTACATTTATTTTAAACTTTTACCTGACATATGCATCCTGCTGAGACTTTTCTCTGGTCTGTTTCTCAAGATCTCCTGCAGCAAGCACAGGAGCGGGCAGAGCACTCAACTCCCTGCATACCACTTACTCTGAAGCAAGGAGAGATAATGGAGGCAGCAGTTTTAGGAACGATCATGTTCTTTTACCACAGGCCTATATCTCTGGTCCTGCTCATAATGGATTAGGAAAAAAATGTAGTAGTTGTCAGTAGTTAAACAAAATTGTGCCTCTCCAAAGACAAATGTATGAATACACTAACGGAATGTGGAAGTTGCCTCTCAGACCAACATATTACAAGTGGAAAAATGGTACAGAGAGTCTTTGCAATGAGGAATTGATAGTCTGAATACTTTTCAGACTAAGTGGTATAGTTGCATGAAACCCATTGCAGTAGTGTTTGGATAGCTTCCACACCTACTGAAATTCTAAGTGCTGGTTATTGTCTGTACCTTGTACAATATACATTTACACAGTCGTAGGTAGTATATGGTATGAAGGCCACACATATGTTAATTTTTGTCAGTTTAGGTCCTTTTTCTCCTTTTTTCACTTTTTAATCTCTTTTCATGTGGTAACTAACTTGCTTTAATATATTAGTTCCTTTCTCTTTTCCATTCTTCCACATCTGCCACTTTCATTTTTTTCCTATGCATTTTATACACATGCACATTCTTTCTACTTTTCACTGTATAGTGAAAATTAGAGATTTTATATGTGCTTCTGATTCCCTTATGCAATTAGATCTTTCAAACAACAGAGTCCAAACTTTAGCAAAATGATTTTGCTCATCCTTTCAGGCATGTTTCATCCCTTGAATTCTAGGCCCCTGATGGCAGCAGGTCAAGTAGGAGTTAGGAGACACTGCTATGAAGCACGACTCTTTCTGTTGTATGTTCTGGATCTCAGTGGAGTAATTCCTAACAGAGGAGTTTGTTTCTGCTGCTGACAGCTCATGATGGAGACTGTTGAACCACTGGGACTGTTACAGTAAGATTTTAAAGCTGCCCTCCACTGATAGCACACAGGTATAGTGGCAACATTGTGAGGGTAAATAGTCAATCCAGCATAGCTTCTCTCATGCATATTAAGAGAGATGTAGTTTTTGCCTTTCTGATACAATGAGTCTATATTAAACTTAAAATAATTTGCTTGCTACCTGAATTTTTCTTGCCTACTGACGATACTTTAGCATTATCTAATGACACTGCTGTTTGTGGAAGTTCAAGTTTCTTTTGTTTTCTTGATTCTTGAGTATCTAGTGTTCCTCCCCACCAAGATAAGGTTGTATTGGTGAGCTTAGAGGAATCTTCACAAGTAGAGGTCATGATCTGAGACCTGTTAGTTTCCAGGTACAAGGAAAATTTCATAACAAATTGCACTTTGGGAAGAATTGCCTGCTGCAGTAGAGATATAATAATATGACATATGAAGTTGGCTGTCTCCCAGCTGAATGGCATTAGAGAATTACATCAGACACTTATCTTCTCTTTTTCTGTTCTTTCTGAAATTGTATTTTCCTTGAGTGCTTTTTTTTGGCTATGCTATAGCATTTTTCAGGTTGGTGATATGAAAGACTATGTATGATATATCGATATAGGGATTTTTTTATACTTTTATTTTAAAGAAATCGTTCTTCAGCCTGCAGAAAAATACCAATGCATGTGATCAATATGGAAGGTTATTTTTGATGGGTCTCATGAAAACACGAAATAAACGTGATTATTAATTTCTTTTTCTAAGCCACCAGCTAATTGATTTTGCACTGTACTCATTAAAAATAGATACTTCACCTTTCAGAGGACTGTCTGGGAAACCTAAGGCAGGGCACAACTCCTCTGGGACACCATCAACTGACCATTCCATCAGGCAGGGACACAGTGGTCATGGTGCTTGTCAGAGCTGAAGTATATTTACCTCATCTCCCTGCAGATAAACATTTGCAAGGCAAATAATAAATTAGCCATTAATCAGAAGAGTGGCTGTGTTTGATGAACTCTGAATAGAGTGGAGATGTCAGGTAACGAGACAGAGTAAACTGACATTGTAGACTGAGCCATGTGGAAATGGCTGCTAGCAGTTCTGAAAGCTTTTTTGCTGCGTTTTCAAGAGACTTTCAAGGTTAAAGTAAAAAAAGACTGAAGATATGAGGCAACCAGCGGTTACTAGTTTTCAAAATTATAATATTATGCAGTCTTTCTCCTCAATTAGGTCTGCGGCACTATTCCAGTGCATGGCTATATGCGATACAGAAAAAAGATGATTTTACAGAAACAGTACAGAATGCCCTATTATTACCAAATTATTCACGGCATACATTTGTTCAGACTTAATGGTCTCAATACATCTTCAGGTGAAAGTTCAGATTTCTGTTTGACAGTGTTTCTTAAATATTAATTTCTATTCATTAAGTAGACTTTTTTACAGCATTTACAGTGTAAATAAGTGTTTTTCTCAAAACATATTGGGAAAACAGTGGGGAAATTCTACTCTGTTATTATCCAGGCAATTTTAATAAAGATTGGGCGTGCTTTAATGGCCATACTTGTAAACAGAACTGAAAATAATGGCAGACTTTGGTAATTGCCATTTATGGGTGCTTAATTTGAGTATCATTCTAGAATTGCTAAATAGTCTAGGGAGACTTCAGATGGACAAACTACTGAAAATTGGGCAATTGATGTCTCAAAAGGATTAGTCCGAATAAGGTTTTCTTCATATGGTGTAAGTGGAGCTTATAAATAATTTGAAAAGTAAAATATGTAGGGATTCTGTAAGGTTTCAGAAACTGAAATAAGGCTTGTAGTATTTTTCTTCTTAACTGACAGGTAAATTGCTATCCTTACAAATTGTACATCAATTGTTTAGTCACACAGTATGATCTCTACATTGGACATGCTTTTAGCCTTCAGGTGTCACAAAACAATCTGAAACACAGATCTACACCTTTTTTTTCTTGAATGTATTTTTTCTAAAATACAAAAAAACAGTTGCAAGTTTTTAAGGTAATCAGAATGTTCAAGACCTTTCATTTTCATCTCCAATCATTCAACGCAGTATAGCTCCTAGAAATGAATTTCTAGGCTCTCAGAGGAACATCTTTGGTTTCTAAGATCAACTGTGTTACTGTTCATCTCAATGCTTGCCTTGGCTCTTGAAATCCTTTAAATCATTAATTTTGAATTAACACTTGTTCAGTTCATTAGCAGGACTTCAGGCAAACACTTTTTTCTTTAAGGTAAGCTATTTTATGTGACTAGTTGCTTTCTCACAAAAGTAATAGATTTGAAAGTAAGAGTTTATTGATTACTTGTTTGTTGCTTGGTCATTGCACATGCAGATTACCTGATGAGACTTTGGTTAAGAAGTATACCTTGTTGCCATTATTCCTGTTTGAGACAGGATTTTTTTTTTTCTTGGCAGTCATGTAGCTGACTTCAGAAAGATCTGCATGATTTTCTTTATTTGGTTTGGAAAGTAACAAGATACTGTTCTACAAGATTGGGTTTTTTTGTTGTTTTGTTGTTCATTTTTTTAAGTATCCTCCTCAATTGTGTTAACAGCCCAAGATCACCTCTGTCTCTAAAAGGCTTATATTACAACCTGTCCTATGTATTAGGAAGCATCATTTTACTACTGCTGGAAATTCTGCTGCAGGTGAATGTCTCAGTGGGAGAAAGGTTTTCTTCCTACAATTCCAATTCTCTTGAAAATAGAGACTTTATCAGAAAGAAATCTCTGAGCAAGAAAGGTTGCTAACCTGTGCATATATAGTAAAAGTCAATTTGAGAGTTTTAGCTATCAGAAAAACGAGGGAACAAAAATTCAATAAAAATGTTTTTCCGTCCACATCGTCTGGGATAGCTACTGAAAGGAATTTTTTTTTTTTTTAAGTTAACTGTTGTTTAATAATATACTTGCCTTGAGTTCTCTTGTCATTTTTTGTAGGTCACAGAAGATCTTTCTCTTTTTTAATCTGACTGTATATAGAAAAGAAAACCCACAGAGAGAGAAAGTGAAAGGAATTATTCTCAAATGTAGACGTTTTCTCTTATCTCTTGTGATCACAGAAAATCTCAACAGTCATTTATAACATAATAACTTACTATTCACTTTTAGTCAGGAGTATGATTCCAAAATTAATAGTGACCCTTTGGATTTCAATTTCTGTGGGTTAGCCAGGTTCTTAACCAAGCCTCAGAATGTGAAGCTAGCCTTTAATACCTGTTTTCAAGTACAGGATACTAGTGAGTAAAAAAATGAGTACATGTAATAATGGAAGCATGGCTTTGGAGTGAAATGGTGCTTCCAATATTTTTCATAACTCTGTTTTCATATAAAGTATATTTTTTTCACAGTGTGTTGTAGCTAATAAATCTGTAATTTGGGCAGAAACAGCTGAGGCCCCAGAATATGTGTAAGAAGGTCCTCATCAGATAACTGTCAAAAAACTGACCTTGAAAAGATAAGTCCTGTAGACGACTGGCCAGAAGACTCATGACTGGGGTGTTTCAGGCTGTCTGGCATTTTGTCGTTGGGAAGGATTTGAGTTCTGCCATATCCAGACAGGGAGATTAAACGCTATCTATTATAACACCATGTTATTATATATTGATATTGAAACAAGTGATGTTGATTGCATAAGGGTTTCTCAGAGGGTTCCCAGGGTTGAACGTCCCTGAGTAGACAAAGACAGGGTGGCGCAGGACCTAAGGCATAGGCTTTGCGTTGCCCCTTGGCTGGCTTTAGGCACCTGCAGAATGCTTTTGCTTTCTTGCAGCTAGTTGCCTTGGTCCTTACCCTGTCTGTATGCTGTAAAAAGAGAACAGCATGCTGGACTGTACAGTATGAATCAGCTACCTAGAAGGCAGATTTTAAGAGGCATGGCCTTCAAAATGTTTAAGGTCTTGATTGCTTCTAACTCCTTAAGAATCTGTATCTCTTTGTAAACAGCAATTTAAGAATATATGTCACTTAAACTTGTTAACAGTTTTGACTTTGGATTTCTACCTCAAACATGGGAATGGCTTTGATGACAATAGCGGGAAGTTAAGTTCCAGCAACTCTTGTTCTCATTAGTATCTCCAGTTTGTAAGAATATCATAACATTTGCATTATTTAAATTATTTTCAGAGACTGCAGTTATCTTACAAACGTCTCAATTTTTAGCTGATTATTCTAATGTAGTTTGTAGTTTGGTTATTTTAAATGGATGTTGCTTTTCTTCTGAACTCTTCAACTTATTTAGCCCTTATATATTTTAGGCTTTTGTGGAAGACTGTTTACTGTTTGTTATGCAGTATTTTAAATAAAGGAGCTTCATAAATAGTAGATCTTGTAATTATTTTACTTGAGGGTTTTTGTGAAAAATAATCTGGTGCTTAAGAAAAAAAAAGTAACTGTGATTCTCTTATTTTGGTCCAGTTTATTTTTTATGCTTTATGTTTTGGTAGTAGCAGCCCTCAGGAGACTAATTTTAAAAAGGACTTGTCTTGCATGTGCAGTTTTAAAAGTATTTGGAGATAACCTCTTCCTGTGGCTTTTTTTTTGTTGTTTATTTAATCAATTACTTGGTAATGGTTTAGACACTAAATGGAATGGAAGTTTCATGCTTTTTCTAGTTGAATTTTGAAATCCTTCTTAAATTAACGGCAGCAGCCTTGTGCTTAGCTTTCTACAAACCCATATAGTCAACAGAACAGTGAAGTGTATTCATATGTAGATAACATGCCATGTATTTGTGACTGACTTGGTTAGGTTTCTGAAAAAGGCCTTTAGCTTTTCTATTGTTCAGTTGATTAGCAAAGTTTAATAGAGGTTTATGTCAGAGAAGTCTGGCTGACTGCTCTTAGTCTTGTCCTTTATAGAAAGATCTTTTAATGCTTTGCAGATCAGAAATTTGTCACTAAATGGAAAAGCAAGATTTTTAATATTATAATAGCATGACAAAAATAGTATGTACATTATGCAGCAAAAATAGGTTTAGCCTTAGTTTGTGTATTTGCAATAAAAGTCTATTGGAGGAAATGTTTTGCTTAGCTACTCAAGGATACATGAGTCTTTCTTGCTCTCAAGATACTTTGCACTGATATTAGTGTCTCAGGATCACTAGCTTATATATATCAGGTAACAAGGGAGTCTGAATTTCAGTTCCTTAATTTATTTCAGACTTTTTTGGTAATTCTCATGCTTTGACTTTGTGACTCTTGTATTCTGATTCCATAATGGTAAAACAGAGATTATAATTTTTCCTATCTAATGAGTAGAGGAAAGGGGCTATATTAGTCTGCATGGTGCTCTGAAATAAGGTGAGAAAGAAAAAAGCGTCTCTTTCTTTTCATCTTCTGTCAGCAGTTTTGCTGGTAAATAGGAGAGAATTATGATAATTAAGAATATCCTTTTATTACGTCTTGGTTATCCAAGTAGCAGGGGAACTGGGCTGATGCTAATCTCATGTGATGTTACTGTTACTACCTTCTTTCCCATAGAGATCTCAGTGTGAGACTGACTGAGCATGTCATAAAGTCTGTTCAACCTAGCTGTGGATGTATTGCAGTTCTGGGAGCTTGGGCTTGGGCTCTGTACTTGCTCTGGCCACCTGTGATTTACCTTTGCTCTTTTCTTAGCTCCGATCCTTTGTTTGTAAATAAATGTCCTGGTGAGTTGAACATCTACCGAGTTGGTTATCTTCCTTTTGTCTCATTCATGTTGCAAGTATAGTGGCACAGAATGCATCTTAGGGGGATATTACATTACCTAAAAAGCTAACCTGACAGCACACAAACATGGGAGAAAGGCACAAGTTGAGGCTACTGTGCTTTCTGAATTAATAAATCAAGGTATTCGTTCTTCTGCCTTTCCTTGTTTCTGGTCAGCTTTAGGAGAAGAGAGGCCACCACATCTTTGGGAAGAATTTGTTGAAATGATAATTCAGCAAATGAACTTCACTTCCCAGGTTCACAGATTTTATTAGGAAATCTCCACAGCCGATACCGCTTTCTTAGTTCGTTAAAATACTGATTCATAATATTTAGGCAGTCATTTCTATTTTGCCTTTTCAGTGGCTAATCTGTAAGTTTTAGTAATGTTTAAAAAGGCAGACAAAGATAGTATGGAACTTTCCACATTAATTCAGATGGCTTTTTAAAATCTATTTTTGTTTTGTTTCGTGTTTTTACTGATTAACCAGTAACATGGTATAATTACACATATTGCTAACAATGGCTCTGTAGGACAAACTCAGTAGCATTTGAAAGTTTCTCTGATGATTCACCACAATTTCACTTTCCCAGCAGTGAGTTTTCATAAGCCCCAGTAAGATTAGTGGAAAACATATGTATCGATTGGAAGTCATCATACTTTTTCTTCTCTTGTTTTATCCCTGCAGTGTCTGCTTTTTCACTCGTGTGCTCTAATACGAGCACTTTCTCTTGTACCTGTTACCACTACATGTAGAAAAAAGTCAGTAAAGCTTGTTAGTTGCTGAATTACATTTTCATTCTGAAAGTCATCTGATTACACATTTCAGTTAAAGCTGTCCAGCTACCTTTAACACTTACGAAATTTTTAGCCTTTTAACCACCTTTGGCTTGCCTACAGGAAAGTTCTTATCTTCATCACGAGTTTTTGGTCTTTCTCCTTTACATTAAGGACTCTTGAATCATCCAAAGACTGTGATGTGTTGAGGGAAAAAAGGAGAAACTAGAACGAAGACCTTCCCCCTGTTCTAGGTGAGGGTCTGACCTAGCTGTGGGCAGGGAGGTAAGTCCTTACATCCCCACTGCAGCTTAGCTGCAGGTTTGAAATGTCTCCTCAGGGGCACTGCAAACAGAGTCCTGTCTCTCATGTGAAAACTCCAAACACTGAGCTCTCTCGGCTTAAGCTGAGTTGAGTTACTCATCTCACTTTTGTAAATACATTTGTTTCTCTTGCTGGTTGTGTTTTGAAAGGAATTTGCAACTCCTGTTTATTTGTTGAAAGACGAGACTGAAGTGCTCGTCTTCATGAGGGAGTTCTGTGCGGTATCTTCTGAGTGGAGGGAAATGTATCCCAGTAGTGGTAAAAGAAAAGAAAAGGGGGGGGGGGGGAAAAGTGATGTGGAGAGTGGATGAAAGGTTGTTTTAAATAGCTCTGTGCTTATAGAGGCTTTCTCCCATCCACTCTGAATCCTGTTTTTCTTCACTTAGTCTGAGGGCAGACTTTCCCCTAAAACAGGGTGATAGCTTCTACCTGGAGGGGGGGGATCAGTTTTTCAAACCCTAGTCAAAGAAATGCTCAGCACTGTGATACATTTTTCTACCTTTTAATCTCAGCCTTATTTGAAATCAGATTTAGGCTATGCAATTTGAGACATGCTTCCTTGGCTGGGAGGCAGCTAGAAATATGGCATTTTATATAAGGCAATTCTGCCTGCTGGCTTTACTCATCCCATGGAGCAGTTATAAAGTAGACCAAAATGTATACCTCACTAGTTTGCCCTATTTCAACTTCTGTAAACTGGATCGGTATCTCCTTGGCTTATAATTTGTATGAACTGTCCATATGTGGGAAGTTTCCAGAGGTTCTGAAACTGTTATTTTCCCTTGCTGTTACTGAAGTGGTGGTTTTGAATTACTGTGTATTTTACACAAAAATAGAGATTGCCCAAAGAGTAGTAGAAGGGAATTTTTAGAAGGAGCAGGCCTTGACAGCTGCAGAACCGCAGTATGTGTGGGTCAATTTGTGCTGAAAGTTGCAGCTGAGGTGGACTGGGCTACGGAGATAGAGTTGCTCTAACTGCAGTCCATTTGTAATTAGATAAGGAATACTGACAGGAACAGTGAGTTAGTGGCTCCCCTCCAAGGAGAGCTATTGACTGAACATTAGGTTTTGCATGAGATGGTGATACAGTCGATAAAAGCATCAGGCCTTGTTTGGAGTAACACTGCCGATTACTCTCTAATTTGCCGCCTGGATGTGAGCCACAGACATTTCAGCCTTGTGTTTAGTGTTGATGAGATCTAGAGTGAACATTTAATCTTATGTTTACTAGCAAACCACTTGTAACGAGGATGCAGCACCATAAAAGGGTAACTGTCTGATGGCTTTCCAGTGGTAAAGCTTTGTTTTAGCTGTAACCCAGTTCAAAACTACAACTTGATAAGGATTGTTAATTTTGTAAGCTGTAGCTCAAGGCAATCTGTTAAACCTTTGATGGGTGGTTTTACTCTATTTTTTTAAAGGTACATAAGATGTTTACCTTGTGACTAAAACACAGTATTCATTTTCCAAATTACAGCAGTCTCAGTTCTTCAAAGTGCTCTAGATGGAAAGGGACACCTGTTCACTTGTATAGTCTCACTGCTGGGGCTCCACATGGCTACGGTTGTCCGCCGATGGCAAGCAGTTTGCAGGACCAGAGCTCTTCTGCCAGCCTCCTCTTTGCTTTGACAGATTTCTTATCAATAGTGCTTTACCAATGCTGTTAGCTTTTCAGATTCATTCATGCAGTGATCTAATTTGAAGAAATACTTTCTTTTTCTTTTTGGTCGAGAAAGTTATTGAGCATGTACGTGGTGATATGTGATTTGCCTTATATCAGGACTATAGGCTAACAGCTTTTAGCTGAAATACAGTTTCAAGTGTAAGTCAGCAAATGTGAAAGAAAAAAAATACAGGAGAGGAGTGAGAAGTGTAACTCTGAAGTGATTTTTAAAAAAATCTTTCAGGAATGCGTTTGTGTGACTTCACTGTGGTTCTATTTCCAGGAAATAGGTTAGTTCAAGTGCCTAAAAGAGAAATCTCATCCTATTCTATGGCCAGTGGAACTAAATACATAGAAGAGATTTGGTACAAAAATAGGTTAACTTAGCAGATAGGGAATATAAGGTTTTTAACTTATTGGCTTTTCATGCATTCACACCAATTTTTTTTTTTGCTACCCAGTGGTGATTTGGATCCTCTGTGCAATGAAATATCCAAACTGTAAGTAATTACAGTAGGAAAGAATGATACAAAAGACAAAGCAAACAGAGTTTCCCAAATCATCACTAACCCTAACTGTGGTTTAAATGTTTCAGAAGAGGTCAAGTGGCATCCATTCAGGAACCTTACCAATTTCATTATGGTTGACCAGTCTCCCTAAAGATGTCCTCCCTTAGGATTAGGCATGCGAGGAGGTGCTTTTTCTCATATTGTAATTCCTGTTGCATGAGAATGAATCGAGTTTCTACTCTTGTTCCATGGGAATGTTGAGGAATTTGTGCACAACCTATGAATTCTGATTAACTGTACAGATTCATTAGCACTACGGGATTTGGTCAGGCTTCTTTGTGGGTGCATATCTAGCACTGCTGACAATGGTGGCAGAGCTAGCACGCTTTTCAGGCGTTTCACTTCAGAACTGGTGTATTAGAGTGAAACCAGCTTGGTGCAATCAATTAGATGAAGTTCAGGAAAACAACATTTGTAGGAAGAAGATTTGGTGCAATAAAAAGTTTTGAAAGACAGACTAAGCTGTTAGAAAAGAGATTGTTGGAGTTTTGTCAGGTGTCCTTGAAGTTCAGGCATTGTCCATGGGTTTCCTGCATGTCAAAAGAGGTGAGACAAATGATAATAAAAATAGCTCTTGCTTGCATCTTGTATTACTTGCATCCAAACTGGTCCATAAAATTTATTGGAAGTCTTGGGTACACTTGAATGCAGGATTCAAATTCTGGGCACAGAGTCTCGGAGCCTTGTGAACTCCTTTCTCATGTGTTATTGCTGCCCTCTCCAAAAAATGGAAAAGAAATTATTTTGTATAATTCAAATATTAATGACACATGACTGGGTTTAGAGATGAGAATAATTAATATCTAGTTTAGATCACTTCTGTGGCAGAAATTCCTGTCAACCTGGCAGCAAGGTGGCGGAAGGTTGGCCCAGTTTTGCAGTTGGGTTTCAGGCTTAAGGAAAACCTTTGTGTTTGATACTGCTTTAGCTCAAGGCAATCTGGATTTGAAAATATTTGTAAGATTACATATTTTGTTATATATATAAACATTGTAACACTCATCAGAGGTGGAGAACTGGAAAAGACAGATTTTAAAGTCCAGAAAGTCCAGAAACTTGAGAACAAAAATCCTGAACTATTCTGGAGACACTGATGTAGGAAAAGGAATGTTTCATGGGAACAAGAAAGGAAACTAATATAAGGAATTATATGCAAGTCTTATTTTGTCTGCTTCTGGGAATATTTCCTTCTGTGAAAGCAAGAACAACAGTTTTTTAAAATTATCTGTATCTCTGCATGTCCATTTGTATAAGCTAGTATAAAGTACAACCTGGCCCTTACGAAGCCCATCCAGAGATGGGATTTCTGGGAGAACGTGCATTTAATTTTGCCATTTACTGTAGAGGCTCCTCTAAGTTTGGATATCATCACTAATGTTCTGGTAGCTTGGTGGGTGGGTTGTATGAGCTTATTTCTGTTGATGGCTAGCTCTAAGAGAGGGGCTATGGGCAGCGATACACCAGAGAAGCCATGGACTAAAATAGCACTGCTATGACAGAGGGAAACTTGAAGTATGCTGAGCCTACTTGGCTGGATACCAACAGAGAAGTTTTGTGAACGCAGGGAGAAAGAGCTTGAACAGGATGATGATTCTAAAACCTGAAATCACCTCTGAGAACCCTCAAATTAGCATTAAGCCAAAGCCCACTAGAGTCAGCTGGGAGAAGAAAAAGCATTGATTTTATCAGACTTTAAACTGACTTACTAAAAATGCATATGTTTATAAAATTGTAGCAGATTATTTTCCTTAAAAAGCAAATTGTCCTGACAATTTTTGATTGCTCTTTTTTCCTTTTAGTTTAGTCCTTACTATGTTTCCCGAAGTGTTTAAAAACAAACAAACAAACAAAAAAACAAAAACCAAAACACCCAAAAACCCAACCAAAGGAAAAAAACCCTTTTCCCATACAAAATACTTTCAGCTAAGGTAATGAAAGCTTGTGGCTATTGCTACCACTAAAATCATTTTACTAAAACTATTAATGAACAGATCAATTGTATTTATTGTACTGTGTGTAAAAGTCATGAGAAGGTACAGAGGAGTAAAGAGAGATGTTAGAAGTAAACAGTGTCCCACTTGAGAGAAGAGCCTTTTGCAGGCAAAATTAGGTTGTGGCAAGGCACAAGAGTAGGTTGACAGTTGGAGCTATGAAAGGACTAAATTAGACTAATTTGGAGATTTAAAGGCTGGAGAAGCCATGCTGCTGGTGAGATTAACAGTGATACTGTTCTCCATTTTGCTGGAGGGTAATGTTTTCCTCAAAACAGAATATCCCTAAGCTAGTGTGGGGGATACTAAGCTCATGCAGATATATTCAGGCTCTTTTTGCTGCTCAGTGTAATGATTTAATTAAATTAATTAAGTCAGCACAGTACTTGAGCACTGAATAATTTATCAAAATAGATTTAAGGGAAGAATCAAAACAGTATGTCTCCCCAGATTTTGTCTTGCATGCGGGAAACTTCTTCGTCCTGTTGTGATCATTCTCCGTAAAAGTCTGTGCACTGTACAAAAGTCCTGAAAGCAGTCAAGGTGGACTTCACTGAAATCTCTGCTGGGTGCATGTAACGTGGTACCGAACTTAGAGGCAGGCTTCTAGGCCAAGACTGCTGTAATGAATGATAATATGAGATTGTACGTGAAGAGATGTGACACCACATAGAGGGATGGATAGCCTGCCTAGGCTGAGTTTTCTCATGAGTAAATGATACATAAAGTTGTATTCAGAAGCCTCTGTCTGTGGTCTGAGGGAAAGTAAGGGAACATTGGCTGTAGTACGCTCCGAGAAGATTGGCAACATCACCTGATAAAGCGCCACTGAGGGTGGGCAGGGATGACTGGTCTTTGTTAACCTTTTCAGGCCACTGCCAACATGAGTGATGTGTGATGGACCATTGATTTTCTTGACGCTCAAGAGGGAAAGACTAAAACATCAGTTTAGATGAAGATATTTCTTCTAGCTTGCTGTACTTTGCTGGTATAAGATTTTTCATTTTATCAACTGGGTCATTTTTGTGTACTTTACAGCAGTTGAAGTTTGTAATAAGACTTAATTGAATGGATAATCATTAATTACATGCACAGTTGATTAACTGTATCTTGGTAGGGCCTATAGGACAAAAGAGAAGAGTTGAAGTCCTGCAGGAAATCTTCATGTTTTTCTCATAACAGATTGCAGCTCAGTTTTTGTCACAAACATTTTAAACCTAGTGTCCTTATGCTGCTTCTGACGTTTTCTGCTTTTGCTGTTTTGTGTTTCTTTATTTTTTTATGATTTTCCTGGGAGACTGGAAGAAATTGTCTGTGCTTTTCGATTAAAAGTTGGTACCTTCACCACGTTGCCATAGTGTGCTCTGGTTAGTATCCTGCTTTTTTCTGGAAGAAACTTCAACTGTCTTTCACATTTAAGTTTATTTAGCACACTAAATAAAACCTGCCGGTTCATCTGAAGGTCTGGTCAGTAAATAATGATGTATACCAGGCAAGAAATGTATAACTAGACAGTTTTATTATTAGAACATATGCTTTTTTTTTTTTTACATTTTTCACAACATTTACTTTATGAAATACTCCTACTAGTCACTAAAATTCACTTGCCACTGACATACAGCTGCCTTCAAGGTGAAAGATAACTCTGTAATAGCACCTGTACAGGAAGAAAATATGTGTACTTAATAAATTGAACCTATAGGAGATTATTTAGATAGGCAGAATGTAATTCGGTAAATTGGAATTTGGTCTGGATCCTGAGAATAAATGCTATGAGGTATTAAATAACAAGAGAACTTCATAAAAAAAAATGCCAGGGCTCCTAGAAATGCAGTGCTGCCTCACTCCAGCCCTGAGGTGTAGACTGAATACCACATTGTCTCTGATTCAGTCTCTATTGAAGTTCATGGGGGAAAAAAAACCCAACTGTTTTTAATGGGCTTTGGATCTGTCCCTGGGAGGGAATTGTGTCAGCTTTCTATCACCAGGCCGCGTCCTGGTTTGAAATCTCCAGCAGGATTTCCTTTGGGAAAATTCGTCAGTCCTCCAGAGGCGATGGCCATGAGGAAAACCACAGCCAAGGAAAGAACTCAAGTGATACTGGGCTGGATGCAGCAACGCTGTGGTTAGGGGGAAGGATGCACGGCTGTGTACATGCTCCTTGGGTTGCAAAACTAGAAGCTTGCAGACTAAACTGGATGGATGGGGTTAGCAGAAAGTGCAGCCTTCGCACTTTCCTCTCTTTCCCTTCTCCCCTGTAAATCAGTACCTCTGAAGCACTGAGAAAGTTTTTTTTGTGGTGGATTGCATAAAGGAAGATTAATAGGATTAGTTAGCTTCTACAAGTAATTATAGAGTAAGAAAACTTCAGATTCGTATAAAACACACTTTTAAATGTAATTGCTATGAAGATGACTACTCAATATCAATCTCTAGGAAAGGTACTGTCAATTTTCTTTTAATCGTGTATGACTGTGGCTTTACTCATAGTATAAAGATAACTGTGGTGTTCTTACAGGGCTCCTTTCTGCAACCTTGTGATAGTGAACTGTACTAAAAATCTTTCTAAACAACCCTGTGCCCAGAATGCCTATAGGTAATTAGGATCCTGTTTGTTAAGATTGGTGTAAAGAATAATTACTCTAGAGGCACCCATATTACTGGACAGCACACCTGCATCTGAAGAGACAATGGCATTAATTGTAAAGTGTGTATTTTCTTTTCTCCCTGCACAGCTTACATCAGCCTTCTTTGCAAAATCTAAAATCAGCAAGCAATTTAGCTTTCTTTCAGTGCTTTGTAGACTGGAAACTGTGAGCATTTTAATTTTAATTTCCTTAAAGGGCTAAAAAAAAAACCCCAAAAGCAGCCATCAATGTACACTCTAAAGCTAGTGAAGTGTAGAAGAAGCATGTTCACTGGAGATACTGGTTTGTTCTTGTCCTGTATCCATCCTGTAGTATTTTTTTGGTGATGAGTTTGCATAATTCATACCAGCTGGCATATTTGTTTCAATATCCATCAGATTTTATAGTGTATTAATTTGAAATATCTTGTCAATAAATACTGAACTGTTGCATTTTTTTCACCAGTGAAGCTTTTTGATACAGAGGGGGGAGGGGGGAAAAATGACCTGTGTCATCGTCATCTCCAGTATGAACGTATTGTGGGAATTTTAACGTGAAAGAGTATAAAAATGTTATCAGATATGCTTATAATGTTGGTTACAGTACTAAATCATAAAACTGGAAAAAATACAATATTTCTAAGAGTTTTTTTTTCTTAATCCTTCCAGGGCCCTGCTTTACTAAAGAGGTTTATATAATGATTTGTTTTGTTTACGATGCACAAAGGTAGTATCGCATATTATTCTGATGAGTACAAAGTTAGGAGCGCATTAACTGTTTAAAATCCATTTGAGAATATGATCTACAAATGAAGACTTTTACCATTTTGTGCAATGTGCTTTTTGTACTGAGAGTGTCAGCTAGATAGTTCACCTGGAAAAAGTGCACCTGGAAGTCCCTATACTGCAGACATTTACTGTTATGAAGTGAGCCTGCAGATGGAGCGACTTTGTATTTACAATTTTAATAGTGTTTTCTTTCATTAACAATTAAGTACATAGTTCAAATAACAAAGCCTCTAGCATGGCAATTGTTTCTAGCTGTAATGAGTGCACAAAGGACTAAAATTAAAACTGTATTATGTTATAACTGTATTCTTTTATAGTTTACTGCGAAGACCAAAAGCCAACTGAAAATTAATCATCAAACCTGTCCCAATTTTTATTCCCCCCTCGAGCTCGACTATGGGATTAATAATATGCAGGTAGAGCCACTGGTATTGGAAACATACTTCTGACTTCCCCTGATCATTAATGTGTGATATAATTTTCTTTTATATGCAAAATGATATGTCAGAATTATGGAATGTGTTCTGAATCGTGCCTTTCTGTGAACATGCCCCCCCAAAAAATGTGAGGCAATATAGTGCTGAAGATGAAATTGCATCACTAACATGGTTTGCCTGAAAAGAGAAAAGCTGTTCCATGCCATTGTAGTACTTTGTTGCAGAATGAACTCTTACAGGAGTCTGTAAGATTTCATTAAATAAGAGGTTTGTAGAATTTATAGTAATAACAAAGCAGCCTTTAATGAAAAACAATGAATAACGATTTTGTAGACTGTCAATGACCTTAATGAGGCCAAAATGAAGATAGTAGTATATTTAGAATACAAGGATTTTGGCTAGTAAAATTGTGAGCTAGATTGCTCGTCATAAGCTACAATAAGACATTGTAGATAAAGACTTTTCAGTATAAGAAGATATCAGACTATCTGAAGTTAAATTAATGTAAATTACTTCACTGTTGCAAAAGTTTAAAATCACACTTGATGGCTTAAGAACACCTGCTACAGTAGTATAACATACACCTTCATCACAAATTCTTGTGTGTCCAAGCCATATAACCTTGTCTACCCACAAAATTTTTCAGTGATTTTAATTTAAACCGGTGCATCTCAGTGTGGATCCTCTGGAGGCACAGTTCTCATGTGCAGATTTAGGTTAATTTATGTGTAATCACTTCTGTCAAGTCCAAATAAACTTCGTTCAAAGTGATTTAAGTGTGTCCATATGAGCTTTTTAACTCTTTTAACTAAGCCTATATTATCATACCTTTGGATACTTGAGTTAAAAAGGGAAAGAAAAGGAAGAAGAAGAAAAAGATTAAGTTTAGCAGTCTGGATATTCAAGATATCAGATTAGGTAGCAGTGCTGAATATCTCTTGCTGTGCACTCTTTGAATATTGCTGCTTGTTTTAATTATCTTTGACCATAAAAAGTCAAGAATATGTATTTTTAACTCTATTATAATCGCTTTTACTATTATTAATTTTTGTCTCTAGGGAAAATCTTGGCCCCACTGAAGTATGTAGGATTTGTTGCCAGTGATTTCAGCGGAGCTTGGATTTCACATTTAGTTGTGTTGTGGGTCCCTTGCACCTGATGTGATTTAAAATTTCCTCCTTTGGTGAAAAAGATCTTTCATGCTTTCCTATCCAGGACACTTAGTCTTCTTAAAAGACAACTTAGCCACAAGTGCCCTTATCTTTATTTTCCCCAAGCTGAAGTTATGCTGATGGAGGCAACTGACTGAAAATGATACAGCTGGCAGCAACTGCATCTCCAACATTGAGCTGCCAGGACACCTCTCTTGCCAACACTGTTTGGGCACTCAAGCATGTGGTCTGGAACTGCTGCCCTCACAGAGTGTGACCTTGTGCTCAAACTCCACGTGCACTCCCTCCGTGGGGCTTCTGGTCAGCGTGATCAATCCAATGGCACTTTGGCCAACGTCCACGTTAAAATCTAAAGCCTTCCGAACCAAGCTGTGACAGTTATGATGAGTTTTAATAGTTGGTGAGTGAGCGGCATGGAGGAAGGTTCCTCGTTTGCTTTGTCCTGGCTGCTATGCCCTTGCCCGTGTGGCAGCTTTCTAGATAAGGGGCTGTTGCTCCTTCCCAAAAACATACTGCAGGAGGCCTGAGGGGAGGGGGCTAGAAGGATGTCGAGTGCCTGATGGGTGGCAGAAAGGCAGCGAGTGAAAGGGCAGAACCTCAGGCTGGGAGCTGGTATAAGGCCAGATCTCAGGAGTCATGGGCAGCAAAAAGCTGTCTAAAAAGGGTTTGCCCTACTGCTAGGTGTAGAGTTTATTGCAACTGAGGCAGTCGTTGAGCTGTGGATGCAAAGCAAACCTAAAAAATTACCTGCTCGTAAAGACACAGTTGATAGGGGACACTGAAACCTCCTTTTATGTCTAGGCTGCTTACTTAGTCATCAAGTTTTTGCTGGTTTTTAAAAATTATCTGTTCTGGTATCAAATCCAGTGAAACTTGGACTTCGGTTTTATAAGCCCTCTTGGTATTTTCACGGAGCTTTCTGTAAGGAAAAAAAAAAAATGCAGGCAGTGCTTCTTCAAAGCCCTGGCAGACACAGGGTCCCATTGCAAGAGGGCTTTTCATGTAATTGATCTTATCAACAGTATTTAAAGAAAAAAAAAAATCTCCTGCCCACATAATTCATGTTACTAGTTTTTTGAGGAGCCGTGAAAAGGGAGGTGTGGCTGTATTGCAAGCCTTGGGCTTTGCATTTTGTACTTTTCCTGTTTTTAGAAACCCATCTTAGCTATAGGCATTTTCTCCATTTTGTTGCTCTCTTTCTTGTAACAAAATTTTTTTTTTTTTTTTTTTAGATCCCATAGACCAGCAGCAAAAAGAGGTACCAGTATTATTGTTGCTGCAAGTAATTCCATGATCTTTGCTATTAGATCAGCAAGTGACCTTATACACAGAAAAAGGTTGCTCAGAGGCTGTTTTCTTCTCTTACTACAAGGCTTCAGGGCTGCTTGTCACTATTATTTCTTCCTGGATGTGCAAATTGTTTCAGAAAGCCAATAACTGTCTTAAGAAAATGCAAAATTCTTCTGTGCAGTGTGAATTTTTCAGGATTTTGCTTCTCCATTTCTTGATTTACTTGTTTGTAATAAAATAGCTAAAATTAATAGTTCAAATATGTTTTCCAAGTAAGCACGACATGTTTTCAAGGACTGGTGACTCCCAGTATTTTGAATATAAGAATGTGGATTTAAAGTTATAATTGATTTGTCCATTTTGCCAACTGTACCTCACAATCTTTCCAAAAAAGTTTTGTAACAAAATCAGACCATGTAATACAAAACTTGCATAAAGGAGCTCTAAGCTGTTATCTTTCATTTATATTATAGAAAACACTTTACACGTTTCTGAAGAAGTAGTATAAACGCAAAAGTTTAGTAATTTAACACGGATGCACTTTTATGATAAACTTAAAATAGAATGAAGTATCTTAGAAACTGGAGAAGTATGTCATTGTACAGCTCTGAAAGCTACTTTATGTTTCATTTGCAGCAGGTGAAGTTACATGTTAAGGACCGTGACTACCCAGCCATACAATGCTTCCCTTAAAGAGCTGTGATTTGTAGCTTATTCAACCAGAAATTTCTTAAGACAAGGATAATCATTCTGAAAGCAAAGTACACAAAACCTGACCTAGTGCCCTCTTTTTTTCCTTTAAGCTTTTATCTCACGATTCATCTGGGGCGCGGGGGCGGGGGAAGAATTCTATCTACTTCTCAGACAGACTGTCATAATTTCTACTCAGAATGCAGCAGGTATACACTGCTACATTTGCTATAGCACACAAGGCCATCCACAAGAGGCACATATCTGAACAGAAAGAGCGGGCATTATTGCCAGACATACTTTGCTCTTTGACTTGCCTGAAACCTGTTGGAAGGTATCATGGGAAAGGGAGACAGAGAAGACAGTTTCCGCTTTTCCCCAGAAATGGGCATGTCCGTTTCCAGCAGTTAAGTAGACACTGTGCTGCAGGGGTAAGTTGAGGAGGGATAAGAGAGAATTGACAACAAGCAGATAATTTTATTTTGCCACCGTTTCTGGCATATCCATTCTACTGCAAACTATACGAAAGCTGTAAGGTGGTCCTGCCCAGAGGTGTATGGTATTTATTGTCAACAAAGTAGTGCTTCGTTCCTCAGATATATGGATCTCCTGGAAAAGATAGCTCTTATTGTGAATGAGGACAGCTCTTCTTTGCCTGCTCCAGGGTAAAGTTAATTATAGAAATGTTTCAGTTCCTTTGTGAAGGGCAGGAAAAAAATAAAGTGGAATTCTGAATAAGGAACCCATTTTAAGTTGGAAGCTAAGGATGTATTCTTTATAGAGAAGCGTAACTACAGTGCTTATCCCCTACCTCATTGGTAGGTGTAGGTGAGTTGCGGAATACATTTCATTTTTATGCTTGGAACAAGTATAGGTTAGGTGCAGAGTTACAAGCATCAGGACTCCTTTCTAGGAAGCACAGAGTTCTTTTTTGTGCATGTCAACTTGATACTGGTCATAACATTGTAACCTTAATAATTAGAATATGTATGAAGAAAAAAAATGGGGAAAAGAAGGAATTAGAAAAAAAGCAACAGTGTGGGACATATCTGGATTCACAGTCCCATGTGCTAAACCAGATAAGAATTTTTTTTTCTTTTTAGTATTAGAGAAAACAATGTCTTTCATCCTTGAAAAAGCATAGGCTTTCCTTTATTGCTCCTCTGCTCTCTCAGCATCTCCTGTCTATTTCTGTGGCCACAACTCATTTTCAGGTCCCTTGACAGAACTGACTTGTATGCTCAGATTCTGCCCCTCCTGGTCATCGCGCATGTTTTAGTTGGCTGAGTCCGGTCATGTCACAGGCTGAGGCTCTGCTGGAGCGTTAAGAGGTCCATTTGTGAAAAGAAACTACATAACCAGGTTTGTGCTTTCCCGGGATTCTTCCCCAATGTTCTTTCACCAGAGCTGATAAATCCAAAGCCTCGATGCTTTTCATTTTAGATTCAAGACTTCACTTAACACTCTTTCTGGTGTAGTAATGTTAATGCCCTTTACGTAGTGTTACTAACCCCTAACACGCTTGGGGTTTTACTGGAGGAAAAAAAAAAAACACCCAAACTTGTTACTGTTTGACCAGGGAATGAGAATGCTGACAAAAACATTCTTTTGCTGGGAAGAAATAAGCAAGTTTACAGTGGAATAAACTTATTCAGTGTACATTGTAGTAGCCAAAATTGAAAAGCAGTTTTTGATCAGAGCCATTGTACTTTTCTATAAAGCTAAATTGTGCTTTTCAGCTGAAAATGCCCCTTCTTCAGCATTGTGCATGCCACTTCATATTTTGCTATTTAAAAAAATCCATTACTTTTCTTTTACTGTAAAGTGTACACTGAATGAAGACGCTACCTTTATTAACTTCAGTAGTGCCAGAATTTTAACCAACAGTACTTGGAAAAAAAAGAATGAGTTCCAGAAAATGAGAGCCTTTGCAATGCAACTTTACCATGTTGATTTCTGGAAAAGAAATAGAGTTGTGATATAATTTTACACCTTTGAAGAGTTTTTTGTATTATTTGCTTCTTTCCTCACACATGTATCTAACAAGCATAAAAAGTTTATACGATGGAAAAGCATATAAACTACTGCAAAATGGCTCAGCTCATGCACCTTAACCCTGACTTGCAAACTACCATGTTTCAGTCCTGGGTCTCAACTTTGGCAGAAACTGCTAATTGTATAGTTGGTTCATGATGTGGCTAAATGTCCACTAGGGATTAAGGCGAGATCACAAATCTCTTAACTCATGACCTCGGACAGACATGAACGTTGGCCTCCAGAGACAAAAGGCTAATACACAGCCCCACTACTGCCATCTCCCCATCGTGATCTTGTCCTCAGTAAAATCAAGGATTATCAGTGCTTTGTGTTTTTAAAAATTAGATATGTGTGAATACAGAGTAACTACATGGCAAAGAGAAATAAGAAAAAGTGGACCAGGAAAGATGAAATAGGGAATAAAGAAAATTTATAAAAATTTGTTATGGAAACACGACTTCTGCATGTTTTGGACAATTCCATTTATTCAGATGAATCACAGGACATCCAGGCAGTGACCAGTTTCTTTTATAGTTAAGAAACAAAAAAAGCACATGAACAAAACCCAAAATTCTGTCTGAGATTTTAATACTGAGCTTTTGAAACAAACAGAAAATGTGTTTTGTTTTGGGATTTTTTTTTTTTTAAGAATCCTCATTCCTGACAGTAGGGATTACAGTGGATCTTTAAATTTCTTGCATTATGATATCAGTAAGAGTGACTGGTAAAATGTGTGAAGCAGAGACAGTAAAAGTTATAAATGACATTCCCCTTTTTGAAAGGTGATGACCTGATGATTCAAGGCACGGTCTTGGAAATGACTAAGATCTTTGCTGAAATGGAGATGATGCTAATGACCTTAGCAATGAGTTGAACAAAAAATTTGGGCATTTTCACGGATGACATAAGTTTAGCAAAGTTAGCGAAGTGTATTGTGTAATAATTATTTGTGAACAAATATCATAGTATGAAATGAATTCAATCAGAAATGGAGAGGAGAGAAATTTTAGATGATCCATTTCATTTTTCAGAAAATTTATTCTGTTTCCCTTTTTTATGAAATAATTTAAAAATATTTTGGCTTGTATGTTCCATGCAGAATTGATAGGTACACTAATTTTGAAGATGATGATTCTTCATTTTAAAATGTGCAGTGAGCTAAACAAAAAAGATGATTTACCAGGACCATTGGATTGGGAACGATGTAACAGTTTGTAAGGAATTACATTCTAATATATAGAATCTACCAGAGTGTTTTCATGCAGCATGTGTTTTCCGTGGTGCGGAGGCACCACACAAGACCCTTCTTATATTTGCATGTCAATGAGCGGCTGTCCTGGAAGGGGAGGCCTACAGAGAGTGATTGTTGAATCACAGGCTGTTGAATCAGGCTCTTGAGCCTGATCTGATCCCAAGTCTGATCCCATTGCAGTGAGGGGGGGGATGTTGCTCCTTGTTTGGCATGAGGTAAGGCTGTAATTTAAACCAAAACAATGGGCATGCCTCTCATTTTTGCATTTAGAATGGCTGTCATGAGAAAGACTGCTGTGAATAGTAGAGGAGGTTTAAGGTAGCTATTAAAGATTTTTATGTTTTTAGGTTGAATGAGCTCTTTTGTAATTTAATAATGTTACTAATCTTGCAAGTCACTTTTTTAAAATAAGCATGATTAGCAATTTGAACCTTAATTTATGATTTAGGAATTTACTGTATCTCTCGTTGTAGCAGAGAAAATAACTTCATTAAATATGAAGAGATCTTGAAATGTTCAAAACATAATGACTGTGTTTCTAGGGTCTTTAGGACATTTGCCAAACCAAAACCCTTCATCAGATCTGATTGCTGTGGAAAGCAAGATTACAGACGTTTCATATTCTATGTGCAGGCTTTTGTATCATTTTTAAATATGAATAATAAAATAAAACAATTTGTTTTCCTGTCAAGCACTGAAAACTGTCTGAATGGATGGTAAACTCCTTTACAAGGAAACCTTGCTTTGTTTTCCCATGGCTGTGTGTTCCTTTAAAGTTATGAATTTTCAAAGAAATCCCATATGGTTGCACTTACATTTTCTTAATGGAGGACGGAACCATCATTTCCTTGTAAAAATGAGATGAGCCTTGAACAAGCTTGTTAGGTGTGCTAACAAGTCCATTTTGTTAATTCTTTTTTTTTTGACAGAACATTTGCTGAAGATTGTGAAAATAAATTGATGCAGAATGGATAGAGAGGTATCAGGCCTCGACAGGAAAGCATTTAACCACATGATTAAGTCTGTTTTTACATACCAGAACGTTTCCCATCCACCCTCTGCTTAATTTCAGGTCCACGATTTAATCTTTTAAAGTTCAGCATATGGTTATTCTTCCTAATTGGGTCTCCAGCTGAAGCTTCTGATGTATGTATTTTGGCAGTGTTTCATTTCCCTGTGATGCTATGTTTCTGAAAAAGCACATGTTTTGCCAGCACCTCTATGGTTTGTGCCTGCCGTGTTCATAAATCTCACCGCCCTTTGTATGCTCTTTACTTTGTATGACAACTGAAAGGATAACTTTTGAGACAGCATTCACATGGTGACTGGAGCTTCCGCACGCGTCTCTGTTTTAATGCGAGTTATGCTATTGCGTACCGTAAACAGCCCTTCGTAACATCAGAAGTTTAGAGAAAGACGTTTATAACGTATGATGCAGATTCCGTTATTTTAATGAGATACTACTTCCCTGGTATGTAAAACTGACATGAATATTTATGAACCAGACACAAGATCCACTTGCCCACCTTTCATTATGTTGATGAAATTGTAATGAGATTTCACTCGCCTGTCAAAAAGTTGCTTCCCTTGGATGAATTAGCAAAGAGAAATTTTGCAGCACAGTTTTGCACACAATTTATTGTCTGGGTTTTCTATCTATCTGAATAAGAAACTCTCCACCTTCTAGCTGAGACTTTATGTAGGAATGTTTTGTAGTTGGAAAGATTCGCTGTAGTCGCTGTACCCTGTCTGCAAGATAGGGGACAAGAAGGAAAGACGTTTCAGACTGTGTTTAACTGCAGGATACGAATGCAGTAAGCGCGTTGTGCTCCGGCCTCCTCTCTCACCCGAGGCTCATTAAGCCAGGATCGCAGTGCTAGCGCCCGCTCTTTAAGGCAGGGTGGGTGTTGTCCTGATGAGTCAGGGGGCAGCCCACCGCTTGGCAGACCCAGTGGGTGATAAATGTCCAAAGCCCTCCAGGCTGACTACACATTTTTCATCATTAATCCGGCCTATTGTGAGCTGGTCACTCACATTGATTCCAACTAGAGGGCATCATCTGCCGTTAAGAGGGTGATGACTCGCTAAAAATGAAGGCCTGAAACTAATCAAATATAGTTAGAGCCTTTGCTGGCAGCTGGCTTGGATAGCTCTAGGGCACTAATAGGAAAGCGGCAGACATGTGGGCGGATCCCTTCAGGCACTGTGTGGCTTTGTATAGGAATGCGATGGTTTCCTTTGACAGCGTGTCGTGTTATTATAGCTATTATTGAGTCAAACGCTGTTATGAGAAATTCTTCTGTCTCTTTTTGCAATGTTTTTCTCCATGTTTTGCAATAAAAAAAAAGCCAAAAAGAGGGGTGAATTTGGAATCATAATGTAACACCCATCCTGTCAAGTCAAGATCATGCTAAATGATCGTGCTACAAAAAGAAAAGAATTCCCTCTGCAGAGATCTTTGTCTGCCTATCGAAATCATCTGCCTGTCTGTCTTTCTATTTAGCTACTTATTTATCTATTTATCTAATGGCTTCATTTCTTTTGTTTAAAAGTAATACATATGCCCGGCTTGATGCCTTATTCAGTGTTTGTCTTTGAATAGTTATAATTTGTTTGTATGGAATAAGTCCAGCTGAGAAGTAAAGGCTGAAGGTCTATGTAAATCATAGCCTCAAATGAAATTACAGATTTTACAGAAATTATAGAAAATACAGAGTTAGGGTGTTTGTAAGCAACTTGTCCCTATTGCAAAGCAGTGAGGTTTTCCCCCATGGTTTTTCCTTTTCACCTCACTGAGCATGTCCCTCTTCTAAAAGTTCATGTCACTAGAGGTTCCCCTTGGAGGAATTTAACACTGCTGGAAGAGAGCCCTTTTCAAGAATGTATCCATTGTTGGCAGGAGGCTTTCCAAGAGTCCACACTGCTGGCGGGGGGGCCCACCCCTCCTGGGATTGTTTTCTGGTGTTCTCCTACAGAGAGTTCGTGTTGGAGAAAGTCAGCATGTTTAATTGGTAGCTCATAAAGCGCTCTTGTTGTTAAATGCTTTGCCCACAGTAAAAGGTTCGTAAATACACCGGGCAGTGTTCTACTTTGTTTTTATTACAAGATGTGCAAATGTTGCCTAGTGGCAACTTTTCAGAATGTGAAGCTGTTGCTCATTTTGAGCATTGATTTAGCCCTCTTGTAAGCAAGTTCAGCTTCCAAGTCATGTTTTCTTAGAAAGCTGTTCATGTTATGGGAGTAACCACTTTATGTTGGGAAGAATCACTGAGAGTGCCAGTCTTGGCCATTCATTTAGGCATAACACGTTGATGAAGTGGTCTACTAAAAAAAACCCAAACAACAAAAAGCCCCCCAAAAAACCATCAACACAAAACAAAACAAAACCCAAGGCTGGTTTCCTCAAAAACCGGGACAGCTGTTGTTTGGAACTGAGGGGTGAAAGGAAATTCCCTGCTGCAGACTTTCTTAGCCTCAAACAATCTCACTGAAAGCAATCTAATTGAGGAGCACCAAACCTGCTTTGTGACTGGAATCAGTGCATGCTGGGGAGGAGCGGTCAGGGAATTTGCTTCACAAATGCACTACTGCTCTACACATGAATATAGATGCAGCCTAAGGGTCAGAATTCTGAAAGGATAGGATGGACTTAGATAACCAGCTCGCACTGAACTCATCTAGGCTGCAAACTTTTTCTGCGAACCCAGAAGTTTCAGTGCTTTTACCTGCACTGCTGCTGTGGCAACTGTCTTCACAGATCTGAAGCAGGATAGGATGAAAATGCCCTCCATGAGGGCTTTACTGCAATTACGAATTTTACCCAGGAAAATGCAACATAATTCAGTTACTTATGGGACTATTTTTTAAAGTAAAAGCACATTCTTCTGTACTTCTTTGTACAGAAGTTTAGTTTTGTGTCATGGCCATTCAGGGAATCCCACATTTGAATAGAAAAGGTAAGAATACTTGGTTGTTAGATATTGATTTCAGTGATACATTTCTTTTCAGAATTCCAGGCATACATTTTATGGAAATATATGTTGTTTTCATAACAAGTATCCTGATAAACTATATAAAGAGTTTTCCAGATTTTCCAGGATTTTATTTCATTTTCCTGTGTCAAATCCAGATATTGTTAGTCCAGAACAAAGAATATTCATGTTCTACACTGTTGGGTTTCTTAAAACACTCTCTTAGGTTTTGCTTCTTGTTTATATTGTACTAGCATTGTAGATAGTTGAGTATTTTTTAACATATTTTATGACATCTTGGTAATTTAATTCAGAGAATGTAATATGTATTTCTTGTCTATTCAGCATCTTCAATAAAGTGAGCTATTTTAATTTCTCCTACCCACAAGTAAATGAATGAAATACTACTTTGCTCATACATTCAGAGGCCAAGGAAGGATTCTGCAAATAATATCAAGAGGAGAGAAGTCAGCCAACTGTGAAATTACTGATCATCTGGATTTTCCCTCTAGTTTTGACTGCATAGAGTGAACTGGAATAAATGCATTTTCTGCAGTATACAGCACTTCTACCTTATAGTAGTTTATACCAATTTGCTTCTGTTGATTACATGTCCATCTTACTAGAGCGGAAGTAGTGTACTGGATGGTTTGTAGCATATTTTCTAGTGAACCTTCAGGAGAGGTTATATGGGGCAGGAGAGGGGAAAAGCCTTGTTAATGTGTATTTGCCCTTAATGTCCTTAAGAAAAATACTCTGAGGAAAGATTTCCCTTCTAAAAATGGAAATAGCCTTTCTTCATAGTGTTTTAATACAAATAGACACTACAAAATAACTGATGCGTAATAATCCTATTGCGTTTACAGTAGTGTATAATGAAATGTAATGATCTTTTGTTGAGTGTTCAGGAGTACACTGCATGTATTAAACCTTAACTTCAGTTGCTGGTTGGGAAGGAATGAGCTCAGTCATCTAACAAAATCTGCAGTCCTGCTAGTTGATCAGATAAGCAGAGCTAAGCCTTTCTTAAAGGAGTCAGGCTTTAGGAAGTTACAAATAAGGGAGCCTCAAGACCGATCTGTCATCATCTTTGTGTCAGTTTTTGGCTGCCCTGCATTACATATGCAAAGGGTGATTGACTACGTATATGATGAAAGGGAAGTTTATCAAAATATCTGTGACCCTGTGACAACAAAGGCTAATTTTAGAGTGAGAGTGCTATGTTTATAATAAAATGGGTGAGATACTGTGCTGTCGTCTCAGTCTAGCATGACCCTTAAGAAAAAAAACAAAACACTTCCCTTAAGAGGAGGTTGACATTTTGTAGGCTGGAAGCTGCATTCATCGTATATAGAGACTGTACTGTTTCCTTAGTGGTAAAGCTGCTTTAAAGAGCCCCTGTTGCTGATGGCTAAAAGAGTGTAGCATGGGGCTTGGCTGGTTGATTACTTTTTTGCTGGATTATTTCAGCAGTTCAGAGCACAGCTTCATCACGTGCCCAAACAGTTCCACTGGCAAAACTGGGGGAGCCAGGAAACTGCAGCACGGCTGACAGGAGGACATTGCTGGGCGAAGGTGTAATGAGAACTTCGGAAACTGGCATTGTGGGCAGAGAAAATACAAGGTCAAATTACACTCTGATATACTTGAAGTTAAGTATGTACTCAAATATTTTGCCATTCCGGAGCCTGCATTGAGTCACTTTGTATGTGTTGCTGCTTGAAACAGTAAAGAACTGACGACTGTGGTGCCACAGCTCTTTAGTTTTTAATGCTGTTTTTGTTTTGGAGCACATTTAGATTAAACTTGTAAGTTAAGTTGGGTTAAATGTTACTTGATTTGATGTATTATAACCTCTTTAAGCAAGCCTTAGCCTTCTGTGCCTCCTTTGCAGTTCTGACACTGGGGCTCGCCCTAGGGCCCTCCGCAGTATTCTGCACTTGTTATTTGTTTTGCATGGATAAAGGGAGGTTGTACAAACACCGAGGATACTCTTGCGTGCTCGTATAAAGCAATTGTGTCTGGTTCTGTGATGGTGGTGGACCATTCTTTTGTTGAGGAGTGAGGTGTGATTTTGCAGCACCCCAGTGACACTTAGGGGCTGTGCCAGGCTCTGTGGGCTTCACCCACACGTTCTTTCCTGCTGCAGTGCCCACAGCAGATTGCCCCAACTGCTCCGTGGTATCTCCTCACGAGGAGGTCTCCATTAGCTTGGATCACCTGGTGGAACTGTTTCTGTGACCGTGTGCTAACCTGTCTGAGGCAAAATGAGCTGCCTTAGCTTGAACAGTTTAGGTTTTTGCTAGGCTGACTTAATTTGACTGAAATGTCTTAGAGAACTGTGACACAGTCTGTACCGCTAGAATCAGGAAGTCGGAGCTGTATAGTGGGGTGCAAGCTGGTTGCAATTGCGTCTTTTGGCCCACAGAGCCATTGGCAGGAAAGGGTGTGAGAACAGCCCCTGAAGTCATCCTTAAGTGCTGTTCAGTGCATCGGAAGTGTGTCAGACATTAGAGAGAACTTCTTTTGCGTTCTTGTCTTCTAAAACAGCAATATTCTGTTGTGAAGAAAAGAACTTTTTTTCCATAGTAGAGCAAAGGTATAGCTTTTGTCATGTGTTTCTTTCCTGCTGGAAACACAGCTTTTATTCCCTTGCATAAGCAGGACTTTAGCCCAATTGCGAGTGTTGCAAAGTATTGAGGACACATCAGCCACAGTATCCAGCTGAAACTATCTTTCCAGAAGGGAAAGTAACACATCTAGGTACCCTAATTAGCCAGATCAGTGGGCATGAAGGTGGGGATGTGCCAGGACCTCATGCCAGCAGTTGTTGCCTCATGTGGTCTTAAACCAGCTTCATAATCTGCATGATTTGAGGAAGTATTGTTCCTGTCTGTGGGGTGTAGACAGAGAGATGCTCTGTGGGTGTATTAGCGATAGTGACTCTAGAGGAAATGGCAGATTTCCTCCTGGCTGTACGCATACAACATATTATATGATATTTGGAACATATAGATTTCCTCAGAAAATTGCTTTTCAGGGACCCAGGCAATTTGGCACCGAAGAAACAGAAAAAAAAATTACCTTTTTTCCCCTGTATCATCCATATGCTGATGCTTGGATTTTGAGAAGTCCCATTTGTGCATAACTCGTTAATATGTCATGCAAATTTGTTGTGTTTTAATCTATTCTGATGTGTTTGCAGTAGAACAACAAAAGCTGGTAATGGAATGCAGCGATTCCTAGCACAGTGAGTGATAGGATATAATAATTTTCCATTGTGTCAGCAAACATTGTGTCATAACAGATGTTTTAATTATGTTTTTAGATGTTCAGTAGGTAAATATTGGTTGTGTTAAAACTGTTGTCTTTCAAGCTGTGTCTTTATATGACCATAACACTCAGTATCTGGATGTAGGCCCAAGGCCATATATCTTGTAAAGTTTATGTGCGTCTTGACATGGCTGTGAAGAATGAAAGGTCGATACACACTTGCAACTTTTTGGTATACATATAGTGTGGCTGCTGGAGCCAAAATGTTGGTGTTATAGAGAAAATCTTGTTAAGATAGTCACGCTGAGAAAGAAAATATGGGTGGCAGTGGTACATTCAGGCTGTGTGGCGAACAGTACATTTTGCAGGTGTAGAACTGAGGAGTCCTGCTATCTTTGGCACACAAACTCCTGAGGTAGAAGGGTGATACAGCTTCCCACCAGTTTGTTAGAAGACTTTCCCACACTGTCTGTTCAGTTTTTGTACTGAGCAGGAACACACCAGGATTGTGTAAAGTTGTGTGCCATAAAAGCTGCCTTTTTTGAGTGATTGTTCTTACATTGCAGTTTTGATTAAAGACCATGCTTACTTGGAAGCTCTAAGGAAACAGAGAGCCTCAGCGTCTTGCAAGACCTACATGTTTAGTCTTTGTGTTGCTCCTCCCCCCCCACCCCCCCTGACTAGAGATTAGATTTTCAGAACTTTTATGCCTCTTTGCGTTATTCAGCTGGCTCAAATGTACCATATTCCAGGGAGGAACTCAGTTCGTGCACATAAGCCTGAGGACCAACACCAGCACCTTCATATCCTTCCTGGTCTTGAGCTGTGCCAAGCATTGATAGGTAACTTGAAGGCAGGCAAGTAGTGGTGCACGGTGAAAGGTAGAATTTAGTCAGTTGTGTATAGACAATAATAAAAGAAAATGTTTCCTTCACCAGCTATATACACATTTTAAATAAAAGTTTATTTTTTTTCTCTTTTCTGTGTTACTGGGCTTATGACTGTTCTGTCTCAGACCAGACAGTTTTGTTTTTTTTTTTTAACAGGAAGAATCCTTTTGTGGCTACTCTTACATTAAGTCTCCAGACTGAATTAATGCATTATGAAAAAAAAAAAATCAGCTTGAAGAAAAACCATGCAGGCAAAGTTTTCAGAATTGTCTGATCTTTTGGAGGAACCTCGATTTTTGCATGTCTGAATTGAGGTATCTCTAAAGTATTTGGTTTGCAAAAGGGAGATGATCAGTACTTCTAGAAAATTATGCCGCTTAAGAAAAAGGGGAGAATAGCAGGTGGGGGATCCTGAAGTAAAAACAGTCAAAATCACTGGTAAATTAAAAACAAAAAAGATTCCCAACGTGAGCCATACTCTTACAGATGAAATCCTGTTATTCTTGCCAACAGTTGAAATCGATCCCTCTGTAAAAAGCCCACCCTTGGCCTCTGCCATACTTTCCTTCCACTTGAACGTTATTTTGAGATTTCAAGTGGAACTTAAGTGGTAGGGATGCGTTCGGCAGTCCTTCTGCACAGTTTTGAGTTTAATAGTAACAGGAGGAAGAGTTTCATAACAGCACAAGAATAGAAATTTAGTCCATGGAAGGAGCCTGTGTTGTCTTTTGTGAGCAATACAAATAAGAAAAAGAATATGAATGCAGAGTGCTTTTCCAAATACTGTTATGTTCAGACACGTGCAAATGTCCTGTGATGAAAATGATTAAATGAGGGGTTTAAATTCTCTCCACTTATGAGAATAAAGCAGTAATAAAATGATTTTTAATGCACACCAACATTATTGCATACTTGCATCAAGATATTTGTTTACAAATAAAAGTCCACATACTCTTTGTATGACTGCTCTTTAAATTTGCAGTGAAAGAAATCTGTTTTCTATTGATCAGAACATGTTACCATCCAATTAGAAAAAAATTGGACTTGATCTTTGTGCAGTAAGTGTTCTCCTTAACTGGATACATGTCCATGTTCCAAGCTGTACTGCCCAGGGAACATCTAGTGTGGTAACAGATGACAGGCCAAGCAATGAATGAGTCCATGTGAAGAGTGAGCTACGAGTGTCCTTTCTTCCTATGAGGGGGCACTTAGCAGGACAAGCTGGGGTATTCTGCCTGAATGGTCTGCAGGGATGTGAAAGGCCACACCTCTGCTCCCCGGTTCCTCCTGCCGCAATGCCCCCAGCCTGACGTTCTCAGATGCACTGAAACTGCTCTCTGGCTGGAATTTGAAGCATTTTTATTAAAAATATTTTATTTAAAATAGTATTTTGGGGTTTCACATGTTATCTGAGTAGTCAAATAGTCTGATCAGTTTCGAGCAATCTGACTTTGAGTGAGGTGCATAGTTACGGTGGTAGAGACATGTGCTGTGTGCCTGCAAACTTCAATATATTGTAAATTGTTTAGCACCTTTTCATTGCCTCTGACCTGCTAAACAGTCCACTCATGAGAGCCTATTAGTCTTGACCTAATTAATATTAATGGACTGAAGCTACTTATAATTCAGTTTTAAATGGGCAATCAATCTTATGTTTGCTTGTGAATGGTGCAGGCCTCATTGCTTTGTGCCCTGCCCTATGTCAGTATCTTCAGTCATCTGGAATTATTGTTATATTTAAAAATAAACACCTGCCGTGTTTGCCAGTACATAATTTTAGCACTATATAGAAGTTTGTAATAACATTGAAAAGAAATACCAGCTATGCTTGTAAAGGAGGGCCAAAGGGCAAATCAGTTTTTCCAAATCTGACACTTCTAAAGTTTGACAACAAAGTTGGTAAGATGTGATATTTTGAGCTAATGATGTCATCTTGCGGTAGTTGTCTTCATCTTTTAGTTTGGGACAGTCACTTGAGTCTTCCTCTACAGACTTGAAGGTTTGTGGTTAGTGCCTGACACAGTAGATGAATAATCAAATATTTAGTTTTGAATGAGAACTGGAGAACTGAGAAGCCATGCAGTAGCAAGGCAAGAAAATAAATAAATTATGCTCTTTTGCCATTCTGGCCAATGTCGTGCAACCAATGCCTAATTAATAACAATTGTGCACAATATTTGGTGTGCACACTGTTGTCTTCTAATGATTATTTTTACATTTCACATGAAGAACAGAAGTTAGAATTTCTTCAGCTCCAAAATGCCAATGGAAGCTGACTCTTCACCACCTGAAATTCCCATCATGACAGTTTCTTTGCAATCCAGGCACTACAGGACATAAACTGTTTTTCAATCTCATACAGTCTAATAGAAGGAAAGAATGAGGATTATTTAATGGCCATAAAATCCTCAGTTTTGGTTAATGTAGAAGAATTCTTTCATTCTGTATTCTTTATTGCATACAAAAATAGAATTTGTTCAATTTGTTGTGCTTAGGGTGTTTGATAATAAGGTACATCTTCGACCTTTTCAAAATTCTGCACTGATTTTTTTCAGGAGATGTTTATAATTCTGATAAGGGACTAAAATTTTCATTTCTGTTCCCTTCTGACATCACAGTGAAAGCTGAATCAGTAGAAAAAACTTTTGAATTAGTAAACAGTAACAAAATGATAGTTTAGAGATATTTTTAACATAATCATTCCTTAAATGGGATAGTAGTTTAACTTACTATAGAGAATACCCTAACCTTATGGGGGTTTTGTTTTTCTTTAAATATATTATGTTTTAAAAACATCTTACTCCATCATCATGTTCTTTTAGATATAATCTAGTTCTTGTATAATGCATTGTATCATCAGATAATCTGCATGTATGCTATTTATATACTGAAACCATTTATTCATGTAAGAGATGCATTACAATAATTTTCCTGAATACAGTGCATGATTAAAGGACAATGGTCAAAGTAATTTTTAAAATTATTTTCCCCTTTCCTTGTTGTTTATAATAGCTTTTTGGAAGAGTAATACTTCAGGCATATTCATTTGAAATCAAATAATGTCTCAGAACATTTTCTAACTTGCCTTGGCTAATTTTGGTGAGCTAATGAAGAGAGATTAATATCTGTTTCACTATTAAGACATTAATGAATTTTAAGTCCTGGGCACCCAACTTAGCCATTCATCTTTCCTAAGAGACAAATTATTGCATAACTTTCAATAATACTCCAGAGTTTTATTACATCTATAATGAGAATACTTGTTTGAACAGCAGCATTTTATTTTAAATGGCTAAGGGGCATAATCCGGCTGAAGTATAAATAACTCTGCAACTTGAGTGATGAGGAAGTTCTTAACATATTTCTATTAATAAATATCTCGAGTCACATTCAGAGCAGCAGCCTACCTATGCTTCTGGATTGCCAGAAAGGGAGCAAGGACAAATACTTTTAAGTTATGCTTTGAGGAGTTTCACTCACTTCCTGTGGTTTTTTTCTGTTTTTATATCTACTGCCACCCCGTTATAAAATGCTGAACTGCTATACCCAAAATGAAAGGGGTGTTTGTCAAAGGTTTCTTCACTCTGGACTGCTGGACTTTTTGCTGTCTCTGGCCTCTAAATAGCACTCCTTCTATCGTCATTTTGTTACCAGGGGTACTGTTAAGGGGTTACACTCTTCAGAGATATTAATGTGTCTTCAAGATGTCATAGCTGAGTAAATGTAAAGAGATTGGAGCCAGAGTGAGCTTTATGTTTTATGCATGTGTGTAGTCTCTTGCATGAGGGATCTTGATCCTTGATGGATGCCTCCAAGCTGTTGCCACAGTAGTAGTAAGTTGTTCCTGCAGATTCTGTAGAAACACTCATTGAATTTCTCTGTGAGCTGGGGAAAGCTATCAGGGCCTGCCTGGGTCTGCTTGTCTCTTCTAACATCCTCGGTGACAAGGCGGGTTAGGGGGTTACACAGGATATTGGATTCGGTGTGGAGGGATTAATGTGATTTGGATTATATAGCTGGTGTCTGTATTTTGTCCCTTTTGCTGAGATCCTTGGTCTCAGGCTTTCCTCTTTCTGCACACCAATTGTATGTGGCTCAGGGTTGGTTTATGTGATTTGGAGAAGTTTTATTAAAGAAAAAGCTAATATGGATAGTTCATCTATTTCTGTAATGTAGTTCATCAGCATTATTTTGCTATTGTCACTGATTTTCCTCGTTTAATTTTTTCTTCTTTTCGTTCTTTTCTAGCTGGGTGTTGCAGAACTCGTGTACTATGATCAAACCTTAATCTGTGTAGAATTGGCACTGATCTCATCGATAAGTCAGTTGAGTTCCAATCTATTTTCTTTTTCTGAATATGAAGGCCCATTGCACTGCAGACATCTGCTGTTTTGGGCACTTAAAGCTGCAGATCCCAGACAACTCTGTTATTTCTGTTTAAATATGCGTAAACTATTGTTTAGGTAATCCACCCTGTCAAAATAGCATCAAGTGTAATATATCGCTGACCTTCTCTTTTGCATATTGGAGAGGACTGGAGAAGTCTACTTATACCTGCAACTACATTGGCTGTGTTGCACTTCTTATATATTCAAATCTTTGGAAGTGTGAAGATTATAGAGGATGTAGTATTTGTAATAGGTAGCTTCATTTATTCATACATGTTATTTATTTGGCCCTGAACAGGATATGACATTAATCTTTTACAACGCAATCCTGGTCTTAGGGATAAGAGAATGTAATCAGGTACTGCACAGCTTGTGCAAAACACACCATGAAGGAAGCACCCGGACCCCTTTCCGACCTTCAGTCTGGAGGGCTGCAAGAACCTGAAGTATCTGTAGATGTAGTTTGGCTTCTGGTGTTGGAGGAAGCGTGCTTAGCATCACTGTGCCTTCAGAGGCCCCTGGAGATCATTTTGACAGTGATAGTCAGAGCAGCACTTCACTCACGTACTTTCTCCTCAGCCAAGAGGGTCTGCAAGTGCTTGGCAAGTGGCTAGCACTGCCAGCTGTGCCGTGCTCTGAGATAATCCTCAGTCAGCCAGCTGAAGTAGTTTAGTGATTGAATTGCTGCTGGACTCCTATGGAACAGAAGCCTCTTGGGATGGCATTGCACGCAATTTGTATTTCATGCAAAAAAGGCTCTGGTTTTACAGTCAAGATGTGGCAGTTTACCTGCCATGTTAACATACCCCTTTCAGTGGAAATTACAGCCTGTGTCAAATAAAATGAATAATGTCTTTTGATTTGACCCATTTTTTTTCTTGTGGACAAGCTAAAGTGGAAAGTGGCTTCTAAAGGGTCTTCTGAAATCACTCATTTACTACCTCTGCGAGTATTTTGAGTTAGCAGAATTGGCCTTGCCTAGTCTTGATATGTTTATGGATTTCTCTGCCATAACTGTGGGAGGGAGACCCCTTGCAGAATCTGTAAAATTAGAATTTTGTATAACCTTTGCAATTTGGTTTTCTAAGGCTGAAAAAAGATTGACTATACTTGCTCTGTTGTTTTTTGTTTGTTCTTAACTTTACAATTATAGTAAATACATTATAGTATTGCTATAATGACAGGTGTGATTTAAAAGGTACAGGCTTGTCTTCCTGCTGATAAATGTATTTTTTTAATAGGCACTTAATCCTTGTGAAAGGTGCTAGATTGTGACAGCACTTGAAGATGAATTCCTGTATTTTTCTGCAGAAGTTGTACAGCAGGAGACAGCGGCAAGGCATGCTTCTTTTACAAATATGTCTGAACCCTGACCTAGAGAGATCACCTTTAGAGATGAGCCTCCGTGCCCATTCAATCCTTGACCTCCCTGCCGAGACTCTATCAATGTTGCCAATTTATGATGTGGACCTTGGGCTGAGAGTACCAGCTCATTTCAAGTTGACTACCAAACCAGTTGTGAATGATGGCAACTCGATAAAGACCTGGAGGTGGTTTCAAGCCAGTGGTCACTGGGGAAAGGCTCCCATCCTATTACAGATCTTTTGAGCTATCTAGCTTGCAGAGCAGGTGCTCTTCATTGTCAGAAGGTACTTTCTTTTGTCCGTATTCTGTGTTCATTTTAATAAGGTCTTCAATGCAACTTTTTTACGTGTCTGGAAAAAAAAGAATAAAAACTCTAGGGATTGCTTTTACATCAGGAGTTTGCAAATTTAGCATGTGTGTACAAAAATCGCAGGAAGAGAACTGTATTTAGCTATGGCAGATGCACTGGCCTGCTTTTTTAATTGCTGAACCTGCATGTGAACAGTGAGCTTCCGTATGCACACTTTCCCCTATCCTTGTGGATGTGGCAACGATGGCAGTGGCAGCTCCCCCCATTCAGTAGCAGGTCATGCGCAAACTGAATGGTGCCCAAGCAGGTGCTCCCCATCTCCTCCAAGGAAAAGACTGCAGATCTTTTTTGTTGCTTTTTAAACTGGAGAAAATAGTATATGTATGTTAATATACATCTATATGTACGCGTGTGTGCGTATTTAAACATGTACACATATTTAGACATCTTGTGTTAAAGTATTGTGCAAATAATTTATGAAATGCTCACTGTAGATTGGTAGTCCCTGTTCTGAATCTTTGCTAGGCTTTGTCCTACACTTGCTAGGTAATAGGAAGACTCTTGTTGTAGCATTGATTCAGTCACTTGTCCTTGTTAGTATTTTCAGTAAGTTTCTTAGGCACACAGAAAAAGAGAACTTTGGAGTGATTATTCAGCCTATCTTTCTTGTTTTATTATTATTATTCTCCTTTACATTAGGAGGGATAAGAGCCAACTAATGCATTTTGTGAGATTTTTCTCTCCCTTATCTTTCCTTTAATAATTGATTCAGACCCGGCCATTTTTTTTTGTACAAACCGTAATGGTGTCAGAGCCCTTTTCCTCTTTCCTGTTCTGAAGCATTTGAATAACATTGCTCATTTGGAACCTGTCTTAACCTCAGCAATATGCTTATGCTATTTGAATTCTTGTTCTCTTTTTCCTCTCTGTTATTCACTGTACAATTTGTTTAATGCTGCTGTAGCCATGCATTACCAGTCAACCTTATATATAAATTCCATAATAAATTAAATAAAGCTCTGTATGGGTCAGCTTAGACTAGCCCGATTAAAAAATGATTTACTAAAGAGATAGAGGTAGCAGGATGGTAGAACGTGCTTCTAAATCAATTATGAGTCCATTCACTGTCGGCCTATTGTGCGTAATAGTGTATTAAAATGCATTCTATATTGTTAAAAAAAATTGACTCTTTCATTGAAACTGAATTAACATTTGCAAGCACATAATAGTGTTTGGAAAGCTATAAGCATTTAAATTCAATCCCTCATTGCAGGCTAAGTGTATACAGCTAGAATTGTAATATCCAGATAAGTCTTTATGTTGTGCTTGTTTCATTATTATAGCAAGATGTTCACCATACTAAAGGTAAGATTGGGTCAACACTTGTATTTATAAGCCCATAATTACAAGGGGAAAGCAGTACCGCTGGACTGTAAAAGTGAAGTTCATTTTGAACTGAAAATTAGTGTCTGTATGTACATATATTTGTGCATATATATACACACATATATAAAAATATATAATACTCGTTGTTAAATTTTTTAAAAATCTGCTTAGAGAAAGTGTTTCAGTCTGAGTGCATTGGCTGGTCCTGTAAAACATCATCTGCTAGCCCTTGTGACAGAAGATCCACAGTCCTTATCCTCAGGTTCAAAACTTCATGCCTCCCAGCTGTATGCTGAGATCATACTGGGGTGCATCCTAAGTTTCCCCCTGCCCAAGCCTCTTTCCCCACTTTTCCTTGTGAAGGAGGAGAAGCAGGGTGCAATCACACAGAAGCTCTGTTCTTGACGAGCTAGCCCGTTCTTGCAGCTTGGCACAGACCCTTTCATCTGAGAGCCTCTTTCTTCCTTTCCCCCAGGTATTGCAGAAGGTGTCTCAGTTCCCGCTAGGGACTGCCTGCAAAGAATTGCCATGGCATTAGGTGACCTGGATTTGCCTGTGTACTGAATTCATGTGCAACAGACTTGCATCTTGGTACTCCTATGGTGGCACTGAGACTGGCAAGGGATGCAGTGGAGTTCTGTTCCTCTAGAGCATTCCTCTGCTGGGACTAATACTGTCTTTAGTGGGATTTGCTTACTTCAAATTCAACTGATTAATTTTTATGGGTTAAATTCAAAAGGAGCTGAAACTACAGCTTTCATTTCAGTTTTACTTACATTCGTACTTGCTTCTGTGTTTCCAGTATACCAAAATGAAATGAGAAGTTCTACAGGAAGCAGACCAAGCAATGTCATCTGCAGAGTTTGAGAGTTTTAAAGAGGTTATATTCTGTTTTCTTTCACAGAGTATAAATACTGGGGCTGGTGTTTAGTCCTTTTGCCATCTTTATGAACGGTATTTGCTTCCTTTGTGTATTGACTTAGTTCTTTGAATGAACACCTCCCTGCACACACACACACAAGCACTGAAAATCTGTAACAAGCAGCTGTTTGTATCTGAAGCAGATCGGTTTAAGAGAGTGCTGCTTTTTCTGTCAACACTGACCTGTGCTAGCTCCCAGTGCAAGAACTGAGCTTGTATGTTTATAAAACATTAGGCAAAGATGCACAAGCAATAGATGATAATCTTTTGTGACTTGGACAGCAGGTAGTGGGCATCCTGGATAAGGTTTTATGGTGTCTAGTGTTCATACCGGAGTTTCCAGAAGTACATGAACAATTCTTTCAGGCTTTAGAGTTTGCCTAAATTTGCTGTTCTGAATGTGTGTGTGTAATTTGGATTGACATGTAGGATGTTTGCAGAAACCTATGAGAATTACCTAAGCGTTTTTGTTACACCCATGAGGGACATAGGCCGGAGCTAGCATGAAGACTGATTTCTTTCTCATTCCTGAAGAAATTTAGCCCTTCAGTTCTCCAAAACGATCAGTTGAAGCATAACTTCACTAGTGCTTATTTCTAAACCAAAGAGAAACATAGATGGCTTTAGATTTCATGCTTTTCAAGAAAAACACAGTTCTGCAAGTACCATTATGGCTGACCCTCCATTTGAAATATAGATAAACACTGGCTGTACATCTAGAGGTAAATAGGTTTTGCTATATTTTCTTAGGATTCGGAGAAATTTATGTAAAGAGGAATATAACAGTCTACCAAAGGCTTGATACTGTGGAAAAGTATGTTAAGGTTTCAGACTGATTTTCTATCATTTTATGGTAAGCATGGTGTGGTTTAATCTTTTTATAAATTTACAGGACGATTTTAAAAAATAATTTAAATTTTGTGTGATAACATTTATACGTTGTTTTTTCCCTATAAGAAAAAATAAAGTTATGATAGATTTTGGTAGGTTAGTTACTACCCAATACTCAAAAATATGTGTGAATGTTTAACCTCACTTCAGCCTCTAGGTTCATAGTGCGATGCGGGGGCAATCCAAATGAAATAATTGCTTTGTCTGGCAAATAGATTGTCTCATAAGAGGACTGCACTGTATTAAGTGATTTTCCCCTGGTGATTGGAAGTATCTCTCTCCACTGGTTCAGGTAATTCTAAGATTGTGCCTTCACTCTTTCATGCTAGACTGCTTTTCCAATAAAATAAAAAATGTAGAACCTGCTACACAAATGTAATGTTAACCTAGATTTCTCTGAGGACAAAGGTGAATGCTATCAGGCTTGCTGAAGGCAAAGAGGGAAATGATATTAAAAGGATATTAGAGATAGAATTAGATGCATGGGACTGTACAAAGCTGAAAGGTGCAGATTGGGGTGTATGAATTTTATATTAGTTTACGGTTCTATGAGACTCCTTGAGGCAAATCCTAACAGACTTTTTAAATACTTGAATACTACTTTCTTTTCCCTATCAGATACAAATTTGAGCTAATGGGTTTCTGGGGTAGAAAAATACAGTCGTAGGCAGAAGAGGAAGAACTAATCATCGAAAAAGGAAAGCATAAAGATTGTCGTAGAGCAGGCTTACACATTTCTATGCATTGTTTTAGGTCAGTACTTGAGCAGGGTTGTGGCTATCCAAACTGTGCATGTCCAGTGAACAAAATGAAAAGAAACAGGAGTTTTGGTGCAATGAGAAACTCACTTTCTAGTTTCTGAAGTGACCTGTCAGGCCCTGCAGTTTTTGACATGGAACAACCAGGAATGCCCAAAGGCACAGCTGGATTTTTCTGTATTACTGTATGTATGTTGAAATTATGTATTTAAATGTTGAAATGAACTTCATGCCTAGCAAACCGTCGTATTCAGCAGAGAAGCTGCTTTCATTGCAGCTAAATGGGGTGCAATCTGGATGTATATTTGCTACTGTAGTGGAATAAATGTATACATCTGGAGAGATGTTAGGATAGAGTACTGGTGGGAGGAGGGAGCACATCAGTATCTATTTTATGAACATCTCATTAATGTGCAATTATGCAACTTGTGCTCAGTTGCATTGCAGCTTGCATGTGATCTGTTACTGGTGAGTATTTGGTGCTTCATTTTGGGGCTTCATACAGGGGCTTTGAGTGCCATAGAACTGTGGGGTCCCTGTTACACGAAGGTGCCCAAAAATCTATACCTCATTACATTGTGCATGAGTACTTTAAAAAAATAAAGTTTAATTAAAATAGTTCTGAATATCATTAAAAGCGTGTACTTTGAATCTATCATGGAAAATATTTTGAAAGAGGGAGAGAGGAACAAAATATTGCTGCAGCATACCATATAAAATAGATCCTCTCTATAAATTTGGTATTATATTTGAGCTCAAAGATAACAGCTAGAGAAGAATTTAATAACGAAAAATATTTAGTACTTCTGGGACCCCTGTTCATTCTCAATCCTTAGAAGAGAAGATTCATTTTGTATTCTTCTAAAATAAGAAAAAATCATACACTGATGTGACTACGTGGGAGCCAGTGCAGCTTCTCTAGGCCTAATGATTGAAAATCAGAGGTGAGCGAAGACAAAAGGGCCGTTTTAGATGATACCACTGCTTTACAGATGATAAAGCCAGATCTAGCAATGGCAGTTGGGAAATAATTAGGCTTTGGGGAAATAATTTTTGCCTTGATGGATTCTCTGTGTCAGAAGAGCTGACCTGGGTCCTCTGCCGATCAGCTGGTGACCCATAAGACAGGTCCAATTTGGAGAAAAGCTGTATCTCTCCCTCTCTTGCACTCCTATACATGCATCCAGCCAGTAAGTGAAAGGGAGCCCGACTACTCAGAGCTCCTCTTCGTGGGTGCATTGATCCAGGCACACAGAAGAAGACATGGTCACTCACCACTCATGTGACACCAAACGTGTAAGTCCTGTTTGCCTGATTTACTGTTGATGTCAAGAAAATCTTGAAGTCTGTTGCAGATAGTAGGTAAACATCCTGAAATAATAATTTCCCAAATCCCAGCATGGAGAACATTTTAAATCTTTTGGCAAGGTAAACATCAAGGAAATTCCAGAGCAATTTCCAGAAAATAACACCGTTCAGAGTTTTTAGTCAGTTTTTAGCTAGTGCCATGGCCTGTGTTGCACACAGAGTAACGTTGAACAGTGTTTGGTGGGAGCAGCCTGCAGCACAAGGAATAAATGGTGAAAATTGTTTTCCTTTATTACCACACTCCTTTTTATTTGGCTGAAGACCTTAATGATACCTACTGTATCTGGCGGAGTGGGCATCAGTATAAGAGCATGCTAGTTGCATTGCTTTTTGCTGGTTATCTGGCAAACCAGTTACTTTCAGAAACTGGATCATCCTATCAGCAGTGCAATCAATTTCCACTCTACCAGGCAGCTGTTGTCCAAGGATGATTTAAAACAAATGCCTGTAAATTCCAGTGGTTCCCACCATGCAGCCCTTCCCCTCAGTTCCAGTGGCTGGGCAAACAGGGTGAGCACACGTGTGGTGGGCGTGTGAGGTTCCTGGGGGAGGTGGGGGTCTTGTCTCGTGCAACGTTGTGTCCTCGGGCCTGCTAAGGAGGAGAATTAGTGGGCTTTAGAGAAATACCTGTCTGGACTCTGACAGTAAGGAGTGTGATCACAGGACAGAGCCTGCAAGGAAGAAATGAAGAGGGAGGTGGAAAAGGCCTGAAAAAGTCCTCTTGTTAAGGCTTATGCAGAAATGCAAACAGACTTCCTCTGTCTCAGCAGCTGCATGTCCTTTTTGTGTATATACAAAAGGGTCTCTGCAGTCATCTTAATATTTATGCTTCAGTATTTCTTCTTCTGATGCAAATGATGATCAGGCATTGATGTTATGGGCCTGCTGTAACATTGTCTTTGTTGTTATAAGAATACATAGAAGTGCTGTTCTAGCTGTGATGGTATAGGATAGAAGAAAGTTTTGTAAAGTGGCAATGGATTTTAGTAGACTACCTAATATGACTGGGACAAACATACAAGCTTTATAGGCATAAAATAAGCAAATAATATCAGCTCCGTGAACCAGGAACATGAGCATTCTCATTTTCTCTAAACAAGTTTCGGTATTTTACTGCACAGAAACTTGTTTATTGAAAGCTTCTATTTATCCACCTGCTGTGGGAGGAAAGGCTTCATGGCTTGTAGGCTGCTGTTCAGCATCGCAGATGATGTTGTTGCTCAGCAGCCATTAATATAGTTTTATCTATAATTAGCAAAGGTCTAACACCTTTCTGGCCATATGGAAAATGGTAAGTTAGCTCCTGTCATAATAGGAAAATAATTATTGGATAAAGTATAAATATCAAAACAGGATAAATAATGGTTACCTCAGCAATCCTCAGCTGGATAAAAGTAGCATCTGCCTTCACTTTCTGAATATCACACATGATTAATCTGGAGACAGAGAGGCACTTTCTCAGCTGCGCGGTCTCCACTGGGCAAGCCTGGCCAGTCAATCAGTCCCATGAAGGCAGCGGAGGCAAGGAGAGTCTGAAGCCTTCTCTTACCATTAAGCTCTGCAGTAGTGTCCTGAATCAAAAGTTTTCATCCAGATGTTTTTTAAGGAAAAGTAGGAAATAGGAGCAGGGTTGAGGTGAAAATGTAGCATTGGCTGAAAATACTCAGCTTGCTCTTACAATTTTGTTTGTGGAAAGTTTTGTTTTATTCTTCTCAGAATTTCTACCATACTTCTTATGGGAGAGTTTCTACCAGCCCTCTTGCATCACAGAACTTGCCTTCTATTCACTGTCAGGTCACCCGTACAGATACTCTGAACCTCCGGTTTCATTCAGAGACATGACCTGACAAAACTGTTCAAACCTGAGTCGAAATTCCAAAGCTGTCGGTGGGTGTTAGGCTCTGTGCAAAGCACATCACAAGTTTCTGTTGAATCGAACCCTTGACGGATGACAGTGTTGTCACTATGCCAGCAATGCCCCAAAACATTAATCTTTATGGCTATTTATTTGGTAACAAAAGAGAAAATAAAGATCTTTGTGTGTGTGTGCGTTAAACAGGAGAGAAACAGAGGAACCGCCACCAATCCTGAGGGAAATTCACTGATAAAGATGGAGAACTGAAGTTCTCCTTTCACTATTCCAGTGGAGGCTTTTGAATAAAACTAACTGGCTGTCTCTGGTTTTCTTGAAATTGTGAAGTATATGTAAAAGCTTTACTCCTATTTGAAATGAAAGGCAATAGCATAATGCTCCAGAGTGTGCTGAAATTACTCCTATAAGCTTAGTGTTAACTGTTAATCCACCCTGACTTGAGAGACTAAAGGAGGACTGTGCCAGTGGAGAATTAGGATTGATTTTCATATTTGTTAATTTCATATAAACTCAAATATCTGTATATTGATAGAATTCCTTAACAAAGTATCCCCTCCCCCTCTCCCCCCAGTAAAACCTTTGAGTTTGCTGTAGATTCTGCATGGGCATTTACTACTTAAAATCAGCTTACCTAGCTTGAGGTCCATTAGTTTCCCTAGAGCTCTGGGACTTCGCCCTTTGTCTCTGGAAGTTAAATATTCAATATTGCTTTGTCTGTGCTTACTTTGAAAAGCATTCATCCTTCATTTGCGTACCATGTCAGAATTCACTGGGAAGCAACAGCTAATGTTGCCAGCTGAAATCAAACCTGACCCTCTCATTCCCTTTCTACCCTCAGAGGCTCTGTTAGTGTTACCATCTCAGGAACACCCGGAGTTCCTCATGATAAAATGAAGTGAAATTAGGACCCTGGTAGAAAGCACTTTGATATCCTAAGTAGTAAAGTAGAAAAGGACCCCTTAGATTAGTTTGCTGGCAGTGAGATGCTTCTTGCTTGAACAATTACTGCAGGATAACATAATGTGTATATTACTAAAAGGTGTATAGTAGATGAGTCAGTTGGACTAAATATATAGGAAGCATTTTTCTTAAGTGCTTTGCTTGAAATGAACAATGCACATACATAGAGTTTATCTTGCCCGTTAAGAACGTGTTTCTTCCAAGAAGAATATGAGATGATGTGGCATGGAAACAGACAGGATGTGTGTGGTCTTAATATTATATTTTAAATTACATTTTTTGCTATCTTTTTATCTTTCTCTTGCTCTCTTTCTCTAGTTTTTATGGTGACCTACCTGAGTCCTTTGCCCATGAAGCATCCTTCCTGGGATTAAATGTAATGAATTTATTTCAAAAGATGCATAGTCAGTGGACAACTTGCACATAATATGGTAAAGATTCAATTCATGTCAACACTGAGCACACCTTGTAAACTGTAGGGCTTTAAATTGAGAATGGTTTGAACAGGCTATCCAAATGTTTAGTTGTATATCAGCATCGGTATAAACAACAGTCATCCCTGTTTTTAGCTGTTTCATCTTGTTAAAGTCTTGTTCAGAGATTTTAACAGTACAGTTTACATATCTTTGGAGACAGATGCTTACATTTTTGAGACCTTGTTGTAAGTTATTAAATAAATTACCAATTTTTTTTTTTCTTGGTTTGGTAGTTGAAAAATGCCATTGTATCCTTTCAATAAGTATGTGCAAGTTTGCTTTAGAATTAAAGAAAAAAAAACCAGCAACAAAGCAAAACACTTCTTACAGTTTTGTTTTATAAGAATTATGTTATTGGTTGATTCAACTTAATTGGTGAAACTAAGATTGGTGAAGGCATCAACTTCTGTATTTCATAAAACAAATATGAAAGAACATTTTTTCTGTAGCACTAAAAGACTACCTACTGATATAATGCTAGTACTTTCTCAAAGCTCATAATGAGGTTTTAACAAGTATTTTATATGACATAAAGCACTCCTTGTTTGTTTTTATTTTTAAATTCATTTATTATACACATCTACATTGTTAGAAACTTTTTTTTTTTTAATGTGTTTGTTTTACTAGTTCACCGGGACACATTTCATGTAAAATTGTGTCAATATTTAATAGTGGAAGGATAAGATTTCTTCCAAAGTATTTGCCTTATTCTTTACTGGAAATAAAAGAGGAAGGGCTGTAGCATGTCCTTATCCAGGGTTGGAAATAGTAGCTGAAAGGTGCAAGGAGATTTTCTTCCCCTTAGTATTTTCAGTACAATGGAAGACTTTGCCTGATGATAGATGTGCCACAAGGACTGAGAGCTTCTTGTGCCCTCTGGGGATGAGCAGAGTGCGGCCCGGATGACTTCTGTGCTCACCAGCAAAAACTGGAGAGTGGAAGCATAGGCTGCAACTTTTAATAGTCTCACAGGTTCTTCAGCTTGTGTCCCTGCAGTATTTTGACCATTTCAGGAAAAAGGCTCTGTGGGTGTTCACTTGTGCATTGTCCATCTCCTCATGTTGTCCTACCCTACACTACACAGGCAAGGTGTAATGGCCTGTTTGAAGATTTAAACTTATTAGACATTACATATTTTTTCCACGGTTGAAAATTTTATCTGTTTTGCATGATGCATCTTTAACAACAGCAAGAAAAAGTTAATTGATTCAGAAACATCTGCAGCAGTTGCTCTTGAAGGTGAAATCTTTGTTTTGTCCTCTAGGGAAAGTGAAAGTATTTTATGGTATGCTAAAACTTAGCATTGCTAGTGGAAGCTGCTTAGGTACTCTTGAAAGATAGTCTTAGTAGTAAGTTTAGTATAGCTGCTCTTTTCATATAACCTTTTATAATATCTTCAGTAACTGGTGATTAGCACTGGTCAGTTGATACGGAGTGATATATTCAGTGGAAACATGTCCAAGATCACTTGGCGGAAGTCTTCTGTAAGGGCACAACCTTTTCTCAGGGACCCAGAAATCTGGGCAGATGATAGTGGAGGGTTGGAAGGGATGCTCCCAGTGGTGTGCTGAATCTACTACAGCAGTTTTTCTGGAGGTCAGGGCAGCTTTCACCTTTAGTCCTGGAAACTCTGTGGGCACAGGACTCGGTCTTACCAGCCGTTGGACTTTTTACTGAGCAGTTATCAAGCATCAGGTTGTTCAATTCAAATGCCTGGTTTTCCAAATGGTGGTGGCTCCCCATTATCCCCTTCTGCTTCGTTTCTCATTACGTATTCATATTTGGTTTTGATGTGCAATTGAAATATTGGCCCCCTTATCTTAAACAAGCTTGTAGTTGATTACATGTAACCCTTGTCAGTTATGAAACTGAACTGCAATATTAACCCATGGTAGCATTTGAGATTACAAATTGGAATAAGAAATAGGAATGGTAACTGTTGTGGTTTTGGGGAAAGGTTGTCTTACTCATAGTGGTTTTGGTCTGGTGAATTATTGTAGTAAATTCCACTCAAGTAAGAAAAAATCAAGTATCAAAATTAGTCAAGAATACCCTATTTTCTTCTCAAAAAGTTCTTCAAGATGAATTTGGGGAAAATGAGATCATGACTTTAAGCAGCATAATATTTCTAGTTTATTAATATGCCAAGTAACATGTCAAAACAAGAAATCAAATGCAATTTGCCAATTTCGTCCTACAAAAAACAAAATACAGTGCTCCACACAATGTAGTAGGAATTTTAATTTGATCTTGTCCCTCTAGATTGAAGTCAGCCATCAGGTTTCCAAGTAAATTTAATACCCTATAAATGTGATTGATTGCTGATGTGGTAATCCAGTTAGCTGCTGGAATGTTTGATAGCTGGAGAATCCATTTAGAGAAGAATAAGGATCTTGAGGTTAAGATACTGGAGTATTTTCAAGAGGTCTAATTTTAATTCTTAGCTTTGACATGAATTTGGGATAAATCCCCTTCTCTGAGTCTCTATGAAATGGGGATTTCTGTCTCCTTTTCTACCTGGCAGGCATGAACATGGGTGTGAACCATATGGTCCCATCAACACAGATATAAGACATCAGGTTCTACAATAGGATTTCCTTGCATTTTAGAAAGATCAAGCAGGCAAATGTTACATGCAGCTTGTGTGTTATTTTAAAATATTTAGCCACTTGAGGAGAAAAGGGAAATGAGAAACTCTTCCTAGCTTGACCTCTTAGCTCACATATCTGTCTGTTCAGGATGATAATAATTGTAGTTTTGAGTCCAGTCAGAGGTTTAACAGCTTTTGGTACTGCTAGTTTCACACTTAAGTTACAGCATCTCATTAGTATTTCACTCCCTCAGTAACAACGTTTCTTTACATTTAAAATGTTCTGTTGCTTGTACTCACACATACAAGAGACTAATGATTTTAGCTTTTGTCCTTTTCCTCTGAAAAGGGTGAATGTCATGATTTCTGCGACAATTTATGTCAGGCTTGTGCCTTTCTTTTTTCCCATTAGACAACTCCATCCCACTTATCATTATCTATGTTAAAAAAAAATGCTCATATGTAGTGTGATGTGAGTGCATAAAAACATGCAAAGACAATGCTGGTGTGACAGCTAATTAAAACCAGGTACTTTAATGCTGAGAAACAAACAAAAATCTTTAAAGTTACTGAAAACCAAAGTGTTGTGAAAGCAAAACAGAATTGCAGAAGTTTTGTTCAAGGGACAGCTCAAAAGATTTATGGAGTACAAAGGAATACGAATGATTTCCTGGAGGAAAACTGTATTATTGTGGCTCCCAAATGACAAGTCATTGTTGCCTTGGTGCTGGGAGACTTGCTGTAGGTGACTTTTCAGCTTACAGTACTAGATACCAACAAAACAGAGTGTTTTAGATCAGTCAGATCCCCCAAATTCCTTTGCAGATGATCCTTCAACCTGATCAGTTGGGTAAGTCCTTCAAACTACTGTTTAGCCTCATCAGACAACTGTGCTATCATTTATGTTTGCATATGGAAAAAAAATGAACCATAATATCTAATTTTCATCTAAGGGTTCTTTTGGCCCTAAAACAAATGGTAATAGCCAAGCAAAAGTAGTGTTGGGAAGAGACTGTACGTTTAGATTGCTTATTTGCTTTGATCTGAATGCAGGTTTTAACTATAAGTTTTTAAGTACAGATGTATTAATCTAAAGCCTTCAGATACTGTTAAGCTACCTTCCTTTATTACCAGGAGATCTTATGATAAACACAGATATTTTACAAAGCCCTGTCATATACTGTGGAGTAATTTGTAGAGTTGTTTTACTTAATATTTTAAACATAAGCCTTTTCATTTAAGTTCTTTTTTGATCCTCTCAACTCTTTTGCTTCATGAGTGTGTGTGTACATACACATGCTGGGCTCCCGTTTCAGTGAAGCCTAAGCACATACTAGGCTACAGAGCAAGAGTATAGTGAGCAGGCTGAGGGAGGTAATTATACCAACTGCTGCTCATCCTTGAGAGGAGAAGACTAAGGGGGAATCTAATTGTTGTCTTTGACTGCCTGGTGGATGACTGCAGAGAAAGCAGTCCCGCTCTCCTTTGAGGTGTGCAGCAAAAGGGCTGGAGGCAATGGCCACAGGTTGCAGCAAGGAATGTTTCAGCTAGATAAGGGAAAAAGTCCTTCACGGTGAGAGTGGTGATCCGTGGCATGGGCACTCAGAAGGGTGGTGGAATCTCCATTCCTGGGGTAGTGAAAACCAATCTGGAAACGATCATGAGCAAAACGCCTCCTACTTTGAAGTTACCCTGCTTTGAGAAGAGGCTCTCACCGGGTCACCTGCAGAAGGCCTTGCAACAGAAATTTTTCTGTGGTTCTGTGAGATGTGTATATATAGATATTAGTGATGGAGTATGTATTGCCTTATGGTTTGCTACTGGCACAGCCTCTCAGGGTGTTAAATATACACAGGTTAAGTAGAATTTGGAAGAAGTGGCATTTGCTTCAGGAAAAAATAAAAGTAACATCATGCAAGGAACTAAAGAAATGCTTTGAAGTGGCAGCAAGATGTCATGTGTTTGGCAGTTAGAGATAACAACATTTAGGCCTTGTGGGAATAGATTCCCTTTCCCCTCCTCCTGCTCTGTTTTGCTTCTAGAGCATGCTTTTGGCAATAGAAAATGTCATTCTATGCATCATGTAACACTTTGGTTACAGTTCCTAAAATAGGATTCAGATGAGGGTACAGTCAGCATTTGAAACCAACTACTATACATGGAGAGCAGATTTAAAAGACTTGTGCTGAAAAAGATGAACCCATTGCTGTTTCATTTTCAGAGCGTGTTGGCAAGAGTTGCAATCGCTGACATTTTGGGGGCAGTTCCTGAGAAGTGCAGAACTCAGTTGTCTTGCTCTGTTACTGCCACATCAACATTGACACAGTTTGTTTGTGCAAATGTGTTGTCAAAATGAAAGCATTTGTTTTAAATCAGTCCCGTTTTATTTCAAAAGTGAAAGAAGATTTTGGCATGTGTTTTGCAAAGCCATAGGATTTAATGTCTAGGAGGCAAAGCAGCAGAAAAAGGGGGGGGCATAATGTGTCGCAGACATGAAGAAGCTGTTTGTACAATACATACAAAAGCCTGGGAATGAATAGAGTCTCCTGTCAGTAAGTTCATGAACATCTAAACCTCACTTGACTTTAAAAATCAAGCGTGGCACAAACTAGAACAGAGACCGTGTTCACTACAGGCATCTATTTGTCCACAGTTTTGAAGAAGGAAGCAAGATGTGACTTTGGCATGCATATCATGCCTTTTTTTGAGTTTGAAGGATGTGAAATATTGAGATACAGAAACCAATGGTGCAGGAGGTTTAGTTAGGCACATATGAGCTTTCTCTGGATATTTGCAGAGGAAGGTAGCAACCTTTGATAAGCCCTGGGAAGGAAACAAAATCTCCCAAGTGAGGATGGCCCAGCTATATACAGCTTCAACCTGAATCCTACAAACATTTCAAAAAATGCATGACTTGAGCTGCTTGAAAACATGTTAAATTTCTGGTGGAATTGTCCCACTGCTCATATGTTTATTATGAGCATTCAGGCAGTATATATTGTACCTGAGATGGTAGGAGCAATCCTTACAGTCTCATTTGTTATTTAAGAAACATATATAAGACTATAAGGAAAATGCTGCCCTTGGAGGCAAAATCTGATTGATTTTACGGCACCCAGGATTCCACCTTATGTTAGGGAATTTCAAAGCGACCTATGTGATTTACAGGTCTGAATTTTAGTATGGTTCAGTGGAAGCTTCCCTAATATGCCTTGATAATCCTAACCCATACCCTAATTTGTATGTATTACGGGGTGCAGTTAAATTTGAAAGTAAAATATTAAATGGTGTCTTTACCTGTGAGTGCTTTAACTGTGCTTTCTCAATAGTCTTTCCATTCAGCTTGGAAGATTTTTAAATGAGATTAGCTCTGTTTTCCTGTTTTATAAAGTTGGAGAACATGATATGTATAGACCAGTCCCCGTGCTTGTACAAAAATCTTCCTGACTCAGTGATGCTCCTGTATAACAGGCTAGTTAGCTTCCATGCCTTCTGTGCAGATTGGGATCAATAATAATGCAACGCAAGCACTGAACTTAGAACAGTGAATAGAAATCCCAGCTTTTATTTTCATAAAAATAACCAAAATATCTCTGCAGTGCCTATAAAGACTTTTAATGACTTTGAAATATAAGGCATGACATGTTGTTTTAATTTATATACAACAAACACCACATTTCTAAAGTTGATATTTGGGGTTTTTAAAAGATGAAACTGATGATAGCTAAAATGAAATGAAGTAAGTTTTATGCATGTTGCATTTTAACAAGTCTGCTGTCTCATTGGAATGCACTGCCTTCTTGTGCTACATTTTATTTTTGGAATTTAATAAGGCGCCTGTCATATCTGCCTCAAGGCTAAAGAATATCATGAGAGAGAAATCCAAAGTACTGTCATGTTTGACTGACAGGGGGCCAATTTTAATTTTTTTATGGGAGGTGGCTGATATTAACAGGCTGTAGTGCTGAAGATGTATTGCTCTACCATCTGCTTTAAACACCCTGTGTTGATGAGCCAGTAATGACGTTGCTCAGTGACATTTATCAGGTGAATTTGGCTCTGACACTCAGTAGAGGATTTTCATTAAAAAATTAATTCTGTGCATTTTACAGTGAAGCCCATTGTGATGATGGATTCTGGTACAGTGCCATGTATCTCCAGAAGCTGCTCTAATTACCTGAGAAACTTAGGAAAGCAATAAACTACTACTTTCCATTTCTTGTGTGTACTCCCTTAGCATGTAATTAACACACTGACTCACTTAGCTTAAATCTCTGAAGATCTATGTCTATGTGATGATTACTAGCTCTTCAAAGTAATAAGCAAATGCACCTCAGTGGCTCCGTGGTTGGATGGCAGTGGGATCGGCAGCCTTTGTGAAGTGCAGTCTGACGGTGACATTCCTTAAATGTTCACCGGAAAAGTGAGTAAGATACAGTAATAGTGGAAATGGTACAACTTAGGCAAACATTTAAAAAAACCCCCAACCTCCCAGAGGGAGATTTAATCAAATATTCCATCAACCTCTTCAATCCAATGGGAGAAAAAAGGTTTCTATTCACCAAGTCAGGATTTTGAGGCCTGGGCATTGCCTGAACTGGAAACTCTGTGGATGCCCGATATTGATATAAATTAGAAGTCTTCTCTCTCAGTATTTGTTGTAACATTCATTCATCTTGGTTAACTTTATTTCTCATTAGCTTACCATTAGGGGAAAAAAAAATCTTGTCTAAGATAGTAATGCAAATTCCTTAAGAAGCAGAATCCCTTAATTAATTTTGGCATTTGATCTAGCATCTTTTCCTGTTCTTAGACGTGTCAGATCTGCATGCATCCGTCTCCACTTCAGAATGACTTTCAGGTGACCTGGAAGGAACAAGTAGTCTTACCATAGCTTTTGAAGAGCCCCTACAAGTGCACCCTGGCAGGTGGTGGCACTTCCACTGACAATCTTGGTAGAAAGAGTAAAGGCTTAATAAAACATAGTAAGTGGGTTTATGGTTCAGTGTTCATTAATACCCATCTCTGTTAAGCTAGATTATTTTGCAGTGCCTATTTGATTTGAATCAAGGCTGAGCATAAATTCTACTAAATTTATTACGGCACATGATAAGGGGTTTGTGCCAAGTTTATGCAGCTAACTAGAAGAGATGATGCTTCCTCCAGCCTATAGTTAAAGCAACATATACAGAGCATTGCAGATGCAGCATGAAGCCTACTAAGGCTGGATTTACTATATCATGGAATATGACGATATCATCTCAAATGATCGGGGATATGATATCTAAGCAGAGCAGCTGAACGAACAGCTGCACTTTTTTGTGGATTGAGAAAACACATCAGGCAGATTGCATAGCATTATGCTGCTGATCATCAAAATACTTAAGAACAGCTTAATGTAAACCAGGTGAGTTATCCATTAATGTCTCTGGAGATGATCTGATTAGCCATTTCATCTAGTCAGATAATTTTGGATGACAAACATTTTGTTTAAAGTATTATGACCATTTTTTTTAACTCATCTCTTGGGTTTTGTTGTGGTCAGAGAGGTTTATTATTTAAAAACAAACTATAAATATTCTTACCAGCATTTTCACAGAAAAATTACAAGTAGTTTTCAGACAGTTTTGTTGGCCTTTTGGGGGGAAGTGGATTAATTCTCTGACATTCTGCAGTGTTTCTCCTTCCTTCTGTGACACAGGAATATTTCTTCATCGTCTGGTTTAGTAACGTGAATACTTACAAGTGTATTTGGCTCAGTAAATCATTTGCTGTAGAACTGATGATAGCCTACACCTGGCTTGGGAGTCATACGCTAGTAAGAGATGGAAAAAACAATACTCACTTAATAAGAGTCATGGAAGAAGTAAGTTTGTGGCCTTTTGAGAAAGGTTTGGTTTGGGAGCATTTTCATAGCAGGCAAGTACTATGTACATTCATCACCTTAATGTGTACCTGCCTGCTGACCTATCCTGCAGAGGTCATCTGGGTCGGGCCTTCAAGCAGCTTTTCTAATCGGGGACCCGTGGTAAGCATCTGCTTGATCTGCTGCTGGCTGCCATACGTTCTCCCTTTTCCCTCTGTGGCATAGCTCCCTCGCTCTCTGAAGTGAATGCCAGCCAAAGGGAAAAATGCTGTATAGCTGGGAGATGGGGTAAGGCAGAAGGGGCTTGCTTGAATGCAGTTTCCTCTTTCAGAGATATCTAGTTTCTAAACCTTCCTTTCTCTGCCCTTCTCAAGTGGAAATGTTTCCAGCTGACTGCCTTGTCCAGGTGTTAGTCCTCCTGTTACCTTCGAACCTTTGTAGTGTGCTGGACCTCCTGCTGGTGGTCAAGGCAGAGTTAAATAACCGTGTGGCTGCCTGCTGCTGAGCTCAGTTGTCACTCACAACCTGAGCAGATGGTTGTGCTGCTCAGCTTTGAGAGACAGTCTCTTTCTCTTTTAAGATCAAATTAGCCCATGGCTGGAGACTCATGGAAGTGTTTTTATTGCTTGCTTTTTGTTTCTTGCTTGTTTTCCCACATAAGGAAAGATCTGTGGGGCCTAAACATGAGTCTGTCAGAAGTAGTACAAAAAACAGCAAAATAATAGATGACCGTCACAACAGGAACCCTAATTTAAGTATTAGTGTAAAGCCTGAAGAAACCTGAGTGTTTTCTTTTTTTTTTTTTTTACACAAATGTTGATTTTCAGCTATTGCGTGTTCATTTACTCGCCCACCTCTTGAGGCTCTGTCTGATTGTTTCACGTTTGCAGCACATTGGGGCGAATGTCTTCATTCTTCTTTACAGGGAAGCAGGTTTAAAGCCATAAGGTTTTTTTAATCACCAGCTGCTGGTCGTGAGTGACAAACCATGACACAGAGTATGTCTTGTTTGCCTGGGTCTTTCATTTAAAGGGAAGAAAAAAACCCCACCTCTGCTGATGGAATGACTTCTGTCCTTTTTTTCTCCTTCCTTGTGAAAGAAGTAGTTGGTTCTGGACATCCTAAGCCTTTTTGACAAAATGGTAATTCATCACTGTTCATTTCAGCCACACTTCTGTAATCATTTCATACTTTTAGCAACAGAAAGGTAGATTAAGTACATCCCTAGTGTTCTGCAATTGGAATTAGGGGCAAAAGGAAAATTACTTTCCTGAGGGGAAAAAGTGTAAAGGGGATGCCTTCCTCTTCCTCTCCCCTCACTCCCTCTTTTTTCCTCTCCCTGCTTATTTTCTCTGTGAGTATACAGCACCAGCAGCTGGCTGAGGCCAGATCTTCAAAAGAACAGGGATTCTGAGGAGAAGAAAGGGCCAGAGAAATAAAAGAGGAAATACATTTTCCTTTGATCAGAAGAGAGCATATCTGAGTTAGCAGAAAGCCTTCTATGGACATCAGCAGGTTAATGCAAGAACTAAGGATTTTATGATATTAATAGTTGAAGTAGTGCTGTTGCAGTTGTTATAGTATAAGCATATAAAATATATTAAGGGGTTTTTAATTATTTTCATCAGGTCAGGACTATGTGTTTGTGTGTGTGTATTTTTCCAGCATTTTCAGCTGTTGAAGTGAAGGATGCTTCCTTCCCCTTCCAACCATGTTTCTCTTATGATCTTGAACTTCTAAAGAAATCTTGTGAGAAGCTTAAAACCTAGTGTTTGTGCAATACACAATCAACAAACCATTAGCTCTGCTACTCAAGTTTTGTATCCCTTACTTGGTGTAGGCCATTATAATGGTATCATAGGGTACAAATAGATATGAAGAGAAGCAGAAAAAAGACCTGCTTTACTCCAAAGGTAAGCGTGCCATTGTAAAGGGATTACAGGAGAAGGGGAAGAGTACCCTTAAATGCTTGTGGAGCAGCAGGTTCCAGAAGAATTCACTATGCAGCTGTCTGCGTCATAGTGGAAACTACTTGCATGAAGTAGAAGAATTGCACAAGAAAAAAGATTTTATTTTCATGGCAAGGAAATTATGTAGGCTTTAAAGCTTGGCATGGTTGCTCCTACAACTTGTGGGATGAAGCATCCAAAGCATTTGGAGTTGGGAGCATCTGGATAAATGTTAGTGTTTGGACACTGTGGAAAGAACTGTCTTATATGTATTGAGTTACTCAAAAAGCAGCAGTGTTTGGCTTCAACGATCAGTACTTTCTGATTCCTTTGTTTTTCCCCGTAGGATGCAAAAGGATAGATGTTTATTAGCAGAGATTACTAAGCTACATAGTGAATCTTCAGTAGTACTGGAAAAAGTGCACTGAATAAATAAAGGCTGGTTTAGATGCTAAAGAAAGCTGTGTAAGAAAATTGTAATGTTCGCATTGAAATGAGGTTTCTCTCTAGGTGAAGCAGGCAGACTAACCAGATGCACTTGTCGGACACTGCTGCCCAACAATTTGCTTGTTGCCTTGTCTCCAAATGCTGAAAGTTTTAATTCTTTAGGGATAACAATTCTAGTGACATGTATCCTTTTCTCCTTTTCTCCATTTTTCTTTTCTTTCTTTTCCCCACAGTTCCATTTACTGCTGCTGTTTCTTAATTCCAGTTGTGTAACCTTATTGATCTACAAATCAAACCACAACCTTTCTCTTTTAATAAAGGGATGGGAAATAAAGGGAAAGGGTCTGAACATGCAAATATTTGACAAAATAAACCAATTGTTTTTTAGCACAAAAGAAGTTGTTAGGTTACAGCCCTCTCCTAACAGCATGGACATAGAACATGTTGCCATAAAGAAGCATGTTCCTGGCACTTGCAGCAGAGAAGCTAAAGTTACACTGGTGCCTCAACATTCACTTCTCTACACAGGAAATTTTTCCAGGTTAAACTCCATGGACTGAGAGATCTGATTGATATAAGGGATAGCGCCTCTAATGTGTTCATGGCCTTTTTTGCCATGAACAGTTGTCGATCCAACAACTTTTGAGTGTTTTCTACATTAGAATTAAAGTTAGGGGATAAAAAAAATCACAGAGAGGTTTTCGTAATACCTCAAATGTTAATGTCTTTTGCTGCCTTTCCCATTAAATTCCTAATGCTGTCAGGAAGAAGAGTAGCGCTACTACCGTAGTTATGCTAGCTTGGCATTATAGCCTTACAAATGTATCAGAATGAACAACTCATAGATATGGGACATGTGTACAATTTAGTAAAAGTCTTATTGTCTCTATACTGTACATCATATAAAATCACTGTCCTGTGAAGATGTTCTGCCACATGATTATTGATTCTTATGTTCCTGAGTAGAATTCAAAAATTATTCTGCCCTTTTTAAAGTACTATTTTCTGCATACTACTAATGAAGAACTGTTTCTAGCTTAAGCCAATTTTCAACTCTTTTTCTGGCATGACAATGATTTACGTATGTCAATAAAAAACTTCAAAAAGTTTAATATATTTAATGTGAGGGCACTTATGTAATAGTATCCTGATGTTACTAAAATTTGTAAGCAACTAATAAATATACCAATCAACTAAGGAGTCTTGAGTCCCATAGGAAATAAGCTTTACTGAGTTTTTATAAAACTGAGAATTTCAGAGACTGAAAGGGATAATAAATTACCTGAAATAAAAAGTAAGAGGTGTTCTCTTCTTCTGTACAAGGCTTGCTTGCCTCTCTCATTTGTCCAGTTTCAGAACCCAGACCTGCCTTGAGCTTCTGATTCTTCTCCTCCTTAAAGGTCACATTGGATTTTCAACAGATTAAATTTATCCCATAATTGCCCAGAGCTGGAGAGTAATAACACATATATTGCAAGAAGGAATAAATGTAGTCAACTGAGAAGATAGGATCCACTAAAGTATTCGTCCAATTTCCTGAACATTGTATAAGTGATTGTACAGGAATGAGAGGATCTGCTGGAAGCTGCAGATATTTCAGTCTGCACAACAGGACACCAGCCTTTTGAAGTCTATCAGCTGACTCCAGTTGACATGGTCTTCAAATTTCTTTTTCAGTTTGATTTTTAAATGGGATGTAGTTTCAGTAGACATAACTTCAATCACAAAAAAATGTAGTATCGTAGTGAGAGTAGACTGAAATCTTCAGGAGCCTGAACTTTCCCAGTAACAGCTGTGGCCCCTGCTGAATTTTTAATTTCTGTTGTGTGATTTTTTTTTTTTTTTTTTTTTGAGGCAAAGTTCCTCTGAAGCAACACTATAAGAATGCAAAGTGTCAAACTGAAGTTAAATTCAATTTACTATCATTTACTCTTGCAGTCATAGTGTAATTTCAAATATGGAACATGATCTAATGATTGAATCAGCATTTTTCTATTTTTCTATAAAGAATTTTGAAACAGTTGTAATATCTATCAGATTATAAACATCTGTGTATTTTCCTTCTGTTTTCTGCTACCTCATTCGGTCCATTTTTCACCCATAAGGAAAGATGCCAGTAAATTTTGGAACATAACTGAGAGGAAAACCGGAGGTGGTGAGGGAAAACTGAAAATATTCTGAACTCGGTCAATGTTGAGGGTGTCCCAGTATTTCCCTTCTTTAAAAAGAATGAGCCTGATTTCCAACTTTTAAGGTCTGCAAATATTTTGTCTGATAAATTTGCTGCTATCTTTCATGCATAGCAGGTAGAAAGGTACACCTAGATATATGGATTGTGCGTGTGTGTTTACATATAGGAAAACAGGAAGTTTGATCATGCCAAAAAGACTAAATCTTTGGTTTACTCCTCTTTGGCTTTGTGTACCACAGTTCAGCTGCTCAGCAGCACTCGGGTGTGGCCTGTCACCTGTTCAGTCGTGTCATGTGTGATCTTTCCTCTCTTCCATACCTTCTCCTTTGTGACTTAGGTGAAAGTCACAAGACTTGGAACAAGGTGTATTTTTCAGATCCAGAAGGGATCACTGGCCTACTTGCTCGCAGATGCCTGGGTATTGGCAGGCAAAACCGGTACAATACTGTCATTTATTTAAGAAGCTAGAGGATGTGACTTCCTGCTCTGAAAGCATGTACGAAACTTGAAGTGTAATTTGTTTTCTTTTTTTTTTAATGGTACTTGCTTTTCGAAATGAAGAGTCTTACTCTGCAAAAATAGGATCTTGGGTTTGCAAGCAAGTAGGTGAATTTGTATATCCAATGTTAATAAATTGGACAGCACTCTCTTCATGGAAATCTGTTACTCCATGCTTAACTTTGGCATCACTCTTTTGAGTGGCAAAGGGACTTCTGTTTGACCTCTGCCTCTGACCGTTCCAGAGCCAGCACTTATGGCCACACGTGGAGTGGCAGCTGGTGGCTGCAAAATCCAGGTGCTGGTGTCGGGAATGTATTTTTACAGCTGTGCCATCTGGGTCTTTGGACGTTTTCTTTTATTGTGTCTTAGCTGTCTTCACTTCTGGCTTTGCTGGACAGCGGAACGGCCCGTGGGATGTTTGCTGGGTCAAACCGTTCATGCTAGTCCCTTGTCATCCTTGATGCCATTTGCGCTGAATCACTCTTAAGTGAGAGCGGTTTAACTCCATTTGTGCACCTTTTGAAAGAAACAGAACAGTTGGTCTTGAAATTCGGGAAGGCCTCTGGGTGTGTTAAATATTACATAAACATGATCTGCTGTAGATTTTTTGCTCTGAAGATCATTTATAGGTCAGACATAAAATCATCATCCTCTTGTCTCGAAGCACTTCACATTATTGTATTTTTATATCTCGTTATGATTTGATAGTATCTCTGAAGCTTTTCCCAGAGCAGGTGGCAGTGTTTCCTTAGCACCAAGTGTTTGATCAAAAGAATAAAGGTATACTGGATCATTAATGAAAAGTAGTGTTTAAAAACATTCTTCTAATATAATAAAAAGAAATACTCATCAGTTTGTTCATCGATAAGGTTCTACCAAAAAAAAAAAAAAACAACCCAACAAAGGTAAATTAGGATTTTCTGTGGTTTTAATTGCTTTCTGTTTTTCCCTACTATGTTGGGGAATGTAGTTGTAATGTAAATACACTGCTTCAAAATTAAATAGGCTTCTATGACATGGAATTGTAAAATGTCCAAAAATTCAGTGTTGTAGTGCAAGGGTTCTCTGTCAAGAAAATACGTAATTGGGAGAGTTGGACCAATTTGACAATTAAAAGCGATTGAGAACTTTTCTCAGAAGAGAGCTCTCTTAAAGTACTGGAAAACTGCCTGTATAATGTAAGGTAATTCAAAGTTATGTATCGGTGAGCTATCCAGACCAAGGCCCTCTTGTAAACTTTATGCTGCACTATAAAAAAATGCCAAAGCTGGCAGTGAGTAGCAGCATGGGTCACACTCGGACCCTGCACTGAATCCCAGGGACAAGAAGGCAGAAGCCACCTTTCATAGAGATGGGGACGAAGGCAACTGTGCTTTGTAATGACAGAGAAAGCAGCTGAGCAAGCCTCTCCACACCCTGCTTCCACCCTGACCTGCAGGACACTTCCTCGGGGTGAAGAAGAGGTCAGTTCATTTTGCAAACTCAACAAGCCATTCAATCCACAACTTGTGTGCTGCGACTGCCGAGGGTGCCAATTAGTGGCAGCTGTATTGGTGGGGTTTGGGATGTGGACAGCTGGCTGCTAGGAGCTGAACCCAGACAACCCTCTCCTTCCACATGGAAACAAAAAATTACAAAGGAGGACAGCAACATACTTTTTTCTTTCTGGGTGATTAGTTTTATTTTCATTTTCTCTATCACCTTTTGGTACTTTTTTTTTTTTTTTTTACATTTCTCTGCTTATTGGCATTATATCTATGTGATATTCCTTCCAATGGAGCAATGTTGGTTGTGATATGTACTTCAGCATAGTATTCAGGATCTTCTTATCTAGCCAGGGCACGCTCATTATCTAAGATGATGTGAAAATGGGCTAGATTAAGGAAGAAACTGGGAATCCTGTAAGAGCCCAGTAAAGCATGAGGAAAAATTTTAGTTAAAAACTTTTGAACATATTTTTTGAAGTGTGAGCTGAGCCAATAATTCTGTTCAGATTCTACAGACCAAAAGTACAATTAAAATATCTGAAACTATCTTCACACTCAGAAGAGAGGGCAAAGTCTGTAAGATGAACTACCCTCCTGTCCTTAGACAAAGTCTGTCTGGGTCATGTTTAGGAGGCTACTGTGGAGAGGCTGTGTTCTTTTACTGTCTCCCTTCTCTAAGTTGGAATTACTTTATCATTTCCTGTGCGAAGAAATGGAAAGTCTGATATATAAAAAGGTGCCTGAGTCCTAATGACAAAGATTTTTCCTGAAATCTTTGCATTTCAGATTTCAAAAGATTTTTTAAAAATCTTTGAAACACTCTGAAGGTGTTCTTTTTTCAAAAGGACCCTTGATAGAAGAAAGAAGTACACCGTCACAAAGCTGTCTGTTTTCTCAAATAACGAGTAAAGGGAACTAGATCATCAGACTTGTTTTAGACTCTACAGCAACATAGCTTAGGTAGAAACTGTGAAAGTACTTCTTTTTGGAACTTGGCAACCACACAGAAAAAAAGTACCTATTACCTCATCTATAGAAAACCCTATAAACTGTAGCAGCTCCTATAGGTTGTTCTGATGCCAAAGGACACATTTCAGACTTCATCTCATGTATGAGTAAGATTTGCAAAGAGTTTACTGTTATTCAGTAAAATACCATTCCTCTGACTGGCTTCATCTCAGCCTTACTGAAATATAATGCCTTGAGGCTGCCTATGTGGTAATTTTCACTGCTTCAATTTTGTACAATCTGTCTTCAGCTGGAAAAATGTATGTCTTGAAAAACTGTTATGGTTACATTCACTAACTTTGGTAATGCATACAGCAGCTCTGTCATGGAAACAAATCTTGCATCAGTAAGAGTGACAGCAAACAGATGACCTTTCATGACTGCTTCAGCCTTTCGTGGTACCTGTGTTCAGGACTCAAAGGGAAGATCCTGTGGAGGATTTAATATCATCCAGAAAGCATTCTCTGTGTATGTGCGTGTATATGTATATGTTTCCATCTATAGATAGGGGCATTAAGAAATTAGAATTTGTACTCATAATCCTAACAAAAAGAGAGTTACAAATCCAGATGCTTCAACTGGTCAGAGCATGACTGGCTGCCGCATAATTTGCTTCCCTCTTGTACTCACTGGGATACCAATGGTTCCCTGCACTGTTCTTCAACAAAATGCTGCTCTTCATATCCAGGCCTATATCATATAGCGTCCTGCTTCTCACTCATCACCTCACTTCTCTCTTATATTGTCTTCTCCATACTGGTGGTAATTTGAAGTCATTGGCCTAAGTTCTGTATGGGTTTATGACTGGACCTTGCAAGACATTAGCAACTTTTTCAACACGGTGAGTCTCCCACTAAGAAAAATGAGCCTGTCGCTGGGGGCTTGAAGGCAGTAATAGCCCAAAGCTCTGCTTCCTGGCTCCTCATTGTCACCTCACTGGTGGAGCTGAAGTTCCTCTCTGTTTTAGAAATACTGCCTATCCCAGAAAACTTAAGTATTTTGCAGGAAAAAAGTATACTTGAATTTCTGATAGCACTTGATTCTCTTCTTTTTTCTTCATATCTGTCAACTTTTACTCACACCTGTCAATCCACATACACGTTGTCTGTTTTAACTAGGGAAGGGTTAAATAAATGCCTTCCCATTTTTTTATTATGTGGGACACTGTCACACTTCAGCAGTTAAAATTAACATACAAATTATATTGCTTGTTCTTTGAAGACTATATATAGCATAGCAGCAGTGTTTAACCAGTGTTCACATGACTATTTTAAGGAAACTAAGAAAGTTAAATCTGTTGTCAATAGGTGTATATTTGCTAAGAAGGGGTCTGCAGATCCATTTCCGAGGGAAAAGTTAGATATCAATGAATCAAAGAGTGCTGAAAACCACTGTGTTAGGGTAGTGCACCTACTTTTCCACTGTCTTCTGCATTCAGGGCAGGAACTGGAGCAAAGGAAGGACAGAAAAAATGCCTGCAGCAAGAGGACTTTTGAAAGTGCAGCCTTTGAGTAGGCATAAAGTATTTGATTTTCTACTTTATTTGGTTAATGGTCAAAGTAATTTCATTTTCTTTTTGATTAAGGATTTACTGTAGGAAAGTTAAGTATTTTGCTTATGGTGGTGGTTTAGTATAGTCTCAAACTGTCCACAGAGGTTATTTTCTAGGTTCTGAATGAACTTAGTCTTTAGTATTCTTCTTGGTATAGTGTGTTGATTAATACTAGGTATCATGGTGAATGTTTTGTCCTGTAGATGGCTGCTTACTGTCAATCTGACTGAAAATAGTGACTTACTTCATATAGTTCACCAAGCAGGAATTATTAAAAGCTTTGTTTATATAATGTGGTTAGATAAAAAGATGTAAAAGTAATACCTCTGTGTTCGGTGCTGCAATCCAACTCTCTTTGTACTAATATGAAATCAAATTATCTGAAAATATAAAAATGCAAATGCATGCTAAATTTTCATCCAATATGGCTCATAAAAGCTGAAACAAATTAATAAATCTGAAGAGGCGCAACATTTATTTTAAGCCTTATCTATAGTCTGGCTTAAGATTAACAGGTACACTATGTCTGCTAGATAGGGGAGGTTTAGATTGGATGTAAGGAAAAATTTCTTTACTGAAAGAGTGGTGAAACATTGGAACAGGCTGCCCAGGGAAGTGGTGGAGTCCCCATCCCTGGAGGTATTTAAAAGACGTGTAGATGAGGCGCTTAGGGACATGGTTTAGTGGGCATGGTGGTGTTGGGTTGACGGTTGGACTCGATGATCTTAGAGGTCTTTTCCAACCTCAATGATTCTATGATTCTATGATTCTATGATAGGTACTTTTAATTATCTTCGACCTGTAGGTAGTTGAGAAAGTGGCATAACAGCAGCAAAGGGATAATTTTGATGATTCAAAATAAGATCTTCTGTACAGCTGATGACACCCAAAAGTCTACTGATGTAGGTGTTGTCATCGAACATATACAAAGTTGGGCTGTGATGTAAGTGGAAGTGTGAAAGTTAGAATTGTCAAGGTCTGCTCTTCAGCAAAACATACCTTTTGCAGGCAGTAATTGCAACATTGTTAGCTGACAATATGAGATTATGGACTGGGCATCTGTAAAAATGCACAAATGAAAAATAAGAAAAATAAGAAGCCCGCTTCTGAAATTCACATATTTTCAACTTCTGACTTGATACATCTCATCCATGGTACCTAGAAGGAGATTGTATTTGCTTAGGAAGGAAATAAGGCAGGCAGAACAAGCTGAGGTGTGTTTGTTAGTACATCTGTCTGCAACAAAATCCCATTGTGGAAAGGACTGCGTCAGTGTGCGTGGAAGAAGTGAACAATAATAATAATGATGATAATAATGATAAAGAAGCAGTTTCTTTGTAAGTGGGGTGGTCCCTTCAGCTCACGCATTAGTGCTTGCACTACAGAAGACTAGTAATTTATTGATGCAGATGGCTATGTAAAGTGCATGCAATTTGTGAGGGGGCTTGACCCTTGACTGATGGGCCATATGTTGCAATGCCCCAGAGGCATCATTTGACTGAGTTCTCTTCCTCTCTCTGTCTCTGCACCTATGGTCCTTGTTCAATCACTACATATTGAACTATAGGCTTACTAACTCCCCCAATAAATCTCCAGCTAATGGCTCACAAAGGCTATAACTTAACCCTTTACATACAAAAGAGCACATAATTTTGCATTGAATTTTTCACACTCATTGAAATAAATATTACATGACCTAGCTAGCTATCAAGGTCCAAGATGTTATAAAATACGACCACCTGCAGGTTCGCCATTGTCTGCATAAACCAAATTCACTTGGAGCATTCTCAAACTTTAACGTGTATGTGATGTTATTGAGAACTGTGTTCTAAATGCACACTTCGGTTGTACATTACTGCTGAGTTGCATTTCTAAAATACCACTAGTGAAACACAGTGAAGTACCTAATGTTTCTAATTTACTGTCGTATCTTGTCTGCTACTCTTTTTATATTCTAATAGGGTTAATAGTAAGTTCTTCATGACCTAGGAATGTGTCTTCAGTTGCATAGAGATTTGACAGACAGTTATCCCAGTAGACAATCTTTCCATAATCTATTAAAATGTATCAACATTTTTTTCCTCATACAAACTCCTTTCTTACGAACAGTTAATGTATTCATGTGCAGTAAAATTACAGCTGCAATTTATTTCATATACTGTCCCTAAATTGTACGATGCTGCAAGTCGCTCCTCAGCTAGGCTGGCAAGTGGGGTTCTGCATTGTTGTCTGCAGTAGGAGCTGTAGGCTGCTATATAGCAAAGCAGCCCTGTAAGAAAGTTGCTTGTTGCCATTAAGCTATTTTTATATAAGACGAACAAGTTACACAAAGCAAGACACAGTGGTAAAGGCTGTATAAGATCAGTACTGATATAGCTCTTTTAAATATTAAGAAGTAACCCCATACACCTAGCTAATGTAGTTACAGGGATTCAACTTTAAAATGTTGACTTGAAACTAGACGGGCTGAAATTTTTCAGTAAGTTCAAAGAGCAGAGGAAGAAAACTGTTCCAGGTAGATAATGACTATTCTCCTTTCACCGCAAAGTAGTGTGAGACGACAGTTTAGCCGGGTGGAAGTCAGTGGGAGTTTTAGCATTGACTGCAAGGTCATGACTCTACCTAGAGCGAGCTGAGGCATTTGTAGGTAAAGGGACACTTTTTTTTTTTACACTGGTAAAGCCTTGTGTAGTAGTTTCATATGAGAAGCTTTTTCTAATTTTCCCAAGTTTATTCTGGCAAAACTCCAATTAATAAGGGGAGTGGCAGTGCTCAGTTAAGTTTTCATATATTTTTATGCTTAGAAAAGGTATGAAAACTTTAATTCACTTAGGTAGTCATCGTTCTCTAGTTTAAAGTCTGTGTAGTTGATGGTTTTCTTTTGTGCATGATTCTTTGGAGGTAGAAAAAGGAAAAAAATCAGAGCAATTTGGAGTTCTTCAGTGAATCTGAACTAATTATTACGGTATGAAAAAAGTGAGCTCATGGCGAGCTGATATAAATGAATAAATTAATAACTTCCTCTCTTAAAACTGCTTCCTTAGCAGTTTGTGATGTAGTCAGAAAGCAAGGTTATTTCAGCACAAATCACGTGCATTAATTATGCACATCTTTGTTTTCAGTCATCTGTATTAAGGCCCATCGGTTTGGTGGTTTTATTCATATGGATCCTTTTTCCGTACTGTAGGCTCTGCACCATTATTTTATTGCAAGTCTTCAGGCTTGAAGTATTCCATGTAACCAGAAGCCACTGATAAGCATTCCCTCCTGAGGTTATTATTTCACAATTAAAGTGATGATATTGAAAACATCGATGGCAGTGGGATTTACAAGGGCAGAGGTCTTTACCATTGCCTAGAATACCAGAAGCAGCTGAAAACATCAGTTTTCAAATTTCCTACATACATTAGTCCCCATGGAAGATCTGTATATGGGTTTCAGTATATGTTCTGAATGAGTTTGGCTAGCCTATAATTTAATGTGCGTTTTATATAGCTTCGGTCAGAATTTGATCTGCATTTCAACTCAGGTATCCCAGGTGTGATTGTATACTACACCCAGTTATGTTTCTGTAGTGACCACCTTTCTTCAGATTGAGTAGGCTTTGCTTCCTTAGCGTAGCCACTCAAATCATTCAGAGTCCCATGCAAAATACACAAGCAGGGTAGAACAATATAAGGAATTTATTCAGTGTTTTCTAGCTAAAACAATCTGGACAAAACTGTAGGAAAGTGTTCCAGTATTCTGCAGATAGATCATCTATCTCTGTCAGTGTCAACAAAATGTCTGGAACTGACCGATGTGAAATATTAGAAGGCAGAGAAAGACATTTGCTCCCGCTGATCATAAAAGAAGTTGTAGAAAGCTGCCCAGAAGAAATTGTGTTAGTGAGCGGGCACACTGCTGGAAGTCATTACCCTCTTGAGTTCCAGGTGGCAGTTCGTGTATTATTACTGCCGTACTACCTGTAGTGAAATGCACTGTCCTTGATGAGTTTGGGGGTTTTGAGAGGCAATAACAGATTATCTGTCTGTCTGTTAGTCACGTTTCTATCAACTGTTCTTTGGTTCTCCGAGCCTCAGGTTGGGCATTAGAAATACTGGTTGAAAATTAGTGTGGTTTTACTCATTTTTTTTTAATTTTGGAAGTTTTATTTAGAGTAGGTGTTTTTATTGCATGCTCTTCCCAGGTGAATGGAAATTAAGAGAACGAAAGAGAGGAAATTAATTTCAGTTCAAGGCGGTGCCGTTTTCAATAGCTACTACACAGCTTTTCCAGCTTAGGTGTCGTATGTGGCATTTGAGTTGATACACACCAATGGTTTGGACCACAGTCTGAAATTGGGCCACTTTTACTGATCTGAGGGAGATTAAAAAAAAAAGATTTGAAGTTCGCGCCAAAGTGGGCACCAGGAATTCTGAATTCATTTCCTACTTATGCCACGGTATGCTATATAATCCTGAGCAATTTGCTGCTCTTGGGCGTGCCTGAGTTTTTAATCTGAAATAGTTTTGACTGTCTTGGTTTGTTGAAGTCTATTACCTACCTCCCACCTCCTAGCCAGACATATAAGCTAACAAAAAAATCCCTGCATAATTCCAACATAGTGAAGTGTAGGTCTAGAAATTAAGCTTATTGCTAGGAATATCTTGAAACATGATAAGTCTGATACAAGTAAAAATTTATTGTTATCTGGTAGAATAAAGCTTCATGTAAAAGTTTCATGGGGTTTTTTTTTTTTCTTTGGAAAAGGCAAATAGAATAGGTCAAACTGTTTGGTCCTACAGCTGGAACTACTTTTACAATCAGGTCGGCTGAACAATTGGGGAAAAAAAAATCCTCCAGCCAAATAAGAGAATTGTCAGTTATGCCATTTTACATTTAGAGTAATTTCATTGATGCTATTGGAATCGTACTGTCTAAAACCTGATGTAGCTATCATCAGATTATGAGAGTTTTAAGGGAAAGGGACCTTGTGAACAGATTTTGGAGCTGCAGAAAACAGATCATAAAATCAAAGGCTGCACCAGGCCCTTTTGTTTAAGGGACTTTTTCAGTCAGAGTGTAGAATGTTTTTTGTATGAAAATGTTTTTTATTAAAAGTGGTACACCAAGAATAGCAGAAAGATCTCAGTCTTACAGAACTATGATTTATTTTTGTTCTTCTTCATCTCCCATTATAGTTTATTCACAGCAAGCTTTTATCCTGAAGAAACAGTAATTGAATTGGTGTTGAAGAGAAAGTTGACACACATAAATAATAAAAAGGACAGCTTATGTCTCTATATATTTCAGATGCATTTTCATTGTGACCAAAGGCTCTAAAGACACAAATAGTAAATTTCAGCTACTTCCTTCAAGATTAATTTATTATACCATAATCTTTGTTTATGATACAGGCAGAATAGCTAAGTAATATCAAATAAATCAGAGTCTTTTACCATTATAACCTGAAGCACTTTATCGTATTGCATTTTCTCTCCCTCCATGAAATTTTAGGCACACGATGTAGTACACTTGAGATACACGTAATGAAAATAAGACTTCTGTATTGCTAATGAAAGCTAAGAAAACGGGAGTGTTTGCTTCATTTACTGAAGAGATGATAAGGATTGTTTGGGGTTATTCTAACTCCAGTAATGATACCACATGATTTCTTTCTGAAAAAGTCATCTTCACATATTTAGACAAATTACCAGTGCCGTCACCTGTATTTTGTTTTTGCTGACTCATGAGCTATTAAGTGCACTTAATGGGGTGGATGTCAGGAAGACAGCAATATGACCACCACTAGGGCATTAACTATGGGGTTTTTTTTTGTTAATCCTGTTGTGTATAGGCTTTATTTTAATTCAGTACACACAGCTTGATCCTGCTTGCCATTTATTTCAAGAGGAGTATGACTGAGACCCATCGTCATCTCTTTCTCTGATTTCAGAGTTCCCTTTTTCTTGATTAGTGCAGAGATTTTAATCTGCAGTTTTATTTACAACAGTCAGAGCAGTCTCAGTGGAATAAGGGAAGCTCAGGGGGACTAAGCAGGTTCTGCAAAGTTGTTATTTGGTGCTGCATGTACTTTAACCTGTGCTACAGCTAGCTTTTTGGTTAAAATACTGAAAGCACATAAACCACCTACTGCTATACTCATCAATACTATGATGCTTGTCACACTATAAATAAGGAGAAATTTGTTTTCCTTCATGATTAAGTCATCTCCCAGTAAATTTTTCTTGGATGAAATATAAAAGAAGGGTCGTATGTGTATTTGTTTGTGTGCCGGTTTCAAAACAGAGCCTTATCCCTAGATAGAAATTAATGTGTCAGGCATTACCCAGAAGAGTATTTATAAGAAGCAGCTGAAGAATTAAGGCAACAGCAGAGTTGTGTAAAGCAAACAAAGGTACGCTGTATGATTAAATCACTGCTTGATATGCTATTCTTAGACAGTTTGTTTGCCACAGAAATCCACCCATTATCTTCCTATTTTTTGCGTTGGTCTGATTTTAGTGTTCCCGTGAAAAGCTGATGACTTTAATAAATAGTGGAAATGAACACAATAGGAAGGCAGAATAGAAAATTCATTATCTATATGTCAAAAGCTGTTTCATGGATGTGGGTGGTTTCTATACGAAGTAGTGGAAGCTCAGGAATATAGGATAATGTCATAGCAAAAATGTTGTTTTCCCCATTACTTTCCCGGTACAATTTCTCATTGTTTCTTCATAGAATGAATATATTCATGCAATCTTCTACCCAGGTTTGGGGGGACCTTTTTTGCCTACTGAATGCCTTTATTAGGTAACGTAATGCAATGCCGCAGTATTATTTTCTGTGAACTTTCTTAGTCTGTAGTTCTGGGCTTTAGTTCTTTATTTTTTTCTCATTTAGTGAACTCATACATTTCCCTGCAGAGAGCTTAAAGGAGCATTTAATTTTAAGCATTTATTTGGTTAATAATAGCACTGATATAGGAGAAGGACTGGGTGACTATGATTTTACTTTGAGTGAAAATGTTCCATTTCTGCAAACTGTTCTGCATTATCAAGTTAACGCTATCATCTAAATACTTCTAAATAACTTTTTAGGCTGGGGGAGAAAAGGAAGGACAATTGTTGGTAAAAGATTCCCCCCCCCCCCCCCTCGAGAATATTACCAATTTTTCTTCAGAGGAATAAAGTGTTATGATAATGAAGAACAGGGTGCATTGTCTTTTCTAATGTGTTGAAATGATGGAAGGAAAAGTACGAAAACTGTTTAATGTTTCTGTTGGGTTGATATCCAGATGATCTGTGCTTTGGGAAAAGATGTGAAGGTTTCAGTTGTGGTTCTGCAATTATTTTTATTTTGCTGTGTTTTCAAGACCTCAAAAGAGTGACCTGTAAAACTATTTGAAAGTCATAGCTAGAGGCAACATACAACTTCATGATAAAATGAAACAGAACGTTCCCTTGCCAGTGTTGTTGTTTGCCTGATGGCTTCGCTGATAGAAGACGGGGCCATTCTGGATATCATACTTCAAGTGACCTTGAGGAAGCTATGAAAGTTACGCTTTAAGGTGCTGAAATGATGTTGAGTTTGTGTGTGGTCTCTCTCTTGAAAGGAACAAAGGAGTGTGTTTCCAGATTTGTTATAAATTCCCTTTCTACATATGGGTAAACTGAGGCACAAAGAAATTCACTTGCCTATTTTTCAAGGGGGGAAAAAAAGCCTCAAAAAAGAACTGGCAATTCTTTTTTGAGTCTTGATCCTCTGCCTTCTCTATGTAAGCAGTAGATAGGCTGCATTTAATGAAAGATTAAAGCTTTCTTAATCCACGATTTCAGAATGGCCATGCAGTTTGTGCATAGTAAAGTGATTCAGATAAGTTGTTTCACTGGTGACAATTTGCTTGCTGCACTTAAAACAATCTTTTTTACTTTACCAGAAAGAAAAAAGTTCCAAGATACTCATTCATCAGTTTCCAAGTCTGTTTGCTTACCTAAACACATATCCAAAACCAATTAATTTTGAGATTAAGTTGGAAATCTCAGAAGAATAAACTTCTCTGTGGGTATTGCTGATTTCATTTACATTCAAAATGAGCTGACTATCGTGCTGCGGAGAATCACTCTTTTCTCCGTGTCTCAACTGGATTTTATGTGGGAGTTGTTGATAAGTTAAAACAGAATTTTATAATTACCATATTAGTGTAGCCCTAAAAGTAAAGTTTTTATTTTAGCTGAAGACATTTATTTCTAAATGGGCTCTGAAAAGGGAATTGTCTTATTTTCGTGGTGCTGCAAAAAATGATTATTTGCATTTAGGATAATCCGTAGCGAACGGTACATTATTTTTGTATGGATATTAATGCGGTACAAATGGTCTTACTAACCAACAGGATCACTAGTGAAAGCAAAAAACTGGCCTTCCTCACCAAAAAAAAAAAAAAGTACTTTGCAAAGAGTACTTGGCCAGAAAACAACCCCTGCCAAGTTGTCCCTCAAAATTGAGCAGCTTAGTCTCATGTCTCTCTTGTAGCTCAGGAGGTGCTCCCTCAATGTTGTGCTCAAGCGTGTATATGCCATTGATGTTGTAAGCACCTGACTGCCACTTGACGTTTAAGACTTTATACTTCATAATTAACCAAAAGTGTAAATTATGTAAATGGTTCATTCCTGGAAGTCCGTTATTCTTGTAACTCAGCCATCTAATTAATCTTTGGTGAACAAAGAAAACAATGGGGCTGTGTCTGAAACTGTACTGAACTAGTGGAAATGAGACACACTTTAGCATCTCGGAAGGAAGCTAAAACAGCTTGACAGAGGAAAAAGATAGTGAAAAGGAGCCACTTCAGATGGTGGTTCAGTTGAGAAAGCAGAATCAGAAAACGGCAATTGATTCACTAACCATCACAGCATCAGCCCATTCAAGAGGCTTGTGAAGATCCTACTGCAGGTCTGGATCAAAGGAGCTAAATTAAAGCAGGCTTCCTGGAAAGAAGTGAAAGAGAAGAGTAGCATTAGGGAAAGTAGGAGGGCATGTGAGTCTGAGAAGAGCATTGATTCTGAATTTTTCATCAGTCACGTGAATTTAAAATCAAATTACATACCTATTGTGGCATTGTAATTCTGCATATTCCTTTATGACTCTTCAAATTACAACATTCTCTCTTGCTGAATGTTCTGTTTAGTAACAGGTTATTCTACATGCTATGCACCCAATTTATCATTTCTTTGAAAATTGCAAGTAGTTCCTTATTCTAAGTAAAGCAGTTTACAGTGGTTGCTCTTCAGTAACGATACTGCCTAATTACATCAAATATATCATCTGCCATCCTAAGAAAAGAGAAATATCATGGTATCATGAATATCAATTATGTCATAACACTTGGTAAATGGCAAATTTTTAATGGGAGCCACATTATGCCTTAATGTGAGCCAATTTTACAGTGCATATAACTGTAAAATCTTTTCCCTCTTTCCAAATAAATTGTCCCTTCTGTTTCATGAGTAGCAGTGTGATAATAGCTCTTGCAGTGAAGATGGCAAAAATGCAATTTCATATAGAATAAATGTATGTCTTAGGATTCTTTGAGAAGCTGTGTTTTATTTTTTTTTCCCTGAAAATATATTTTTTTTTGCCAGTAGAATATTTTATTTTGGAGACAGTAATTACTTTCAAAGCATCTGTCTATATTTTCCCAGACTTTAGCATACGCATATTAGAAAGTGTTTATAATGAAGATATAAAAACATTTTTATGCTAAGCTAGGCAAACTATGCAAACTGTTGAACTTGAGCTATACAGCCATTTTATGAATTTTATGGGACTCTGAGCAACGTGATCTAGTTGAAGATGTCCCTGCTCATCGCAGTGGGGTTGGACTAGATGACCTTTAAAGGTCCCTTCCAACCCAAACTATTCTATGATTCTATGAATAATGTAGACTTACTAAGGCTACATAATTGTTTTGCTCACTTTATTGATATAACTGATTGAATTTTGTGTGTGAAAAGACCTTGTCAAGTCCATAGAATAAGAATATATTTTAAACTTCCTTAAAATGTAGTAAGGAATAATTGGCAGGTCTTCTTACCTGGTTAAGTTGCAAGATTTCAATGGAGAGCAAACCAGTGAAGCTTTCATTTTTGTGAAAAACCACCAGTAGTCAAAAGCAGTTTAATAACAGTCCACTTATTCCCTTTTCAGACACACAGGAAAATGCAACAGTCTTTTATCATTGTCAAGTGATCTTCACCAAGTTTTTTGAGCTTGACAAATCTAGCAGTAGGTGTGTCAGTTCCTGATAGGAAGTCGGGGCAATAGAGAGATCATGGGTATGTTGAGGCTGAGTCAGGCAGTGTGTTTCAGGGCCTCTGAGCAGGTGAATTGTTAGGGTGAAGGACCTAGTGAATAAAGTGCAGTCCTGGAATTAAATAGAAGTATTTGGGAAAGAAAATCAAATAGAGTGCAATACCTACTTTCTGTTGCTCCTTAAAATGTTTCTGTGCATTTGTGATGGAGCATGGACTTTTTGGACTTCTAGGAAGAAAGACGCCTTTTTTGGGGTCTATTGGGATCATTTTTGGGGCGTGTATGCAGACTACCTAGTGCAAAGCCGTCACGATTGTGGCACTCTCTACGGTTGCAGTGGTGTGTTGACCTGTAGCCAGTGAAGGTCTGACAATTCCTGCTGCAGCCATATATTCAGTTCCCAATCCTGAATGTACCAGCGTGCAAGGGAAACAGTCAGTATGCATGACAAATGGCTAAAGCATAGAACTGCATTTTGTTGCATCATTTTTTTAAAAAACAAAGTGATATACATCCCATACAACCTCGTAGCAGCAGTTAGCTGCAGAGTTAGATCTTCTGACTTCCAGTGCTGACTTTCGTTACTGAAGGTGAAGAAATGTGGACAGATCAGCCAAAGAAGAGAGAAGCATCACGTGACTTTCTATAACTATGAGAAATATGCGTAGTGATTGATGATTGAGATTCTTGCTTTCTTTCATTTAAGAAGTTGATGAGTGTTAGTGGTAGATAGAGAAACTAAGGCAATGGAGTTGATGTGTTCAGTTTGAAATGGATTGTGACTGCCTTAGCAAGCCTATAGTTCAATGCATAAAAACTGGAGATGTTTCTCCATTTCTAATGTAATTGACCAGGTGCAACCTGCTATTGAATTCATTTGCAAAATATTTCTTCAGAGTTAAGGCCTTGCATAGTGCAAAGAGCTTAGAGTATACCAAAATATAAATAACACTGAATGAAAAAAAGTTTAAGTTTAGCTTTCATCCACTTTTGGCATCTTGTCAAATATTTTGTTCTCTAAGATAAAAGTTGTAACATTTTTTTTTTTTTCTTCTAACTTCTAGCTAGGTGGTACCAAACAAAGTAGCCAGTTCTGCCCATATCTAATAAATTCTATCCTCATGTTGGACTGTTTAAATAAAACCCAAAGACCAAACCACAGATCTTACTTGTATGTGGATGAACTTCTGAGGTATGGAATTTCAACACAAAACCAAAAAAAATTGGAAATGTTTTTTCATCTTATTTTTGAAGAAATGGAAGTTTACTTCCTCTTCTTGTTTTGAGTTTTAACATACAGATCAAATATTGTTCTGAAATTTCACAATCATTAAATGTTTTAATTTAAATTATTTAAAAAACAAATAAATAAAATCCTGCAGTGTTAGTCAAAATGTTGCAAAAATTAATGGCATCACTTTTCCAGATATTTTATGATTTATTGATTTATTTGTTTGGTATAGCCATTTTTATGCATACTTGCTTCTCATAGTGTGTCATAGGATATCCTTTGCAATTGCTCAGTAAAGAAAAACGTGGATGGTTGAATAAGCTAAAACACACAATAAAGCCCTGCAATTAAAAAAAGGAGATAAAATTGGATGGAAAAAAAAGAAACCCATCCACACACCTATATAGGCTGATAAAAATGAAGTTAGAACCTTTGGTACTACTTGGAGAGGTACCAAGAGCCTTTAGAGAAACATTGATTTTGGTTTCGGCTCTGACGGAAATACCCAGAAGTGGTGTCTGTTGAGTTGTGTGATGGGTTAACAGAAGTAGTTTCTGTGTCCAGATCTGTTATGACATAATTTTTTGAAGTAGTACCAATCAGCAGTGTCACTCTGTATATTATATACTGTTCCTGATTTGAAAACTTGCTCTGTAATTCTGAGCCTGTCTGAAATCAAAGGGGTCAGGATTTTGCCATAAGAGTAGCCTCAAGGATAGCTGAAGAAAAAAGGAAATTGAAGGTTTGGGGGAAGTGGCATGTAAAAATCTCAAAACCCTGAAATGAAAAGGAAAAATCCTGTTTCAGTAGAGTGGGATTTTATTTTTGTAAAACAAACCAAAGAATGAAATAGGAAGTTTAATATACAATAATATTGGGTTGGGAAAGGAGACGATGCTAAATCAGGAAGCAGCACATCCACTAATTGGTACATACTAAACATACTTAAGCTTTTCATTTTCTGGGCACACAACACACAGTATCTTCTTTTGTTAAAAAAAAAAAAAACAAACTTCTTTTAAAAGTTAATAAGCCATCTCCTGCAAGATGAAAACAGGAAGTATTTTTGGAAAAAAACCTGTAAAAAATAGTTGGATAAGTCAAATAAAGAGTGTACAAAAGATCCATTGCCTGTAAAAAGAAAATTGTTTATTATTGTTAGCAGTGTTATGAGTCATCTGAAATGGTTATACCTGTACAGTGCTGCTTTTCTGGTTTTTTCCTTTCTTTTTTCCCCCCTCCCTTTTGCTCTCCCTGTGAGAGGTTATCACACTGGTAGCTTACTGGGTTTCTTTTCTTTGCTTTACTTCCAAATTTTTCTTCATTATCATCTAGCCTTCTTAAAAAAAATTGGAGTCCAAATAGGATATGCATGATTAAGTGTAAGTTTATAAAGCAGATAATTAATATGCACAGTCACTATATGTAACCAGATTTAATATTAAATACACCATATTCTTACAAGCCATATACATATAGCAAATGGTAGCATTCTTAGCCCAATAACTCAAACACTCTGACACTGACAAAACTGGTACTTGATTCTTGCCTAAGTTGTAAATCAGATTCCACAAGCATGAGAAAGAGATTGCTATGACTGTGGAAGAGATTAATACTGGGATTCAGTTTCGTTAATTAATTTTTCTATGTGGATAAAAATACAGTTTTCCAAACTGCAAAATTCCACTGTCTTTGTCTACCACTTTCTCACTGTTTGGCTGTAGGCTTTGAGTCTGGTAAAAGGTGAATGTTGTGTTATGGGAAAGGACTGTAGAATGTAAAAAGTATGTATTCAGCCCAACTGCCTAAAACCTCCTTAAATGCCTATAAATTTAAGTAAATTCCATTTGTTGTTCAGTATCAGTACATTGTGTGGAAGTATTGCCTTGTAAACCCTGGTTTACAGCCGCCTTCGTTGTCTTCCTCAATCCCATTTTCTCTTAGCGTTAATGTCCTTCTTTGAACCTTTGATGTGGGAGGATGTTACTTACCTTCTGCCCTTGAGCAAAGAGGTTGATTTTACAAAGAGATATCCATGATCGCCTTTGGCAAATGGCTTTAGCTTCATGTGATATGCTGGGATCCGGTAAAACTTTCCTGAGTTCCCTTAGGAGATAGTCACGTATTTTCTGGCCATATAATTCTTAATGCTAGAGTATTAGGGAATCCTTGAGGACTTTGTCTGTTATCTTATTTCCTACGGACTCCTAACTGCATCTGAGCACATTACAGAGGAACTGTATTAACAGAGGAAAGGTTCAGTTTTTGACTGCTGTCTTCCACAAAAGAACCCTAAATTTGGTGAGGGTAGTAAGTGCCCTTGCTAGCATCTTCATTGTACTTGAACATAGCACAAGAAGAGATTGAATGAACCAAGGAGCCTTGAGAGTCCAGGAAAAGTCAAGGGCATGGAGTGTGACTGATTGCATGGTCTCCACGAGGGTAGGCGTCCTGAAGCTTGCTGCAGCTAGTGGGAATGCTGTAGCCCCAGTCTCCATCTAAGACAGAAAGGTTTCCTGGCAAGGGCTTAAAGCTAGGAAGGAGCCTGGATTTTGTGAGTAAACTGCAGATATTAGTTTGTCTGGGTTTTGGTTTAATCCAGTGTATGGAGCCACTGAAGCAACAAACATTGCTTGAGAACTGATAGTCTTTCAGTGTCTTACCACAGATTTGCCTGAAGGTATAGCAGTTTTATTCCCACAGTTAACTGGGAAAAAAAATCCAGGCGCAAAAAAGAACCACAAAATAAGCTTCTAATATACCTGGGCAAGTGTGAGCAGAGTTACAGGTTCTGCTGAGGGATTCCTGCATGCAAGGTAGATTGATGTGGGTGTTGAGACATGACTGCTAGTCATCCTCTTTTGATATAGTGAAGTTAAATCTGGGACAGGAAGAGCACAGCCACTTTCAAGTTAGCTTGTAGAGTCATTTCATAGCACTTCCTTAGCAAAATTAGTGGCTGTTTCAGTTTTTCATCCATGAATGTGTAACAGAGGGTGACAGAATATTGAAAGCCCTAGCACAGAACAAATAATACCACATTTGAGAACACCTTTGCTTATTTCAGTGCCCTGTATTTGTCATTTATATTATACTGATTTGGACTGAGGCTATGTTTAGGTAGTGTACTTTTCTGCATGGAAGTCCTCTTCTGTATCCAGTCATAGTTGAAAAAACAGTAGAGGTTGAGGAAAATACAAGAACCAAAAGCAGTGAAAGAAAATTTTAAAACTTAAAATGTACTGGCATTACGAGGCAACCATGTACAGCAGGTTTATTCTTTGTAATTTAGAGATTTAAAGTCCATCTGTCTAGAATCTGGTTTGCACAACTGTCATACTAAAGAGCACGTTCCCATTTGCCTGCTTTCCACCAGACCACCCAGGGATTTCCAGTTATTTTTAAAGGGGAGTTGCTGTGGAATTGACAGTGGGAAGAATGCAGGGGTGCTATTCTTTTCATCCCCTTCATCCTTCCCCTCCCCACCACCAAACCAAAGACAATAGTTTCACTGTAGGCTACTCATTGAATTGTCTTAAATCTGCACAGAGCACAAATGCACGCATTCAGAAGCTTCTAAAACCTTTCAATTATTCTTGGCCTTTCCTTTTAGTTATAAAATTTACTTTTGATTGTGATAAGATGCTCCAGCATATATTTAAAAAAAACCCAAAACTGCTGATCAAAACTGTCAGGATGAATGTATAGAATTACTCAGGCAACATATGCACAGCCGCTAATGTTTCACAGTTTTTGGGATGCCATCTTCTAGGACCATCACTATATCAGACGGAGCTCTGAACCTGCTCTTCAAGAAATATCTGTCATTTGAGCTGTTGGAGAGTCCTTATTAGTTGCATAAAGCCTGCAAGAAAGAGTTAGGTGGATCTAATTCCAGCTGGGAGAGAAGAGTCAAACACATATCCAATAGCTAGCTTATTATAGAACAGTGTGAAACATAAGGCTTATTTCAGGAACTTACTGAGTTTTGTAGTTTATCTATTATACAATTAGGTTCATGGGGTTTTTTCTTATTCATTTATTCAATTTTTATTTCTGGAGCACAGCAGCATCTACAATTTAATCTTTTATTTTTTTGAACTGTCATCCTGATCATTCTAAGATGTAGTTGGATTGTATTCAGTAGCTCAATGTTAAAACATGTAATACATGTATTTATTGAAAGAAATATGAAAATGTATGAAAATATCTAATTGTGTATACTGTTTGGATGGAAAATTAAAGATGATAACCCTTTTTCACCATTCAACAGAGCATGAAAGAGCAAGAGAGATGCAAAAACTTCATTAATTGCTGTAACATGACGTTACAAGCCACCTGCACTTCAAAGAGTTTACAGTGAAGCAGATGGATTGATGAATATGCCATCAAAGATTTTGAGAATGTTTGTTTTAAAAATAAACTGCTTTCGAAGTCATTGACAGTCAAAGCATACAGTTTACAAAAATGTCTGCTCTTTTTTTCTTGTACCCCGCATACTTTTAAAAATATATCCTTGTCTTTAGGAGTGGGATTCAGAGACAACGTTTTCATAAGCAGTGACCGCAGAAGATTTGAAACAATCTTCGTGTCATAAGAAGTTTTAGAACCCCTTATGTTTCATGCATGTCTAATAACTGAGGGCAGGAGTGGAGTGTTAGTGGTTTTTTAATTTGGCTGTGTGGGCCTGGGGCTCATGGAGGTGCAGAATTAGTCCTCTTGACTAGACTGAGAGTAGAGTTGCAGGATGCTGTATGACCATGGCCAACATAATAATAATCTACACTGACAATTTTACAAAAAATCTTAGTTTTTATTCACTTTTCAACAGAAAGGGTGGAAATTTATGCCACAATAAGTGGCTTTATGATTAGTACAGTCTTGCTCATCAGAGGGCCCTGGAAACAGAAGTCTTGAACTGAAGTAACCTTATTGCAGCGTTGTGGTTGACATACTAAGTGCAGTCATTCCAATAACAAAAGTATTATTATTTGTATGAGGTGGGGGAGATGTTATTGTTCAGAACTAAGTATCAGATATTGGGGACATAGCAGAGGAAAAATAGTAACATGTTTCCCCTCTTTTGAGTGTTGACATTGCTACATGTTCTTTTTCTTCTAGAATAGATTGACTCGTCAAAACTTCTTTCCATGGTTAAACATATCAGAAATTTGCTGCTAAGTTACTTTTGGACTGACTTTCAGCATAAATTTCACTTTCATCATCTTAATTTCCTAAAACCATTATAAACAGGAACACTCCTAATTTTTTAATCTATTTTAGTACTGTGTTATAGTGCCTGCTAGATGACTTCTTCTAAGAGAGGAACTGAGATGCACATTCTTACTTTCAAAAAATAATTTCTAATTCTGCAGCTGATTAGATGTTGATTGCTTCATAAAGTCTTTTCCTTGTAGAGGGAGAGTGAATGAATATCTCAACTTCAGTTAAAAGAAAGTACAAGTAAGCTTATTTCTTTGTTGTGAGAAATATCTGAATGTGAAAAATAGAGAAAATTATCTAAATCTACTAGAAAGAACAAAAATTTGAAAAGGAAATTAGGGAAAACCCTAATTATGGTCATTTTTCTTTAAAACTTTTTCTGTGCAGATGCTTGGAATATTTGAAAATGGAAATCAAAGGCAGAGAAAACAGTGGAGAAGGGGCATGAAAAAAACAGCACTTAAATTTAAATCTTTATTAATATTTAGTGTGGGATGCATCAAGAACATCAATCAGTCTTTCTTTTTTGCAATCAGGTAGTGGTATGCTCGTCTAGATCTCCACTTTGATAAAGAACATTTAGATGTAAAAGGATTGACATGTCTGTGGATAGCAGGGCAACTTAGTCTACAGACTGAATCACTTTCTTGCTTTATGAATAAAAAGAAAAATGAAAGACAAAGATTCAAAGAAGATGAGGAAAATGGAAATACAGCCGTGTTGTGTCAGATTTGAGTTCTCCAAAGTTTAAAAGGTATGATTTCACTCTGTCCTTCCAAGTGGTTTCATTTGACCTTCATACCTGGAACTCTGAGCATAATAGACTAAATATTTACTGATGTCTTCAGTGATGAGTCTTTGAACATGGCTGCTTTTTTTTCTTGCAATACCAAAGAATAGGAATACCAAAGAACAAGAAATAGTGTGCTAAATACTGACAGTGTATATCAAATACTTAACAGTGTAGGAAGTGTGAGAGAAAATGTTCTTTTTTTTGTTTGTTTGGGGTTTGTTCATTGTTGTACATTTCATCACTCTGGTTGGAAGGGGAGGGAGGGAAATGAAACACGGAAGAAAATCTTAATAGTTTAAAGAGATCTTTAAATGCAGAAAAGAGCAAGTTAGTTTCATTAGGTTAGCGTTTGCTAAGTAGGGATTCGCACCTTCACTGGAAAAGAAAATGAAGGCGTCTACAAATCAAAAAGAACGATTGAAAAACATTCCTTTCATTAAACACAGAATTGTTTGTAAGTCATCACTGTTCAGAGGCATCCTTGTCCTTGAGAGACTGGTGGGACTATTAGACTGTAGATTTACAACAAAGTGTTTGTACCTGGTGTTTAGCCATACCCCGGCCACATCAGCCTGTGACATAACTGTACCCTCAAAAGTTATTCCTTTTCTCTTGCATGAACTACTCATCCCTTCTGGGATACTAGGTGGAGTGCTAACTGTAGTCAAAGATTGTGTTTCTACTTTAATGGGCAATATGTCCCATTTTACAGTTTACAACTCTTCTCTATAATCTACCATCTCCCTTACTGTTTTTCCTTCTTGTCCTAAGGACAAGAAGATAAAATAAGCTTTGCTGAACTATTACTGCCTTTCCATCTTCCTTTACATGAAAAGTGATTGAGATGTAATCACTGGGTAGTTGATTGTTTTTATAATAGGTAAAATTTGTCATTCGCATTTGGCTAGGTTTCATTAGTATTATTCGGTGTATGTTAAAGTAGATGTTAAGATGATGTGTGGCTTTTAAATACCTGAGATACACAGAATTTGGTGAAATAACCATCTCTAAATAGGATAGCACTTCTGTTTTCCCCTGATTCTTAGTATCTGAAGTAATAATACAAATTAAAGCATGCCTCCCTGCAGTTGGAGGAAATCTGAGATTCTAACCAACAACAAAATCCTTTTGTGATGCTGACGTGATTGGAGAGGTTAGAAGGCACAAAATACAGGGGAGAGTGTGTTATTTTCCTCTTGAGAAAGAGGGATTTGCAGTCTTTCAGATAGCAACTTGCCCAGATTTCACTATCCTGTCAGTACTTTGGAGTGTCATTCTAAAAGGTGACTGCAGTTCAGGTGTGGTAACTAAGTGCTTTGATGTCTCTGTTCATCCTTTGCAGATCATAATCCGTTTTCCTCCTCAGATCACCTCAGACTGTGATGGAAATCAGCATAATTTATATTCACTGTTTAGAAGAGTCTGGGTGATATCATAAATGTAATGGAATCTGCTTAAGTAATGTGTGATCTTTTTGTTTTGCATTTATTTCAAAGGCTTCCTTGCAAGCTGTTGTGGTTTAACCTCAGTCAGTCGGCAACTGAGCACCACAGAGCCGCTTGCTCACTCCAACCCCCCCTACTCCCCACCCACCCACCCCCCCCACCCCGCACCCCGGTGGGATTGGGGAGAGAATTGGAAGAGTAGAAGTGAGAAAAACTCGTGGGTTGAGATAAAAACAGCTTAATAATTGAAATAATATAATAATAACAACAATAATAATAATGTAACAATAATAATAATACACAAAGCAAGTGATGCACAGTGCAATTGCTCACCACCTGCCAACCGATGCCCAGCCAGTCCCCGAGCAGCGGCCCCCCCGGCCAGCTTTCCCCAGTGTATGTACCGAGCATGACGTCACATGGTATGGAATGTCCCTGTGGCCAGTTGGGGTCAGCTGTCCTGGCTGTGCCCCCTCCCAGCTTCTTGTGCACCTCCAGCCTTCTCAGTTGGTAGAGCATGGGAAGCTGAAAAGTCCTTGACAAGTGTAAGCACTGCTTAGCAACAACTAAAACATCTGTGCGTTATCAACATTGTTCTCATCCCAAATCCAAAACACAGCACTGTACCAGCTACTAGGAAGGAAATTAACTCTATCCCTGCCAAAACCAGGACACAAGCATGTTAAGTTTTTGGGGAAGGTATTGTCATTTCAAGAGTTGATCAGAATGAGATTAAAAGTGCTGTTAATATTTTGGGGTTTGGTGACTACATTTTGTGACAAACCATTAACTTCTGTTGAATTCAGTTGTGTTTTTGTGCATAAAACCCCTTTTAGTTTGTTTTTCCTGCTGATTTTTTTTCTTAGAGTACTGAGATCAAATATGTGACTGAAAAACCGATCAAGCATGAAATTGTTTCTTGGTATTGTGGGAGATGGTTCAAATGGCAGCAAAATCAGGAAAATAGTGAAGATTTTTTTAAGTGATGCTCAGAAACATAATAGCACTAAATCATAAAGATGACACATACAAAGGGATGTGATGCTTGCTTGATAAACTGGTAATATTAATAAACACTGTCTAATCAGAGCCCCTGTTTAGCTTTGGCAATACCTGTAGCCATAGCCACAGGTACAAGAACTAGTGTAGATCTTACGCCTGATGGCAACTGCCACTGACAAGCAATTAGAGTTCATTATGACCGTGCTTATGCTATACTAATTAGCATTCCTGTTGTGCTGTTTTCCTTGTTTGACCATGTGACAGCCACAGACCTGATGGTCTCTGTGAATAGTCAGATGAGGAATTGCTAGCTGCGGTAGAATTTGTACAAAATGCATTCAAGCACAGATGTGATCCTATCTTCTCGCACTCAGTATAAGCAAGACTGAACCTTCCACAGGTGTTCCTGTGAAAGAACAGTAATAAATGCATAGGAGAGCTAAAAGAGGATAATCTTAAACTTGTTCATGCCCATAATAACTTGCTTCATGTCAGCCTATAAAGACAAGTTGTAGTGATCGGACTGTAAGCCAGTATATGATTGGATGTATGATGAGTTGTTTATAGCTTGGTGTGCTAAGCAAGCTTTCCAAGTCACAGGCTGCCCAGTATCCTCCTCAGACTAGAAAAGTGCTGTTAAACTAAACGCTTTGTCTCAAGTAAGCCAAAAAGAAACTGACTTTCCTCTTTTGGGACTTGTGGCTTCCAGTTTGGAATGGGGACCTTGCAAGTTGTAAAACTGTCCCCATGAGCACTATGGCTATGGTCAGAATGTGCCCCAGCTCTTCTCTAACGAATCCCTGGCAACATAACACTTTTGCATCTTGTAAAGGTCTGGAAGAAGATGGTGTACAAGGCTTGGGAGAAGAAAACAAGATGAACGAACAGAGCAGGTAGATGGACAAATTTTGAATAATTTATTCTCAAGTGTTATGTTTTTATACATTTAATGAAATAGAACTGGGTTTTGGTAAACATTTTACAAGGGTTTTTTTCCTCTCCAAGAGTTCGGTGGAGTGCACTGTTTGCTGTGGCCAGAGACCAAGGAAGGACAGGTGGCATGACTCAGTCATGATACAGTCAGATGGTGGACAATTACCTCATTGTGCTGAAGTCCAGGGGCAGAAGCTCTCGGATGTGTGAGGCATTTCCCGAGCAGGGTAATGCACTGCCTGTTGGTCATGACAGATAGTTTGGCAGTTTTATGGCCAGTATCAAATTGAATACATTAGGTCTTGAAAACATATTTTCATTTGAGTTCCTGCAAAGGCAAAAGATATTGAATGGTTCTGACAGAGTACAAAAGGCCCATTATTTTAGGATCTTATTTGCCTCATATATTGCCTTGCTTCATTATTCATGTTTGCATTAGAGACAAATACGTCAAGGTGGAAGTTACCTATCTTTATTTTACTTTTTGTTCAGTTGCTAAGTGCCAGGTCTCTGGCAAAGGACAGTATTATGAATAATGTATGAGAAAGAACCTGAGTATGAGGATGTTATCCTTTGAAACAACTATAGTGGGAAGGGTCGTGGATCATTCAGAGTGCAGTATCTTTGGCATATGAAACCCCAGGTAGTTTATTGCATATGTAATTAGGGAGGGGAAGGAATTCTTTAATGCATCTGCTATCCTGGCAAAGTAATGTAGAAAGCAGGGACTATGTAAAATGCAAGTGATGACACTTTCTTTCCTCTGCCACCTTCTCTCTGACTTCTCTCCTTAAATTGCAAGCAGAGTTAGTTGGGAATATTCTGGCAGAACGGTTTTTCTTCAGAAAATGCACGAGCATTTTGTTTTCAAGAAACTTTCACTGCAACACAAGTGAGATTCTGGCCTAGTTTCCTGCCATTTTGCCTGGGGACTACTGAGGAACCCAAATCACTGTATCCATGACCCTGAGGTATCTCTGCTGCACTGCTAGCTTGCATATCAACAAGCCAGCAGCTTCTATGGCTGAAAAAGAGTAGGAGCCTAGAAGCCTTGAGGGCCTTGTGACAGGCACTATCAACGCTCACGCTTTGCAGCAGAGAGCTCCTACACGTTTCAAAATCCAGGCTCAAACTTGGGGTAGTCCGTGTTTCTGGAGTCTTGACGTGGTGGGCTGACATTTGGAGGCAGGGGGCAATGGCAGCACATTCCCAGAGTCTCTGGGAGCAGGAACATCAGCAACTCTCTTTTGGAAAAATGAAGTATTTTTATTTTAAGCTACCAATAGTAGCTTAAAATATTAAAACTTCCAGAGAAAGAAGATGGACTTTGCCTTGCATTATATGTTTGTACTGTGCTAGCTGTATTACCAGATTTTGTGGTCTTCTCGTGAGCCTTGAGGCACTTTGAGAAATATCCTTTATGCTTTTGGATGATTTTTCCAGATTCTCCATAATTTCTGGGGGAAATTAATCTGAGCAATGGCTGTTATCTATTAGTTGTTTCCCTATCCTGGAAGTGGCATTGGCATCACCATCTAACTCCTTTTTTCTGGGAAACTGATATTAAGTGCTTTGAATGAAAAATTATCAACATCAGATAATTTGGGAATTACATAGAACTATCTGCAGAGGAAATGAAATGTAAGAAACGGAAAAATACTGAGTGAGTGAGGGAAAACAACACAAGTGACAACAGAGAGAAGAGTTAAAATAATGAAATGGATGAGAAGCTGCAATGGTGCGAAGAATTCAAGAACAGCGTATGCACAGGAGACCGCAGAGAAAGGAGAGAGTAAGCATAGAGATAAAGGAGACTGCAAAGTAGAAGATAGAGGTTAAGGAAAGGATAAGCAGAGGAACATAAGAGAGCAAGAAAAAAAGAAAGAGCGGTAGACAGCTAAATGTAGGGTAGGAGGGAATATAAAGAAGGAGAAAATTAAACAAAAAGGCAAGGGGGGGAGTATTAAGAAGGGAAATGGCAAGCGTAGTACTAAGAAGCCTGTTCCTTCTGTCTTTAATGAGTAATTAAAGCCTCTTTTGTCTTTTGGTCTGTGACTGCAGAGGGGAGGTTTCCACAGCCTTTGATGAAGCAGGATGCAGAGGCAGGAAGTCTGAGAGCTCTGGGAGGAGAGGGCTCACCAGAGGCCTTGGGAGGCTACTGAGGACTTTGCTGCTGCAAGAACTGTAGGAACTGATCTTCAGTATGAATTCTTCATTTTTAGAGAGCGATCCAGCACAATCCATCTGGTGATTGCACAGGGCTTGGGATCCTGCTGGAGTTCCCCCAAGTGTATGTGCAGAGGACATTGCTGCTTAGTAGTGGAGAAAATACTTAAACAATACTGTCTTTGAAATTGGGAAGATTAATTTTATGATATTTATTGGCTAAAAGTCACAATGAATGTAACATACATCATAGGAGGGATATAGGGGAGGTTTCATGGACGGACGGAAGTCATGCAATTAGTGTTACTGTAGTGAGAAATATTCTTGAAATTAAAACTTCGTCAGCTTATTAGAATTGAAAGGAAGTCTCTTCTCCAGTTTTGTTGGAGACCTGTTGTGGCCACCACCTCATTGCCACAGCCAACTCACATAGCACACTGGAGCAAGATCTCAGCGTTGGGCAACTGCAAACACCTTTTAAAAGCTGAAACTCCTTTCTGATACTCTCTTACCTGATAGACTCTTGCCCCAAATGAAGGAAACCTTATTTGAATTGAATTGAAATGCTACCTCAGTAGGTAGTAATATAACCATCTAACCTTGAATACATCACAAAATTTACAGGAGTATATCTTACAAGCTTCTTGTGATGCCATTCAATATGGGAAATGGTTTGTATCTTTAGACCTCAAGCTTAACGTTAAAAAAAAAAACAAAACCTCCATAGTTCACAGCACAGAACAATTAATAAATGTATGAAATGGTCAGCTACGTAAGGTAGATAGTTGGGTCACTGCCAAGAAAACATTTAGATAAATCTGCTTTAATCTCCTTAGATAGTTCAGGTATAGATGTATGAATTAAATGAGGATTTATGATACAGTTTGGTCTTGCTTATGATACAGTTTTTGTCCAGGTGAATGATTGCTGAAAGAGGGAAAAAATATGCAGTGCCTGCTTTATGCCCTCACACTCCTTCCTTATCCAAGTTTAAATAATGTTTCTCCAGTTACACCTATAAATTGTGTACCTCATTAAGCATAGGAACGAACAATGCACATATGTCCACTTTCCTTCGGAGATTTAGGGTGATGAGAAGATAAAAGGTCTGCCTACCAGATGGAGCTTGTCAGATTAGCAATTGGAGCAGCGTAAAGAGCACTGTCATATTGTTTTTTTCTTTTCCTTTCCCTTCTTTTTTTCTTGAGAGACAAAGAAATCCTTTTATAACACATGTGCATATTTTATGGGTTTTTTAGGAAGAAGGGGAGGAAAAAAGGCCTCAGCAGAAGGTTGCTGCTGGTTGTACCACTAGCAGAGTAGCCGTTGCCCTCGGGCACTTTCCTGCTTTCTTCATAATAAGGAACATTAGCAACCAGTGGCTCAGGAAAGGCAGAGTCAAATAAGTCTCTTGGGGACAAGTAGGCCACATGAAGTGAGAGCCATTAGACAAAGCAATGAGATTACTGCTCCAGAAAGGGTTTACCACATATATTACCACATAGATTTTACAGGGCTGCCAGCTCACTCAACTTACAAATGTCAAACATGATTTAAAAGGTTATTATACTATCAAGAGAGAAAGAGGATGATTTTCTATTGCTGAAACTTCTATTTCATTCTGTTGCACGTACTGCATCTTGCAGAGTCCAATATAGCCAAATAACCTGCAATTATCTTTAATAAGTGTGTTATGGCCCTCAAATTGGAAGAAAAACTTTTTCACTTTATTTGTATTAGAAAATTTATCTTCTCTCATCACATAATGGTGTGATAAATATTGCACGTAAGTCAGGTATTCAGAATTTGAAGACTTGTCTTTTGGACTGGCTGTATTTGTATGCTGTATGTTGAAAAGGGCACATATCCTTAATTACTGTGAAATTGGAGTGATACGTTTTAAAAGCAATATGTGCTTTCCCAATACACTGTAAAGCAGTAGGGCTCTTTAAACAGATTCAGAAACTTAGATACACTTGTCTCTAGTTTAGTAAATTATATGAAGGTTTTATTGTCTCTTTAAAACAAAACTGAGGAAAAAAAAGTTTTTTCATTTTATATCCCTGGGTATTTTTTTCTAGCTTAACAGGGACCTCTGTTGGGGTGTGTGTTCAATTGTATTTTATAGCCAGACATCAATTTTAAGCAGTTGCTTCAGTACTAGCTACCCTGGTATCATATTTTGCATCCCAGTGAGAATTAAAATTGAAACTTATTAAGTACTGGCTGTTTTGTACCTAGTTACTTTATGGCTTCCGGCAGAGTTGCTAAATTACACAATACAATGCATCCTTACTTCACTTTTTTACCCACCTAGAATCCATTGCAATACGGAGCAAAAGCTGATTTGTGTGATCTGGCTATTTAAAAGGAAACCTTCTTTTCTTTTTCTCCTTTCTCCTTCTGAGGGACCTTATTTAAGCTTCTTTAAAATAGCAATGATTTCTCCAGACTTGCTTTCCACATGTACAAATCACCCCCATTCCCACGGTGAATGGGGATTTGTATTTATTTGTATAAATCTGTAAAATCTAATATTGCTAACTTCTAATCTTTGGCTGACTGCAAGTACAGCAGTGAATTGGAGCTTGTAAAGAATGATGGCATTCGCTGGAGTTTGGGGTAGTAGGTTTTAGTCTTTGATATTCAGACAATACAGATTTTTTTTTCTTTTGTCTTAGTCCTAAAGCATTAAACTTAATACTCTGAATTCACAAAGGTACATATGTATCAAGATTAAATTAAAACATTTGGAAAAAGCTTACTGCTGAATCGCTGCATGAAAAGCAGCACTGAATTGTTCCAAAATCAGTATGTCTGTTGTCTTCATCTGTCACTGTAAGCTTGAGAATCTTCATGTTGCAGTGGGCAAAGTGCCTACATTAGAAAGGAAGCAATCTTGAAAGAAATCAGAAAAATCACCAAATTGCCTATAGAAGTAGCTTAAGAAAGAGTAACAATTGATCTTTCCCATCACTGTTTTTCTACAAAAGTTACAAAAAAATGTGTCAGATTTTTAAAATATTATTTCAGACCTCTGGAGAGAAATATGTTTTCTTTATGAACAAAATGTTTTACATTATACGGAGTGTCAGTCAGCTGGAAAAGTCCATGTACTTCATTCTTGTTAGAACTTGATATGAAAACAAAAAACAGCAAGATGAAAATAAATTAGGACTGCAGGAATGAGCTAAGTGCTCTATTTCATCCTGCTCCGTTGATGTTGAATTCAAGTGGCATAAACATGGAAACCTATTTAAAAGATTGCTTGCAAGATATAAATTGCCTGCTTCATTTTGCTTGGGTGCGGAGGACATAACTAGTTGAATAATAATAATAATAATATTTTTGCACTTGTATAACACTTTTTGTCTGAGTATTTCAAAGCACATTGTAAACACCGTCACATGAACTTTGCCAGCTTGTAAATAAGATCTCAGCTTTATGAACTGCGATAGCAAGACAAAGGAGGAAAGTGCCAATTGTGTTTTGTGGCAGAGCTTGAGGAGGAACCCAGGAATCCTGATCCTCAGCATCCTGCTGAACCATGAGAAATTATGCAGGTTATAACTATCTTTAAAAACTTAGGGCCCCCATGTGACTCCAAGGCAGGCATTATGTCTGAAGCGTAAAGGAAAATACTTTTCGGAAAGATGGACTTTTAGTATTGTTTAGATTTACCAACTTATAAGTGGGTGTATTTCTCAAACTACGTTGTGAAGCATCTCATATTTTCAAGAGAAAGCACTGAATAAGCAATTTAAATATTCTTAGAAGGCCAGAAGATCTCCTATGAATTTTTCTCTGGGAAAAGAACACAGCAAAACCCACCTGGGTTATAAAATTAGTTCATACTGGTTTTAAGTGAGGAAAATTCTTAATTTTTTTACAGGGCAACCATGTTTAATGAGAACTTGCTTATTGATAGAAAAAAATGAAGTCATTTATGCAAACTTAGTATAAAAAAAAAATTACTTGATAATTTATGCTTCTTTCGTATTCCCAAATAAAGCTGGGAGAAACACCAAATCATTCTCCCAGACTAAGGGGTAGAGCAGCAGGGTTGTCTCAGTGGTGGTGATGCAAACTCTGTGCAGACTTCCTGAGCCCTCTCGGGATAACCTTTGTGTGCAATTCCACTGGAAGGAGAAATAAAAAAAATAAGAACAAGCATATGGTGTGGTGGACCTTGTTGCATTTTAGATAGTTTCACTGAATTGGCAGCCATCTGATAGTTTTCTGCTATGTATTTGGGAAGAGGGAATCTTTTGAATTTTTCTGTGAGATGCTGTTAGTCCAAAGAAAGGAAAGTAGAGCAGTAGTGAGACAGCAGTCTGGTTCAAGAGCTTGGATATGGGTGAAGAGGCAACAGACAGAGTCACTTTATTACATTTTTTTGAAAAATGTTTGTTTTCTGTAGTTTGTCCTTTTATATGAACACTTAATCTGACTGCACTGTAGCAGCTTCTTGCATGATGCCGGAGTCTGATCCCAGGTGAAACCCTTGGGTACTGCTGCAACAGGAACAATAATGAGGAATTTGTTTGTCAGGTTTCCCTTTGTTTTTAATTGGATCTGTCAACCGCTTTTAGCTGGAATAGACTTCAGAAGTGGTGTAGTTAGGGGACTCTGAAGGGTCAATAGCTTCAAGGGATAGATTCGTCCATGAAGACTGGTAACATTCATTACTTGGCATTTTTGCTTAGCACACACTTCTGCAAATAAATCTGAACTTTAGTGTTTGTGTGTTCTCGTTGTAGCAATTTGTTTGTATAAGGTCAAAGAACAACATTATTATGGTATCTGTATATTCTGCGTACTACTTTCCAGGCATTTACAACTTTGTTTCTCCAAATTTGTTTACCATCAGGAATTGCCTTATGTTAGGGGGAAGGAGACCGGGAGCTCAGTGGAAGAAACTGGGGAGATGATAAGTTATAGTTGGGGAATGTCCTTCCTTGCAGGGCTGCTTTGAACTGTTACTTACAAGACAGCAATTAACTGCAATCAGTTTCTACTCTTTTTGAAATCCACTTTCGTGCTTGCTTATATTTACTGCTCTGTGCTGACTCACTGAGGAGAGGTTATTTATTTATTTATTTTTACATTAGTAACATGCATTCTTTCATGGACATTTTTAAAAAACCTGTGATTAGGCCCTGATTCCACTGAAATAAGTAACAGAGCTCCCACCAGCTCCAGCTGAGCTTGGCATTTTTCTCTTTGTCATGAATCCCCACCATGCCCGCTTCTGTGGTGAGGATGGTTACTGAGATTTCTTGCCCGATCAACTCAGATCCCTGGTTTCTCTAGTACCACAATGTTTGTTTAATGGTCAGTGCAGTAAACCAGTTCATTAAAATGCTTTTGTTTATAAGTTGCCTTTAAAAAAAACGGCAATTGTTGTGTCTCAAGAATCCCTTATAAGCATCAAGACAGATGAGGCTAGGTTGTATTTTTTGAGAGTTTTAGATGCCTACCATCTCTGCCATTGAAATAGGATTAGGCATCTAGGTCGGAGATGAGTGTGTAATGAGTTTTGTGGATATGGCTATAGCTTCCTACTATAGGGCTACGTTATACCTTAGTGCATTTTTCCATCTCTAAAAAGACACGTGGAGTGGGATTCAGTTACCTAAACGTAGGCATCCAATGACATTTGAGATGTCCCAGGATGTTGTTCTCCAGTTGCTGCTCTAGCAGCACAAGAGTCTGTTGCAGATCCTCTCTTTTCAGCCAGCCCTGTCCTCTAGAAATGCCTCAGATAACCAAGGAACTGAGTCCCATCGTTGGTTTAGGATGAAACTCTAGATTTTAGACCCGTACATTTAGGTATCTAACTGTAGGTGGCAATGGGTGAGCTAGGTGTCTAAGTGCCCATTACAAACAACGAAGACCTGGTCAACGCAGTTAATGGACTCAGGAAGCTACTAGATCTGCCCTGTCGTTCTCCTGATGACACGGATTTTATTGACCACCTCTTCACTGCCTTGTAATTAGAGCTTAGGCACCTACCTCATGTGTTGCCACCTTCATTTGGACACCTATATTTAGGTGTCCACACTGGGAAGCTGAACCCCATTAATTACTTTATTGCAGTCCCTTTGGGCAGAATGGAAATCACACAGGTGTACCAGGGAATCTCAACTGTTTTAGGAAACCTCTTGTCATGAATGGTGATACAAGAAGAGGAAAGATATGAGGATGACTTTCAGATCTCAAATGAGAGAATGGAATTTGAAGAAATATTAATTAGGAGTCAATGGATTATCTTCTGAACTGAGACTATCAGGTGGAGAGGTAAATATCAATACGGAACTTCTGTTTGTACTTTTGTACGCGGCTTTTAGTTCAGCTTAGGTTTTGGAGTTTGTCTGGAATTGTAAACATGAGAAAGGACTACAGAGTATGCATATTAATCTTAGTGTGGAAGTCTGATGGTTTGTTTGGTTACAGATGTACAGGAAACATTTCACAATGGTCCTGAGAAAATATTTTGGCTTTAGAGAGACTATTGATGGAAAACTTTGTTTAATTCGAAAAAGTTACTGACATATTGGAGAGAGTTCAGCAAAGAACAGCACAAAGTAAAGGGCTAAAAGGTCTAATTTATTCAGAATGATTGTGTTAAATATGAAAAGCTTGGTGAAGTGATAACTAAGAGGGATCTGATAACTGTATTTAACTATTAACAGTGTATGATGCCAAAAAGGAGGGAGTAATTAGCCTGGAGGAACTGAAAGTAAAATACACCTACTAGGATAAAGAGAATAAATGGGCAAGTTAAGTCATACACTTCTCATGTCCTAATTGCTTTAACATTCTCCTCCCCTACTTAAAGCTTATATTTTAACTTCTGGACTGTCAGAAAAGATGACTGCCGTTTTACCATGTTAGCCTTCTTTTCCAGTGCATTCACTGATTTTCTGTCACCCCTAATACGAAACACTTCTATCTTCCCATTTTTGCTTTCAGTGCCTGTGTGTTGTGCATCTCTAGCTTAGATTCTGACTTTGAACATCTGACCACTGGGACTTAGGTTCGTAAAGCCCTTTTAATAGGTAGAAACGGGTACCAAAGTAACTTAGAAAATGATACCTTTAGCTTTTAAATCCCTTCTTACTTATCTTTTCTTCTATAAACTTCAATGCCTCATTTGTTGCTTTTTCTTTTTCCTGCCTCTGTACCTCTTTCCATGCTGTTTTTTATGTATCGATATCAAATTAGAGCTCGCAAAAAAAGCTTGGAAGGTTGGAAGAGGTGAGATGGTAGAATATTTTCTGTTGCATACGTGGCAGAATGACAGGGGACACAGTTAAAAACTGTCAGGAGATCAGCAGTAATTTGTTAAGTTGCTGTGATTCAGCTGTTACCTGCACTCAACATTTCTCCCTAAATGCTTAACTCCAGCATACAGGGCTTTACAAAGACAATAAATTCAGAGGAGTGCAGGAGTGGTAGTTGCATTAGGGGGCAGAGTGTGTGAAATACACCAGAATATGAAAAATCATCAAAATCAGGATGAACATGGTCTGTTTGGTTCATTTTCGTTACTCAAAGTATAAGATCCTAAGAACAGTTAACATTTTCTGCATAGTAGTAAGCTCATCTCTGGAACCAAGCAAATAATAACAGTAGAATCTGAGTTTCACAGCTGCTAAGCCCATCAGATTTCAGTTGCCTTACATAGCTCCCCATGTGGTCTCTTTCTGCCCTAGACTTGCTGAGCACATGCAGAGGGCTTCAAATCTTTTGGCAATCTTCGCTGAGTTACTTTTGGAAAGTTCCAGTAAGCTCTCATAATGACCTCATTTGCTGTTTGTAGTCAATGCATTGATGTTATCACTTCATGTTTTCTAGCTGAAGAAATGAGGTCCCATGTTGCAACCTAATGGCATTCATACATATCTTAAATATATTTTAATACATAAGTACCTCAACCAGTAAATAGAAAAATATGCTCTAATCATAAATTATTCATGTGTGCATTTGAAAAATGTCAAACTGTTATGAAATAGTTTCTTTGAACTCTTTTCTCATGTCAAGAGTAGGGCAAGATAGCAAAATATCAAATTTGTCTATAATGGGCCCAGGGAAGCACTTTTATAAAGTACAGTATGTGCTTGAATTGGTAAAGAAAATGGAAGGAAAAAATCCAGCTTTTGGCACAGCCAAGTGACGGATTCTGTTACAGGGTTCTGTTCCTTCTGTTACATGCCGCAAGGGGGTTTTAAATAGGCCTTACTGGCAAAAAGAAACAGCAGAGTGAAGGAAAGCTATAAAAAACTCTGGCTTCCTTTAGCTGAAAGAAGATAAAATTCATAGAAAGCTGAGCTATGATACTTGACCACCTAAACTATATCTGGAAAATGGGCATGGTTTCTCACTGCATGCGCAGGTGGTGTGTATTATAAGGGCAGAATTAGGCACTCTTACTGCATAAACGCTTTTAGATGAAAATTCATCTTTGGTCAAAAATAAAACAGGTGCCTTTTTAGATTTTACAGGGTTCTTTTGGATGCTGAACTTTCAAAATATGTCTTTAAACTATATGCAGCGAGAGAGAAAGTCAACCAAGCTTTAGCTCGTGCAACTTCATTAACCAGTTCTAAATCGTGTCAGCTGAAGGGTAAAGAGAACAGTTAGTGAGATTGTAGGTCTGCACAGCACTGCAGGCTGCTCTCTGTGTCCTCCTCCTAGCTTTTCTGCCTGCTGGATAGGAAAGCAGTAGTGAAATACTTCACTGTTCATAATGACGAAGTGCTTGCCCACGTCTCAGCAGGTTGCCAGAAAAAAAGCAGCAGCACAGGCCGGTTTGATAGGAGAGCTCATCCAAGCATTCTCAGCCAGAAGTTGGGAAGTTATGATGTATGTGACATCTCTGAGGTGGTGTTGACAGACGAGTTGTAAAGGAAGAAGTACAATTGGTCATTAAGGTGCTAGGTGGTGGATCTAATGCAGCTCGAGCAGGAATAGAAAGTGGAGCTTCTTTTGTAAATAAATCACCATGTTTTGTTTAGACACCATATATTCTCTGATGGTTACTCCTTGAGTAAGCAATTACTGCTAGGCAACTGTAGTGGAAAGACCTGCAGATTTTAATTCCGTACTAGGAATCAAAGAATAATACCCAGATCTCAGTTGTGTATAAAATAATTATTTCCCTTGATAGAAAGCATTGCACTGGTTTTCTTTTTTGAACAAAAACTATTCTAGGCTAGCAAGACTTATTACAGATATAGAATAAGTCTTTTTTTATGTGTTGTTTTCATAGATTTTGACAAAGGAGAGCAGAGAGGCAGGATTAATTGACTCCCTGATCTGTGTCACAGTTTGTTGTGGGCAGGGTTGAGAACTAAAGGGACTATTGATGTAAGGAAGAATTGTAAAGATCAACACCCATGCTTAGTTTATGCATGAACGTAAGTCTATGCTGAAACAGACTTATTGTGAGTAAGTCAGCCAGTATTAAAACTTTTCCTTGAACAGAAGGTATGTAAATTACTGCCCCTGAAGAAGGCGTTTGTTTGCGACTGATGGTTTGACACTACGTCAAACTCGCTGTAGTATTTCTTCACAAGCAGCACATCCCATCCTTTGCCCATCAAACCAAAAGGAAAGAAAGAACATTTCTTCTGTTTGTATGATAATCCTATTTACTGAAGCAGAAGAGTGAGGTGGAAAACTTTTTAAGTTTAAAAAGTGACTAATGTAGGATCATAATATGTGAAGTCCACAACTACTTATTAGTGGACAAGAGCAGGCTTTGTTTCAGTCCACTGGGAAGTACTTTTCCATTTAAATAACCGCCTGCAATTTCTATGTATAGAGCTTCAGTGGAAGAATATGAGGTTTCCTTAAACAGTACTGTGAATTTTATATGTGCTAGCTGGCTAAAATGCTTTCTGAAGTTCAAAAGAGAAGAATGTAGTATTAAGGAAGCAACCATTATATATGTTAAGCCACTTCTAAAGATAAACAACAAAGTGATCTTTTCTAAGTCAGGGAAGGACAGCACAATTGCCACGTGTATCATGTCTCTTTTGGGGACAAAGAATTTTACTTTTAAGCAATATCAGTGTTCAGATTATTTTTATTATTAATATAATTAAATAGATCTTTTACTGAAATAATAGTATCATTTTAAAATTATTATTATTATTATTATTCATTAAATTATAAGAAGGAGCATGTTTAACAAATGAGTAATTTTAAATTTTCAGACATATGCAAGTATAGGGTAGGTGTTGCTTCTGCTGAGATACTTTTGGAACATGACATGATGATAGAGGCCTGAGATGACCAATTTTATTTGGGCAATGCCTTAATTTTGGTACCAAAATGTACCAACATACCAATTGGTCTCCTGCTAAGTAAATTACAGGGGCCAGGCATCGTGAGCTGAATCATTACGGAATTGCAAAAACAAGTGTTCATGTAAAGAAACTGCACATGTTTTTACAGTAAAATGGCCACATGATAGGTTAGACTGTTTATTGAGTTTATTCCCTGGGGTGCACTCACTTAGTTGCCAAGGAATTTTTTGAGTGAATTTAACGAACTTTTATTAGACAACATAGAAGTCTGAATCTACTTGCATGTTTATTTTATATTTTGTATTTTGGAAACCAAGATTGTTTGAAAATATATTAGAAGGGATATAGACATTTATATTTATGTCTTTTATCAGGAGTTAAGGCATGAGTTTGTCTCCCACTGCCTGCATGCATTTGTAACTATGTCAGAACTTAATTCTGATTTTAAGTCTACATGTTTATCTGAGGCCTCTCCAGAAATGTGAATCTGACACAGGATATAGAGCATTTTAACTCACAATAGTCATTAGGGTTGTGACATTTAAGCAGTAAGCTTTTTGGGATAGAAAACTGGGACAGATAGAAGGGAGAAGCTGCTCTGTGGCTGTCTGTGCCATACCCTATGTCTGTTAGGATAAAAACTCCATTTCTTCATCAGGCATTAAAATTCACTTGAAAAATGTAAAGAATAGAAATGGAGTGGTGCTTCAAATTGATGTATTTTATGAAATACATCTCTTTACCTAAGCAAAAGAGATATTACAGATTACTTAGAGTAAAAGGTGATTTTAAAAAAATCAGTAAGAAACTCTTAAATGCCAATATATTGCATGTGGGATCATTTTCCAGATGACAAAATTTTCCAGGTCCTTAAAATTGCTTCAATATGTATTATTATCATAAATCTAATAATAATAATAATTTCTGTGGTTAAAGATGTTTTTAAGTGTACATATACACATATATGTAAATGTGTACGTATGCATACACATATATATGATATATATGGTATTTATAAATTTAGTTGTTTGCTAGGTGTGGTATTTACTGTTCTGCTGGTTTCCAACTAAAATTGTTGTGGTAAGCACTACATTACCAAAGTTACAACTTCAGTTTGCCAAGGCAACCTTTCATAAATGGATTCTCTCAGGGTTTTACAGACCCTGGGAAGCACTAGGGGAGAGAGGTGGTGGCTGTTCCCATATAGCCAGCCTTCTGTCTCCTTCTGTCCCTATTTCTGTGGCTCCTACACACTGTTCCTGTTGAATTTCTCACTTTTTCAGCTGTCAGAAGCTTGCTGAGTTCTGCCATTTCTGCAGAGTTTCCCTGTGCACCATGAAGCACACTTCTTTTTTGACCCTGAGCTTACATTAATGCCAATCAGAATGCCATTGCTGAGTGTGAGTTGCTGACTTGGAATAAGATAGGAGCCACTTGAGGAGCAATAGGATTCAGGGAACGAATGCTTTACAGGAGAATTCTAAAATTTTTACAGCAGTAAAGAACTGCCGTATACTTTCGTTAGACATTGTACAGCCATATGGAACTATAAGCAGAGGAAGATACAGCTTTGAAATGAAATTGGCTTGAGCCTTCTGTCAGTATTTAAAATGCAAGCTTTCCTTTCTCCTTTCCATTTCTTTCAAATCTTTAATTTTCTGCTGACCGTGGTCCACCACAATGGTATCTTAATGGCTTTTCATGTGCAGTTGATACCAGCGGAGGAGTCCCAAGGCATCTGCTTGTGTCCAAAGACTTGCTCTTATTGGAATTCAGAGCTTTTCTTGGATGATGATGTTTTGTTTTCAGACAGTTTCAGCTTCCTTTTTGGGGCTTTGTTGGCTCTGAATTGTGGCAGTTTTTTGAAAGCCTCTATTTAGTAGGAAGGTCTGAATGAGATAAATGCGTTTTCTCAGGAGTCTGTTGGAATAATTTGATCTCAATGTTGTAGACAAGCGCACTAGGAAAACCAGCCTGAGTTGCAATGCTTGAGATCAGAAATATCCCATTCACTTGAAGTTCCTTCCAGCCTGGAAATCCAGGATAGCAATGTCAGCATCCCTGGATGAGACACAGTCAGTTCAGGTCTTTCTGTCACATTTAGTGGACTTTAGATCAGGTCTTCTTGGTTGCAGATGTTCACGATTGCAGAAAGTCATTCAGTTCCTGAAAGAGAAGAGGGAGGTCTCAGACAAGATTCCTCTTCAAGATTTACAGCTGAACCAAGTCTCACTATATTAAGATTCAAGCACCATGTTCTGTTTTGATTATGATGCTAATTTTCATAACCTTTTGATAGTGGTCCTAAAATAGTATTTCATTTTTTCTTAGTGGAATCTCAAACAGGGCAAAACAGCTACCTGGTATTTGTTTTTCCTCTTGCAAGCAGGAAAACAAGAAATCCATGAGTTTATGTTCTAAAGTCAGAAATACTGAAATTTCCGTTAAAAAAAGTCATCTTAAAATACTGACTGGATAAATTATTATTTCGGGCATAAAAGTGTCTGATTGATTTCTGTTGATATGCTGTGGTTTATCTTTTTCAGTGTTATGGGGTATAACATGCTTTACACAGCCAAAAACCAAAATAAAGTGGAAAATAAAAGAAAAAATAGTAAAACCAATCAAACCCCAGTGTGATGGCCTTTCTCCTTAACTACATGTACATCTCTTAAGGGTTTAGTATTAGCTCCAACAAGCTACCTCTGGGACCAATAGTGTTGGACCTTTGTCCTGCTGTATTGAGGGTTTATTAAGAGCTTTGCCCGTTTTATTTGGCTTTTTGATATTTATATGTAGCTTGATTCAGGATTCCACCTTTCTCCAGTGCTCATTAGTTGTAGTGGCCTTTCTAAACCAGGTCTTTTGGGAATGGCAGTGATTGTGACAGATGGTAGAGGAACAGAATTGCTCTGGGATGCTGCTTCTCGCTCTGTCTCTGTCGCTCTCTTGCCTCCTTTCCTCTTATTTCAGTGCTGATGTTGGATTCCCATGCATTTGCCCCTGGAGAGACACAAATTGCAGTAGTTACTTATGCAGCACTTCACAGAGTACTTGTAAGAATAAACTCTCATGCTTCTCTTTGTCAAATAGAAACCAATTATGCTTTTATTTTTTTACAATTGGATTTCTCTTTTTCCTTCTTGTAAAAGGTAATGCATTGAGAGTATTGGAGCCTAAAGACACATCTTTGTAGAAAAGCACAGTACAGTTGAGCCAAAGCATTCTTCAGCTGCTTTTCTGGAGTTATTTGTAATTAGACACGCTCTGATAGAGAAAAGTGGTATTTTAGTTCTGGCCTCTAAAGAGCCACGATTACTTACAGCAATATTCTGCCAATTTGTATGATCAATATATCCTCCATATTTGTCCAGTACAAATGGGAAAGGCATGTCACTGTCATCTAAGCTGCAGAAAAATAGTGTTTTGCCTTGAAGAAGCAAAGCAAAACTCAGAGAAATTTTCAGCTGGGGAGAAAGGAAGAAAATGAGGGGAAAAAAATTGTCAAGATGGTGGGAAGCAAGGAAGAAACAGAAGACCATTAAGCTTTATTATTGATGTCCTTTTTCTGTCTCCTGATTGGTAAGGTAAAACTTCAGCTTTTTCAGTCAGTCATGCTGTGTGAGATTTTCTCAAGACATTGTAAAGAGCACAGAATCCCAAGACTTAGCATGAGAATGGCACCCCCTAATATTTTTGTGAATTCAAATACATGTTGGAAAAACCACTTGGACATATCAGGAATGTAATGTAGAAACACTTACAACACAATGTCACAAATGTTGTGCCATTTATAATTTTAAACCTAAATACATTTCTTTCTCTCTAGCCTGCCTAGTACTAAAGGCCAGATTTCCTTTTCGTAAAATAAAAGTGAAATACAGAGTATTACACATTGTTAATACAGACTGTACTGTCTCCAGTCTTGCTGAGGTGACAGGAGTCTTCCTCCTCTTCTCTAGGTCTTTGCAAAGATTAATTGCCTCTTCAAACCCATGTGCATTTTGCCTTCAAAGCATTCTCCCTTTGATCACTCTCCTCCTTAGCTGCCCATCACCGCTGGACTCGTACAAGGGGAAGGCTAAACTGGATTTGCTTGTGTATTTGTGAAATTCACTGTGTGAAAGGGCACAGCTTGCACGTTCACCATTGCTCACGGAGTATTATTGGATTAACTCTAACGGTGAGCTGCAGTGTGTCCTGGAGGGGACCTTGGAAAAATGGGAATAGTTCTGTAGTTTCTGGGTCAGCGCTCCACCTGTCTTGGTGTTCTCTTTTCTTAGCTGGGAAATAAAGCCTGTTTTTGTGGTCTCTTTCATTTTTAGGAGGCGATCTCCTAAATCAAAACTATTTTAATCAGTATACACTACTACAGTGGATAATCATAAATTCATTATAGTTAATATTGCATGTAAATAAACTATGTGAAAGAAAGTAAATTAATTACAAATACTTAATTGTAGGTACCTTCTGGGAAATTCAGTGCTCTCTATTTGTCGTCTTCTTGCTTTGTATAACCTTGGGACTTAATCTTAAAGTGTTACTGACTGTATTTAAAATAAGGTTGTAATATATATTCTCATATATTTAACTGTAGAGAAAATCCTACCTTCTGCTGCAGATATAACCCTTTTTTCAAACTAAATAAAAAGAAACATCCCTTATAATTCTTCAGGTCTTAAGGTCTTGCTTCATGTACTAAAATATTGGAAAATGAAATTTTACTGTAGTATTACTGAACTCAAATCTGCCTCCTTTTTTCTGTGGTAGATTTTCTGATTTGTTTTATGTTGCAAGATGTTTCAAAAGTTATTCAAGTGGAAGCAGGCATGTGCTTTGTACGCCACAGCATACAATTTTAATTTCATGGGGGGCAATGGTTTTTTTGTTCTTTGCCAGGCCTTTTACGAACATGCTGCTAGATCCCTTGTCTAATAGCACCTGCTGTGCTAGTGATGGGGATATGTATAATGGTATGTCTACCTTGGGAGATTATGGGTATGGCGAGGGCAGGGGACCAACAGGGAGGCCAATGTGTATGTATACTTTCCAAATTGCTAGCTACGCCCCTGGCTAGATTGCACTGTTAAAAGTAGCATGCTGTTAACATTGGAATATAGAAAGTGAGGATTAAAAAATAGCGTATTTCTGCATGTTAATGACTCTGTATTCTCTGTGCTTCCAGCAGAAGAATAATAACCTCTCCAAGGCAGAGCTATAGAGCCCAGTCTTTCAGACTGGCAACCATTCCTTGAACTTGGAAAGCAATGTTATCTGTTCTAGCTTCTGTCACCTTAGGTTTCAGGCAATACGATGGTAGCTTTATGAATTTCACCTTATAGGGGACTAGTTATTAGGGCAGATGCAACCAGGGAGTTGACAACCTCCTACACACATTGACTGGACTGACATTTGCTTAGCGGTAACAAGCTGCCATAGTATGGTGCCATGGGGGCCCTTGGGTTTGATTTAAGAGTGCTGACACCGACTGCTTGTTATTTCATATTTTAGAGCTGTCAGGGAGGCAACTGATGTCAGCATAAAATTATTTGATAGCTCTAAATCATGAGTAAAGTATGAATCTATTGACAGCAATAAGCTAGAAATCAAATTGTTGAACCCCTCCATAGAGAGAAAATTGACAACTGAATGGTGTGCGTGCACACACGTATCATGGGTAGAATATGTAACTGTAGCCCATCCTGTGCCTTCGCTCTGAAATCCATGTGTATGATTCTATCTTTTAATATCCTAGTATAACTGCTGCTGTTACTGCTCAGCAGGTTTTCTAGGAAAATACTGCATTGCAGTTTCCATTGTGTTCCCACAGAACTTTTATTTGGCAAATTTGGTAATGGTAATATTCTCATCTTAGATGTAATTGTGATTATATGTACAATATATCTTCACTAATGGCCTTGAAAATTTTGTGTTGAGAGGAGGCTTTTGAGGTAGGAATATAATAGCGGGCTCTTAGGCTCACCGTGAATATTTATGAAACATACTGCATTCCAACCCCAAAAGCTGTATCAGTTGCTTTACCTATGTCCCACTTCATTTTCTTAGATTTATTCTGGTGTAACTCCATTACCATACAGTGAATCAAACTTGTAAGCTTCAACTGTGGAGTATCAAAAAAGATTTTTTTTTTTTTTTTACCTCTACAGTATTTCTTTTTTTCTTTTCTGTCCCCCCGCCCTAAGCCCATCACATGGATTTTGGGAGCTTCTGATTCTCTAATTCTGTCCCAGTATATACCAATTGAAAGCATTTAGTTGTGATTAAAGCAGATTGAATGAGATAATCCCTCTGAGTGAGCAGCTTCAAAAAGCTCAAACACAGCTCTTCGGGGACATGAACTAACTCAACACAAGCTAATTCCTGCGGCATCTCCCATGTGATGCGTTAGGCACACCACTTACTTGTTTTGTTTACCAGATCCCATTAGAATTTTTTTGTTTAAGAACTGAATTTTTAAGTAAGTTTTAGCAGTCATACAGCATGGAATCGTAGAATTCTTTAAACTGTGCAACAAAATGAATATTTCTATGTTAGAAATCAGAGCAAAGAAGTTTCTAATGGAAGCAGCGATGCATTGAGTGATGACCTGCGGTGGAAGGGTAATAATATGCAAAGCACAGGAAATAGGATTGCTTCACTTTCAGCAATATAATGCTTTGGTTAGACAGTATCTCGCTTTCCAAGCCCCACTGCCTGGCCTCATGTTTAATACTTTGCACTTTTTCCAAGTAATATTAGAATGGTAGCCAAGATTTTAAATCTGAGGCCTTGTAAGTGCAGCTGGAATTAAGAATGTTGTAACGTTGTTGGCTTTTTCCAGTTGAGATTATAGCAGTTGTTATTTGTTTATATTTAAATTCCTTTCCTCAAATGTGTTACAACGATTATTTAAGGAGACCTAAACCTTAAGCTCTACAACCTCTGTAGATACTAAACTACCTGAAAATTTTCATTTCACCTTTAAATTATTGGAAAGGGCTTTTTTTTGCCACATCTCTCCAGGATCCACAACTGATCTGATTATGCTGGTCATGTGCTAGCCATGAGGCTACAGTAGGAAGTGATGGGATTGCTGTCCTCTACTGTTCACTGTGGAGGACAGGCTCCGAATTAAAATGTTTGGGAATATGAGATACTTTACTACATGTATGTGAACCAAATCCAGTCTTTGCTGAATGCTGTGGTCAGTGGAGTAAAAAGCAATGAAGTAGTTGCTTCCTTTTATCTTCTCAAAATTTCTTGTAAGATCATTATTACTCTTTATTTTTAATGAGTTGATTTCCCACTTTTTTTTAACACCCGTCTGTACTGATTTCTCTGCTTTTTCTTTCCTCTGAATGCAGTCTTGCCATGCAAACACTGGTAGAAACAAGGAAGCTAGTATTCAGAAAACTTGCCTGGTTGGTTTTATCCTGAGTCAGGTGCAGAAAGTCAGTCTGTCATCTGAGGCAAAAACGTAGGAGGAATGAAAGGGTGCCTCTACTTCAGCATTTTAGTATAGATCAGAAGTGTGCTGTTCTTCAAAAGTGAATCTTGTGATTATCCCCTGCTACTGTCCTTTGGCTCCTGTTACAGAGGGATGTTGGCGCATGAGGCTATGCTCCTTTCAGAAGGAATTAAATCAAAACATGTGTTTCAGGAGAAACTCTACTGTGTTCCAGCAGCCTGTGGACATTCAAAGTATGGGAGCAGACTAGGTCTAGTTTAAAATGGCTCTACCAAAGTCATGTACTGTGTGATACTGGGTTCTTGGTGCCAAGCCTCTTATTCTACAGATCTACTCCTGTTACACCACAGTTCTTACTAATGGGGACATGACATAGACTAAGGTGGCATGTAACTGTGAAAGGGGAAACAAGGTGACAGTATGAGCTTTTTTCAACACGTCCAGGTGTTTGGGTTCTGAATAAAAACACAACCATTGTGATAATTATATATATATATTTTAAAATGATTCTGCTATGGCAAAAATATTTGTGATTGAAATCTGAAACTTGATCTCTACATAGTCTCTAACAAGAACTACTTTGCCATGCTAAATTTGGACTGGGGAGAAATTACAAGCTAAAGTTCGAAGCAATTGGAGAGATCCTTGGCACGTGCCCAGTTGGCGAGTGTTCATACGTTGTGTTAGCTCAGCTCAGTCCCCAGCCTTACAGCAGAGAGGTGGTTGCTGAGTCTGGGACAACTTGCACATGTGGGAGATTGTAAATATCTTGGCCAAGTGCCACCTACCTCAATCTTTTTACAAAAGAAAAACTAGTGCATTAGTGATGAGGCAAATTCTGCTACATTTTGCTTACCACCAAAGGAAAAACAAGGGATTAGCTTTAAAAGTTGCGTAACTGAAAGTGAACAGACTTTGATGTGTCTGAGTAAAAGCCATCTTGTATACTAATTGAAGGGGTTCCAGTCATTTGTTAAGTGCACTGTTTGTCTAAAGTATAACTTGCCAATTCATACTACCTGCAGTTGTAACTAAATATATTAGTGACACTTGATTTTGAATCTGGGGCTGATCTACTGGACCTGTTTTCCTGGAGATCATACCCTAGAAGAGAGAGAGCTCAAATCTTCTGTCACCCATAGAGAATGAAATGTTGCCAAGCAGGGAAGGAAAGGCTGAGACTTAACTGATACCAAGCTCCCTTTGCAACAGGAAAGGAAAGAATCAGAACCGGGGCCAGACTTTTTTCTTCCAGTGACGCGGGAAGCTGGAAGAAGCAGAGCAGTTGTAGCCACTTTAGCAAACCTGGCTTTTCAAGGTTCAGGCACAGGAAATGTTATTCCTGACAATTTTGTCTGAACTTGAAGTCAGCTCTGACTCAGTACAGATCTCTGTACTTCACGGTTTTGAAAGAAATATGGGAGGCAGGAATAACGAATAAGAGAGGGAAAAGGGTCATTTGAAAGGGAAAAGTACCTTTGCTATAGCACTTACCATCTAACCTTGATGATAATTCCCATTACTTGGCTGAACTAGTTGTAAGGAAGGAGTGAGGGAATGGCTTGGTTTAAGCCATTTTCCTCTTTTTCACTTAAAAAGCAGTACAAATTCCCTGTCTTTATCTTTGGTTTATTGTAGGGCCATTACAGAATGAAATTACTCATCAGTTGGAATTATCCAGGACTTTCCAAGTTTGACTGATAATGATCACCATTTCAAAGAGACATTAAGTTAACACTTACACATTGGAATTTGTCAGCAAGATTATCACGGGGCAGATGAATAGATGCATGGAGCAGGAGAGGAAATACTGGTGGGACTGAGGAGAATGGGCAGACAAAAGAGAAGGACAGCACTTGTCAGGACATGAAACAGTTATCCATGTAACTCCATGTGTGACAGTTTCATTTTTACCCTTGGGCTTTGAAAAGAGTCATATTTGTTTTAATACCAAAATACTAATGTACTTACTCTTTTTTGGTGATCAGTTACCAGGCTGCCTAAAAGTTGTCTATCGTTGGCCTAGCCATGCTGATTTCAGTGCCTATTTGAATGGGCAAGGAATTAATCCCATACATGTGGACCATTCATCTTCAACAAGCAAGAACGCTTCAGAAGTCTAAGGGAAAATCAGGTTATCTGACAAAAGTTTCTTTTTCTTGCAAATATTTTATCTCTTCCTGTAGTCCAGATACTCTAGAAAGGTAGAAACCCAGGAATACCGATTGTGTTATTTTCTTGAGAGACAGAATCATTCTCATTTGTCTCAGCTTGAGGACTGAAATCATAAATCTCCTAACAGTTTGTTTTTACCATTTTAAGACTACAGGAAGATGAGATGGAGATCAGAAGTCACTAGTTTTCACATAATGCATCTAGGAAAATTACACTGCTGTCTCTAAGCTGAAAGCTCTTCACTTTGTAGGAAGAATCTAGTACTGTTCTTAGTCCCATGGGATATGTGAACAAAGTTAATTTGATGGGGGGGGGGGGGCAGAGTGGTTGGGTTTCTTTTGGTTTTAGGAGTTTTATGCTGCCCTCTGATGAAGTACCATACGTTGAAATAAGCCAACTTTAGGCCCCCGACATATTTTTACAGAATATTGTAGAACACAGAAGATGGGCTGCTGTTCTGAACCAGCCTCTCGCAGCACCTCTCTTTTTCCACTGGTTATAACTGGGCTCCTGGAAGGCAAGCATTTTGTTTAGGTGTCTGTACTGAGGTGTGGTTGTATCACCTCCTTAGTTTTTCTAGCTGGCATTTTGTTTTGACAGACATATTTATGAAATAGAAAGGAAGGAACCTCTCTCTTCCATCGCCACGTTTTTTTTAACGTGAAGTATGAAAAGAGAATTACAGTTGTGGGAGTTTAATTAGTTGAATCTATTGAGTACCATTAGGTAACTGCTCACTGAATTTTTACCAATAAGTGGACTGTAATATTACATGCATTTACCTATAATATCTATCCTTGTAAAACTGAACTTTTTTATTACAATTTTTATTGTGTCAAGTTTCTTGTCTGACAGATCTTGATAAAGGCTCTACATGCATTGTTTAGGGAAAGGTTCTGTTTGGGGCTCCATTAATAATGGATATCATCCATCTGTCTCTCAAAAATGAATTTTCATGATCTCATTGTTTTGAATGTTATGGCTAAAGCTCACAGTTGTCATATGTAGGAAGAAGAATTTGCCTTAGTAGATTAGACCATTGGTCCATGAAATCAGGAATCCTGCCTGCACTGGCAGCCAGTTCGTTGCTCTGCACATTAAGGACACTATTCTGATCACTCGGTATACAGAATTTTCTCTAATTTAAATGAAAAAGCAGCATGATAGGGCTCTTTCATTTCCCTCCAGGATATTAGGGCACATTCATGGAAACGAGTCAGGGACAATACCACATGCTGTGCATATCCTAAAGGGGGAAGGAGAAATCTGTAGAAGACGACTAGTGAACAGTACAGACTGTCATATTGTACTGATGTTTTTCTTCATATTTCTTTGAAATCTTTTAATAACTGTGTAAGTAGCTGAAGCCCTTGGGCAGCTTTAACTTTCGTGGCAGCAGTTCAGCAGTAGAACACCCTGTGTGGTAGTGACCTTGGCAGGATTGCATAAACCAGATTTTGACCTGCATAAAATGTTCTTCAACAATTTTTCTTTTGCTTTAGGCATAAATAGTGTTTTCTCCAATGTCATATTGGCATGCTAGATTTCGATTTCTGTGATGCTGATCATGAGGAAACTTCTCTGTTCTCTATCCATGCTAGGCATGCCATGCTCTGTTTTTTGTATTATTGAAGGGCTGATGTAGGATGCTTTGTACTGTTATCTCCCTTCTCTCATTTTGGATGACATCACTTGGAAGATTTTGCACAACTCACTTCATATTCTCAAACCTTGACTCCACTGAAGTCAACAAAACCTTTATCATTTGCTTTTGCAGGGCCAAGTTAGGAAACTGGGAATTTTATCCCCTGAAGCAGGTTATTTCTGATGGTTTTGCTTAAGAATCATCCTCCAACAAAACAGGACCTGACAGATATCTCCAGAATTTCTAAACCTAAACTTTCTCTGGAAGCTGCAGATATCTTGCTGTTTCTGGCTGGTAGCTGGGACGATAGGTAGCTCTGTGGGTGGTTTGTGAGATGAAAGTTTGACAGACACTTTGCCCTTCTTCTCTTAACTTGCATGTAATGATGAAAAACGAATAGTCGCAAAATATCAATGGAACGAAAAAAATGTTGAAAACACTTACGCATCTGTATATTTGCATAGCTGTTCCTAAAGGAAACATTCATATGGAAAACCTTTTGGATTTGAAAACCCTTCAAGTAGAGACCTTAAAAGATACTGTGTGACTTGTATAAATAAATAAATACATACCACAAGCAGTGAATTACAAAGGTCAAAAAAACCTGCCAGAGAAATAGTCAAATTGAAAAGTCTGTGTAACTTACACACGTTCATATATGCGTAATCTAAACATTAATTTCAAGTAAAGGGGTGTTGAGGGAGGAAGGATGATCCATGGTTAAACTGTAAGCATGGTCAGTTTCTTTTTATATCTTGCCATCCTAGTAAAATGGCAATAATCGTATTTTTTAGATCAGAGAAATATTTTGTAAATAAGGATTATGAAGTTGTCCAGCACTAGGGTCACAGTGCCTATGTACGTACTTTGATTAGTAGATAATTCACACAAATGAAATAGGACTGAGTTAATTGGAAATGCTGCTCTTTCTGAATATTTTGTTTTGTGGTGTTGTTGGCTGTCCCGTTCCATTTATCTGTTTCATTTCAAGAACATTTTTAAACACAACCAGAACTCTGTGATAATTTCTCCTTTTTGATGGATTTAGTAGGCTGGTAGCGTTATCCCAAACCTGTACTTGGGAACTTCTTAGAAAAAGTTGTTAGAAAGAAAAGAGAAAGATACTGCTTTTGTAAAGAATCAGTTAAAGACAGTCTTCCTTTTTCTCCCCTCATTGGACTCAAAAAGTAGGTTTCTTGGATTAGGACATCAACTGATGTATATCGTCAGTTTTACTTGCGCTGACTGCAGGAAAGAGAATTTACAGTGACTGATGATCTTGCTACTGAAATCTTTGCAAAGATCACCTTCCAAATGTCATCCCTGTGCCTTGTGATCTATACGTAACCTGCCTTTTGGGATTTTTGGCCAAGTTGTAGTGGACTAGTTAAACGTATGCATAAAGTGGACAAGTTAAGCATATACATTAAAAAACAGCAACAATGAAAGGCAGGCATTGTATACCAAGACATGCTGTCTTTCGAGGCATAGAAATATTTTTCAACATTACAGTTCTCAACATGTGATAACTTGGTGAATAGCGTCCAAAGGCTTCAGAAAAATAAACACAGCAATGTAATATAAATACAATTACAAAACAACCAGTGCTTCATCAAGTAACATCAGAACTCACATTGATGGAGTTTCCTGTAGCAAGTACATCCTCCTGTGGAACTTTTGTGTGTGCATTTGAAGTATCAAAATGAGAGACATTACTTGCTTCGGAGCAGAGGCTATGTTGAGCCCTGAGACTGCACTGTCTTTTATATATGGGGTTGTGTTAGGAAATAGCAGTGCAATATGATATTCCCCTACCTAGAACTCTAGCTTGTTGTCTTGGTGCAGCACATTGGCTTAACATTGAAAACTACATCTACTCCATAATCACTTGTCAATTCACTAGGTAACCTGAAGTTCCTATTTACAGCTGGTTTTGTTTGGTTTTGAGATATAAACATATTCTAAAAAAAATAAAAACACTGGAACTATTAGACACTTTTAAAATGAGAATTTTTATAAAAAAGATGACTTGTAATGCTACTGTTTCCTTTCAAAAATTGTTTTTTTTTTTTCCTTTTCAACATTGTTTTCGCTGTCCTCTGTAGCTCTGTTGTTTCTGATGGATCTTATTCCAGTTTACTGCAAAGAAAGCATGAACAGATTTTAGGTTAATTTTTAGAAGCTGTCCTTTGTTTGCCTAGTGTTGTTTAGTTAGGTAATGATTTTGTTTTCTCAACTGCTTTGCTCAGCGTAGAGGTTACTGGTTTTAAGCAGTAGATAGCCAGCAATCCCTTTGAAAGAAAGGAGAAATGACCAAGTCAGGGATGCTCTGAGATTGGGTCACTGTCATTCATTGTCAAAAGCGAGCGGTGTGGGCCGTCACACCAGTCCTTGCTGGCAGAAGTGACAGGTGAACGGCCCCGGGGGCTTCGGCAGGAGCAGCCCGCCAATCATATTTCAAAGGTGCTCACTCAGCGCTGGAAAAACTAACCAAATGATTAAATAAACATCATTTTCCCCCATTGTTCTCAACTGGCCAGTAATTAAATACACTTGTAATGTATGGAAATATATATTTAATAAAGAGGCTGTGAAGTTACCATACCTAGGTGGGCCAAATGCGTAAATAAGGTAGTAGGCAATTTCAGTTTGTGGTCTCTTGCCTTAGGGAGTGTCTTTTAATGACTTGATGTGATGCCTTTTACAGTTTATCGCTGATGACATTTTGAGGACACACAGAGTTCGTAGAACAAAGAACAATAAAACTAGGGTATTTTCCTGAATGTGGTTTATACGCCCTCCAAGTTAGAAGTCTGTTCCAGCAAACAGAAATAAAGGGCTACTGTATAGTATTCTCCCTGAAGGTAAGAAAAAACCCCACCTTTCTTAAGGAGAATAATGTTAGCTATGTGACAATAACCTGGTAGTAACCTAACACAAGAAGTTCATTTTAATAAATAAATATTATTTTATTATTGATTTTATTTTCATTTTTTATTTTATTATTTTATTGTATTCCTTTTTATAGCCCTTATTTTTTTCTGATCTTTAGATATCTGAATGATTCCAGATTACCTATATATAATTTTATATATATATATATATATATGTTTATTCATGTATTAGAAAATCACAGTGTCACGTGTGCAGTGGTCTTAACTTGGACCTCCAAGTAATCCTAGATGCACTCAACCCTCAGGTTAGTGAATGCCTGGAGAGTACAGACAAAGATCTTGAACTTGGCTTGTTTCAGGAACGAGAATCCCAGCTGCTTTGGAGGGGTGCTCTGGTATTCTCAGCTAGTCTGGATTTCCTCAAGACTTGGTTCTCACTCATGTCATTTGTATGTCTCAGTCTTTGAAAAGGAAAGCTGTTTTATCGTCTCTGTAAAGAAGAAATGAGAATACAGCTGAAATATATGTGCAAGTGTGTGTGTATATACAAACACATAATTTTCTACACATGAATCTTCACAGGATAATATATTTATATTAAATTATCTGTAGATACAGTTTTAACAGAAGTACAGCAAACATTCTGACAGATATTACATAAATGAACTCTGTAATCACATTTGAGTCATATCACGCCTGCTACATTGTGAGATGTTCAAAGGCTATTTGGACAGTCCTGATCTTTTAAAACTCTTTTGTATTGTGTTACTTTACATACAACTTCAGAATTGCCTCCCACTTGTGCTTATATTATAGCAGGCTTACCAGTATCTATTCCAAAGAAATTTCTCTTTCTTTGCGATGGGTAGAAAAGAAGGAGAATGAAACCTAAATTATCTTTCTGGTCTTGGCGTGATCAGGAGCTGATAGTGGCAATAGGCAACTACTGGAGGAGTACTTTCCAGCTTTGTCTGAGACAGTCACAGCAGTGACACTTAATCACCGAAGTGAGATTAATGTAGAATCCATTCAATACAGTCGTTGAATATTTGGCCAGAATCTATTTGTGTTAATAAAGGTTACAAATAGATATCAAAATGTACCTCTGGTAACCTTCACAGTTACTAGGTATGTGTTGTTATTAATCAGACAGGTGTAAATATTCTGCTGTCCAAAACATGAACATCTGGCCTGGGAAAAAAAAATAATCCCCCATTAAATCATAAAGTGATTTAAAGAAAAAAGTGTAGTCATACTAGTAATAATGTTTTCTTTCAGAAATTTTCTAATCTACTTTAGCCAAAGCCAATGGCTCACTGAATCAGCCACAGTAAACAGGAAGCTTACTGCTGGAATTAATTGTTCTCCATAATGGTTTCACAAATCCTAGTACTCTTCCGTGCTTGTTTTTCCAACTTAATAGGTGATGAATCAGTTAGGATTGACAGGACAAGCAGAGTATTGCATTGCAAAATTTGTTCAATTAGCCCTACAGTAATTGTTAATAGTTAATAGTTAATGGCTAATATTTTATATTGTGTATTCTGTACATGTGGCTGCAACCCCCTGGTAGCGTTCAGTGTCACGACAGGGTTTCAGTATCTGGCAGCTGCCACTGGGTTTATGCTCTTCTTGAAGAGGTGCTCATTGCTAGGCAGTGCCCTGGTACCACGCGAAGAAAAATGGCAGCAGCCAGCGCAGAGGAGGCATTACTTTCTTCTTTAGCTTTAGTACAGTTGTTAAACCAGAAAAGCTTGCAAAGGCTATAGAGGCTGGCAGTGGATACGCTGGCCACATTACCATTCTGAGAGTTTCTCTCTTTCGTTAAGCCTGATATTTTGGAAACAGCTCTGTTGCAGACCAGCAGCCTATGGCAGTGAGGTGGGGAGCTGGGGTTTCGGTTAGATACAGAATGTAAAAGCACAAAATGAATGTGTGATATCAGAAATGTGTTAATGAGGAGCTAGTATGTGTTAGCATAGCCTCCATATCATAACTGAATGTAGAGTAATAGGATTAAAAGAAATAGGCACATATTGTAATTTGCCTATGAAAGCCATAAGCGTATAAGAAAGGAAGGGAGGAAAGAATCAAAACATTTATATTCCTCTTTATGTTGCACTGGGATGCAACATCATGTATCTGCTACTGCTGTATTTTAAAGGGAATCCACCACTGAATTTTGTCAACATCTTCGAACAAACTAAGCAGCCAATAAAAATAGCAGCAGTCATAAACTCCATGTATTGCATCAGCTGCATTTCCAGATCTCCAAGCTCTGTAAGAGAGTAATGAATTTTCTCACTGGAAGATGGGGTACTGCATCAATCCCCTTTCAGTAAGTGTTAATCAAAAGTGGTAATTTGGTGTGGTTTGTTATAGTTTATTGCTCCATTTTTGTTTAAGATGGCAGGATGACAGGACCTCGAAATAATAATTGCAACAAGCTTTGCTGGTTCCCTCCACAAGCAGATTTGCTGATTCTTCTGGTCTCATAGCTTCACGTTCTAGAGGATCCCGCAGCTTTTGCATTTCCACTCTGTTCTACCTTTTGTTCCTGCATGACAATTTTTATTTTAGTTTTAGTTTACTTTCATTTTCTTTTCACCCAGGTCCCAATTTGTTCTCTTTGTGTGATTCCTCTTGTTCCCGATAATCCTTTTATTCCCAAACCTTATTGAATCTGATTAGGTCAGACAGAGGCAGGGAACCTTTCCTGGTGGAAATCTCAAGTGCTGATGCTGCTCTGTCTATGGAATAACTTGAATCAGAATGGTACCACATGGAAAATATATAGGTAGACATTACCATTACCGACATGGGAATTTCAGTTCAGTGGAATAGAAAAGCTGGCCAGTGATGGGCTAACGAAAGGACTGTTCCAAAGATTAAAGGCTGAAGTGCATAAGGCACAGAAAGTGATGCAGTGACTTTGAGAAGAATCTAGTGTAGGAACCTCGATTGCTCCTTTCTTCCATGTATCCCTGTACCTGGCATAGCACTTGGAGCACCACAGCTGTCAATTCCCAGTGCAGTGGTACCACTGGCACGCCCAATAGTTTTGCCCCCCCCCTAAAAAGCACAGTTCCTGTGTGTAATACAACAGCAGTGATAGCGTGATGCACTGTTTGATAAACTGTCATTCTCTGTAAAGATTTTTAATTTGCGTAACAAATAATATTCCTTCCACTGCAAAGTTGAGGGGGAGGGTGGAAAGGGGTAAGAGAAGTAATTTATAGCTGCACATGACCAAAACAAGGATTTTTACCTCTCTTGTAGTGCAAATCAGGTTAAATTAGTTGAGCAGCTGTTTCCATGCCAGCAATGGCTAGCTGAGTCCCGGCCTTGGAGCGTACATCCCAACAAATCAAATGGTTTGCATTATGCAATAAATCTGTAGGTATTTGCTGAAATCTAATTCCACTGTCCTTGAAATGCTCCACTGAACTTTTAAGATTTTAATAACCTCTCATTATTAGGAATATTAATGTCTCAGCTTAGATGGTGGGCTGCAGAGGGTTAATTTCTATCCCGGTCAAAGATCAAGGGTTCAGTCAACTGTCATGAGAATATGAAAGAGAACAGTAGAGACCTCTGAATGACCCCCTTTAAAGCAGATAAACTTGCAAAAATGTAAAGACAGTAATTTTCTGTCCAAAAATAAAAAAGATAATGTAATTCCTGCCTGCAAAAAATGACAGCACCATTGGTTTCTCTGTGCATTTCTCCCTGCTACTTAATTCTCACTGAGTTATGATACAGGTTATCAGAGAAATGGATGTACAAATACAGTGTTCTTTGGAAATGAATGCCCTTGATTGTACTTTAAATGTGCACACAATAGCCAGTAAGCTGGCAGTTTCATATATCTTCCAGTCCTCAGGAAAGCACCCACAGTTTTCTGAATATCTGGGCTGTGATAGGCAGAATAATTTCCATAACAAACAGTTCCAGTGTCATGTACATGATGCGAGGGGGGCTGAAGCCTCACCACTGACTTCAGCTGAGCTGTGTCTTTTTACACAAATTGGAGAACTGGCCTGTGACTGCCAAGAAAATCAAAAGTCCACAAAATATGGTGCTTTTTTAGCTATTTGTGAACATTGTGGGAAGAGGGAGGAAAAAATACTGCCAAACGATTCTAGGGAAAAGGTTCATTTATTTTATTCTTTTTAGAGTGGCACAGAACTTCACAGAAAGAATAATCAGAAATATCACTTAAACCATGGGAGATAGGGAACAGTAAGCGTTAAGACTTTTTGTGGGAGATAAGTGTTTCCTTATTAAATTGTTTTATTTGTTTTTTGTTATACAACGACAGTGTTTTCCTATTTGTCATTGTAAACAGAAGTGGTATAGGTAAAGTTGTCTTTTTCTCTTTCTGTTTTTCAAAGAAGTGGGAGGTTATGAAAGCAAGTTTTGTTAGCTCATTTATTTTCTTTTTTTAAAAAAGGAAGTTTATTAAAACTTTTTGTGAGCATCAGCATATTATCATAGCAATTCTTCACTTTTGTAAAGCAGCTGAGCATATGCATTGATGAATCATGACATGCGTAGATTAGAATAGGATCGAAAAATCCACAATCCAGAAAACAAATAGAATATAACATTTTCCCATCTCTACTTCAGTGCTATCCCTGAATTGTGAGATTAGTGAAGGAAATTTTCTTTTCCTGACCCTTCTGGATAAGTTTGACTCCTCAGCTTCGAGGTTGTGTGCTCATATTTGGCACATTAATAGACATGGATGAGCAAAGCACGTGTCACTTAATAATGCCTTCTGTTTGTATTGTCCATGTTAGTAAAGGCTGAACTGAACGCAAACAATGCAACAATATGAATACAAGGGCTCTCCCTTGATTTTCCCAATTAAATGAATTGAAGCGGCCTATATCTGTGTGACACATCTAAAGAGATTACCACGCGTCTAGGCTTAGAGGCCTCTGGGTAGGCTGAGTGTTTGAAATACATAAGCTGCAACGGAGCTAAAACACCGTCATGTAAAAGGAATCTGCAAGAAGTGAAGTAACTTCTTTATCACAGGTGCTGTTTTAAGGTCCATATTTACATGCAGAATAAACTCAGGTAGTCTGTTCAGCTCGCTTTCCAGTATTTGAGGATTTATATGTTCCTCCAGTCTTGTGAATAAATTTTGACTTGTGCGAATGAATAATAAAGGTTTATTTAATGGTGATGTTGCTATCTTTTTGAAATCACTTACTATAGGCAGAATGACTTAACAAAGCAGGTGCTTTCTCTTTCATATATAGGCTTGGCACAACTCTGGCAAAGTCAGCTATTTGGTAAATGCCAAAGCTCATTCAAGATTTGGGTTTTCTAATGACAGCTCTACCGTATAAAACAGCTTTTTAGCATGTTTATCTATGTGAGGAAATCTAATTTGACAAATTTACAGAGCAGGCCACATCTTGGAAGAGATCAGAATCCAAGTACAGGAACTGGCGTAGTCACTATAGCTTCCTAGCAGCCCAGCAAACGATCTTAGAAAATCTTCTGAAGAGACGTTCTTTCCAAATCTGTGTCCTTTCCAGGTTCGATGTGGAACTAAAATATTTATGTAGGCATAGAAAAGGATGACTTAGAGATGAAGTTTGTTGCTTGGGATCTTTATACCATATCAAAGAGATGGCGTTAAAGGAAAAGGTGCACCAGTATAGTTTCTTGTTGGTTTGATTTCAACTGAGTACACGTGACCTAGTGTGAGCATGTTTTTATGGCAATGTCGCCCTTTATTTCTTCTATTGAGAAACCATTTCTTTTAGCTCATACTGCTGTGGCTACACTTTGTACCAGAGAACAGCTTTCCTTTTTGTAGCTGCACATCATGAATAACAGCTATATTTGGTGCCAAATGAGATGCCCTGATTTGTGAGCTTTCCATAAACATATCTGAATTGTTCAATTTCCTTCTCATTGCATAATTTCCATCTTGGCCTTCTGCCTGCTGATATGCAGATAAAGAGTGCATTCAAGTAATTTACAAAATGCTGTGAAACTGTTTGAATGTAGCCTGCTATCAAACGTAACAGGATTGTTGGATATTTATTTATGTGTAATGTAAGTACTATTCACTATTTTCTTTTAACAGCTGCTTTAACAACCATCTTGTTGTAATGAATGGTAACAGGAAAAAAAAAAAAAACATTAGAAGTTACCTGCTTAAAGGAATATATTCCATGTTCATGGCAGAATGTAACATTGTTTGTTATTTACAGGTTTGTTTTAATGCTTTTTTTGTTTGAGGAAACAAGCAAGATAGCTTACTGTTTTCTTTTTTCTTCCTTTTCTTTCATGTCCTTTCAACATGGTGATGGATTCCTAACATGGATATCTGAACTGCTGTGCAAATGGCTTGGCTTTGATATAACTTCAATAGGTAAGTGAATAATACCAAATTACTACAGTACTTTTGCTGCAACGTATTTATTTAAAATTTAGAATATAAAAGAATTAAAATGAATTTCCAAAACAGCAGTGAAAACTTGTTTTGTATTGAGTCCGGCAAACAGCAGACTGGGTTGACAAAGGTGGAATCAGCCTAATTCCTTTCCCCAGGGAAGATGTTCTCTTGCCATATTCTGGTCTCAGTGTCAGGATAAATTTAGCACCTGCTCAACTAATTGCATTGTAGCATTTATTTAATCTTCGTGGTTAAACCTGAAGAAGGAGTTACAATGGAGAAGGAATTCTTTGTCTTTGAGTGTATATTCCATACTCAAGGAATGGGAAGAAAAAGGATAAGGAAACCCTCTCTTCAGCCACTAAATTACTGGAGTTGTGTGTTATCAATGGTGTTTATATATATCGAGCTAGTAAGCTCTTGATGATGAACATGATTGAGAAAGGGCAGCAAAGCAAGGTACATTAATGTGAAAAACTGTTTTCTGAAATCTCTCTGTCCAGTGGGTAAGTGTCCATTGGATACCATAGTTACAGTCTCTATTGACTATTACTTTATAGTAGTAAATATGACAATATAGATAATAGTAAACTGGTCTTCCTCAGGACATAGACACTTACTAAGATTACTCCACGTCCAGACAATTTTTGAGGTAGTCTTTCCTGCATGTATAGCAGAATTATGAGAATATACATTAAAAAAAAGCGCCTGTACTTCACACCACAAACAACCAATGGAAGATTTTAAACTATAGTATTTAGTGTTATATTGCGTATCAATCTGGCAAGGCTTTTTTTTGTAAATATGGACTTTCTGTGTATTTCCGTAGTTTTATTTTGGCTCTTGTAGAGGCAGGGAAAGAGTGCTGGGGCTATCTGTACGTTTAAGTTGGCTTTTGAACCTGAATTCGCACTGCAATCCTCACCCTCAAACCCATGCTATGTCCTAGCCTTGCCATGTAAGAGCTGACTGTGCCCTTGCAAGAAGGATCAGGAGAGGACCCTGGCAGACACTGGAAGGGTGACCTGCAGGAAGAGCATGTGCATGCTTAGTTATAACTGAGAAATGTTTAAAACTGTGTTTCTTTAACACTTCTTTGCTGTTACTGCCACTTCACAGCTGAGGGGAAGGATTGCAATTCAAATACAGGAGCAATAGCTCTGGAGGTTCCCCCATGTGTGTGTTCTCCAAACATGGAGCGTAGATGTGTCCCCATGATGGCAGTTAGAGCAACATGACTCTGGGGAACATTTCTGCAGCTGCACACAACCAGCTGCAATGTAATGCTGTGTGATACAGATATGGTAACAATCTCTTGAATTTTTTAGACTATGGCAAGGAGAAAGATGGGAAAACGAAGCAGTCCTCTTGTTGAGATCATGATCTCAAAAATATCAGTGTTTGTTGTTGTTGCCAAGAGCAAAATTTGGCCTGTGATGTTGCTAGGGTCTCTCAATTAGCACACTTATTGCATAATATTTGCTTTGCCTGTTTTCACTAGGAAGCCAGCATTTGGCAGAACAGATATGTCAGTTTGCATTATTACAATAGACGCTTATGAGAGATGTTGGGAAGGAAAGGATATATTTTAGAATACTGTGACAGGGAAAGCCAAGAAACTCTGTAAAACCCGCTAGCTGTTAAGCAGATAGATTATTTTGCTGGTTTATACCAGTCAGATGTACAACCTCTTTCTGTGTATTTGATATATGTAGACTGGAAGAAAGAAGAGTTGAGTGTATTGTACTTGTCCAGGTACAGTACAATTACTCAACGTTTTTTTCTCAAAAAACCTGACACTACTGTACTTCAGACTGGAGTTGCAGGGTTCACCAGGGAAAGAACAGCTGGCTTCTTTATTAGATTTTATGTTGTACATAAGGAAGCCATGTTTCCCACTGTCAGAGTGTAAAAGAAAATGAAAGCTCTGGGCATCATTAAAATCTTGGAAGTGTAGTATGTGTCAGTTCCATTCCCACAACACCTAGATCAAAAACTTAGTGTGAGGCCACTTAGCAAACAAAACCAGGCTGTTTTCCACACTTCAGAATTTTTACATTAAGTTTCCAGTAACTTTCTATTTAAACTATGTTCAGCAATATTGTCTTGGGTATTGTTGTACTTCTGGAGGGTACTGAAAAAGGAAAGTAGGCAACTGTAGAAAACAACTTGTGTACGTACTTCTGAATATCTTTTCTTCTACACACTGTGAATTAATACTAGCAAAAATGTGAATTAGAAAACTATGTGTTTTGATCCAAAGAGCTAATAGAGGGATGTCTCTGGGTTTGTTATTTTGCATTTTTGCCTTTTCACATATTTTAGAATGCAATGCATGTTACAGGTCTTGAGTTACACAGTTCCACCTTCACCACGAGGTTTGCTGAACTGGGTGGTTAATAAAAAGAGAGAGAATTGATGTGGTCTTCTTTTGAGTCTAGTAGTTCTGAAAGACTACACTTTACAGAGTAGAAAGGAGTCAGACTAACTTTTAGTGGTTTTTGTGCAAGAAGATGACACAGGTTGTTATGCCAAGATTGAAAACAAATACATGGTAATATGAATATTTCAGGAGAAATCAATTACTTCCATCAGTGTTCAAAATGCTCAATGAGTGTATATTAATTAATGTAGTTTCCAAAATTGTCTACAGTTCCTATCAACACAACAAATTAGCCACATAACTGGAGAAACTGTTAGCAAGAATAGGAGAATGGTGTTATCTTTCTACATCTTAGAATCATATTTAAGATCTGGGGTGCTTTTTGTGGAAAATGTAGGATTGTGAAGAATGGTTAAGGCAAAGAAAAATGAGGCTTACACTTTAGAAGTGTGCAAAAAACAGTGTTGAAAGAAGTAATTTTTTCAAAAGGGAAGTTGCAGTGGAACAGATACTTGCAAGAAGAACCATTATTGGTTCATTGTGGAGATCACAGGCATCATTCTGAGAAAATAATAAATAGGAAAGAACAGGAAAATTAGAAAAAAACCTGTAAATTCATAAATTATGCAGGGTCTGAATAGATTATTTATTCTTCCAATGTCACAAGAGGACTCTTTGTCTTGGAAAATTGTTGACCAGAAAGAGAAAGCAAGTGATTTTAGGACTGATCACGTTTGGAGAGAATTTGTGGAGCCAGTTGAAGCTTACTGAAGTAAGCTGGGGAAGTGTTCAAAATTTTTGATGTTTATTGACATGAATCTTTTTCAAGCAAACATTTTTAACTCCTATATTCCTCCTAACTTTTTCCTTCCATTCAGTATACAACACAAATTAAAGGGTTTATTATCATTATTGTTATTATTACTTACTACTACTTCAGGTAAGAGCAGTCTGAGAATTTCCATCTTTCTCCTCATAGTGCATTCTAGCTCGTGTCATGGCCCAGCAGTTCAATCCCAGAACAATTTTGTAGCTGGAGCAAAACTTACAAGCAAATAGTATTCACGTGCCACTTTTTGATTCCTGGGTCATTAAACACCAGATGAGATACAATTTCTTTCTGGTTATTCCTTTTCTTTCCTGTGACTTAAAGTTCTACTGGATGTGGTCTTACACCCTGGAATTTCTGTAATTCACTACTTTTATTTATATATGTGTATATACGTAAAGATGTGTGTGTGTGTGTGTGCACACGTATATATGTTTGCTTTAGTTGCAAGGTGTATTATACTTTACGTCAGGAACGTGTTGCAGACACTGACACATTAAGAATCATGTAGCATTGAATACCAAGAGATCACCTGTTGTTTTTACCTTACAGCTGAGTCCCCTCTCTCTTTTCCTTTCTGCACACATAATTTTATTTTGTCTTCCAAATAGCATTTCAGATAAGTTACTCCCTAGCAGACTGGCTGCTGGCTGCTTGCTGCTTGGTAACTGCAATCGTAATAAATAATTTATGAGATGCCAAAATAGTTATGAGTAAGAGCATTGAAACCCATTGGCTTCCTGCAGCAGTCTTAAATGCCATTTCTTTCCAGAGCCACACATTATTAACACCATGAAAATTTAGTGAGGAACATGTAATAATCCCCTTGAATGATAAGCGTCAGATTTCCAAAAGTTTGGGCGATGTTGTACCTTGTGAAGACAGTAAAGAACATTTCCTGTCCTCAGTGAGGTGAGAAGTCATGGTACTGATACTGTGTTTAATACAAGGGATTTCTTCTGTATCCGCACTGATATACATCAGTTTTACCTGGAAAGTTAGGCCAATAGAGGAGGCCATAAATAATGCGTTAGTCTTCAGGTTTTGATACCTGTGTGCATCTACATAAAGATACTTTCCAACCATTTCCCTCCAATCACGTCTGTATGAACATTTGTGTTCATCATAGAAAAGGGCTGCCAAAAGTGCTGTAAAGACTTCAATTTCTAATTAAGGAAATATTGGTTTGCAATAAGCCGTAGTGGCATTTACAGCATTCCGACTAATCCACAGTAATATCTACCGCTGACCCTCATGCTATTTTGAACACATCACACGTGCCATGAGGAAGCTTAGTTGATTTCACCAGCCTGAGTGTAGCATGTGCAGTCATGGAGTCAGTGTGGGGTCACTAGTGTGTTGTAAATTCACAGCCAAGTCTTCTGGGCTATAATGTCTTCATTTAGAAAAGCCCTTTATCAGAAATGGGGAGGCTTTATGAATTATTTTGATCACTCTCTCCTATCAGGGTTTTCTCTGGTCCGTTTTCTTATTAATGGTCTATTACAACTTATATCAGCATAGCAGATCTCTGCAAACTCCCACTAGCTGCCATTATTTGTCGTGTATTTTATTGACATCTATATTTAAACACTTAATGCTCTTCATTATGCTCTCAGGATTAGTAGCAGCAGGCCATCAACGTAAAGCAGCTCAGTGCCATTAAAACTAAGCTACTAACTTATGTCGATCTAAAATAGACTTGAAGATGCAGATGTTGTTGCTGTTATTTTACCCATTCTGTATTGCTTTTCATTCTGTTGCTTTTGAACAGTGCATGTTTTTAAAAGCAAATGAATTAAAGCTCAGAGACTTTATTAAACATAAGCTGTTATAGTGGGCTTAAATGTCTGGTTAAAATTGCCATATGGAAAGCTGACTCTTCTGAAATATTTTCTTTAAAAAGAAATGAAATTATTTTCTTGATATTAGGTGAGATGAAATTTAGGAAAATATTGAAGCATCTACATAGTAAAACAATGCTAAATGACAAGCAACACTAGGGTGTCTCGAAATGTATAAACAGAACCTGAATTTTAGTCTGTTCTATGTTTGAAACTTCCATTCTGTTTAAAGAAAACAAACAGGGAACAAAAAAAATCTGGAAAGTTTTGACTAACTCAGAATGTGAATTTGAAGGAGAAACGCATTTGCGTGTCACTTTTTTGAGAACTGTTATATCGTGGTCAAAGTAGGGCATAGAGAGGCTTAAAGGACAAAGGCTGTTTCAGAAAGCCAGAAAACAGAAATAGCAGGAAAAGAGTTTGCACCTGCCTCCTAATCAAAGATGTATATTTTTCAGACAAACCATTGGAAGTGCTCTTGAAATGTACAGTATGACCATTGCAGCATGCACTGCATACAGACCGTACTGGTGGTAACTTCTTTAGAAGATGGCCTTTTCCCTGAAATATCTTTTCCTGTGTATAAAACGGGCATGTAATTAGCAAATGACTATATGCACTTGCCTTAGAAAAAAGCAATGAGCTGTCCATACTGTTTTTATAGACACTTTGTAGACACCTGAAGAATAAGCCATTTAATTTCTTCGGTGGAAGTCAGGCTGGTATGGAGGGGAACCACTGGTTACGTAAGGCATGCATAAGCATACCAAGATAATAGATTTAGACTCAGAAACCTTAAAAAAACCTGCTCACCATTGTTTCAGCTTTGGGATGTTCTTCTGTGTTTAAATAGTAGGGAGAGAGGTGATGATATGTTGAGGTATGTTCTTCGTTACATTTCTAGGCATAATAGTGCTCAGCAATAGAGGCCGTAGCATGGCAGAACAACATAGTTGTGCCTTGCTTGTGTCTGCTGTGTGTCATCTTGCAGCTAAATTAGTTATTTTTCTTGTCCTGCCCTGAACTGTTTAAAATGTGGGGAAATCTGGGCTTCTGAACTTCCTGATGTGGATCCAGGGCCCTGGTAGCCCTAGCACTACAGGGGACTTCTATGGAATATATTATTCCATAAAATAATGTATTTTATAGTTATTATTTTTCTGTAAATGAAATCATTAGCTTTTAGATTTTTTTCCGTTCTGTGAGAATTGAACACTTATATTAACATCATCCTTCCTTTTTACCTCAATATTTTTCCCATTTAACATTTCTTATCTTTCACCATCTATAGAAGTTACTGAGAATGTAATCAGTCATTAAAATGCATGTTTTCATCTCACTGATTTTTAGAAGGGGGACTTGACATTTGCATTCAATTTGATCACACCAAATTAGGTGCATATATAGGCTCTTGGACTGATGGGATCCTGTGGCACGAACCTCTTTCAGCTCCTTCTCCCAACCTTTTTTGAAAGAAAAGAGTGATGGGCTGATATATATAGCAGTGTGTAAAGAAAATAGTTGGAGAATGGAAGCACCATATTTTAAAGGAAGTAATAAACTGGTATGGACTAATAAGTAATAACTGAGACTTTGGCGCCTTTCTTAGACGAGCAATAAAAAGAACATTCAACATGAAAAATTAAAGGAGTTATGGAGATGTTGAAAGTGATTTTCTGTTTCTTACTGAGGGATTATGAGAGAGAGGAAGGATTCCAGTCTTTGAGAACCGGAGATAGTAATTTCTCTAGCTCTATGGGACATACTATGCTTAGGAACGAAACTGTGTCTAATAAAACCTGAGGCTGAAATATTACCTCTGACTTCCAGAACTTTATTCTTTTTATCCTCTCAAAGGAATGCTACATTCCAGTTAACCATCAGAGTACCAGAGTTCACCAGTGCTTGACAGTTATTTGCGATATATCAGCTGTGTATTTCTGTGTATGTATGTATCTCCGCAGGATTTTTCTGAGAGCAGGGATGGAGAGGGAGAAATGTTTCTTATCTGTAAAGTTGAATGATAATCTAATGAACATCTTGCAAGAAAGCAAAAGCCTTGCTGTATGTGTTAACCATAATTTTTCCTCCCCAACATTTTGTTAATGAGACTATTAAATCATTGATGAGTAGTAGTATACTACTTGCATGTACACGTTAAAGGGTCGTATGAATGTCAGACAATAATACTCCAGTTTGTGTACCCAAACTATTTCTAAGAGATACACACAAATTTTCACCTCCCGTGTTGACAGAAAAGCAGGAATCCTGCAGGGGTGACACCAAGAACGTAGAAAGGACATTACGGCTGCAGACTATTTACTAGGCATATGTTCTTCATGGCTTTGCCTGCTTTGTGTAAAATGTCTTGCAAAGGACATATTCCAGTACTGAGCTATCTAAAATGTGAAAATAATTGTTTAATTTTGAGGCAAATGTAATACATTTATTCTCAACTCATGCTATTTTGTGTCCTGCAGTCTTTTCCCTTTACTTTCATACATTTCCTTTCTAATTTTCTTTCTTTTCTGAAATGTGGTTAGAAATAACTTGCATGAGTTTTTAGTGTCATGCATTTTTAAAGTAAGGTTACTAGGACAATATTTTACAATTGGAGCACCTTCCTCTGTAAACGTTTTAGAAGGTGTATTGGCTGTGGAATTACTGAAATGTATTATCGCTGTCTCTCAAGGATTACAAAGACATCTGAATTACGCTCCTTATTTTTGGAGCCTCATCTAAATCTCATTAAAGTTAACTAAAATGTATGCTTGTAGGTCAGTTTCCCTGAGGCCTGTTGCTTAAGGCAGTCTTAGCTAAGGACACACTTGTGAGAATTGCAAAATCATGGCCTCGTCAGTTAAGTGCTTCTGATTCTGTTGTTGCTTCAGTGAAGGCTTTTTACTAAGAATACAAACTGAAGCAGACATATGGTGATAGAAAGAAAAGTAGGGACGGAGTCTTTAAAGCAAGATACATAGACTTTAACCAGTTCCTGGTCTGGTTTAATCATTATTGTAAGGATAGTAGCCATAATTTGCTTTCCTTTGGTGTACTCTATGTAAAATACACAGAGAACAGTTTCCATTGCTGGAGGTGCTGCACTAAAATAGTTATATTATTTGCTTGTGTTTGGCTACTCTTCTGCTTCAGATTCATTTGTCTCCATGAAATGCATAAGAAAAAGACAATGGCACCCTATAACCATTTTACCGTCACTTTTCACAGTTGAAAATGCTTGTTAACATCACAATGGCAGTAAAGAAAAGAATCAAGCCCTCCTTAACTACTTATTTTTCAACGCTGGGTAGTGTATGTGACCAGCCTTTGTTTCTGAGCCTGCCCACCTTAGGGTTTAGAGATGAGGAAGACAAGGTACAACATTTAGTCAATAATCCTAAATGCAGAACTGTGCTTTTCGTAAATTAATTTAAAATTTCCAAATGGAAGAGAGCAGCTTATTCTTTTACTACTTCCTTCTCTCCTGGAGTTGTAGACTTTGCTTTAAGGACTCTTCAGCTACATTTTTCTTTTCCTTTAGCCAGCTAAGTGGATATTTTTTATCCCATGAAGGAAAGATCCCTTCTAAAAAAAAAAAATAAATCTTGTAGGAGTTCCTAATTTGTGTAGTATTCTGAGAAAGGAGAAAGGAAGGGGAAGAAATGGTGGGGAAGAAGGTCTGGGCTTATTTTTCTTCAAAGATTAGAAGTGAGGCAAGGTGTCTTACTAGATTTTCCATAGTTCAACTGACAAAGAAATTTATTTTAAAAGGAGTGAAAGCTCTGTAAGTTTTCGTTAGTGTCTTAAATAATTACCACATACATTTAGAAACTGACTGAATTAAGAAAGACTTTGTTATACCTCCTTGATGCTTGAATGCAATGGAGATTTTTCTGCAGGAATTCTATATATTTATTGTACAGTGTCTAAATCATGAGTCAGATGTGGCATTTCATTGGAGTAAGTACATAATTAAAGTGCAAAGTGTAATAAACCTAGAACTTTTTCAGTGGGGAAAAAAAATCCACAGATTTGTCTTAATTATAAGAAGAAAGAACTGAACACAGCAAGCTCTCCTAATTAGACCTTTCCAATGCTCTTTTACCAGTTTTTTTTATATAAACGTGCACAAACTACTGACTTATTTCTTTAACCCTTCATTTTACACTTTTATATTATAGAAACTGCTTCACTTGCAACAGAAATAATAATCATGTGGGGCATCACCATTATGGAACTTTCTAATTCAGTTACGGAATACTTGATTAGAGCTATAATTTAATAGGTATTAAACAGTGACAGTTACTTATTTATTGACAGCTTTAAGTGCAAAATTGCAGGGAAGTATAAAGGGTATTTTACAAATGAATTATGTCCTTACTGTTCAGCTACACGTGGAGAAAGGGAGTATCTGAGGGATGTGTATTTTGATGACGTAAACTGCAGAAATTATAGCTTCGAGCAGGGTCACTGCAGGGAAAATTTGGCAGCCAGGGAGGAAGCAAAGGTGACCTGATTCACCTCCGGCCAGCTGAACTCCTTCAGGGCATTAGGGAGGCCCCGTCTCCAGAAGGGGTCAGTGCGCACCAGATACAGCCTCTGCAGTCAGAGCTGGAGGCAGAGAGTGAGCTCCAGAACAGCCGAGTGTATTGCCATTTGCAATACCTTCTGCCTGTATAATGATAATGTCCTTATCAATTTCACAGTGGGGAGGGAAAGTATACGTTTCATCAAGTCAAAGGCTTGGCTATGGCTTTCTGATGCACATCCATGGTCTCTACGCAGGCAGACAGTTGGGGGAGGCTCAGATTAAGATGAGCTATGTATCTAAATTCCCTTTACAGTCAATAAAGCCGATGGAGCCAAGAAAACATCTTAAAGCAGACATCTCCTGGCTGGCTTACTGAATCTTTCCAGACCCCTTTGACTATATTGACTAGATCTCGGTTGACTATCATGGGAGCTTAGACACTGATCTCACATGCTGACCTCAACTTTTAGTTGTCTACATTTTGTGCTGCATCCCATCAGCTGACTTTAACAGCAGGATTCACTTGCCTCAGCATAGGCTACTATTTAGTAGTAGTACTATCTTAGAAGCCATCGCAAATTCACCTCTTCCACAACTTCCACCTACCCAAGAGTGGGTTTCCCTTAAATCATATCTGCCAGCCCTATGCAGATTTCTTAGATACCCCCAGGCATCTAAAATGGTACAAGGCACGCATATTTTAGGGAATTGTATGCCAGCCTTATTCTTTTACCAGTAGTTGCAAAGAAGAAGTAGTAGCAAAGTAAAAGCTAACTTGTCATTTCCTTTTTTGTAAGTTACAAATGCAAGTCCATCACTGTTCTTTCACTGAAGATACTGGGTCTTTTATATAAGACAGATAACTTAAGTACGTGAATTTGAAGGAAGACTAATGTAACATTACTAAAATAGTCCATATTAATAAAGAAAAGATATCATAGAAAATATTAATTCTTTTAACTAGAGGTGCTCCAAGACACAACTATTCCTAATCTACCTAGTCGGGGAACAAGTAGCTGAGAAACCAGAGCAGAGTTGGCTACCTAGATTGTCCTCCAGCATCCTTAATCACCAACAAAAGGTTATAATCATAATTTCTCCTAAACAAAGACTAATGGCATCCTAGGTTAAATCATAAAATCTTATAATCAGGACAACAAGAAAAATTATAGTAGGTTTCCCTCTCTAAATGGTATGTTAATCTTGCTTTTGTCTTCACGTGGATAGTTCCATAATTCAAAGTAAAAGCAATGCTGGTTCTGCCTCAAAATGGGCAATAGGCAGTACATCACTACTACATGTAGCCCTGGTCAGCGCATACATGCAGTTCTGAACAACTTGTAGCTATAAAGAAGTACAAATCAGGCAAATGTTTGCAGGAGATGTATAGAAATAGTGAATTGCTCTATATATGCAGGGACTTAGCTCTGCGGGAAGGATGAAGCTTCAAGCTTACAGTATGTTTGAATGGGATGAGGCTACAGATGTATTTATTCACAGTGAATAGATATGTAAAAGGGGATCTTAAAAGTCGTTTCTGTCAGCTCTGTTGGAGCTAAACAAGAACAAAGAAGTATATGAGCACTGAATCAGTTACATGGAGGCCTGTTTTCCCCCTCCTCAAAGGGTAATGCAAATTCGGAAATCAGATTCTGGTAGCACTCAGGAGAAAAATACTGCCAACTGTTTGGACTTGTGTAACAACTTGATAGAGATAGGGTTCGATGTCTAGACATTCTTCATATATTTTACTTACACTGAGTTAGATTGATTAAAAAGTACAAGACAACTGTTTTGTTTATTTTTATTTTGAGACATACTTGTAGCACCTCTGACTTTTCACCTTTTTCTGGAGCACCACACAAGGATCGATTTTGTGTTGTTGCCACTATTAGACAAATTTTCTGAACTCACACGCGTTCTGGCATTTCTGTATACCTTTATGGTTTCTTTTAATGCAGTGCAATGCATAAAGAACCTTCTGATCTCCTGAAGATCTTTTCAAAAGCCTTCTTTTTCAGCTTTAGTGTGACTGTTTCAGAGATGGAGAGAGATTTAAATAGTCATTCTGATGCTGAATACTCATTTAACATGTTGCAGCTGATCCTGGTGGAGTACTGTGTACAACTTAAGTATCAACAGTGGGGTTTCAACAGAGCTCAGAGTTGCTGCAAATTTCAGTTCTTGGCAAGAATGTCAATTTTGTATGTGCCAAGTGTCTGTTATTTAACCAAGCAGAGGATATTGAGTTACTGTAGCAGAAGCAAGATGTATGATTCATGTTTGCATATCCTTCTTCAAAACAGAAACAAAGAGATTTCACTTTTAACACGTCATGCTTTTCTCACTAGCCTTTTCCCATCCACGTTGCCATAATTTGGCAACAAAAATACAAGCATTAAGTATTTATTCATTTATTTAGTGAGATGGGTAGCAGAGCATGCTGTCAGGTACTAAACCAAGCTAGGTAGGACCAAAAACTGCAGCAGCATAGTATGCTTTTTAAAGTTGTAGAGTGATACTCTGTGTTGTTAAAATTCTGCCACTATCAAATACAGTTTATTTTGAGTAAGAGCTAAAAAAATCATATTGACAAAGCAATAATGGTTTTAAATCAAAAGTTTTATTTTAGGCACTTATGCTGGTTTTGGTGGTGATGAGTTTTGATATGCTTAGGGTTGGGGTTTTTTGGGTAATTCCTCCTCCTATTGCTTTTGAAAAGATTCTTTTCAAAAGATATACTTGGGGGCGATTTGGATTTGATGCTGTTCCTTTAACGCTTTATCTTAAGACTGCAGTCACTGTCAGAACAGATCAGATCAGCGCCCTGTTTAACCCAGTTTTGTCAGGGTGCCACTGACCACCACTGACTGCAACCGTAAATAGGGCAGCGTGTGCTCCCATCTGTGTCAGCTCCCTGCAAGATATTCAACAATTCACCTGGCTGCTGCTGCCCGCCAGCTCTGCTTGCTCGCAACTGTTGGTCGAATGGTGTTAACAAGCTTCTTAGGAGCTGATGAAGTTTTCTACAGAAATGCTAACCAGATTTTCCTGATTCAGCTATCCTAGCTGAGGGTGGTTGTTAAGGCCGCTCAGCATATAATGAAGTGGGTACACGGATAATTAACGTTAGGACAGAGATTATTTTTTCTGTAAGAAAAATCAGCTGAAAAGAAACGTTAGAGTATGTTTCATTTTCGGTTCCAGATTAATTTTCAGGGGTGGCAACTGGCATGAATTCAACGTAAGTGTCTCTGGATAAAAGGATGGACTGTAATAGCATGACCTGTTCTGTCTGCTCTATGGCCTTTCCCCACTCGTGGGGTATGCATGCAGAAATAACCGTGACCTTTCCCTTGAATCCCTGGTTGCTTTGTGTGATCAGAGAATCATGCAGTTATCTGCACTGCCTCGGTAGGTGCCAGTACGCGTCGCACCTGAATAGGTCCTGGACAGATCACCTGTGGGTAAGTGACACTGCCATGGACCACAGAAGCATATTAAAAAGTAACGTGTACAGTCTCTTCGGTTCATTTGTAGCTATACTACATTCATTTTTACTACTTTGAATTAAGATCCCCGAGATAGTTGAAGGATTATTAGTGGTTCAACAAGGTGAAAAGTGTGGTCATCTTAGGTCTGTGTGATAGCATTTCCAGTACTTTGTCTAGCACATCTTTTTTTTTTTTTAAACAAAAAAAGAAACAAGTCTGAATAATTTGAAACTCCTGGATAATTGTAAAGGTGACTTGACTTAAAAGGAATACAACAGTTGTGACCAAATAACAGCACTTATTTTGCATTTCATCAAAACTTTGCAGTATTTAATGTAGGATTTTATAGTTCACCTTAGCTTCCTGGTTAGCAGGAGGCTTTGGTTCCAAAAATGTTTTTTTGCTGACCTTTAGGTCTAGAAAATAGGACAGGAAACGTAATGAAAACCAGTTTGGCACAGTTTTCATATTCTATGTCAGGTGGGATCACATGGTGACAAACCGGGGGAGGGGAGTTGATGTGGAGATGTCAAATTTTATCAGCCATACTGCACTGCTCATGGGAGTCAGGTGTCCAGTTTGAGTAAAATGGGCAGCATTTTGCTTTCTGTATACGATTTCCAAATCAGGATGTCATGAGGTTGCACAAAAAGTTCTTACTAATTCTTCCATACCCAAAGTTTTAGGCTAAAATAATCTATTCGTTGGTGAGTGAAGCAACAAAAATGGTTAAATACTTTCTGAAGCAATGGAGAGGCAGTACTGTGTATTGCAAAATTGGAAAAGGCATATCCATAAGTAGAACAACTGCAGGCATTCATTTTTCATGAAGCTTCCCAATTATTTTTTTGCCAATTTACTTTAAAGTTTTGTTGACCTTTTTTGTTACTAATATGCAAAAATGAGCTTTTATTTTGAACTTCTTGACATTGTTTGAAATAAAAATTATATCTGTGCTTATCTTCTGGGATTGTGGACAGCAATTACAAATGGATAAAGCAAAAAAAGAGTTCTGGTTTATTATGTACACGGATGTAAATTGAGTGGGTCACGGTAGGGCAGAAGTGAATGGGAAAGTTTGCATTCTGGTAATGCCAAAGAAAATGATAGTAGGCTTTGTTGTCTAACTAAGATGAAATATATATATTCTCTTTTTTGTATTCCCCTTGTGAGAAATTTTCTTACCAAGCTTGGCCTTTTTTTTTTTTTTCCTTTTAGGGGTCTTTTCCAGATTCTGTACCATTTTATCATAATATTCAGGCTCCTAAAATAATTTGTGAGGTTAGATTTTCAGTGGGCATGAACTGCTCAAGTCCTGATTTGAATCTGTGTCCTTGAATCTGCCATGAAATTGAAGCTATAAGACATAATTGTATTTTTCTTGAATATTTCGTTCTAGGTGGAAAAAAGCTAATTATATATGTCATAGTACTGAAATGTTTGGATTTGGATTCTTTTAGAGGAGGAGGAAGTATTGTTTTGGTGATCAGAGCTGCAGAAGTAAAGAGAAAAGTAAGGAAAAATGGTTTCAGTAATGCATAAAATTGAGGAACTGAAAAATAAAGGAACACAAAGGAGACAAGAGTTGAAAGAAAAAAATGATAAAGAAAACCAGCAGATGGGGATTTTGGGGAAACCAAAGAAGTAACAGAAATAACCATGCTTTGTTTTCATGTACTGCTTGGCCTTAAAGCTGTGTTAGGCTAAAGTGTCCTTTTTATCAGAGCAGTGGGTGTTGCAGAGATTATTTCAGTGGCGAGTCTGTGCAAAGATGAATGTGCTTCTGTTTCCCTCTGCTGATTAGCACAGTCCCAAATGGCAAGTGTGATAAACCCTGGTCTTTTGATGCCCCTTTTTTCCCTTCAACTCAAAGACTTTGAGATCACAGGGTAATTTTTTTTTCCCTAACAAGACACCGGTGTTTTCTCCTGAATTCTTCATAAATCAGACATTTAAAATACTTAAGATGGTGTCCTTACATTTCCTGTTTCCATGGAATCTATAGGAGGTTTAAAGTATTCCAGGATGCCCTGCCAGCCCTTAAAGCCATTATCAGATTTTCAGTCTCTTGTGTCTCACTTAGATCTTCTGAGGTATATTGCATAGCTGTTTTCAGTTGAGCAACTCTGCATGAGGAGTTCTTAACTGATGCCTTCTAAACTTCCTGTATTCCTTTGATTTCACACTGGGTCTATTTTTTGCATCTTACTGACATTTGTCATTCCCTTGAGGCAAGTACTACAGCATATACAACACCCACAGCTAGATAATCACAAGCTTGGACCTGTGACTACTTGAAGCAAAGTCTTTTTAAAGAAAAAAACGAAGAAAGTGTTCTTGTAGTTAGTGCACTGAGATAGCATCAGAGGGAAGGCAGCTGTACAGCCATGTTACATAAGGAGCATCTTTCCGAAACTCCCATTTCCCCATTTTTGTTTTTAGGTAGCTTCTTTTAAGCCCACCTGTCCTAACCTTTTCCTCAACTTGTCCGGAGTCGCTGCAGTGCAGCGTGCAGACTAATGGGACTGCTGATTAGTGCACCTGACTGCTCTGCTCTCTTGCCATGTGTGAAGACAAAACATCACGTTTAAGGCAGGACTTGTGCCATTTTCTTCGGTGGAACCAGGCTTTGGACCTGAAGGCAGACAAGTGAGAAATCATGGCTGACTGGTTTGGTGTAACAAAGCAGCACAGCTCAATAGGATAAACCTCCTGGCCAAGGAGAATATAGCGAATTTCAAATCTTTACTGTAATGCTGATGCTTTTTTTTTTTTTTTTACATGCCACCTTTGAATATAATTACTGAAAGGTTTTCGGTTTTGAGAATCCTTTTCTGCAGCATGTATTTCAAGCGTTCCCTCATGAGCTCTAAGTTGAGCAACCAGTAAGTTGCTTGATTGTTATGCAGTGCTAAAGCATGACATAGCTTCTGTGCACTAACATAATTGTTCTGTTTATTTCATTTAAAATGTTCATTTAAAATTTAAAAGGAGGATAAAGCATAGCAAATAAAAGAATGCAGGAGACTGGAGCATAAGAAAGAGATGATTAAAGTCTCTAACTGTAGGACTAGAGAACGGAGATTTGACTTCTGGAAAAGTAGGCAAATTACAGTTTGGGGTGGTGGTACTAGAGAAGAGCTATGACAAAGGCTGTTTGTCATGAAATACGGAAAGGCTATGCTAGACAGCCTGTAATTATGAGCAAGTTTCCATGTTTGGCAGCAGTGCCCTCTGAAAATATTGCTGCATCCATCATTTCTTGCCAGGCTATGGCACACTGGCTCCCTCAGGTGTGCTGGCAGACGTTTTCGTGGCCCCACGCTGTGAACCACGGTTCAGTTCCACCGAGCATTGACTCAGCATATTTTTTAGGAAGGACACAAGAGGAGATTTGGTAGATTAGGTTGCCTGAGCTGTGTCACGGTGTGGTCCCCCAAACTACTGATCTGGCACAACTGCGGTAGCAAAATGAGAGCAGGACTGGGAGGGAAGCAGCAGCTGTTGCACAAGCACTGTAGCTGTTAAACTGAAGTGTAGATATTTGGTACTTCAGTGTCAGGATGGCCTTAAGTGGTCAGAATCTCATCTTACAGAGTAGTTCCAAAATCCTTTTAAGCTTCAGGCGCGGCAGATTGCCAGGCTTGCTGGTCACTGCCTTTTGGTGTGAGGTCTGGCTGTATGAGCAAGCACAAATTTGCAAAAAGAAAAACTAAGGTTCCCACCTCTTCCATCTTCTGCTCCCACCCGCTCGCCCCTTTCCTTCTGCCATGCCAGGGCCTGTGGGCAGCAGGGTCAGGGCCGCTGTGGCTTCACAGGGACTGGCACCTGCAGCCCTGGCCCGGCTGGAGTGGGGCCAGCGGGGGGGCCTGGCCTTGCCGCCAGACCCTGACAGCTTCTTTTGATGTGCTTTGGATGCTTCTCTTGCTGCCTTTGTAGCATGCTGCGTCCATATGGTATGTAAGTGATCTGAAATCTGATTGTATCTATATATGAAGTTTTTTTAGTTTTTTCCTGCTCAGCTCGCTTTCTGAAAGAATTTTTGGGACAATATAGTTAAGTTGTCCCAATATTCCCTGAATTGATTCCCATCGTTTCTACAAAAGGTTAGTTTCTTGTTCATGTGAGCCTCGTTGCTGACGCTTCACCAGGATAACGCTGTACATGCTGCTAAAAACAAGGCATAAAGGCATTGAATATGACCCAGCATTCAGCAGGAAACCTGTGAAGAGCGTGCAACAGTTTGTTGGTGTGCTTTTGGAAATCTGCTGAGTAGCAGTCACAGATTTTGCCAGATGAGGGGTTTTGCTGCTAAGTAACGCTCTCTGGAAAAGGACAAATAATTGTATGATAAGGTCCTTTTGCACTAAATACTGTTCAAGCAGTAACTGTTGTTCACATGCCTACCAAGTATGAAAAAAAGTTCTGTTCTTCACTAGAATCAATCCTGATTTGCACTGAAGCAAATGAGAGCAAAGCTGAAGCAAAATCAGGGCCAGGGCTGTTCAGGTAAATCCATAAACTTAAAGAACAGTAAGACAGACAAGAACAGAAAATGATAACTATATAATTACATAGTGTTAAAACATTGTTAAATATTTCTGTTCTCTTTGTCTTACACTATGATAGGCTTCACAGGTACGTAGAGCCCTTTTAAACATGGAAAGTTAAAGGAATAAGAAATACTGTTCACTTACTGTGGATGAAATCCAACCCCGTTGGAGTCAGTGGAAGTTCAGTTATTTAATTCAGTAGGGTCAGGTTTCTACTGTTTATAATGACCTACAGTATGTTTGGACACCCTTTCAGTACAGGAATTAGCTTCCACTACTTAAATATTTTTAATGCTTGTGAAGATCAAGTGTAATCATTCTGCAGCTCTTCATATGTGCTGAATGTTCATTTTATTTCCTAAATTATATTATTTTCTGGGAGCCAGCTAGTGAAGACAGCAATAGGATTAACCAATTCAAAGCAACAGTGTAACTGTCTCCAGCACAGGTTTTCCCTATGTTTTATATTTTGTAAGGAAGAAATAGGTCTATTTTGCAAAACTGCAGGAGGAAAGCTGGGTTTCTTTCAGTTTTGTGGAAGACACTTGCCTATGGATAATCTTCTTACTGTGTTGAGCATAAATGCCAAATTCCAGTTTGAGCTGGGATGTTATCACAGCTCTTCAGTTTATGTCCTTTTACAGCCAGCCTTTTACAGTAAATTGACTGTAAATCAGGAAAAAAACCCCTCTCTCAGTATACCAAATGGAAACTGTAAAAATCTTTGTGAAGGAGTAAAATTCCTGAAAGTAACTCTTAAATGGAAGGGGGATTTAGCAGTTTTAGGTCAGCATTAAAACAATGGAATTGCATGTCGATTGATACTGCCATGTTTAGAAAGCTGCTGAAGAGCTAGCTATTGGCAGAATTATGCCTTGCAGGGCTTAAAGTCCACTACCCGATGATCTCGTCTGCATTTGTCATTAACTTGGGCTTTCTCACCGTCAAATCCCTCAGTGATGTATTTCATTTCCTTCATACTAATTTTCCAATTTTCCTTTTTTTTTTTTTGTCGTGAGCCATTTTACAGCATCTCAGATGTAATTTCTACACGTATTCTGTGAATTGCCAACTTTAATTTCACTTGACTGTCTCTTTGATAGAATTTTCCCTACACCACAGTTGTTTTTATAATTCCAGATGGGTAATTATGGGCTAGATGGTAATACTTTGGGGAAGGCAGGAGAAGTAGGTAGTATGCACAGTGAGAAGAGATTTGAAAAATGCTATTGGGGTTGGCAGGGAAATGGAGAAAGGCAGGATCTTGTGAGAAGAAGTTGCTATGCCTTTAATTTAGCTTTAATTCAAATACACGAATCCTTACATGATGTTTTTTTAATGTGATATAGTACAGCTAAAAATACACCAGTGATGTGTACAAGAGGAAGAAAAAAAGGCCTAGCTTTTCCTGAGGGACATAAAGACTCTTAAGTCCTCCCATTTTCCTAGATTCTTGTCATCTGTGCACTCCAAATTAAATTGGAATAATAAATAAAAAATCCACTGTATAGCAGGGCAAAGGTTTCTTCTGTAGATCTGTCTTGTTAGCAAGTGTTATACTTCTCTGTGGAGATGCTTACTGATTCCTGCTGATTCATTATGGCAGGAGTGGCTCGTTAACTCTTGCCAGAAAGGCGAGTGACAAGTGTGGCTTTCTGGTGAAAAAGAGCAGAAGGGCTAAGCCTGACCTCAATGCAGCGAGTATAGATTTTGTTCAGAGCAATGTGGGACACTGACACGGGAAGTAGATGAGGATTTTATCAAACCAAAATTGTGTTTCTAAAAATGTTTCAAGCAGCTGCTCAAACATCCTGATCTAATGAGATACAGGCAGACAAACTGCCAGTTCCGCTAGCACAGGGAGAGGGCTTGAGTGCGAAAGTTGGAACACCGCTTCCTGCTCCGTGAAACGTTTGTCCTCCTTTTGGCAGCTTGCTTGATGTTTGACTTCATATATCACGGTGATTTATATGGGCCAGATCTATGGCACAAAGCTTGACGGTACGGAAACTTTGTGAGAGAGCGTAATTTGATCTTGCAGAGCAGGCGTACAATTTGTAAGGTAAATTGTGATAACAGTTGCGGCTTTTGTAGTTCATTGATTGACTTACATAACTGTGTATGTGTGTTTATATATATATGTAGTGTATACATATATATATTGTAGTGTATACATATATACCTACGTGAAGGCCACACTTCTCACTTTTAGTCTGCTGTTCCCTCTGCATGTTTTATTACAGTCGTGTGCACGATACACAATGAAAATGCATTCTGACAGGGTACAAAGAAACCTCTCAGTACTGAGTGCGTGTCTTGTTCTCATGCTTGGAGTTTGAAAGGAATTTTTCCTACAACAAAAGGGAAGTTTCTGGTTCTCTTGACAGTGTGAACATTGGCTTGCTTTCATGGGATCATCAAGGTACATTTCAACTAATAAGTTTACTGGCTTTTCAAGTACCCACGTATACTCTAGCCTTCTGCTGTCTGTCTGTAACACACACCCTGAATGCTTCAATGGCTGAAATATTTTAAGTAACATTTGTAAATCTGTGCAGTATAGGGTTTTTTTTTCTTGTCCTGCGATATAAAGAAGGCCAAACTAAACGGCATAGCAGAAGTCCCTTTCATAGATAGCCACATAAAGATGATGCTGGCAAAGTGTAAATGAAATAAAAATTAAATCAAAGCAGGATATTTGAACTTTCAAAGTTGTAGTTCCATAGCTTGCTTACTGAGACAGCAAGTGGGGCAGCTATTTATTTCAGTGATAAAATTGAATGGCTTTCTTAAAGTTTCCACATAGCTTTCAGATGTCATGGCGCATCCTGCTATGTTCTAATAGTGTCTGAATAGGCAAGATTCTTACAGTGCAAAAGCATTGGCTATTGCTACTCCTGTGCGTAGAGCGAGAAGAAGGAATACAGTAGTTGCTTCAACACTTATCTGGTGTCTACTACTGTTAAAAGACTTCCATTAGTCCAGCAAATTGTAATTTTCCTCTCTTATGCTTTCCTTGGTCTATTTAATGATAGAATAGGCTATCAACAGATTGGCTGTTGAGAGAATGTGATTCAGCTTTCAATTACCCTCCACGTTGTATCACCTAGGAATAAGTTAAGGTTTCCATTAAAGTTCATGTAAAGTATTTGTTTAGCTACATGTAAATACCTAATTAGCACTACGCTAAATAGTTTATTTCTCTTCTAACTACTACAGTACACCCTGAAAATTACTCTTTTCCTTTAGTATGTTGCTTGTTTCAGAGCACCTTTTGAACATGTGCATTTCCAGTTACAATAATTCATACATTTTGTACACAGTTTTAATCACTTGAAAGTCTGAATTAGTCTTTTAATTATTAATAAGGTGAAATCCATTGATTTTCTCCAGTTGTTCAAACAAGAGTCTGGCCTAATCCTGCCTCAGGCTTGAGGGGCACTGAGATGAACAGAAAATCCTTGAGCTAAACATTCATATCATGGGATTTAAGGGGGGGGGGGGGGGGGGGGGGGGGGAGGCATCTCTCTTTTTTTCTCCTATGACCTTTTCTTTTAGCTTTTTCCATTTTCTCATATGCAAACATGTATTTGAAAGCTATAATTTTGTGATGACAAAAATAAGTGAAAACAGAGTAGTTTGAAAAAATTGTTCAAAAGCAAGGTTATTGCTTACTTAAGTCTACCCAATTTATGTGACTGTCTGCGCAACTGATGAAAGTAGATCTGTGGTGCAGAAAGCTTTACTACTGAGACTAAGAAGTTGTACAGCTAATAAGTGAACCTGTGAGTGTTCTAGCACATAAAAGTGCATAAGATAATGCAGGGTTTGTGTACTGTGTTAATGCACATGTGTATGTGAGGTTTATCCTATGAGTAGTGTCAGATTTTCCCTCTTGTGTGAAGGACTTTTCACTAAAGCTTCTGGCTCAGCTGCAGATCAGTGGTTTGATGCAATTTTGTCACAGTTTATTTCTTTAATTGATCTGATCCTCCTTGTTCTTTACATATGACCCTAATTACTAAAACCTGGCATCCATCCATCCTACAGGAGTCAAATAATTTGTTTTACTCCTTTATCTTTTATCAGTTTAGTTTTGCTTCACCTCAGACTCCCTCATGTTGTATTACCATAAGAAGTCTCTTCTACGAGATCTGAATCCAAGATAAAGTAGCTTTAAAAGAAGAGGGGGCTGGGGGGCATAAAATTCAGCAAACACAGAATGTGGTTAAAAACCACCATGATTTATTAATTTAAAAATATGTAATTTGAAGCTGTCCTTCATGCTTTTCTGGAAATCAGTGCCAAACTTCTGAGCTTTCCTCCGTTGTTTTCAGAATTTTTAGCCTCTGAACAGATCCTTTTCAACTGCTGAGAGTCCCTGATCTCAGGGACTTAATTCCCAAAATGATAGAAGCATTTCAGAAAGCATCCTTGAATACAAGAAGTTCAAAGTGGCAAGTATCAGTACCTCAGTTGTGCACAGGAAGACGGTATCCATCTTCTCTGAAGAGAAATAGTGTTTTTCACTGCTGCCACTAAAGGGAAGCCTCCTTTGGGACCTTGTTAGATGCTTTCATGTGAGGACCATTTGACCCACTTCTGACTAGTGAGCAGGCTTAGAAGGCAGTAGTTGTTGGGGGTATGCCTTTGGCTGATCTCCTCCCCCTCTTTGCAGTGAGAGGAAACCCTCAGCGGAATATATTAAGGATAATAACGGGGTAAAAATGTCAGTTAAAGAAGGGTGACGGATGGAGGTCCTCGCCAAAAATAATAATAACAACAATAAACAAAAATCTTCAAAAGGTGTCTCTATTTACCACAAAGACAGCATCAGGATAACATCAGATGTCCTTTTTAAAACAAATGAAAAAAGAATACTTGTAGAACTAATATTTGTTTTGAACAACAAATAGTATTAGTTACTGCATATCACTTAACGTGGACTTTTAAATTAGGCCCAAATTTTCCTTTAACACGATGAAATCAATTTAATGAAATTGAAACATACATTGTTTGGAAGAAGATTGATTGGGTTTTGACTGCCTATTGCCAACAAAGAAGGGAGAAGAATTGTTTATGAAGAGTGTACGTTTAAGCTATCTGAGAACAAGGTGGTATAAAAAGCAGTTTTATGGTAGGGAAACCATCAGCAAAATAATTCAGAATACATACTTGTAACAGATCCTTTTTACCTGATATCTAAGACAAAAGTAAAAAACAACTTTCAGCCAAAACAAAATACCTGTTATTTTTCCATGTTGACGAATGGATTCCTTTGCCAAACGCAGTAATTTTGGTGTTTTTCAGTAGGATAACTCCATTGTAAGGCAGCCAGTTTGAAACAGGTAATATCTGCTTTCTTTTAAGATATTGAAGATCTACAAAGCCTTTTTAGTTTTGCATGCTACAACAGGCCTTCATGCAGGTACCAATGTTTTCTGGATTATGAGATTATTGTATTCGTGTCCCTGGGAAAGCTAGTTTTGATGTCTGATTTCCTCCCCAATCACCTCTAAATATGCAAGACTGGATCTATAGCAGTGCATGTGGAAGAGATCAAAAATAAGTAACTTTTGAAAAAATGATTTATGTTAAGCTATGTATAACTACATGAAATATGAAATATTCTCCTTTCCTGCCACTGTACTGTACAGAACAAAGTAATAACTCTATGAAGAGAGAAGCCAGAGAAACCAATTAAATTGTTGTGGCAAGTAGAAAACAAACGAGGGAGCACACTTTTTAAAACAGAAAATTTCTGCTATTGCTTTGTACTTGGAGGTCCACTTAGATGTTGGATCTATAGATCGTTTTTCAAGGTTTTATTTGTATCGTTGAAAAGAAACTGGAAACCAGCAGATGAATGTCCATAAGAAAATTCTTCCCCGACATCTTTTGAATGCTTGTCAGTACCTTTCAAATAAGGGTATGACTGAAAAACCAACCCAACGGGATAAAACCAGAATGCAGAGGCAATGTTGGGCCTGAGGAATCCAACAGGATGTAAGATGAAGACATCTGTAGCTGAATAAAGACACCGCCTTTAGGAGATTATCCTGAAAATGATTGCAGCTGCCACCAGAGAGCAGAAGTGCCAGATGCTGCCGCAGCCCCCGGGGAACCAGCTGTGTGTGATGAGTTGTCGGAGACAGGAGGGTTGGAGGAACAGGCATCCTTCTCCAGATCTTACAATAAGAAATCAGACTGTGACAGCCCTACCCTTAGCCTTTGTCACCAGTAAGAGAAAATTTGCTATAGGCTTCTTGCCATCAATTATCTTTTTTCAGCATTTGAGATGTGACTTGTGGGAAATGACTATGATGGTACTTTGCATGGATCGTGAAAGCTCTTTGCGTAGACTTGGAACTGAAAATGTGTGTTGCTCCATAAAGTGTTAGGATTTTTAATTTGTTAATTATATATTTCATACCTTTGAAAGCAAAGTAGCAGTATTTTTATAATAGAGGTGGTGTATCATGGCAGGAAAATTAAATATTTTTGTTTCATTAATTAAGTATAGTGCTGTTCACTATATATACAGGAAGCAAGTATGAAGCTGTGTCTGCTCTGTGAAACATTAGAAGTAAGATCAGGGAAAGCTGAAGAAGCTCTTCAGCAGTTGGAGAAACTGAGAAGCTAAAGATGGCTTCTACATGCAGGAACAATCTGCTGAGAGCAAAGTTACTGCAATTCCAGGTTTGTTCCAGCGAAGTTTTGTCCAAGTTTTCAAATGAGATTTTTCTACATCTGCAGGTATCTCACACTCATCCTTTCATTTTAAATGCAACAAATAGCATGGTAGCAAGTTAGCCTAATACCTATAATCAATTTACTAACAACATTCCAGAAACACTCTGAAAATTATTGCTATTATGAAAAAACAGATGATTTTTCTGATTACCTCCTCGAATCTTTGAAGAAAATGTATTTATGATAGCCTTTGCCTTTATGTAAATATCTTTTTCATCTCTTTACTAGCTAGCACTAAGAAACTGTAGTTTTATGTTTGTCTATTAGGGCAGGTACTAGAGTAATGAATTTAGTGCCTTTAAAGCAGTTTGACCTCCTTTTATTGTTTAATGCTAAGTCTTTAAAAACAAAGAAAGAATCAAACAAAAATCCAAACACCCATAACTGTGAAGAAAAGCTTGAAAATGTGAACTGAGAGGCATAAAAAATACAATGTTTTATTAATTCTCATCTGTGTCATGTATGGAACTTTTATATAGAATGTCTAATTTCACAATTTTCAAGCAAATTCTGTGATTTTTGGCACGAGTTTCATGATTTTGGAATGCTCACATTGACAGTGAAGTGCTGGTTAGTAAAGAGGGCTTTCTTGCCTAACTCAAATAACTAGAATGTTCAAAATTATTTTAGTAATAGTTCTCAAATCTGAATTTCCACTGCAGTAACTGTAAATCATTCTTGGCCATAAGAATGGTACTAGTAAAAGACTAAGCATCTTATTTTTGACTCAATTATTTGATTAATATAAGGAATCTTTCACACAAAGTGACAAAACATATTCTATTCCTATACATATATTTGTTTTTCCTCCCTGTGTTTGTAGATAGTTACATGTATTTCCTCATCGCTGTGTAGTTATGTTCCCAGGTGAATGGCTCCTAAAATGATTCAACCTTCCTTAAACATTTTTGACACCACAGTACCTTTTCTTAGCTGTACATAACTGGGGAGCTTAGAACCAACAGATGTGAATTAGTGCTTTTAGATTTATACCAGCAATTCTTTAATTGTAGTGCAACTGAAAGAATTTTTATGATAATGTCATTTAGAAATTCCAAAGGATGCCAAAATGATTCAGGTCTGTGTGTCTGTAGCGTGACTTTAATGTACTTTTTTATTAAAGGGGAAGTTTACATATACATAAAAGGTTCTGTTGATTCTTAATTTTTTTTTCTTTTTTGTCTGTTTTCTGCCCTCTATATTGGTATCAAACCTTGATTCTGATGATACTAATTCCCTCTCTATTACTGTGTTCACATCAATTATTTTACCACACAGGCACTTAATTATGCTATAAGTAACTCTTTGCTTGCTTGTTCAACCCACTCAACATGTTGAGCTTTTGATTTTAATATCCATCTCGGAGTTCACCACATGTCATATGTCTTATAGACAGAGTTTATAGAAGATAACCCATATGTCAGATAATAACATCACCATCCTATCCTGTTGACCTCACCCTTTGACCCCACGATGGATAGATTGCTGTCTTGCACAGTCACAGTTGCTAAAGTGTTCTGTCCACCGCCAATTAGGATGGATGCCCTGAATTTTCCAACATATACAAAATACTTTAGCCAATCAGCAGTAGGGTATTGTGCCATTTGTCTTCATCTTGCCAACTTCATTTCATGTTGTGAGGCAACCAAGGAAAATGGAAGCACTTTTCTGGTCAAAGCCATGTTACAATGCTGTGGAAGCTAAAGGATGAAGATTTTCTTCTCTGTTCTATGTGTGGTAATTAGTTCAACATAATGATGGCACATCTCAACAGTCAGGCTTTAAAGTGACGAAAACAAGAAACAAGTTTGCGTGTCAATCATTTTCACCTAAAGGCAGTCTAGAAGTTGTAAACAGGAAAAATCATAACTCAGTGTTATTTGCATAGAGTTTAAGAAAGGCTCCATGTTTTTTATGTTATACTTTTTTCATAACATCGATGTTAATCACATAGATTGTATTCTGTTCAATGATACGTGGATTGTATTCTGTTCAGCGATACACAAATTTGAACTCAGTCATTTCTGGGTTGATATACATAGCCATAGATAGCTAAGAAGAAAGTATTTGTGTATACTTTCTGCAGGCTGATTTTATTAGTCGTTTTGGAAGAAGAAATACCGTGTTTAACTCCTCAGACAAAAGAGTTGTCTACTTCCCAAGTGAAAATATCTACGGAAACATTCTATAAATGTTGGTGGCCTTAAATTATTTTATAATCATCCTGGCATCCATCCCAGAAGCAAACGAGATGATAATGCAGTTCACCTGTAGATGCAATAGGTCCTCACCAGTTTTTAGCAGTTTTTGTCCACAGCCCTGTTCATGATCCGAAGCTTATGAATGAACTTTTAAGAGCAATCTTGAAAAGATTGTACTGCAGCAGAGAGTATTTGAGCTGACAGAAATTTGAATTTGCTTTGATTAGACTCACTGAAGAAAAGCTAAAGTTTCTTTGCAAAGAGCAGATGAAGACAGCATTTTAAGCTACAGCAAGCATAAGTTTCCTGCTGCCGTTAACAAACAACATCAGTTCTCTGTTTTCTGGGCTTCAAATTTGTTCCATTCATGTGTGTTTCTTCGCTAATTACTGGCAAAGTCTGCCAATACCCTCTTGAGGCAATTCTGGACTCTGGAGTTACTTTTCTATGTAGCGTGAAGTCTTTGACTTGCCACCTACTACAGCTCTCTAGGACTGTCTATATCAGAGCTGCCAAAAAGGAATGTAGGCTTGTTACCTATAAGTGTAATGTGGTGTTAATCTAAACTCTTCTCAGCCTTAGCTGTCTCCGTTAAGCCTTGGTAGGTCTGTTGGGGTGCTGTATCAGGAGGCCCTGTGAGAGTCTGAGCGGCTATTTCACAGCTGAATCTGCCTGTTTTCTCTCACGTGAATCGGCAATAGTTCCTGAGTATTTGCATCAGAAACTGATAGCTCTCATAAACTCATGGGCATCTGACCTGTATTGATCTTTAGAAAGAGATCATTGACCAGAGATAAAAATATTGTCTCTGTGGAGAGATGTGCAAGTAAAATCTTGCCACTGATGCAAAACCCAGCTAATCCCTGTGCAGATAAGCACTTCAACATAACTGTAATCTTTGTGATATCTCCCCCCGCTCCCTCTCCAGCATCCCTAACTAAGCAATGATTTAGATCAATTTCTGGGGACAACACTAAGTGGTATGGAATCAATGGTAGGAAGTAAGGGCAGAAGAAAAAACCTCTGTTGGTTTGCTCCCCATCTCATTACCTGTGAAGGATTGTTCCCTATTGTATATTTTCTTGTGATTTGTCCGTTCTGCTCTTAAAAGTTGCAGGGCCTGGGTTTCTACTGTATCCCTTGAGAGACTGGTCTAATGTATCTTCCTGTCAGGAATTTTGATTGGTCTTCTTTCTTCTTCTTCAGACTTTTTTTTTTCCCCTTCCTTTTTGTTTCCCTGTTACCCTTAGTTATGTTATAATAAATGTAATTACTATTTGAACATGTTTTATAATGAACAGATGAGCTTTTCATTTATAGCATCTATTTAGAGTTTTATTTGTATTTGCAGCTTCTAAATCAGGATTTAAAAAATCTTTTTAAAACTCTTTTACAGGCGCCAAATAACCTTTGTCTTATTTATCAAGTTTATCAGTAGGTTTTTTTTGTAAAAATTGTTCAGAAAATAAGGTAGGTTTGTTAGTGGTGCCTCAGCACAGCAGTATGGAAAGGATTTATAACCATCTGGCTTCGCCACTTGGCACACCTTAGTGTAACAAAAACTGTGTTAGACTTTCTGTAGACATTTCTTCAAATGTATATCTAACTTTTTGTGTATTAATGTGGTTTAGATGGTTTTTCATCCCCTTATGCTTACTTATTTTAGATTATTTCCCCTGCGACATGTTCACTATTAAAACTGAGTATTTTTTTCTTTGCATTTCTAGGAATCATTCGTTGTTTGTATTATTTCTTCTATCCTAAGTGACCAAGCGAAATTCTCAAAGAGTTTGTGTGATTTCTGTGGCTTCCCTTTGAATTTACTGTTAAAGAAATTAGGAAAAACAAGAATTTTATTGTTGAATAAGTAAAGTTTTTAATGGAGAGGCATTTAAAATTACTTGTGTAATAATGCAGGCACTAGAAAGAGTGTGTTTTACAAAGTATTTCTAGCAACTGAAGTAACAGCAAAGTGGTTGTATTAATTCTTAACCCAGTCACTAAGTTGAATTGATCAGTAAGCAAGCCCTTTTGTTTACCAATATAACAGAAATCCTATTTACTCTTTCTTGGTCTTCAGAAGTTCATGGTGTGGGTTTAGCTGTTATTTAAGTTTTGCGTTCTGTGGTTTAAAATTGATCAACAGAACTTGATTTCCATGGTTTCTCTTGCTTCATCCATTTGAATATGTATAGTGGTAGTAATATTAACCTGTCAGCAATATTAGGGGATTTCTACTCCAGAAACCAATTTGAAGTCATACATCTCCATTTTGCTTATCCGATAGACATTAACAGTGGCATTTGAATGTTGGCTGGATATTGCGTGCTGCGTCCAATTTCCAAAAATCCATTATTGCATACACATTCAAATTGTTGATAATCTCAGCACTGCAGGTTTTGCATCAGTTAACAGCCAGGAAAACATAATTTCAATAAACATGAAGTTGTTTGTGGAGATGAGACATACTTAAATATTACATCTCCTATCCACAGAAGTGGAAATCCAAGATCTGACTTTCCTAAACTTAATTTCATGAACTGGCCAAAATAATTGAGTCTGGTTATATTACTCTATAGTTAGTATTTTCCCACCATCTAAATATTTCCTTGGACCTACTTACACGTCTGCTCTAGCTATTGCTGTAGGAGAGGAGAGCCCTGTGGGCATGCCTGCGGCCAATGAGGTGATGAAAAGTCTGTGCTTGGATGCCTTGGACCACGCACTGGCACAGAGAAAATGTATTTTCAGTGGTGCATCGTATAAACTTAATCTGATGGAGGAACAAGCCTAGTTGTGCATGGAGGAGTAATTTGTGTTTTGAACTGAGGTACAAATTCTGGTTTCCTTACAAGCCAAGATACTGGCAAAGTAAGAACATTTGCGAAGATTGAACACAAAGTAACAAAATGCACAGTATTGGTCCCATCTTGCCAATGTTATTTTCACGCAGGTCCTCCAGAAAACATTATTTGTACAAGAATAGCACATTTTAGGAAAAAGCTCCAATACAGCATCTGGAGAGAAACCTGTGTGTTACTGCTGTTTCAGCTCTCTTTTGTTTATTTTCTCCTATTTTTCTGTCACTAACTAGCAAAGTGGCATCATTCAAAGTGAGACCGGAATACCGAAAGCTGAAAGGCATGATAAAGGTTCCTTGTAGAGTTCTGCCATTGACTTCAGTAGGAGTAAAAGAGACCATAAAACCTTAATTTGAATTCACTAGGGGCTTATAAAAGCCTCTCAGATTTTAAATGGCTTGATTCAATTTGCTAGTGCAATTTGGTATTTTGGTTCTGACCATTTCTTCACGTGTATCCTGGTAAAAGTCAGGTGTTATTTTCTTGGGATCTATTAATGTACACATCTGTGTCACTAACTGTACAGTGTAGAGAATCTAATTCATTGTGCCAAAGGCATTCCTAGTTTCATACTTAAAGGTGAATTTCTATCCTTTGGTTAATGAAAATCACTTTTTTCCTTTGTGAATTTCCTTATTTTGTTTTTTAACTCTGAGCTGATCCTTTCCAAATGTCATTGTGCTATGTGAAGATCCTGGATTCATTAAAAATGTTCCGTTGAGAACTGGTAGATATTTTACAAATGTTCCACTTGTTTCCAGGTGACCAAGAAACCTAGGCAGGCAGCTTATCAGTCAGCTTTTCGTAAAACAGTCAGCCAGGCAGTTTTTAGTAAAACAGCATTTTAAATAGTTGTGGCGTTTTCTTTCGTCCCCTTTGTTAAAGTATTTTCACTTAAATAGCAAAGCAGTGCATTAGAGAAAAGAAGGAAAAATAATGATAAACAAACCCCGTGGCCTATCAGAAAATGCAATTGCTTTTGTGTGTGCTCTTTGACTTGGTATATGCATACGCTGAATTATCAAGTGTTTTATTTTCTTACAAATATCACCTTTTGCAAATAGTAGTTGACCCACAAAATATACAGCTCTGCTTGTCTTAGAAAAGATTAGAACTGCAAAGAGATTTCTGCCAAAGCAGTTACCTCAAATCTCTGCAAGAACACAAAAAATGAAAGGACGTTCAATTCAGGAAATACTTAATTTCTCCAAATCCACACAGTGAGATCATTAGTTTGTCTTTCATTTGTACAAATGACCCTCCAGTGGCATATGGACATCATTGTGGGGCACTGGGTCAGTATTACTGCCAAAGGAAAATATTCAGCAACTGAAAACACTGCCTTCCATAGCTGTAGTGCCCTGAGGGTGCTTTGAGAGATTTCACATTGAAGTATTTTCTTAGCCCCTCCCTGCTGAGTGTGTGAGAGCTGATGAGATCACAGCTTGATATCAGATAACTGCAGGCCAAATATTCTCCAAGAAGATAAATAACCCAGCTATATAGGTCGCTGGAAGAAAGCCCGACTTCTCTAAATCCAATGAAGGCAAGGTTTCACCTTATAGGTATGTAAGTAATCAATTCACTGTCAAGATCTATTTACAGAAAAAGGTTGTTTTATTTCAAAATGTGCTTACTTTTCCCTACTTGCTGATGCAAGTTTGCTTTAACATTTTCAAACAAGTTTTTAATGCGTTAAAAGCATGCAGGATTACAATTAAGCTCAATAATTAGTCTAGTAATAAATATTCAAAGAGCAGACCATCATAAAGACCTGATTAGGCTATGCATAAATATATATGATAAAACTACAGCCCTTCTGCCCTTTTATACAAAATAGGACACCTGCATTCAGATAAGCAGAATGCTTTGCATTTTTTAGCACATGAACAAACAAACCAAGTCACATAGGAAAAATGCAGTATTTTATAGAGATATGTATGGAACTTTTAACATATAGATTGAAAATGTCTTGAGGTTGTCATTTGGGGAAAGCAAAGTCTTCCACCGTGTTCATTTACAATAAAAAAGTAGGACTTTTTTTCCATTCCCTGCATGTCTTGCAATATTAATTTTTTCAAGACTCAGACTTCTTTATGGTTTGATTATAAAGTCAATTACAGTAGGACACCCTATGTGAATAGATTCAACTTTTTTTTTTATTTTTTACTTGCACTGTTGTCTCTGACCAGCAAATGCAAATGTGTCCAGAGTCCCGAAAGTCCCTCAGAGCAATTACAGCTTAAGTATATTTTTAAAACAAACAAGGAAAAGCAACCGTTTGCAGCCTTTATCTCAATGTTAGCCTTCTGCAAAGTGAAGGGGTTTGTCAAACAGCCTTTGACAAACTTCCATTAGGTATGCAATTTTTTATTTAAATGTTTTCCAAAACCTTATCAGTCACGTAAGCAGTTACAAACTTTTGCTCAGAGCATAAGATGACACCACGAGTGAAATGAAGCAGTGGTCTGGAATAGGCACCACTCACCAGTGAAATTACACTGTCCTGCCCAGAATGGCAGTTTTCCATCCGTGCAAAGAAAGTGAGATCCCAGGGAAAGTTCTCGGTTCTTTAGCCACCTCCGATGAGTAGCAAGTGGTCTGTGAGCCTTTTCAAACAGGCAGTGTGCATTTCCTTGCCTTTGTAAGCCTTAAATGAAGCAGCAAATAAAAAAGTACATTAAGGAATTAGGGAAACTCTCTGGGATGTCTCTTAAGAAGGTAGGGCAACCCTGGATGCTAGTTAAGGATGCAAATACTGTAAAACGCTGTGTAGAGAAAAGGCCGTGACACAAGTAGTTCCACAGAAACTTGACTTTTTATTATATGCCCTTCCGTCCTTCAGGTTACAGTAAAACCAACAACTTTAGTTCATAAATTTAATTGACACTTGCAGTACAGATAAAATCTCAGGTCTTGAACTTTAAAGCTGAGTTAAGACCTTAAGATTCCAGGGGTTTGACATAAATATTTCCTAATCCTTTATGCTGCACTGTAATTTGTTGCCAACGTTTGTTTTGATCAGTTTGTGTTACATTAAATCAAGGTTACCTTCCTAAGGAAATATATTCCTAATTTTTCAAATGTGTTTCAGGTCAGAGGAGCTTTGAAAGCTCATATTTTGTTTTGCTTTTATTAATAAAGCACAGAACAACTGAAAAGGCGTATTTTTAATTGGTTTCTCTGCCAGCAGACAGAGTAGCAGCACATGGCAGAGAACTTTTTTCCTTGGTTTGACTATTATATTTTATACAGATTCTGTAATCAGCTTGTGCTTAGATTTGTACAAAATCTGACGATCCAGTAATCTTCAAGGCCTGCCAAGAGCAGATGAGAACTGATAAAACAGAAAAAGAAAGCGGAGTCTAAATAATGAAGAGTGTATGGGCCAAGAAACAAGACCCCCTTGTGATCTACTTTTAAAATATATCTTATATTCTGGCTGCTTTATCACTGCTCCCCCTCTGCTCCCAATTTGCTTGTGCTCTGAGCAGGGATGCATGCGGGAGAGGATTACCTCTCACAATGGAGGAGCACAATGGTGTCTACTAGAACAGAGTGAAGATCCTTTTTTGTATTTTTCTCCCTCCATTCATGTTACCAAAGGCTGGGTTTTTTTTTTCTTCTTCTTCATGATTGATGTTGTCATAACCAAAGTTAAATGTTGATCCTTTGACAATCGGCTAATAAAGAATGTGCCTCTAAAACGGTTAGACTGCATGTGTGGAGCACACATGAAAATTATATAGTATCTAGTTAGCATTGCTAATCAATATGTAATGCATATCCTTCAGCTAATCTTTTTGAGCAATTAAAGCAAATTCAAAAGAGAGATTATCATGTGTAAACAATGACGGCTTAGATATCTTGCCTACTGGCCTAAGGTCTCGCCACAGATCCTGCAGAGTTTACCTTCTGTATCAGTAGTTAATTAAGGTGAAACATGAGGTAATTAGGGCTAATCCCAGTGCTATCCTGCTGGCCTATTGCCTCTCAGGCCATGCCCTAAACCAAAGCATTTTCACAGCTTGTGAAATGTTGCCATTTTCAGAGCAGATTTTAAAAATTGATGCCTGTGTTTATTACAGACAGTGTTCCTATTCTTTTAAGGGAGCTACAGTGGACACGGTCCAAGTGGAAAGAGGGAAAGGATGGCTTCATTTATTTTTCTATGGGTTTGAAAACTGCACTGTTGATACAACTTTACGCTAGGACATTCCTTGTAATTGACAAGGGATTAGGGGGATTAAATTGTACTCTACACTTGTTTCCAACTGCTTGTGCGAAGCTTTTTTTTTTTTTTAATGCTTTACATTTGTCGACACGGGAGAGGGATGCACACTCTTAGAAAACGAGTTCATGCACAGACGTGCCAATGTGATATAAATTAAAAGATGTATGGTGGTACCTGGAAGAGCTGCCTCAGAACAACATAGGGGTGTTTTTCCTCAGGAACAGTTTGGCCTTCATGAAGCAGTAGAGAGGCCCTGCTGAGTTATGTCTGATCTCTGTCCTTCGGGATATTCCATTTGCATGAGGAATATTCCATTTGCATGAGGAATATTTCAGATGCTGGAGATGATTTTATTATTGAAAGAATGGGTTTAACTGCTCATTACATATGTCTAACTACACAGCAAGGTTCACTCTTTTAATAGAAAATACAACAGATTTATTTTAAACCAGTAATAAAGTAAGTATTCATCCCAGAAGACATTTTATTAGGCTTTTAAATTTTTAGCCTAGCTGTACGACCTTGAGTCACGTGTCAGATAAAATTACTTAGTTTTCTAATTAGCTGCAAGTTAGTATGAATACACTGTCAGCCAATGACCCTTGTTTCTTTTGTGCTTCCACAGTGTAGTAACCTGATCCGGTGTTTCTGAGTTGTATCTTACACTGGGGAAGAATTTAGGTCCTTGTACTCCTGTACTGGAGTCATCTTCAATAGGCTTGGTTCCATGCAACTCCCAAAAGAAAAAAATAAATTAAAAAAAGAATGGGAAGAGGTAGTCAAAATGTAACATTCAAAATTTAGGGAAGGGTATTTTTGCTCTCAGTTGACATGTATTTGTCTACTGTAATTCTAAAACTGACATAGATGTTGATGATTACACTTTGGTCATTCATCCCTGCTTTTCCAAGCGTCGTATTTTGCTCTGCCGTACAGTTTCAAGTGTCTGATAGTGCCTTTAACGAGTCGAAGAGCTGCCCCTCTGACTCTGTATTAACAACTTGTTTGGTTGGTTCTTTAATACTGCCTTCCTCGGTTTTCAGAAGCCAGGCAAACTGAGACTGTCAGTCTTCAATTCGGTATCACTTCCCTGACTACTGGGTTTTTTTTTAAGTGCCGGAGAGTGGATGGATAAATGTCTTCAATTCCTTGTCACCCATTTTGTTTTTCTAGTTGGAATCTTCATCTTTTTGAGTGTCATAATCCTTACAGTTTAGAAGAATAAGTATTAAAGTCACAGGCCTAAGAATAAAAGGTTCTCTCTTAGATTTATTGTTTTTTAGACATTTAATATTCTTTTTTCTTGATTTCAGCTTCTAAAACTGGAGGAGGGTCTTTTCCTTCTGCATAAATGCAAAAAGGATTTGCAGCATGACATTTAGAAGTATATTGTATGAGGTTTGCTATTGATCCCTCTGGTGGGGATGAGTGCTCAGAGGGAATAAATGGGCTGCTTTTATGAGGCTCCCTGTCATCATGGATTTAGCTGTTTCATTTGCAGATTCCTGTAAATGTTTGCCTGATTTATGGCCAGTAATTTTTGTTGGAGAAGGAATCGACATATCGTCAGCAAATGACTGTGCGTCGTTAATACTTTCAAGTGGCATCTGAAAGTGTTCATGCACTTGCATTGATCTAGACTGCTTCCCACTTTACAGCTCCAAATGTTTTAGTGTTTTGTTAATACTACATACATGAGGCTTGGGACATGTTTCATTAGTGGGGTGTGGGAAAGTGTTAGAAGAATAAATCATAATTCAGATTCATTGTGTCGAGCGAAATTTAAGCAAAAAAAGGAACAGACTCAACTTCAGTATTGTAGCAGTTCCACCTGGTAGCCTGAAATTACTTTTGTAGTATTTCACTGACACAGGCAGTTGCTGGAGGTACTTTCCTGGTTAAATATAAAAACAGTGGCCCAAGTTGTAAAGACTCAGTAAAACTTTTCTAGATTTAAGCATTTTCAACTTGCGTTCTTGGTCATCTTCAAACCCGATTGATTATATTCTAGTTCCTTAAATTGTTCTTACAACATTTTATTCTTTGCATCCTGCCATTATTGGTAGTTAATCAGCTGAAGCATCCCATAACTAAGGTTAGTGCTTTGGTGCAGGAATTCATATGACTATGGTAGTCGGGGTTTTTTATAATAATCCATGAATAAAAATACTGCGTTTTAAAGCCGATATAACAAAAACGTGAAGCCTAAAAGTGTCTCTGTTTTTACTTTGAGTCCTCTGTGCGTGTGATATCTATGTGTGAAAATATTGGCTTTGAGTCTTTACACTTACTGTGAGATTTGTTCTTCAGGGAGGCATTCTTATTAGCATGATGGCATTAATTTATTTTTTTTAATCTGCTGGTGATATCCATTATTTTTATTTGCCGGTCATGCCACAGTAGTTGCTGGGCAGATGATGTTGTTATTTATTTATTCTGTATGTTCGATGCTAGTAAGCTAGTGGTCGTGCTAGTAATATGGTCACTAGCTACACAAAGAACAGTGTACATTATTTTTTTTGGTACAGCCTAGGCTATGTCTGCTTGGTGTAGCTATTCATTCCCGAAAGATCTGAACTCCAGGGCAAATGTACTTTACACTGTGTGTTTAAAATGCCAGCTACTTAGCTTGCTGGCATAGAACTGTAGTACTGTTTCCTATTTTGTATCAATCTCTAGGGTCTCCGATACCAGTGCAGAACTGTGGAGTACTTAATATTAAATGCTGAGATATCAAGTACAAAGAGGCTTTATAGAAGCCTGTGTAAACGTGTGAATGGATACTACTGTAACATAACTAATAACAAAAAAAAGGCATCTATTTCTGTGGGAAATCCTATATTGGCCTCACCATACGCATACACATTTAAACAGGAAGTTCTTGCAGTACTTCCAGAATAAAAGACAGCATCTAAATTCACGTTCCTTTTTGTCATTATCATTGAATATGCATGGAGTAAGACGGAAATTAATAGCCATGAGAACAAATGTTAGAGAAGGATACATCACGTGAATCACAGCTTTTTCTTAAGTAGAGTTGCTCCCAAGCTTGGCGCGGTACTATTTGTGATAAAAATTATTTGGCATATCAAAAGCAAGATAAGGAGAAAGCAGGTTACTCAAGTAGTCTTTCACTTCCAGGTTATCGCTTAAATCCAATTCAGCATCAAGGTTGTTACAAAATGAAGCCTTCAACAAGTAGGATCTGTCTTGTTACTGGAACACAAGTATGCACAAACTTTTTCTGAAGACACTGATGTAGTCACCACTTTTGTGATGATCCCAGGAGGTGCCATAGTACGAATAAGAAGAGACAGGGAGGTAGGCTCTCTTTTCTAGAATTGGTCATCCAAGTCACAGCCTACTTGTGATTCTTGGAGGGGTCACGTTACTGAGTGACTTGTAGGTGTTAATATTATTACTGTGGATGTTTTTTTGTGAACAGATAGCATGGTTCCTTATTGCAGCCAAACCAGCTTTTCTTTCTGCTTTTTATGGCCACTTTATGTTGCCCTTTACTTAAGTCTCAGAAATAACAGTTTCACAGAGAACATGGGTAAATGAACTTATGTCTGGCAACTAAGTGGTAGTAAAGAGGTATTTTTATTATTGTTAATTTAAAGGAAAATGTATCTTGTTCATTATTCTGTTCAAGTATTCCTCTTGTATAGCCAATGCTCCTGTGGAGATATCACTTTATTAGTCAGAAATTTGCTGCGTGTTGCCTTTACTATTCCATGCCATGGCTGCTCCACCTCTTTCCCACCACCAGTCTTGAGCAAAACAAACCCCCTAGAAAGATGAGCTGCGGGAAGTGGAGGAGAGGATTATTCATTATTAGCAATTGTTATACAGAGAAAATGTGATCTGTTTCAAGCCAGCCAGCTGCCTTGTACATTAGGAACTCTGTTTAAGAGTATTTTAATCTGTCTTTTAAAAAAATAAGCAAGAATGTTAAATTTTTAAAATAAAAGTAAGCTGGTTACTGTGCAGATGAAATTGTGACCAAAGTCTGTGTATTTCTTCAACAAGGTATTCCTTCCATTCGTATTATGAAAGTGCTCTACAAGAATATATTCATTTCCAAACAGTGACTCTCCAAACACTTTTCAAGAAGTTAGTGTCTTTTTTCTATTTCAGTAATAGGAATCCTGAAGCACCAGTAAATAAATCTTTCCAGTGCCCAATCAGCAGGTGAGCTGGCAGAAACAAGCTAGCATCCACAGCTCCTCATTCACAGGCTACCCATTTCCTCTTGTAATGTACAAAAAGATAAAACATGTTAATACTATTTTATACTTTACCAGGTATTGGACAATCTCAAAGTTCTTTGGTATCATTAATGAAAAAATGGCTCACAGTGCTCCTGAAAAAATGCCCATGCCAGTATGTGAATCTGGGTGGACTGTGAAATTGGTTTTCCAGATGCAGCCAGTTACAGTATTTCCTTCATGTCTATCGGTAAACTAAATGAAACGACGGTAATATCTGAAGCAGCTTATCTTCTTGTTTCTTTTTCAGTATCTTTTACAATCTTGATTATCTGAAGCGACATCTTTAATTTTTAGGGCTATATATGTATCTGTACTATGACAGAGCTTTTATTAATGCCCGATAAAAATATAAAAAAGCATAATTAAACTATGCTGAGTTATTGCTGATATCAGAATCTTATGTTTATATTCTCTCTAAGGTTTTGACTCTGTTGTCACATAATTTCTGCTAATGTATGAAATAAATCATGTGCTACTTAACCTTAAAAATGGAAGACAAAAAAAAAGTAGTTTTATTATATTTATTTCTGCTTTTTAGTCCTTCAGTGAAGATAGGAATGTTAACTTGGTGAAAGGGACATATCAGTACTGCTTTAAAAAATAATTGGCGTGAATGACTTTGAAGACAACAGAATCACGACTTTGAGAGGAAAATTGAATGAATGCATGAATGTAGGGGTTTTTTAATGTTAGGTTTCTGAGAAAACTTTAGATTTGAGCAAGCCTGTTCCATTTTATTCAGACAAAAACCGGACGTCTTAAAGAACTAGAAGTCTATGTTGAGCTAGTGCAAATAGTAGACAGCAGAAGTTTTGTGAACCATTCAAAAAATGTAGCAGCATAGATTGTTGTTTTCCAGTGCTAAGGAATATTCCTTGGGCCTGGCTAATATAGTAGCACAGGCAGAAGTTGTCAGTGTTGCTGTACTGGAGAAGGATTGCTTTGGGGTTTATGTTGGAGAAGGATTGCTTTGGGGATTATGCAGCTGAAACAAGCCCAGAGTGTTCTTGAACGCTGGAGCAAAGTTCAACTCTGACTTCAGTACATAAACCCAAGTAAACCGCAGTAGAGGTGAAATGATTAAGCTGTACTGCTAACATATGTACATGAAGGTAACGCGGCCTATTCAAATCCTGCCTATCCTGGGCAGTAACAGTCATCACAGACAAGCGCTAAAACAGGTTACTATTTCAACCAATATGTCTCAACCATACTACAGAAAGCTTACGTTTTTGGAATACCTGTAGTTATGTCCTTTTTAGTAACTAAGTAGCTAATCTTTTTGGCAGCAATTCATGATGATTCATTTTTTAATAATAATTTTGGAGTGTCTCTCTGGGGTCGCCTCTGGTCCCGATTAGCCTCTTCCAAACATCAGGAATTCCCTTTAGGGGAGAAGGCATTTTTGGAAGCGTGGCGTAGGTCTGAGCAAAGTGGTTAGAAACTTCATTTGAAGTCTAAGCCAGGAAATAACGTCAAGGTATTTGGGCTTTAACTGATGCGTTAACCCAAAACTACTGAGATTACTTTCTGGAGAGAGGACCTTGGATTACTCTAAATCTTCAGTTCAGGCTTCTGCTATTCTTCTCATTTTCTCTCTCTTCGTGCGTATTTCAGCGCCTCCTACAGGCTGATTAATGAAACCCCATTGCTGGCAGTCATGAAATATGTTGCATGTAGCATCCTCCCAGCAGGAGGAAATGTTGCTTGTTGACGGTTGGCTGCACGTGAGGGAAAGCAGCTACCCAAGGCTGAAACCGTGGACATTTCCTGCAGATAAAAGCTGGATGGTGAGTACTGGCAAAAAGAAGAATAGACAAAAAAGCACAGCAGGTTTTTGGATCCATAAAACATTTGCTCCCCAACTGTCACACTTAGAGTCTCTGCATCTGGCGTTCTGTTGACTCATTTCACCTGAATCAAGCAGCCAGTTTATACGTGTTTAAATTTTCAGTTTTAACATATAACATGAAATCCTTTTCCCGAGTACATCTGTACTGTACCGAATTCATAATTTTAATAGGCAAAAGTAATGATTTTTCTTTCTCTATTTAACAAACCTAAACATATGAATTCCAGATTTTATCTATTTGTTGGTGATCAGTGTTTATATTTGGGCAGACAGCAGAACTTTTTAGCACGTTTAACTCCTTTAGGTAGTTTTTAAAATAGTAAAAAAATACGAGTTGCTTAAACTATTCTTTTTGCTGTTTGTGCCTTCTATTTCTCAAGAATTATTATTATGCATGGTTGCGCTGACTAATGTCATAACATTGGAAGATCCGTACAGTCTTCTTTTGTAACAGAGACTAAAACATAAAGGAGGAAAATCTAATCTGAAAGGTTTAAGAAGGAAACATTTATTGACTTTTTCTTTTGTAAAAATTTTTTTTTACATTTACTTTTAACGGGCAGAGGCTTGAATCTTTTCAGAGTTTGGTAATATTAGAGGTCAGTCCAGTGGGAACAAATGTAATAAAAGGAGGACTGGTGAAGACAAAATTGCATGCATACATGTGCTCAGTTACCCGTGTCCTTTATTGACCCAAGGACAATGACTATACGCTCATCCCTGTTGAGGACAGAGAAGATGCAGAATCTGCCCTCAAATACTCTGTAAGGCAAATTTGATTATTGTGCTGTGCCATTTTATTGCCTGTGGTTGGTCAAAACCACCTCATGATTATTTAGGAAGCTCTGTACCACAACTGCACCCAACTATTCTGGACTAAATGGCATTACATACAGGGAGGAAACACAAAGAGAGGAGGGAGAGTGGAAAGAGCATGTTAGTTGCTCAGACAGGTACCGCTGTGCACGCTAGCCACCAAACACTGACATGAGGGAGAGGGTTGGGTGGAGCTGCCCTTATCTCAGACCACATTCCTTCTGGAGCTTCTTGCTCCATGCAGAGCCGCCCCATGGGCACGGCGTGGTCCCTACCAAGTGAACAGGGTGACAGATAAAGGTGGAGAAGGATGTGATCAGTGTCAAAGAACAGCAGGCACTGATGGGGTCTTGGCTTTGTATTTTGCTAAAAATACATGATGCATTTGACTGGATTAGAGTTAATAATGCTTCACAGGAGAACTGTGCTGTGGAAGTGCATATATGTAATGCATAAAGGAGCATATGCAGTTCAGATTTTCTTTCTCTGTAGCTAGAAGCTTTGGAGCTTATGTTATAGTCCTGGATGCTGACAAGTGAAGCTGAATGTTGATTAGACACAGAGAGAGGAGGAGAAAAGATGGGATTATACAGGAAATAAACATTCTTACATTCCCAGAGTCATACTTTTTGGATTTAGAATGAAATGGAAGAATTGCTGTACTGTGCTGCCTGCCTTTCTTTAAATCTAGGACTTCACATTTAAGTGTGGGTATGCGCTCCTACATACATTGTCATTTTCACAGGGGAGAATTAAAAATGAACCACTTTCAAAGGCATCTAGTTCAGTGTCTTTCAAGTTCTCTGGCAGCGTGAAAAGTAGTACCCAAGTAGGATTAAATGAAACCAAGAGTATTTCACACGTGGCATGTTTAAGGATCTTATTTCATGTCTATTATTTCCAAATCTAAATTGAAGTAAAAATCAAAACAAAAAATCGTCTTTTGCAATTTGTGACAGAAAGTCATTAGAAGAAAATGTGTTTCAGAATATTGTGCAAAGAGGTAAGAGTGCTTCTGGACAGAGAAACAAAATAAAAAAATTCAGTTTATCTCTCGAGGTCCAGATACATTTTTTCATGCACAGATGCATACAGTTTTAGAGTCTTATCACTTTTGTTTTGTTTTGTTTTCCCCAACCAAAAGATTAGAGATAAAATCAATGGGGTCATTTCCACTGATGCATGGAACTTTCAAAGCAGAACACTGAATGATAAAAAGCAGGTTGTCTATATTCGATCTATTGTTGCAGTGCATGGACTGTCTGTAACCAAAAGAAGAGGGAAGAGTGAGTCTGAGAAATGTGTCATTTTTTGCTAATGCTGTGAAAAATAAGAATTTGTAAACCCCATACATTTTAATCACACTGTAGAGGAGATTTTTTAATTAATAATTTTTAAGACATAGATATATGTTGAAACGTATAAAGGTAACCTCAAATTTATAAGGTTCCAGAGTGGAAAAGGCTTGGCAGGATACTTACAATTTCCAGACTGTTTGTTAGAACAATGTTCTCAACTGAAATGTGCTTTCATTGGTTCTGCTGATCTTTTTCTTGCTCTCCCTAAGTATCATCTTGCTTCCACGATCTCCCCCTGGAGCTTGCACAGACAAGATTATTTGAAATTACAGTGGGTCTGCATGCTCTTGTCCCCCACAAAATCTCACAGAAAGGAACAGCCCCAAACCAAAATCCTCCAGCTCCTTACAGAATGATGGAGCTTGGGCATTCTTCCACCCCAAGGGGTGAGGTCTCCAAGGACCTCAGTCGGGAGGTCTGAGCAAGAACCGTTCTTGATAAAGAAGCATAGGTGGATTTGAACAAGTTGCTTTAAATTTCAAAATCGGCATAGCTGTGGTGGTAAGAGCGATGTCCTGACTCCTTCGGCTGATCACCTGCCTCTCGGGGCCAATGCGGTTGGATTGTTTCTGGTATGGGAGCTAACTTCTGCAAATGTCCAGGTGTGGGCCCTGTCGCAGGCCCCGAGGCCCCGTGGAGGGACAGTGATTTGCAGCTCTGCCGCTCCCGAGGCTGCTGGCCCTCGCCACCTGCGTGAGAGCAGCATATGCTATGCAGAGCAGCATGCAGCACAGCGGGACCTGCAGCCATGCCGCTGCTGACTGCTCACCTTCAGACATCTGTTACTTCCTACCCGGGAATTGCCATGTACAGCCTTGCCACACAGCTAGTTTCTCTCAAAGCTAGTTAGGAATACTCATGAAGTAAGATGTCGTTCACTCTGAATTTGTGTAATTGAATCTAGACAAAAAATTAGTGCACAACTTCTTATGTATATGCTTTAACTGATGGAAAGAGGCAACCTTTTTTTTTCTTTTTGTAGCTCTTCCCTTCAATTTGTAATGTTTTATTAAAAGGTAAAAAAGAAAAATGGAGTCGCTGTTCTACTTACGATTTTTTTTTTCTCCAGGACTTTTATCCTCTTTATTCAGGTTGTCTTCAGACACAAGCAGGCACTTCTTTTTAATAACATGAAGCTTATGTTTTTCTTCCTTCCTCAACAGTTATTAAAGAGTTATGCTTTTCAATGTGAGTGGAGAGTCTGATGTAATTACATGACTCACGGATTAGCATTTTGCTATATTCCCTGTGCCTCTTATGCAGCCTTTCCTAGACTTGAGTAAACATTGTGGGCTTGGGACCTGAATTAATGTGATACTTAAAGACGAGTTCATAATGATGGGTGGTAGGAAAGGACAAAGACAATCCGTTTAAGACATCTCCTGGGTCGGCAGTGCACTCACACTAAACTAGAATACATATAAGTTTGCTTGTGAATTTCAATAGCGAGCAGTGGTGGGGCGCATTTCTTCTTCTGGGGACTGAACATGTTGCGTTTGAGTGGGTCTGTTCCTGTGGAGCTGCTGAGCCTGGCCTGTCTCCATAAAGCATCTCAAGCCAGGGTCCTCAAACCAATAGTTTCTGGAGAGCAAGGCCACGGGCTTATGAAAAGGAACCTGGGAAAGAACAGCGTGGAGGAATAACATAGTCATGGGTAAGGAAATTAGAGGTTTCAGGTGATGTTTAAAGGATGCTCCCAGGTAAGCATAGGAGCAGGACACCAGGGAAGCAGTCAGCAGAATAGCTTCGGCCGAGTGAGAGAGGGAAATACAAAAAAGGAGACGGGCCAGGGTAGGAGAGGGGAAGAAGCGGAGAGTAATGCCAGTGCCCAAACAGGAGTGTGTCTCATTGAACTCAGAGCAGGTTTTGCCTGAATAAAAGTTCTGTAACAATAACCTCCATTAACCCACAACAGGCCTAAAGGTTTTGGACACAATGCTCATAACTGACAGCTGTTGTGCATGATGAGTGGCGAAGGGTTTGTGGTTGTGCTGATTCTCCTCTGCTCTTTCAGTGAGGAACTTGATCTGAAAAATTAATGGTCCAGAAAGAAAACATAGCTCTTGTTGCTTTTCTGTTGTTCTTTTTTAAAACCACATGAATACAACTTCTCAGCAGCTTCTCTTGTCCATGATGTAGCGATGCTGATAGATTTTGGCTGATCTGCTTTGCTATAAATGACTGTAGTGGTAGATCATCTTAATTTTATTTTGGCCAAGTTAGAATTAGTGTATTGCAATTAAAATTTTGCACTGGATGGTATCAAACACATCTGACTGATAATTGCTAAGTGGTGATGTCTTCAGAAACTTAAGAGTTATATGGTCTTAACCAGATATGAAATCTTAGCATAAAAAAAAGAGTTACTCAAAATGATCATCTTAACCTAAATTGAAGGAAAGGAGGGTTTTAGCTGTATTCATTGGTGACGTTCAAGTTTGATGATTTAATTTTATTCTGTGTTTCATTTTAATCACAGTGTGTTTTCATTATCGTTACAAAGTGAAAACTTTCTATGTAACCATTGGGGGCATGATTTTTATGGAGTCTGTTGTCCCCTGAATTTCTTTAAAATAGCCACCTGCTCGCAATTAGAGAGAGTTTGAAATCTTCTGTTTAACTAAAAAACTCTGCATAATATTTTAGCAGCTTGTTAACAGGCCTGCAGACAGGTACTAATTACACCCCAATTTACAATACATCAGTTTAGCACTATTGATCTGTTAAAAAAATTAAAGTAAACTGAGCAAAAGCCAGTCTCGTTGCTGAAGGAATGATGTATTGATTCCATCTGACAGTGCTTTGTCTACAGATCAATGTAGTTGTGCGGTATAGACCAGAAGAATGAGACAGGGTCACCAAAGGTCAGTAAAAGAACAGGGTGTCCCAGATTACTGGAGACCCTGAAATGAACATATCATAAAGTAGATGGGATTGGTATTTGTAAAGGAATCCACCAGTAACAGGTTTTATCATGTAAGATAGGAATAATATATTCTATTTTACAATTAGCTTTAGCTGCTATCCGTTTAAGAGAGTTGAGGAGGATTTAGTGTCTGCTCAGTAACTTGCTGACTGCGAGGTGTCTTACAAGACTGAAATATCTCACAAGACTAAAATAATAAACTGCTTACAGCTCTACGTGTTTGTAAAAAGTGAAAGCTACACTTCTGAGAGATGTTAGTCTTTGTCCAACATAATAGAACATTTTAAAATTCAAATATTCAGAAATTCTTAATCCCTAAAAAACTTCAGCCCCTTATTTTGATGGTTATAATTGCTGGTTTTGCAGTGCACAGAGACTCTAGTTCTGTTACATTTCAGCTTTCAACATTGAAAAAGTAAGTAGGTATGTGCTGGTTTAATTCAACAACAGTGTGTTAGTCATTCACGTATTTCTTGTGTCCTTGATGTCCTCTGAGACGAAGGGGCTTTATATTTTAAATAAGGAGGAACGCTACTATAATATGATTAATCCCTTACAGTTTTCATGCCTTCTAAATCCTTTCTCATTCTGCTTTAGAAATTTAACTTTTACGATGAGGGGGATGTCTGCTCCACACAAGTATTATAATTTAGGGCTTAATCCCCAAAATTAATGTTTAATCTGCACTGCTGCCTTGACTTAAGAGCTGCTGAATAGGTGTCATTCAAAAAAATTGCTTCCAGAGCTTTCTAATCCACATTTTTACATCAATGCTATGATTTCCTTGGGTTTTACCATATTTTGTAGCTAAGTATCTAACACTGGGTGATGAAAGGTTGAGGGTACATGTTCTTCTGATATAATCACAGAGGAACAATTCACCACAGTGCCACTTCAGCCTCCCCTCTAAGGAATCAGATTTAGCACAGTTTAGAGTTATAGATGCATAGTCACTGTATCTCTTCAAAGCGTATAAGGTGGTTTGGTTCAGAGTGGCTTTGCAGCAAGGGAAGCAATATCTGCACCTTTTATCTCAATCCCCCTTTTTTGTCTTCTGGGACAAGATACTTTTTATGGAAGATGTGCTACACCAGCATTTAGTACAACTGCTTTTAAGAATAAAATTGGTTATAATATGAATTATTCACAATAGAATACTTTGGGGACTTCAGGTCTTTAAGATGGTCAGATGTGATCTGTCAAGACAATGTAAAGGGAATGTTTAAGTTTTAATGGCAAATGTTTTCTGGGACAGCACTAGATACCAACAGTGACAATCTAGCTGAATTACAAATTACTTAATATAATGCGCATCTTTATGGCAAAAATTCCTGTTCATAGAATGTATCCTACCTCTGCCTTAAAGAAAAGAAACAGATATGGAAACAATAGGTGAGTTCTTCAAAGAGCTGTTAGTTTGTTTTGTGGTTTTCAGCCTAGTCATAACTGGAAAATCGGTTCTCTTTCTTTCAAAACCCTGCAGAAGTTTTCAAAAAAGGAGATAAAGACGCTGAAGTCACTGTTTTGACTGTTGGTCAGTTTTGAAGTTCACTGCCTATGCAAAGTCAGGCAAAGTGCCTATTGTTTGTTTTACTGATGTACTCTATTTGCCTTTGGAATAAACAGTGAATTTCAATTTTTTGGTACGATTAATCCTTTGTCATTTGTATGCATGGTGTTCATCACAATTTGTCCAAGCATATAAGGTAGGCCAGAAATATCCATTCATTTGTCTCTTTTATGAACACTACCTTATTAACCATGTTGGAAATATCCCAAATAATGCATTCATTAGAGGTACACACTGTCTGAAATGATCATTTCAAAATCTGTCTCCCCAGGGGTTTGGATTTATACATACTGAGTTAAATGATTAATGAAACTATGGCACATTAAGTGTTCAGTATTTCAAGTTACTGGGAAGTTTTCATCAACGTTAAGAAGATTTTGATTTAAAACATCACAGTCAAAATTTCTGTGTTTTCATTTGTAATTTCCTCTTTCATTTTGTTGCAGTCATGAACGACAATATTAACTAAATTCCATTTTGCAAGGTGCTGACCCTCCTAAAAATCACTGCCTTTCTTAGGAGTTGATGGTTTTACTCATTTCACAGGAAGACTTGGTAACTTTCAGGTTTTAATCCACTGAGATAAAGAGCAAGTTGACTAAATAGCACAAAAAAAAAGGAGTGCATTTTTTGGATATCGTTTCTGATGGAGGACTCAAGAAATCTGATCTCTCCTGTGTAAAATAAAAGACATTTATTTAAAATAATACTTGTGTATCTTCCTGTGAGGTGAAAGCAATTATTCTGGAGCTTTTGCCTTTAACGTTCACAGCAAATTTCCAGGACTATAAGAGAAAGAAAGAACAGGGGCTTGACTTCACTGTGAATGTGCACTGGAGGTGCTAACAGATATGTATTGGATGAACGTGCTCTAGTGGTGTACATGCTCCGATACAGCTTTAAGCCTCATGCCGCACTGACATTGCTGTAGGTCTTGGACTTCTGTGCCACAGTGAAGGTTTCTGAGAGTTTTTGAGAACCCAAATTCAAAATACCAAATTTCCCTAAGCAGTTACCTACATATGTAAAGTGTTAGTGGGTTAAAGCCAGGTCTTGCTGGCTTCAGGAAACAGAACAACTTTCCAAATAATTTCATAGTCTTTGCTGGGAGGGTTTTCTTATTGATAAATATTAACATTACAGATATATTCAGCTTGATACTCTTCAGAATTACTAAACGTGTCCCTTTGTACCTAACATGAGGTAATGTTCTTACTGAAGTCAGTGTCTTTTGCGTATTCAGTATCTTTTTGTGGCAGGCCGCTGTATTGGGGAAAAAAAAAAAGTATTAGGTGAGTGTTTTGATCCTGGTTTCTTAGGGAAATGAGGCTTGTGTGATCAGCGTTAGTCACTGCGTGTGTCTGCCTACTGACCTTTTTGCTCTCTGATTCTCATCATTTCAGTTAAATTTGCCAAAGAGGTAGAAAAATTTTCATAGCATTAAGTTTACTTTTTGAGAGTAGATGCCCAGATTGAGAAAATATACTCTACTCTAAAGAGGGAGAGAAGGAGCCCGGTCTCTGCATAGAAATCTGCAGAATTAATTGTTCTTTTTAAAGGATGGAAATTAGACAGTGTGGGAACAGTTAACCCCAACCAATGTCCTGCTGAAACTGTGGGAAAGATGCTGGTGAGCAAATTCCCTCATGTTATCCTGATGAAATTTATCAACTAATATGATACTTGTTACCAAAAAAGACCAATATTCTTGTGGCATTACTCTGGCTATTGCCATTACTCTCTCAGAGAATGTTCTCAAGTGGTTTGGGTAGACAAAGACATTTAGGAACATGGTCCCATACAACCATTACGTGTAAATGAAGAAGAATACCTTACACTATTTACAGCTGGCTGAGAACCATTTACTGTAATAATGACAAATTAGCCAAATCTTGTAAATCATTAACAAGCAATTAACTTTCTTTCTAGAGTTTCAGCAGACGGGGCTGTTCTTATCACTGTAACTGCCTAGGAACTTTATCTACCTCCCAAAGCAGCTGACTCTGTTAGATGGCAATATGTGATAAAGGGCTTTGATATGTCACAGGTATCTTGGGAAAGGAGACCGATACACAAATTGGCCTTTTCACCTGCTACTGCTACCTCTAGAACTGTTGTTGCCTTCTCTCTCAAATGCAAGTCTTGGTACAAATAAATTCGTGCAACTTCAGTGGGAGCAGTATAATCAATGCAATGTATTTGTCCAGTACAGTGTATTCCCAGACAGGGAGGACAGGCATACCTTGTACTTCATTTTGTACCAGTATAAAAAGCATCTGCAGCAGACAGGCTACTAATATAGTATGACATTTTTACATACAGACCTGGATTGTACTTTATCTTGCATAAGAGAAAATAGCATTATTGAGAAAAGGTTTTCAAGACTAGTTACCTAGAAATAAGCTCCTACATCTCCTTTAGTTGCGGTGAGTTTAAAAAGCACTAGTCAGAAGTACAAAGGATTCAAACATTTATTCAGATGTGTTGTGAGTATGGAGTTACTTGATTACTTCTAGACTCCCGTTCTCTAAACTCCTGTCTTACATAATTTTATGGATCAAAAAACTAAGCCTCCTTTTGCAGAAAGTTATCTTTAAAAAAAGCTACTATTATAAGTTAATTACTGAGTTGTGAGTAAAAGGAATGTGTGTGATGTAAAATTAGTTTGTTTAAAGAGTTATATATGTCTCTTTATTTAGTTATTTAAACAAAAAAATCTTTAAGAACAGCAGTAGATATTGGTGAATCTTTTCCAAATTATGCTTTCCGAGATAAAGTTGTAACAGGTCTCTTTTCTGGAAATGAAGTGGCAGCTAAGCTTATTTCTGCATGGAGAATTGCTATGTGCTGTGACTTGTAGTAGAATGTTTGTTTTGATATAACTTTTTAATTAGGTTGCCCTTCCTATGAGAGACTCCCACTACAGTATTAAGAAAATGTTATCAGTCTTGGCATAATTTCTAACTTCTGCCACAGTCTTGGGATTCAGAATCCCTACAATGCAAATTAAATTAGGAATGCCTCTCCTAGAGAAGATACATAACCTTTCCAAAGTGTGAGTGAGACAAACAGGCAACATTGTTCTCTGCTTTATCTTATCCGAGCAGTCTAACCCAGCCCAGGTCTAAGGAGTCAAGTCTCTACTGTGCCTAACAACCACCTCGGAACAATTTCTCTGAAGAAAATAAATGGGTTTCTTGTCAAGGCCATTCTAACAGAAGAGCTGGGGGCATTGATACTGAAAGGGTCATTTTTTTCCTGTTGTACACTAATTTGAGGGTGACATGTTGTAAATGTTGCAGTTTCATAAGTTGCATGAGACATCACTTTGTCTTTTCCCTTCCAGATATTTTCTAAATGTGTCATCATCAGTCATGTATAAAGCATATAATCTTTTATCATCGCTATGCGCATTCTGACGCTGTGGTGATTTAGTCTTAATGCCATCCCTATTACTCTGTAAATGAAAATCCCATATTGTATTAGACACACAGTATCTTGTTTTCCTGCCTAATCATTTTCACTGTTTCTCTTCATCATCTAGTGTCGCTTGCTTCTGTGTACCAAGGCTTGTTGGTAAGCTGTTTCAAGGAGTAACTCAGGATGTTAATTTAACCAAAACCAACGTTACACCAGTGAAAGTATTACGGGTGAAAAAAAGAAGTAGGCCAGTGGTTTTTCCACAGAACAGAGTTGTGACTGGTAACTATTCTCTAGAGAAGCCATTGCGAACCAGTGAAAGAATTGGACAGCCTTTACAGAGCCAGATCCTCAGGGCATTACTCAAGCAAAGTAACTATTGAAATATCAGGCCCCGAGGCTGAAGTCTTACGTGTGTATGTAGCTTTATGCACTGTGAGTATTCCTATTGACTTCAGTGGGATTACCGACAATAAGTACAGTTAAACATGTGCATAAACCTTTGGGGCATACAGGTCTTCAGAGTTTTCCCTGTTTATGACTGAGCACTTCAAGGTTTATTTTGGAGAAGCTCAGGAGAAGCTCATTGTTTGAGGCTTCTGGACCAAGCAGGAGCACAGTGATTTGTGTTTCTAATTTCAACAATTTTTTTAAATCGTTAAGAGAATATTTGTTTTGCAAATGTAGCTGTAACAATTAACGTGTGATTTTAGCCTTCATATGAAATATAGGCAGTTCCTGATAGCTTAACTGGTATTTTGAGAGAGAAAAAAATAATGCCATGTAATTACTGAATTTGGTTTTAAAAACGTACAGATACACCCACGTTTATATTCACACACAGGCATGCATGCACACATGTACAATATTTATATAATTTCCTTGGGGAGATGGGAGGTTTTTTTAACGTATTGATTTTTACCTTTTCTCACACTTACTAAATGGACTAAGTAAATACAAGTAAAATGTCACTTACCAATTCTTCTGTGTTCTTTTAAAACTTTGGATGAAACAAGGTCACTTCACAGCCATTTTTAGGCAGAAGAGTTTTTTGAGAATGCAAGTGTGAATTACCATAAAAGTGGTTTTGCCTAAATACTAAAGGTGACTTCTAACTGAAAAACTATAAAGTACTTTGCTTCAATATTAAAGATAGCTTTTAATTGAAAAGTATAAGTGAACTTACAAAGCAAGGGTAACGCTTAGTGGTATAATTTTATACATGCACTTTGGCAGTCACAATGGCTTTGATTCAACCTTGACTTCCTACAAGATCATAAAAAGGCACAGAATAATTTGTTATAAAAGAAATGAGAAGTAGAGTACAAATATGAGTTGCATAACAAATTCTGAAGATGAAATGGTAGCGTTCAAAGGAAATGTAGCATTTTATGCCAGTGCCATAATTCTCAGACAGTGTTATAAAGAAAGAAAGTATGGCCCGCAATTCGACCTTCCTCCTCCTCCCCACCACAGCTCCATAATGATGTTTAGAACTTTATAGCTAGGTTAAAAAAGGTTTTAAGGAAACACAGTGTCCTGTACCCTTCTACAGGGCACTGAATTCCTAATCGCCTTAAATGCTTTGAATAATCGCGCCTGCTTTTTGCCAAGGGACACTGGTAAGCGATTGGTACTTTCATCTTCACTTTCAGAGGAGCCCCACGCAACTTGCTTTTTGGGTAATCTTACATGCCAGGCAGCTTAAGATGATTGCCCACACCCAGTCCTGCCCCATTTCGTTTCTGCATGCAGCCACTGAAGTACTGGAAAGCCTGTAGTGAATGCACCTAAGACCCAATGCTCCAGTGAACACAGCAGAAGATACTGCTCCAATTAATGGCTTGCTGAAGGCCACAGGGCTTCTCCCTTTCATTCATGAGCTGAAATAACCGGGCACTACTGTTTTATTCTCGCTTGATATTACACTGCCAAGAAATAGATAAAATCTGCACAATCAGGACATTTTTTGAATGACAAAAAAGAGAGAATGTCGTCCAAAGAGTGTAACATCTACGTAGGTTATAGAATTACAGAGTATAGTTTAGAGTAATCAGGTCTGTAACTCAGTTATCCGAAGGTATTGTCTGCTTTGGAGGTGTGTCTTGATTCGTCAAGTTGGTGAGATAAGCTTTTTATTAAAGTAGATCTAAGGGATCTTTGTTTGAACTGGAAGATATCACAGCCTTTCTTTCTGAAGACCAAAAAGAGATCACTGAATTATTTGCTAATTGTGAGAAAAATTTATATTGATTTTGTGTGTGTGTGGCTCGCAGTAGGCTGCTAGCTATTTCTCAGTAGCATTTAGTGCTGAGTAATCTCTTGGGAAGACACAAAAAAAAGTGGGAGTTAAAGCCAAAAAAGAAAAAAACATTATGTGGTGACACACAACTGGCAGACTGCATGTTTTGATGGCTTATGCTTTCTCTAGTAAAGGGTTGTCAGGGAGGAAGTAATATATACTAGCTCACAGTAATAGCTTAAACTGAAGACAAATTAATCTCTTACATGCACTCCATGTGTTTATACCATTTATTGTGACTTTTATTCTTATATCTAAGGAAAATTTTAGCTTCTGGTCTAGAAATTTTAACGAAATTTCATGTTTCTTTGGAAAAAAATGCAAGTGACAGCCTCTTAAGAACATGTGATGTACACAAAGTATAATGTGTTTCTGTAACAAGGGGATACATGATTTACTAAAGCATTTAAGAATTTTTCCCTACAATGCTATATTAGTTTCAACTTTTAAAAAGTTTTAAATTTGGGTTAATCACAGTAATGACTTCCATTTGTAGCTGAGCTTTTCTTGATGTTGTTTCACAGGGAAAGTCATATATACATGTATATGTGCATATAAGTTTTAGTTTTGGTTTTTTGTCTGGTTTACTTAGGAAACAGAAGTGGTTGCTGTTGACAAACGGCTGTCTATGTCCAGAGTTGTGGTGGTTGTAAAGTTGTGGTAGATTCACTCTTGTAATCTGACTGGTATTGCAACAATGAAGTGCTTTCTGAAAATAATAGATGAGCAGCAGTGCATTGGTAAACAACAGTGACTCGATAATTTTGAGGAAATTTAGGAGGATATAAATATGGGAAAGAATGGAGACAGATCCTGCTGGATGATTGCTGCAGACTTTTTATACAGGGAAAAAACCTATTCCCATATGTCCCCAAATAGGCATTAAAACCAATGTACCTCTTCTTTGACATCTGTTAGAACAGAATGAGTCCATTTGAAATCCCCCAAACACTTGCATAGTGACAAAGTGTAGTAAATGAAGCAAAATGGTTTGGGGAAATGAGGATGTGTAAACAAGCCAGTCAGATGTCATTTACTTTCTTGGATCACTTTGGTATTTTTTTCAGGTCTGGCTGTAGTAAGTCTTTGTGCACAAAGCTGTATTTACTGCACTGAACGTAGATTTTCCACCTTAAAGGACAAGGCTGTTTAAATCACGGCTGGTTTGGAGCTCTGGTTCTCTCAGTTGTGTTTGATTTGCAATAGGCAGTGCACCCATTTAACGAAAACAAGTATGTAAGGTTCTTTACTGTTGTCACTAGTGACCAGGCTATTAGTGGGGGCCTCTTTATGTATGCTCTAAAAATATTTGTTGTTCTCTGTTAGCACACACCAGTTCACTGCATGTACGTCAGGAGCTCATCACACATTTTTTTTGCTTTGGATGCTTAGTAATGACATTTGTATCACTTCTGGTTCATACGCCTTTTGACTGCAGCGTAGCTGAAGGTGCCAGAAAAATTCCAAATAAGAGCACACATAATGTTGTTTGGTAAACCCTAGCTATTTGCAATACTTGAGGACCTTCCTTTATATTTAGAGTATTGATTTCTTACGCAGTAGTGCTCCCCTTTGTTTTGAGGAAGATGTGGAGGAAACAGCTTTAGTTGATGGTAGATCTATTTTGACTCCTTTACAGTACATTCTTGGCCATATTGTAGTTTATATTTTGGAGGACATTGGCCAGGAAAGGAGTCAGATATCGTGACATTTACAAACTGGTTTGTCCCCAAAATGAATTAAACTGTCACTCAGCAGAACCTGTGACTAGCCTGTTGTTGAGTATCATTAGCTCACAGCAGAGTTTGAGGGTCAATCAGTATAATGTGATTTACTTCTGACTTAAGTGAAAAAAAGAGTTGCACCAACTTTTGTGAACATTTTTCTTTCCTAATCTCTTACCTCTCATAGATTAACACAATATAAATTAGAGTGCATTAGGGGAGGAAACAGCCAGTATTTATACACATAACTCTTCCCCAGAATTATATCTAATACTTTATGGTTTTAAGGAAAGTGTCTTCATATCAGTAATTTCACATATATTTACAGTTGTCATCAATGTTTTCAACATGCTTTGAACTTTTCTGACAGCACACCATTTTTTTTAATGCGTAGACACTTCTGGGAAGCTCTAGATGTTCTTTTTCATTTCTTCTGGAGAGCTGATGCTTTTTTAACAACAGAGGATGCAGGAAGCAGCATCCAAATCCAGTTCTGTCTGATACCATTTTCCTCTGCGTTATCCACTTCGAGCAACTGCTACTTTTGTTTCCTGTAGAGTCATTACTAATGAACTGTATGTGTGCATCCACACTTAAAATCTTAAAAAAAAACCCAAACCAAACACAAAACCCCAAGCACAGAAACAATAAGTCTTATACTTAAAATTTATATTTCCGCTCAGCTAAATTTTCTCCCATTGTTCACATTCTAATTTTTTTTTTAATCTAACCTGTGACCCAGAAAAGTTACAAGCACAGAAACAAAGGGTGTAACAGTAAAAGAATAAAATTATCATACAGATGCCTCAGTAAAGAATGTTTCAAGTATATCTTTTCTTTAGCATTCTGAACTTTGATTTTAACTTAGGGCTTCATAGAACCATGATCATGTTAAATTGTATTTTACTCATTACTTCCGTTGAAATCATGGTACTGCTGGCAAGGAAAGTATTTCTGAACATGACTAAAAGCTGAGGATTCTGACTGCTTGGTCCATTTAAAGCATACTAGAGGAAATCAGTAGAGTTGGTAGAACGAGAAGGTGGGGTCAGGGTCTGAGGATGGGTCTGCCACTCACATGCTGTGCAACCATCGACAGTGATTTAATCTTTCAGTAAGTCTGCTTTTCTTATATAGAAAAGTAATGAGTGAACTCAGAGATGTGAAATGGTTTAAATATTCGGGCTTCACTGTGAAAAGGATATTGATAATGATATCAACATTAATGTAACTTGCTAATTTTATTAGCCAACAGCAATACTAACCAGTTTTACCAATCCCTATCCAAAAATGGACTGCATTTTGATTTAATAAGTTTACTTTGGAATATTGCTTAAGGGTAAATCTAACAATCCAGTATGAGAAGTCTCATCATATGAGTGATTTCCTTTGCACAAACCTATAGTAATTTCCATAGGAGCTGTGTGAACAGACTACTGCTAAGACAGTCTTTCATGGTTTCAGGATGAAATATAACCATTTGATGTCCTGTTCATATTAAACATCCTAAGAGATGGTAACTGTGAAGTTTAAAATATTTCAAAATATAATTCTTGTTTTTTAATGATACTTTAAAAGCACAATAACTTTGCCAAAAGCACATTTGATTCTAAAGCATGGGACACTGGGTAGCTGAGAGATCCTTACAAAATCCAACCCTTAAAAGTGTTGTAATCAATAAGACTGAAGACAGTAACAGATTATGTCTGTAGGCTCTTAGTAATATGTGTTTTAGAGAGACAAGTGTGATAAGGAATATACATATGTTATAATTACTAAAATACATATAATAAGAAAAATAATGTATTGACTAGGATGTTGGTCTATGTAGGCTCAGGATATGGTCTGCAAATGGATTTATAAAAGGTATTTTTAACCCCCAGTTGGGAACTGACCTTTCTGCAATTCAGGTTTGGAGTGCAAAATTGGGTATTTTAGCCATCTGGCAATGATACATTGAAAATCGTAAAATATGTATGTATTTTTTTTAAATTTCTCTTTAATGGTAGGTCTGTATCTTTTGTTAAAATTGTGGTTTAATCACATGTCTATCACAAGTCAGTGAGAAGCCTCATAAAACCACCTTGCTGGTACCTTTTAACACGAACAGCCTTGCAATTTTTTTGTTGTATTAAATTTCAGATGCTTATACCCTGTGATTGCAAGTGTTTAATACGGCATCCATGTGCTTAGCTTGCAACATTTGAATTTATTTATATAAAGTTATTGCTGTGAAAAAAAATGGTGAATATTTGTAGCCCACTGACTAGCTAGACTCTCAGACAAGAAAAGTAAGACTGCTGGTAATCTAACCATCTCTTTTAGTATTAAAAAGATGCAGTCAGGTTTCTTGAGACAGTGGCAACAGTAGGTTGAATTAAAGATGCTTTATTTTGCTTTCTCTGATGGCTTCACTCTTGTATTGAAAATGATTTTAGGAAAATAGGATTGCGACCCACATTCTGGATCAATAAATCTATTCTCCAGCTATTCTGGAGATGACATTATATCATCTCTTTCACAAAGTTATTGAGTGAGCTCCATCTGAAAATCTGTTTTATTCCTCCACTATGCCTGTTAGAAAGTCATTTCAGGATCTGATAGCTCTAATAGTTAGGGGCTTTCTAATCTCCAACATAAACTTATTTATGGCCAACCTATGACTTCCCCCCCCATAGGTCCTAGTTTAAGTAAGTAGTTTTTTTCCTCCCTTTTTTTTTTTTTACAATCACAGTTATAGATTTTGTATTATAACAAACACAACATTCCAAATTATGTCTTAAAGACCACCTCATATAATAAAGCAAGAACTATAATTAATTTAAATCCCAGAGAAAACTGTCCACAAACTTCACGTCCTCATTACATTTATGAAGAATTTTTAACAGAAATGTAGAATAGTCCTGTTCCATTTCACTGAAAGGAAGTCCTACTGCAGAGCACAGCATTGCTGCAAGGGATTGAGCAAAACAGCTTGAATCTGATTCTGCTTCTGGAAAACTTCCATTAGCTTCAGTGTGGCAGTATCAAGCCTCACGTTATTAGATAAGCCTATAATGATAAGAGAAGCCAATGTTTTGGCTAGGTACTGTGGCTCATGCAGTGATAGGAGCAGAGGAGGCAACAAACACATGCCTCGTATGGTGACCCTGCATTTAGCACAGAAGGGACAAACTCATAGAAACAGGTGGTGATGTATACATTTTCTACATTTATAGCTGTTACAGAGGGTCAGAAAGCTGTTAGAGGAGAAAATGGAGAGAAGTACCATGAGATTGAGACATACAAAAGACTTAAGTGCCACTCAATTGCCTTAAGGCATCCCCATTAAACATAATTACCCTACTTACTAAGCACCAATCATAGCTATTAAGTATCATCGGGTTTAAATTAGTTCCCTGGGAGACATCCCGTTTAAGCGGATTTCCCAGTTAAGCACAGGAAACTTTTTTTTTAATCAGTCCTTCCTCTCCTCCTCCTCTTCCTTATTTTACCTACTGTAGAGTTGGCTGTTTCATAACTATTCGAACAAAAGAATTCCTGATGTGTTTATTAGGTGCACTAAGGCAAGAGGAATATAGCGCTTGGCTTACACTTCCAAGTAAAGAGCAGAAGGACCAATTCCTTCTGTGTTCAGTGAGGACATTGCTGTGTTAATGACTGGAAGTGTTTAGGCTGGCCCTACGTTTGTTCTCTTCCTGTTTTAAACATTCTGCAGGCTATCAGTGTCTGCCCAGAGTGCTTATTCCTTTGAAGTATCTATGGATTATTATCACATATATTCTCCTAGAAGTTCATCAAACATGGTTATTCTGATTTGTCTGTCCTCGTATAAGTCAGTTCTTCCAACAGAGAATCACAGCATAACTGAGGCTGGAGGAGGCCTTCAGAGCTCTCTAGTCCAGCCCCCTGCTCAAAGCAGGTCTAAGTAGGTCAAGTTGCTCAGGGACATGTCTAGCTGAATGGAGATCGCACAGACTCTCTGGGCAGCTTATGTTTGACCATCCTCATCAGCAGAATTTTTTCCTTATAGCTTATCATAATTTCTCACGTTCCAACTTGCATCTGTTGCCTCTTGTCCTATTGCCATCCACCTCCAAGAAGAGTCTGGCTCTGTCTTCTCTGTATCCTCTGGTCAGATAGTTATAGACAGCAATGAGGTCTCCCCTGAGCCTTCTCTTCTCCACGCTGAAGAGGCCCAGCTCCCTCAGCCTCTCCTCCTCTCTCCTGTATCCTGGGCTCTGCCCTCTCACCAGGTCGGTGGCCTTTGCTGGACTCATTCCAGTACATCCCTGTCTGTGTAAGTACTGGGGAGCCCAGAACTGGACATGGCACTCCGGCTGCAGCCTCACCAGTGCCAAACAGAGGGGAAGGATCACTTCTTTCGACGTGCTGGCTGCACGCTTGCTGACACAGTGCGGGATGTGGTGGGGCAAGGGAGCAACTTCACGTTGCCTGTATGAGACTGTAGTCAGATTGTTCTTTCGGCTGCCGCCCCCGAATGTATGTATGTGTATTATGTTCACAGTGCAAAGATGAAAGGAAAAAAGTTTTGTTGAATATGATGCTGATTCAATGTTTAATCTATGCCTATATTTTATGAATTTCTTCACACTTTAGAATGAAGGAGGCATATCATCACCCACTAACAATTGGTGTTAACTATTACAAGTTAACTATTACAACTATAAGCTGAATCTTTGCCTTCAGTGGTCAAGATGAAGATGACTTAGACCATAAACTTCTAATTCTAAAAAAGGAAGGCATTTAGTACCTGTTGAAGTTAGGGGCAGCATTTAACCTAAGCTTTAACCTAAGCTTGAACAGCCATATATGAAATAAATTATTTTAGTTGGAAGACCAGAAGGAGTTTTCCTTCTTGTATTTTAACTGCATATATTTTAACAAAGAAAACTTTGCAATTTACCTTGAAATTGAAAATAACAAAAAAAACCCCTAGATGATTCTCCTCCCTTATTGTCTTATATATGCAGTGATTTTCATAAAATCGGTCTGTTTTCCCCCCTTTCTTACATAAAGACTACTATAACTGCTCTATCTTCTTGTTTCTCTTCTGATCAGAGTTTTTTGAAACCATTAAATTTAATTTTCTTGGTTTTTTTGCTAGTAGAGTTGTTTTTTTTATTTTTCAATTGAAGAAAATCACTCCTTTTTCAATATTTTCAATATTTTTGTTAAGCTTTCTTATGCTTTTTTGGGTTTATTCTTCTTGAACATCATGCTATAAAAGACTGCTTTGCAATGATAGCTGCTACAGTGTCTGCTAAATCTGTTCATGTTTTAAAGCAACACAAAATCTGGAGAGGCTTGTCTGCCAAAGTGCTATTGTCTAGCTAGCAGTTTGCTGCAATTCTAGATTTCTCTTTTCAACTCTTCCTTGTGGATGTGCAATAGATAGTTTAAACAGCAAGTCTCAAAGGAGTACTTTAATTTAAAGAGCTTATTTTCAGTGGAAACTATTTTATATGCCAATTTTTTCCCCCCGTAGTAATGAAAATGAAGCAAAAACAGTGGTTATTTTATGCCTGCCACGTTGGATACGTTACTGATTCAGATATGGATTAAACCCTTATCTGTTTAGTACATATATTACTTAAATATTAGGTGGAAGTTGACTAGTATGACTCATTAAAGTTATTAGAAGATAACTGCTTTCTAATTATGATGTGATTATGGTTTCTGAATGATTCACCGTATATATGTGCCAGCACTTCTAGTTTACATCCAGGAACGGATTTCAGGTGCAAGCTACAAGAGGGATACTAAGGTGAGAGTTGAGGAAAAAAAGGGCTGAGTTTCAGAACTTGGAAAGCAGACAACCTCTCTGACATGCTGCCATACCATGGGATATCTGGGGTACGTTCTGTCAGGCCCCTGCAGCATTTTAGGACAACGGGTATTGTGTTTAGAACAAAATGCGAGATACTGTGACTGTCAGTAATTTTGTTATTGGAACAATCTTGGGGAACAGTGGTCCTTAACTCAGTACTAACCAAGTAAATTAAATAGTAACTGAAAGATAACATAATGCCCAAACAAGCACATGTAAATGACAGAGAATCATAACTTCTCTTGAGGAAAGCTCTGCCTCTTTAATCGACTATGGAGTGGCAGGGCAAAATTTAAAAACCATTTTGTGGTAGGCTTTTAAAATACGCATATAGTCTTGGGGTGGAAGACAAAATACTGTGCTGGAGTACAAACTAGGAAAAAGAACCAAAACTAAGATTAGAAATAAGGAATTATTTTTCATGGTAATGACAAGATTAAAAATGAATTGCCTTGAGTTGCATACTAGTTCCAGCGATGTTTAACATATATATTAAAGAACTGGGAAGAAGGAAGAGGAGTGGGGGGAAAATAGTAATCTTGCAAAAGATTTAGGTGCTTGAAAGGTGAAAAAGACTGATGAACTTTAGCAAAACATAACTGGATGAAAGGCAGTTCTTCACTATTAAAAGGATCTTACAATAAGTGTTTCCAAACTTTTTTGTTGTTGTTGTTTCAATTCTTTATGAATTTTCCAGAGTAGATAAAGATCTATATATGGTAAATTTAGGTCTGCTGATGTATGCTAGTGAGTACACTCAAAAAGCACAAACTTAAGATCCTGTAAATAAACCGAAATCGCTGTAATAGTAGGAAATGTACTACTTAGAGGAAAAAAGGAATGATGTTATAGCTGTCGTGTTAGCAAGATAACGCCTTTAGTTACAGGCATTATAATTTTTGTGGCTTAAGAAGGCTGGTCTCTGGCCTAGCAGTTGTAGAGGTTCTGATGTACATTTAATATGCCTTTTATCCTACATCAAATAATTCACAAGTAGTTTGCCCCTTCTACAAACACAGCCTTGCTATTTAAAAAGAGTCAGTCTGACATATGGGCTGTGCAGTTGCTTACCTACCGGACTTACCTACTCTTCTTTCAGGTCTCACCTTCCTCGCTCCCACTTTTGATCATTTTCTGTTCCTGCATTGTCTTGCTCTTCTGTTGTCTAAATCACAAGGGAATCTAATAGCTGTCAAAGTGGGTAGTTGAACACTCTCTAGCAGAGGGTTTCTTGCCCTGATTACGTGTCTCCAGACCCGGCCAGCTATTTCCAAGTTAGAAGGTGAAGTGATGAAACAAAGGGAGCACGGTAACAGTTTGCACAGTGCTTCCACCCTACCTAGAGTCTGTAGGGGGAACTGAACACTGAGAAAGAAGGAAAGAAAAGAAAAGAAGGAAAATCACTATTTATTTAATAGGTAACTTTCTCAAGGTTCTTTCAAGAGGCTGGCAGGTCTGAATACAAGATGCACATACACCTACAGGCTCAGTGTATCAGGCATTGTGATGTGGGGGCAGGAGAGCATGTTTTATACAGATGGAGAAAACTCGAGCATCTCAAATCCCTCAGTGGGGTGGCAGTTGGCAAAGAATAAATTTTTAATTTTTCTCTGGACGTGTTCAGCCAACCAGTAATTTTTTTTTTTCTTCACATTTGTTTTGTGTCTCTAATGTTCTCTTTTCAGGTGCACTGATGACTAGAGAAGACAGGTTTTCAAGTTCTCTTATGCAATAAAGATTACACATTTTTTCCATGAACAACAGACCTTCACATCACGTGTGGCCTAATATGCAGAACATTCCTCTCTGAGTAGTATGGTAGTACTACATAACAGAACAAAGCACACACGCAAAGCTCCTGTGCCCGGTTCTCCTTTGCACTCGTATCCATTTTACAAAGGGTTGTTCCTCTGAGTTCAGTACAATACTGTTGCATTTCACCTTAGTAAGAGGAAAATTTTGTCCCTTTTCCATTAAATGAAGTGTAGTTAGTCTACTGTACATTATCTTCATTAGCTGGACGATGCCTTCCAATGATAAGCATCAACACATACATCAGTATATGGTTGGCTGGTTGAACACAGCTAGGTTTTGGCTCGACACTGCTATTAATTCCTGCAAAATGAGCACAAAAGTGAATAAATCCAATATACTTCCTCATATCTGTACGTGCTAAAAGGCTTTTCTACACTTACAGCATCTATTTTACAATTTTATAATTATTAGGAACAAAATAGTAATTACACCACTGTTTCCTTGCCATGGGGAAACACCCCAGTTAAAAAGAGTGCTTCGGAGGATAACAGATGTTTTATCTCTTGGCCTCTGACTTCAAAGGAAAACAGTTATCTGGGAGGCAGAAAAAAAAAGGCAGTAATCAATCGTACTGTCATATTTTGTGAGCATGGCAATTGCTGACTCAGCTGCTTAATACAAAGCATCTGAGACTACCTGTTTGGGCAGGCTTAAAATCTTTCAAGTAATGGCAAGATGCTTGGAATGAAATGCTAAAATTAATCAGTTTGTAGGGGTTTTTGGGTTGGTTTTTTTTGACAAACTTCTTTCTACTGTTTATGACTTCTCAAAAGTAGAGACTGAATACCTCTTATAGTGAATTTCACAATACTGGCTTATCATACAAAAAACTATTTGTTTCCAGCAGAGTGTTTAATTAAATGTGTCATAACAGGTAGATTAAAAAAATCTAAATGTTGATGTAAAGCAGAGCTGAGGGCTTTTGTCTCTTTATTTCAAGTTTTGGTGAGTGTCAAGATACCTCTTTCCTACCCCAAAAATCTACAACAGCTTTTTATCCTTTCATTTACTGTTATTCCTCTTTTCTCTGGAGATTTCTTCAAGGGCAAAGTGGATATTATGATATTTGAACGCTTATACTAAATATGGAGAAAGAATAATATTCTCAGTACAAGAGACAGTCTGTAGTCTATGGTCAAATGCTCTTGTGAAATACGAATAAGACACAAAATGGAAAGGGCTTAGTCTTGAACACTCGTCATTTTTCCATGGCAGATACAGGTTATTGGTTTCTAAATACTGAGTTAAAATAAAGCGTGTTACTCTTTTATATTTTTCTACTGAAAGAAAAGAAGCTCCTCAATTCTGTGTTTCTTCAAAGTGACCACGGAGAATATAGAATTAACAAATAATATCCACAGAACCATTCATTCAATTGAAACAGGTAAATAGTAGAAAGAAAAAACATTCATTTCAAGCTCCATTGGTAACCAGGAAAACAGCATTTGCTAAGTCATACAGGAAAAAATGGTATTAAAATATTTCATTACAATACTTTTTAAAACATTAAGAAAAAGGTGATGTGTTAAGCTAATTAAAAATATTCTGTAAAAACACACATGTTGATACTTCATTCTTGTGTAACCAGATCACCCCAGTGCTGCAAATACTATTCACACTGTGTTTAGACATGAACCTAGACAAGAACGGGACTGGTTTTCTCTACTTTCGTATAGTCACTCGCTCATTAAATCAACCTTTTCAAAAAAGGTTGAAGAACCTACCCTGTTGAGGAGTCTCTCTTTGTCTCCTTTGCTTCTCTTCTCACCCTATTCTCTCTCTGTTTTCCTTCCCCTTTCTTACCTACTTCTTTGTGGTATCTGCATGAACAATATAGCACCCACTGAGCCCTTGGGGATGCAGTACAAGAATCAGGTAAGCCCAAACCTGCATCTCTACCCTGTGGCTGCCTCTTCTTCAGCATGTCCACCCTCCTCCATAGGCAACCGCAAATGGAGATGATATAGCACTGCAAGAGCGCAGCCACAGTTTGACCTCCTGGGGAAGCCCGATGAGTTTGCTACAGGCAAGCAGGTACTGGCCTAGGATGCAAGTTGATGGTAGGGTAAGGCTGGGGCCCACTTTTCCGGAATTTGAGGTACACAGATTTTATAGAGGGAAGAAGAGTTGTAGGGTTAGACTGCAATTCAGGTTGGAGCATGGAGTTAGGTAATCAGGCATACGTGCAAATGGGGCAGTGAGAAGGCAGAGTGTATGTGAGCACTGTGCTACCAGAGGAATACCAGAAGAATTTAGGGTGACCTAAATAGGTGGAGAATTGCAGAATTTTTATTTTCATTGAAACATATATAACTGGGTGTTTAATTTCTGGAGGGAAATTTGGGAAAGAACTAAAAAGAAATCATTTTTTGCATATGGTTTAAACTGAGTCTTACTTCAGCGCTTCATATGAAGGAGGCAGCTGGAAGGCATTGGCAGTCTTGCTTTAGGAAGAGCTCTGCTTTTTTATATAACTTTTTTGGGCCCTTTAGGCAAGCAGTTTTCTTTCCATCTTGCATTACCATATCTGATCAGTGTACCCAACCTAAGTCCACCCCCTTCTCAGTCTTTCCAAACTCTTATTTTAAGATTACTGGATGGGTAGGTGTACTGTCAAGATTACTTGTATGACTATAAAGAGGTGCAGTGGAGAAATTATTCATATATTATGGTTTAAAGAATAGTAGTACCATTTTTTTCATGACTTACTATTTAATGTGGAGACAGTAATGTATTTTGGGAGAAGGGTAGATAAAAATCTGATCAGTTTAAGCATTGGTCATCACTCCAAGTAGCCATAAAATTGAAACGTTAATCAAACAAGTTATTGACATTGCTAGTTGGATGTTTTCTGTGCATTTGGTACTGTAACTTCATTAACTGTCTACACTAATTTTTAAACAATCAGCCTCAGTCCAGCTGTCCTCTTTGGATATGTCTGCATGACAAAGGCTTTAGTTTACAGTAGCAACATGACGTAAACTCTCCCAGGACTCCTGGCAAATACTCCAGAGTTGCTACTGAGTACTAAAACTCATGCCGTTCATCTTGACTGTATAGTTGACTGGGCCAGCTAGATTAGGCTAATGTAAATACATCGGGGATGTATTACGCTTAGTTCTTAATGCATCTCTGTAGCTGTGCCCTGTAATTGCAGCTGGTGTATGATAGATTCTTTGTTTGTGCTGTGCTTTATTCTTTTTATATTTGAATTCAAGGCAGGAGGCAGAAGTACATGTTTTTGGAATCGAATTTGAAAAGTACTTCTAGCAGATGTTGATAATTGTATGGTACTTTTGGCACTGCTAAAGGAAAGGACGAACACAGCTGGTTGAACTGTATTTACTGAAAATAAAATGCTGTGAAAAGTTCTGCTTATTTGAGTATAGTGATTAGGCTGAGACAATGCACAAGTATTTGAACAAAAAAACAATTGAAAGTTTGGGTGTCAATTGCAAAATACTATTTTGGAGTTCAGAAATAAACTAAATTGACTGCAAGTCATATTGCTGTATTTCTGGAACCTCATTGCTTTTATCTTTCCTGACTTTTTCACCCCTTTATTTCCAGTTAGATTGTTATTCCAGAACTATCTGGGTCACATAGATGACCTTCAATAATCCTCCCAAATGTATATACCTTCATCCTTATATAAAATTAAATGTTGTCTGCTGTTTCAGTATCAGTATCCCAATTTGAATGGATCCTTGTGGTGTATCTCGGCCATATTTATCCTTCGGAAAACAGTTTTGTGTTGTTCACTGATTTTCCTTTACTTTCAGTGTATTTCAGCTTTGAACCCATTAATATAGGTATTGAACACCTGTCCTGTTTCAGATCCCTGAGGTACCCAACTCTTCTCTCTACTTGGAGAAGCAGCCATTAATTACCACTCTTTGTTTCCTATCACTTAGCTAATTTTTAATCCACAACAAGAATTTACCTCTTACCCTATGGTTATTTATTTTCCTTAATAGTTTCTTGTCAAGGATCTTATCACAGGCTTTTGTCAAACCAAGTAAGTTATATCCACTAAATCACCCCCCATTCTCCCTGTTTCATTAACAATGTCCAACAATTCAAATAAGGCAGAGGCAGTATTTTCCATTCGGGGAGGTCCAGCTTTATCAATGTGTATTATATAAATGCTTCATTGTTCTGATCTTAATCGTATGCTATCAGCTACTCTACAGCTAAATGGAGACATCATGCCCACAATGTCGTTAGTTTCTTTTTCTTAAAGGTTAACATTATGTTGCGCTCTTTTTTTGCCTTTTTTTTTCCTAAATGTATAGGTAGATAATCTGTGACAGCACCTCTCCTGCCTTTTTATTTAGATGCACTCTTTAACACTCATGAATCACTACCTTCACAGTGGGGCAATCAAGTTGAAATCACAGCTGATTTTCTGTTTTTCCTAATCTTTCTTTTAAATACTTCTTAAATGTTGTTTTAAAAAATATTTTAATTATTAAACATATTTTAGGAATACCTATGGGATAAAAATATGCCCGACACTTTCCTTAGAGAAAATTAATGTAAAGACATTTCTCTTCTCTGCAGTCAAGACACTCCCTCTGATCAGCACCGCTGCATTGTGCAGAGACCACAAGCACTCATCCTGCCCCCCTAATTCTGTTACCACTTATGCATTGTTGCTGTAGGTACAGTATGGTAGGAAGGGTTACCAGAGCAGGAAAGGACAGGGGACATGTAGCCTGGCTGCTTTGTAGCACTCCTCCGGGCTACTTGCAGGCTTTGTGTCACATGGTGCTGCGGCATCTTCCTGGCTGCATCGCTCCCCTCCACGTGGTAACTGCATGGGCCTCTGCCAACTCGGTCTTTATTTCCCTAGGAGGCTTCAAATTATGTGGTAGTTTTTTTACACTAACCATCAAATTTCCCATTGCAACATGTATTAGCATCTTCGCATTTCTTATTCTAGACCCTCAAGTAGTATTTCTGCATGCCTTTAAACATGATTTGAACCATTTCATTTTAGGGAGGAGTGAAGCAACACTTACGTATTTCTTCTTTCTTCCTAGGAGTCAGTGAGGCTTGTTCAGAGTTTGTGAAGTGTTTCAGAGTCTTACATATGAAAACACTTTAGATTTCCAAAGTTCAGTTTACCATTGCTAATAAGTTAGTCGAAAATATGATGGTGTTCAGGTGTCTTACTGAAGTTATTGGAGAAATGCTGACGAAAAAAAATATCTTAGAAGCTACCTCTCACTATAATCCCCATTGTATATCTCTCTGTGAAATACTCAATCACAGATAAAAATTAGAAGCCCACATTTCTAGGTGATGGACTTATTCCTTTAATTATTGAATGCCACACTCTTTGAAATACCACTCTGTTGTGCTACAAGCTCCATAATAGCAAAGTTAGGAGACTGTACGGTTGGGTACCAGCTTCATCTTCATTTTCCACCTCCCTTCCATCTGGGGAAGAATGCTTTCTAATTACTTGTTGTTTTCCAGATCACTCCTGGTCTTTGCTCCCATGCTGAGTGGAGATTACAGTCTCCTATTAGCCCTTTTAAGGTCCAAGGAATGCCAGCCATGCCATGTGTGAGCAATCTGAAGGCACCATTAGCACTGCTTGAGTAGCTCTTGATAACACTCGCTATGAAGTCAATTAAAGACGTTAGGGGGTGGGCTGGACTGCTTCTTTTTACTAACAACTCTCATTAGGGGGTGGAGGATGGGGAGCTTGAACAGGTGATTTTTAGTATTTTAAATAAGAAATGGCAAAAATACCCAGACTAGCTTTCTCCTTTCTTTGGCATTCATTCCCTTCTCTTCCCTATTTCTAAAACAAATCTCTGACAGTTATGCAGTTTACAAAGTCTGAAAAAAGCAATAACTATAAATCTCAACACAAGAAATCTAGACAGACAGTAAAGACAACAGAAATCAGATTAGTGTTTCATAAGTGAAAGGAAGTCTTGGGCAGTCATTTTTCAGAGCATACTCTGATCACAGACAGCCCCTCTTGTCATGATTTGGGCTGAGTTGAGGACACTCTCCCTTTTATAGATATTTGAGTACTGTGCAGCTTGGGAAACTTGAGAATTTATAAATATTCAGGAATATAAAGATATTTAAAGAATTAAGTAGAATGTGATGTAATTGTCCCAGTGTTTATATATAAGCCTCTAGCAGCTGCGAAACAGTATATTGCTAGGGAGTACACCAGTGAAGCTGATGTGTGGCCTTGAGCCTATGTGTTTTAAGTGGCAATGCTAAATACCATTGGCAGTTAACTCCTAATGTGTAAGAATAGGTGTTTTGTAAAAGAAATGTAAAATACAGAATAAGGCACATATAAGCTGTAATAATTAAAAACTTTGAAACTCAGTTCATATTTCTGCATGTGTTTTGAAATAAAATCTGAGGGCAAGTATTGTCGCTCACCGATGAACCTCATTTTACAACTGTCACACAGAAATATTAGGGAAAGAGAAATGTAAAAATAGTTTTGTTTTTCATAGCAAGAGGTCCAGTTTGTGATTCTTTCTGCTGTTTTGTTTTTTGGGGTTTTAGGGTGGTTTTTTTTTTCTTTTCTTTATGCTGTGTGTGATTTTTTTTATTATTATTTTACAGATTTTCCAATGGGATATGGGAGCATACAGTTCAGCTTTCCTCTTCCAAGGTTTTGCTTTGAGTACAGATAGTGAAAGCCTGAGTCTTAAACTGAGTCAGGATATGTATTTCCACTCTAGGAACCATCGTTATGATTGAGATTAATTCCAAGCAGGCAATGGAAGGACTTCCAATGTTTTTGGACAAGTGTTGTTCCCTGGCATGGAGGTTGTATCACTCAAGTGTCTTTAGTCTTCACATGGTGTAAAAATGAAAACAAAACCCCCAAATCCCTATTCAAGTCTTCTGTTTTCCTTATATGACCCACAAGGTATTCAGGCGTCCTTTTGAGAAATAAATTCATTAGGCTAAAAGCCATCATCTGTTTGGAAACAACAACCTCTAGTGTAACCTCAGCAGGGAGGCACTACGTAAGAATGCATTATACAGTGTTTTAATAGGAACAGATTTGATGCGTTTTGAAATGACCATCGTATCATACTGCAAGAGAGTACAAAACACCGCTTGCGTCTGGCAGTTATTTTGCTACAAGTTAAAAAATAATCTGAAATGGTTAGTTTAAATTCTTCAGGCATGTTCAGTTCACAGCAGCACATCACTTGCGTTAAAGCTCCCATCCTGTCCTGTTGGTGAGCGTATCTCATCTCACTGTGGCTCCTCTCTCCCTGCAGCAGCAGGGGGATGCAGTGAACAAAATGACTCGGGCAGCAAGAAAGCACTATTTCTCTATGTTTCTCTTTTTGTAATTATTATATCAGCTCTGATTTAAAATGGTATCAATTTTGTTTGCTTATGTGTTCGTAAAATTAACATAATAGAAAGAACAGTTCCTGCTTTTGAGGTTTGGATATGCACAGCCATGATTTCACAAATATTGCACTAATATCAGTTGTGCGTACATATTTCTGCTAAACATTGGATTTAATAGACTAGTCATCCCTCCCATATATAGCAATTGAAAACATAGACTTTAGTACATTTTTTTACTTTTTTTACAGCCTTAGTTGCTGGTTGTTCGATTTACACAGTGCTTATGTAGCGAAAAACTGGTAAATATAATAGGTAATTACTTCCCTCCCCACACACCCCCCCCTCAGTGTACCATCTATCTTCTATTTTATATTTATGGTATCTCATTTAATTTTACTTAGTCAATACAAGGAAATACAATGGAGAGGGTTTTCAACATTAATACTTATTATGCCAGTTACTTATTTCCAGAATTATTTATTTCCAGCCATCTTGCTGAGTGTTTGAGAGAAATTACTTAACTTATCTGCTAGTGTGTGCAATAAAGATAAAATGAGAGACTGTTTACTTGGCTAAAAAGACACATTATTTGTTTTCTTTTGAAATAGCTGAGAACATGACATGTAAATTAGTATAGAAACAGCAATGTGCATCTCCATCAGAAGGGTTTGATTTGTTAAAGGAGTGTCAAAAGCAAATTTAGAAATATGACCTATTGTATTAAACAACGATTTTCAGCCTACACACTGATATCTCACTAAGTAACTGTCCTGGATTTATTTTTATGAATTTTGTTAAGATACCCACTATAGAATCGTCGTTTGGACCACTGTGCGAGGAACTATCCAAAGTACATAGAGGAGATCGTAAAAATCTATGAGACTGATTTATTTAAACAAACAAAAAAGTGAGCAAAAGAAGTCTGATCATCCATTTACATCTGGGAACTGAGATCAGTTAATTGTCCAGACTCACCCAGGAAAACTATGGTAAACCAGATAACTTGATTTCATTTTGTACTAGCCTGGTACCACAAGAATGCTGTCCTATTACATATAAGTGGATTTTTTTTGCTTGTTTGGGGAGGCAACAATTGTTGATTCACTCAACAGCTGCTGAAAACGTTAAATCTGGTTAGTACGTCACTTTTTTTCTTTAGATTATTTTTGTTCTAGTCTGTTGTCCCTACTAATGGTATGGAGGTTGAAAGAGCACAGACCACTTTTCTCTGTTGTTCCCCTTACACTGACATGTCTACCCTGCTGCATCCATATTTAAGTTTAATTGCCTCTTTGGCACGCTAGTCAACTTTTACAACAAGTTGGAAAAATCCATATTGTGATGCATGTATGTTAAAAAAAAAAATCTATTTTATAGAAGTGGAAATAATATTTGAAAGCCATAGAAAAGAGCAGTGATTGGTATTAAATTAATACTTCAAGGAATCTTAAATGGTATTACATTAGACGGTTCCTTGAATGACCCAAGGCTTCAGAGTTGTATTTTTCCCATCCAAGAGTCTAGGCTGCATACCCTGGCAAGGTATGTCAGTTTTGCTAGTAACCCTTCTTTGGCAATTAAAATGAAAGTTAGCAAAATATCTTCCACACTAATGTCATATGGCAAATAATGGCCACTAGACACTCTTGGTGCTGAGGTTACTGAGAAGATGTAACTTTTATCTCTAGCTTTTGACTGTTTTGTTAATACATTTTTACTTGTTACTGTGAGGAGATATATTGAAAAAAAGCCTGGACCTTTAACTTTCACATTGAATTCCTCTAAACCGGCACAGCAATTTATTCCAATAGAAATTGTTAAAATAAATGTGATCAGGCTTATATGTTAAGTATAAATCTATTAACGACAACCATATTTATATCCACCATTATAGTGCAGACAAATCCTACTCCTGATGCACGTACTTGGCTAGAATTTTATTATTGGTGCTCTCAACCTTGCGCTGTCAGTGAAACACAAGAAGATGGCATGCAGTTAGCAGGGCTGTGCAAGGGAAGTCCTTTTGCCTTGGAGCTAGGACAGTCCCTGTCAAGAGGAAAAGCAGAAAAGCAGGGGTAAAGCTACAACACCGCTGTATAATCATTACCCTGGCTTGAGGGCTTCTGCCTCAGAACATGAGTTAGGGCAGATTCATAGTTACTCTGACATCCTCTAAAGCCACGTCTAGGTCCCAGCTGACCTCTGCTCGGGTATTCTATCATGTGCAAGCATACAGTAACAGTAAATGATGAAAATTATAGTAAGGCTTTGCACTTGAAAGGCCCCTGCATAATTCCTGGTTGTCCCTGGTGTTGAAAAAATGATTGGAGGGATATTATATGACTTTGTTAGAAAGTCTGACTTGGAAAATACATTGGTGGCAATTTTAACTTACTGTTTTGAAATAGAAATTTGCCAAGGGCTTAGAGTGTTATATCTTTTAATGTCAGTGCAGGTATCGCTGTTGCTTGATTCTGTAAACTGTATCAACATGAACACTTTTCCCAATTGAAAAAAACACCAGGGAGTAAGCAAGAACGTAAAATTATTTTTAGAAAATGCATTTTTAATTACTGAACTGGTTAATTATTGAGTACTACTGAAAATATCCTGTGAACCTCATCACTATGCAAATGTATTCAGTTTTGGTAACAATTAAATGATAATAAAACATTCTCTTTTCTTTTACAACATATTACTGTAATGAAGCTGTTACCTCTCAGTGTGCATTTTAATGAGTTTTAAGTAACATTTTAATGAGCTCAACATTACCATAAACCCAAGGATTAGACAAAATTGAATTTACTGGGAAACGGGAAGGGTTCATTGAGAGTTAATTATATAGTTTAAGAAGAAATGTAATTCATTTTATGATGGCCCATCAACCAAGAATCCAGCAGTAGATCTATACTTATTAATAGGCGTAAAAATATTATTATATTGACATAAAAACATGGGTTTACACACTACTGCTCAGGTTTCCAATGAAAGTTTCTATATTGAAATCCCTGGGTCAGCTTTGTTCTTATTCAACTCATTATTACATCTGAGGAGAAAAAATACCAAGCTTTGTATTACTGGCTTGTAATTCCACCGACAATTTTTATAAACATCATGAACAGTGAAAGCAAAGTTTAATGGATTTACCGTTGCCAGTAGGATCTGAAGGCAGGTTATGAATAAATATCTTGGATATATTATTTTAAAAAGGACTGGTAGAGACTTGAATCCAAACTGCCAGCTCTACTGACATGCCCGCTCTAACAGTGATCTGTTGAACGTCTGCAGTCCAAGCTTCTGGACTCCCAGAAATTGCAGGTAAATTCCCACACAACAGCTCTACGCTGGCTGCACTGTACATTCAGATGCACATTCAGATGTTCGGGCCCTGCACGATGCGGAGTTAAACTGCTCATGCTCAGTAAGTTCAGTTACACATTGGATTTACTGCTTTGCATCTGCCAATGTTGGCATTTCTGTTTAACCATGTGAAAAAGTATGCAGGGTTGTAGCCCTGAGATAGCTGGTCAGAAAAGAACAAGAAACAAATTTTAAAATCTTAAGCAAAGTATTAGTTGTGCTGAATTAGTATAGTGCTCTCTTGTTCACAGGATAGCCCTGTGAGCTGCTATTTTAAAAAAAACAGTACGTATTTTGTTGATATCGCAGCATTTTAGTGGGGTGAGGGAGGCCTCTGGGGGGCTGAAACCTTTCATGAGTTTCAGTAAAATGGAGTTGATCTCCTGTACCCTACTGTTGTGGGGGAAAGAGCATTCTAGCAAATGTCTTTTTGAGAGAGGAAAATCATGAGCTGTGGTCAGCAATTAGACCTGCTGGAGTTCCCTCACTCCTGCATGTGCCAGACCCAAGGGTGTGCCCTGAGAGTGGCAATTCTGATTGCTGAGCTTCAAAATGCTAAGGTGAACCTGCAGGCCTGTGCTGGAAGGATGATTCCTTACAACAGAAGTCAGGGCACTGGTGGCATTCGAAAAGGAAGTCTAATTTGTACCTTGGATTGAATAGGCGCTCAAAAGGAAGTAATAAGGTAATAAATTCCGGATATGAGAGGAAGAAAGCAAAGTGCCACTGAATGCGTCACGTACTAAACTTCCATTTGTTCAGCAGCAGAAGTGTTTCCATCTCTTCTGAGTTGTTTCCAGCTGATCCATCTGTTGCTAAGTAAGAAAGGATGAACAGAATTAAACTGTAAAAATCAAACGTACCAACTATTGGCTGAGTATTGTTTAGTGCCCCATGTTTTCTCCCCCAGAAGCTCACCTCCTTGTATGAACGTGGCAGCACAGCCAGGCATGTGGAAGTCTTCGGAGAGAAATGGAAAATGTTGCACACCTACATCTGGAATTGTTCAGAAAAGGAGGAGCGGAGCTACAGAGGTCCTCCTCAAGGGAGAGGTTAATTCAATTTACCTTAATTGAAGCTGCACAAGCAAACTAGAGAATGTTTCCAGTTCTGGTCTCAGAGAAATCCCACAGCATGCACTGGTTATATGAGCCATTGTATTTTATATATTCCTTATTCTAAATATAGGGAAGTATAATGCATAGTTTAACAATACATTTTCCTTGGTGGAAAATCTGGTTTAAGTAGTAGTATTCTCTCCTGGCCACTTATTTCCTCTGTTTGTAATAGCTTGTCATTCTCTCAGTTGCTTATGGATCCGGGCCGTGAACTGGGTCAGTGGAGTGATCTGGGTTAAAAATCCTCCAAACAAGAGATTTTTTTTTTTTCTTTTTCCTTTTTTTTTCCTAGTTGGCATGGAAGAAAATGTTTGTACTACTTGGCCTAAAATCTGTCCCAGGTGAATACTGTGGCAGGCTAAAATTCCCTCCATCCAATCCTGTGTAGTCTAATAATCTAATCTGCCTATTTCAATATTATACTTTGTCTATCATACGGTGCTTGAATACTTTATCTTGTCAGTATAGCCTCTTGTTTTCTAATGCAATTGAAGAATGACAGTAACTATATAAATGTACACAAATTAAATCTTTTGTGGGAGTTACAGACACAGGTACTATGTGTCTAGTTAAACTCCATGCTAAGAAGGAGTGGAATGAATGACTTAAATGTGCCGGGAGGTTCCTGTTTAAAATAATACCTATTTCAATATTTAGTTAATAAATGTGCCTGTGCTGGAATAGACTCTTTGTTACACTAGTAGTTTATGTACAAAAAGCCCAAGGAAGAGGAAAGATTGCAAAAATTATTTTATATTCTAATTGTGGGATTAACAGAGGTCTTTCAGACACTTAAGAGGAATGTGAGCCTTTCATCCGAAGGGCCGCTCCAGCTGTTCAGTAGCACACCCGTTAAAGGCTGTTTTACAGGCACGTATCAGATTGTTTCTTCTCTATAGTCTGGGATAAACAATTATTTGAGTTGTGCTGTTTGCCAGTTTTCTCTTATTTTAAAGCCATCAGCAGATGCGTAGTTCCCCTGATTTTCTCTTGGACTGAACTGCCAGAGGAATATTCAGCACCAAGGGTTTAGAAGGATGTGTGGCGTGTGGGGGATTTATTTTGTTCTTCTAGGTTTATCGTACTGTTCATTTTTCTGTTATGCAAAATTTGTTGTACATGAAATAGCACTTTGGGAAAGCGGTATTAGTTAGAAAAAAAGGATCGTTTCACCCTTACTGCAATTCAAAACATTATGCTACTACATTTTCAACAGTGTGTCTGGGAGCTGGTGTAACCACTCAGCTGAAGGTCATTTTGAGTCTCAGGCACAGCATAGTGTGTCTGGAGGGTGGAGCTGGACACCCAGGTTCTGGTCTCCCTCTGGGTGCTGAAGCTCCCCTTTCAAAATTGTTGCTTCGGGCTATTACGGTTGGTCTTTGCTCCTGCTTCTTTATTTTTTTTCTTTTCTCTTGCACAATGTAGTGAATAATAATGAGGGCAATGTGAACTCATATTCTTTTTCTCTTTTGAAAATAAGTGGGAGAGTTATATTTCATATTGTATAGAAGTAATTCCTTATGCTATTTGAGCAGATCAAAACTGCAAAAGATTTCCTGCGAATTACACCAGTCTTTTCTTTGTTTTGCATAAAATCACAAATGTGGGGCTTCCTTTCCATGTTTAGACCATGGAAAAGTACTGTTTTATCTAGTTGTTTGTGGATTATTTCCTAGTTGGTAGCATGTTGACAGAACTCAGATGACTCTGTTATAAAAGTATTTAATACAGGGCCTACGCATCACGTTGCTCCTTCAGTTCTTTAGAGCTCTGGAAACTTAAATTCATTATGCAGAATGATATGATGATAAGTGACAGATAAATTATTTTGCAGTGTTCAAGATAATCCAGAAAAAATGTCATCTAACATTTTTGGTCCGTTGTTAAATTTGAAAGGAGCCTTTTATGAAGGAAGAATCCGATGATGAAACCTCAAAAAAACCCAACACTTGAACACTGGAAGAAAAAAATGCTCTTACTGTCCTCAGAGACGGAAAAGTTGGAGTTTTAATGAACAACATCTTTGGACCATGCATCCTTGCTTTTTTAATTTATTGTAGAGTATTAAAATACTACTGAATTAAAATAATATGCAATCATAAGTGGTAGAGGAGTTTTAGGAGGTGGGGTGTTGCTGTAAATTCTTGGAGAGGGGATACCAAATATGGCTGGAGCGGTGAGCACACATACTGGTGACTTGTAGCCTTCTGCCGTCCCGCTCCCTGTATACAGAGTTCTTCCTTCACACGGCTCTTATCTTCCGCTAGCTTCAAATGACTGGGCATGTCTCAGTGACAGCCGTGCAAACAGGTTTTATGCGTTTCCAGTTTTCAGTCTCTATTTGCTGGGACAAATTCTAAAAAATGTGAAAGCATTTGAGTCCTTCAGAAGGTTAACAATTCACGAAGGCACACTCGGGTTAGGTCCTGCAGGAAATGCCACTGCTGAGCCTGTGTGCAATGACGTGCCCGTTTATGGGACAGAGGACGTGAGGCCAGCCAAGCCTATAGAGCAGGCCTGTTTAAATGGCATCTGGCAAGCGCCCCAAAATGGCCTATTGACATGAGGACAGTTTGCAGGATGGGAAGTGAGGTATTCAAGAAGCAGCAGACGGCTCCCACTGGTTCTGTGCGCCAGCTGTGGATGCATCTCACGCTCCGTATCTGATGAAGTGTGGCTGCACAGTCCCCTTGCAATGGAGTTATGAAAGCTTATCGAGAAGCATGTGCCTTGCTACGTCTGCTCAAATACCTCATTTTCAATCCTGACTTCTGAAAGGAACAACACAAAAGCCTTGACGAAAAAAAAATCCTGCTCACCAAAACTGAATAGATTAATTTTAGCTTATAATTAACAGATAAAGCTTGATAGAGGCCAGGGTTAGGGGAGGAGGTCGGGGGATGGAAGGAAGAGAATTCCTATGTTGGGCAACAGCCTATTTTGTTCGATGCTTTGCCTAATGTGGCTTAAGTACAGCAGTAATGTGGCAGCGACCCCCTGCCAAGATGGGAAAGCATCCCAGCTGTTGTGTATGTGTTGTGCATGTGTCCACAAGAAGTTTATTAGAGGCTATTCACACTCCAGTGAAGCTCGGAGATTGCAGTCTGTATTATATTGGTTAAATGAAGCATATAACATTCTATATTTCTCGTACAAGAAATATTCATTTATTTGTATTCGTTTTCATGATTCTCATCTGTTCTTATTCCTTTGTTTTACTGAGGGCACATGTACATTTTAGGTGTTTTGGCTGGGCTTGAACTGTAAGCCCAGGGGACTGAAGCAGCTAAAGTGGTTGCGGGAGAACCAACTTCAGTCTGGAAACAGAAAAAATACAATTGCTCAATGCTGTGTGAAACTCTAGGTAGCGTTCATTAGGTTGAGCATAGTGCTTGCAGGTACCTGGCAGCGCTACTTTTGTACTCACAACAGTAAACCTGCATGCTATTATACTGTGGTTTCTGAACTTACTAATTAAACCTGTACGTTCTGGGGAATCTCTGTGCTGTACTCTGTATGTACAGTGCAGTTCCTGTGTGCTCTTCTGAAGCACTCAGTGAAAAACTCCCACCTGAATTTCGTTCGTATATCTGACAGTAACATTTGGGGTTTTTTGGATGCCATTGCTTTTGAAAATTGGTTCTATATTTCTAATTCCTTTAAGTTTGGGGTGTTGTGGGTTTTTTTTAAATTTTGCTTATTAGAACCTAAGAATGGCTGTACTGCAGGAGAGCAAAGGTCTATCCTTTTTCTGACAGTAGCCTAAGAGGGATTCTGGAGGATTGCCTCTTTTACCAAACACGATCTTCCCTACTGCATTGCTGGGAGAAAAGCATAGCTGATGTGATTTGAAGTGTCCTCTAGTGCTTTTGGTGAAACTAGTCCCATATTCTTGCTGCAAAGAACACATGCTGGCATACAAGTGACAGTGAAAGTACACTACTTCAGTTGTGATGTGGTGTTTTTTGAAGCTGTGCTTGGTTCCACATCTGATATTCACATTAGTTGGGAAAAAATAAATTACTTGCCCATGAGTTTCTGAATCTGTAGTCCGTTAAATGTGAAGAGCACGTAAAAGCTAACTTCAGACTTGAGTTTAAAGGTTCATTAAATAGCTATTCTAGTAAACTGCTAAATGTCTGATCCTTGTTAAATCTTAAGACTTACAACAGACCATGCGCATTTAAGTTCATTGTCTGCAATTGTGGTACCAGTTCTAGAAAGTCTCTGAACTTTTAAGCAAGTAACAGGGTTTTTAGTTTCAATGAAATAAAACTCTTGGCAACATGTCTTTTGTTAGCATTAGCAATCTGTGCAGTGCATTCATCAAGAGTGATTATGCTTTAAGAATAAGAAAAAAGAAATCTGCTCTGTATCCTAGAGAAAATTTTTCAACATATTACATTGTATAGCTTTAGATTTCTGAAATTACTTAAATGTGGTCTTCAGGATATTTGCATTCATAAAGAATACTTGGTTATGCTTATTGCTTCCCTTTGCCTTTCTTGACTGTCAAAACACAGCGATGCTTTTGAAGATTTATGGCAGATGGGTAATGAGATTGCTGGCTATTAACTGCAGCATTCAGAATTTGTTGGTGGAAGGAGGCGGGAGTTTAAAAAAGAGAGATGGTTATTGGGGCTTCATTGCAATGAAGACAGGTGATAGAACTTTGTTTTCTATCAGGAAGCTTAAACATAAATATGTTATGTTCCAAATTAGAAAAATCTCCACTCTTCACGCTATCTAGTAGTCAAATAAAATCTTTCAGAAAAAATTATGGAGATGTCAGATTGCATTCAGGTGAGCACAATGAATCACAAGAAAGGCAAGGACATTATACAATTTTTCAGTAAGTGTATTCAGGCTGTATTGCATACGCTTAATTCAACACAAATAGCAGGCTTGAAAAAATCAGAAGCAAATCATAAGCTAATGTCTGCAATAACTATCACTTGTATACCTGTGTAATTGTGTAAAAAGGAAAATAGGTCAGCAGTGCCCGTAATTGGGTTAACTGTTCAAGAAAGATTTCAGTCCGACTCTTGCAGTGTGTGCTGTAAATAAGGATGGAAAAAGCCTACTTTCTTTCCTGACCGTTGTGCAATCAGCTAGTTGGGGTACACCTCAGACTGAAATTTAGAGAGAAAAAAAGCCAACTATCTCCCACTGACTCCATTTGGAATCTGTCTACTTACTTGTCAGTGTTGGTTCGTGCACCTGATTTCTAACGCTGTAATTCTCTGTTCCCTTGGTTTAATAGATTCTGTGTTTAGAAGCAAGGGTCTCCACTTTCACGTTTAGACATTAATGCTCGTCACAAAGTCCAAATTCTATAAATGGCTATATCTGTATGTATGAACTGTTAGAAGTTTTAGAGAACGTGTCAGAATGGAGTGTTTTTTCCACATTTTGGTCTTTGCTGAGGCCTGAGAATAAAAAGCAAGCTACCTTTAACTGTAAGTACTTAGTAGGTTACTGAAGCACATGAAGTACTGAGTAAGAAAAAGGGATGAAACCAAAGAAAGTTTCTGGATCTGCAAAGAAGATTCTCCTTCTTTTGTTTCCTGATGCAGGCATCTCCCTGCTGGTCTCTTCCTCACTTTGATTTCTAGGGACCCTACTAATCAAACGTTGTTGAAGCTACTGGACTCTTTGAAAATACCCTAACACCTCTGAAAATTAATCTCGCAGGTTTGGGGCCCCATTTTAACGTAAAGTCTGAACATTTTGAGACATGGTAAATTAGCTAGCATTCGTGTCTCCTAGGCAATATCTGTATCAGGAGATAGGCGAAGGATGGGAAGAAGAAAAGGAGGAAAAAAATGTATAGTTCCTTATCATCGTTTTTTAAAAAAAGGATGGCAGCTTTTGCCAGGCTGTGCACACGCAGAGGGAGATCAGGAAGTCCCTGGGAGTCTTGCCTAGGACTATTGCCTAGCTTGTGATTTTTTTTTTTTAATTTTCCTTACAAAATGTGACAGAGGCAGTTGCTGAAACAAAGAGCTAGGGCAGCAGCATCTTCAAATGAAGTGTATTATTATTCTTCATGAGGAAGGTTGTCTGTGACCCCTTGTTTTTTTTCTGTCACCCCGTTGCAGCTGATAGTGCCAGCTTGCTCAGGGACCGTTTCAGTAGATCACACACATTAGCCAAGTTCTAAAATAGCCCCCTGCACCATACGCTACCTAAAGTTTAATAAACCTTTCATCTGTCCACTGCATGACATCTGGGCAGCTATTTGACATAATAATTCATGTTGATTGTGCATATCGGTATGTATCGGAGGAGAGAAGAGCCAAAGCCGTGGTGGAGAGATGGGGATTTAGGAAAATGCCTGTGGGGCAGTGCCTTGGATCAGGGGAGACCTACCTGTGTGTGGCAGGTGACCAATCTGCCACTGATGTGGCTGTGTAAAATCTTTATATGAGAATAATACTATCCTGAGATAAGCACAAAACAGAATAGGAGGGGGAAGATAAACTACCAGGACCCAAGTTACAGAAGCACATTAATATTTACTCGATATCTCTTTATATCCTCTAGTCAGCACGACAGATGTAGTTGTGTTTTAAGACATTATCATTCATTGAAAGAGGCAAAACGATAGTCTTTCTCTCCCTCCCATCCCCGGTAATCTCAGATGTTCGCCGTGCACGCTGGGGGGAGGAGGTGGAGAGCCGAGCGCTGGTGGGAGAAGAATGCAATTATCCCAAAGCCTCCTGACGGGCATCCACTTCTTCCTTCCAGCTTAGCTGCTCTGACCACAGGCTGGAGGGCTCGTGGGACATGGACCAGATTGAAAAAGTGGAAGCAAACAGATGGTTATTTGTAATCATCATGTAAATGTAATTCCTATAAAAATGTTTTCTTTCTAAAGGCCTGAAAGCTGTTGTAGTGGAAAGCAGGATTAAGCATGGATATCTAGCCTAGAATAATTTTGACCCTACCACCTTCCCTCCTACCCCATAAACATTGTGGCTTTATCTCCTCTTCCTTTAAACAAATTGCTGGAGCCTCGGTCAAGGAAATTAATTCGGTTTCCATGTAATACCCTGAGTTCATGAGCATCAGTTTGACCAAGGCCTGGATTTGGGCCTAAGCTGGCAGGTGCTGGTAAGCAGTTGCCTTGGTAGCGGGGACTTCTTTTTTCTTCTTTCTCCCTCAGTCTGGCAGATGCGTGGCCTGTGAGTGTTTATCTCAGCACTGCCGTTGCTAGATGTGCTTCCTTTCCGTGATTGCGCTCGCGGGTACCTATAAATGGCCGTACAGGACTTTGCGTGCCTTAAAGACTGACTGCATGCCTTAAAGACTGACGTGACAGCTCGCAGACATCTATCTTGTTTGAGCAGCATCAGCTTGTTCGAGCTACAGAGAGACCAATCAAACTTTAATTAACTTTTGTCTACAGCACCATTGTAGGCTGTGTGTACGATTATCTGTCCTTTCCAGCTCTCTGATCCCCCGGTGCCTCTCCAGACAGCGAGGTGTAGCCATCCGGAAGCTTTTGCCCTTCCGAGGCTTTGCCTCTCGAAACGTGAGGACGTTTGCGCTGCCGTCAGGCTGGCAGAGGGGAGCGGTTCTGCCCTGCATCGCCGTCGCTGCCGTTGGGGCTGCGCAGCAGCCTCCGGGGTCCTGCTCTCCGAGGAGACCAGCGGCACTGCGGTCCCAGCGTGGGCACACGGGGCGGGGTGTCAGCGATCTTTCTCTTTGGCATCCCTTGTTAAATGTAGGGTAGCACCCACGGCAAGCACAAAGGGAGCTGCGTACCTTATTTTAAAATAAAGCAAGATAAGAACACGGGATGAAGAGGAGGAGCCTGATGGCAGTGTTTTGCCACTTGTGTTGAATTAAAACATTAGTATTTGTGCCCTGCCAAGAAGGCCCTGAGAAGGGCTGGTTTCTCGAGTGAACAAAAGCCTCTTGCCAGTGTGTGGAGAGGGTGGGTGATCTGCTCAGGCTCACTAATAGTTATTTGGAAGTACCCAGCAACTGTGGATAATTGGCTGAGGAATATTCTTGCAGCTCTCAACCATTTTTCTGTTTTCACAGATGATTGTGCTATTAGATATGGTGAATGCACTAAGCTCTGTTGCAGCTTTTCCATTTACCGTGCTAATAAGTGTGAACTGAACTTCCAGTTGATGCTTCTTTCTTCTGTGGCTTTCTGTGCCACTGGAGTAGGACAGCTGAGCTCTCCAGCTCGCCCTCTGGTCTCCCCCACACGTGCCCTTCCTCTTCCCTGCTCCTTCTCTCTTGGGGTGATGTTTGGATGTGCTGGGATGGCTGTGCTGATCAGATTAATGTCTGTGCTTTGTATTGTCGTTGTTATATTGCATTAAAAGCACTGAATCACAGGAATGGCAGCCCATGCCGTCTGCTCTTTACCTTGTTTTTCTCTGTGCTTTTATTCTTATTCTTTCCTTCCTTTACCTGGCTTTTTGTTTTCATTCTCCCTAAACTTACAGTGTTCCCTCTCTTCCTCTCTGAGTTGTTTTCTCTCTTTAATTTATATTCCACACATTTTTCTCTTATCTTTGTCTTTCTGTCCCTGCTTTATTTTTTCCCTGTTTCATTTTTCTACAACCATTTTTTGTTTTTCTCCAAAACACAGAATGCTTTAGATGGAAATAGTGAGATATATCTATTCAAGATTCGCATATGCGCTGAGGTACAGAGCGGGATTAAGTAAACCCCGTAGCATCAATTTTGTCTTCCATTCAAGCCAGATTTGCAGTAAGGCTTGGGTAAAGGAATGTGATAAAATCAACTCACCTCTTAGCCTCATATTCTGAGGCTGATTGGAACCTTACACTGTTGCTGGGATGATTCGGAGAAAGTTAATGTAATTTGCTGTGTGTCACCCCAAGAAACTGTATTTGTCAGCTTCCTATAGCAGTGTGAAATGTTCAAGGAAAATGCTTTCCTTAATATTGCTGCCAGGAATTAGGAGTCGGGAGTATAAAGTCATTATGTTGTGGGATCTGCTGATTTTCTGGGGATTTTCCACTAATGGATTTGCCCAGAAGTTCTGTAATTGTACAAAGAATCAAGGCAACAAAAATTAATATTTATTTTGTGTGTAATAATAATGGAAGAAGTTGATGTTTATCCATTTGCCAGTTATATGAAAGAGGGCATAGCATTGCCTAGAAGTATTTTTTCATCCTGTGTATCATAGTGATTCCAGAGACACATGAAGATGCTTCCTAAAATAGGTGATTTTGTAAGACTTTTTTTTCTGGTTCTTTCCCTGAAATTGCTGTGGTATTAGCTTTCTTGGCTTTGCAAAATGTTGTAATGCCAAATAGTCAGCAGCCCACGATCTTCAGCATACTGTTTCTGTGTTGTGCATTACATAAGTTATTTCTTCCATTTGATCTTGAAGCTCTATAAATTCCATTTCTGTCAATGTGATTATTGTGAATCAAAAGTGTACGAGTGCTTTGTATTAATCATCAGAAATATTTTGGGGTTGAGTCTTTTGTTATCTGTTGGAAAAAATGTATCAATTGGGTGTGTCACCTAAGAAGAATATGGGTTCTTGCCAGCGTTGCATTTGTTGCCAACTGCGTCCTGTCACTTCTATTTTATGCTTCAAGAGCAAGACCTAAATAATCACTCTTTTTTGTGTTAGAAAAGGAATTAACTTCCAATTAATTCCCTCCTTCCTCTGGGATCTACCTGTATATCCCAAAATGGGGAACAATAACAGTTACCTCATATGTCATTTTGAGTGCCACATACATACAGCCTGCTCACCTCAGCCCATTCAGAGACCAGTTCTTGTATGTATTAATCATATTTTCTTCTGGCTTATTACACAACAGAAAAATATTCAGTTCCAAATGTTAAAATGGGACACATTTTATTAACATTGAAAGCAGTAAATTATCTCTGCTTATGAAATGAGACTGAGCAATTTCTGCTGAACTCTTCCTGACTTGCCCCTTCACTAGGATACGGTGTTTTCTAATTTCTCAGAGGGCCCTGGTTCCATTAAGGGCGAGAACTGTTTTAAAGCTGTAATGAAAGCCATACGTAGCTGAAATTCAAGGAGGGGAAATGCCCTAAATTCTATTTCAGTAGCTCATCTAGAGCTATTTTCAGTTTTATGTTTATAAGAATGTCAATTAACCTAGAGACTAGGACACACATGGAAGAATAATGATGAAGTGGCTATCATTTTAACACACTGAAGCTAGCTAGTTGGACCTAATCCTTCTTTATAGAAGCTTGATTTACATAAAAAGCTGGCCTATGTTGCCTAATTTAGTTCTCAAACAGCTTGGTAATTTAAATGCTCTTTCCTTTCAATGTTATGAGACAGCACTGGTCAAAGTTGCAGAAATATTAACACTAAAAAAATAAAAGGAAGAAAGAAATATGCTGGAAGCACACTACCATCAGCTTGATTTCTCTGACACCTTTCAGATGATCACTTCAGCACTTTCAGGTGATCGCTTCAGCATGTATTTGGTGATAACAATAATAATATTAACAATAACAATACCCTTAATCAAAGTGTAACTCTGCATTTTGGTATCAGTTGTGTCACTTCTTTACCTAGCTTATGCTGAAGTTGGAGATCCAGGCAAGCCAGATATTCAGCATGTTGTTTTCTGTTATGAAAAGAACTCAATATCAGACCTGCAAAGCTACTTTTGCAAAGACGGGAAGTGCCCCTCTCAAGGTTAAAAAAAGTAATGCATGCTACAGGTCTTTCTAATTTAAATGCAGAGCAGTGTTCTTATCTGGAGAAAAAACAAGGAAAAAAATCCATCTATGTGAAATCTGCCTCCATTGGACAAAAGGTCACACCTCACCAACTTCTTTTATGAGATCTTTTATAGTAAATATCAGATGCAAAGTCCTCACCTAATAAATGGTTGAGACTTTTTTGTTGGTTTAATATTATATGTATCTGCGCGTATTTCGCCCCACACACTTACAATGTCATCACTTCTAGTAATTTTTTTTCTCCTTTCCCTCATTTATTGCATTAGTGCTACGGGATGACTTCCGCCAAAACCCTACTGATGTTGTGGTGGCAGCTGGAGAGCCTGCCATATTGGAGTGCCAGCCACCTCGTGGACACCCTGAGCCTACCATCTACTGGAAGAAAGATAAAGTCCGTATTGATGACAGGGAAGAGCGGATCAGTGTGAGTACAACTCAGGTGGTTGTCTATAGACACAGGGCCTGCATTGAAGCCCCGCAGCTCAGTGCAGCAGAACTTTACAGCTTTATAGCCTTTCCTGTAGAGACTTGTTATTACTCTTGGCAGTTTGCCTCTCTGAGCTTTCCCAAATGAGGGGGGAAGGTTGTTTATTCCTTCTGGTTTGGGTCTCCAACTTGAACTTCTTGAGGCTTGATTTGTATAACCAGTGTAACGGAGGTCCATTAGAGCTGTAGATTTGGTCATGTAAGGTGCTCTGTTGGATGGGAGCCTCAGTGGATGTCTTTGACCGATTTGGCCTTACCTTTTCTAGACCTCAGCTCACTGGAATGAGATCTCAGTTCAGTGAAATGAGAATATCAGACCTTATATCAGAGAGGTGCTTTGAAGATAAAATTAGTCATATCTATGAGGTACACAAATGCTCTGGGGGAAAAAACCAACAGTTTAGGATGATATTGGTAATGTTGTATTTAGTGGAGTAATTGGGATGTGTATTCTAAATGAAGGCTGAAGTTATACTCTAAAGAATGATTGTTCCTGAATAAGAATATCTATTGAGTAAATGAGTAACACTGGTTGAATTCTGTGATAGTTCATTCCATGTACTGAATGAAAAAGGATCCAGCAGAAATACCTAACTTATCAAGCAATTAGAAATTATATCATGGTATGTGCAAGCAAATGGGATAAATTAAGGGTGCGGGGACATATTTCATTCCTAATATTTAAATGCTTAGCTTTTCACTATTAATATTCCTTCAATAAAGTTTTACGTCGTATGTAGTGATATGTAACTCATTCAGTGCTGACCTTATTCAATATGGAAGTACTATCAGGAAGCTTGTTTGTTCCTTTGGATGCCTAAGGAAGTATTTCAAGCTAAACAATCTAAGAGTTTGCTATTTGTGGGCCAGGCTGTCTCTGCTAGGGTCTACTCAAGAGTAGAGGAAGGAAGAGTGACAGGGAATTGGTTATCCTTCCCTGACTCTCAAGTTTCTTTGGCTATATTCATAGTTTATTCTGAAGCACCCCATTGTCTAACTTTTGACATTGTATGTGACTTCACAAGCTGCAAATTTGTTACTTTATTTCTTTCAACTAGCCTGCTCTTTCACTCTATAAGCACCCTTTGTAGCCAGGAAAAAGTTAAGTCTTAAACTTATTAATTCTCAGTGTGGGCTAGATTCAGTCTGTTTACATCAAGGAAAAGAGAAAATCTGTCTTAATCAGTGAACAAGGAAATTGTTCAGTGACCAGTAAAATAAAATGAACTAAATAAAACTAAGTAAAATTGCCTTTTTCTTGAGAGAGATGTCAAGAGTGCTTTACATGTCATCATGCAAGAAATACAAGCACTCTGCATTGCCAAAGAGGCAGCAAGAAATGTAATCTTTGAAATGTAAAGCATCTAATGAAAACCAAAGAAAAAACTGAAATGTAGTTAAAATCAGTCAGTAGGATAAAATGTGTTCTAGAACAGCTTGAAGTTATTTAAATATATAGGATTATAATTTTAAAGCTGTAAATATATTTACAAACAAAACTTTTAAATGCCTTAGTTGTGGAACTTGCTACCTGAAAAGGTAGCTTTTTTCTTATATCTTTTGTTTATCTGAAATTAAAAATATATTCCTTATTTTGAAACAGATACGTGGTGGGAAGCTGATGATCTCCAATACAAGAAAAAGTGATGCCGGGATGTACACTTGTGTTGGAACCAACATGGTGGGGGAGCGAGACAGCGATCCGGCAGAGCTGACTGTCTTTGGTAAAGTGACTCAAGCTTTTGTTTCCTTTTCACTACAAATGCCATAGACTGAATTAACCTGGGTGACTCATCAAAATATGAGATGAAACAAGGTTAACAAAACACAATAGTACTGCTTAAGCTGCATTTCACAGTTTCTGAAGAAGACCAGGTTTCAAAGGCTGCGGTTTATAATTATGAAGCTGTGATGGCTCAACATTTTCCTTCTAAGCGCATAGTTTCAATCTAATTGGAGGTCCTTAGTGATATGCATACACTCAGAGATGGTAATGCAGGGCATAATGCTCTCCCTCACAAAATTGCCAAATGTAATTAAGGTACTTCTAATACAGTTGACGATGCCTGCTTAACAGAGATTTGGACCAGCATTGCCTATTTAAATAATTCCTTATTTCTGTGGCGCTGTGAAATCAAACCTTTGTAGGAGAGCACAAAAGAGCTCAGTTGATCAGTAAAAAGTCGTTGGATAAAATCCCGAGATCAACTTTTTGAATACATAGAGATACTTTTGTCATTTGTTTTTTAAAGGGCATAAACCAGCTTTTCATCCTGTAAGCCAGGGCATCATCTAGGTTTTTGGTGTTGCTGAATGAATCAAAAATGAATAGGTTTCCTGTGTGAAAGAGCTTCCAGGCCTGATGGGCAAGGCAAGAAGTTGTTAAGAACATTTGCCCTTTGGTTAGGGTCTAGAGCAAGAATAGAGTAATACTGAACCTAGAGCTGGATCCATACTGCTCACAACTGGATAAGAAGCAAAGCTGCAAAATCCTGCTGTGGTACGTCCTGCAGTCATGACATTTCTATTTACCATTAGATGGGGTTTTGTAGGAATTAGTCAAGAGGTCTTGAGCAAACAAAAGAAAATCAATAAGGAAAAAACCCGTCACTGCTAAAGAAAACACATACATGCATACAAAAGAGAAAGAGAAATAATGTTAATGTTCCCTCCTGCTACACCTCTTTGATATCCTTGATACAATACCAAAATTCCAAACAAGACTGCTTGTAATTCCATAAGACTTTTCATAGAAATCCTGAGGTCCTTTCTGAAGCAGGTGCTCCTAATTTTTTCACCTTCTGTCTAATATGGTGCACTGGAAAACCCAGTCACACATATTGCCATCTGTGTTTGCATGTATGTGCAATTCAACATTTGGTTGTCCACTTTAAAAAAAAACATATTATGGGATTCACAAAGGCATAGAAAAGTTTATGCTAGACAAGATCTGTGAGTGACTGAGGATTTGCTGCTTTCCAGCATTACAAGACTGTAATGCTAAAATGCTAAATGCTGTAAAACTAAACTCCGCTTAGTTTGTTGTGGATTCATGGAAGCATATGACGTTTAAAGATAGAACTAGTATACCTTGCAAAAAAACACAGGAAGGATCTCTATCAAATTATTATGTCCTTCGCAGCCAATCTGTTGAAGTTGTGCCTTTATACAGATGTGAAAGAGGCATGACATATCTTCTTCATCAGTTTAAGTACTGATAATCTCTGGTAATACTCCCTGTGGATAGCAAGCAGATTGCAGTCCTAAACTACAAAGCCTTAAGAAATCCTTAAGAAAATAATTGGTTAAAAAGCATTGAACTGTAGGAATAAAAACTGAAATATGCATGTAATTTCATATCCTGCAGAGCTACGAAAAGTATTAGGTTTGTCTTGATATGTAAAATATTACATAGCCAATTACAATAATCTGAATTTTTTTACAGGATTTAATCGTAGCAATCAACTCGTAAAACACAATCTAAGCCTATTTTGTGAATACTGAACAAAATCAGCAATAAATGAAATTAGATATTTTAATTCTTCATAACTGTGTTAGACGACCAAAAGAAAATTGTATTTAAAGTTCCTTTCCCCTCTGGGTACCTTCCTCTCTAAAATTCCCCTTCTATCTAGGTATTCCCTTCCTATCTTCCTTTTGGCTGTACAAGACTAGCATGCAGGAAGCAGGCGCTCAGGTCATGATCTGCTGTTTGACAAGATGATTCGACCATCCTGTGCCCATTGCCTGGCTGCCACCTGGCCCTGAAGCTCTGTGTTGGTGTATTGGGCTCACTGTATAGGCGTGTCCAGGTTTGTCCTGGTCCGCTCCGTACAAAAGAAGGTGGCTTGGCTCTGCCTTCCACCGGCAGAGCAGTTGTATTCCGTTCCTGGACTCCAGGCAGCAGCTCGTGTGTGGGTGGGTGCGTGCACGGTGCACTGGAGAGCATTATCCATGATGTTTCCAGGAAGCAATGTATCTACTGGACAGTCCAATCAGTCTAAGCATACACAATAAATCCAATAAATCCAGCAACTCTGGGAAACGTCAGATTGGCTGTGCATGTTCAGAATGACTTTACTGAACACAGGCAAAACCATGGGTCATCTGGTAAGTCCACAGCCTTCCTCTAATATGACTCACAGGTTTGAGGAACATGGGAATAGTGCAAATGTTGCGAAAAATGTGCTAAAAATACCATAATACTTATATATTATTTATGTGCCCAACTTTAACTGTTTTGAACATATTTGAAAATGGGCTTTATAATTAAAAAGAAGATATCTTAGCTAAGAGACTTAGAGAATTTAATAAAGTGGCTGGCAAGCCGACAGCTGGTGCTGATTCTGGAGAGGAATGTGTATTAATTAGCTGATTATTAATGTCTCTATTCCTTTTCCAAATAACAAACCCTTTCCATAGTGTGAAGGGAGCCTTAGTAAACACACTACTCTGTAGGAAAAGGAACTGTTTCATACTAGTTCTCAAACCTTTCCAGGAATCAGCCACTTGTTACTTTTGGCTTTGCAAGTTTTTCTGTAATACCTGAAGTTAATTTCTGCATGTGACTCGTGACAGATCTCTGGCTCCCTGTACAGTAAATTTAGCCTGAGGCATTGCCTCTGGAAAAACTGAGTCAGTGTGGTGGTAACTGGTGGCCCGAGGGGAACAGCATGGAAGCCTAGCTGAAAAGATTACACTTTTCCCGAGTTTAAAAAAAATAAAAAAAAAAATGGGCAATGAGAACCTTGGAAAGAAGTAGGAGGAGAAAATGAAAGTTTCCCATATGCAGAATGTATCCACTTGGCTGGTTACCCATTCAATAACCTTTGCTGAGAGAGAGTTGTGGATAATACATGTAGAACTTTCACAAAACAAGTAATTTTTCTTTTTTTCAACCCTGCCTGCATAGGAAACCTAGTTTTCAACATTTAGGCACTGCTAACAGCATACTGTTAGTGTCGGTGCAGATTGCATTTCTTTTGTTCCCAAGTCATGATTCTTCTACTAGCAGAAAATTGCCAAACTTTCACAGTAAAATATCATAAAGCAAACTGATTGTATAAGCAGTGCTTCCCAAAATTATTCCTGTGTTTTGAATAGTGACAATGGTGCATTACATTTTGTTAGTCTTCTCTTTCAAGCACTACTGCTGGTTTTTGCCTTTATGAGCCTCCAAGGTGTAATCTTGGAGTAAAGCAAGAAGGCAGGGTCTGTCACAGAGTCTAAGCTGGCCTTTAAAGAAAGTTAATAACTAATCCATCAATCCTAACGTTCACAAAAAGAGGCAGCATGGTACTTTATTATTATGGACGCACTATTCTAAAGGCCAAATTCAGAAGTGTAAGTGATACAAATTAGGCTGCTTTGCTTGTGTTTGGGCTCATAGCCTTTGGCTGAACAGACTTAAAGCAAGATGCAAAACAGAAACAGTTTCATTCCAATTTGTAAGAAAGCTTGGTTTGTAAATACATAATATGGAGCCAGAAATTAAATAAAGTAAGAATTACTGTTTAAGTTAACCTTTTATCATTTTGTCATACTACTACGCTGTTCTCAGATAAGTTTTCAATTGGTTTAACTATTTCAGACTCCTTTTTGTTCCTTTGGACTTAAAATGGTATGTTTGAAGAGAATGTACAAAGGTATATCTTGTATATTGATTCTGAAGCTCACTGAAATCAATGAAAGCCTTAATATATCAACTTCAAGAGGCTGGCATCAAGCAGTGGAAAAAGATATATTTAGAAGAGCCTCAGAAGAATATAAAGCATAACTAAGAAGAGTACAAAAATGTCTTAAAAGATATGTCAATTCAGCCATATTAAAGATTATTTTGGATTAATCTTTGATTTTAGCTTTGGTACCTGAACCTTTTTTCAGCTAATAAGGTCCAGTGGGATGAAGAGGTATTTTTGTCTGATGCTTGAAGAAGTATTTGCGTTTGATGTTCTCTAGACATTGTCAGGCTGAAAGAGATACTACAGTTCCAGAAAGAGTATACTATGATGACATGATGTTAGAGGAAAAAAATCCAAAACCCCCTTAATGAAGACATTGTGCCCTATTTTACTTTCCTGAGCTCTGACTATCTGGAAGGCCTTAGCAGAGAGTATTGTCCCATCATATCCTGGAAATTAGTCCCAGAAGCTTTCCCGGCCGCATGGAAAACCTACCAAAATCGGGTATACATTCACAGTTCAAGACAGAGAAATTGGCAGTGTGTATTTTGTCCTTCAGAGCAAAGCTCCTCCTGTTTTTCTTCAAATCCTTGTATTTCACACTTGCAGTGTACTTGTGGCAGTTTGCAAAGAGCCAGTTTGGCTTTGCAATATTTGTTATCCACAGATACTGACAAGTTGTAATAGGATAATGACACTGCTGTGAAAAAGGATCTGATTTGGTCTCCAAAGTCCATACATAATGCTCAGTAAAAACTGCAATTAATACGGTTGTAGAGGTATATAAAAGGAGAAAAACACTAATGATTGATAAAAATGATTCTACTTTATTTGCATGTGCCCCTTAACAGTGCTCCATGCCTTTACTGTGCAAGCTTGTTGCATCTTGGGTACTGCTTAGAATGTAGAAGTTTGCAATGTCTACGCAAGTGCTTATTTCTCAAATGAAAAATGGAAACGTGCCTAAAAAGAGGCAGTAGAAGAATGTCTTTAAATATAAAACCATCTGCTTTTGCAATTGTATTTTCATTTATTTGGCCAACATAGGTAAATTTAGTGTGATCCTAATATCCTGTCTTCTTCCACATCTTCATTTTTGGCAGAGAGCTTTACTTTATCCAGATCATGTTGCAGTTAATGAAATATCTACACTATTGACAGCATTCTGAAGTGAAACTTACTTCCAACCATCTCATGTTTCTTTTTTTTCCTTTATATCAGAACGCTAAAGTGAAAAAAGCTTTATTTTTAAACTATTTGCTATTAAGTCCCTCCCCAAAGCCTTTTAATTTGTGTTTTAATACTTCTTTCTAGAACGTGAAAACATTTTTAAAAAATGATGCCTTCTCTCCAGCAAAGACAGAGAAAACAGTTCTAAATCAGATTGAGCCTCTACATTATGGGGACCATCAAATCCTTCACTCTAGCAGTTGCCTCAGCAGAGAAAATATATTAAGGTTGTTAGGATCATTTTAATTCGATTGAGGTCCTATATATGGCTGTCTAACTTTCTGAGGAACAGAGAAAGGGCAATAATACATCTGAAGGTCATTGGAGTCTCTCTAATAGACTGTGATACTCAGACCAGTTGTTAAATAGAGGAAAAATTGAGTTCTGGGGTTGACTTGTGTCAGCACCCAAAGCAAGGAAAGGATTTTCCTATGTTTCTGGTTAGGATTCTGTAGGTTTTCTTGCAGTCCATATCTCAAGTGCTGCAACAGATTGTAGGTGTGTGTCCAGATTGCATTAACAATCCCCTTTTATAACTGCAAGCAAAGTTTCTTCTGAAGTTGTAAAGGTCACCCTAGTAAGAACACAACTGGTTGACATGACATATAACCATGACCTATTTTATAGTTCTCTTCAAAGATTTTTAATATTCATCAGAGAAAGTATGGGAAGTGGGTACTTTATTTACTCAGTGAAAGCTTATAAAATAGCTATATTAAAATTTTTATATGTCTATGATTTTAATTTATTGCCCTTTCTTGTTGTTTCTCAATATATTGTGTTCTGAATGCTGTTGACAGAGTAACAATGTTTAATTATACCACAAGGCTTTGCTTATGGGCAAACCATTAAAAAAAAAAAAAAGATTTTTTTCTCAAGTTTAGCTCTGAAACTAAATTTCACCTGCCTGTGTGAAGAAACCTTCTTTATTTAGCATGCTCAGGCAAGCAGCTCTCTGTCTCCTGAGAGATTAACGTTGTAAGCAAGTTATGCAGGTGACTCGAATCCAGTTAGTTTCACATAAAGAATGTTAATTGCATTGGCAATGGCATTCACTCTGATCACTTTATAGCTGTATAATTAGCTATTGGACATATTCAAGGGGTTGTCTGAGTGATACAAATACAGGAAACAACATGAGCGACGACTTATTCTTTCCTGATTCACACTGTGCAAAATGCAGAGATAATGGAAAAATGGAAATAGCAGTTACTGGTATTTGCATGTCCTTGCTAACTGGGATCTGTACTTACATAGATATTTATTTTCTAGCAAATTCTAAACTGTTTTGGAGAATGCACAGTTTTGAGAAGCTGATCTGAAAGAAACATGTATGTATACTCCTAAATTGCCTTGATGTGGAATCAAGTGATATGCCTAATGACCTTTTTGGCCATTTACTGTCTTGTCAGCTTGGTTCTTCTCAAAATGTGATAGGAATTTATTTTCTCATCTCCTGTATAAGAAGCATTTACAGTCACAGGTAGCAATTTTATAAATACGCATACATTAGTTTCTTAGCTGTTTACAGGCAGCTTTTATAAACATGGTCTAAAATAATTTTTGTATGCAGACCAAGCCAGCATACAGGCACATGCAGGAATTATTTAAATTCAAGGGTCTCTAAATCACATATGAGGATGCTGATCCGGATCTAAATTTCTTGGTTTAGGATCATCTTTTGAAAAACAAATAACAAAATATAGACTGTATTGTGTATGAGCTCAGAGTAGGGGCTGGACTGAGCTCTTCTTCGGAGAGAAGTTATGAATAAGACACTGTTGCAACTTACAGAAGGTTTCATTAAGATATTCCCTTCTAGACCCACAGAATTATAGACAGGCCAAGTGCATTGCTTAGCATTGAGGTTAACAACTAATGCTTTTGTTACTTTGTCCAGTTTTAATAAGTTCGCCAAACCAAAAGGCTTTATCCAAAATTTTCCACGCCTGATGTCTGCTTCAACTGATTTTTATTTTTGTTTAAATTGCCAAAATAATTCATACTTCTCTAGGAATGTTGAAGTTCCTGCAGTTTGGAGGTGAAAGGGGTAATGGGAGGGAAATGGGGAAGGATGTGAAGGAGAGGAACGGAGGAAGCTTTTGTCCTGAGAAATGCAGGTCCTTCATGTTGGATAACAGGGACATAAAATTTGACGGGAAATAGCTACACTATGCCAGAGATGTAATTTTTTGCTTGTCCAAATAACTTTTACCAAATTTAGCCAATTATGCACCTCTCTAAAAAGAAATAAATCATCAATTCATACACCAGAGACACCAGGTAGAATGCAGGTCCGAACAGCATTTTCCTGCAACTGCAGTTTAGTGCTACTGTCACTCTCCTGGGATGGTACTTGGTTACTTTAACCAATTTTTCTTGTGCTAATATTGTGGATGGGCTGTATCTGGGTGGCACAGAGAAAAGAAGCTCCAGTTCAAGCGTAGTTCAAACACAGAGTGGAGAAGAGTCAGTTTGCAGTGAGGTGCGAAGAAGTGAGAGGCATGGGTAGTCGGAAAGGAGACTGGACTTGGACACTTGCTGGGTTCCAGCTGTGAACAGCAATATTCTGGGCTAGGAGGAGACAAATGGGCTAAGGAAGCAGTCTGCAGCTGGAAGGAGCTGGCACAGCCAATGGCTGGAACAGAGAGGGACTTGAGGCACTGTCACAGGCTGGCCAGGACACATAGGTGGGGGTAGGAGCAAACCTAGTCTATAACAGTCTGTATTTTGTTATTTGTTTTTCAAAAGATGATCCTAAACCTAGCTGGAGATGGGGAAGGGTCAGGAGACTACATGAACGGGGAAGGAAAAACCTGATGAAGCACGCTCAGGACAAGGAGCTGTAGTGGAAGTTATATATGGTTGGTACACAGACTTGAGACAGGTAATAAAGACACAGACGTCAATGTGTCTAGAGACTAGAACTGAATTTACTTGCCCAAACGCTGCTGGAACCTGCAGGTCCTGGTCAAGACTGGGAATGGGACAGAAGCAAGGCTTGGGAGAAATGGGGAGAAGAATGTCTGCCCGTTAGACATGTTTTTATCTGTAGCATCTGGAAAAGTGCTATAGTTTCTTGAGCATGTCTATTCTTCTACTGACAAAATATGTTTTTCCCTGCCAGTGGGTCCCCTTGCTAGTATCATGGAATTCCTATGTGATGCTGTCACTCATTTACATAATTATTAACAGGTGGTTTTGTGTTCCTTGTTTTCTGACTTAATATTCTGATTTGTAAAAGTGGTGAACATTTTATCGGCTGCAACTGAATTCAATGGAAGCTGAGCTTTGAACACAGAAAATAAATGCTAAATTAAAAAAAAAAAATGGCAGTTTTTTGTCTCAGGTTAAGCATCAAAATTTAGCAGATATTTTTTACCTTGCTTTCTTAGATCCCCATCGCATTTCAGAGAGGAGCTATGAAAATAAGTGAATTGTTTATGAAGCATTAAGATAGGTATAATGGAGGTCATGAGGAAATTAATAATTCCATCTTTGAAGTGAAGTTTGAGTAGTATGACAGGAGGCCACCCACTAAATTGTACAACTAAAGCAAAATATTAAACACCTGCTCATTAAATGAATACCAACAATCTGGAGATGTTTGGGGAAAAAATAGTATGTGATCATATAATTGCAACCAGTCCCATAAGGCATAAACAGAAAGGGAGTGATTAAAGGGCATGCAGACAGCCTTAGTTCTGGCACTTCTGGCACTGAGGTGCTGCGTGCCTGATTTTGCAACCTTGTTAATGTTCTTTTAATAATGTTGTTTTTTTTTTTTTCATTTGGATATAGAAACATGGATAGCCAACCCATAAACTCAGCTCTGTAGTTATCAAGACAAACTGCCTGAGTCAGATTCTCGTATTGCTTACATCTGTGTGAATTTTGAATAATTTTTTAAGTGACATCATACCCTTCAACTTGCTGAGAATGAAATGCGAAACGTAGTGTGTAACCAGTTTTAAATGTCTTTATAATAAATCCCTGTCTTGAGTGGAAATACTGCTTTGTATAAACCCAGTCTTATAATGGTTTGACTCTAGCATAAATAATTTATGACAATGAAAGTGTGATATAGCTAGGAGAGGACAGACCAAAATTTATGCAGTCCAAAGGCAACTTGGAAACTAACCCCAGCGACATCCTTTCAAATGAAATTACCGGTACTTTGAGTTTGTACCAGTATAACTGAGATCAGATTGTGGCTCTGCATCTGGATTTTAAGCAGGCCTGTACAACATTATGATGATTAATAATATTTGTAGCCGTGCAGGCTAACATAACAAGGGTAAACAGAACTTATTATTCAGACCTTAATTTAGTTTTCCATGGTGAAGTTAGTGATGGGGATCAGGGAAGCTCTGACCTCTGTACAGTAGTACACAATTGCCTGAGATGCATAACACGGAGTTTACATTTTCCTCCAAAGCATCAAGATATTGATTATTGCCAAAGGCAGGCTATCTCCAGTGGCAGCTCCTATATCGCTAGAGCGGGCGGGAGCTTTTAGATCACGCTCTGTGTATGCAGCCGTGCAGAGCCAAAATGTTCACACGGAAGGGCACGATCTTGGAGCCTTCTCCGCTGGCGTGGCAGGTGGGCAGTCAGTGCTAGCCCAGGCTTCCTTCTGGTGGCACTCGGCTCTCGCGTGAGGGCCGGATGCGACAGCCACCGCCTCTCCAGCCTGGCAGTCATCTTCCGGGCTCTTTATGCACATCATCAGTTCCACTTGTCTGAATTTGTGGAGCTCAGCCTCCTTTCTTTGTTCTGTGAATCGGTAAACAAAACGATGCTGAAAAGTCAAAAGTGTTCATTTCAACCCTCTGACTCACTAAGGAATTTTAATGTCTCTTTCAAGAACGGCCCACGTTTCTCAGGCGACCGATTAACCAAGTGGTGCTGGAGGAGGAGGCCGTGGATTTCCGGTGCCAGGTGCAGGGGGATCCCACACCCACAGTCCGGTGGAAGAAAGATGATGCAGACTTACCGAGAGGAAGGTGAGAGCAACATTCATGTTCCCCACACCTTCAAATTTCAGTTGTTGACTAATGCTGGAATCACTCCCTACGACTTATTGTTTGTTATTTGACATTATGGGCAAGGCTTATTTCCTGTATTGCTGGTCTTTGGCACTACAAAACCTGTTCCAGAGCCAGTTGAGCAGGGAAGCCCGTTCTGGGTTGAATTGTCCAAGGTAATGGATTCCTGCGGAAGGAAGAAAAGTGATGTGTAGGTATTGTGAGCACATGGGTATTCACTGCATTTGCTGGAGAAAAGTAAAGATGTTTTAGGAATGTACTAGGGATAGTATCCTTCGTAATAGTGTGCTGATACCAAAAGGGAGAAAACCTGGCTGGAGAGTTGCAGAGCCGCTCTGTTGCACTAGCAGCATGAATTAGAAGCAGAGCGCTGTGGTGGGCTTTGCTGGCTCCTTGGCTAATGTCTGTTAAGTCTTGGAGAGAAACCTTCCTCTTGAGGAAACAAAAGAACAAACTAGCAGAAGTGGAAAACAAAGTTGGAATTTGGAACAGGCCGCTTGCGTTCAAGAAAGATTCATTGACTCTGGAACAAACGCAGAGAAAATTCCAGAACGATCAGGGGATGAGAATCTGTCTTATGAAAGGACATTAAATTAGCTCGGCTCCTTTCAGCTGACAGAACAGAGTTTGGTCCTCACTTTCTGGAACTCTTTCTAGTTTTGATGCTGAATCATTATTAGATTAAAAAATCTTAACACAGAAATAGGTCTGGGAACAGGAATGAGAACCCGGGTCTCCGTAACCCAACCAATCCTTCTGGCCTGTGAATCCTGATTCATTTTTGCGCAGTGCTTTTAAATTCAACATGAGACATGAATAGTGCCTTTTTTTTCCCCACCACAGCTGATTGTTCTTTTCCATCAGTGCTGGTTATTCCTGGGATGTTGCTGATGGAATTTGAAGAAAGGAAAAAAAATCTAGATCTTCTGTTCTTCAAACAAGTGCTTTAAACACTGGAATTATGTAGGCTGGCTGCCAGTGTTATTTCTGCTCCTCCAATCATGATCTTAAAAAAAGAACAGCTGCAATGGTGTTTGTGGCTAGTTTGTGTCAGCATATACTAAGTGCACTGTGAGCAAACTACTAGACTGGGCCTAACTAAAACATAAGACATAACTTAGACATTGCTGTCTGCTTTCTTTATCACAGCATGTCTTACGTCTTCACCCCAACAAGGTGAAAAATGTGGTAAGACTGTTATCTGGCAGTCTTCAACCACTTGCTAAATGTGGCGCTTGCTGTCACATACACTTTCACAAAAAAGATGGCAAAATTCCTCAGAGTCACACAGCACTTAGTCATGTTTGCGCCTTGGGTTAATATCTTTTGTTTCTCAATTTCTAAGTCTTTAACAAAATCCCAGAACTTAAACTGGAGAACACCTGTTTTAGTTTCTACATCCTCAACTCTGTAAGATATCTTATGTGAGCATGCAATTCTTCAGTTAAATATATTAATGTAATGATACATAATCTAGAAAAAACATTTCTATATAAGTAGATACCTATGTATATGTATAGAAATACTTACATTTTAAAATTAATTTCCTTGCAATTTAAAAAAAATTAAAAAATGACTTTTTTTTTTCTAATTATATTGATAGATATGTATGCACGTAATACATAAGATATTATTTTGAAGAGCAGACTTTTGGATTGCAGGATGAGTTTTTCTCTTTGCTTGCTATTTAACTATGCATTGTAGAGTAGTCCATAGTAAATACATTGTGCTTCTGTGATTTATTCTTACTATTGTGCTGCTTCTGTTGTTTTAAATCATGTCTACTTCTAGGTCTCATAAGCAGAAGTAATAGATGATGAACCAACACTGCCTTTTGTTAGGTTGAACTTTTATTAGGGTTTTTTAAATGACTATGTTCCTCCTTTTTCTTTTATATCTCACTGGGAAAAACATAGTAATATGTGCCCTGAGGTCATTTTTTCTGTTAATTTATAACGTATTTCTAAGGAAGAAGAAATGAAACAAGAAGCATAGGAAGAGTTTTCACTGGGCTTTTAACTAAATAAGAGAAGGTTCGTCAGGTACATTCTGATCATAATCAACTTCAGGCTCAGAAACTACTCACAGTGTTTCACAGTGTTTTTACACTGCTGTTTAACATTTCATTAACTGTGTTTTGGCATCTGAAAATAGAAAGTGGGGGTATGTCTTCATTTATGTCTGCGTCCCAGAACATCACAGGGGTGGGTGAGGAAGGGGCAAGGTTGCGTAATCCCACGCTAGAGACCACCTTGGGTGATACAGGACTACCACTAGCGCTGCCTATGTAGCGGGTTACCACCGCCTGAGCCACATGGATTGTGGTCATCTAGTAGAGTCCAACATCTACACTTCAAAAGCAAATACCTCTGATGATCAGGACTGTATGTTTTCTTTTCTAAAAAGTATCATTTGTATAGCAAGATACGTGAGCAGAGTCTTCACTGTCCAAAAAGTGAAAATTTCCAAACCATGCTGCATGATGCTTAATCAAGGAGGATAAACTTGGAACATCTAAAAGAAAAGCTATTGTTTTTCCTGGATTTTTTAATCCAAGCAAAGAAATTTGCCCAGGTATAGTCTGAATGAATGGATGGATGGATGAGAAACTGATAATAGCAATTTTATAAATTAAGAAGATAATTTCTAAGTTTTTCCTCCTTGATGAAATGGGAGATTTTTTTTTTTTCTTTTTTGAGGTAAAACCAAAATTAGCTTTGACCTTCTGAGCTCCTGTATTTTAAGCATTTTAACATCTACAGTGAAATATGAAACCCTCAAGGAATTCCCTTTGCTATTCTTCCTACATACATAAATCCTTCTTCTGAGCAGATCTGTGCAGCTATTTGTCTTATAGCTTTCAATATGAATTTCCTGTTTTTACAGCTAATGACCTTCTTTGCACATCTGTCTGGTTTTGTTTTTTTAATAACTTCCTTTTGGCTTCATCCCTAGATTATAAAACAATTATAGTAGGTGCCTGTTTAAACAATTATTGCAAATTTTTAAATTTGTCTATTGTTCAGCTTTCAAAAGTGTCTAGTTCAGTGATAGCAAAATGGGATAAACTGAATTTTTGTATGCATTTTGTTTCTGTAATTTGCTCCTGGTGAATGCCAGAATCAGTGATATTGGATCCATAGTCTTTCAGAAATCCTTCTCTGTTTTTCCATTTTACTTCCTTTTAGCTTTTTTAGTGACACATAGAATCATAGAATCATATGTGAAATCATAGAATCATAGAATCACATGTGAAAGCCAAGAGAAAAGTAATCACAGTAATTTCTAGTGACAAATATAAACAGTATTGCTCCACCGATTGGTGCGTTGAGTAATAATTGGAAAATAATTTCAGGCTGTTACAGTTTTAATTATAATGGTCCCTGGTGAACTGTAAGCATCTCCAGTTGCAATTGGATTGAAGGAGAAAAAAAAGCAACTTCTAAAGAAATTAGTATGTTTGAAAATATGACTATTTAAAAAAATTGAATTTGGCCATTTTATTGAATTGTCTATGTAATTACCCAGAAATTTATGAATAGCCAAGATATAAAACTGAGAACAGATCGACATAAGTTTATTCTGTGAGTGCAAGGCTTCATTGCAAATCTTTACTATTTTGAATTGATGATCTAAAACAACTAAGATGATAGTCTATATTTTGAATTTAAAACCTTAAAGTGGTTCTTATAGTGGAAGTTTTCAAAATGCCCATGAAAAATAACTCCCACTAACAGTCAAAAGACATCACTTTTCCAAAATCCTGTAGACCTGACTTGAGAAAGGAAAGCTAAAGCCCGGATAGAATTAAATCTGGCCAGGGACATCAAGGGCAACAAGAAAAGATTCTATAGGTACGTTGGGGATAAAAGGAAGACAAGGGAAAATGTGGGCCCTCTCTGGAACGAAACGGGAGACCTGGTTACCTGGGATACGGAGAAGGCGGAGGTACTCAATGACTTTTTTGCCTCAGTCTTCACTGGCAAGTGCTCGAGCCTCACCGCCCAGGCCGCAGAAGGCAAAGGCGGGGACTGGGAGAATGAAGAGCCGCCCACTGTGGGAGAAGATCAGGTTCGAGACCATCTAAGGCACCTGAAGGTGCACAAGTCCGTGGGACTCGATGAGATCCATCCATGGGTCCTGAAGGAACTGGTGGATGAAGTTGCTCAGCCACTATCCATTGTATCTGAGAAGTCGTGGCAGTCTGGTGAACTTCCCACTGACTGGAAAAGGGGAAACATAACCCCCATTTTTAAAAAGGGAAAAAAGGAAGACCCGGGGAACTACAGGCCAGTCAGTCTCACCTCTGTGCCTGGGAAGATCATGGAACAGATCCTCCTGGAAGCTATGCTAAGGCACATGGAGGACAGGGAGGTGATTCGAGACAGCCAGCGTGGCTTCACCAAGGGCAAGTCCTGCCTGACTAACCTGGTGGCCTCCTATGATGGAGTGACTACAGCAGCGGACACGGGAAGGGCTACAGATGATGTCTATCTGGACCTCTGTAAGGCCTTTGACACGGTCCCCCACAACATCCTTCTCTCTCAGCTGGAGAGGTATGGATTTGATGGGTGGACTGTCCGGTAAAGGGTGAGAAATTGGTTAGATGGTTACGTCCAGAGGGTAGTGGTCAATGGCTCAATGTCCAGATGGAGACTGGTGACGTGTGGCATCCCACAGGGGTCCGTATTGGGACCGGTACTGTTTAATATCTTCATCAATGGCATAGACAGTGGGATCGAGTGCACCCTCAGCAAGTTTGCAGATGACACCAAGCTGAGTGGTGCGGTCAACACGCCAGAGGGACAGGATGCCATCCAGAGGGACCTGGACAAGCTCAAGAAGTGGGCCTGTGTGAACCTCATGAGGTTTCACAAGGCCAAGTGCAAGGTCCTGCACCTGGGTCAGGGCAACCCCTGGTATCAATACAGGCTGGGGGATGAAGGGATTGAGAGCAGCCCTGCCGAGAAGGACTTGGGGGTACTGGTGGAGGAAAAGCTGGACATGAGCCAGCAATGTGCGCTCGCAGCCCAGAAGGCCAATCGTATCCTGGGCTGCATCCAAAGAAGCGTGGCCAGCAGGTCGAGGGAGGTGATTCTGCCCCTCTGCTCTGCTCTGGTGAGACCCCACCTAGAGTACTGTGTCCAGCTCTGGAGCCCTCAGCAGAAGAAAGACACGGACCTGTTGGAGCGGGTCCAGAAGAGGGCCACGAAAATGATGAGGGGGATGGAACACCTCTCCTATGAAGAAAGGCTGAGAGAGTTGGGGTTGTTGAGCCTGGAGAGGAGAAGGCTTCGGGGAGACCTTATTGCAGCCTTTCAGTACTTAAAGGGTGTTTATAAAAAAGATGGCGGCAGACTTTTTAGCAGGGCCTGTTGTGACAGGACAAGGGGGAATGGCTTTAAACTAAAGGGGGGTAGATTAGACTAGATATAAGGAAGAAATTTTTGACGCTGAGGGTGGTGAAGCACTGGAACAGGTTGCCCAGAGAGGTGGTGGATGCCCCATCCCTGGAAACATTCAAGGCCAGGTTGGACTGGGCTGTGAGCAACCTGATGTAGTTGCAGATGTCCCTGCCCACGGGAGGGGGGTTGGACTAGATGACCTTTAGAGGTCCCTTCCGACCCAAACTATTCTATGATTCTATGAGATATCGAATACCTTGGCACATATCATGGAGCTCTTCTGTGTATGCTTGGGCAGGAATTACGAAAGCTGTAAGAAGGACGGTGGAAACAGTGTTGTGGTTTATGTATGCTAACTGTTTTCATAGTTCTTTTACATTGTTGTGATAATGAATTAAATTCTTCAGACTTGAAAATTCTATGTAGAGCCTAAACCAATCCCAGCAAATTAATAATTTGCTATTAAAAGTGTTGATACTGCACTAACAGGGAGAAACAAAGTATAATGTGAAGTCTGGGGGCTGTAAAGCTTTTTTGCAGAAGCTGTCCATTTCAAATCAGCGACCCAAGACTGAAATGCATTGTGCATCAAGGGTAGAGGTGCATGGTGTATATTTTATTTTAATTGCTCTAAAAATTCAGCATCACACCATAGTCTCCACAGTACACAAAGGCTAGGGAATAATTAATCAAGTATAACTCATGTCAAACTACTGGAGGTGAACAGGATATTGTGGGGTCACCAGTTTTATGCCTTTGGCTGAAATGTTAGGTTCGCTATTTCCCAAATAGAGGGTTTTTTCATTATAACTGACACAAGGAAATGGCACAAAAATTGTACTAAAGCAACTCAGACAATTGTGGCCATGCAGAATGACCAGGACCTATTGAAAATTAAATAAAAATTGTCTTTATACATTGAAGTCTTTTTCCAGCCACACGTTCAGGTAGCTTTCCCTTTGTCTGCCCAGCAGAAATAGAGTTTATACTTTCCTGCTAAGGAGCTGATGGTGTCCTGTGTGGTGGGGAACTCAGTATGGCCTGCATCAACTTTTGATTCATCTGCTTTTTAGTCCTGGTAACAGGAAGAAAGCGATATTATTTGAGAGCCTCCAGTATGAGAATGGAATATCTATGACTAGCAATTTAATAAAATTTGAATAAGGTTTGTACAGTGTTTCATGTCTTCAAATTTTCTAGTGAAGCCGAAGAGAGCAGCTGCATAGTCTGTAATTACATAGCAAGTAATACAGATTTTTTTTTTTGGAGGAAGTGAAGAGATTTTCAATTACAAGTTAAAATTTATGACACACTATAATAAGTGTTTAAACCTTTTACACAGAAGAAGCTAGCAGTACCAGCTCTTTGGGAGAGTGAGGTTAGCTCAGCAAATGTATTTTTCAGTTGCCTTAAAAATGACTGAGTAGCAATCACATGGGCCTTTTTTTTGCATTCCAGCCCAGAACAGCTGGTTTAGCTCAGTAAATACATCTTTAATGAAATTACAACCTGCTTTTGTAAGTTGCATTTACAGACACTGTCTGATTAGATGAATATTGTACTAGAGATGAAAAGTGGCAACTGCACCAGCAGGAAGAGGTATTTGTTTTACGTGCCACCCACGCAATGGGAGTGTAGGCAGAAAAACCAAGAGTGATGCTTCAGAATGACAATGGTGTGTAGTTTACACAAAATATATTGCTAAGTGTTAAGAGATTGTAGGTTATTAAATGAAACAGAGCAGTGACACACAGCAATGAAAACCATAAACAGCACAGTAAGCTTTCTTATTTACTAAAGATTAGGAATATTCAATAAAAATTATTTGGGAGAATGCATTCTTTTCTGTTGTTGAAAATTACCCATATATTTAAACACATTAAGGGATTGTCATTATTTGCTGAGAACCACAGATTTTATATTTATTTTGATTAACTGCTCTAAGTGACAGACACTGAGGTTTAACCATAACTGCAGTTGAGAGTTTGGACTTAACTTATTCTAAGATGTATCTTAGCTCCAACAACAAAAGTCTGTGTAGATGTTAGTCTTGCTATGTTCTAAAAACTGGCCTCTCTGTGCCTGAAAAGTAATTGCGTACACATAGCCTGAGCAGAAATACTGTCTGTCACACTTCTGAGATATCTGCGTTTTCACTGTTTTCCAGGTGCAAATCTTTGAAATGGATTTAAATGCAACTAGCAGCAAACCTTATCCCAATAAACTCAGAAAAATTGGATTTTTTAAGAGGAGATCCAGAAAGGGCCCGATAGCCAGAGATGTTCTGCATTTGTATTTCTCCATGATCACAGGATAAGGCCCTGTAAGCCACAGAGACAGTAATTTTTAAGAATAAACACGGTGCTACATAATTCTATTTATATTCTGTGGATGGGATAGTGAGGTATTTAACTACAGCCTCCTCTAGATACGACCAAGGGGAGAATGACCTTTCAATGAAATATGAGTTAATAACACTACAGCGCTGTGTGCTTTGGTCGAGTTACTCTCTGTGCAGATTGTAACAAAATGCAGTCTAATGTGTATTGAATATTAATTAGAGCAAAGAGTGTGTTTTAGTAGTGTAATGGATATAATCTTTGGTTACATCAGCAAATTTCTGTTGCAATTAATTACAATTAACAGTTTTAAATAAAGGGTCGGGGAAAAAGGATGTTTTTCATATTAGCTGTATCACGTGTACTATTCATCACCTCTGGTTAGATCCAGTATGATTTGCATGCCCATCTTTTGTCTCCTAAGCTAAAGCATCAAGGAGAGATTAAGTCCCTTTATGAGGAGCATAGGGGAGAAGATTGGATGTTCTTAATAGCTTGTCAAAAGGAGACAGTGAAAGAAAGAGGTTTAATATGCTATTTGTATTCTTACTTACATCTGGAGGCAGTAGAGGTGGTTTGCAGAGGATGTTGTTATCTTGGGTTTAAGGCAGCACATGGCTGGCACAGGGCAAGCTGCAGTGCAACTTGCGGAGAGTCCGTGTAGCCTAACTGAACACAGGCAGATTTCAGCAGAGTGCAATGTAAGCATCTTTTTAGCTGTTATGTTGCATTGTTGGAGGAAACTTCTCCTGTAAAGCCAGAGATTTAATTTAGAGATAAGAGAGGGGATGAGGGGTAAAAGGGAGGCAGGGGTTGGTTTATTTTTGTGTATATAGCATCAGGATGATGTCCCCCAGTGCTGATGGGGTACCCCCTCCTCTTGGTTCTTTTGGTTGAGAATCCCTCTTCTCTTGATTGATATTTTGCCTGTCAGTGATCCCTTCCTGTTCTGTAAGTGGAAAAATATTCCTTACAGTTCTCTGAGGAACACATGGCCAAGTGAAAGTGTAAATTAGAGTATTTTTTGACATTTAAAATCCCTCAAGGCATGGCATTGAAAAATGTCCTGTAAACACATCGTCCCACAGTTACCGCAGAGGTCTATAGTCTAACCCAGTAGTTATCTGCCATTCAATTTGTATGAAATATTAAATGCTGTGAGCAAAAGTGGTAGACGTGTGGCTCTGCTAGACTGATCAGCAGAGAAACGGTTAATAACACTGACATTTAAATTGGCTTCATGTTAAGTGTCAGTTCTCACCACAGAGCTGAAGAAGAGCTATTGTTTCAGGCAGTCTGTTTGCGGATGCATGAAAACAGTCTCCAGTTGCTTACATAAGGGTCAAGGTTGGGAAAATAGCTTTACAACGCCACAGACAGCAACCATAAAGGAATTGTGTCAACTAACAGTCCTGCCTACATGTTTTCTCTTTATGCTATGTGAACCATTGGTGATCTATGAAGTGATCACTGGCAGTGCACTTGAAATAGGATCGTCACCAGAGAATTGTTTATTTTTTATTCTCTCTTATTTAACAACCTAAAATTGTTAAATTTCAGAGAATTAATGAAGTCATTAACAGAGATCTGAAACAAAATTTAATGCCAGTGGTAGTAGCCTCAAACATTGATTTCTTTGAATTTTCCACTCACAGAAGACTGCGGTAAATAAATGGTCTTGCAGGAAGGAAATCTAAGCAAACTTAATGTAGAATTTCGCTCAAAATACCCATTCTAGTGCTTGAATCTTTACTATCAGAAAAGCAGAGTATACTAAGTAAAAGCTTAGTAATCACATAGTTTTTACATTGTATTTATAAGTTTCAGAATATTGAGTTAGCCTGCTTTCTTGAAAAGTATAAGGATATCAAACAGTTTAAGCTCACTATTATCAGTTTATTGACTATTACAATTATAGAATTAAAAAGTAAAGATAGTTAACCATGCAGTTTTTCTGTGAAACCCTCAGGAAAGCAAGGAGGGGGAAGCTGGTAGTTACCTTCAAGTGGGAGTAAGATTCAAGAGCTCTGACCACAGTGTCGTTGATGCTACTGGAATGGCTGGCCTGCAGGGATTTCTTCTGCTTTAACACATTCCATCCCTGCATGGGATACAAAAGTTGTCGTCTCAGTTAAAAAACAAATAAACAAAAACTGTCTGAAAATACTGCAAAGTTAAAGTTTTAACCCTAAGAACTACTTTCCAGTTCCTATTGGTAAGTCCTATGTTGAGAATTACTTAACATTAGCAAAATGTACTTTTTAATAATATGACTTCTGGCTCAACTGCAATATTGAAGGCACTTTCATTAAAACATTAACATGACTTCATCTTTAATTACCACTTCAAGGTTGGTTACTGATTCAAAATACAGATTAGAAAATATTTCAGTTAGTTCTCTGACAAGTTTATCGTAATCATTCGTCGTGCTTAAGGCAAATAATAATAGACAAGCCAACACAAATTCTGTTTATTTCAAACTACTCATAATTTGTGTGCTCATATTAAAAAAAAAATGCATCAAGCCATATTTAGTAAGTGCAAGATACCAGTCTGGGCTCAGATCTTCTTACTGTGCTCCAGTCCTTGCAGTATCATTTTAATTTTTTAAAAACAGAAATGGTCAAAAACAGTATTTTGCTTTCCCTTAAAATTAATTTCAGTGGCATGTGCTGGGCAGATAAGTCTAAGAATCAAGGGTGCTTTTCTGACGGATGAATTTATGACATAGGCATTAATAATACAGATCTCTCCAAGTGCCTGACAAATGTGTCTCATCTGTGAGGGAAAGGACTACTTCTGGTGACAGGAGGATAGGTCTCCATGCCAAGTCATTACATGGTCTCTTAGCTCATACTTCCACTGATGTTCCAGTTTTCGAAATGTGGAGCTCTGTCTGGAACCAAAATCAAATCAGAAGCCCATTTTGGGTAATTATCGTGTGGTAATTCCCTATGAGTACTTCTCTGTGCAAACAGAGATGTAGAGGTAAAAGATGGAGCCTGCATCAGTTTAGATAGAGTTTACTGAGTCACTGATTCCCAAACATAAGTTTTGTTCTTAACTTCTATGTGTTTCCAAATTATTTCAATGGGAATAAAAAAGCAGTCTCATTTTTCTTTCTTGGGTCTCTTCTGAGCACATGGCTACTGATTTTGTAAGGCACTAGTTATGTGCATTCACATAAGTATGTTTGTGTGTAAGAGTAGTACTGCATAGTGTAATGGTTCCAGAGAAGTTGGAAAACATCGCTTCCTTGGACATAGGTATGGTTTTACAATGTTGATCCAATGACTGTAATGGTTAGATACATCTTTTATGAGATTTAGGCCATTTTATTGAAGGCCTTGGTTTAAGGCACAGTGCCGTGTGGGTTTGTGTTTTATATTATTGCAATTGAGAGTGTCCACCATAAGAAATTACAAATAATCTGCTGATAACAACCTGTAAAAGATTTTGGACTAAAGCAGAACCTGCAGTCAGTATATTTGAAGAAAATCAAAGTAATGAATAGTAACCTGTACTACTTAGCTCTTTTTCTGGTTTGTTAGAATAAGGCCAGTGAACCATTTTATATGACCGCTTGCATATATGCCTTGCACTAAGAAATTCAAGGTAATGTCACGTTGCCTTATACCTTTATCTGGCATGAATGGCGTAGCCAAAGAATAAATGGGAATCTGGACATGTAGATGCGAGGGGCAGCCGTCCTGTCGGCACCTTGGGGATAGCTGCCTGGTAGCTCAATTTATCATAGCTGTAAGCAGTGTCTTAGAGCCACCCAGCAACAAACAGCCGTGATTTCAGGGGTGCAACAGAGTAATCTGAGACCAGTGCACACAAATGTATAATTCATGTTCTCTGTCGCTGATGCAGGTTTTGCTAGGGAAAGAAAAATCAGAGACTCCTTTATCTTTCCCTCAGAAAGCTGTCACTCATATAGGTTTGTGCTTCTTTCTTCCTCCACTTATCAATGCATGGGATGGAAGTGAAAAAAAAATCCATTTCTTGTAAGGGAGCTGGCAGTAGGGGTGGCTGCATCACTGGTGGGAATGGAGGCTCTCCGTTCTGTTTCTGGATCACACAAGGCTGAAGCAGGTAATGAGCTCATGCTTCCTATCTCGCTGCAGCTTCTCTCTGGCTCCCTCCATCTGGCACAGATAGTCTAGGAGCCAGTGAAAAGCTGTGGCACTATGCTGGGAGCTGAAGTGCCAGCACCACAAAAGAGAAGTGGAGACAGAAGCTTAAGCCTCCTTAACTACCTCCTGTTTACTCTGGTTTTGGCCAGTAGCATCTCTCTATTTGGGCTTCCTAATCATTGATGTTGTGAGTAATCTTGAAGCTTTGTGTGTGTTTTGCAAAATAGCCTGGCAAACAGGCAAAAGAAAATAGAGCAAAGTAATTTTTGTGCCATCTCTAAAAAAAAAGGAAAGCCTACAAATCCTACATAGAAAGATTCTATTTTTTTTTTTTTTATTTACAGTAATGTTTTAGAAGAAAATAGGTGCCTGGTATAAATTGATGTAAAATTTTTAAGGTCAGTAGCATCAGTTCACAACAGTTAAGATGTAACTTTTTCTCTTGCAAACTCCCTTTAGCAAGAAATATGTCTTTCTGAGTTGGATTTGTTGAATTCAGTAATGCATTCTCACAACTTCAAAATACACAGCTGAAGCAAGTGCATCCTTGCGTTACCAGTTAGACCCACTTGGATGTCTAGAAATGCAATGACTCCAGCTGCAAACACAGTTTCACTACCTGTGCACGCAAAAGACAAAGAGGTGCATACTTTTTTATGCATAGCTGCATGCACTTTTTTGAAAATCTGGAAAACTAGGGGTTCTGTGAAGCACTCAGTAATATGTATATCAAATGGAAAGAAGCATATTGCTAAATCTCTCGTAACTTGAGAAAATTCTCTCTCTCTTTTTTTTATTTGATAGCCATGGAAGATTGGTGGCTGAGTATGGAGAGATACACATTTGAATGTGGGGAAAAAAATGATAACTGTGACAAAAACAGTTGAATTCAAGATTATTCTTAGATGCTTAAGCCAGTGCATGAATCCAACCTCAGTACATTAATTTGTGATACTTAAAAACAGTTAATGTGTTTTGTTTTATTTGTTATTTGGTTGAGCAGATGGTAATGGTTTTGACACAATTCAGTTTTTTATTTTTCTTCTTTTCTTGAAAAAGACAAGGCTCTTTTTCCCACTTTGTCACAGCTGGTTACCAATCAATCTCAATTCACGGTACAGTGATGATAGCACATGTTGTTCAGGGGCCAAATCTGATTGGGTTGCATTTTCAGCAGTGTTTCATATAAAAAAAAAAAAATGTGTCTGTATGGCAGTGACTGTCAGCACACTATTGTACAACTGTCATTAATCAAAACTAGCAACAATGAATGCATTCATATGTGCCAGAGACTGCCAGATTTCACTCAAAATCACCCAATTTCTATTAGAATTTCCTCACCAGCAGTGTTTTCTCATCTGCTTGTTGTTTCTCTTTCTTCCCTTCCAGTCCCCTGCCCCCCCTTCCTTCTCGGTTAATTAAAGGCAGACCTGCTCTATTACTTGTAGAACAGAAATTATGTAACGGGGTGCCCAAAAGTGGCTGGTTTGTATCTAGGCACAGGCTGACTAGCTGTTTAAGAGACCTCTCCCAGCTCAGCCCGATGGCTGAAGTCTAAGCTGAACTGAAAGGTTAAGCACCTCCAAATGTTTAACAGAGAGAAGTACTTAAAATCAATTAGATGGCCATAAACATGTGAAACTGATGTCTGACGCCCTACATTTTTAGCTGAATGTTGGCATTAGTTGGCTAGGAGTCAGCAATATTTTGGCTGTGTCAGAAGGTGTTTCTTGACACTGCACGTATTTTGAAGGCATTGCCTTCTTAGTGCACTGGCAACGTTAAGGACCAACTTAGCCAGTATGCTCTGGTTTTCTGCCTTTCCATCACCAATCCGGTAACCTCTGCCTGTGATTGGCATTAGCAGTCAGAGAGGCCCTGATCCTGATTCCCAAGTGTTCAGTAGCACTAATCCAGATGAGAGTGAACTTCTCCAGAATTTCAGGTGGAAACATCTTGCTGTGGGAATATGAGGCTCTGGGACTGAGAAGAGAGAAGACACTGTTCAAGACTGTGCAAGTGGATGCTTGAAAAACTGAAAACATATTCAGGCTTCGCTCCTTGTTACTTCACGGTCCCTTTCTCACACAAGCTCCTTGTGCTGCGGTGGATCAGGCTAAAAGCCAGCTTTCGTCCTTTCTCCTTCCTGCCTGCTTCATCTGTCAAAGCTCTTCACTGAACTGTGGTGACTTCTGGGGACAATGTGGGTGGAACAGATGACTGAGGGGCAGCGTATCAATACTTCAAGACAGCAGATGGTTATAATGTCCCATGGGTCCATCTATGTATGAATCTAATTGCTAGATGGCACGTTCTGTCAGGGTGGTCCAAAAACCCAGTATGGCCTTGTTGGAGAAGCAGCCAGGGAGACCTGGACCTCTCCTTGATGTAATTGATAGCTGGGCCATGATAGTGACATGTTTACGCCACCCTCCATTTCACGACCCAAGTGGGAGATGATGGCTGTACCCTCGCTCTGCGTCCTGGCATGCCATGCAGCTGGCTCATTCCCCCAGCAGCCTTTGACAATTTGCATGATTGGCAGGTGCAAGCATAAAGACTGCCGAAGCCTCCAAGGCAGCTGGCTGGCATGCCGGCACCAGCACATCGGTGAGATGAAGAAGAGCGAGTCAGCTGCAGCTCACAGCAGACTGGAGGGCCCTGTCCCAGGCTGCCTGCATCCCAGTTCAAGCAGCCACTCAGTCAGATGCAGACCTGCTGCCTGTCTGTTTTTATCTCGGCAGCGGTGAGTGAACCACAGGGAAGTTATTTGTCTGTGGGGAAAAAAAAGAAAGGCGATTAAATCAATGGTTAATTGTTGCCCAGCTTTATAACTATGATTCTTATATCCAACTCATATTTCTATTACAGCTCATCTCAGTTTTCTCATCTTACAGGAGCTGAATACAACTTTATATTTTTAGTCCCCTAGGGCTGGCCTCATGTCAAGAAAATAAGCGTTTTCTCTTGTCTGCAACTCTGTGGTCGCCAAAGACAAATAACCGCTCCAATGTTGTGGGATACTGTTGTCGTATTTCGAGATTTTTAAGGAGACAATTTGCCTTTTCTCTCTTACGAAAACAGTGATTTCTATTTGCCGTTGACTAGTGCAGCACAGCATGCGAAATGACATAATTTGTGAGCGGTCGAGAAGAAATGTGCCTCAACTGCATATGGCTGTTGAATGTAGCTGCAATGGGTCTGTACTGCTCCAGAAACTGTATATTAAGTTCTCTAGCGTCATAACTCCCCCCCCGCCCCCCCCCCCCAAATGATACTATGTTAGTAAAAAGTTGTCACTAAAAGTTTCTGAAGTTTGCCATGGCATCTACTTATTCTTCCCCTTGGCATATCTCTTATTCATTAGTTAAACCTGAGGTACTGCATATGCATATAATTAAGTGTAACTCCTAACAGAAGAGGTATTATATGTGTTTATATTTATCTCTGACAGAATGGTTAGCCTCAATTTGGTCTCTTTTAATTTATTTTTTGCTAATGATTAAAATGGACTTTCTGAATATAGAATGAAGCTGTGTTGTATTGCAGTAAGTGTGAAAAGATGTCTTGACTTCTCTTTATTCTTGGAATTGCTAGTAATGCTCTAATTGATGTTGTGAGCTTTAATTAGACATAACAGAACTTTAAATGTTTCAATATATAGGATCCTTTGAGTTAAGATGCTTTAAAGTCTGTTAGCACACAGTGCTCTCTCTACAAACCTATACTAAAGGAACCGATAGCAATGTATATTCTGAACACGTAAATTAACGTTTCAGGTTCCCAAAGCATTTAAAAATACTCAGAGCCTCACAACATTCCTGTAACTAGTTGCATTACATTCTTATTCATCAAAACATTTAAGGGTGCTCTTCCATATGATTTCAATATGTTTGCTGAACAAGTCTACAAGCTCTTTACTGTATAACAAAGAGAAGGTAAATTAGTTGTTCTGAAGTTATGTCATGACTGTGTATGCAGTGAGAAAGAGTACTGACATCTCCTGAAGCCTCGATCTTTCTTTAGTTTTGTGTTCCTATTTCACTATTTGATACATGAGAATCTGAAGCTAACTCTAGATTCAAGGTGACTTAATTAAGGTATCATGGGCTTATTATGTCTAGAAGAAATGTTGTTGAAAATAATTTTATGAGAGAGTATTTCAAGAGTAAAATATCCATGCTGAAAACAAGGGTTTTCCTGATTTGGGAGCCAAAGAAATTTCATACAAGATAAAGTCTCCCGTTGACTTTAATGAGCTTTGGATCAGAGCCTAAAAGAGTTTGTTAAGCATGACTTCTGCAGGATAATAACAATTTAACTGAAAATATTTTTCTAGGTGTGAGCACTCTAAATGCCTTGAGAATGAATGTTCGCTGCATGCTGAAGTACTTTGTATTATTTCAAGTTTTATACATCCTCATAGTTTTAGAATTATTACAACAGTAGAAACAAGGAAATGGACAAAGCGTAACTGAATTATTCCTAATTTCTGTTAAGAAAGAGAAAATGTTATTGTCCACCCTTAATGAATCATTTTGTGGTATTTCTGTGAAATTGATAAATCTCCTTTAATGTGCCTCTTCAATAAATGTCACCTTCCAGAGCTTAAATACATTTTTTACTGTTTGTAATCGTGTAGTGTCAGATCCTACCAACATGCTCACAGTTTCCCTAAGGGGTTTCTGCTGTAGAGAAAAACTATATATAAAGGGAAATTTCAAAATCAGCAAAAGGTAAAATGTGTAGCTCACATAGTTAAAGGCATGATAAACCTGAGCTGTCATTTATTGATAACTGATGTCTGATAGCTTAATATTATCTTATTGCTCTAGATCAAGGACAAAGTGAATGATATTATTAATAAAGCCCTAATACTGAGTGAACATAGCAATACTGATTTTATGTAAAGTTTCTAACTAATGCAGAGTGCAATAAAAATGTCATGAAGATTAACGCTTGGTGGAATTATCCAATGCTAGATAATAATTTATCTTCCAAAGTTGGCTGCAGGATAGATTCAGACCGGCATATTCCAGGTGAGAGTTTCGTTCATTTCTGTTGTCTACAGAAAGAGTTTTCATTCTTTTTCTGTAACGCAGGTATGACATCAAAGACGACTACACTTTACGCATTAAGAAGGCCATGAGCACAGATGAAGGAACCTACACATGCATTGCTGAGAATCGAGTTGGAAAAGTGGAAGCCTCTGCTACCCTCACTGTGCGAGGTGAGTGTTCCCACGGAGGGAGGGCCTGTGTCCTATATGGATAAATTGTTTTCCGACAAAATGGGCCACATCCTTACCTGGCATTGTTTGGGTTTCACATACCCTTTGCAATTGCGGGTGCTGGCACTGATGTACAACAGAGGTGAAACCCTGGTCCTGTTGATATCTCAGGCAAAGTTTTAATTTACTTCAATGGGATAGGATCTCCCTGCAGTTAAAGAGTTGTTCCAGTGTTTTTTTATTGAAGAACACATGTATATATATGCATAAGAAAGCACTACGTAACCGTGGGCATAGGCTTTAATATATGAGCCATCAGTTTAGGCTATTCTTCACGTTCCTTTCTCTAATAAGTATAAGGAGTATAGTAAGTAACTCTGTTTATTAATGCCAAACATAATACAGATAGCATTATTATGCGATTAGCTCTGCTATAATTAAACTCTCTACCATTACTCTTTATCTGAAAGATAAACCCCAGCCAAAGGAAAAAGAAAATCCTAATTAAATTTTGTAAGTATTACAAAGTAAAGACTAACATATTCTCTCCTAAAATATTCTTGGTCTCTAGTATCCACTCAGTGTTTATGTGCTGCTGTTTGATGTGGTAAGGAGGTTTTAAGACTGGTAGAATAATGAGTTGCCAAAATGTCTTTTGTGACAGTAGATATAGACATGCTGAAGATTATGGGGAGAGAAAAAGTTTTTAGGCTAATATTTCCATATGAGTAAATAGAATATAATAGTTATTACTTCAGTCCAAAAGATAAGCAGCAATTTGGCACAATGGATATCATGCAGACACTATTTCACAGTTTAGTGGTGCATGCTGATGGTTTTCAGTAGAGCTGTGAAAGGTTAATAAAAACATTTTTAGCTTTATCTGTTCTTCTCTTTTCATACACATTAAATCAAATGTTCAAAGTCTCAGTGGATTGCTTTATTAGAACTGGGGTCAACTGACCCAAGAGGCCAGCTTCCATTTCCATCCATTTAATGCATGGACACAGTTCAGTTTAATTTGCTGAATTCAAAGGGAAAAAAAAGCACTGAGTGACTTTGTAGGGGGGGAGATGTTAGTATATAACAAAGAAAAGAGAGTATTGTGATAATCCATCTGCTGAAATATTACCTCAGTGTTTGCTTTAGACAATAAGTGATAATGCAGCTCTTCCCATTTTAAGCTGAAGAAATAGGTTTACCTGCTACATGCTTGTGTAAGAGACTGTTCTTCCATTTTGTAATGCGAGAAAAATAGTCACTACAGCGAACTCCCAGAAATACTCTCATTCTGTTCCTTTGTCACAGGCAGAATCATGGTATCCAATAAATCTGGCAACCAATTCGATAGCCTTTAAACACTCCTAGAATTGTGTATACATTACTGGAGCAAGCCTTTTAGATTTGCTACCCAGACTTGTGATATAAACAATAGCTAGAACCAAGCAAAAAGTCCTTTGAAATCACTGAAGCTTGAACCTGATGAAATTAAGGTGAAAAAAAACCCAAGGAAATATATAATTTAATCGATTTTCCTCCAGTAAAAGCAGGTTTTCATTATCTTGGGTATTTTTCCCCCCGGGTTTGTCATTTATAGTCAAATTCATAGTGTTTATCCAACACAAAGGAAGCCACAATATTATAAGCATATTAAATGTTCAGGATATGACAGAAAATGAGAAAAGCCAAGAAATTCAATGGAGAAGGTTATTACTCTGAATTTTCTGAAAGCAAAGGACTGGGCAAAAGCCTGTTAACTTTAAAGGGACCGTGAACAATGGTCCTTTCAATTAAAGGAAGCCTTAATTCTGAATTCTTAAACTTTTGCCAGTTTTGTCTGAAACTGCTTTTACCATAACCACTCATCATATAGAGGAGCAAAAACACATAGCACTTCAGAATTTACTTTGAGGGTGCCTTGGTCCTTGCAGGTGTCATGTTGCCAGGTTTCCAGCTGTAACTACAACAGCATTATCCTGCGCTCCCTCATTCATGGCTCCATCTTCTCAAAGCAGGGGACGAGGATGCAGTCAGGGAGTTTGCGTTACACTGTCACAAACAATAGCAGAATTTGAATTCTGTGGCTCAGCCTTCATGCCCTCTCTTAGAAAGGTGCACATTACTCTTATTCCTTATCTCTCTGCAGAAGAAGGAATACGTCCGTAATACTAGAAGACAGAAAGTCTTCAAATAGATGATGGGTGAGAAAGGGCAGCAGGCTTGAAATAGTTAAATGAAGTGGGTATGCCAAAGTAAGGATAAGGCCACAGAAAGGCTGAGAACTAAGAAGGTCCTTGCATGCTGTGGCACCTCTGGATCTGCATATCTTACATTTGACCCTAGCCTGCACATAAGCATACAGAGCTGGTTAACTTCTTAAAAAAAAAAAAAAAAAAAAAAAAAAAAAAAAAAAAAAAAAAAAAAAAAAAAAAAAAAAAAGGAAAAACTTTGTGCTGTTGCTCAGAAATGTGTAACTACTTCTACTGCTAAAATAAGGGAAGTTTGGCCTACCCAGATGCAACCTGGAGTCAATTTTATGTCCAACTTTTCAGCTCTTCTGAAAGGGGATGTCTCTATTTTATTAACGGAGGGACTGACAGCCCTCTTCCCCAGCACAAGTATAATGAAGGGCTGTTGCTATAGTCAAGAAATCACCTGTTGCAGCAGCAGCTTTCAATCTTGATACCAACCTGAAACAGTATTAACCTGTGGATCGCTCAGCAGCAATTTTGTTAGGAAGTAGAAGTTATCTGAGCAGTAATTTGGGAGGTTCTGGGTTGAAATCCCTGTGGCCATTTCAGCCTATTTGTTATATTTTCATCAGCACTGTCGGTGAGAGAAAAGCAGTGTGCTGTAAGCTTTCATGCCCGTTACTGAATGAGAAAAACTGTCCTGGGCTTTCTGTAGCCCTTACTGCTGTACTGACTGGCCATGCTTAAAATTCAATTGGTATTTGACTCAGAAAGCAAATGCCTTGCATCGACTGGCATGACATTTGGCACTCTGCGGCTTCAATTGATGTGTTCATCGGGATCTAAAAGTTTGTGCTAATGCAATGCATTTTTTCTTTTATCAGGCATTAACAATGATACTTGGTGATGGCATGCGAAGATAATAAAAATGTTTCTCAGAGAGTGGTTCCAGTCAGCTTGTGCAGATGCTATGCTCAAGTAAATGTGATAATAGTGGCACGTAATTAAACAGTAACAACAGTAAACATTTTACTTAGGCTGTCATTTGAGGGGTTAGCAATCATGGTAGTATCCATAGTAGAAGGTAACATTACACGTCATGCATTCTGACAGATATTCTTTTCTTTTTTTAATTTCTTTTTTATGTTCTCACTACACCATTGTAATGTCAACAGCTCGCCCCGTTGGTAAGTAACCATCCTTCTATCCATTTTAGCATGGCTTCATGCAATGCTTCATCTTTCATTTGCAACAGCATTTAAGTGGCTGAAATTAGCAGCCAGTGCTTAATAGTTTTAACTGTCTAACACCAGGCAAGTGATTTTGACTGACAAAGTGCTATTTCTGAACTTTGTGTTTTCTGCTGTGTCATGTATAAACGCATTTGCCAAATCGCCAGCAAATACCAATCAGCGAAACGGGGTGGGTGTGGTGATACTGAGCCAAAATCACTCATTCAGTTGTTTTTTAACAGTCTATTTAAGGGCCTGGTATAAAAGCCATTGAAATCAACAGAAAGGATGGTATTGACTTCGGTGAGCTTCTATCAGGCCCTAAACGATCAGCTCATTATGCTTTTATTGCATAGCAGTAAAAGCACAGGCTTTGCATGTCCCGTCTTTCTTGTATCTTTCAAAGAGTTTTGAAATTAAGTAGTACTGAAATTGAAGAGGGGATGGAGTAGATTTCCGTGCTTGTTAAGAAAGTTCGTCATTGATTTTTTGCCCTTGGGTCATCTTGGAGTGCATTTTGGAATGCGCTGTATAGGATGCAGACTGTTTTGAATAACAAGTCCAGAGGAAGACCACCTCTGGATTTTGAATTCCCACACTGAAAATTTGATTCCTTCCTATATCTTTGAAATTAATTCTGAAAATTTATAAAAATCTAACTGAGCATAATGGAAAAATTGCAACTGTCAGTAGCTGAAATTCACTTTTGGTGTTCAGAAATATCCTGAACATATTATTTAATTTTCATTCACGGATGTTTACTCTGTGCCTATATGGATTTTTCTAAATAATTTAACCAGTTGCACTGCTCCTCTGATTTTTCTGGTTTGTGTTTAGATGTATCTTTTAGAATAATAATATGGTTACTCTGATTTTTTGGATTAGTGTGAAAAGTATGTACTGGTGTTTACGGAGATTGCTGAGGGGTTTGGTCTGTCTTTATGTAGTCAAAACTTATATAAGATATGCATTTGACTAAAGTTTGTGAGTTTGAACTTGTCTCAGCTCTTCACTGTTATGAGTTGGAGGAAGAGAGGTTGGAATAATTTAAAGAAAAAATCCAGGTTAGGCCTCTGTTTCCAGAACTAAGGTGATCCCATGCTTATTGGCTTGCTTGAATTAGCATATGCAGAGCCAAGCCAAGTACCTCCACAGTCATGGCATGGTTTATCCATACTGGGAGAATTCCCTGTCTAGAATGGAAATTCACTGTTCTCCATTTGGGATTTTGATAGCAAGCTTTAAACCCCAATCACTACTGTATTACTTTGGCATTACGCTAGTTCTCAAGAAATTAATTCCCAGCAGTCGTAACAGTGTAAAACTAGAGTAAACTCATAAGAAAATTTTCCTTTGCTTAGAAAATGTAGTATGAATTCAGTTTGCTTCTAATGTAAATCTCTCATGTTGGAGGGGGTTATGGCTAATAAAGAAATCTCCTTCATTCACTGAGAAAATGCCGCAAGATTAAAAGTATTTTACTTCTAGATATTCTTCTCACTTTGCTCACTCTTAAAAGAAAGGCAAGAAAAAAAATCACAAAGTAGAGACTGTTTCAGGCTCTGTGAAAGCCACATAAAATAAATGACTAGAGATTCACAAGAAAATGATAGGTTTCAGCAGTGTTCGTGGTGTCTCACTGCAGGCCACTGGTTCTTTTTTAAGACTTTTCAGGCCATTGAGTCATCCACAATTCCATCTCCAAAGCTTATATGCAAGCTCTTGGTCTGAAGTTACTTTGTGTCCAGGTATATGATCCCCTTGTGTGACCATGCTGTGGTCAATTTGTCATGTTCCCTGCCTACGCTATTTTATTTTGTTACAAGTGAACATCTGGTATAAAGAAAATCGCTCTTTTGTATGGTTTATTTAGGAAACATAAATTAGAATGGTTGACTTTGAAATAATTATTATATGGTCATATGGTCTTTATCAAATTATTTAATTTAGTGATTATCTTTGTGAATTGTGAAAAGATTGTTAAGTAAAGAAGTCCAACCCCAAAGATATTTAACATATAGAACTCCCATACAAGTGCGTATGTAGTGATTGCTGTATATAAGCAGATCACTTTCTTTAGATCACTTTTATCTGATCCTGTACCTGTAGAAAAGGCAATGGCTGTCCTTATGACAGTGTATGCCTTTATTGTTTTTTGCTTAAGAACCTGAAATGAAACTCATTTCTACAGTTCATATCTCTCTTTCAGTCAAGAGTAGGCAAAGCAGGTGGCTACATATCCTGTTTGTTGAAAATTTAAAGCCCAGTAAAGTAAAACAAAGTAATTTCCCTCTCCACCACCAGTTCCCCACCAAGAAGCCCAAATGATCTTCTGTTAAAACTGTCATTTGACAAGAACGGTGAGTCAAATCTTGTAGCCTTTTTTTGTTTAGGAAGTTAACTGGAATACAGAGCAAAAATGCCTCTCCTTACAGAAAGGAAGCTAAAGCAAACACTACTTAATGTTATTAAGCTCCCAGCTCTCTAGGAGGATGACATTTTAACAGAAGTATATTTATATATTTATGTATACGTTAAACTGCAGGGGAGCAGTTTAAAAGTTTATATTCTTTCGTGACACCTGAGAATTATCTATGTACCTCTACCTTTCATCACTACCTCCAATTCAAAGCAGACATGTTTTGACTTTATTGTGTTTTAAACAAGACCAAACCATTTTCTTTCAATGCCTTGTCACTGAAGAATACAGGAATGGTTTTTTTAATGTTCCAGGATTGCAGTTCTTGTTGCAAATGGAATCATTTTCATTTTCTATTCAGTTTTTGCCTGTTCCAAATATTTATATTCTGTTAGTTGTGATATTTTTATTTAAATTTCAGCTTGAGTGGAAAATTCAGGAGTGGGATTACCAATGACCGTGTTAGGTTATTAACATATGGTATATACTACATAGACAAAATGAGGTATGGTACTGCCCGAGGTGGATGGCAGCTGGTGAATTTAAAAGCTCTATGCCAGATTACTCATCATGTTTGGATTTGCTGCTGGGAATAAATGTGTTGGCCATTTCTAAAATAGATGTTCTCTTATTTATAACCTTTTGAAAAGATTTCCGACAGGATTTATGACAGATAGGTTTACGAAACAAGATATTTATCCCTATTTAGACCATTTCTGTTGTTATTTCACTCATTAGATGGATTTTCCCGATAAGCAAGTTAGTATTTTCTCACTTCCTCATTCTGCTGTATTTCTTATGGCAGTTGAGCAGGAGAATAGCCATTAAAAGAAGCACAAAAGTTGGGAGGAGCCCAAAAGTTTCATATAGTCCCACCGAAAGTAACACTGACCCTCTTTTCAAAAGCATTTGCTATACTGCTTTGAGACGGAGGACCTAAAGTTCAAATGGAAGGTCTATGAAGATCTGTCTGCTGTTTGTTACCTTTTTACTAATCATCCAAAAAGTCATTCAGATGACAGAGTACTCAGTTTTCAAATTAATTTCAACTACGTCCAAGTGAAAATACAGTTCTTTGCATTTCAGTTGCCTTACAGTAAGTCAAGTTTACTTAATTTATTGTCATATGCTATGACTCATCTTCCCAGAAAGAAGTGACGTGCAGCAAATAGCTAGATACTTTTGCCACCTGGATAGAAATAAAGTATTTGGAATTAACTAAGGAAGTAAGGGGAGACCAACCAAGTTACAAAAACTTCACTTCCCTACCATGTTGGAGAAAAGAGAAACAGATAAGACACCTGCCATGAATTTTCCAAATTTCAGATAAATTAAATGCAGTCTACTTACATTTAAGTGCAATGTGACTATATGATGCATTTCACCCTGCTCTGGGAAGTTTTCATGTCATAAATCAGCCTGGCATGACTTATGCCAGACTTATGGTCTATTAAGAGTGGTGCAGCATGAAACGTAAAATAGAAAGGGCTGTATTTTAAGCGAAGTTGTATTAGGTGTTGCGGCTTGAAATTGTATTGTTCAGATGGTTCAGATTGGTAAGTGAGAAAGATCTCTCGTTATTCTTCTCCGTTCTGACTCTTGTAGGGAAAGTCTATATAGGATGAATGCTTTTATTTTTAGTATATTCATGAAAATATCACCTTCATTTGAGACACTGAGGATTTATACAGTATCAGTAATGGTGACTGGTGTGTGACAGAAAAGATGAGATCATGCTTGGCACTATGGTGCCATCTTTCAGTGGCAGAAATCTCAAATCTGTATCAAAGTGTGGTATGTTGCCCGTCTGCCTGCTGCTACCACCTATAGAAATTTTCAGAAGAGAGTAAGGACACCAGTGGACATTAGGCTTTTGGGATTTGTTTCTTCCTTAGGTGAAAGAATAACGCATCATTCTTGTTTAAAAATAAACGAATTCTTGAAATTAAAGAGAAAAGGTTGCCATAGAATGAAATTCAGATTTATTTGTATACCAGTAAGAAATTAAACTATGGAGCTGATTTGTTCTGACATTTCTTAGCCTTTTAAAGACCAGTCTAAAAATCCTAAAGTCCTTAGTATTTCTACTTTGGCAAAACTCCACTAGCTGAACTTACACTTGAATCCCGTAATGACTTCAGATATCATAGAAATACGACGTTTGCAATATATGGGCCAGAATGGCTCTGCAAATGGACATTGAGCACATTAACCACCAAGCATTTAAGTGCTGGTCCACAAAACTCGGCTTCATTTCCAGATGCTCCAAGTCTTTTTGGGTGTGCCAGGCAGTGATCAGAACAGAAACATAGAAGATCTGGTAGAGGATTCTTCTTCAATGATAGACGGCAGTGTATGTACTTGAAGTTTTAGCAAGTCATACTGTGACGTCCTGGCTGATTCCACTATGGTACCAAGTATGTGCCAGTACTCATACCGTTTCTCTTAGAGGAAACCCAGTTACAGCAAGTGCAGGAAGTGATCAAGGGCCTCCTTTTTTTTTTTTTTTTTAATTGCTGAACTCTAGCTTGGGAAAGTTTTAAGAAGTTTAATGTGTAAATCTTTTTTTAACTTTCCCGAAGCATGCCTAAATCGGTGGGAATTGTTTTCTTACTTCAGTGGATTCTGAGTCTCTCCATAAGTCTTTGAAGATTAGTGTATGAAAAAGTCTTTTGATGTGTTGCTCCCCCCAAATTTTTCCCTTCCTTTTTCTAAAAGGAGAAATTGCTTACTTTTCCTTCAAGAGGAGCGTGGAAATCAATACATTAATCCATTCACTTTTCCCTTTACCTTCTTTGCTCAATTGCTGCTAGCCGTGTTACAGTTTGGATATGATCTCAGTATTATTCAACAGTAAAACGACTGTATGCCCCATTCCTTGAATGCTAGCATTGTCAATCAGCATAAATAGTCTTTTTTATTCCTCACTCCTTTTCCTCTCTTCAATTTACAGTGGCCCAAATTGAGCAAAATATCTCCTCTCAGCCTTTTTTATTCTCAAGGGTAAACAAACCAGGAACTTGTCATCTTTCTCACTATAGATGTAGCCTGTTAGCCTATCTAGGCTCTTTACTCTTCTCATCATCTCCTTAGCTCTTCTCTTCAGCATGTGCATTCATGCGTTTTTGAAGGAGATAACCAGATTACACTCATTATTTTGATGAAATCTTACTATATCAGCAAGGGGTGTGCTTTTCTTTTTTAAACACATTACCAGCAAAACCTCCCATGACAAAAGGAATCATGGCAGATTACATGTCTTTTTGTTGGCATAACTTGTTTTGTTTGCTAAACTCACAGAAGGTATAGTAGCACCAGCCATCCCCTAATGGTACAGTTTCCATTAGCAAGCGGGCTAAAGTGTTAAGATTTTAGGAAAGCACATCTTTTCTACCTGATCTGAGCAAAAGGTGTATCCTGAATCTCAGACACCTGAGGAAAAAAAAAATAATTAAAAAGCATTGTCTAGAGTAGAGAAAGACCTGAGTAAAGTTATTGGGCAGACAGAATCAGTGCTACCTCTCTTTATAGGTATCAAAACTAAGTGAAGGACTTTCTAGAAGGGATTTTCCAGGAGCATCTGTAAGGTGCAGGGGCCGCTTAAAAGACATGATTGGACAAGACATAGTAAAATAGAGATGTATGATTAAAGGACAGCAGGCTACAGTCTAATGTTGAGAAGAAATTCAGACCAGATATTTAAACTGAATGTTTAAATGTACTGTAAAACAAAGAGGAGGAGGGGGTCAGGAAAGATGCTGCTGATGAACTCAGAGCACTGGAAATGGGGGGAAGGGAGAGGGGGAGCGGGGCAGAAAGTAGATGCCTTTCTTTTCTGCTATGTAGGAGACAGAGTTGGATTTTTTTATAATTATTCTCATAGTTTTGTTTTATTGTCATTAGTCCTAGGTAAGAAGGAAGAACAAATCCTTGGTAGTAATTTTTTTTTTGTGCTTCAACTTTTGTTATAAAAATGATAAATGCAGATTTGGCAGTTATGTTAGTTGAAATTGGCAGGGAAACTTTGAATATAAACCAAACCTGCTTTTTCGTTATTGTTTATCTCACATCTCTTTTTTCCACCATGCAGATTTATCCCACTTCTTTCTTTTAGGTCATCCAGGGATAAAAGAGAGATTTTATGTGTCAAAATATATAGGACAGTTAGTGGTTTTTATTTATTGATTCTCCAGACTTCTTTCACCTAAACCTATAGAAAAGAAAGAAAAAAAAAATGCTTCCACGCTTTCAGAGATTATGTGCTTCAGTGTTTCAGAACAACTGAAAGATAAAAATGTTGTTATATGTGAAATTCAGAACCTGAATTTAAATTGAAGATTAGAACAATTAGTCCAGGTATGAAAGAAGGTTTAGCATTCTCAAATGATTGAAGTGTGATCTTTTCACACTGTTGTGTTTCTACATGGCTCATATGAAAACAGCAAACAAAACGATACAAAACAAATGGAATTTCTCACTTTCCATGAGACAGGAGCAGCGTGAAGGACACTTATACCAGAACTGGTCTTGGTAATAATCTTGCTGAGACCTCACTTCCCCCTCCTTTCTACCTCTGTCCCATTGTAGCCTGATTCCTCTCCCCCAGTGCTTCCTTTCATTCAACCTGCTAAAAGTTCTCCCCGCTTGCCCCCTGTGCTTCTAATTTTGTGTATTTGATCTATTGGTGCAGGACATACGAGAATTAATTTTGAAGCAGTGTCAGTGTTAAAGATGGTATCCAAGCTATGGATTATAAATATTCCCCTAGGTTATAGGAAGCTGCTTTTCAGAAGAATCCAAACCAAGTACCTGCTTCACCACCTCCACCTGCGTAATTTTAAAATAATATCACAGATCTAGTGAGGGGCTTCATGAATCACTTGTTATCCCCACAACGTACCCATTCCTTGTTTTTATTGACAGAACCATCCATCTGAAGAAGAAATCATGGAAGAAAGAGAACACTCCAAATGAACAAGGAAGAGAACACAGTTAAAGAAAAAACAAAATGTCCACAAAATGAGATCTATGCACTTGTTTCAAAGTCCAACTGCACTCATACGGACTAGGGAATAGTTATAGATTCCTATGCTGACATGATACTTATGGGAGAGAAAAACAGGAAACTCATTTCCCAGGCAACTCAATCGTAACTAGCATGCTAAAAAGTTACTTCCTTCCCGCTCTGTGAACACACTTAATCACTGGAGCACACTGTGAGATTGAGAAGTCTTTTCACTTTAAAGAAAATGACCATCCTAGACTTCCATTAGGTTATCCCTGATAAGAAATATCTGAATTAGTAATAGGCCTAAGCTGTCATCCTCTCAGGCTTCTGTAATGGCTCCTGTGTCAGAGGCTACACCCTTGATTTGTCATTAGTCATAGCTAATAGTGCACTAATAACTTTGTGTTATTAAGAACCACACATCACTTTCGGTACCCATTAAGAAGATCTGAACTTCTGAGGAAAGAACTGCTGACTCAGCCCAGGTTCCTGGTGTTTGAGACTGGAAATATTTTCTGTTTTCCTCTATTTACTCCATCAGCAATAGTAGCCTTGCAAACCATCTTTCAAAACTCCTAGACTTTCATATCTGCACTTTTTGGCAGCTCATGCCGTGCGAAGGGCAAACGTTGCTACAGCAAGGTATATAAATAGGGTCTTACAGTTTTCTTTTACATTTGTATCACAAAAGTATCCAGAAGTCCAGTATCTACCAGACCTCCTAGACAAATTTAACCAACGACACACAAAGATGGGGCATCATTATTTTATTTCAAGATTTCCTATACTGCCTTCAACTGTTGTCTAAGCCAGTATCTGGAACTAGCAAAGCAATCCTACAAATAAGTAGTCCTACTCCATAAAGGATGTCAAGGGTTACCTCCCTTTTCAAAATACGTAATACTTCAGCTGGAGCTCTGGGGGCTTCTGCTATCCTCTGTGTAAACATCTTAGAGGCAAGTCTTGATCTGTGTTTGGTAAGACTGGAACTGAGTTTGATCTCTTAAAGTATCAAGACATATCAAAGATCAGCTGAAGTGGCCACAAGAATATTGTCACTGTAGTAAGGGTTTGAGATGAGCATTGAGATATCCAGTTTCAAGTCTTTGAGGGCTTTGCAAAAGGCGATTGTGATGTTGATGGGGTTCCAGAAGTCAGAAGACGATTTGGGGAAGGTGCTATTATCTTATCACCCTAACTGACTCTCTTACTTCCAGGCAGAGCTACTGAGTATTGTACCAGGTGTAACTTTGATTGTTCAAAGGATTATTATGAAATTAATTTATTGCTGCAAATGTACAGTGCTGAAAAAGACTGTAGATGGGAATATTAGGTTGGTCTGCTGTCTCTTCCCTGCTGCAAGCAGAGCTGAGTCTTAAAGGATCTTGGTGCTTTACCAGCGAGTGTGTTTCTGCTTCTTCCTCAAAGCTTTTTCCCCTATCAGTGAGCATTATCTGAGTTTTGCTTAGAACATTTACAAGTCAGCATCTTTCCCCTTGCCCCCTTTGAACCAGTCACAGAAATATGTTTATGGATAATAAACAATTCCAGTTTAAAATGAAGCACTCATCTTTATCACTTTAGCTTGCCTAAGTAATCTTCATGATGAATTTCATCTACCGTTCACTATCAACTGAAATAAGTTGCAATTAAAGGTTGTCAGATCTGTAATTTAAGCCCTTTAATATTTGTCACTGTCACTCTTTTCCTGTAATATATTATTTTTTCAATGGGTCTGATCTGAAGACCACATAAGCCAATAGGAGAATTTCTACCAACTTCAATGAGCTTTGAATAAAGCGTCATATGCCATGGTATATGAGGACATTTTATCTAAGTACATGTAATTAAAAGATTACTAAAGTTTTCATTATCTGAAAATTGTTTGGATTATGTAAAATGAGTTTGGTCTCATAGTGGCGGCCTTAGGTAATTGAGGATGTTTAGAAAAAAACCAAACAACGACAACAAAAATCCCACTGATATTAGTTGCTGTGGTTACAATTCCATTTCTGCTTGCGCTAACAATACTGGACTAAAACTTGCTACAATATCTACTTTTAATTAAAATCACAGCAATATAATGTATGCACCCCAGGGCATGTGGGCTGAGGGAGGTGCTGTGAGCAAGTCACGATAATAAAATTCCCTTAGGATCATTGAATTCAATGTGAACCACAAATCACAAGATCAGCTTAGAAAACTGTGTCACTGGAAGAAAATGTTGCTAGTACTTGATATGGGATCAGTGTACTTTTTGCTATAAAGTCACATTTTCCTGTGATAATTTTCCCCTCCCCTTCTGAGTCTTCTGCCACGTTTCTTATCAGGTGACCAGAGTTCACCTAGGAGGGATGAACTCACTGTCTCAGTCAAGCTTCTTTACATCAGCAGCTTTATCAGCTCCTGGTGACTCAGCGTAACCTTTAGTATTCAGTACTGGGAAAGAAATGAATGCAATCCATCCCATCAGATTAGAGATTCTGCTAACTATTAAGATTGGAGAAGAGTTAGAAATCCCTTTGAAATAATTTGCAGTATTTGTTTCTTCTTTTTTTTTTTCCCTAAAGCTCTTTAACACTTGAGCAGAGGCTACCTTCATACACATTTATTAATAGAATAAAAGATCATTCAGTCATGCGTGAAATGACATCTAGAAAAAGTGCAATAGAATACATTCTTCCCATTTTGAACAACATAACTAATGCTCACTGCTGCTCATGCTTTTCTATCTCCATTTTAATTCTTGCAGCAGAATATTCTTCTGTGCTGTAAAAACAGTTCTGAACATGATGTGATTAACCTTAGGGTCCCCCCATCCCCTCATCTCAAAGCCCCCTCGTACATGGCCTATGCTTTCTATTCATGTTCAACCATCTGATTTCCATATCATCCTGCTCAGCCTCACAAGCGGCTATTAGCATAACAGAGCTTTAGTGTGACATTGATTGAAGCCAGCGCTTGCTGAATGCAGTATCAAAGCATAATTTGCCAGAAATCAAATCTAATTTACTGTGTACTATTTAAATTTCTCAAAAAAAAAAAAAAAAAAAGAAGTTTCAATAGAAGTATACTAGGTCTGTCGTCTTAATTGTTCTTTTTTCATATTTTTGTCTAGTCCCCTGGAATCCAAGCAATATATTTCCTTTTAGAGCCATTGTCTTTGACTTTCAAATGTCAGTTAAGCAAGAGGTTTTCCACTCTGTTTATTCCATTCCAGTTAATGTTACATCTGAAACAGCGAAGGGTGATAGTTTGATAGGCACAACAGTTTTCTGCTTCATAACAGTTTTTTCAACAGATTCTTCTAAAGACCTTAATGTTTAGTTTGAATCAAGCATTAAAGTACCACATAACTTTAACAGCTGAAGCATATGAAGCCTGATGTTATTTCTCGAACTGTACCTTTTCAGAATGTTTTAAAAATTCACCTACTTCAAGAGAAGCAATAATGGCTTGAATTAGGTTTTGTCCAACGTCCCACTGAAGCTGGGCTTTGAGGAAGTAATGATCTCAGTTAACCTTTCTGCAAAATGGGAGTAATAATATTTATCTATCTTTATAAACAGCATCTATATATGAAGATAATGAGCTCTATTTTTAGGAAAATTGAAGAGCCCAAGTGCTTATTCTGTCAAAGAAACCTTGCTGTCTCTGAGCAGGGTGGCGTTGCATTCTCTGGGGATAATGGCAGTCTTACTGCTTTGGTAGTTATACTTGACCAAGAATTACTCCTGCAATTATCAACTGTTACTTTCAGTTGACAATTTACATTATTCAGCTGGAAATTGATAGATAAAACCAATATGGTGAAAACATTGTTTAAATGCTGTAAACAAGGTCATTTTTGTCAGAGGTTGTCTATAAACAGAGCTATAGCTGAATATGACAACAAATTGTTACAAAATGGGGGTTTCCTTCATTATAGAACCCTGTCTTTGAATAAACTAAAAAAACACATACAAGGTTTTATTTTTCCAAAATGATATTTTTCATGTTCTTTAAAATTATGGTATTAAATCGTTTGGGTGAAGGAATTGGTTTTGTGCTCTGATTTATGTAGTGACCAATACAAGTCAGCTCCTTGTGAGATCAAGAGATTATATTTAAATAAAATCTCTGATTCATTTATTTATTTTTATTGTGAATTTCTAGTCATTATGGCTGCAGAGAAAAGCTAGAAAAGATATCCTTGCATAACCATACTTCACTGTTTACTGGAGTCTTTAGAAAGTCTAAACTAGTAGCTATGAGGCCACGGATCTTCTCTTCATCTAGTATGGCAAATGCTGGAGACGACTTGGTGTGTGGCAGGGAGGGAACAGAACAACAGAGTCATCCACGTCATTTGGATTATCTGGACTGAGCTACAGCCTTAATTCCTGCTGCTTTTCCTTGTGTATTTTTGCAAAAGAAAGGACCAGTTTTCTGCTCTTAGGAAAGTGAGAGGTGTTCAAAATTAGGGGTAGGTCAAAAACTATAAACTAGGTAGAACTAGGATGTTTATCTCTCATTGTTCCTTGACTACCAAATTACCTTAATCTGGTCCTTGGAAAGTCTGCTACAGCAGTAAGTTCAGTGCTATTATATCTGCTCAGAGCTTTGAATTACTGACTTACAGTACAGCCTTGCGTGTGTGAGATTGTTTCAGATGAACCCTTGAACTTACCTAACTTGCATTTATTCAGTTATGTGATTTGAAAGATAGGCTCATGGAAATGCCGTGCCCTTCTTCCTTCTGTTGAGCTGTCTCAGACCACCACCTGCATAACATACCCCCAGTGCACCAAGCATGCCTACGAAGTGATCTTAGGCATTGATCGTGCTTAAGTATGATCTATGGGATGGTCTCCTGACACCAGGTTTTTAGCATCACGATAGAAATATTATGGTCTTGAGGCCACCCATAACACAGCATAGACATAGGACTCATGTATAGTTCCTGTCAAATGCAGATATAACACCTGAAGAGGTTAGAGTTTTTCTGCTCTCCCTTCTGCCTCAGGTTGCTATTGATTCTATATTAATATCCTGGGCAATGAACTTCTATGGCTGAGCAGCACACACTGAACTAATTCAATGACCTTTATTAAGTGGGTGGTCAGAACTGTAGAGATACCTTAGTGTAAGGTATGCCTATAGGAATGGAGGATTCTAATTCACAACTTAAAGGTCTTTCTCTCTTTCCCTTCCCATATAATTGAATGAACAACCACATGTGCTGATTACCACATTACTGCTTTCTGACACCTGTAGGGTGTCATTGCACACAGATATGCTAGGTAAAACAAGGTGAGGGAAAAACAAGTAACTTGCTGCAGTCCGGCACTTTAGGAAGAGTACAGGATGAGTTTGGATCCTAGAGTATGTGTAGCAACACCTATGCTCTTATAGAAACCTCAAAACATATGGGTATAAAGAGGCAGCAGCAGGGCACCTAGCCTAGCCCTTCGTCCCTGCCCCTTCAGAAGACCTGCTGAGGCCCAGGGAAGAGGTGGATGCTTCTCTTTCCAGACGGGTCAAAACCTGTGCTTAGGAATGTGAGGCAGAAAGAAGAGTCCTCGTGTTGTCTTCACCCTCTGCCTTCTAAATTGATGGTGATTCATGTTTATTAAGTGCTTTGCAGTCCTTGTTTTAAGAATGCATTAAACCAGTGCTATTCAACTGGTGCTTTTTAGACTCCTGCTGATCTGTAAAACCATGGGAAGTACCTCATGAGATAACTGTAAAGTGTATTTAAAAAAAATCAGATCTGCATACATTTCTATGCAGTTCGCAGATTTGTGTCTGTGCTGTCAGCAGGTGTAATCGGAAGCTGGGTCTTGATTGCTCTTCGTGCCTAATTAAATAGTTTGTAATTATAATGGTGAAAAGATGGTTTTCTAAAACACTTAAATTCTGTTTACCTAAAAGCTTAGTGTTCCTAAACCATCCCTCTCCACAACTACCAAACCAATAGTGGAATAGAAGAAAATTAATGTGGGGGTTTTTGTTATTATTTTGTCCCCTTCTTCAGCCTGCCCCAAAAGTTAGCTAGTCTGTTGATGAGAATATTTGGAGACACTGCTTACATTTTTAAGATATGCCAAATAGTACAAATCCAATTCCAGTGAATTCCAATGTTGAACTAAGACTGGAAGGTTTGCATGTCATGCATAGGAAAGTCATTTGCTTTATCTCATCATGCTCAACATAGTCGCTGATGTCAAGTTTTTTCTCTCAAATCCTCCAACACTGCTTCTTCCCCACTTTCTTTCTGCACATTAACTCCTTTTCTCTCCCTTCTTATTCCCACTAAACATTGACTCTCTATTCTCCATCAATACGAGATTAGGACGAGAGGAAATGGCCTCAAGTTGCACCAGGGGAGGTTTAGATTGGATATAAGGAAAAATTTCTTTACTGAAAGAGTGGTGAAACATTGGAACAGGCTGCCCGGGGAAGTGGTGGAGTCCCCATCCCTGGAGGTATTTAAAAGACGAGTAGATGAGGCACTTAGGGACATGGCTTAGTGGGCATGGTGGTGTTGGGTTGACGGTTGGACTCAATGATCTTAGAGGTCTTTTCCAACCTTAATGATTCTATGATTCTATATTACCCCCAGACAAGTAAAACTACACCTCTCTTAGAAATTGTTCACTTCTGACTGTGCTTCCTGGTCCCCTATGTCTGAACACAGTTAATGCCATCTACTTGAAAACATAGCTAGTCCTGGTTCTTCTTTCTTGTTTTAACGCCACTTTCTCCTTTTTTCTTTTCCTTCTCTCTTCCTGTTCTCCTGGAATACCTATTCCTTCTTACTCACCGCTCACTGCTGCCCACTAACTCTTCAACTCTTGCTTCTTTCTTGTCTTTACACAAGCTGAAATCTGGATCTCCCAGGTTTGTGTTGTTTTAGCAACTGTTCTTTTTACAGCAAATCCTCTTTCCCACTCCATTCTCAACCATACTACCACTGAGAGAAGTGAGGGAGCTCTTGAACTTCTGTCCTTCTGCTATCATCCAGACCTTCCTCTCCTTCCTCAACCATTTTTAAAAGTCTAGAGGGGCAGACTGAAAAAGGCAGTCTGTATATCCTAATTCATGCCTTGCAATACATGATAGCTCCGGCACAACAACAAGCTCTGTGAAGTGTGGAGGGTATGAGAGTGCTGATAGCTGCCCAGACGAAAGGTAGAATACATCCACAGCCGGCATCATAAACACCTGACTGCTGCTCCTTAGCATTTATTGTCATCAGAATTTACTCTAGCATGTATGGTTGTAATGTTTCTTTCTTTTTCTTTTTTTTATAACTGGGGATATCACATACTGATGTTGCTGCTCTTTTTGTTGCTGTTGTTGTTTTTGTTTATATATTAGTTCTGTCTATACCAATTAATGTTTCTGGTGTTATGTCCTCTGGCATAAAACAAATCTCCATAATGTTGTCTCTTTCCTTAAATATTCCTCATCTCCCCCTTGCAAAATATCCTAAATTTACACCATGGTTTTTCTTACATTGTAGCTCCCCCACAGTTTGTGGTGAGACCACGAGACCAGATTGTAGCCCAGGGTCGAACAGTGACTTTTCCTTGTGAAACTAAAGGAAATCCCCAGCCAGCTGTTTTCTGGCAAAAAGAAGGAAGCCAGGTAAGTTATAAGCACCCTATAAGTCTTTCAAGCCTTTCTAAATAGTTATATTGTTAAATTTTTAGGAATATTATTTATATTACCTTTCACAGATTCTTTTAATCTTTCACAGGAATTTGTCTTTTAAACTGTCACTATTCTCTACCGACATTTTTGTTGCTGTTTTTCTAAAATATTAATATTGTGAAGAACTCAAAGGCCATCTAAGTTGGTGAAACTTGTGCTAGGTGCTGTATAAACGTATAGAAAGCAACAGTATATATCTTAAAGGCTTTTCACTCTGAAGCCCCCAATAAACAGGTGGGTGAGACAAACATAGTAGATAAAAAAGGTATGACTCAATTTCTAACTAATCAGAGTCAGTAATTACAGTTCACAACCTGTCTAGACATGATCAAGCAGATATATATCTAACAAGCTGATTTGCATTGGCGTATTCTCATAGTGCATACAGATACAGGTTTTGAACACGCAGATGCTTTCTTCAGTAAAATTGTCTCAGGAAATTTCTGAATCTGGTTTTGGAAATATTTCCCTGATCCTTACTGTCATTTTTTAAAAGCAAAATTTCTGATGTAGCAGTCAACGTTGCCATCAGCCAATACTAGCTTCTATAGCTTAGTGTTTGAATGTCATGCCATAACGTTTTTTTACTGCTGTTGCTGTATTGACGCTATGTTACAGCAGAAGTCAGTCCTTCTCACTTCCAACGTGCAGTTCATGTTAGTATGTTAAATTTAGACACTGTATGTGCTGTAGTCTCTTTTGCACCTGAGGAAAGATTAAAAGGGGCAAACGGATGCCCAAGGACAGTGCCTTCTGCAGCTCCCTGATGAAGCCTGTCATGGCTACATCTGTCTATGTACCTATACTACGTACCCGTCTCCATTGACTAAATTAGTCTTTTCAGAGCCCTGTGCTACCTTCTCCCATATGGCGATATGTGAGTTAACTCAAGTATCCACACTGTGCTGTGCAGTGAACATGTACCTTTTGTCTATCTGGAGGCATTGTGTGTACCAGCCCAGTTAAAAAGTGAAATAAGAACTGAACCACAGGCCTCCCGCTCTGCCCCACCTGCTTCTGCTTCACCTTCTCATGAGGTCAGATAACTGGTCCAGAATGACAGGACCAAGGCTGACAGCATTTTGTGCTCTGTTGCATTTGTGGCTTACAAAGATACAACACTATTACTTTATGAGTGTAAGCTTAGTCTTCAGTGTGTTTCTTTCAACGTATTATTCGGAGAACTTTAAATCTAGCCTCCATGGATCACATCCTGGAAAAGCACAGTATTGTGAGTCTCACCAAGTTGAAAATTGTTCCAAGGGGAAAGTAGAATAGCATATTGAAATTAAAGTAGGAAGTACTGATGCGCTAGCAAACATTTCAAAACCCTTCCTTGTAGAGCATTTTAATAACATGGTAATGTTTATGTAAAGTGAGCTTATAGTGTCACACTTGAATCTAATAAAGTGGACATCCATCATGCTGTAATAAAGAGAAGAGCTTCTAATTAAAGTAGGACATCATTTGCAGGATTAAAGTCATTTAGCGTAATTGAAAAGTGTTAATACTCTATTTTATCCTCTTCCATTGGTATCACTTCAAGGGTAAAAACATTTTAAGGTGAAAATGCATCTTGTGTCTTTAATTGAATGTTATTACCTACTGATTGTAGCATGTTGAAGCTGTTTAATTACAAACCTGGAAAATTAATTACCATATTGAGAACCAGATCCCTGAGGGTTAGAATGGTCTTTTTTGGCAAATAAATGCAACGTAAAAATTGATACCTACATGGTTTATAATCAAACCTTGAAACATAGCTCAATGTGATTCACTACACCCTCATGTTAATCTTAATTGAGCACCGGTGAAGTAACACAGGTTAGTGTTGCCGTCTCGATATACAACTTGCCAGATTTTGCAGTGAGACGCCATAGAATAGGCGAGTTTCCACATACAGTATAACATCATACAAATCTGAAGGATGGTATTTTGGCCAAATTAGGCATTGTCCACTGAACATACATGACTTTTCACCTTTGTGTGCCTGGCTATAAGTTGTTGCTTGGCTTTACAACGCTTGCTTCTGCTTTTACTCGAGGAACTGTTTGCAGCACCACTGTTAGTATTCGGAGTAATGTTATGTAGTCATGTTAGCCCACTCCAGTAATTGTAGGGCATTTTTCATTGTGAATCCATTTCCCGATCCTGTGTTTCTGAGCACAACCAGCTGGAAGGGAGGGGAGCTGTTCCCTCCTGAGTAATTTTTTGTGCCAACTTGTGCATAAACAGCTGGTCCTTTGTACTCGGTAGCGTTTTCCCCAGAGCCTAACAGCCGCCCGCCAATGAAATGCACCAGGGCAGGGCATGTGTAACCTTTAGACTGTAGATTAAATTCTTCCTTGAGATAAATTCCGTGGTATTACATCAGGGATGACTCTGGTCCCCCCGTTTGCAACCCAGCATGCCACCGTTGTGCCCAGATGAGCAACCCGATAGCTAATTAAAACCAGTGAAATTGTAAAAACATTTAAAAAGGGGTTGTGCTGTAATTTAGGACAAGTTATAATTCATAGTTATCTGGTCTTTGAAGGGAGGAGTCGTGAGACTGATGAGCTCCTCCTGAATTGTGGAATATTCCCTGGGATGTGGTACAAGAACAGATAAGCCCATGCTGAGGGTAAAATGAAGGGTAGTCTCCCCTTTCTAATACCGTGATGAAGAGGATTCTGGATTTGTTTCCTCTGAAGAATTAGGAGCTTGATCCTTGTACTGTCTTTTACGTTGTGTTTCTTTTTACACTTTGCATAATGACTGATAAATGGAGTCAAGCTCAGCCATATCAAAATTCTCTGCTTTCTCATAAAATTTAGTGGAGTTTTTGTAATACCCTCATTCGGTAGGTATCTGTGCCAGGCAGAGGTTATTCTGAAAGTTTCAAGGCAGTTCAGAAAACAGGGCAATTTTTCGAGACCCACTTAGCCCTGTAGCCTGAAATTGTTTCAGAATTTTCACACTTTTTTTCTTATTGGATCTGACCTGTTTACTGGGTGCATATTGATTTTTGAGGAAAAATTTGCTGTGAAAAATTTCTTGGACATTGACATTGAAAGGGGGTAAGGGGAAAGACTCACCCTAGGGTGACAAGTAGCCTAGTAGGTTAATATAATTATAAGGATACCTGGAGTGTCAGATCTGATTTAAAGCATATACCTCTCCTTTTATAGCCAAAACGAGAGAGATAAAGGTGTGAGTTTCACTTCAAAGAAGAATTTTTTAAAATCCAAGTTTGTTGCTTGTCAATTCCAAATAATTTTTTGGAAACCATTAAGGTCTACTGCAGAAGAAGCAGATCTACAGAAAATTCATTTAATACTCTACTCTATACTTTTAGATTTTCTTTTTAGCCCATATAGACAAGCTTAAAAGTTAGTAGGGAGTCGTCATTAGAGAGCACAGCAGAGCTATACAGAGCTGCAGTAATGACTGAAAGTTTATCACAGCATGGTAACAGTGTGTTGGGATATTCCTTATACAAACAATTGTATTTTTCAGAGAGGCTTGTTGAGTTGACATAAAAGCCAGACTGGAATTACTGTTGTTTAATTATTGTTTAATCTATTCCCCTTTCTGTCTCATTGGGCAATGCTGTTGACCTTTCTGTTCACATTGCCTCCCTTTTCCTGTCCCTTTTTATTCACGTCAAGAGCTGTGCCAGACGGTATAACTTTTTCCTTGAAAACACAGCCCTCACCACTAAAAGCTTTTCTGTCCTTTTCTGTATTATTGATTCATTCAGTCCTTCATCATATGCAATGACTGCTACATCCATTCCAGTTATTCTTATTGACATCTCTCTTTTCTCCAATCCAGCCCAAAGGCAAAAGCTAATCTCCCTGTTTTGTGATAACTGATGTCTTATCCTACATGAAATTATTTTTTCTCTCTGATGATTTCCACAGCAGATTTATACCCTTTCTCTTCACCCTCAAGGCTCCATGCTGCTTTTCTCCTTTGGTATATCTCAGTTTTAATTTCCTTTTACTTCTCCTTTAAGAGCTCATGCTCTGCCAGCTTCTCCTACTTTATGACCTGTTTGTGTCTTCCTCCCGGCTTTCCTTCTGTGCCATGCTCTTACTTTCTTATTTGCCCAGAATATATTCACAGCCAAACAATAGTGCTATGCTTCCTCAAGTCTCCAGGATTCAATTCTTTCTGCTAGTTTTCTAATGTTTACTGTAGTATTGTGTCCTCCTGGTTTGACAGCCAACTAAGCACATTATTACAATTAAATTCAGAATGAAGATGAATGTGTCACAAATACAAATCACTCAAGTGCGACTGTTGGAAAATTTCTCCTCGCCTAGACCCCCAGCCAGAACACACCACTGTGTGCTGTCAAAGGGCTGTTTCTAATTTAAACTGCAAGTTGCCCAAGGCAGGGAAAGCTAGCTCTATGTGTTCATAAAGTCATAACCACACTTACTTTTTCTTCTAGTTTATATATAGTACTTTTAAGGAAAAATCATTGTCTCTCTAGCTGAGGGAAAAGTGGTGCTTTTGTGTTTTGAATTGATGTGAGATGAATTGTTTTTGCAGAACCTACTCTTCCCAAACCAGCCTCTCCAACCCAACAGCAGGTATTCAGTGTCACCAACCGGAGACCTCACTATTACCAACATTCAGCGGTCTGATGCAGGCTACTACATCTGTCAAGCGCTGACGGTTGCTGGAAGCATTTTAGCAAAGGCTCAGCTGGAGGTTACTGATGGTGAGATATAGAAATTCCTATTGTTTTTTCCTGTCAAAAGTATTTTTAAAATAGTGTAAATAAAGGCATACGAGACCACATAATTCATACAAGTAAACAGACAAGTTTCTACAGAAAAGACAATGAAAAAAGGGTCTCTGTGCAATTCTCTATGGTATCAAAAAGGCATCGAAGTCTAGTTTGCCCTTTGCTTGCTTTCTGGAGGTTCCTTAATAATATAAACAAGGTACAAACCAGCTTAGAATAGGGTGGGTGAGAAAGCAAGCTTCTCGGTTCACTAGAGCTAAGATAGGACTGCAACAAATATTGTGAAGAATGAATAGGTTTGTGATTAAAGCAGTGAACTGGGGTGCAGAAAAATCAGGCTCAATTCCCACCTCAGTCCCAGTCTTCAGTATTATCTTAGGCAGCTAGTTTGGGGATGTGGCCTTAGCTCAATTAAATCAACACAGTTGCCTTGAGCTTACTGAAGTACTGTTGGTTTAGAACAGCTACAACATGTAGCCCTTTAGTCCCTGTGGCAATAAGGCACCAAAATATTTCCTTACCTCAGAGCTGTGTTCTCAGAATGTCTCGATATGGTTAGATGTGAAAAGAGGCATGTCAATACGTAGGTAGGATTTTCAGGAAAGGAAGAGAAAAGCACTATATGCTCTGTCTTGATGCTTTCCATTTCAAAATTTTGGGTTTGAAAGTTATCCTGGTGTGAAATTTACCTTACTCTACCTACAAACATGGATCCTTTTCATATATCAGGAATCCTGTTGATATCCCTCTTCATCCCATTGTGGACAGAAGGCAGTTTGCATCCTTTAATGTTACTGAAGAAAACAACAGAATTCCTCTTATACTGGGAGATTGTTGCATTCCCCGGCATCATTACTCCTTAACTGACTCATTAAATATCTCCTGACAGGCTTTGATGAATTTTTGCCATTAAAACTGTTGTTATATGCAGAGGTCTACTTTTACTGTTCCCTTAGAGACCTGCCTGCACCATGAAAGTTTGAAAAGATGTCTAATTCTGAATAATCTGGCTTTTCACAAGAGCATATTCATCACAAGTGACAGGTAGAGAGGTTCAGGCTCATGTTATAGAGGTTTGAGCATTAATTTGACGCCTTTTCTTTGTTTTCCAAAAGCTGTCTATATTTTTATGACAAGGGGAGATAATTTCTGCTTTATCCTTGCATCTTTACAAGCACATTGGTTTTCTGTAAGGTAGTTTCTGGAGACTAAAGGCTAACCTTCACTCTGCAGTCTCTTTAAGTCCTTTCTCTCATGGTCTATGACAAAATGATGCATTTTCATTCAATTCAAATTTAAATGTAGATTAAAAGGTCATTTAAAATTAATGGAAAGGCAGTATTTTTTAATATCTGTCCATAGCGCTGCCTGATTCAGTGCCGTGACTGTGACTGGAATAAATAGAACACACAAACATTGGCTAAGAGGACATTGAGCTGTTAATGGTTGCACCTGCTGATGCTGTACAGATTTACTGCAACAGGGGCTGAGAGGATCAAATCAGGTTCAAGGATGTTAGTGATGAGAAATTCTTCCTTTTGACAGACAAGGCCTGTGGTCCATCTTTATCTATTTCTTGTGTGGGGGGGAAAAAATAATAAATCCTAACGGCCTCTGTGGAATTTTCATTAGTTTATCTAACAAGTCAACAGAAAGCTAACAAAAGTGTCCCCGCTAAAATGCAAATTCAACTACAATTAATTCTGATTAAAGGCGGCGTGCATTCCACATTGCTAGAGAAAGCATTAGCTGGTGGCTCTGCTGCCCAAGGAATGCAAGGCCTGCGTTCTTCAAACGCTTTCCAGAACCCACTGTCAGCATGATCATTATGAAATAATACGAGGTTGCTTTATAGAAATACCATTTCATCCTTGAGTCAAAGGGCAGGTGAGGTCAGGAGAAAAGTGCCAGAACAATATTGTGGAACTGAGATTATATAAATAAATGTACCATTAGATCACAGATATTTTTTTAATTGCTTTCAGTTAGGAAGTTAACCATAAATGTCTAAATAATCTGTTTTGGTTGACGCTGAGCAGAAGTTATGGAAGCTAGTGATTTTTATCAGTAGGGAAATCTAATTTGATGTTTTAAAAAATATAATAAAAGATAAACACTGTGCATGTTAGCTATATACTTAAGCGTTAGTGTTCTAGTTTTTGGCTGGTGATTTCAGTTTTACTTCATAGCCCAGAATTTTTCTGTTTGGTTAATGATTTAATAATAGTGGCAAGCCATCTTTTTCATTTTGAACACATTTTTGTTTGATCCAGAGTAATTTAGATCCAATTGAAGTTCCAATACAGAATGAAAACATATGTCATGTGCAGAAAAAGAAGTGCTTAATTATACCATATATAGCAGTGTTTCAGTTGTTACATTTTTGCACTTACAAGTCTTTACTGGAAATATTTTTAACTCAAGTGTTCACATGAGAAGAGATTACTATCTGTGATGAAATGTGCTGAGTTGAGTGATAATTTTGCTGATTATGGACTGTGTTAAGAGCCTTCAGTGTATTTGAAATTCAAATCTTGTATTTTCTTGAAAGGCTATCATATAATCCACTGTCTAATGCACAACTGGAAAAGCAAAATAATTTTAAAAATTGAGACAATCTTAGCAATCCTTTCAAACTCAAGAAGTGAATATGCAGCTCACAGTCTTAAAATGACAGATCATGCAAATAAACCAAATGCTTCCATCTAACTATGTCTGTGCTCAAGATAAAAAGAATAGTTTACAATTAGTAATTTATTCCATGAATTTATCCATCATGCACAGAGTATTTTGGAGAAGATGTCAGTTTCTCCTAATCTAGTCATTATTTATATTTATTAATAAAAATTTCGACTACTGCATGCTCAACTGTAGGATCAGCCTACCAATGCTAGTTTACCCAGCAGTTGCAGTTTAGGATGAGTATTGGAATGGAGGAGCAAGCTTAACCTCCCCCAGTGGATGGCAACATAAGAATGAAATGTTTTAGGATATTCAATTAATTAAAAAGATTACATTTCTGGGCTTCTGAATGAAAGCAAAAGGCTGAACCTATAAGGAGAATTCAGAACAGGTGTCAAAAAAAAAGAGAGAAGGAGTTGGCAGCATACCTCAACAGCTCCCTCTCCACTGATTTGGAATAGGCACTTCAGGCATTTTTCCCAAACTCCTCTGCAATTTTTTGACTATAGGTCTATTGAATATTTGGGGATATGTCTCTCTCAGATCCTCCTGGAAGAATTTAATATCACTCACAGTTTACTCATCTGCAAATCTGGCAACCATAATTCCTGTCCCCAATCAAATGTATATTACGTGTTTTATAGCAAGTGCGACAGTTTCAAACAGGAGAGATCCAGAACAACTTCACAGCCTCCTGTGAAGCTCTTCAGCAAAAGAGACAGAGAAAGGGTTGGTCTCTGCTTTTTCACCTCTCAGGAGAGCACCCTGCCCTATCATGTTAGTGTTCATCATGAGAATTTAATGACTTGTGTCTGATTTTCTCCATTAATTCACCAGGAAAACTTTTGAAATGTTGATTTTAGAAGTGCCAAAGTAAAGACTTCATTTTGTCATTCTCTTATTTTAATTTCCTGTTGTAATTTGACAATATTCCACCCCAATTTAAACATGTTTTCAGTCGATCCAATGTTGATCCAGTGAATGAACTGTTCATTGACAAATATAATTTGTTCTTTTCTGATACTCTGCTGAAAATTTAAGCTGCATTTTATCACAAAAGGAATCTCGTAATTTTTCAGTTACCAGAATATGTGAATATATGGTTGCTGAAAAATAGTTTCAAAACCATTTTTAAAAATTAAATTTTGAAATAAACTTCTCTTTTACTATACAAATATATTTTAGCCACACAAAATGTTTCTGTAGAATGGATTTAAAAGTTTCCTGCTAGGAGAAAACAACGTAAAATTTAAATAAAAAATTAAAATGTTGTAAAAGAAACTAACAAAACCCCTAACCTCTTTGTGGATATTTTTCATTATCTCTCTGTTCTTCAGAATGCTTATGATGTACCTTTTTAAACCTCTAACCGAGTTTTGAATCCTTGTACAGGAGACCTATGTAGTAGGAATACAAGCACATATACACGTTTTAGAGAAGATTTACAAGTCATAGTTGTGAAGACAATACAGTCGTTCACAGATCAGTGGAAACCCTAAGTGTTCATTTAACCTTTAGCCTTAGTGTCATGGAAACCTGTAGTGGTCTTTCACCCATAACACCCTTGAAAATGAAGATTCCTTCTGGCCAGGAGACTTTCAATTACGCTATTGATCAGAGCTATTTAAAGGATTATGAGCTCCTCATTTGGGCTGTAAAAAAACTAATTACATGCCAAAGAACAATATCTGTAATGCAGTAGGTTTTGAAAATACCTACATTGCTACACAGAGGGAAGGCAATTAGCAAATAACTGCAATGGAATAGTTAGCAACTTAAGTGATACTTTTTCCTTAATTTTAGCTACCTAGAAAACTGGGATTTGCTGTTTTACGTTAAATCTAAATGAAGACCTACACAGCTAAGTTTTCATTTGAATAGGCTTGTGCTGCAGGTATGCTGACATCAATTTTTATTTCACCAAATCGCTGAACTGTATAGTCATAAGGAAGCCTTAATGAGATCAAAAATTTCATATCAAGGTGAAAATGCATTACATTTTCTCTTTTCTTGTAATGTAGTGTTTCTTGTCCTATCTCTGCATTCAGTGGGTGATATTTCAGAATTTCCAAAACAGCTTTCACGTTCTGGTGTTAATAAATAATCTGTATTGGCTTTCTGTTTTCAGTTTCAATTTCAATAAATGTGATGAACTCACATTCCAAGGTGCTACTAATACTAATGATTCTATCCTTTGTGTATCTTGTTAACAAAAGAAGGTAGTTAGTATTTTTGCAACACTACAATTTCAGAAACAATTATTTCGGGTGTAAAATGTACCACTAACATCTCCCTAATATTTTTTATTTGTTAAATGATGTCATGAAAGCGCTTTGGATCTGTTGAAGGTTCCAGAGGTTTGCATCTCAAACAGCTCAAATACAACAGAAACCATACTGCTTCACAATAATTTATTTTCACTTCCTTTTTAGAGTCAGGTGTTGTGTATGGACTATAATGAACCAGATTCTCAGCTAGAATAAATGATTCAAACTCAACTGACATCAGTGGAGGCAGACTAACTTACACTGGTTTAGGAGCCTTTTATAATCCTGCCTGTTACAATATTTAACACCAATCATATAATTGCTCAGTTGTTCAAAGATTTAAAACAGCAGCAGTGTGGCAGGTAAATATATAAAAATGAATTCTCGGTTCTGTTATACTGATTTTATGCAGGAATCATAGCCTTGTTTATATTCAGGTGTTTCACATTCATTTTGTGCAAACACATTCTTTAGAAACAAAGAGTTATATTTTGCTGCTTAACAGATGGCTCAGAGAATAGGTTCAACAGCAGAATTATTTATGAAAATTTGGTCTTTCAAGAAAAGCAAACATGAGCATTTTACCTCACTTGATGATATCCCACTGGTCATGGAATGAGGTTTATACGCAGCCATGCACTCGCTCACTGGTTAAGGAGTCCTTTAAGCAGTATTTCAAGCATGCAAATGTAAATTATTAGGGGAAAAAAAATTAAGAGAGTTCATGGCTTTAAAAGGTGATGAAATGATTTGATAAGTAAGCTGTTAAACGGCTTTGAATTTTTCTCCACTGGAAAGAGTGCTACAGTCATTTAGATCACTCAGATTATAAAGATGTTTTGTACTATTGTTAGATATTTTTGCTGATGAAAACTTGCAAGTTGAGCATGAATAGGAGATGTGGTTGGTACCCATGCTAGAATGGCTACGGTGTTTCACTTTGAACTTTAACAGATTTTCTCTTTTAGGCCCTAAATCAGGTAAGCAATTAAGCACATTTTGATGTGATGTGCTTAAAGTGCTTTCCTAAATTGGAAGAAATAAGAGATGTACCTCAGTTCTTTTCTGGATCAACATCTTAATTTTCATCCTGTCTTAATCAAATAAGTCTGATGACCTTTGCTAACAGAAGTTTATATATCTAGGTGTTATCTCACAGTGGTGAAATAAAATTCTTACAAAAATGTTTTTCAAATATACCAGTTAATTGTTAACATCTATCTGTGGGTCTTCCAAAAAGAATGTTTTTAGCCTTTTAGAAGCTAACTTAAGCCAGTCTGTAAAAATTGGTACTGTGTCAAGGAAAGGACTAACTGCAGCAGAGGATCGTTAAAGGTGTGGATGCCAATACATGTGTCACTGTTTAGTCTTGACAGATAGGCCTCCACCCATCATCCTCCAGGGGCCGGTCAATCAGACACTGGCAGTGGATGGGACAGCTTTGCTGAAGTGCAAGGCAACCGGCGACCCCCTTCCTGTCATCAGCTGGTTAAAAGAAGGATTCACCTTCCTGGGCAGAGACCCTCGAACATCCATACAGGATCAGGGGACGCTTCAGATTAAAACTCTGCGGGTGAGTAGCGATAACAAAACAAGTGCTACAAGTGGTACATGGCTAGTCTTGAGCTGTTGGTGTGTGTCTCAAGCTGCTCTGCTGTCTTGCTGACTTTTGTCTTCAATATTAACTTAATTGTCTCTTTTAGAATGAAATTCTCACCAAGTCCACATCCTACTTCATTCTTTGACATTGTGTAGGGAAGGGGGACGAAAAAAAGAAGCGCCAAACTAGCATCAGATATTTCTATTAGAATTCCCTAATAATAGAATTGATATTTAATACCTTACGTATGTTACAATAAAACTCATGAGCTGGAGATGGATAGACATGTAAAAGGACAGGCCTTCCTTATCTTTTCAGTCAGTCTTACGATGAAGCCATTGGCCTGTTGTCTCTGTTAAAACTTAGAGCAGATCATTTTCAACACCTGATCATAATTTTCCAAGGAGCTATTGTGCTAGCAAGTGATTCTGGAGTTCATCAGGGTTTGGCTGTGCACTTTCTCCTTGAATGAGTCTTGGCAGTCTTGAGCTGGCTGATTTATTCCAATGTTACGCTTGCTGGAGATGTTCCATAAGGCTGCGGATGGGAGAAGACAACTAATACTGTAACATATATGCAGTCATATGCAGAGGGATTGCTATTCAAAATGAAATGCCTATCATAATATTTTTATTTTGACACATGAGATAATACGATATCTTAAAAGTACAAAGAAATCTTGTAATATTCCAAATATTATAATGTCAGATTTTGTTGATAAACATTGCATCACTAATCTTTGTTTGGGCTTTTAATTTTTTCCCTGCTCAAAGATAAAAATGTGTAGTTGTTTGTGTGTATGTGGACAAGCAAGTATATGGAAAAATAGGAAGGTAAATGTAATTATTTGTCAAGAACTTAAAGACAATTTCAGAAACCATTTAATTTCATCAACAGTAATTTCTGCACTTAGCTTTGCCATCCAAAAAAATGACAATAAACATAGCTACCGAGGACAGGACATAAAGTGCAGTTTTGGTTTTGATACCATCTCATCAGTGATCGTAGATGAATTGTTAACTTCCTTGAAACAAAATGGAATTTATTAAAAAATTTATGCTAGCTTTCCCTGAGTAAACAATTTATCCTTCCTCACTGGGCTGAAGGCAGCTTTAGGCCATGAAGGTTAATGCATTTTTCCTGTAGAGCCAGATTAAAGAATGCGCTTGAATAGTCAAGTTTCCCCAGTAGTGTTAGAAAGCAGCAATTAAAGGTGGAAGCTTAGTGATTTCAAACAAACTTTCAGGCATCGATGATGGGCTTCTGTGGAGTGTCCATGAGGCAGAAGCTCCTGGGATACCTGTCTGCATGCAGCTATGCAAACAATGAAATTTGTTCTGAATCGTGCCAGCGCATTAATCTCGCTGTTAGAGGCACAAGGTCTGTAAACGAAAGGAAAAAAAATTGCTTGCAAGGGGAGAAGAAAACAGTATTAGTAGTGAGTGTGGTTTTGAAAGACATGAAGCTTTTATTGATCCTTAAGTGGCTCATTCACTAGTAACCAATTTTCCTTAAAGGCTCAGAAAGACATTTTTTATAAACCCCTCGATTGCAGTAATGTGCACTCTTTGACTCAGACTTAAGAACAAAAAACACATACAACCATAAAAACCAGATTTCTCCTGTACCTTGCAATTTTTATGAATTAAAAATGGATTTAAATCTGGAATGTTTAACTTTTCTCTCAGGTCTACCTGAGCAAGAACTAGCAACACTTCCTAAGCAAAAAATGGCCACAAAATATGTCCAAGTACACTTACATACCCAAGTTCAAAACAACTTAGTATTTATCACCCACATGTCCTCAGCCTTCTTCTCCCCTCACAAATAATAATCACTATTGCAATCATAAAAGATTTCAAGATACGGGTAAAGATGAGCCACTACTATTTAAACCTTTGAGACCATCCTCTTCTGCCATGTAACTCTCTGTGTGTAAATCAAATTATTCAGGAGTCTGCAGCAGTGACAGTGGACCATGGGCCACAGTCATAAACATGAACCTAGAGATTTTTCTGCTGAGCCAATTTTCCCACTTGCTGTGAGGAAGTCAACTGAAAACTGACATACGTCACTCACTCAGTACCCTTTCAGACAGGTCAACGCTGACGGAAAACTCCCTTCTGCTCCGTAGAAGTGTACCACACCAGATTTAGGCACCTGCATTAACTGAGGAAGAAAACTGTTTATTTTACTGAATAGCAAAGACTTTCCATTCACCTTCCCCTGTTGTTTTTTCCATAGCACAAAAAAAGTATAAATAATTGAATTATCAATACACTATGTCTGTGTCTAATCCATCCACAGTCTGGAAGTTAGATAATTCACCGTAACTTGCAAGAGGCAGCATATCTCCAGCTTGCTTTATATGTTGAGTTTGCCTTCTGCAAGTTACTCTGTTGTGTGTACCACATACTTCATTGAGTATGCCATACACCATCTGTCATGGTAGTACAGAAATGAAGTTGAGAGCCATAGCCTTGAGAAATATTCTCCATTATGACATAATGAAGAATTATATATTTAATAAAAGCTCAGAAGAAGCAAAATAAAACACTACTTCAGAATGCAATAAAGCGCTCTCCTCTGGTAAATCTGTCTCCTTTCAAGAGTCTTTCTCATTTCATTAGCAGTACCTCTATATTTTGAGTCTCTGAGGCATTGTCAGAGGGGTTTAATTATTGCTTGTATTTCATGGCAAAAGCACCTCCTAAAATGCAAGTCATGATCATTCAGACTATTGAACCGGCATTAATCCGTTGCTTCCTGCCCCTAAGAATGGTACACTGCAGTACCAGCGTATCTGAAGAACATACCAACAAAATTCAAACATGACAAGGTTAAAAACCAATTAAATTATATATCAAAAGTAATCTAAAGAGCTTCTCACTTATTTGCCTTGATATTCTTCCTGAAGACTGAGGTGTAAGCACTTCTGTTACAGTGCCAATCTGCATTTAGCAGAACACCCATTACAATTCCTTAAAGTCCAATAAAGCTTCTTGGATGCAGTCTTATTTCCGTCAAGTCATCTGATGGTGAATATAATTCTTCTCTTTTATCACTCGAGTCAGCACTCTTCCTTTTCTGCTTCCATCTCCAGATTACCATGCTTTATACATAGTGGTAGGAGGGCTCCTCTGTATATTTTGTGCTTTGTAAAGTTACCATTTTCCATCCATCTCTGTGGTCTTCACTAGATCCTGTCTCAGAAATCTTTACTTTAAATTTAAGTAAGGAATAACAAAACACTTGGCATAGTTTCCAGTAGAACAATTTTTACAGCAATGAGACTAATATTGACAATATAATTCAAAATGGTTTCCCCAAATAAATTTGAAATATATGAATTGATAAGGGAATCACAACAGTTTTATACAAATGCATTTTTTTTGCTACCGAAGTCTCTTGCAAGCCTGAAATAAAATCCCATGTGAAACAGAAGAAAAGTAAGCGTGGTGTAGGGTCTGATTTAACTTTGCCATTTGAAAATGGCTTGGAGGACTGTCTGTGTAGAGAGAACCACTGTTAAGTCTCAGCAACAGTGTTTGTATGTGTGGTGGCCTGTATAGAAATGACTTCATCTGTCATAAGAGTCTAAGATGATGTAACAGCCCACCTGGCACTGGAAACTGTATTTCTGGGTCATCATGGGATAACGAACAGTGAGATTTTATACTCTAAGAAGTTAATTGTTGTTATATAGTTACCTGATTTCACCTGCATTTATTGTAACCAATACAAAGATTGACACCGCCTAAAACATCCATTCTGTAGCACTTACATGCTGTACTGGTACCATTAACAATAAGAAAATTAGAATTAGAAAAGTCTTAGAAGCAAGTAATCTTATTATAGTTCTCTAAAAGTAAGCCACCATTAAATGATTGTTTGGAAATGCCCGGTGCCCTCTAGTCTGGTGTAAAATGTAGGCTAAGTCCTTCTTGCCAAGAAACATTTAGAAAAAGAAAATTAGAGTAAACTCTGTCAGCTGATTCTAAGAAGTTGTTAAAACTGCCCTTAACTGTTTTTTATGTCTAGCTGTCTGATACTGGGACTTACACTTGTGTCGCTACAAGTTCCAGCGGGGAGACATCTTGGAGTGCTGTGCTGGAGGTGACAGGTAAGCAATGTCCAGGGGCTGTTTTTCAGTTGGCACAAAATGAAAGTGTAGACTATATTAGAGCAGCCTAAGTCAAATAATCCATTCTAGAAATTCTGGGATTGAGATGGAGAATTTTTAGGTGGGAAGGCTGGGTTCCTTCACATGCCTTGCATTTCACTGCTGTTATCTTTAAATGCCCATTGACATTGCAAAAATTTGGATTTGTCTCCAGTGACAGAGGTATGCTCTAACTCTTCTAAACAGGAGTACTAATAAACTGTGGATTTGTCCAGTAATTGGCTTGGGCAAGAAAACTATTATGCCTACACAAAGTCCTATCAAAGTCCAGTGTGCTCTCTGTGAGTACTGGAGTTGATCTGGATATAGGAACTTTCTCAGCCTTCTAGTAACTGAGGTTTTGATATTTTTTGTAAATTTCAGCAAGGCCGAGCTTTTTTGTTATTCTTTCTTTTCTTTTTTTTATATATTTATATATAACCTTTTGAGTTTTGTGGGTTTTTTCTTTCAGTACGTACCTAAAGAATGATAGCTCTTCATCCAAAAATATACGTGGTAATGCAATTGTTGACTTAGTCCTTTACAGATTAAGAACATTGGTTATGCTGATTTTGCAGATGTTTGACATGTTTTTCCTTTTAATCTTCTACTTTGATCAAATTTACACAATCAAGGATAAAAAGTAATTGTTCTGTATTTGCCCCTTACAGAATCTGGTGGAGCAACAGTCAGTAAAAATTATGATATAAATGACCTCCCTGGGCCACCATCCAAACCTCAGGTCACTGATGTTACTAAGAACAGTGTCACCCTGTCCTGGCAACCAGGGACCCCTGGAAGCCTACCAGCTAGTGCATATATCATCGAGGCTTTTAGGTATGTGAATAATTCCACTTTTAATCTTCCTTTCTAATTTTGGTTAAACCCTGGTACCAGCTGTTCTCCTGGTATTGTGGTGTTCTTTTGGACTCTACACGTATCATTAGAAGTTCATTAAAAGACTCACTTCCTATGGCAGGCATTGATTCTTATTTTTTAATTTTTTTTTTCCAATTTATCGCTTTTTTCTAAGTGATTAATCAGAGAAGCCTCTAACTGTTTCTTCAGGTCAACAGGAATATAACAGGACAATGCAGTCATTATTTGTTACTTTTCCTTTAGCATTGATGATCAGTGAGAGCCTCCTGTGGGAATGCTGCAGGTCAAATCATTTGGGCCAGCGTTATCTTGACTATCGTAGTACAAATAATCTGAAAAGAAATGGATAATCCTGAAGCCTCTCTGCATACTTTAATTCCCGTTCTTGTTAAAGCAGCACCTATTAAAGAGTCAAAGCACTTTAAATTTCTATTTTTTACTGGTTTAGATAGACTAAAACTTTTAACTGAAAAGGCTAGTGTTTATAATTTAGCCTTTCATCCTGCAGCCTGAGGTTGAAGAGAATCCAGCTGCTCCCTTCCACACAGCAGCACTTAATACGTGGTAGGAAAGAACTCCTGGGCCCCAGTTCAGCAAGTTTGTTTAAGCATGGGCCATGCCTCTCACATGTATCAGTAATATACGCTTCTGCTTAAAAATGTGCGCATTCTTAAATGTTTTCCTTAATCAAGATGTGCAACAAATGGCAAATAATTTAGTTACTCTTTTAATTAAAATTAATTTGAATTTGTCAAAATCATATGCATGCAAATTTAAGAAGTTACAGTGGTAATGCTTCATCCTGCTGTGTTAATATGCAAAGACCATTACTGTATGTGCAGACTGTTGGGTTTGTTCTGGAACTTGTACTATCCTTTATGCATTACACGAATTAAACAACTGAAACAACATGAAACTCATAGCTTTCCATTTCTTTAATATATTTAAAAAATTTTTTCATCTATGCTATACAACAAAGCACAATAAAATCAAATTTTCTCTTTAAACTTTTGTGTTATTTCACCCTAGATAAGCTTTAATGGCATCCCATCAATAACTTTAACAAAAGCCAGGCATTTTCATTTTAAAGCTGTTTTAACAATCACACTTAAAATCTCTTCATACAGCGGATTGTAATCTAATTATAATAATGTCCAATGGAAAATGTGGTGACAGAAAAAATATTCATATTCTTTCCTTCATTTACAAGCATGTTTTCAGACCTTTCTTTTGTAACTTTGAGTATGAATTTAGTTCAAGGAGAGTACTTTTCTTCCAATGACAATTTATTGACATAATTTACTTAGCAGTATAGAAAATTATTCTTTTAACAGGATTTTCTTTTCTAAGGTTTATGTTCAAGAGTGGCCTGTTTATCATGCAAATTTACTCTACAGCTTTCCACACTTTCCTTTTACAGGTATTTATTTTAGAGAGATAGCAAAAGCTTTTGCTTCTGTTGAAAGGAGAAATACTTTTGACATCTGTGTTATTTTTTTTTTATCCCATCTTGATGAATTAACTGAAACAAATATTTTTATTTTTACCCTGCTTTTGCTACTTTTTCCTGTACTTAGACTTGGTATAGGGTTACAAAGGTAGGTCCTTTCACTTCTTTATGTTTCTCTTGCATTAGTCTATAATCTTCCATCCTCTTCTTATTGCAGTCAATCTGTGAGCAATAGTTGGCAAACAGTGGCTAACCATGTGAAGACCACTCTCTACACTGTGAGAGGACTGCGCCCCAATACAATCTACCTGTTTATGGTGAGAGCTATCAATTCACAAGGTCTGAGTGATCCCAGCCCTATGTCAGATCCTGTCCGAACACAAGGTAATAGAAATTATTAAGGCTTACATGCTTGAGCTAAAATAGAAAGAAGGAACTGAGAGTTGACCAATAGGTCAGTCTGGCCATTTGGCTTTAGCACTCTAACTGAAGGAATCATGACTTGAGCTTAACCAATAAAGATAAAAAATAGTCCAATGTTTGCTGTACCAATCTGGAGCTTAGGAGATATGTTAGCTCTTTAATACTTGGTACATTGTAGACCTTTTGGTTTGCAGTTCACTTAGACTTGGTGTGCTCCTTGATGCCTGGTTTCTATTGAAAGTAATGTGAGTTTCCCAAGCTTTTCTGAAAAGTGCTCTGAATACCATGCTCTCCTCAGTATCTTTTCTCTCCATGTCCTTACTTCTCCATTGTTATAATAGGGATATACTATAATAACAAGTGCTTATGACAGACATACACTGTGTTTAGCATTAGTTTTAATCAAAAGAATTGCACAAAGGATCTGTAGTGTATTGATTAATCTGGTCCAACATTTAGGCAGAGAATTCATGTAGATTAAGGTATCTGCATGCTAAGAATATTTTGAAGTTATTCTGAGAAAAGTATGGGTTTTCTATTTATATACCTAGATTTCTGAATTCTTTATATTAATCCACTGCATAAACCAAGAGGGAAGGCTGAAGTGAAATCCCTCATTTATAGGGTGGTGGTATAATTGATACCTGTGATCCTCCATTGCTATTGAATTGACTGTTGAATTCTGCTCACATTACATCAAGCTCTAACCACATGTAACTGCCACAAACAAATTTCTCTTCACAGCATGGATTTTTTTGGCTTTGGCAACACATTGCTTGAATACTTCATTAAAGAGTGTACTTCTGTGTTAAACAGGTTGGAATACAGGAATTAATAAGTTTTTGGAATCACAATTTTTTTGAGTCCAAAGTAATAGCTCCTCTCACAGTTAATTTAGGATGAGATCCTCTGTCTCTGTTTATGGAAGTTATAAAACTGTGCGTGGAGAGTGCATCCTGTGTCAGCCTCCAGCATGTGTAAGTGGTTTGGGTCCTTTGCTGGTCCTAGGTGGAAAGAGAGAAAAAAGAGTAGGGTGGTATTTCTTTATCATGTAACCATCACATCCAGCCTCTCTCATCCCAGTCTACTCCTGAGTAAATCTGTCCTTAATAATTATCCCCTCAAAATAGTAATCATTGCTGTAAAAGGAGAAACAGAGCTGCTTTCTGAAAAGCTGAAAGAGTGAGTTGGGCAGGGATTTCATGGCTTGACTATCCACAGAGTATCACAAGTTTTCTTCTCTTTCTTACTCTCCCCTTATTATAGGGTGACTCATGCTTTTCATTGCACCAGCCTTTTAGTCTGCAAAACTTATCACCTAGTTAAAAAAACAACTTTGTTTGGCATTTGAGTGTCAAGTATAGACTTTTTATCTGACATACTGACAAGCAATTTGATTTCAGTAAAAACATGTCTTTTAATTAGCTACAGCATGTGTTGCAGCTTCCATTTCCAGAAGCTGTTTAGCAGTCAAGCACACTGAGACATGTACAGGATTCATAGCTTCTTTGCAAGCCTGCAGTTTAATAGAATTAAATCATAAAATCAATTGAAAATTAACATAATGTTTTGATGTGATTTCTAATTATGCCTGAATTCAATTCAGGCTCGCAGAAGAAGCTGACACACAGTAGAAAGCCTGTTCACAGTGGCCATGGAGGAAGAAAAAAGCAGCTATAACAGTGCTATATAATATTAATTTGCAACAGGTGTCTGCGGTAGCTTTAGTAGCTGAGCATTTAAGTTCCTGGTGTTAAGTATAGCAAATACAAGTAATAGGACTTTATGCATATTTTTACCAGTGGACTACAAGTAGACAATCAGGCACTTTCAAAAGGTTTACCTTATATGACTAACATCAAATAAGGACAGAGAAATCAGTAATTGCTCTAAGAAAAGAGTTGATTTCACGTTTGGATTATTAACAGACCAAACCATCTATTAAAAAACACTTTAAAGAAACTAGATATAATCCTATCCCTGAATTTAAATTACTAGCAACAAATAGCAAATTCACTGGAAGCTGTTAAAAGAGAGGTTAGAGAAAATATATAACCCATTTAATTTTAGAGACCTCTTAACTGTGATCAGAATATATTTTCTTGAGCCAGTTTTGCTTGAGTCATGATTTTATTGTTCCACTACTTGACAATATCCTTATAGGTAGATCAGCTGTTTTTCCACCAGCAGTCTCCTAGTAATGTGAAAATGACATTACAAGACATTACACTGTGAGCATCACATACGCATATGTTTCCAAGCATACATACCAGAAAACAGAATTCCACATGTACCTCTTGATACTCATTTCTTACTGTTATTAGCCCAGTTATTCCTTTACTTCTGGACATATGTCCCATTAAAATGATGAAATGCAGTTCATACAGACTATGTAGAAATGTCTTTTCTCCTGAGGGAATATAGGTACTTTGTTCCTTGTATACCAAAGGATAACTTAACCTAAAATGTAGCCATGGGTAGTTGTAGGTATTCTGTACCAAGGATCATAGCTTTTTGTGGATAGCAGCATAAATTATCATCCTGTAAAACAGTCTGAATTCCTGTCTTACAGATTTATTTTATTATAGCTCTCTGTTTTGTGGTCACTTTGAATAGGCATAATTTGCTAGACAAGCTCCCTCACTGACATCCGTATTTGGATTATATTGCCTTTGGAGATCCACGGAGCCATTTTCATTTGAATATCAGTAGAAGCCTGTGGCAATATTGTTTGTTGGTGGCTCAGAACCCATAACAATCCAAAATTATGAAGCTGAAACATGGATGATCAAAACCTACTTTCTTTCAAAATCTGGAGGCATGTGATTTAAACTCATTTGTTATATTTAAATGTTTCATTTTTAAAAGCACTATTATTTCTTCTTAATAATATTTAGAAGATAAAAAGAAATCACATGGTGCATACTCCCTTATCTAAGACCATCAGAGGGGGAAAAAACCCTTTTATATATGTATCTTCTTCACAAGGACATGGTGTTGATCCAAAAAGAGGGAAAGTGTATTTGGCTAGTGAATCCCATGGGAAAACCAAGCAGAATTCACAAATGCCTAGACAGGCATGACCATAATGTGTCAGGCCTTTTTGAGTATAATCTGTGCTTGTGTTCCAAATCCTCTCTTCTGGAAAAATTACAAGCAAATTCCAGCAGAAATAATCAGTATGTGTATTTCTAACAGGCGTTATGCAATCCACGTAGACAGTTGACATAGTAAGGGCATCTGTAACTGTTGACCAAGAACGATGTTGTAAGATCCTTGAAGGACCCATTGAAGGGTTCCAGACTTCACTGGCTCCTAGAAAGTACTTTCATTTCTGTCTAAGTTGGAGGGAAGGGACATGTTATGGTGATATATTAGCTAGGTGATAGCTGTGGCCCAACATTCTCCTTTTGGCGCAATGTGAGAGAAAATTATGATTTCCAGGAGCTATCACTAAAAAGACACATTGCACATCTCCTCCTCCATTTTCTGACACATATTTTGTATTCGCAGTTCCTATTTAGCAAAGATAATACAGCTTCATTCAGTTTAACACAATGGCATAACCCAAATGTGGTCCCTAAGGACTAGGTAGTAGGGCCACATATGGTGCTGGAGATGGAGTCACAGTTTTCCATAGATGTATACTAAGTGATCAAATTACCTCAGAGTTTGACTAGAAGAAATAATTTCCCCACACACTTTGAAGGAATCTTTGACATAATCTTGAAGGGAAAATTTTTGTAGTAAAGTGCTTTTGTTGGCGTTTTATTAAATCAGAATCAGTTTGGTTTCATAAATTAATTCTTTTTTCATATTTGCACTAGATTTCATTATCTATAATCTGTAAAGGGAAAATTTGTTTGCAGAAGAAAATGCTATTTTTAGTGTTTGGTTTCTTATGTGCATGGTATGTGGGGAGAGGAAACAGTGAAAGTTGAGAAACATATAAAGACTTAATGTCATGTATGCTCTAAGAAAATAAAAAAAAACCTGCTCATTTTCTTCAATTATACTAACCAATTTGGTTCCAGACATCTGAGTAACATTATTATTATCTGAGTGTTTTGGAACTGGTGAATATTATATCTCTCTCATCACTTACCAGATCTAAGAAAACTTTGCCATCGAGTCTGAATACTCATTTAAACATCTTTATATTTCATTATTTCCTAAGCAGCTAAACGTGAATGGTTTGTTTGCATTACTTGATATGCTTTGGAGTTCATACTTAAAGCTTAGTACTGTATTGTTTTAAAAACAGTACTATAAAGGGCATTTAAATCAGGTCGTTAAGGTATTCAGTAATTCTTATTGATGCCATATATAACTCTTCTCATTAAAATAATGCTTCATGTGTGTGCCTGGCCTGGCAGATATCAGCCCACCAGCACAAGGTGTGGATCACAGGCAAGTCCAGAAAGAACTGGGAGACGTCATTGTACGACTGCATAATCCTGTTGTGCTGACACCCACGACGGTTCAAGTCACCTGGACGGTAAGGCTTCTGTTATTATTACCTTAATAGTACTTTAATTTTGCCTATTTATCCCTGCAGTTTTTTACTACCCTGAAAAGCTCCAGTCTTGACTTCCAACTTTATACAGGCATATATATGTGGTAATGAAACGGTCTTTTTATTTTCTCTTTCAAGTCAGGCAGGTTCAAAGTCTTCAGTGTTCAGCTCAAAGCAAGCTAGCTGTCTGACTAGAAAAATATTATGAAAATGAATATGCTTAACACCATAATCTAAAGGATAATTGATCTGTGGACTCATTACTGTGCGTGTCAAAAAATAATCCAAGTCAAATATCAACATGAAATTGCTGTATGAAAAAGCACTTTCCACTTCAAGGCATAGGGACCTCTGACAATACCCTATTATTTGGTGACCCTAAAATGCAAAAATAGCTTTCCTACAGGGCACTTGTAGTGAAGTCAGAAGCACGTGGTGCTGATGCCTGATCCACTATGTGCCATCTGGTTTTCTAGCATAAGCCTTACCCACAATCAGTGGATATTCTTTCATTATAGAAGACCAGAATCTTTTTGGCAGTACTTAACAACATTTCTATTTGAGGGGTCAAACTACTGGGTAGAATTTCTGATATAGCAGTTAGCTTTCAAAATGCTATGTTTCCCTTCCTGAGGCTCAAAGGAAAGGATTTGTAACTGTAGGAGGAGAGAGAGAGTTCCTAGGGTGCTGCACACCAAAAAAGAGTGCTTTGCTCTTGGGGCATCTGCCCCAGAGGAAGGAGAGCCACAGGTGGAAGAGTGAGAGAAATAGTACTGCGCTGTACGTCACTGAAACAGTTGTATAGGATGAATTCTGCTGAAGAGGTATTCACAATACTCAGGGTTTTTCTTCTACACGTAATATTGTTAAAAGGTTAATGTGTACAGGGGATTACACAACAGGAGATAAGAAGTGTGGTGATAGATTGTGTATTATAAGGATTACTGTTGGTTTTGCACAACTCAGCCATATTTACGGGAGCTTATGCACCATCCTTGTTCTGGCAGATTTCAATGGTCAGGGGGGCAGATCAGAATAAATAGAGAAACCCACAAATTTGTCTTTCTTTGAAGATTATTTAGAAAATGTGTCATTGCATTTTGCCATTGATGATGTCAATACACAGCTTGCCTTTCTAAAAATGCTGTCTGTTTCAGCTACCTAACTCCAGGACAGGCTGACTAACCTTTGAAGCAAACCCTTTTGCCCAAGCAGACATTTGCCCAAGCAGATGGGTCAATAGTTTAGAAACTTTGGATGTTAGCAGCCAGTAATTGTAAACCTGGATCACATCTGTGTGGTGCTCCTTCAAGTCCTTTCTTGGTGTGACAGCTATCAGAAATACATTTTCATAGGCTTGCCCTTGCTTTAGCATATACTGCAAAAGGAAGCCCCAGTATAAACAGAATTCAGTTTTATGCAATGTAATCAATGTCATTATTTTATAACGAAATATGTATAAATATATTTTGTGTGTGTGTATAGATATATATGTGTGTGTTTCTTTCTTTCTTTCTTTCTTTCTTTCTTTCTTTCTTTCTTTCTTTCTTTCTTTCTTTCTTTCTTTCTTTCTTTCTTTCTTTCTTTCTTTCTTTCTTTCTTTCTTTCTTTCTTTCTTTCTTTCTTTCTTTCTTTCTTTTTCTTTCCTTCTTTCTTTCCTTCTTTCTTTCCTTCTTTCTTTCCTTCTTTCTTTCCTTCTTTCTTTCCTTCTTTCTTTCCTTCTTTCTTTCTTTCTTTCTTTCTTTCTTTCTTTCTTTCCTTCTTTCTTTCCTTCTTTCTTTCCTTCTCTTTCTTCTTCTTTCTTTCCTTCTTTCTTTCCTTTCTTTCCTTTCTTTCCTTCTTTCCTTCTTTCTTTCCTTCTTTCTTTCCTTCTTTCTTTCCTTCTTTCTTTCCTTCTTTCTTTCTTTCTTTCTTTCTTTCCTTCTTTCTTTCCTTCTTTCCTTCTTTCTTTCCTTCTTTCTTTCCTTCTTTCTTTCCTTCTTTCCTTCTTTCTTTCCTTCTTTCTTTCCTTCTTTCTTTCCTTCTTTCTTTCTTTCTTTCTTTCTTTCTTTCTTTCTTTCTTTCTTTCTTTCTTTCTTTCTTTCTTTCTTTCTTTCTTTCTTTCTTTCTTTCTTTCTTCTTTCTTTCTTTCTTTCCTTCTTTCTTTCTTTCTTTCTTTCTTTCTTTCTTTCTTTCTTTCTTTCTTTCTTTCTTTCTTTCTTTCTTTTCTTTTCTTTTCTTTTCTTTTCTTTTCTTTTCTTTTCTTTTCTTTTCTTTTCTTTTCTTTTCTTTTCTTTCTTTTCTTTTCTTTTCTTTTCTTTTCTTTTCTTTTCTTTTCTTTTCTTTTCTTTTCTTTTCTTTTCTTTTTCTTTTCTTTCTTTTCTTTTCTTTTCTTTTCTTTCTTTTCTTTTCTTTTCTTTTCTTTTCTTTCTTTTCTTTTCTTTTCTTTTCTTTTCTTTTCTTTTCTTTTCTTTTCTTTTCTTTTCTTTTCTTTTCTTTTCTTTTCTTTTCTTTTCTTTTCTTTTCTTTTCTTTTCTTTTCTTTTCTTTTCTTTTCTTTTCTTTTCTTTTCTTTTCTTTTCTTTTCTTTCTAGAGTCTCTTGGTGCCCCTATTGAAAAGTAATGAATGAAGAAAACATGGTAAGGTAAAGGTAAATTGTTAGGGATGTTATGGATGTCAGCTTATTGAGAGATCCCTCAAAGCAGTGACCCTATGCCACTTGACAAGCATACAGGCCTCTGTAGAGACATTTCGGAATTGCCCAAGAGAAGAAAGACACAAAAAAAGATCTCTGAAACAGCTAATTAGAAACATTCTAGCAACCAGACAAAACCAATTAATTAACCATAGTCTCTAAGAAAAAAAGCCACTCTATCCAGAGAATAATGTTATAAAATCAGTAGATAGTGTAGCTATCGTACAAAAAGACAGAAGAGCCATAAGAGTCGTAAGACTCTGTGTTGACTTTCTGCAATTCAAAGAGTGAATGCCAAGGGACGTCCTTGATTATTGAGTTTCTGGCATCCTGACTCCCAGCAAATTAACACCAATTTCTCCCTTCTTTCTGAGATTGTTTTGGTTTTACTTTCTCTTTTTTTTCAAAATTGAGTTCAAAATTTCAGAAATAGTTCTCTGCTACTGTGTTGCAATTTTAAAATATACATATACACACATATTTTGTCTGTTTTAAAAGAAGGTCATGCTTACAAAGTCAGTGTTAAAAAAAAAGAAGAGGAATGTCAGAAGTTAGGTTTTCACTGTCACTTAAATTTATTCCTCTTGTGCATAAGTATTAAAGTGTAGCTGTAATTATCTGGTCACATACAGGATCTCTTCTTCATGGAGCTATTCAACATTTCTTTTTATCTTCTTTATTCACTGTGTGGTGCCAGGTCTTATTAAATTCATACCACTGAAACCTTGCATTGAATAAAAATTATTAGTTTGTCTCACATGCTTGCTTATCTGTCATGCTCTCAACCATAACATTTGGGTGCTTCACAAATAATACAGAATTTAAAATTACAGTGATAAAATTGTGTCATTATCCTTACTTTACACAGAGAGGTGAGGTGCAGAGGTATTTATTGCTGATGAGACTTAGGGAATCAGATATGCCCACTGTTATCAAATGGCTAATTTTAAACTTTGGGCCTGATTTATTTTTATTTTTATCAAAACATTTTGCATTGCAACAGCATATGATGTACTCCAAGCACTTTTTTAGCTGACCTCAACTATAGTTCACCACTTCTAGACTCACTGGGCATTAAACTGAGAGTTTCATTAGTGGCCAAATGTGAAAAGTTTCCTAGCATTATAAAAGAGCCCTGTGGCACAAGCAGGAATAAAAATCAGTTCCTCAATATGGGAAAAGAATTGTTGCTTTGAAATCCTGACTGCCTTCTAGGAGGCTACTGGCAGAAGGATAATTTATTTACCTCTGTCTTTTAATTTGATGTTGATTTTAAATGAATGTACTTCACTGGAAGCTTCAAGAGCCAAGTCCTTTAGACAGTCTTCCAGTGTATCGTCACCTTTTGTCTTGTTCCTGTAGGATAGATAAATGCTAGTGCTGTTTGAATTTCCAGAGATTACTGTGAGTCTGTACTAGTGAGTTCAGCACAGTGTGCAAGGTATTCTGCCCAGATGAAGAATTGCTGTGGGTATTGATGTGGGAGCGGAGTATTTCTTAGGATATTTTGGAGTAGAAATTTACATACTACAGAGCATATCGCAGAATGTCTTTAGGGTGCAGATTAGCAGATTAGCCTGAAAGGAGCTTATATTTACGGCATAAGCAGCATTATGAGTTTCTTGCCATCTTTTTAACAACCTAATAGCCTAACTGAATGATCTAACAGCCTTTGAACCTGCCTCGTGTTCAGCTGCGGTATGTGCAGATTTGAACATGCAGGGAAAATTAGTTTCCTGTTCTGCAGAAATGGAGAGCTGTCGTCGGTTTTGTAGATACCTCCCGCACTACGTATTCATCGTAAAAGAGGGTGACGAGGACCACGCAGGACCAATTACGCTTGTAGGTTGCCTTAAAGCATTAGGTCAGTGCTGAGCAGAACCTACCCAGTAATTGCTGTCTTCTGTCTTTTAAAGGAGCATCTGCATTTTCTGCCATCTGTCTTTTGAGGAAGAAAGTGTATCTTTAGACCAGCAATGGTTACAGCTCTTTTGGGTGGATGTCACTGCTGCTTGTACAAATTCAAGAGTATTTAAGAGTGTCACAGGAAGACTAGAAATATTCTCTGATCCCAGTATTCAGCGCAGAGAGTTCCTGCAATCTCTGTAATAATGCTAACTACTTTGTATGAGGAAGTGGCAACCATTTACAAAAAAAGAGAACAGAGAATACCTAGAAGTGATTACATTCTTTCATCAAATCACGGTGCATGTTTCTGCAACTCTGCCTATGTGTGAACATGTACCAAACCTATAGAGTTGTTTGATGCTTAGCACAGCTGAATGCAGTTTTTTAATGCTAAAGCATATTTTTAGTGGCCTGCTGTTGGCGTGAGGCATGATTACCACGTAACAAATGGAGGAAACGATGAAGTCACAGGCTTTGTATTATATATAAGACCGTGTGTGCATGTATAGATAGACATGTACACATATGTATGTGTATACATACATATACATGTACACACACACGTGTGTGTGTGTGTATGTGAAATATACCTGTCCTATACCTCACAAATATTTCTGGTTAAGCCACGTAATTATCCAAGAGTATTTTTTTACTAATCGGAAAACTCCAAACAAAACAAAAAAGCCACTTTTCTCAATAAGTGAAGTGCCCTCTGAGTAGCTTCCCAACATTTTGACCGTATGAAAGGCCCTGTTCATTCAGACTAGCTTTAAGTGGGCGTGAGAGATAGCTTCATATCCTTTCCTTGATACTGAATGCAACCAGATGTTTATAGAAAACATGAAAAATGCATAGTATTTTCTTTCGTAAGTACCCTCCCAGACCCTGAACAGTGGAATCACTGTCAGTAATCTGAAAATCAGGCAGATCACTCAGCCCTGTTGTAATCAAGCCTCTAATTGAAAGCTCTGTGGAACCTGTGCGAGCCCCAAATCAAGCCAGTTTATAGCACCCATATACACGAACCTTGTTGTACTACTGCGTTCTGTTTTCATATTCCTTGTATTGCTTAGTCTTTTAGGTTAGGAACTTAGAAGTCTAGGAGGAAAAGAGGTATATGAATAATTTGTGTATTGCCTATATGTAAGTAAATACGAAAGTGTGATGGACTCAAAATTAGTATACTACAGGTATACTATAGGGGTCCAGTTCTTCTCAATTAGTTGGTGGGTGCATTTGTGTTTGTACCATGCCATACAAAACAGTTTCCATACTGTTTTGTAGCAACACACTGTTACTGTTCAGCCTAGTCATTTCTGAATTTTCAGATGGTCTCCACTAGGCAGCAATCAGTAGAGCTTAAAAGCACAGCAAAGACAAAATGGAAAGTTCTAACAAAGTTGTGCCGTCTTTCAGTGTAGCTCCTAACTCAGAAGTTAGGCAGGAATCAAACTCAGTGTTTGATTATTAAACATCATAGCCTTATATTGTAATTTAGATTGAGAATCTGTATTACAAAGTGCATGAAAGTGTTATTCTTGCTGAATTTTGTAGTAAACATGAGGTTCATAAAGTCTTTATGTCCGTAAAACATTTAGTTAATGAAAGTCAAACATGGATAAAAACAATTTACTCTGATTTACAGACTCCCTTCATCTGGAAACAGCTGCTTAATGTTCTTCTTAAAAACACAGCTTGATTCTTTCAGTATTAACAAGCTATTATTGTGAGTTATATCCCTCTTTCAGTGCATAAATTCACTTAAAGTGAATGTAGAGAAGTTTATAAAATGCAAGCCTAATGTTGTTGTAACATATGTTGCAAGATTTTTAACAGTGACAGTTTTGATGAAAGACATTTCTGCGTTGCTCTCATAAATAAAGCTTTCTTCTTGCTTGCCCTGCTTTTTAATGTCTAAGAATCTGTGTCCCCTCTGAATGCCTCAATAAACCGTAAGAAGATTATAGGAGAAGCGTAATAGACCCTGGTTTGTGATTTCAGCCTTAAATTCATTTATTCTTAAGAGAAGTCAAACAAATGTATCTCTAATTCTGAAATATCTTTGGGCTAGCAAATTGTCAAGAACAGAAAAGAAATCCTACTTGTCGAATCTTAGTTATAACCCAGAGATTTACCAAACATCTAGGTGTATAGTCTTGGTATTTGTGCTGCACTTTCTTTGGCTCTTTATTTGATGGCTACAGAAGCAGCTGGGTTTGGTTTGGTTTTATCCATCAAATTGTTTTGACTGTTTTTTCAGGCAAAATTCATGCAAACATCATAATAGCTTGAATCATTGTTTTGTGCCTTTTTTTTCCCCAAGTGAAAAAATGCATGCAATTTCTCCAAGATAAAACACATTTTAAGTTTTTCCTTCATATAAAAATCCTATTTGTAGCTATGATAGGTTAGAATTGTTAAACTTCTAGGTATGGTCCAATCTTGAATTGTGCTTGCCTAGCAACATATATAAACCAAAAACAACAGTCCGTCTCCATCTGATGGCCTGAGAGCATCCCAACCCCAGGATGCAAAGAGACTGCTTAGACTGTGAACTCAAGAAACAGCACATGTCCTTGGAAGTTGTTTTCTCTGCATCTGTCTTATGTTTATTTCACTTTCCTGAGCATCTCATGAAAAGATGAGCTGTGAGCCAAGTAATGGACTAACTGAAAGCATGTAGGGTATCTTCAAAGACTTGTCCTTTTCTGAAATGAATTTGTGTTTCTTTTCTTCTCGTATTTCAGCACATCAGTAGCCAAGACGTGCTTAATAAGTTTACATGCAGTAAGCATTATGCCAAAGTTCTTTTTTCATGATTTGTTGCAGGGGTGGGGCCTTGTTTTATGATTTAAGGTGATATTTGTCATGATATATAGAGCTGGAGAAAGTAAAATAGAAAGAAATGTTCTATAACAAGTAATGTGAGAAAAATGTTCTTTATAGACAATTAATCAACAGTGACTTAGAAGAAGGCAGTTTCATTTTTAAATTCAGCATCTTAAACAACTGTTAATTTTCTCTTTTTCATGAGGACAAAAGTATTCTAGGCAAATGTTTTGTTTACTTTTTATACAGTTTCATTACTTTAATATGTTTATTGACGTATTATTTAATGGCATTTCTAGGTTGACCGCCAATCCCAGTTTATTCAGGGCTACCGAGTAATGTATCGCCAAACGTCTGGCCTACCTTCTCCAGCTGTATGGCAGAATTTGGAGGTCAAAGTCCCAACTGAGCGCAGTGCTGTCCTCGTCAGCTTGAAAAAAGGGGTCACTTATGAAATTAAAGTTCGCCCTTATTTCAATGAATTCCAAGGAATGGACAGTGAATCAAAGTCTGCTCGTACCACAGAGGAAGGTTAGTAAAATGGTCAGAAAAGCAACAGGCTTCCATACCTAGCACTGGAGGTGAAATCAAGAGTCACCATTTTGGTCACTGTGTGTATGCATATGTTCAGCTCTATTTCTTCCACGTGACTTCTGTTTGTTAGAAATGCCAATGGGTTGGCATGAGAATTCGATATAATATTAAGTTTTGTGCTGTAAGTATTCCATGAGAAAGCACTGGGCCGGTCCTATATTCTTCTCGCTGATACGTCCTTCTAATGTACAGGTGGCTTCGGGTCTTCCAAAAAGTGTGCACTGCAGCCGTTCTTTTACAACCAGTGTTGCTGCGATAAAAGACTTTGGTCTGCGCTTTGAAAATAAAACTAATAAATGAAACCTTTTACAGATGAGTGTTTTCTATTAAGCACATCTTTCTGAATCGGTAATAACGTAGATGAACAGTTTGGTTGGGAAATGGGGACTAGTGAAGGACAGGTATTTAACTAGTCTGAAGGAACTCCAGTCTCAAGGGCATGCCACTTTATTGTTTCTGTTAGCACACCGTTCATGAAACTGCCCTATTTAGTCCTTCAGAGGATTTCCTTAAGTATCTTTCAAGCCTCTGTGAAACATGCAGGATGCAGACATAGTAAACAGTTTACACTACTGAAATGCACAAGCATTTATATCTATAGCATGTAGCGTGGTATAAGGTTTTGCTAAAACATATGCACTCCAGGACTGCTTTTTTATTGAAAAGTAAAGAGAGTGAGGTAGATAGAAGTGATTTTTTATCTTTTTCTCTTAGAAATGTACAAGAAACCTATCTTTCTACCTATCTAATGCAACCTTTGCCTGGAGAATCTCTCCTGTAAAAGTAGAAGGATGATCATAACAATGAGGGCTCATCTTCTCTCTGTTTCATTGATTTCTTTCAAAGCAAGGGAAAGAAATACTGGTGAAGTTTCAAAATGCTCATATGGTTTTGGTGGATTTTGAGTGCACTCTTTCCTTCCTATTGAAGATGCATCTTAATCATTTACAGTGGTCTCCTGAGGTTTAATTTAGTGCTGATTGCCAAGTACTTTTTAATTCTAGAATGGAGTCACTCATTACTCACTTTTCTCTTTGATTTTTTATGATTATTGCCCAACAAGTAAGTAATCCTGAAGATAACTTGGTTGCCGTTCATACTTTATAGATGAGGAAATTCAGCATCAACATGTAGAAGAGCGTGTAGGAAGGCATTGTTCAAGTCTGATTTGGAATTTGGGACTTTATGGTTCCCATTTCTTTGTTCAGGCTATAAAGCCTAAATCAGCTGGTAAAGAATATCTTTGCAGCAGTCTGAACAGAGCTTTAAAAAAAAAAGAAAATTGAAAAAAGCTTTCTACAGGTGAAATTGCTTTTCTAGAGTTAAAACGTAGGATTTTGTCCCCTCACTAGCAGATTTTCTTCCTGTCCAATTTCAATTGATTTTTGTTGTTTATTTAGTTCATCTAACTGTCTCTTGCTAAAGGTAAATTAAGAACTACTGAAAAAGAGAAAAGATTTTGTACCTCCTGTCTATTTCTATTAAACAGTTGAGGAATGACATTTTCTTTTATAAACCTCAGCTCCTAGCAGAGCCTGTCAGGTAATTTCCTACTTTAAAGGCCACTTTGTTCATGTGGAATAACTTTCCACGTAGTGAAGATTTAAAAAACTTTTCTTGCCTACAGATATGTATAACTCACAGCCTAGGATCCGCTTTGTAGATTAATATAACCTTCAAGGTGTCTGTTTACAAGTATCTCTCTCAAAAAAAATCAGCCTATAACACGTAGTATTATCACCAGACAAATGTCAGCCCCTGTAAATAATTCTTCCTCTTGCTTGGGTGATAAGTACTTCCATGAGAAAATTAAGACATTCAGTAGATGCAGTTCTACAGATATTTCCTTTAATTCCTCACATTATCTTTGTAATTATATTGGTGTTCATATATTTCAAAAATAACATCAGCTAAATGTTTAATGACAGTGGTTTGCTTCTCATCCAATGAAGAAAGATGGCAGTCTGTTTAAAGGTATCCCACTTGCTGTGTCGCCTGTGATTCCATTTCGAAAATGAGCTTTTTTAGACTTGACTTTTAAAAAATGTCAGCTATGCTATTTTTAGAAAATAATTTGGAAGAGCGATACGTGCATTGGAAGTTTTTTGCGACATCAAAACAAACGGCCCTGGTAAAGGCAAAGTACAACCAAAAGGTAGTGGCAGCTTTCTGCTGGATTGAATTTTACATGCAATGTTACTTCTGAGGCCTACCTCCAAAAATCAATTTTGCTGCAGTTAGACTTTTCCTCTAGATCAGACATTTGTCACAGTTCAGTATCCATCCATCTCCTGCCTCTTTGGCCTTGTGAAGGTAACAAATGGCAATCTGTTTGGCTGCATCTGGAAAAGATGAGCAGCGATTTGGGTTCTTTCATATCTGTAAGAAGAAGCTGAGCACTGGAATAATTGACCTGTCAAGAGGCAGGCAAGGTGTTCTCCACAAGCCAGCAGCAAGGGAAATGAGAAAACAGTTTTAAAACTGTTATTTTTCAATGCGGTCTATTTAATAACTGCAGCAGTGTCAGGCAAGTGGCTTAATTTATATCATGGTGCCAGCTTACAGAGTGATATTATCAGAGAGAGGAAGCAGAACTGTTATATACATATATGTGTATACACATAGGAAAAGGAGCTAAATAAAATATTTTATTTTATAATTTTCACTATTTCTTTCACACTTGCTCTAAAGTTAGCTATTCCCCCCCCCCCCCCCCAATTATATCCACTGTTTTAAATCTCTTTTGGAATAATTTTGTGGAGTAGTATTCTGCATATTGTTTGTCACCACAAAAATATGACAGTCGGTAATGGAAGTCTCCTTAGTTTTTATCAGCTGCTGTCTGTCAATTCCTTCTTGCCTTAGTGCAGCTCTTAAAATGATATTTTCAGCTGCATTCATCAGCTGCAATTTTAATTTTGGTTCAAACTTACCATATATCCTCAAAAAAAAAAAAAAAGACACACACTGGTAGAATATTAACTAGAATATTCATGCAGTTTAAATGCAAAGACAAATGAATACAGTATGTTTTTCTTTAAATGTTAGAGTACAGCATTCATTTCACATTTCTTTAGCATTTACTCTCCTCTCTCGCTCTCCCTCTCTGTGTTTCCAGGTAGGTGTCTATAAGAAATTATGTTTTTGAATGCCCTTTGTGTTTGAGGATGAAAGTAAATACATTTCAGCAAGTTGTTCCTTTGTACTGAAAAACAAAAATGTTATACAATGTTAAGCTTTTCCATTTTTATGATTATTATTTTCATGTAAAATAGTGTTCTAATTAATATCGCAAACACATTTATTCATGGTTTTGTTGTTATTGAATAACTTGAAGACTTTTAAAATGCTAATTTTTTTACTGTGTGGCAAATTATTTCACTTGCCATAAAATACGCAATGCAACTATTAACTTCACCAATTTTATGCTTTGCACGATTGCAAGGAGTAGCCCAAGGCCACCTTTCCGTGCTTCACTTGAGCTGGCTAAGAGTCAAATTGTCCACAATACAGCTCCATTTCTCCCCTCCAGTACACCGTTTCTCTGCGTCATTCAAGGTCACAAGGACTCTACCAAGCACTATTTGCTTTGCAGCTGAACCAGCATCTGAAAATGTAGTTGTCAAAAAGTGCAGCCTCATAGGACAGTAATACATGTGTCTTTTTTCCTCTAAAATGTTTTTTTTCAGATGTAATCTTGTATGGTCCCTTGTCCCTACCTCTGATACCCTAGTTTTAAGTTGTGTGATTCCTGCAACAGGCTGCTCCAACTCTTCAGGGTTATCAGGGAAAGGATTTGAGCTCAGGTCCTTGAGTCTGTGCCAGGTCAAGTGCTGAGAAGCATCCGAAGTGGGAACATAACCAGTCTCAAAGAGGCCATGGGGAACAATAAGGAAATCTGAATTGACTCAGGAAACTTGAATTCTCCTGATACCTGTGGCTGTGTTTAGTTGTGTTAAACCTGCCAGACTTTAATACAAAGAAGCTAGTGGCTCTTTGCTTTTCTGAGAAGCGTGGTCCAAGGACGTTCGTGCAGTCAGGAATATCTGTTAAAGATACGACTAGAGTCCTATGTTGCCATAGAGCTTAGCAGTGAAGGAGTCCTCTCTGGATAGGAATTCTCTAGACAGGGGGACTGGCATCAGGGAGCTGTGACACACGATGTGAGATGCCCAAAACCACAGGGCTATCTAGATTTGAAATTGGGGCAGGGGGGAGAGATAAATATTTTAGGTTCTGGTACAAGGTCTACTGTAAGTCTTCAAAATAAGCTTCCACATTTCGTATTAAATGTTTTAAGATTGGAAAGTGGAAGAAAAATTCCGTAAGGAGTTATTAAACGCAAAGACACCGCCCTGGAACAGAAAGTGTCTAAGCAACAGGCTTCTGTGAATTGGAAAATTGTCCTGGAGAGGTATCGCTATATTCTCACTTTATTAGTTCACACTTTCCTAGCCTCTTGCTGTTAGTTTTGTTGAAGACTGGATAGACGGACCGGAGTAAATGGACTAGATGGATCCTAGGACCAGTTCAGTGCCGCTGCTATCAATAATTTTTTTCCCCGGGGAGTATACCTTAATATAATACACTCGACTTTGGTGACTTAGCTTGCCACTGTGGTGGAGTTTCAACACTTGCCTAGAAGTAAGGGAGGGGAGAGGGCGGGCCGCAAGAAGTTTTAACTGGCTGAGGAGGGACATAGGCCACAGTCCTCTGCCGTGGCGGCTATAGCTATGGTGGGAGAGCCCCCGCGTGGAGATGCAGCAGATGCTCACGGAGGGGACTTTTCCATAGCAGAGCTGCTGCGCCACTTCCCAAACAACATGTCCTGAGCAACAAAAGCACCCTGCTGCTGGTGTAGCTGCAAGAGGGGCTTTGCCAACATAGCTCTGATCACTAACAGCTATGATTTTCTTTTTTTTCCCCACACTTCTAGCCAACGTAGCAGGGCTGGCAAGCAATTGTCTTGTAGGTATGGCCTTGATATGCAGTGACCAGCCAAACAGCTGTGGATGGTTGAACTGAACAGGACTCTGAAGGGAAAGCAATTTGCCTAGGGAAAAGAGGACATAAGTATATATCTGACCTAACTTAGAACTTCCCCTGTTCACTGGCATTTGATGTAAAGCCCTGAACACTTTAACCCTTTTCCACCTAGGAGTTGCAAGGTTTTGTGTTTAAACCTGTTAAGTTAATGTCTTCCTGGAGAACAAATAGGAAATAAAAAAAGATCCTTAAACATCTGATGCTCACATTATTATTAGACCATGTGGGGAAAGAAGCATCCAAACACTTTTCAGGCCATGTGAAACAGCCTCACATTATGACTTAGTTAATATATCTATAGCTATCCATGCATATTATGGAAAACAAATGCAAGTGTGAGAATAATTCCAATGCAAACTTAAGAAATGCTAAATATAAATAAATTAGGAGTGATTTGTATTGATTCTCCATTGCCACAAATTCCACATTGCCATTCAGCGCTATGTTTCTCTTCAGAAAGGCATTTTTCAAAATTGTCAGCGCCTAACAAAATGTGCGTACCTAGGCCTGCAGGGAGTGTGAACTTTGTATGCTGCCTGCTTGCTCTTACACTGTTTCAGCAAAATTTGTGCTCTAGCAAATGGATTAATGTCTTGCTTCTGTTTGTTCCCTCTCCTTGGTGTAGCTCCAAGTGCCCCTCCTCAGTCTGTTACTGTCCTGACAGTTGGAAACCACAACAGCACAAGCATCAGCATCTCCTGGGATCCTCCCCCTCCAGATCACCAAAATGGAGTCATCCAGGAGTATAAGGTAGAAACGGTGTCTAATGGGAGGGTTGTGTGTTTAAGGAAAGAGCCTGCTTGAATTACAGAACAATAATGCTGTTTATGGATTTAGATTCTGACAGCAGTTACAGCTGCCCATATAATTATGTGGAGAAAGAGGACTGACTGCTTATGGATTTTTTTTTAATTTTTTTTTTAGGCAGTACTACTGTTATATTAAAAGCAAAAATACCATGAGCTAGATCTGGAAGAGAGCTGTAATTGCCAGCTAGTTTACAGCGCTTCTCTTTCTTGCTTTTCCCTGCTGTGGAATGAGAAGAAGGGGTTTTTTTGTTAAGGGCTTCTGCACTCTCAAGACACTCTCTAAGTCCCTGTCTTAGAGTGCCTTCAATCTGGCAGAAAAGCTGGCAGGAAAGATACCTCTTCTTTCCCCTGCAAAAATGCTAATCCTAACACTTCAAGGTCAAAGTCAAGGACTGTGGCTCTGGGAGAATACAAGACTTCTTCCGAGTACTATCTCTGTCAAGATTCACAACTTGTGAATCAAGATCACTTGTGAAACAAGATTCACAAGTGCTAGCTTGTTTGCTCTGAGGAACAGGTTGAACACCACTACTATATCCAGAGTTTGTTATGTGAGAGTTGCCTGCATTGGTTGTATTTCCTCCTTCTTTGTTGCTATGGTGGCTCGAAGTATCCACTCCTTATATATCATCTTAAGTATTGTTGTAGTCTATAATTCCCCTATAAGTTCACTTTTGCACAAGTATATTTTCACAACGTGGAAGAAGTGCAGTATGTTATTGGGGTGGAGGACTATGGAGAAAATGATTGGGCAAGGTTCAGCATTGTCACAGGCTTGTGACCATGGAACAAACTGTTAAATAACTTTGCTGTGGCTGGCTTCTATACCTAGTGTGAAATTTTTAATTGAAATAGAGGGCAGTTTTCTTGACAGTCCCACAAAGGGTGGAAGTGGTGGATGCACCTTATTTCACACAAAAATAAGTATTTTTTTTCCCTGTTGTACCTTGAGGGAACACAGCATCAAGAAGGGAGAAAGTGCTTGACTTTTAAATCAACTAATGGTTCGACCTCTTCCAGCTTATTGCTTGGTCAGAGGGATGCAGTAAATGCTCACAATATTTATGTGTAGCATAGCGCTTCTTTTGTTTTGCTTTTAGTCAATATCAAGATTTATTAATCCCAGTATTTTATTGATCTCATTTTCATATCAGTTAATAATTATCTTTTGGCTTAATTAATCTTGATACTGACTCCAATATAAGTCAATATTAACCATCAAGGGCTTATAGGCAAATAAGTAAAGCACATTCCTAAACCACAAAATATGTAGATATGAAACAAAGTGGGCTGATGGTTAATAAAAGCCATGTTCCAGGTGAGTGCTCAGACCTCTAGGCTGTTTATAAAACCAGCTGGAGTCACTACCTATTACATCCCCTCTGTGTTAGATTAGGTGGCTGTCTGATTAGTGAGCTGGCTACAGTGAATATAGTGCAAAGAGTCTAATGCTTCCTTGAGTATAAAATGGCTGCTGAGGTTTCACAGTACATTTTCTAACAAATTGAATGTAGATCTGTTGATTCCACTTCAAGCATCAGAGTACCTGCAAATTCAGTTATGAATTAAATGCCTTTAATTAGGGGCATCTCATAGCTGCTGTAACCTAAGACCAGGACAGACAAGGAGTGAAAGAATGAATGCAATAGTTTCTCACCCTAATGCATTCTGGCCTGCAAATAAGATCTACTTGAGCTTAGGAAACAAGGGTTTCTTTTGCCCTCCAAATCTTCCCTAGTGTTTCACAGAAAAAAGATAAAGTGTGATAAAACACTGAGCAGGGTCAAAAATAAGGGTAAAGAGAACATTGCTGTTGCTTAGACACATCAGTTGGTTGCTGACAGTGGTTCCACCAATAGTGCTTTCTTCTGCTATTATAATTATGTAGTGTACATATGATATCTTTATGCATTGATTTTCTTGAGTGGTAGTAAATGCTTTCTTTAATAATACAGAAGCAGTATATGCAGGTAACATTAACTGAAGAAGAATCCCTAAAAGGTCTTAGTTTTGAAACTTCTTGGGAAAAGCCTATGGAAAAATGCAAGAGAGAGACATAACACTCTGAAATCATAGACCGTTCTCATCACAAAATGCCAATTGAGATTACAGAGTGTTTTTTCTGTTTAATTAGAGAGTAATTGAGTCAGGAACTGATCTCTGGATTCCTGAACAATGTAAGTAATCACAAAAGCAGCAGTAAAAATTGAGTTTGTACTTATTCCATTTCAGAAATTTCACATATCCCTGTTGTGCAGTGAAAGGAAGTTGAAAAGAATTTTGAAAATTGTTTCTTCTTTAGTACTTTAAGAAGTGTAATACAACCTGTGCTTGTATTATTTGGTGTCCTTTTGCTATTCAGTGTGAAATTAAGAATGAAAAAAATGTGGGGTTTTTTTAGGAAAGGTTTGGTGGTAATCATATTACTGAACAAGATTTCAATTAATGTGTAACAGCTCTTTTTCACTTGGATGATTCTGGTCTGTGCTTCTAAGAAGTGTCATCACAGAATTTGCACTCCATGGAGAGCCAGAGTCCAGAGAGGTATTTGCAGTCTTTGCAGCTGGCTTGGTCCTATGCTAATCTGGGATAGCTTGCTGAGCTAAATTATCCCAATTCCAGCTACTCCTGGACAGTAACATTATTAAGAAGTCCAAAATAAGTGATTGTCATGCAATACCTTGATATGTCATTTCTATGCGCGATTGTTTATGAGTATGAAGAATTTCATATTTTTTAACACATCAACTTTTGTCCCAGATCTGGTGCCTAGGTAATGAGACTCGATTTCATATCAACAAAACAGTAGATGCAGCCATTCGGTCTGTAGTAATAGGTGGCCTATATCCAGGTATTCAGTACCGCGTGGAAGTTGCTGCAAGCACCAGTGCAGGCGTGGGAGTAAAAAGTGAGCCACAACCCATAATAATCGGTAAGTGATTGTCTGTTTTGTTGCTTTGTTTTTCCTGTTTCAACTTTCAGAAACGCTTTCATAAATCACTTCTGGAAGCATAAAAATCCATGGAGCAGAAGACGAGATTTGAATAGAGCTAGTTAGTTAGCTTTTAACATTCCACTGCCTGCTGACGTGTCTTCTCTTTGTGCAGAGTTCTCTCAGCCAATGGAGGGAAATATGTTCCCAAGACATATGAGAAAATGCAGATTATCTAGTGAAACTGATTTTATTTTTTTTTTTTTTTATGAATTTACCACTTCTGCATGTTGACGGATTTATGGAACTAACAGCTCAAGCTCCCTTTTCCTCCTGTTCAGATGACTGTAATATTGCCTTACTCGTACCGTTGGTGCCTAAGGCACTATTTACAGTTGGTTTTCTGAACATTTGAAGTCAGTGTTTCTCAGGTATCCCAAGCAGACGAGCTTCCTCTGTCAAAGAATAAGTGGCCTCTAGTCCAAATAGAGAGCAAAGGTAGTATTATCATCCCTGCCTTTGAAATGACTGTTTCTTAGTAGTGGTTTCCATGCTGAATTAATTTCCTGACCTGAGGGAAACACAGATTCTGTTTCTTCTGAAATTCTTCTCAACTATAAAATATAAAGGCAGGAACAATATGGGAAGGGTAAGAATAGGAGAAGTAACCATATTTAGCAAAACTGAATTGAGCTGTGCAGAGCAGCAGCTCTTTTGAGTGCGTAATACAGGAATTTTGTTGCTTTTACCTGTATGATCTACTTAAATGGGCTTTTGTTTGTTTGTGGGTCTTTTGTTGTTATTAAATATTTTCTTTCTAGAAAATGTTATCAACACAGTGTCCTAAACATGGACTATTCTGTTATGTGTAGACCTTTAGAAAAGGCTGTCCCCTAAGCATTGCTTAAATGTTTAATGAAATTCAGGTTCCCTATGCATCAAAACAGAAATTGTGGTATGTCAGCTTTGAATATATTGTCACTGGAGAAGTAAATATAAGAGTGGAGGTGAAGGTAGCACTGGTTTTAGAAAAAGGCAGCCGCAGAAATGCCAAAGAAAAGGGGGGGGGGGGGAGTTTTCTAGAACTGAAAGCAACAAATTGACTTTTGAAAATGCAAGAAACCTCTCATCTACAGGCCTGAATTTTGGACCTCTATGTAAATAACTGATGTTGTGACACTAGTCTGTCATTGCATTCACTGTGAGCAGGACTTCTTTTTCTTATTTCACTAGCGAGTCCATCTAGCTAGGCACTAAACACACTGGGCTTGTTCCAGCAAAACACTTAAGTATGTTGCATTTTAAGCATGTGAATAGCCTTGTGTCACTTAACGTGTTGTGAGTTAAACTTGCACCAAAGTACTTTGCTGGATGATTCCCAGAATGCTCAGCCCCGCATCTGGGTACAGCCCTTCATCCTGACTTTTTCCTTACAAAAAATGACTAGTATAATCAAGAGTTAAATGTGGAGAGATCTGTATCGTTGCAGGAAGGAGGAAAGGGATGTTAGGATGCAAATAAAGTACAAAAGAAAGAAAAACGTTATTTGGCATTTAGAGACTTAATTTTGCATTGTTAAACTTACACTGATACTTATTTGTTCCTTAAATGAACCCAGAATGTCTGCTTCAACAAGTCTGTCTGGTGGCATCTTTGCACATTTAAGAGTCCTTTGCATGAAAAGTAAAGGAGAGTCTTTTCTGTTTGGGTTGTGTTTCTGTTCTCATTTCTGTTTTCCCTTTTGGGAGCCCAAAGCTGGATGTAGTTATTGCTTGTATGGTCTGTATCTCCCTTTTCTTTAGGTCCCATTTTTCTATTGCTTATGAATTGCTGGCAGTTATTTCTCAGACTGTAAATTTGTTTGATAAAGGTAACAGTGTTTAACTGATACCATTTCTGGAAAATTTGAGTTGGTACCACTTGATGTTTGACTGAGAATCAAGAACATAAAATAAGAAAATGGATTTCTCAGGTAAATTAAAAAAAAAAAAAATTACATGGATTAAAAATGAGCTAATGAATAAACCTCAAAATATCATCACGAATGGGAAAACATTATTGAGTGACTGCATTATAATGGAGTTCTATATGGCCTGGTGCTTAGCTATACTATTTAACAGCTTGCAAACAGAACAAACAACTGCAGAAATGCTGAATTATGTGGAGAGTAGGTCAGTGATGCAGAAGAGTTAAGCGGTGTTGCTAAACGGTACGACTTTCATTGTCATGAAATACAGAGTCCAGTGTATAAAAAGAAAGAAGATGTTATTCTTAAATATAGGATAAGTTCTTCTTAGAAGAATTTTTGTTTCTGAAAATAACTGTTTGTCATGGTGAATAGTCAACTACTGACTTCCCAGACCAATTCTAGAGAACAGACCCATGACAATCCAGAAAGTCAAACCAGTAGAATATGGAGCAGTAGGAAGTATATTATTTCTTTAGTTAGAAATGGTGTCACTGTTACAGGAATCCTGTGCCCATACTTCAAGCAGGACGTTGAAAAATTATATGGAAGACTCAAAGAGAATCAAGAATAAAATTTTTGTGATCACTATTGATATGCTAAAAAATTTCACTTGGAAAACCAGAAATAAAATTGGCGATAACGGCAATGTTGGTTAATGGTATAGCTATTATTTCTCTTCATCAGTTGGCCTGTTCACTCTTACATTCCATCATCGGCATAATAATATGAGGAACAGCTGCAAACTTTCACAGTAATAGGTACAATCGAATCTGATGTGTCTAATTAATTTTTGGTCCGACAAATTAGTTTTGTTCTTCATTACTCTCCAATGGGAGGAAGACATTATATTTCATTATGGTTTTGTCTTCAGGAACAATGGAGCGTTACAGGTCGCACACTTCCCTTGTCTATGTTCTAATTAGTTGAACTGACAGCATTGTTACAGAAACACCTGGAGTATATGAAATAGTACACTGGTACCTTGGAAGGCATTTATTACTTCTGCTTGAATATTATATAAAGAAATACAAAATTAATGCCATTTGTTTCCCCAAACCCCAGCGATTATATTAATTTTATCAAACGTCAGTGGGTAACATTCATTTGTATCCATTTATTTTTCAGTCATCGACTTCACAAAGCATATGTTATTTTGACATTTAAATGAATTACTACTTTTGCAGTTGTAATTGCTAGGCACTGAAGGGTAAGAGCAAACAGCCAGGCTGCAAACTTTAGAAGGTAATTTGGAGACAGATTGTACCTTCCCCTAGAAGAGAGGGAGAGCGTAAAGTCCACTGAAAGCTCTCCCCAGGCTCTGCAGTTTGCTCTCACATCCTCCATTCTCAAAGGACTGATTTCTGACCTTAGAGAAGAAAATGGGATCTTCAGACTTTTTGGAGGCTTTAGTGGGAAGCAGTGGTTCTTTTCTTGAGTCCAGGAGTGTCCGCTCCCGAAGCCGGTGTCTCTGAAGCACTTCCCTTCCCGCTCTTCCCCATGGCAACATGGCTGCCTCCGAAGCAGCACCGACATTACCTGTTTCCTCACCGTCCCGCTGCTTTTACCTCTCCTCCAAAGGGCGCAGAAATTAACTGAGTTAATGGCAATTAGAGCAACATCAACTCCCATGCTGATTTCTACTAGAAAATCAATTGCGTGCCTGGAAGAGCATGCCGTAGAGTGCCTCTTTCTATCAGTTTTACTCTCAGCACTTCCTTTTTCAGCACTGGGGTGCACCTATGGGTTAGGTCCCTGGGCCAGCCAGGGGGAAATCTGATAAAGGAGCCACCGCTGCCTCCCTTCTTCTCCTTGTCACAGGTGCTCACTGAGTTTTATTCTCGCTTGCTGCATCAGGACTGGAAACCATCAGGCCTTTGGCGACAGCAAAACAAAATAGGAAAGCATGGGAAAGGAGAGCTGCAGCTTCCAGGCCCTGACGCTAGTAAAGCTTACCAGCGTGGCCAGTACAGACTGGTACAGGATACCGGTACTGGTGTACTGCCTTTTTATGCATTAGCCACGCGTAGTCTGTCAGCATCCTTCTGTGGGACCTATTTTGTTTGCGGGAAGCCTGTTTTGTTTCTTGCACAGAACTACTGAAAGCAAGCCAAGCTGTAGCACAGTTTCAACAGTCTGTTTGCAAAAGCAGACGGTCATCATTACTAAATATTGACATGGTGCTGAAAGAGAGGAAGCTTAATAAAATCACCGAGATCATTAACAGTGTGATAGCAATCTAATGCAGTGCATCGCATTTCTTCCCGAGTAACTCAGACCAGCTCTGAACACAGCTTAGGGCCTGAAGCTGCGTCTTGGCTGGGGCAGCGCTGGGGCAGAGCCGGTCCCCCGCGGTAGGGGGGCAGGCTGGGGCAGGGAAGGCACACCTAGCCCGACGGGCCCTCTGGGAGGGATCCCTATTCGCAACTTGACTGGTGTAAATTCTGGGTCTCGGGCAAGGAGGTGTCTGTGGAAATAAAACTGGAAGTGTCAGACTTCTCATGTCCGCTTTAGCCAACGACCTTGTTTGTTTGCTTTAGGCTGAAGCCAGTGTGCAGACGCAGGTGGTGTTCTGTTGAAAGAAGTGAGCGGTAAATTTAACTGTTGCTGAATTATAGACGAGGAATACGTACATTTTCACAGCAAGGCATAATGCTACAATACTTTTAATAATTTCCTCTGAATGACCATTTCAGTGTTTTATTGCCATATTCTACTACCTTTACGTGTGTGCGATAGGCTCTCATAATTGAGAATCATAGTATTTGCATCTTTTTTGTCTCAGTAGAGTAGCTACTCTTGCAGCTCTTCAGCATGCATACAGACATCTGATAATACTGCGTAAACATTTCAGGGATGGAGCTATATAAATGCTTTTACCAGAAATGATGGATAATTCTTTCACCAATTTCAAAACTGCAGATGTGGGCAGTTTATATCAAAAGTACATATAATCAATATTCATATTTTTTGCAGAAAAATATGTTCCGCATTTCCTAATTTTAAAACTAACCATTTTTGACAAGAGAAGGTTTGAAGTAGAAAAGTGCCAGCCCTAGAATTATATGCTTTAGCGTTTCCTGAATTTCCATTCACATTCTTTTATGAGCATTTGTTTCCAAACCAGACACCAAGCTTTTCCTCTTAGAAAAGTTCCCTTTTAGAGAAAGAGGTGGGGGGGAAACAATGGGACCATCTACTGAAATTTACAGTTTTCTAATGTAATATACACAATTTAGGATGCTATATAATAATTTTTGATGCATGTCACTTTAATTGGTATTCCATATCATAATTATTTCTTACAGGTTGAAAATACTTTTTTTTTTTTTAATGTTAAATTTGGAAACTCTAGCATGCAGCAAAAACAAATGAGTTAAGTAAGAATTTTTGGCATGCTGACAACAGTGAGAGAAGGAACTGTCTTTTGATGTTGTAGCATATTTTGTATTTGGATTTCTCATTTGGAAAAGCTATTTATTGATTGCTTGATTTTTTTTTTTTAATTGGTTTACTATGATCCATTTTTTCATCATTGTATTCTGTCTATAACTATGTAAAAACAAACCAACAAACAATATATTGTTAAAAAAAGGCTCTGGACTGTCATCTGTTAGGTTACTTGGGAGAGTGCTATTGAGTTATCTTTTCAAATATATGTTTGCAAAATCACAATGGATTATGGATTTACTTTCTAGAAACATTCATTTTAAGGTGTGCATTGGTACTCATTAAAGCTCTCCTACTGTGGATAATTCTTTTGAGGTGCATTACTGTTTTTTTTTAAATTTTCATTTGCAATACTTGGTTCCTGTTTGTATTACAGAATCCATAACAACAACATTCTGTCGAATTTCTTTTGTGCAGGAGGTCGTAACGAAGTTGTCATCACTGAAAATAACAACAGCATAACTGAGCAAATCACTGATGTTGTCAAACAGCCTGCCTTTATAGCTGGCATCGGTGGTGCATGTTGGGTAATTCTGATGGGTTTCAGCATCTGGCTGTACTGGCGCAGAAAGAAGAGGAAGGGGCTCAGCAATTATGCTGGTAAGAACAGTAACTATTTATTACCATCTCATCAGGTTCTATCATGAAGAGAACAGGTGCCATTAAACCTACTTAAAAAACGTCTTGTACTTACAGCAAAGGTGGCCTGGGTGAATTTTGTATGCTTGTTTTAAATGTATGCTGTGAAAATGCCGGTGTATGAGAAGCTTTAAATGCATTGCTCGGTACCACATTTCATCATTATCATAAGACAGTCTTTATTTTTACATCTCCAGCACATCTAGCATAAAAAAGTACAAAGAGGATTAACTGTACCTCTTGCTCCTTGCTCAGAAGGCACTCTGTTAGCGGTCTGGCTCCATTTATGTGCTCAAATGTGAATTAGACTAGACCCTCACAAGGAAGGTTAAAAAGAGTATTTGGTCTTCTCCTTCTTCATTGCCAAGCATTTCTGTATCTTTGAAGCCATGTGCATCGGAAATGAACGGAGGTACTTAATCAGTGACTCCATACCTGTAGTTGGAGGAGTGATGTATTAGACAGAGAAGTTTGGTCAAAATTTACCTATGGCAGAAGCCATAAAAAGTTTTGTCTTGGAGGTAGAACACCTTGGAATGCCCTCACAGTGTGATCCCTCTTGCACCAAATGTGTTGCTCCAGTTACAAATTAGTTTTTGAAAACTACATTGGAAAAATAAATACATTTGCCAAACGGAAATATTTTCTTCCTCCCTCAGCCTGTTTGTTTTGTGTATTATTCTGTGCTTCAGGATTCTTATGAATTTTTAGGAAGTCAGGTGAATTACCATAAAATGGGTCAGTCTGAAGCCTAATTTAACACAAAAAAGCTGTTCTTCAAATACTGGGGTAGGTTCTCTTGCAGAGCTTATTAACATTTAAAAAGAGAAAACATTTCCTTTTTGAGCAAGATTTGCACAGTTGAGGACACAGCATATTTAATGTTGACATTATATCACACTAACGTTACACTAGTGCTCTTCCATTTACAAGTTATCACATGCGAACCCGAGAACACAGGTTCCCTAAGTGGCTGAGCATCTCTAACAACTTGCCAAAAACCAACGTTCATTCCCTGCTCGCAGCCAGACAGTCCTATGCCTCCTCACCTTGGCGTTAGCCATCGTCAGACTCCTCAATGTCCTGACTGGGCTCGCTAAACCAGAAGGAAACTGTTCTACGTTGTTTTTCAATCCTTCCTGCTGGATTAGTTTTCCACTGGCTTAGTGAAACAAGGCAGCCCAAGCAATCAGATGAGCAGTGGAAGCAGAGGGAGACCCTTTCAGTGGCTCTTGGACTGACTCAGTTTCTGTGGAACCTCACCTTGTGTCACCACGTGGCCTGCATCATTCATAGGTTATGCTTTTTGCCAAGCTGTTTTTTTCTTTCCTTTAACAGCAATGACTTTTACTCTCTAAGAGGTGGGGTAGTGTTAATTGAGAAACTAATATATATCACACACACCTACACATGTGTTTATATGAAATATCAGTCTGGATCCCAAGACTTTTCATATTAAGAGACAGCTGTACTGTTATTCCTCTTAGGAAACAGTCCTATACGTAAACTTTGGACACAAGCTAAGGCTACTCTTTTTTTAAAAAGCAGAATTATTAGCTCTTGTATGTGAGTTGGCATGTTGGGGGTGGGGGTGGAGATTGAGAGCAAAGTCTTTTGTACCTTAAAATGCATAGCTGTAAATAATTATAAAAGTCATTATAAACAGTGTGTCTCCTGCAACTCATTCCTTCTCATGATGTTTGCTGCATCTAAGTGTGATGTGAACTTTGCATCATGACACAGAATTCCCATCATCAGAATTATGAAATAGTGTATGCTTTCAGCAAGGAAAGTTCATAACAGATCATGCTTCAAAATTTATCCTAATGTTTACAATTTGGAGAACAGCATGTCCACACAGAAAGTCTTCAAATGTGACTGTCAAAATTCACTGCTCACCTTTCCAACCATCATTTCTCATTGGCTGCTGGCTGGTTAGTGCTTTAAGCTCCACTGTTATGTCCCGCTTATGATATTCAACCACAACTGAGTAAATTTCAGAGGAAACTCGTGCCCTGCAATTAGCGCTTATTATCAGGGTGTGTAACTCACAATGTGTTTGCTTTCTTGTTTTGCAGTTCAGTCCTTCACCTTCACCCCTGCAGGTACTGTCCATTAGTCTGTCTCTTACCTCATCAACACGTCATTGCAAACATTAGCTATCTAAGTGTTTATGAACATGTGAGATATGCAGAATTAAAACCAAATACAAGGAGAAATACTTCTGCTGCCTATCTGTGATAAAAATGTAGCATTCATCCTCCTAGTGATTCCAGGCGTACATAAAATCTACCACCATTATAATAATCTGTCATTATAATTCTGCATACTTATCTAACTCCTTGAAATAATGCAGTTTTGAAAGTAATTTGCAGGACAAGATGCTTGAACTAACAACATAAACAAGCATTAGTTATATATAACTGACTTTTTATTTTAAAGCTCAAAAAAAGTATCATCTCAAACATTTTTGAAAATCTAACTAGAGAAATGGAACTTTCTTCCACTTTAGCTGTTAGTTGCGTGTATGTTGGCCTTGCCACGAGGTGTTCAGATCTTCAAGCAATCTAGTGATTAACCTATGCACGCATTGCCTTTACAGTGTTTTTGAAATTGAAGCATTTGCCTTTTTTCTGCCTGTCCAATTCAAAGCTGATATCCTAGTTTTCTTATCTTTAATAAACATAGCATACGGTAGACCATTATCGTAAGCGTGATTAAAGATATGTGAAGAATAAACGAAGTGTGGCTGAAACAGCAGGTCGCAAACAGCTTAATCAACATATGGATAGCCAGGAAAAATAGAGTATAAAATTAATAGTAATAATTAATACAAATAATTAGCTTCTGCTCTCATGCCTAAGCTCGAGATTCAAAAACTCAAAAATAATTATACCTCAGTGTTACAGTGTAAAAGGCTGATAAATCTCAGCATTTTCCAGCACAAGTCTGTAAAGTTTTTTGCGTGTGGCTTGGCCCCTTAGTTCCACTTAGCAAAGCTGTCTCTTCTTCCGTCCCCTCTGCCATCCATGTGATAGAGGCCAGTTTTCCTACTGCACTGCTGAACCGGTCCTCATGCTCAGCTAACTGCTTTCTTGCCCTTGCTTAACTTCAGCCACAGCTTGAGTGTTTAGCTTAGCAGGAAAGAGCCGATGACTGTCGAGGCAGATGAGCGAAGGTGGTGGTGTCTGCCCCAGGGGCCTGTGACATTGTGAGGGAGAAATGTCCTTGTGGAGAAGCTCTGGGGGCTCAGGAATTGCGCCTCTGGCTTCCAGGCAGGTTTGTTCAAGATAGTGTAAGTTGTGGCACAACACATCCTACCCTAACCGCTTTACTTGCTTTTCTTTGAGACGCAGCATAGGATTTTTTCCAAAATGAAATAATGCATCTTTGTATTTGGTTCCTGCCATCATGCCACTGTCAGCTGTCTGTAACTGTGGGGAGTTTTTTCCATTGTCTTTGTAGCGTACATTGGCATGACACAGGGTTGTGCTGGAGCCACAGTGACTGTGCCTGATTCAGTGCAGTTGATCCACATGTGCTGGACAACTAGGATATGTCAGAGGCATTGCCAAAAATTTGCTTTTTTAAAAGCAGTTTTGACATCTCATGGACTTTATAGAACTATAACAGCACGTAGTTCTGTTTCCTGGCCTATAATGTTTTCTGGAGGCACTGAGAACCTAAGTCATCCAGTAGTCAAGTCCAAGAAAAATATCATTAATTAAAAAAAAAAAAAGTTGTTCTTATGAAAGAACATAGTCCATGTTTTTTATCTTTATACCCAGAGTTCCATAAGACACATGGTTAGTTCTCTAATATTTGAATTTGCCATTGGTAATATAATTTAGACAAACATATCCATGCTTGTGAAGGTTTGATGACACTCACAACTGTATGTTGTTCCCTTCAAAGTTATGATTCATAAGCAGTTTGGTTTCATATCTAAATATTTAGACAGTGGTATGTAGCTTTCAGAATTTCATCAGAGACGGCTGTCAATGAAGTTTTACTAAAGGAGAATTTATCCTAATATACTCAGATTTTAGAAGGTGCACACTTTTTGTTCAGATATCTGCTTTAAATTCTTCCTTCAGAAGGTTGCAGAATGTGCAGATTTGACTGTGTAATAAAAAGAATTGAATATATTAGTGGAACATTCATATATTTACTCTATTTCAGACACAAAACAAAAACCTATTTTTTTCAGTTATTTCTGATGTAAATGTTTTTTGTTTTATTTTTCTTCAGTGGTATTTGCAAATGTGTAGAACTTAGAACACTAAAAATAGTTGTTTAAAAGTCTGGATTCTGCAGTTATATAATTACTTGCTGAAAATGTTCTTTTGGGTCATTTTCAGATTATGGGTTATTCACTGGGACTATTTGTTATTTGTATTCTGTTATTAGGCTCCTAAGAGGTATAATTTCTGCTGTGTGACTAAACCACTGTAACACTCTGTGTAGGAGAAGAGCAAACAGCAAATGTCACCCAATTGGTAAAGATTTGTGCCAGAGAAGAGTAATTGGTTGAATTAAATTCATTAAGCTTTCTGTCTTTGTGAACATTTTCATAAGCACTGATCGATTGCTCAGATGGTCACAAATAAAGTGACATTGAAAATCATAGCTAAATCTTTTTACTTATTTTCCGTTGAACTGACTCCGGTAGTTACTGAGCCACAATTCTGTACATCACTATTCCTCCACTTCCCTTTCCCCCATCATGACTCACCAGGCATTGATTCTCAGTAATATCAGTGCTACAAAACATGTGATTTTCGACTATGTTTGTTAGATTACTACTGGTAAGTAGTAGTGTCATCGTCTGCGGCTGTACAAGAAGTATACATTTTTCGGGACCGTGACATACTGTCAGCAAAACAAAATCTGGCACAGAGACACTAAATACAAATGTTACCCCTTTTCAGTCATCTGTTCTGTGATATAAAGGAAGGATTGGTCTTACTTTTGTGAGTTTCTATAAAAGCTAAAGTACTGCTGCACTGGTTTTTTTTGTATTTTTGTGGTTACCGTTTACTCAGATTGCCTGGGTATAAACACGCACTGTGGGTTTCTACATGATACAAGAAAAGACAGATGGCACAAAAGACATATCTGACCACTTCTCATATAATAGATGATTTGTTTCATTCCCGTATTACAATGACAGAACAGAATTTGTTTATTTTGTACTAGAAGTTGCAATTCTCTTTTCACATTTTGGTATAAGGACTTATACAACAAAGGCATGGAATCTATTGGTAGAAATAAGAGAAATTTAATTCACTTGATTATCTTTCCTGTGCACTCAAACTCATTGTTGTGCCAGTACCTACTCACTTGAATACTCAGGTGTTTTCAAGTGTCTAGGCCATCAGTCATGCAAAGAAAGTAAATATGTATTTTCACTTAGGAGTAGGTAAGCTTATTTAGTGACTAGTGCTCCTTGGGATTAAAGATTTCATGAAACTAAGTAAACAAAAACAAATTAAAAATAGATAGAGAATTATGGAATGCTACACATTTTATGTGCAACTCCTGAAACTGTTAAATGAGTGCCGTGGTTTAGCCCCAGCCTGTGGTTTAAGCACCACACAGCCTCTCGCTCACTCCCCCCCAGTGGAACGGGGGAGGGAATCGGAAGGGTAAAAATGAGAAAACTCCTGGGTTGAGATAAAGACAGTTTAACAGGCAAAGCAAAAGCCGCGCACGCAAGCAAAGCAAAACAAGGAATTCATTCACTGCTTCCCATGGGCAGGCAGGTGTTCAGCCATCCCCAGGAAAGCAGGGCTCCATCACGTGTAACGGTTACTTGGGAAGACAAACGCCATCACTCCGAATGTCTCCCTCTTCCTTCTTCTTCCCCCAGCTTTATATGCTGAGCATGACGTCATATGGTGTGGAATATCCCTTTGGGGTCAGCTGAATCATCCAAAGGTAGACAGAAGATTTGATGGAATTTTTATATGCTGATTATCTGTTCTGAGTTAATGCTTATTAAAAGAGGATTAATCTACATTCATATTTGAGGAACAGCTTATCAGAAAAAGGAATGAGACTTGGCTGGCAACATTAAAGTTTTCATTTGCGGTAGGAAAATGTGGCCTACTAGAGATAGGCAATACAGAAAGCTTTCTAAAGCTTTCTAAAGCTTTCTTGCCTCAGAATGTCAACTTCCTATACATTCCTATTTTTCCAATTCTAACCGGCATGAAGATTAAGTTTAACCTTGTCAGATAATATTAGTAAATGGTTTGGGTACCTCCTCATATATTTAGTAAAAAGCACATGGAAAGCTCCTTAACGTATGCTGTTCTTCATACAAATATATACAATATAATTTCCTTAAATATTTATGCATTTAAAATGCACTTTGGATTATATTTCTGCATTTTTACAGTCCTTGAAGTATAAGCTGGTGGGGATTCCTTCAAAATCTCTCTATGCAGAGGTTATTTTTTCATCTTCTTTTGAAAACCAATCTCATCCCTGCAGGTCTTCAGCCTTTCTAAGAACATATATCAGATGCAAAGAATGCTGAAAGAGCCTTTTTGCTTCCTCGGTGACAAAAAGCCAGGGAGATGGGTGGGTCAGTGATAGGGACATCCTTCCCTTCCTCCTCTTACATTGCCCCTTGAAATTGCTCTGCTTCTTTCTGAAGTGGAGACAGGATGAATAAAGCCAGCTGTCTGTGTGTTTTATTTTTACAGTGACATCTACAAGCCTGCATCGCATTAAGTATGCTCCTATTCAGGCGCTTAGACTTGTTTTGTAATTGCAGAAATCAAACTGCAGGCAAAAATGCTGACAAAACGTACGGCAGGAATGATAAACATAGTGCTTGTGTTGGCAGCCTGACCATATCTTCTGTTGTTAGCTGTCTTTCCTTTCATAATATTGATGCTAAAAAAAAGGCACCTTCTCTATCCAGCCTCAGGTAGCCCATTTATGGATGGCATCAGGAATATGATTTTCTTTCTGTAACATGCTGATGACATGTCCACGCTTCAAGAGGAATCTTAGCTAGCTTAGTTGATATTGCATAGCCTTTTCCACCAAGAATAGTAGCTAAAATACTTTCTTGTTTATTTTCTCATGAAGATTATAACCATTCATGCATTGGTATACAGGGTGGAGGATAAATGAAAGAACCTGTGTTCCTTCCCAGTTCCATACACATCACATGAGCCAGGCACAGTCTTCCCCAGAAAAAACAATGTCACTGCAAGTCAAGTTCTTTTTTTAATAAACTAAGCCGAACCTTTCTTCTAAAAACAGTGTTTATGTTGGGAGGGTGTAAGATTATTTCATGTAGGAAAAAAACAGGAAACTGTTACTACTACCAGGATACACAGATAGAAGAAAAAAGAGTAAATGCTGTGATACCTGTCTCTTCTCAACAAGCTCATATGCCACAGCCAATCTGCAGCAATTATGGCTCTAGCGAAGAGGTTTCGATGTCATGTCTTCTTGATAGGTTTCTCACAGCATGCCTTGGAGTTTTTTCCATACCTCACTACACGGAAAATAAAATGTGTCTGGCAAACATTGCTGCAATCTCCTACTAGCTCCCCCATTTTAGCTTTGATTTATAAGGGTATGCAAGGGATATAAATACTTTGAAGACCACGAGGTTGGGGGGGGGGGTCCATATGACATGCATAGTTAAAATCTCACACACCTGTATGTGCTGTACAAGTGGTGACAATATTACTTTAAAATTATTTCTGGTAGATGGTAGTCTAAACAAGAACATTAATCCCAAGAAGTTTTCAGAAAGTATGTTTTACTGGAATTCCCTTAAATCTGTAAACATCATTTATAAGAGTTGTTACTGAATGCGCCTGTGTTTCTCATTTTCCTTATTTCTTGTTGCTTTGACAAATGCAGAAAATTGGAGAAATGGAGTATTAAATTTGAAGGGGAGGAGGAGAAAGGAAACAGCATCAAATGTACTTTTGACCAACATGCTTTGAAACACAGCCAGGCAGTACCCACCTCTTTGCACATTCACACATGGTATCCACAGCACTTCAGATTATTCACTTTTAAGCAATGAGTGATACAGTCATTTGACAGCCTGTTAGAAACAACGTGAATGAAAGTAGCATTGGCTCTAAAATTAGCTGCAATGTTTTACCATGTCTTGTTTTTGAAAGCAGACTTTTATTTAATACTTCCCATGCTTGCATTTTGATTTTCTTTTCATTAATTGGTTTGATTACGTCCTTTCAAAATTCAGCTATTAACCATTTTGATGTGACATATGACTGCAGTGATTTTCTGATATTGATATTAGTCTGTTCTGCAGTGAAGGGTAATTAATCACGCTACCCAAGCACTCTTCCAGCAGGGCTTCCAGAGGGACCAGTTTTGTCCCCTTTGCTGAACGTAGACTGTGAAATTATCCTAGGAGTTAATGAAGTGACAAGGATTCTATAGGGTATCAGAAGTATTTTCCCAGTGGATTTATGTCATTGCTAATTTTTTTAATGATTACAGCATTTCTGGTGGGTGTAGTAATTTTGTCTGATTAGAATGGTGTGTAATAGAAATCCTAGTCTTGAATTAGTGTAGTTTGGACTAATATTTCAAAAATCTTGCAAATACTCTGGGAGCGATAATTTAATGGTGGGAATGTCTGTCTTAAAAAGGCCAATAGTCTTTCCAAACCAAGGCCTATTTTAAATTAAACTGGCCACAGACTCTTCCATTCCTCTCTGAAATTTGAACCGTCATCTTGTCAGGGGCCTGTAAAGATGCAGGTGTCCAGGACATCGATATAATTTAATAGTCTGCCTTATCTATGCCTGACAATAAATAATGGGATATTGCCACTGAGAACCAGAGTAGTCTGTTGGCCTTGATTCAAAATATTTGCCAGTGCTTCAAAAAGGAGCATCAAATGTTGTCAGTTAGCATCTCACCAGTAATGTGGGTTTACCTATATTGCCCTGAAATGTAATCCTGTTAATAAGATAGATAAGGGACAGGCTGTTTTTTGTCAAACACCCATGAATGGAGCCATGAAAACAATTGTCTCCCTCTGAACGTATCCTTGGCATCCCCCATGGCAAGACTGGAAACACTTTCTCTTCCCAGTGATACTGGTGTGTATGCATTTGTGTGTGGGTGCTGGTTCTTATACTGTACTTCTAACGGAAACAGTGCAGCTGTATGCTTTTTTTTCACCCCTTCAGCTCTAATAGAGCTGCCACCTCTTCGTATTTGTCCTGGGAAATGGCATATTTGTGTGGTGACATTATATTACTGCATTACGACATGATGTTATTAACTCACTGGTGCAATGTCATTATGTACTGAAGGAAAAGCATGCCAAGAAAACAATTTCATCACATGGCAGTCTAGCAACGCAAAGTCATATGAAGGGGCCTGTGGTAAATTCAGGCCTTTTACCCAGGCAGCTGGTTTGCCTTGCAAGCTACGGACCAAACTGATGTTAGCCAATAAGGTGCAGTGAAATCCTAAACAAATTGTAACCCTAATGTGTTTGATCCTTTTCTCTCATATTTTCTGTACTTTATTATGTGATGATGCCAAGAGGCCTCCAATCTCAGACACTAAGCAGTTTGAATTGTTACTTTGAATTATTACTAATTGATTTTTCCCTGTCTTATATGTGTGTGCATGTGTGTGTGTGTGTGTTTGTTTTGTTTTCCAACCAAAACACAGTCACTTTCCAAAGAGGAGATGGAGGACTAATGAGCAATGGAAGGTACGTTTCTTTGTATAAAGGTCTTTCCATCCTGTTTATTTTTAAAATGAGGGATCTGAAAAATGCTGTAGGTGATGTACTTGGGTAATAACTGATCATTTGGAAGATTGACAATGCTAGGAGGAGTTAAGTAGCTTACCACAAGGTTTAATGACCTATCTGTTGTGCACTTTGGAGGAGTCAAGCCCAGATGTTTCATATCTCCCAGATGCCCTGAAAGAAATGAGTAGTAAATATCACAAGGAATGTGTTCATTTGTTACTGGGATGTTTATTGCATTAATTAGACATTAGCAAATGAAGTTGCTGTTGTTTAAGACTCCTTATTGGCTCCCCCTAAATTGCTGTGAGTGAACAATTACACTTAATCGATCACGAAATAAATGATTCATGGATGATGAATAGGCTGTAGATTGATAGGACTGGATTCCACAACTTTGGCTACTCAATTGAAATTGATAAAAGCTGATAACGGGCCCATATATCCTCATCTATTTTCCCTTTGCCAATATGGAGATTGTAATTAGGCCCTGGTAATAACTTCCAATCTCCCGTTTAATCAATATTTTAGCAAAAAGAGATTAGGCCTAATGAGAGTGAGTAGATGTGGCAAGAAAGCGGCTGGGTCTTCTTATTGCCGTTTCCATAGAAACCTATGTTTCTCTTAGGGATTGTGCCAGGCAGGGGTCTATAACATACAATGATCGGAGATGTTGCTCCAACTTCATGAGTGCATTAATAACCTAGAAAAGCTGCGGAACTGTGGGTGGTTTTTTGTTTTCGTTTGGGGGAAGGGAGTGTCTGCAGGAAATGATTTCTTTTCCCTGTTAAACACAAACAGTCCACCTGCCTTGCTAAATTTCTGGCTGTTTATCCTGGGGTGAGAGAGACATGGTGCCTTATGGCCTGAGCGTACCTTCTCTTTCAACATACTCGCTGTTTAATACTGCTCTCAAAGCTGGGAATTACAGGGATATAAAAGCCATGCAGTAGTGGCAGGTAAAGATAGCTGTGGACTTTCCATTAATCTTACTCAAACCTGTTTGCCTCTAAACCATCCAAGAGTGCTCAGAGAAAGAGTTACCAGCCTGTAGATGACAGGCGTGCATTTGGGATGCAAGGGAAGGAAGAAATAGTAGCCCAAAGTCCTGGAAATGGCTGATACGGAGCAATCAGTTTGAGCGATGGCTCCCTTGAGGTGGTAATTTATCATGCAGCCCTGGTGTAGGATCCTGTGATGGTGCTGCCTAACCCCTGTTTCACACAGACAACGGAGTTCATTTGGATTCTGGCAGAATCATGACGGATGCCTAGTCCCACTTCTACTGACAAAGTTGATTTGTATATATCCTTAATTAACTGTTCCACGTCTTTAAATCATCAAAGGCTACACAATTTTAATTTGAAATAAATTAACGTCTTCTAAACTCTTTTTTACCTATGGTGTTAGAACAGTCAGATGGTCTCTTTAATCACTATTTGTCTCACAGATATATTAAATTTTGTAAATATATATATATTTGTATGTATACCTTTTTTTCTCATTCTGCTTCAGTCGACCAGGTCTGTTGAATGCAAGTGACCCCAGTTATCCTTGGCTTGCAGACTCTTGGCCTGCCACAAGTCTGCCAGTAAACAACAGCACTAGTGGACCCAATGATCTTGGCAATTTCGGTCGTGGAGGTAGGTTTCATTTTAAGTCACCATATAGTATACAATAGGTTTCTGTTAGTTAACATCTATGATAAACACTGTGTAATATTTTTAACATTATAGTTCTTTCTATGTTTGACTCAAGATTTGATTTAAAATTGACTTTAAAATGTTCATTTTGCTTTGTCTCTTTCTACTTCTTTAAAGTGAAGGTCTAGTTTGTAATTTACCCCACAGTGGTGAGACAGGGTCTGCTTATCATCTCAAGAGAAATGTATTTGTTGCTCAGATTCATTCTCTTTTGTGTGGAGATGAGCAATCTGCTGTGCAGGGCGATGTAGCCAGGGATAGAGGATGTCCGTAAGAGCAGAGAAGAACTCGGGGGATGCAGGAAGGATGTTCCTTCAGCAGAAGAAGGACAGAAGAACATTGTTGCTGTCAGCTTCCCCATCCCCTTCCTCCTGAGGGACTGCTCTCAGTCTCAACCATAACCCATGAAGAAGGCCTCAAAGGTCTTCAGAAACTTTCCTTCTTATTGGAGGAAAGAATACATAAAAGGGAACTATTTAGATTTTTTAGGGGTTTATTTCCATTTTGAATTGAAGGAGGCCCTTTGGGGAGATGAGGTAATGATTTATAATTATGGTGATGAATCTTTAGAGGGGTTATTTTCTTTCAAACTTTTTATTCAAATGGGAATTTCAAGATGTATGATTGGGATTTTCAAAAGTCATAATAATATTCACATCTCTGTGTTACTTCCTTGGTTTCTGTGGTGTTATAACACAGCTAGTTCTGCATAGTGGTGTTCAGAACAATGCTTCCTAATGTAAATGAGTATATAAATATTTTAAAGACATAAAAAGTAAAAAAAAATCAAGACAACTTTATATATAAAAAATACATTAAAATGCAAAAAATCTATAAAACCATCAAACTGATGTGAAAAGAATTCAGTTTTGAACTGTACCAGAATCTGCTTCTGAAAACCATCCCTCACATCGGTTATACGTTCCCATGCAAAACTTCTTGCCTGTGGTTTGACTACTGTGACTTCAAATTACAACAAAACACTCTAGATTTATTTTCCATATAAAAAAGTTGTAAAGCTCTTGTCTTACAAAAATATTATAAAGTAAGCAAAACTTTTGATAATACTTAGAAGGCAACTGAATAACTGCCAGCTTCTTTGTTGTGAATATCTTGAAAATAAAACCCTTCAGTACTTTTCCATCTTTCCATAAGCTCACATAATACAGAAAAATTACCATTTTCTTTTATCATTTGGCTCTATACAACTGAAACTGGAAGCATGTTTTAAAGCTTTTGGCATCAATGTGGATGAGGCATAGGTCCAAATTTGTCGAAGAGTTGCAACAGTTATATTTGGAATTTCAGCAGCTTAATTCCACCCATGATCTTTACAGTTGAGCTCACGCTTTTATTCTGGCTGTTTTGGGACCACTTATCCCTATCTGTTTCAGCAGTTGAGTTTGGATGCTTCTGCTTTAAAGATGGGTTAGAAGTCAGAAGTCTTTTAACATGGATTAACTGTATAGATAGAACTTGGGCCTCTTTTACTGGTTAAAAAGTCTGTGATAATGTAAAAGGTCTGTAAGAATTTTGAAAACATTAAGGTGGCAATCAGTCACTCTGGAAACTCAGAAGCTGAGGCAGGCAGTTCTAACATTACCTTTAAGAGTGAAATCCACGTTATGTCCTACATAGGCATTTGAGAGCAAGGGGGTGAGTGGGAAGCACAGGTTAAGTTTGGAGTCGCGTAAGGCCACGAAATGGTACTGCGTCTCCTGAGGCAGCAAGAAAGAGCTTCCCTCAGGAAGTACTTCAGCACTATTTCATTTATCTCAAGAGTTACAAAACAAGTTGGATTTTGGAGAGTTTTTGGGAAAGCATCCAGTGGGAAATGTGTGTTCATCTTTGATCTGAAATGTACAGTGTGGTTTTTTTGCTATGACAACTTGGTGGGAAAATCACACTTGACTTTTACTAGGTGATTATGGCACTGTGTAAAATGGCACTTTAATAGCTCTTTGAGTGCTTAGTGTATACATCTCATTGAAGTCAAAAAAGTAATCTGTGGTTGTACTGAAAATTCCCAGAATGTCTGGAGAACCTCAGCTTATTAGTAAGAATGACTGAAAATTCTTGGCTGGTGGGAAGCTATGCAACTTTCCCTTCAAGTGTGTGCAAATGTATAGTTCCCCATTTTAAAATGACTGTATGGAGATGATACCTTTTCAGTTGCCAGCAACGTGCTCTAAAAGATAGATATATGTCTGGGTACTTTAGAGATGAGCATTTTGCTAGTTTGTACTTCCGTGAGTCTGCAAAACCAGCACAGACAGGTTGAGCTGGACTTACTTCATTTTATACATCAACAACAAATTTTTACTAAACTTCAATCCATTATACTTTGATGAAACCAGTTGTGGAAAGGAAAAATCTTCATATTGCGGATGAAATGCAAGGAAGGTAGGACTCCACTTGTCTCTCACATCTCATGCTGTAGTTGCATATAGATGCTTTTATGATTGTGTACTGCCCCTAGAAAGCACATTGGATATGTGCAGATAAATAGTAATAACCTGATTTTGAAATATGACCTGTAGCTTGCATTAATTGTAAATTTTTTGCACTTAAAATTTATCTGCAGATATAAGTTAATACAATTAAGGCATTTGAAATACTTGATTGTGCCCATTTCCCTGTTGTCTGCAAAACCAGATCATGCAGATAAACCCAAATTTAATCTCTGTTTCTGCAGTCTCTCTACTGAGCACTTGTTATTGCCATATTTAGTGCTAATATTATGTCGTTGCCCTGAGACTGCAGATGTTATTAGGGTCCATATTAAGATGTTCACTGTTGCACACATGAACGCAGTAGAAAATAGTTCTGTGGTCTAAATGTTCATCCCAGGAAAAAAAAAAAACAAACCAAACAAAAAACAGTGGGAGGAGGCCATGGTATCATATCCCATTGCTGAAAAAGCCTTGAGACAGAGGGCAACTGTATTCCCTGAGGTTGCACAAAACCCACGTCTGAGTCTGGGACTGAGCCTAAACCCTTGTCTAGGTGCAAGAATAATCTTTTCTCTTTGGGGCTTACGGTCTGTGATACCTAGAATGGGTTCTGAACATCCTCACTATAGGAGTATGCATTATCTCAAGTACGATCTAACAGTTGGAATCCATATCTGCCATCTGGCTATATAAAGCAAATGGCATATAAATGACGCATTTTTCTAACAAGTAAATTCCAGAATGGATTCAACTTTTCAGAGTCTAAATAAATTGTAAAAATAATACCATTTGATATATTGACCTCTAAGAGAGCAGGAAGAGGGTTATCTGCTGAGCTGTGGTTCTCCTTGGGACATCATGCCAGTCATCATTAGATTCTTCACACTTCAGTAGTCTCAGCTTCTAAATCTAGTATTCCACCAGCAAAGGTCACTACAATGTTTAGTAAGGAGAGAGATTGCCAATCTAACTGATTAAAAGTACAAATTACAGTGTGTGATAGGATTCAAAAGATGTAGAAAAGTCGACAGATATTTAGTTAAATATGCTGTTCTGTCTTTCAGGTAAATGTACTGGAGCATTTGAACAAGTCGTTCTCCATGTGACTGATCACTTACATCCCTTCAGAATAACAGATTTTCTTTCACATATCAGGAACAACTTGGTTTTGTCAGGTTTTTCTTTTGTTGAAAAGGAGAAATGTACTAGCTAATGTCAAAAAGAAAATTAGATAAGCTGATGCATAAAACTTCAAGGAAGTCAAGGTGTTGCCCTTAAAAAATTACTTTGAGAGCTTTGGCATCCATTTAAGAGTTTTGCTACATATTTGCTGGGAAAGTTTCCTCTGTCATTTGTAGATTCACTCCTTTCATCATTTCCCTGAAGCCCAGACAGTTTCATTGGTTCTGACATAGAGTGAACAATTGAAAACATTCTTCAGTAGAGAAATATTCCAAACTTCACTTTCACAGTTGAAGGTATGGAAAAAAAAAGATGGTTTTAGGCAGTGAGACGTGAAGGACAAGTGGCAGGCCTGTCACAGATGCTGATAGCTTGGCGATGGTTGTACATCATCTTCCCTTCGTTGGCTCATGGACCTGTCTCAGCTGAAATGCAAACGTGCAAAACGACACATTTATTTTTCATCTTAAACCTTGATACTTTCAGGCTTCCTGTGCATCAATGATTTGTTTCATTCCCCTTTGTTTCCCACAGATGTGCTGCCACCAGTGCCAGGGCAAGGAGATAAAACCGCTACTATGCTTTCTGATGGAGCCATTTACAGCAGCATTGACTTCACCACGAAAACTAGTTACAACAGTTCCAGCCAAATTACGCAAGCCACACCGTATGCCACCACCCAGATACTGCATTCCAACAGCATCCATGAGTTGGCTGTCGACTTACCTGATCCTCAGTGGAAAAGCTCAATTCAACAAAAAAATGACCTGATGGGATTCGGTTACTCTCTCCCAGACCAAGGCAAAGGCAACAATGGTAACTACAGCTCTTATTTTCCGGAGCCCTTGGCTTTATACTGTATCATCTATGCATGAATTGGAAAAACCTTTTTAGTATGTGAGACTCTGTTCGTATTTACCGTAACTAATGCTTGCATACCTTGCATGCATGCTGAACCTCACACAATCACAAAATATATTGTTCTGCGCTTTTAATCCCCTTTGTCCTGTGCTAATCACCAAGCCATCTGCCTTCCACTAGGCTAGGATAGGTATACATTTAAAAAAAAACATTAAAACTTGCTGCCCCACCATATCTGCCGTTGACTTGCTAACTGCATGTGTTGCATGTGCTTGTGCTGTCAACTAATCACACGATGCCACTGTGACCTTTGCCCTTTAACCCTTAGCCTTGCTTTACATCCCTGACTACCGCGTGGCTGAGGGATTGGCTAATAGATTGCCACACAACCAGTCACAGGATTTCAGCACCACCAGCTCCCACAACAGCTCCGAAAGGAGTGGCAGCCTCTCAGGTTGGTTCCACCGCCGTGGGTGGGTGAGGGACGGAGGGGTGTTGGTGAGCAGCTGGCCAGGGAGGTGGAAAACCTCCCAGGTGCACTTTGCGGATAGGTACGAAGGTGCCTGCCCACTGGAACGTCAGCGAACGGCGTCACGTTGGCCTTTACTAAAAAAAAAATGCCTTTTGCAAAACCTATTTGGAGATAATTGGAGAATCCTCCCAACCAGTGCTTCTCGGCGCAGTTGCAAACCTTGCCTTGTCACATCCTTTCCCTGACAGCACAGTTCATGGAGCAAATATATTTCCACATCAATCCTCAGTTTATAGGTCTCCCCACACTGAACTTCATGAGGAGATTAATATTTGTGTTGAGCTGTTAACAGATTCCCCACTCCCACGAGCTGTTTCTAAATGTTGTTTTTCAGTGAAGCAGCTCAGAAATAAATGTAGGGCCTTGCAAGATGACTGGGGTTTCAAAAATTGTGCCAAGTCTGCATACAAACAGAACGTAAATTTTATGTGTGTGCTGCATGTTATATTGGAAACATGACACATTTTCATTGGATGAAAATGATTGTAGTACATGTGGTTGTGTATTATATTTAAACACACCTGTTTCTTGATTTCTTTAATTTTGCTTACTTGTTGCTTATGTTATGTATAACTGTCATTTTTTTTTCAAAACTGAAAAGCCAGCAATTAAAACGAAAGTCTGCTGTTTCACTTAACTGAAATATGAGAGAGCTGAAGGGACTTAAATTTCAAATTCGCACTATATCCGTAGCTTTTTGAATTTCCACTATAAGTTGGAGCAATCGTAACAGTAACAGATCAACCCTAGAAATGGCTTCTTTATGTCAATTTCAATGACTATTCAAATTAAATGTTGAGATTAGAAGCCTATAATCATTGGCCTGTAACTCAAATAGCCAAATGTGTTTGCAAGTCTTGTGTTCTCATGGGGAGTATTAGCTGATTTGAGTGAGATCGAAAAATAGGCTTATGGCATTGACAGAGAGGTATCTGGGAGCTCAGTTCATACGATACTTCAAGAACGTTCTTGTTCCTTGTATGTGAGATGTATTGGCAAATAGCTTAGGAAATCGGCTTGCTCCTCTGGCTGCATGAAAATGCAGAAATTGATATGCTGAGGTACATATGTGCCAGCTATCAGAGGGCAGTATCACACTTTAGATGTGTTGACAGCTACAGCTGCCTAAGAATTTTCTCAGAAAATACAAAGTTTCATTGGAAAATGCCAGTTGAACAAAAGCTGGACTTTGCACAAATATTTCAAGTGAAACATCTTTTGTGTAGTGTTTCTCAGTTTGAAGTAAATTTTCTGATGACACACGGAAACTTCAGGTTAGCCAGTCTTTCTATGGCCAGGGCACTCCTGTTGTGATCAAAGCAGCTCACACCTGGATGCCCCAATGCTCAGATGAGCGTCAGACTATTGGGCTGCAGAGTCAGTATTTTTGCTCTCCCTTGCCCACTAATTATATCTTTAATACCGGCTAATTATGTCTGTAACACATAAGAAACTGGGGGAGACCTTCAAATGGTCCGATAATTAGAGCATCACTGGCGTCAGAGACCAGCTTTGATTGCGTAGTCCCCATTGGGGTGATCAGGGACTTGTTCTCTCACTTCCTTGGTTAGTACTTTAAGTACTACTTATTATTCTGACTAAGTTTCTGTCTCTCTCAAATGAATATCATGAGAAATCCTGTTCCACTGTGGAATGGAAAATAGCTAAAAACTCAACTGCTTTGTGAGGCAGGGAAATTTTGTGGCTGTACTTTGCACAGCTCCCAGCTTATGTCAGTGCTATGATCATGAGCCCGACTGGCAAATACTTTTTCCAGGACCTGATTCATCTAGAGATTTAAAAAATATAATTGAATTTCAGTGTGAGGAGACACTGAAACATCAAGCATCATTGCTATGGGGAAACAAGGCTTCAGTGCAACAGTTTTCAAACACACACCAGGCATTACGTATTAGGTGTCTGTTCCACTAGTCTGACAGTGGAGTAACTCTGCCCATGGGGACAGAAGAGAAATCTCTTGCTCAACTGTACTGCTCAACTGCAGGCTGCTTTCCCTACCGGTAATGACCCTGGAGGGCCTTTCTTTTATTTCTTCATCTGAACAGTTCCTCAGCTCTCTGCTTCACTCTTTCTAATAGCTCCGTTATCTTTGACCTTTCTCTCCAAAACCCCCCAAATCCAAGTGACTCCATACTAGCACCCCACACATCCAACCTCCATTTTAGCAGTCTCCTAAGATTACCAAGATGCTACACTTCCAAAATCTTCCTCTCCACCTCAACTAATCTCTAAGCTGAAGGTCTTCTCTGCATTTCTCTTCTCTGAGTATTCCTAGTTTAAATCCCCCTGCAACTCCCTCTCTCTCTCTCTCTCTCACGCATGTGCTTTCCTCCCAAAGCAGCCCCTCCTGCCTTAGCTCTTGTTGGCTCCTACTCCTGCTGACTTTTCAAAAATTCCCCCGTGTCCCACAAATTAAAATTAATGTACTTCCTTTGTACTGTTCTGTGACCCTATTTCTAACTGCGCTTTCTGCCATACCTGTGCTTTGAAAGCTTCATTTTCCCTCCAGAAGGCTCGTGTATTTGTTCCTTCATTGCCACCATCACTGCGGTTTCTTTTCTGTTGATCAAAATGTTCTTTCCCTTTTCAAGAAAGCTTCCCTCTCTGCCAGGCTATGAAAGGAGGGAAGAGCCTGTCTTGCATCCTAATAGATGGAGTATCAGCTTAGTTCGCACATAGTGAATGACAGGGTCTTGGCTGGACTTACTATAAATACTCCAAGACAAGGAAGGAAGAGCTCTGGTCTGGAATTGACTAGTGGAAAGCAAAGTCTTGTTTGCAACATGCTGCCAGCCAGGCTGATTAGAAACCTTGCCGGACTTGTTGCCTGTCTCTAGCAGCCACAACAGGAGGTGAAAAGAGAAGTCTTGGCTACTTCTGACTCACAGAATCACCTTATTTCTTCCCTCTCTATTCATTCCTGTTTTGGTCCAGCTGACATTTGGTGATAACAGAAGAAAGCCACTGCCCCTCAGGCAAAAAGTCCCATGACGTGTTTGTCGCTATTGCTAGAATTGCACCTCCTTCTGGATGTGTCTATGCCTAAAGCTAGAGCCGTGGCAAGAGTCGTGGTGCCTGCCAGTGCACACCGTGCCACGCTGCCTTGCAAGTCAGTTGTGATTTTTTTCATTCATTACTGATGAGAACTTTTTACGTTTTTGTTTTTTTTTTGGCTGATCCTTATAAATCAGCAAGAGGCGTCAGTGGGTAAGATGGATTAGACTGTGCTTTTTGCAACAGGCAAGGGATGAGTGATTGCCATCTGGTTACCCCACTGAAAAAGCATATGACAAACCATTCTTCCACCCAACAACCCAGAGAGTTTGAAAGCCACAACAAAATGGCAATAAATAGATGGGTCTCCAAGCAGTCAAGGGATTTGAAATTTTGTGCCATTCTTCCTTCTTAAAGAATTCCTGACAAGAAAAAGAGGAGTCAGGGCAAAATAAAAGAAGCGAAACAAGTGGGAAGAGAACTTTTTCTGTAAGATCACTTCCCCACAAATGGAAGTGTCTCAACTGGAGGACTGGGTACAAGGACAATAAGAAAAGAAAAGAGGCCTTAAGCAAAATGCATTGCTCACCTCATTTCTACTAGCCTCCTCCATTAGAGTTGTACATCAGAAATAGAACCTCTTCTCCGTAGAGGCACAAGGTATTTGAATCCTGTGAAACAGACAGTCCTAAAACATTGCAGATGACTTCCTGATGTTTTAAAAAATGGAACTTAGCAAATTCCGATCAGCAAAACCCTGTTTCTTTTTGTTTTGACAACTTACACTTGTCATTCTGGCTGAAAGATATTGAGTCTAATGACAATTTTTTTAGATTATGTCCTTAACCTCTGTGTTTTCCACAGAAAAAGATTATGCAAAACAGTGTTATAAGCACATTGGATTCTGACATTTGAAATAATTTGCTATGGTCTATTACATTTTTATCTAACAGTGAATTTAAGCAGACATGAATAAATCAGTAAATGTATTTCTGATATAGCAAAACATGTCTTTCCTTGGTTATGCACTGCTGTGGTGCAAATGTATGGAGTTTTAAAAGGAAGTGATTTTCAGCAATTACTCAGAATATTTTTCCATTCCATTCTATTATTATTTATAACCTTGTAACAGCATTAGCACGTTGATGCTGATTCTGCTGAGATATAAATACATCTTCTTTTTTGGGGCATGCCATCTGGAATCAGAATTCTTTCAAAGAAATGTAAATAGCTAGCTTTTTTCCCCACATTATATCTCTAACATTTTATTTTTCTTTTTGGATTTGCAGGTGGCAAAGGAGGGAAAAAGAAGAAAAACAAAAATACTGCCAAGCCCCAGAAAAATAATGGTTCAAGCTGGGCCAGTGTTCCCCTCCCACCCCCTCCTGTGCAGCCGCTTCCAGGCACAGAGCTGGAACACTATGGGGTGGATCAGCAAGAAGCAGGGTAATTTTCTTCTTTTTCTTTTGAAGAAAAATTTGTGGTTTGCAGAGATGAGGCGCTTTTTAAAAAAAATTTGCTAAGTGACGATGTTACTCTGTTTTGTTTAAAATAAAAAAGAGAGAGCACCTTATCCTATAGACTTATTCAAGGCTACGGAGGAGGAATGTTTGCATATCTTCTCTTGATAGTGACTGAAGATGGAAATAAAAGTGACCTTGCTTCATCATCATGTAGGGCTTCTCTGCTTACTCATGCTGAGAAGTATCTCACTTCATAGGCAGCTTAATTGAATTCTGTTGGGACTGCTTGCAAATGATGGGACTCAGAGTGAGTAAGGATGACATAATCTGGCTCCTTGTATTTTTTCACTGCTTTGATGTTTAAAAATATTAGAGCCAACAGAACAAAAAACCTCACACTAAATTGGATTAATTTTAGAAGATCTACCAGTGGATAATAATCTTCTCATCGGCTTTTAAAAGAAATTTCACAGTTGAGGAAGGCATGCTATTTATAGGCCTTTTTTTGTTATTTAAACAACTCTTGGGTTTCTGGAACAGTACACTTATTTTTGGATAGCTTAAACTTGTTCTCAAGGACACAAGATCACACAAGAAGCACTAAATGAGAGGAAAGAGACATTTCCTGCACAAAGAACAATTATGGAATGCTTTTTAAAAAGTGAAATTATGTGAAATACCAGGTTATCAAACTCTGGAGGAAAATCAGAATATATAGAAAAATAGTTTACCGTAGTCAGCTCTGTTGGAGCCTTTGAGAATCATTGTTCTGTCAGGGACAAATTTCTGCCTGTTTAAACACATGGATTAATCAATATTTCCTAAGGATGAAACATATGTTTTAAAAATCATTGTAATAGCTTTACTGAATAAAAATATTTCCAGTGTTATCTCTTTTGTAAGCATGAATTGATCATCACTACTTGTATAATGAAAATTAGAAGAATTAAATATTAATATTTGAGTGTCTACCAAGTCCTTCAACTCTTAAAATGAATAATAGCTAACTGTGTAAGTCAGCGGAGTTCCTTTTAAAATGAAGGTTCATTCAGGCTATATTAGAGTTAGAATTTCAAAGCAAATGCAAGGGAAAATGAATAACCTTACTGATTGTAAGTGTTGTTTAAAAGTCAAGGCAAAAAGTGCATATAATCATTATGTTCTCTATTCTGTTATAAAAAGCTAAAATAAATTTAAGATGGTTTCGCCATATAATATTTGTCTTTATCAGTTTATATCCTTAAAACACATGTGCAGCCATTTCACTAAAATAATTATGCTATAGAAGGCAAACAACTTGGATTTTCTTTCAGGACAATGAAATAGCATAAAAGGTAAATGGAAATACCTTCTAGAGAAATCCCTTGTGACACAGGGCTTGACTCCTCAGTTGCAAAGTATCTGTTATTGAGCTGGAAGGAACGATGTTGGTCACCAAGACAACACTGGTTATTTAAGGATAAGGTAATCACCCGCCTTCCAGGTTCCCAACAATTCAGACTTAGTTTTTCCTCTGATTATCTTTTGAATTACTCTTCTCTGGTTTTTGTAATATCTCATTAATAGTGGTTGTAACAAGACGTTCTAATGTGCATTTTACCGAACACAAAAAAAATTTGAAGATTAGCTTACAGTATCAGTCTTGAGCTACAGTAATTTGCAACCGACTTTACTGAAACCAATGAATCCGCAATGCCCATACTTCCTGAGGATGTATCCAATACTAATGGTTGTTCTGTATTCAGGGGTTGATCTTGTTCCTGTGGTTTTCAACATGCTAAAATGGAATGAATCATAGACTGCATTCCTTATGTTGCCTTTAATATTGACATATTGGGTAAAAAAAAAAAAGAAAGCAATTTTTTTAAACTGTTCTGTTTTTCTTGATTTGCTTTGATGTGTACTGTGTATGACAAGTTCAATGTGTTTTAATTTTAGAATTAATTACATGCAGATGTAATTATATTGTAAATTACAATTGAAAAATGAACTTCCAGTCAGAAAAACTGAAGACTTTAATAAAGTTCTCACAATGTGATATGAAAGGTGAACGTTTAGAGCAATAACATAAGGAAACTGGCATCTAAACAGAGACTTATTTTTCTGTGCATGTCTTCCTGTAATTCGAATTCAAGTGTGAGTTTCATTGGCATGAGTATCCCAAATAAACTAAACAATTTTGACACCTGATTTTGCTTACTAGAAATTAACACTAGTGGCCTATTGGCTTATAAATTGTAAAAGAAAATCCACAATAGCAGCAAGTGAAAAAAAAGTCACCTAACTTAATCATAGGTAAGGATGAAAAAACCACACTCTTAGTTCTCTCTACCGTCTTCTCCCCAGAAGAACTGAGGTTCGCATTCACCTCCATTTTTCCTTATGCAACAAACATAAGGAAAGGTGAACATGTTAATCCAAGCAGCCATTTTATGTAATGTGGTTAGCTTTTGGGATGTCTTGAATTCCTATTTAACCTGTGCAGAAAGTCTGTTTATACTGTTGTTTCCCTAGCAAGCTCTCTCCTGTGAAACTTTCCCCTTTTTTGTGGTCTTCTACAAACTCTGTGCTTGTTCCTTGTTGTCTTCCTCAATTTTCTCTTATATATACCGCAGAGTCTTTGAAGTTTCTCTTTTCCTGTAGTAGCTCCCAATCAAGCAAGTTCCCTTTCCCGCCCTTTTCAGAGAAGATGGTTTTGCTTGGTTTTATCTAATAAACTTGACAGTAAGGAAATGCTTATTACTTATTCATTATCATCTACTTAGATTTTCTCACCAATAATATGCATGATCTTGAGCCAACCCCAGTAAAGGCAGTCTTCATATTGTTATCATTGGTTATTTTTATTTCTTACTATTGATTCCGCCTTAAAACGGAATATTAGCTACTGGATATCAATATATTTGATGGTCATTTTCTCTTTTTAGAAAAAATAAAGAAGGTAATACCTTTTACATCAAAAAATCCTTTCTGGCAAGGCCTAGAGAGGGAAGCTTTCTTTGTTGCAACAATGTGTGTAATGAAACAGAATTGTTATAGAATGTGCCCCTTATCTATCACATACATATAAACATGGGTGTGTTATCAACTTTGTTCTCATCCTAAATCCAAAACACAGCACTGTACCAGCTACTAGGAAGGAAATTAACTCTATCCCTGCCAAAACCAGGACAATCACATCTGTTTTTTATTTTGAAGAAAAAAATCTATCAATGTAATGAACCAAGCTTTTTAATAACAAAAGATTAGTATAGAATAAAAGTGCTGAGAATAGAATAAAAATCATTAGAAACATAGAGAGTCGTGTTTGTTAACCAGAACTTATTTAGGGACTTAATTATCATGAAAGTACGATCAGAGGTCCCTCGTGAAGTTAAGGTGCTTAGATTTTAATAAGAAGTACTTGAAAAATGTTGCATGCATTTTCACCAAGTTGTATGTACACATGGATGTGATCGATATTCGCTATGCTGGTTCCAGAAGTTTCAATAACCGTATCATTTCTATGAGGTGTAGTTACTATGTAGTCTGTTAGGTTTGCTAGCTTCTTCTTGCAGATTTTTTTCTTTTATAAAATGCAGGTTAGAACTGGTGGCTTTTCGGCCATCTTGCATTATGAAGACAAAGGTTCTTGTACCTGAGATCTTGAATCTCAATGTCCTGAACTTCAGGCTTAGGCTCCTTTCCATTTCAAACAAAATCTAGGTAAAGATACGGTACTTGTGCAGAATCTTTTTACTAAGAAATCTTTTTACTATCAAGCTGAACGTTGGGGGATTTGAAGCAAGTAGGGTCAAAAGGCGAGCACATCCAAAGCTCATTTATGCATTACTGAAAAGTCACTAAGGAGTATCTTTCTGCCCTGTCCCTTTTCAAGAAGAAGCCATTATACCAAAGCATGAGGTTGAGAGAGTAAAAGTAAGTGGCAAAGCTGTTGCACTGTACATTTTTAGCAGCACGAGTTAGGATGGTCCCTTCACCCTTGGGTGACAATGTCATGAGTGAATATTGCAAGGAAAGACAAATTAGAGCTAGTCATATCTTAATTGTCTCCTAAGGAATTGAATTTGTATCATGTAACATTTTCTTAAATCTCTGTGTTATGGAAATGGTAATGACCATTCACTCAAAAGCTCCTAAGTGCCAAGTGTTAAGCTGCAGCATTTATTTGCACCTCTGTACACAAACGTATGTTTGTGTATCTATATACGTTTATATCTAGGTATACATTTAAAGTGATACCGGCCTTAATTACAAGATGTGTCTTCCGCAGACTTTTGGATGATTAAGTCAGGTTGTTTTAGCTATCCTGAATCTCTATTTTTAAATACAGACTACAGACTTTTGAATAAGGAAAAAGTAGTTTAGTTAATTTCAGAAATCTTTGGATTTTGCTTACAGTAAATGTTCTCTTCATAATACAGGTTTTGAAACTTCTCTGTTTCAGTGTTCCCAGCCTTTTTGTAACCCAGCTTCACACTTGAGAAAATTGGCAGTGATTAATTTTTCTCTGGGAAATTGGTAATTCCTTCCTTCCAAATGAGGAGCCTTAAAGCAGTATTTTTAAACTGGTTTGAGAAATTAACTGTATAACGCAATGCATTGCCTGCCTGCATGGCAGACACAAGGGGTGTACCTTGTCAGCAGTCTTTGAAGGTGGAAAGAAAATAAAGTGACTTAGATGATGCTTGGGGAATGGTTGTTAGAGTATGAGATGGAGTGAAGGAGCTGTGAAAGCTTTTGGTTGTCTGGTTTCCTTTTGAAAAGAGCTGTCTAACCTGAGGTATTTTGTAATATGCTGGGAGTTAAGAAGAAATGTGTGCAGATGCTCAAGATACTGCAGACAGGCTGGATGTTTTGAAGATGGGAAGAGTAGACAGTGTTGAGATTTGAGTGGTGTAATCATCAGCAGAGCTGTGCACGACTGAAGTTTTGTTCAGATTAGGGAATTACTCTGGGGAGATAATACATGGGGAATGACCGCAGTCATAGGGCCTATGTGTCTTGGGTGATGCTGGTGTCTCTAAGGGACAGGGTCCTGGGTTGATACTGTAATACAACGCTGAATTGAAAGGTCTGTGATGAGGACAGAGACAGAAAAGGATTGAATTGCTGGAAAAACTTACACAAGAAGTGGTAGTAGAATATAAAGCTTCTGTTTCTAGCCCTGATCAGATGTAGCATCATCTCTTACACCTTTGGTATAGGACTAAAAATTGAACCACAAAAACCTGTCAGAACATCTTTTATATGCGGAGAGAAGAATTTGGTATTGAAGAATATTGGTAGTTGTTAATCTTTTAATTTACTTTGGGCAGATGTGTTGAAAGCGTTCGGAAATTTAGCACTGTCTAGGTAAGTCCCAGTAAAGATTGGTTAGGAGGTAGGGTGCTGGCAGAGCTGTCAACATGTCACAGCTGGTGCTGTGACATAGCGTATGCTTAGGGTCAGTGCTGCTGCGACATGAATGTATTACACGTCACAGTAGATACCTATATGCAGTGTGGTAAGACCAGAGTTTATGTGGGCAGTGTAGCTTTTTATCTAAGCTACAAAATAAAAAAAAAATAATAAATTTATAGACAAATAAAAGGGAGGATGGGAGTAAGGAAGGGCGTAAGTGCAACTACTTAAAGCTCGCTCTGTCTTTTAAGAATGCTGCTATTTTCATGTCTAGGTCAATTTTCTTGTGTTCTCCTAGGTTAATGATCCAGGAAGTGAGTTCATTTTTGTTGTTGATTGTGGCGTAACATTATCTAATCACCATTAACAAATGAGATAATGGATCGGTAATTTTTTTGTTCAAACTGCTTAGCAGTTGTGGGAAAAATTAAACAGACTCAGTAAGGAGAATTTGAGCGATTATGACCCTGTTTTCAATAAATGTTAAAGCTCACACTGCGTGCAAGGGTTCAAGCTGTAGCAGAAATCCTGTATACCTCCTACTGCACGTCAGAGATGAGATTGGATATATACTAAGTTTACCTGGTTTTTATTTTAGATATGACAGTGATGGCTGGTGTCCGCCTTTGCCAGTTCAGACCTACCTACATCAGGGCATGGAGGATGAGCTTGAAGAAGACGACGATCGCGTTCCCACACCTCCCGTCCGAGGAGTAGCTTCATCGCCTGCGATCTCCTTTGGGCAACAGTCAACCGCAACCCTCACGCCTTCTCCACGAGAGGAGATGCAGCCAATGCTTCAAGCCCACCTTGATGAATTAACTAGGGCTTACCAGTTTGATATAGCAAAGCAGACATGGTAAATGTTTGAAGGGGGCACCTGCGGTCTGGGAAATGAAAGCATAATAATAATTTATTCCTTGATGACATAAATATCGACTGTGTTCAACAACATTTCAGTAATGTTTCCAAAGCAGTAAAATGGAAGAAGAAATAGCAAAACTGTATCTACAGTGTGAAGGCCTTAAACATTAGTAGGTGCTTTTTAAACCTTAATGCTTGGTAATATGTTAAATCTAAATAATATTCTTCTGGAGTTTTGTTATATATTCAACTAAGTAGTTAACACCCACATACTGACAACTTTTATACAGTTCAAAGTACTCTCTTTTCAGGCTAGCAAAAGATATGATTTTTTTAGGATTTTCAAAAATATTGAGGTTCTAAATTCCTGATTAAAAATAATGCTAGTCACCTGAAATAGCAATGTAGCAGCTTTTACCCTGTGTCACATGAAAATGAAGCATTTGCATGTCTGACTGTAGTGTGAAATACCATGAAAATTTCTGATTCATAGGGAAAAACCCAGAAATAGCAGGAAGGAAGTTGTTAGAATTTACAAAAATGGATCTAGCGTTTTAGTGCGCTTTTTGCCTATTTAAAGGAAAAGCAAGCAAATACCACAGTAACATTTCCCCTGCAAAACAAACAGAAGCAATCTCTTCAGGGACTGAAAAAGAACTTGTCAGCTGCACCAGGCTGGGGATACGGTGAAGGTCAGTTGCTTTCTGGATGTTCCCTAAGCCGCAGTTGTCCTTTTACAACTTTTCTATCCAGACAAAGCCCACGAATCTCGGAGGAGAGGAGCAGAGCTAGTTACTGAATGGCGCGCTGCCAGCGGAGGAGCAGCCTTTCTTTGCTGGTAAATAAAGCCACAAAGTTATTCAGCTTGAGCTACCATAAATAGATCAGGCAGGTAGGCAGGTGGTGCCAAATCAAAGCCAGCTGTTTTCCCTGGACACTGTCGAAGCCTCGAGGCTTGTCTGCAATCTGCACTCAATCAACAGGGTACTTTGGTCCCGCTGCAGTGTCATGCTGCCAAGCACGGACCCCGGCCTGCCTGTGGGACAGACCCAAATCCCAGGCAGCAGCTAGACCTGGCCTTTTTGAAGGTAGTTGACTTCTGAGCCAGTACACAGATGCATACCCTGTCTGCGCAGTCAATCGCTGCTGCATTTTGCAGCTGTTACCCTTTCTATGCCCTACAAACCGTGGGTGCCAGTCTGGGAGCGGATAACGTGGTAGGACTCTGTAGCAAAGCCTCTTGCAGCTGACAGGAAAGGTCTTGCTCCCTTTTTGAAGAAATGAAAATTGATTGGGAACTTTCATAATGTGCTTAGGAATATACAGATTTTGTGTAAGGTCACAAGAACCTGAAATTCTGAAAAAAAAATAGAGGAGATGATAACCTGTATTTTCATACTAGGAGCTTATAGCAGGTATTAGGGTAAATATTGAGAGTTGCAAATACAAATTATTTTTGCAGCAGTTGTGACATGGAATTGTTTAATGCTTTGATATTGTTTGGCTGGACAGATACCATGCTGTTCCACAAGTGCTGTTCAAAGTCAGTGGAAAGTCCTCCATTGTCTTAAGCGGGAAGGAAGATTTCTTAGTTTTCTTTTCACAAAGTTAACCTGTCCAGTGTAGAGGGGGGGGAAACAAAAGAACAAGATGAGACCTTTCAGATAGGTTACTGTAGGAGTAACAGAAGAGAAATATAGAGACCAGCCAACTAGAAACTTAAGAAAGAGCACATTAGAGATTACTGGAAAAGTACATAATCATTATGGCCTTGATCCAGCAAATCACTTAAGTATATGCTTAACTACAAGTACATGAGAAATTGACTTCAATTGTTCTATCACATGCCTAACATTAAGCATATACTTAAGTATTTTGCTTGATTGGGAGCTAATCACACTGTTTATTGAGGGTTAGTTAGGTGGTAGTGCCCTTTAGCTCAGTGTTTTGAACACTGCATAGTTAGGAACCTGCTGTCCAGGCAGAAAAGTATTCAAGAACTGCTAATCAGCAGGGGGTTGTATATCAGAAGGGAAACATTTGTTCTGCAAATAAGCTTCAGAATAAGCAATAATTTAAAATCTACACCAAGGTGGAGAGAGATTCCAATGGTACATAACATTTACCGTGACATTCTCGGATCCAATAGTTTTACATTATGAAAAAAAAAAAGACTGTTTGAATAAAGAGAATTACTGCACTTATGAAGTATAGGCAATAATACAGCGCAAAGTTTTCATCGAAAATATATTAGAGCTAGGTAACCAGCCAGGTGACACTTGTAATTTTTTCTGTTATGCTGGTGTCCAAGCAAGAGACCAGCAGAATCCTGGATCCCGATGTGCTGCCGACTCAAATCAGGTCATGGTACCTCATGAAGAGACACCCAAAGATTCCCACGTGCCTAAGTTAGCAGTTTCAAGTGTGGTACATGCTCTTATGCCAAGGCCAGTCATGCCTGGGTCCCCTGGCACAGCTTGCTGTGTACCTGTGCTGCTGCATTGAAAGCTGATGGTTGTTCTTTTCCTCTCTAGCCTCTCAGAGGCCACGCAAATGAAACTCCAAGTCCCATGCTTGCCTTTGGCTATTTAGCTATCCTGTGGGTGTTTTTTATCTTTGTTTTTCTTTTTTTAATTCTGATGATTGCTACATGCAGTAATTTCACACATGCATGCCCTAATACTACTGCAATTAAATCAATTAAACTACTTGGAATAAAGCAAAATAAAAAGGCCTCGCTGATAATGGGTTCATTGGACTTGAAAATTTCTTCTGTCCTACTGGCCATTACCTCCTCTTTAGGGTGAGTTCTACTTAAGAGCACTGAATCTGTTTAAGCAGAAGCAGTGAAATTTAATTTGGCTCAGCATGTGATTTGCAAGGTGGAATATTGGGTGAGACACTTGTATGCGAGGTTGGGATTCAGAACTGTGCTTTTCCATGGACTTCCTGCCTGATTTATGTAGCCTCTGTGTACATTGTTCCTCATCTGTAAAAGGACAATCTGGACCTTCCCCATCTTACAGGAGGGGAAGTATATTTAAGACTGGAAAGTGCTCAGGTACTCTGGTATTAGAAGCTATGGTGAATAACTGAACTGACTTTTCTTGATTTTGACCTAACAAGCACGTTTTGTAAATCTACTTCAGGACTTATGGAAAGGCTTATCTTCTACTGACCACAGGGTACAAAGTCTCATCCATTCTGATGATGTTTTCCTGTTTGTTTGTGTAGGCACATCCAAAGCAATACACAACCTCCTCAGGCTCCAGTTCCGCCCCTAGGATATGTATCTGGAAACCTTATTTCAGATTTGGAAACAGATGTTCCAGATGATGATGATGATGAGGATGATATTGAAGAAGAAGCTGTAGAAATCAGTAGGCCACTAAGAGGTCTAGAGCATACTCCAGGCTCCAGCATGGACAATCTAGACAGCTCTGTGACAGGTAACCAAACACAGTTAACAGTGACACCAACTTGTTCCTAACAGTAAAATACATCATCAACCAAACACTTTCTAAGTGAAAATTTATTCCACTCTATTTCTGTAACATTTAAAATGCGTTAATATTAAACACTAAAGAAGGATTTGAAAAGACTTTGCTTTGCTGCAAAATGATAAGAAAATTCATGAATTTTAAAAAGCTTTAAAGACTTGAAAGAAAACTCAATTATATCCTAGCTTTCATGAAAAGTTCAGTCTACTGGAGAAGCAAGCCACTTACATAAAAAGGAGGGGCAAGACTTCGGCTTAGGAATATATATTTCATAAATCAGGAACAGCATAAAAATGTTATCTTAAAGCACTTTTAGATATTTTGCTGGGTAAATGCTTTCGCAGATGAACACAGGGAAGTTAAAAGACTTCAGAATAAAGGTAGTTAGATCAGCACGACATTTATTTGTAGAGTAAATACAACATTTATGTAGGAAAAGGTTTATTTTGAACCTACTTTGTCTTGCTGAATTTAGCAATTGTTCCCTTTCAGTGAAGATACTTAATTATTCTGACACTCCTTCCTTCACTGATTCTCACCCTTTGCGTGCCTTGGAAAGTTACCACGGGGATCATCAAAGGGGACTTAGAAAGGCATGCTAAACTAATGCACAGGATCTGAATGAATAAAATTGCTGTTGATGAAATGTAGGAAGCGAAAGATATTTTTTGAAAAATGCAGATTTTATATGGACATAATGTACTCTTTGTAAGCATCAGTATATTTCCCTTTAGGTTGAACTTGGGCCTCTATATAATATACTGTATCCATAATGTACAGCTGTACTGGAGACCCAAATGTACATAGTGTCCATAGCTCATAAAAGCTAGTGGGTGCTTCTTCAGTCTTTGATCTCAGCGGAAGAACGCTGATTGTTAGTTGTACCTTAAGGGAGACTTGCTCAGTACAACTTACTACCATAGCACCACTGAATTTCATCTTTTTGTTCTGGACCTTTGAAATTCCAAGGATTTTGCACCCGTACTTAAACATTGCTACTCTGAAAACACTGCAGGAATATGACAGTGATGGAGCATCAATGCCTATAATTTTCTTCCTTTTCCCTTGTTGAATTAAATAGTGTATAGCTTAATCCCACTTCCCAGGTTTTCCTTCACCCTAGGGCCAGACTGCTTGCCAATCTAATCAAGATTTAAGTATTGTATCTCTGCTGCTGCGATTTGAAATCCAGATTCAACTGAAGGCCGTAGAGTTAAAGTTTAAATCCCTGAATTGAGAAGGTTAACTTATTAGTGCATGAGTATGTTAAGTCACTTCCCTCGAATTTCTAGTGTAATCTCCTTCAGGCTATAATTCTGCATATTTTTGCATATCTCACTAATGGCTCAGAAGCCTTTCCATTAGGAATGCAGTAATGGTTTTGCACTGGTGATACAGAAATAAATAACCCTCCCCAGGTTGCTATATATTTTCCATTTGGTAGGTATTAATACGTCAATGTTGATATATCTGTAAATCAGAAAACAAATGTTTTTCACATTTGCATTTTCTCCTAATATTTTGGACCCCCCTACCTAGTGCAAAGTAAGGAATAGCTGCATTTCTGCTCCAATTCGCAGACTTCTGTGCTTATTAAAATTTAGCCTTTTATGAGTAACATTCAAGCTTGTTATAATAGTTATAAATCTCATTTAATTATTGGAGTGTTAAATGTTTAATTATTGGAGTGTTAAAAACTTCCTGCTGTATTTTTTTGGAAGAAATTGGGCAGAACCTGGTAATGTAGACTGGGAGTGTACTTAAGGTAAATCTAAATTTCCACCACTATCTTGATGTGGCCTCATCCAGCTGAAAATTAAGGATTTTCTTTTGCTTTTTCTTTTTCTTGTTTAATTACTAGCTGGATCTGTTCTTTGATCTGGTTCACCGCATGACAAGGTGTTTGCCAGCACTGCAGGAAGGGTATGTGCAGCTGGAAGGGAAGCAAAATGACAGACTGCCCCTGTAGCTTATAGCCAACACTTAGATTGACTTAAAACAATTAGGAAACTACAGCTTTACAAAAATAGATCGAGAGCGTTAGTCTAAATGATCTGAGAAATGGCAAACTCTTCAAATAACAAAACTACTTCTGTTTTCCTTGATTACTGTATAGGCAAAACCTTTGATTTTCTGAGGGCTTTTTGGGTGCTTGTTTTTTTCTAGGGGTGGAAGGAAATTGCTTCTTATACTTGGGGGAATTGTTTCAAAAGAGAATTTTAATTTTTGTGTATCTGTTTCTGTTAACTCTTCCAGGCTGCGTTTACTGGTGTTAAGGAGGGTATATATCAAATTGCATTCATTGTTTCTAAGCTGTTTCGTGTTCTTTAATTTGATTGCTTTTAGAATACTGTAGAACAACTAAATTGTTCTTTCTTGCACCGAGAAAATATAAGCTACTTCTTTTCATAGGGCTTTTAGTGACTTAAACCAGCATTTTACTAGGAATTTATATACCACGTTTTCACGTCTTGAAACATTATATTAAAAAATGGAGGCAAATGAGAACAGCTGACCTGGATGAAGCAAGATTTCTGTACATTTTGAAGAGTGTCCTGTGAGTTTGTGAGAAATCTAAATGGACACCCCTTGGTCCAGACTTCCTCCGAATAGAGTTGCTGTACGGTGAGCAGGGCGAGTTTCCTCACCCTGTACTGTTAGCATGCCTCAGCGATGACTTGAAGATACCCACTCTCAGGGTGAAATGGTAGGTTGTTCTTTATGGCTGAGCTGAGACCAAGGTTTTCATCCAACGCCAAATGTGGGATTCTCTGAGGGGAAACACTGGCGCCGTGTGAGTCGAGCTCAAACTGCTAAATTCCTATGAAACCACAGTGTGCTCCTTTAAACTGTTTAAAAGTCAGGTTGTCTTCCAGGCCCTTGAGTTTTAGTTACAGCTAACTGAAGATTCAGACAAGGATTTAATCTGCACTATTAAGCTTTTCTCTTTGCAGGTGGCAGAGACATAATGTTGACGTGAAAAGAAAGGAGGAATGCACAGTAACTATTTCTTAACATTTTCCAGATATTGCAAAGAAAACTCAAAGAGAGAGGTTTAGTTTTGAACGTTTGTGGGATAGAATATGAAATTAAAGGCAAAGTTTTGCTTCGTTCCCAGCACGGTTTCTTAGGATACTGAGTTACTGATTCTGATTAAAAAAAAAAAAAAAAAGAAAGAACTGAAAAGCAGCTGTAAAACTTCTGCTCACTTGACTTTTAATTCACAATTATTTAGTGTTATTTTTGCTTTCAGAGACACATTGAAATATTTTTTTTTTCTTTTGCTTATGTTTAATGTTTGCCTTTATAATGAATTGCTGTGCAGGGTTATGGCATGAATGGTCATGAAGAGTCTGTTATATGATTCTACTTTAATAGACTTAATTAATTGCACATGATGACTGTATAAGAAATGAATTTGCTTCTCACTGAAATCACCAAGAACAGCACTAGGCTTTGTCAGATCAAAGTATTATGGTTTGGGGGTTTTCTTTGCCCTCTCCTTATCTTCTCCTCCCCCAGCACCACCAGTGAAGCTGCTAGCGAGAGCTGTTATGTCTTCAGCTCTGGTGCATTTTGACTGAGGGGAGAGATACGCCCATTAACTAGCACGGAAATTAGAACAAGCCCTTTTCTACCTGATACAAACTGATATAAACAGAGAGATACAGTACCACTGTAAATGGATAGCAATTTTTTTTTTCAATGGAATTATATGGATCTGAAACTATAAAGATCTCCATAGGTTGTATAGCTCAGCAAGGAAGAAAATCCCTTATGTGGCATGTTTTGGTCTTGATTAAAAGAATCACTGATCACTGTCTGTATGGTAAAAGTTGTTCATTCATTGTGTCTGAGCACAAATGGAATAATTCTTGAAAACTACACAAAATCATTTTCATGAGCCATATTTACCATGGCAGAGTTCAATATTTATATTGATTTGCTTAGGGATACCTATTGCAAAAGATTCTGTTTTATAAGCAGTTAGACAGATTGCATTTAATAGGAAGAATGTGTTCCATGGATTAAATATGTGCTCAGAAAATAGGAAACTGCTACTTTTTGTATCTCATAAAAATGGTAATGCAACAATTAGCAGGGTCATATTATAAAGCACAGACTTTACTCTAGCTTAATGGATCTAGGGATATGCATTCATCAGCAAGGATGGATTTAGCATAAAACGACATGTAAATGAATTGATGACTGATCATAAATTAATTTTAGTGCTGAAGAAGTAATAGAGACACAGCAAGATGCCACTTTATCATAGTATTTTACTGCTCAGCAACATTTGAGCAACTACTTAATGTTCTGTGTGCATTTCTTTTCTAACAGCTTGAATAAATTTGAGAAATTTTTGTGCCTTTCAGCAATATGGAAACCAAAAAATCTAGAAAGATTGAAATTGCAAACACAAATAAATTTGGCTAAGTGACATAAATTCATTTTTCATTAAACGTTTATGAAGGGCATTAATTATGGTTGGACCTGTGAAGTACCAAATATGTATGTATGATTTTTACCTCCTTTTGTTTAGTGTTTCCTGCCTCAAAATAAAAAATTTAAAATGTAAGGGTTTATTTCAGGTGTATACATTTAAATATTTGGGCATTTATGCCCAATATTAGCCCTGTAAGACCAGGTCTATTTTTTGAAGTGTGATCGTATTTATAGTCTGCATTCAGATCCTCCTATTATTCTTTCTTATTTCAATGGTACAATGACTATTGCCCCTTTTATTCCACCATCACTTCCACTAAAATCAATGGACATTCTTTCTTTGTAATCATGACAGTAGTCAGATATATCCAAAAGAGGATAATGTCTTTCTCCTGTACAGAGGCTAAAGGAATTCTGTAACTGATATCAGCTGAAGTAGCATCAGTCCCCAAGGACTTCGTCTGTACTTCACAAACATAAGCAGTCTAAGCCTGTTCCATCAAAAACCTGCAGAGGAGCAGGGGCTTAATACTAGCATGCACTTAATGGTCTTGTGAAGGAAAGCACATAAGCATACACATACAAGTCCCAGTGACATCATTTATTAACTTTAAGCATGCCTGTAGAGTTTGGTGCGTACAAAAAAGTATTTAATGGAATTTTCAAAAGTGTTAGGCTTGTTGTGGGCAGCTTTTACTTCACAAGCGCGTTAGGGTTTTTTTTCCTCAAGTAAAGCCGAGAGTACACTTCACAAAGAAAAATAGCATTTTTACTGCCTGCAAAATGCCACTAAAAGCAGTAGCATGCAGTCTACAAGAAGCTAGCACCTCTATTCCCCTCACCTTTCCCTGAGAGCAAAGAAGCTTTCTGTTTGCATTAGCACCAAGAGATATTTTATGGAGCAAGAAAACAGAGTTCAACTTTTCACAGAGTTGATTTTGTTCTGCATAAAGCATTTACTGCTGCTGTCAGCAAGAGTAAAATTTACAGTTGCCAGAAAGCGTAAAAACTCAGATGTGCTCTTGGAAAACACATAGTGAGCTGCATGTAAAGGAGACACTAAAAGCCTGTTTCATTCCATTTCAAAATGCACAGCTGATCTGAAAGGGACGTCAGCATCTCTTATTCTGCCTTTATTCAGAGAGAAACAAATGTGCATCTGATTTGGAAAACAAGAGGCCAGTGGATGCCTTTAAACAAGCAGTCACCATGTGTGCTACATTAATGCAGCTGTGTGGTGGCCTGAGGTGCCCGGGCTGGGCTCCAACACTCCCATGCCTTCTGGGCAATGTCTGTACCTCTGGAGGGCAAGTTGTTTATGCAGGGAAGCCGAATAGCTCAGGAACCCGTAGAAATAATGTAGAGATTTCACCATTAGCTACCTGGTCAGATACAGCTGTGGGTGCTGTATATGTCTCATGGTAGCTTGCAGACTTTAGCAGTTATGAAGAGTTTTGCCTCTGCTTCCAGCAACCAGAATATCATGGAATCACAGAATGGTTTGGGTCAGAAGGCACCTTTAAAGATCATCTAGTCCAACTCCCCTGCCATGGACAGGAACATCTTCCACTAGATCAGGTTCCTCAAAGCCCGGTCCAACTTCACTTTGAACATTTTCAATGATGGGGCATCCACAACTTCTCTGGGCAACCTGTTCCAGTGTCTCACCACCCTCATCATAAAATTTTTTTCTTACATTCCATCTAAATCTACTCTCTTTCAGTTTAAAGCTGTTGCCCCTTGTCCTGTCACTACAGGCCTTGGTAAATGTCTTTGTCCATCTCTCTTACAAGCTCCCTTTATACATTGAAAAGCTGCAGTAAGGTCTCCCCAGAGCCTTCTCTTCCCCAGGCTGAACAACCCCAACTCTCTCAGCCTTTCTTCAAAGGAGAGATATTCCAGTCCTGTGATCATTTTCACGGCCCTCCGCTGGACCCGCTCTAACAGGTCCATGTCTCTCTTGTGCTGGGGAGCCCAGAACTGGATGCAGTACTCCAGGTGGGGTCATTGTTTGCTTTAGTTGTCAACTGCGTTGACATCCTCACCCAGTAAAGCTCACATCCCTGCGAGAACTGAGCTATGTGTCCAGCCTGACAGGCACTCCCTCCTAACACAGCTGCTGGAGGAGAGGGAAAGGGGAAGCGATCCAGGGGCAGAGTGCACTGTTCCTAGCCTTGCTAATGCATGCTGTCCATGGGAATGCAGAGGAATTCAGGAACAGGGCTTTCCTATAGGGTTAACCTGAAAAATTGACAGTCTGACAACAGCACACTACTGATAACTAAAATTTAGCTATTGTTAAGAAAACCTGGCATGTCTGTGAGTGTGTTGAATGATAGGTATATGCACACGCATTGGAGAGAGCATTATGGACTTTTGCAGATTTTTAGTATATTTTGTACTTAAAGTGTGGATTATTTTTTTGGACTGGATGAACTTCAGTCCAGCCCTTCAAAGAGCAGATGAAAAATAGCAACTGTTCCTAGACATGCCCTGAAAGCATCCCATCCAAATTATGTGTATTATATGTTGTGTAACAGCTGAGTGACTGGTTAGCAAACAGACAGAGCAATGTGAGCAAATGGAAATTCAAACTTAAGTTCCTTTAAAACATCCATAGTCTTGTACCTATGATACTGAAAACCACACATACTCTGTTCAGTATATGTTTTTATATGTGCCTATGTAGAAAATAGAGTGTATCCTACAAAACCCTCAGGCCCTGAAACTAACAAGATACATGGTAAATTTTCAGCTCAAGTATTGTCCTTTGATATCTGTAGGTCTAGTCATATTTTTCTGTTTCATCTTGTGCTTACATATTTTGCAGAATATGTCGATAAGCAATTGTTTGAAAATGTCCTCATCTATAACATTTCATTTTCTTACATCTTCATGAAGTGTTTTATCTGTAGTATCTCTTTTCATACATCATCAATAACTGTTGCTAAGCCTTTTTACTCTCCATTCTCTACGATGTCCTATCACACTTTGATTGTTAGTTCAGAAACTGCCTTCGCAGGGGAAATTCAGTTTTAGCCTTCCCTTGCCGTTATCTAGGCTTCCTTAGATCTGTCTGCATCAGGTCGAGTCTGTTTGGAAAATAACAATTTTATGTGTGCTCTTGGCAAGCAGAATCAAACTCTGTCACTCTCTGTTGCACTTAACACACTTTCTGCCTGTCAGACCTCCATAGACCTCTTCAGTTTCTTTTCTTGTATCTTAAGAGTGCATGGACTTTTGTTATTATAGCCTGCCACTTTGCTGACATTAAAAGGTTTGGTCACTGCAGCATCACAAAATAATCCATTGTTCGTGGGCTTTGTGGTGCAGCATGCTACTGACTAAATTCCAGTATTCATTTGTTGTACTCATGACTTATTTTTGCAGGATATTTTTAATAGTTGACACCACTGTTAGTTAATTAGCCTATCAATTTGGTACTAATAAGCAGGTCATTATTGATTTACTAGTTAACAGTTTTGAACATAATAATACTTTCTTCAACATGGATTAAGAAAAGGCTTTGAAGAACATGACTTACACTGCTACACATCTTATGTACATTTACATAAATTCACCTGTGCTAACTGAATAGTAAAGTCAGGGCCATGATGTATCTCTCCACATGTGTCTTCATACCTTTGAAAACCAGTTCTCTGCAGATTCTCATGGGTTCACTGGGCTTTTTTTTCAACATATGCATGCCACTGTTTTTAAAAAGCATATTTCAGGTATTTAAAGATAGGTGCCTGTGCTATCTCAGAACAATATGCTGTGTCTACACAGCACTATGCAATGTCATGCAGCAGCTCAGGTCCCAAAAGCAGTCTGGTAGCTCTACATCTCAGCTGGACTTGGTAACTAATTAGCATGGCTGCCCTTTTCCTGGAGCAAAGCTAGGTACTTGGTGCTAGCTAAGTTTCCTTTGCCTCCTGCTCCACTGCACAGTGTAGAATTACCCTGTGACATTTACCCATGATTTTTAGCAGTACAGAACACCATCAACTCCATCTGAAGCCACAAAAGAAACAGAATTTCAGTACTTTGAAAGAACTCTGAACTGAGCGATAGCTTTTGAAAATATATTGTACTGCCACGTTGGGTGGCTGATCGATGCTTCATGCGTTGGAAAAAATAAAAGAAAATATAAATGAAGAGCAAATAAAATGAATCCTTCCTTGACTATTTTGCTCTTTACGTTTTAGTTATGTCAAGATTTCTATATTTCTTTCATGTGCTTTTTCTGGTATCTGGTTTTCTGACTGCATTTTTATGATGTTATTATCACTTTCCTCTCCTGCGGTGGTGTTAATCCATAGCTAGAAGGTATCATGAGGCCAGCATTGGCTTAGTGACTGACTCAGTATTAAATCTGAGTATATATTTGCTTTGCTCTTGAATGTTAATTATTTCTAACCTTTTAAAAAAGTAACTTTAATCCACTGGAATGAACTACTTTAGGTCAAGCCTTCTTCAGGCCATTAAGATGGCTCATCTATTTTAAGATTTTGATTGCGAAAATGACATAATTCCAGTCTTGTATAGGATAGCTCTTGAAGCCCATGTCTGACTTCAGCCATATCTACCGAGACTTACACTTGTGCTGTCCTAAATTAAGATTTCATTTTGCAAATATCAAACTAGGTACTGATTTTTAATAAGTCAAGTAAAAAAAAATCACATTCATTTCAATCCTAGGGAAAATCTATTAACTTTCAAAAGAATTTATTATGGAGCCTTCACATTTGTAGAGAATATGTATCATTTTGTTTACAGGATCAAAGCAACACGGAGCAAGCTATGAATGAGATCCCACTTAGCTTTGATAGTGTTCTTTTATACCAAGCTCTGTCGGATAAACTTTGGGTTTCCTGTTGTGAAAGGACATATTAAGTGGGTCTTTAAGCTTTAGATGAATACTGCTCTTTGGTACCAAGCTCTGCCAAATGAATTTTGGGTTTCTTATTGAGAAAGGACTTATTAAGCGGGTCTTTAAGCTTTAGATGATCAAAAAATATCAAATGTGCACAACTCACTAGACCCCTACATTTGTTTTTAGGTTCAATGGTAAATGGATGGGGTTCTGCGTCTGATGAGGACCGTAACTTTTCTAGTCATAGATCTAGTGTAGGTAGCTCCTCAGATGACTCGATCTTTACCAGCGGCAGTTTTGCACAAGCACTGGTTGCAGCAGCAGATAAAGCTGGTTTTAGGCTGGATGGAACCAGCCTGACAAGAACAGGTTTGTAGACTCAAAGTCGATGCTTTCTGCATGAAGGGTGTCTCTGCCTATTCTTCTCTTCTTTTCAGTGAACCTGCGTCTCACACTTGTCTAACATGCATGGAATAAGGTGGATGGAGATATTTTTATCAGTATATTTTAAATGAAACCTTGCATTATGTTTCATTTTTAGTGATTTGAAGTAGTGAATAGCACAAGCTTTTAATCTGCACCTTCAGTCTGCTGCAGTTTCCCTCTGTGCTGACTCTGCTATAGATTTACTGACATACGCTCTGTTTAATATTTTGGTGAAGAGATCACTAATTCTGCCATGCAGTCTTTGATGATTTCATTTTTTGCAAAATCTCCTCACAATCATTCACATTTCCAGTGATGAACATCATGTTTAAACTATTATCTCCATCCCTGCTCTTCTGTTGCATCTCTTCTTGCAAAAGTGTATTTTTCTGTGAAGTTTTTCTAAGCATGGGGGGAATTGGTGTGCTTTTATTGTTAACAATACAAACTGTTTAAAAGCTTTATTGATAGCCGATTTAAAAAATACTTAATTCAATAAGTTAATATATTTTGATAAAATTTAATTTTAATTATGACAACTGAATCTGCCAAGTTAAATACAACAAAGGTAAAGTGACTATTGCTTTTGAAAACAGCCAGTCTTCTAAAATGAATTAATGAAAAGTAAACATAATTTAGTTCATATTTTTAAAGCTCCATATATTTAATTTCTAGCAAAAAAAGATAAGTAGAAATTATTTTTAAATATTCTGGAAAAAAGAATGTATTTGCATTTGCTTAGTCTTATCAAAATAGCAAAAATAACTAATTATTTAAATCCACAAACCTAATAGCAAAGTATGAACTTGGGTCATATTTTTTTTATGCTTTCTCAGCTGATTCCTGCCCACAGGTCCCATAATGTTCCTATCATTTAAAAGTTTTTACTCTATCTTCAAGCAAAACAGTGTGCATTTATGAGAAATGTTTCCGCATCTTAGGGCTGAAAACCGCAGGCTTTCTGCATGCAATGACTTCATGGCAAACACTGCCTTTTAGGAATGTTAGGAATGAAGAAAAGAATCGATGGCAAAGTCCTATGTCACCAACAAACTACAGAGTGAACAGATAGAGCTTTTCTCGAATCACTGGGACTTTTGCCATTGACTTTGGTCAGACATAATCATCCTTAAAAGATAGTTATTTCACCCTTAAAAGTAGTTAAAACCCTCACTTGCTTCTTACACCAGTGGAAAATTGACTGAGTAAATCTGTCTCATCATTTGAAAAAAACAAAGCAAAACAAAACAAAAACTGATGTAGACCTTCACTCATCTACTACGGGCACATTTGGCCAAACTATAATTTAAAATGTACTGTTTCGCTTGAAGAGTCTCCTAAACAGTCTTGAATGAAAGGAGAAAATCCTTCCCGACCTTTTTTTTTGTGTGTTGTTCTTGGCCTCAGTAAAAGCTAACGCAAAGATTCATCTGAAGTTAACGTCGCTTGTATCAGGCCATTGAGAAGTACAGCTTCCACCACAAACACACCCATAACAAAAGTAAATGGACACACAAACACATATACACTTTTAAATAAATATCATTTCTTACTGTAGCTATGTAAATGGAAAGTACAAGGAAAGGATGAGAGCCCTCTTGTCAGTTATATTTTCCTAGCTTAATTAGGTCACAAATGCACTTAAACTGAGTACTTTCATGTAATTCCTCGGACAGACTGTTAGAATTTAGGGTACAACAAATTAGCAACGGTTGTGGTAGAAACTATGATTATTACCTTCTTACTCTATTAATGATCCAGCAGGCAAAATGGAAACAAAATAAAACCCACAGGTAAACAAAAAGCCCTCCCCTCTTTTACTCACAAAAACCTCAGCAAATGGAAATAACTCCCCAATGCTTACTGCAGTTTCATCACGATATGATACCTCCCAGGGTAGCACGGATCAATCAGACATGCCTATTACAGACCTGCTGTACCACAGCAACGCCCCCATCGTGCAAAATGGTGTTTTGCAGTGGAGAAGCAGCAGTATTATTTCTGTTCATGGCTCTGGAGGGAGTCTGAAGGTCCTGACTCTTTACTCCTTTTGCAGTCTGGACAGTTATTTTCACCCCATCAGCACAGCTGTGAAATATTCTCACTGATATGAAAGGAGAAGTCCAACTGGCTAGCCTCACGTGGGTGTGGTTGATCGCCAAGCATAAGAGGCACTGGTAAATCCAGGCACAAGGTGTCTCTCCTGCCAGACGCTTTGATTCCAGTCTCTAGAAGCCATCGTGTGATTTGCCATGAAGTTCAGACAGTTTTCCTTTTTAACGCCCTTGGGAAATTAAATCAAGAATTAGTGGATTCATCCTTGTCTCCATTTATACACACTAAATCTACTGCAGAGAGTCTGGCACTGCTCAGCAGTTCTTACTGGAAGGGCTGCATACAAATACAAGATGCTGTAATCTGTTATTAGGTGCATTGAAAAATGTGTTTTGGGAGCCTGCACATCATTTGTGTTTGCCCCACGTCTGATTTAGGTCAGTGCTATTTATTTTCCCTCATTTTCGTGGAGGGATAAAAGAGAGAATGTTTGGTGTCTATTTCTTTTTCAAACCAACATTCTGAATGAATAATCACATTTTTTTAGTCAACAGAATAAGTCTGAAGAATCTTCATCCTGCACTCACTAGTTGCACTTGCATGTTGCGAGTTTATTTTTGCAAAACATCTGTGCACTGTGCTGTGAGCTAGGATGGAATTTCAGGCTCATATCTGAATTTCTTTGCATTAGCAGTCTTTTTTTTTATTTTTAAATGAAATTTTAGTATTTTTTCTGTGTTCATCTGCTGTTTTATCCTTATCTATGAAACAAGGGCTTGATCACTTCTTTGTCTGGCTGCAGCTGTGCCAGCTATAGAGGTTAATGTTTCCAGCCTTCCCCCAAATGTTTATTATTGCTTTCTCCCAGCTCCAGAATTAGCTGCTTGGGTGGGCGTTCTGTAACCCATTTCAGATAAAATGAGCCAGGTTAGCAAAGGTATACTTTTCATACTGTTTAAGTTCAATTGGGCTTATTTTGGTAGAGGAGAGTTAGGGAATGTCCACATAAGGGATTCAAACGTGGTAACCTCCAATAGCTGGCAGTGACATGCAACTGGGAGACAAGCTTGCCTAAGAGCATTGTCCTCCTCAAGGTGCACATCAGTCAGAAGGTAGAAGATCAAGCCCGAGACAGTCAGGAAATCTCTGAAGTCAGATACTGAGATGTTATTCTAACATGTATGTATTAATATGAAACACCATGTTAGAGAGATTATGGCTACTTTTTTCACTTTGCCCTCTTTGCACTGAGAATATTTCAAATAGTGTAGCGGGTAGCATATTACTCCTGATTAGGTTTATCTAGATCAGGTCATTATGTGATGGTATGTTGGAAGCAAGCACATCTGTTGAAAGGTTTTACTAGAAAACATAACTCACAGCAGGGTAGACCCTGGTCTAAGTTAACCAGGAGATAAAAAAGCTCCTTACTAGCTTGGGGTCAACTGACCAGAAAAATAACAAACGGCCATTTTGCCACTTTCCATCAACTCTTACACCATTTGGGCCTACAGTAGCACTGAAAGAGCAGAAGTTCTGACTGGCTTATACATTTTCCACTGCAGATAGGATTAAAACAAGTAAGAATTTTAAGTACCAGTTCAAACAAATTAAAATGTTAACATTCCCAAGATACTTGGCAAGAATGACATACAGATGAAAAAAAGAAAGTAAAAGATGGTGATCTTTAGTTTTCATCAGTTATTATTAAACAATAAGCCTAGTTAAGTTAATGGAATAAAAATATCAAAATAAGAGGAAGTGAATATAGTAAATGAACTGTGCTCCCATGGTTCCTATCGTGATGCTTTTAATGATCTGCTCCATAGAACAGCATCAAAGTTTGGGGTTTTTTTTAAGAGAAATCACGTAGCTTGATTAGTCTATATATAGATTAAAAAACCTGAGGAATAAATTCAGTCAGAATACATTTTTTTTTTAACGTATAAAAATACTGAAAATGAACAGGAAAATTTTAGCATTTAAATATACCCCTATCTTTATTTCTTGGGAAAAGACAGCCCTTAAGTATACAAACCTACACTGCTACGTAGCTTGCAAAATCAGTTATGTTTATCTCACTGGAGTTACTCCAGATATACAGTGCATATGGGAGCCCCTAAAATGAGAATCTGGCTCGGCAAATGTGAAGGTGGAAGGCAGGAGGAGATAAATTTGATATGATTGTAGAACTGTTTTCCTTCCCTGCTCAAGGCTGAGGAGTTGTTATGACACATCTGTTCAGCATACAGAGCAGGTAGAAGTTATATGGCATACAGTAGTTTTATCACAACAGATGGAATGATTTTAATTATAAAAGTTAAAGACTAAAGAATGCCAAATTTCTCACTGCGCTTGTTGTGGTGTGTCTTAAAGCAGTTGTCATCAGTGGGTACCTCGAGGGGACACTTGCTTGCCTCTGAGAATTAGACCAGATTTAATGTTTCAGAACAGACATTAATAGAACAGCCCATTTCAAGGCAATAACATTTTGTCATCTGGTTTCTCTTCTTTTTAGGCAAAGCATACCCTTCCTCCCAAAGACCTCGGCCGAGCAGTCCTTTTTCTACTGACAGCAACACCAGTGCAGCTGTCAATCAGAGTCAGAGGCCGAGGCCCACTAAAAAACACAAGGGAGGACGGTTGGACCAACCCCCCTTGCCTCATCGTAGGGAGGGAATAACAGATGGTAAGTGTTGTGGTGTGAAGTCCCTGATGATAACCTGCAGGTGTGTAGAATGGGAGAACGTAAAGCAATCTTTTAAGGAATATATGTTACGGTGAATTATTTGTTTGGTGAAGCGGGGTCCCCAGGTTGCCACGTGAGCAATATTGCAATGCTAGCAGTGTGGAGCTTGGTTAAGTGAATCTTCAAGGAGTTTTCTTTGTTTCAGCTCTGAATGTGTTAGCATCTCTTAGGTTTTCTCAGATCTCAATATAAATCTTACCCAAAAATGACTGCATTGCACATGGGTTGACATTAAAAAAATGGCCTGTGGGTAATTTTACATAGAATGAAAGTAGCCTCCACCAGCAGTGGAATTCCTAAGGACAAGTGTAGAGCCAGTCCCACAATACCCTGTTTGGTTTGTGCTGTTTTGACAGCCACCCAACAGCTATAGCAATACGTGCCACGCTTTTCTCAAGATTCTGCCTCATGTCTTGTCCATGCTGCTTCATTCCTGACATCTACTGACCTCAATAACTTTGTTTCCCTCTTTGACATCTCCACTTCTCTCTGACCACTGCTTCTGATCTGGAAATTTCAGGCATGTCTGTTCTGCTCTTCTAATGACTAAGTTCAGTCTTCCATTATCTTTGTCTACCCCCTCTTGAGTTTGGCAAAAGGTGCAATTGCTGCCTGTTACTCTTTGAGGAGGACTGGGTAGGAAGGTGGCCGGCTGGCTACCTCCCCTTCATTTCTTCTGATCTCTGGCCTGGCCCCTTTAGGTGTTGAAATGATCAGAGGGGAGATGCAGGCAAATGGATAAACAGCATTAAAGGAACGACTAAGGATACTGTAATGCCATGCAGATGGAGACATGATCACTTTCCTCATGCTGACCTCTCTTTCAGCATTCAAAGCGGGGAAATTCTGAGAGCTAGACTGTCCTACCTGCCTCAGTGGCCCTCATAACACTATCTGGATCACAGGAGTGGGTGTGATGCCAGTGAGTCTATCTCATAATCTTAAGTACATCCTGACAAATCTTCCAGTGTATGGGGAAGGTGTAAAAATAAAAAAAAAAATACTTTAGATTTTAGTATAAACATCCTCCTTATTCTAGTAAAAATTACTTGAGAAACATAGAATCATAGAATATCTCGAGTTGGAAGGGACCCATAAAGATCATCAAGTCCAGCCCTCTTCATTATCTTCTTTGGACAGGTAACGTAATAAATTTGATAGAGAGTATATTTAGTTTGGTTTATTTATAACATGCTATTTACTACTCTAGGTACATGTAGATTAACAGCTTGCAAGGTGGACTGTGGCCACTAAAACCACCAGAGCTCTCCTCTTAGTCATGTTATCAGGGGTACAGATGCAATTTTGCAGTATGCTCTGACAGATTCCTTGTTTGTCAGACCACAAAGGTAGAGAACAGATTCCGGAAGTGAAAGTCTTCCCTGAAGGGGTTATCATTACATCTCATGCTCTATGGCTCATCCTCGCTACCATATTATTTGGGAAAACAGCTTAAAGTAGCTTAGACTCCACTCATATGGATCTGAATTAGTTTAAACATTAATGCCCTCCCCTTCTGGATATATTCCGGAGGCCTCCCTGCTACACAGATCCATTAAATAGATGTGTCTATGAGAATAGTAACTGGAAATTGTGGGTCGCTTGCGGTGGTATCAATACTCTTTTTGTGCATATGTCAAGTCAACACTTTCAGGTGGCATATCCTGTCACCCTGAACTATGAACCTTTTGGACCACAAATTTTGTGTACATGTGAGTTTGTACTGCACTCAGTATGGTGGGACCTTAACCCTTGTGCTTTTGAATACTATTGCTATAGAAAAGTTTAACAATAATGTGGGTACCAGAAAATTAATGGGAATCCAGTTCAGGTCATAAGACAGATGGAAGTGTGACTCCTCGGGGAGTGACTCCATCATAAAATCTGGCATTGTTTTAAATTAGTAAAAGAGATCAGATTTTAAGATTTATTTTAAAAAAGAGGAATCTTCTATTGTCTTTTATTTATACTTTATAAAATACTAATCTTATTGGAGTTTCTTTCATATATTTGAGTCAGAATACCAACGATAGACCATTTCCTTCAACAATCCACCTCTCAGACACAGGCAGTAACCGTAACAGCTTTTGGACAATGTTTGCTTAACATTAGTCTGTTATAAACCTGGTTAAAGTCCTTACTATATGTTCCAAAAATTTATAATGTCCTGGAGTAATAGAGGATCCTTTCCCATCCTCTCTTACCACAGGAAGAAACAAACACAAATTGTACATTTTTTCCACTTCAACTCTTACTGAATATGAGTCATTAGAGTGTAATGGCAAGTCTGAATAATAGCTAAATTTGCAAAAGTACATTTGTCAATTAAGGAAGCTAAAGATTGCTGCTGCCACCTGTGTATATGTAAACAAACTGAATTTAGGAACCTCTGGTATACAGAAATTAAAAATGGTAACTGGATGCTTTGTGTGGAATATTTCGATGAACTTTACAAAGAGAGACAATACCACTATGTTTAAGCTATGGTTAGAAAAAATAGGTAGGAGAACCTGGGATAGATCCAGCAATTCTAAGCCCTAATCCAGGCCAGTCTCTTCAGTCCTGGGCCGTCCTGATTTCAGTGGGAAGCATCACTATACATTTTTCTCCTGGTTTTCAGTTGTCTTCAATCCATTCCCTTACAACTGCTTCCTCTTGGATTTGTCATACGAGAACATACTTGCTTTGTCAGTCGTCTCCAAATTCCCAAGCTGGATGAGTCCTAGCATCCTGTGTTTAAGTCTCATCACATACTGGATATCTGTCATTTTAAATTTTTCTTGACCAAGTAAGCTCCAGCCATGTCCTTTCTCTGCCCTTTCCATTACACTTCCTGAGCACTTCCCCCTTGCTAACTGTAACCACGTGGGACGGTGCAAAAGACCGAAGGAACTGTAATATTTAACACGTAGCACACTGATCCCCGACTATGTAATCGTATGAGGGTACAACTTCATGCTTACTTTTGACAGCAATCCACACAAATCCCCTAAAAGCCTGCTTCTTAATTTTCTTCTGTCGCAGGTCAGAATCCTCTAGAGACTGACTCTAGATTGAATCTTCATATTTGTCTTCCTGTACAACTTGTTTTTTAACTTCCCCATCCTAAAAGACCACGGAGACAACAGCAAATCCACAGAGGAAGAATACCTTATGAATCCCTCAAATGATGAAAAACCTTCATTCTGAGCTCACAGTCCACTATAAAAAACAAATAGGAGGGTTTGAGTTCTAGTGCTGAAGGAATAATTTGTTTTCTTGGAAACAGTGTGTTAATGAATTGCAAAACAGTGGAATCTGCCATATAGGTGGTGGCATGGTAACTGCATGACTGAAGATAAAAGTTCTTCCTTAGTTGAGCATGATGTTTAAAAAACCCAAAGAGGAGGCAGAAGGGAAATGTAGTTAGTGGTTAAAAAGGAGAACTAGAACTTAGGATTTCTGTTAGCTTTGCTACTGACTTGCTATCGTGTATTACAAATCAGTTTTTGTGGGGGTAGATCACTGCAGAGAAGATGCTTACTTTCTGATGCTAGAAAGTGGTTCAGAAGCTTATTAAATGTCGCAGTAATTATCACCCCTAGGAAAACAAATCACTGGCACAGGTAGAAAGGGATGTCCTTATACTTTTTGGTTCTGTAACTTGCTGCTTTTTCCAGCTAGTAATGAGAGGCTGTGCCAAAGCTTGACTGGTGCCTGAATCATTCGGCCAATGCTCTGCCTTCTAAAGGAGGGCTGGAGTAATCCCAGGCCAAACATCCATCTGCCTCTTATCAGGCACTCTCATGTCCTACAGCTTCACAATCACAATCCCTCCATTACTAAATCAATAAGACCGTCACCCCCCCACCAATGCACTTACAAATTGCCTTGCAAGTTTGAAAATTCTGCCATTAGGGGCTGCAAGTGGTAGTCTGGATGACATCCCCCTGGCCTAGTAAGTTACTAGCTCAATGTGGGTATTTTACCTGGCACCTGGAAGATAAATGTCATTTAGATGAAAGTACAGTGATAATCAGCGATACCACTTTGGCTATCCTCACTGAAAATCCTGCTGACGTCCCTAAATTTCTAGATTCAAAACTTCTCTGAAGTGATTGACATGATGGAATGAGTTGGCTTGCCTCTATGTGGTAATAAGTCAGCTTGTTAGGGACTGAGACTACTAACTTGTCTGATCTCTGTTACCCCTTTATTAGCAGCCAAAATGCCAACCATTAACCATCACGTATATGCATACTCACAAGCGTGCGTGGAGACACGTGCATAGTCACATATGGACATGTTAGGCTGAGAAGTGAGAGGAAAGGAGAGGTAAGACTGTTCTCTGTGGCATTGGACGAGGAGGAGACTCGTGACTCCAGATACATGGGGTCTTTATATATGCCCAGGCAAGATAACAGAGCATGTTTAGTAATTTACCTAAGGCAGAAGGTTTGCACTACAGGATTTAAGTTGTAGAGCAAATAAAAAGCTACATTTCCAAATGAAGCTCTCTTCCAGCTTCTTTTATTAAAAAGGAAAGGTAGGTGTTACTGTGACAATCAACTTGAATAAGAAGGTGAAAAAGCAAATGGTTTAGTCAGGTGATGGTTGGCTAGAATTAGTAACTGTTCTTACAGATCTTCTCAGACATGTCTAACACAGTTCAGTAAGTCTGTACTCAGGCTGGAGCCAGCTTGCATTAATTCTGTAGTACCTGTAATTCTTCTAGAATTGTGTGAAGCTTCATCAGAAGCTAAATTTTATTTTTCATTTCAACTCATCCACAGGTCTAAAACATAAAGAACTTTACAAACATGGTTTTTCATTTCACTTTCATGCATCAGGCAATCATTATGCCCATTTTGAGGATGGATAAAAGCAAGAATCAGGTTAACAGTAGATCAGCAGCATAAGTCTACAGTAATTCTAGGAGTTGCAGCTATCTTTAGAACATGCAGTATGGTTTAAGTACAAACCTTCTTTCCTTCTCAGTATCTAATTAATAACAAGTATTAGACAGCAATTCCTGAAGAAGGGTACTGTATGTTAAGAAGTTTAATACTGCAATAATTTTAACTTTTTTTTTTTTTTGCTATGATACTACTTAGAAATTTTGTTTCTATTGAACGGTAAATATTTTATCCTGGAAAACTGCATTGTCAGATGTCATGTTATGACTGTGTTTATTGGATTCAATGCATCTCCATAAAGTGCTTATAAATCACAACTTCAGTAATTTCTATTTCAGATTGCATAAGCAGATGCCAGTGTTGTGGTTCTGTACATTAACTGGTTATGATTGCAATAAAATCAATTATAAGAAATGCCATTTTGGAAGCCAACACTATAAAGCAATTTTAACATTGGCAAGCTCCCATACCCTCCCGCTTCCACCTACAGTAACTCAAGTATAGTCATTGTCATGAAGGGTCACATCTATATTCATAACTAAAAATTTCTCAAATAAATTAGTGCTGAACATAAAGCATACACCAAGCTCACTGACAGATTATTATAAGGCTGTTCTAGCCAGAAGATAGATATCTTAATCTGGGGTATAGCACTTCAGCTGTGAACAAAGGTACGGGAGCAACATCAGATACAACTTCTTTCCCTTGTAGACACAAATAACCCACACGTCCTCATTTATCTGTAAGAGACAATGTTGACCAGAATGACATCTCAGCAACTGTGGAAGCATTTCTGCCCCATATATGAGATAAAAGTATCACCTCTAGCAGCAAGGACATGAAAAAAGTCTGCGTAGCATTATATTAATTTGGATTACAGACTTTGAAATAAATTCGCTCCAAAGGCCTCCTCACCAATTTATAAAATTAATTTCAGTTTCACTGGAGTTATAAACATCAGACTTTCCTGCAGGCAAAGCAAAGGTTTTCTTTTCCATGCCTTTTATTGAGCCAAGTTCAATTCCTTGACAAACCTTGACAACACTGTAAGGTACAAAAGACTAGAAAGCAGGACAGACCCATATCTAGTGCAAACTAACATAGGTGCAGTGAAGTTGGAGGGGCTGCACAGATTTATTTGGGCTATGCATTGCTCAAAACTAGAATTATCAACAGATGTTCTTCATATAAAACAGGTATCCTATATGGGAGAGTTTTCATTACAATACTAAAGGCACTTCCCTTTTCTTTTTTTTTTTTTTTTTTTTTAAATAATCTGAGGCTTTTCTGGACTATAAGAAGTCTGTCATATAGTTTACAGGAAAATCTTACATTTAGAATTATAATTATCCAGATTCTATAATTACCTTGGGTCAAGGACTAATAAACAAAATGTACTTTTGCCTCCACAAATGTGATTAGAAGCTTGATCTTCAATTCTACAAGCATCTTAGTAGTCCAAGTCATAAACTTGAAAAGATCAAGAGTTGTTAGAGACCAGGCAAGCATCTTTCAGTGTTCAGCTGAAATTGTATTTTGATTGGTTATATTTGCAAGACTGCTAAACTTAAGAGTGACCATCCCCTTGCCTGTGAAGACTCTAGCTCTTGGCTGAACTTTCAAATAGTGCTTGAATAAAACACTCACCTGTTGTTTGGTGTTTCCATTTAAACATGCATTTTTCACAGATGTGTTGATGCTTTTTCAATGACAGTAGGTTTTGTGAATAATTTTTCCCAAAAATTTTGTGGAATTTTATGCATTTTGATAAAGTTGTATATTTAGATTTTGAGTTTAAGCCTCAAGCTGAAAGTGAAGCCCAAAGATGGGGGTGATGAAGCAAGGCCCAATATGATGGGGGGAAATTACTCTGTCGACTGGCACAGTTTTTCATAGCCTTTCGTAATTGCTTGTTGTTACTGAAAGAGCCAGATGGAGTATACCCCACAGAAAATAAATCCCATGCTTAGAAATGTAAGTCAGGGCTCAGAGTCTATTGATTTTTATGGAAGTTAGAAAGAGCTAGCAACACAGTAACCTGAGTAAAAAACTAGTGGAAGGTAAAAACACAGTTCTGATTAACATGAAATTTCCTCCTTTTAAAATCAGCAAATGAAGTGATTCGTGCCATTTGCAAGGGACTTTCATTTTCAGCATCAAATAGACCTTCTGTTTCAATTGAAATATTAGTTCATCTAAATCTTATTCACGTTTTTTAGATCTTCCACCACCACCCGACCCGCCCCCTGGTCAGGGTTTAAGGCAGCAAATAGTCCCTGGCCAGCGCGGAGGCTCAGCAGAGAGGAAAGGAAGCTCTCTTGAGAGGCAGCATGCACCGAACGTAGATGAAACAAAGAGCTCCCTGGACCGGCAAGCTAGGACGTCACTAGAGTGGCAGCGGCAAACCCAGGAGTGGATAAGCTCTACAGACCGCCAAGAGGATTTCAGGAAAGCCCAACACAAACAAGCCTTCGGATCAGGTGTGTGTGTGCTGCACCAGCCGAGGCAATGCAGACGGCTTCTTGACACTTCTCAGCTGAGGGTTTCTGTATCTGGCAGGAGTCTAGGATCACCTCACGCCCCTCTGTGCCAGCACTGGTGAGGCTCAGGCTGGAAAACAAGAAAAGGCAAAGTGAAATGAGAGCTTGTGATCCGAGGATTTTCCCTCCTGCAACAATGAAATCTCATTAGCACCTAACTCGTTGCATCCTTTACAGTGTTTTGGCAAATAATAATGTCAAGCATAGCGGTGGAAAAAACAGGAACGGTTTCAGGCGGGGAAGGAGAAACGGATTTTTAGAGTATTTTCTGTTGGATGTATTTATTTATACATATAGGGCCATATTTTCTAGTTCTTTCAACCTGCTTCTAAATTGGCAGCAGTTGTTTTTTGCATGTCTGCAAGAAGGCTCATCCTTCTGAGCTACTGACGTTCCTTCCAGCTGTATTTAAAACAGTCTTCTCCTTATTCAAGGATATGACAAAGTAACATTCATCTCTTAGACCTAGCAAGATGACAGCACAGGTTTTCACCTTTATACGGGACCTGCTCGTTGCCGAGTGCTGACTTTATCTCCTAAATGGATTTCAAGTTTGTAAAAATGTGTGCAGGAGGCGATGCTGAGCTGGAGTTGTAGTTCTACAACATTCGCAGATTCCTTCTCTCAGCACAACCTCACGTAAAACCTTCTGTTTCAGGTCCCCTTACTAGGGTATTTTCTTTAACCCACTAATCACATGTTATCCCAGTGCTGATTAGAGTGATACAAGAGGACAATTAAGAAGATTTAAAAAAAAAAAAGTATACTGTACATGGAGCTTTCTGTAGGGCTACACTGTTTCTTCAAGTGTATGTGTAGCTCCTACAGTAACACTAGAGGTACTCATATTATCCATCTTTTTCTTGACTTTATTCTACTATTAATGCTCCTTGTTAATCTAGCACACTAATATCAATGACATTCTAAAAAAAAATACTAGTATACAGGCAAACTTGCCATGGGGGCAGGATTTACTGAATAAAGTCCTCTTAGGAAATATTGCTACCCATATTTAAAATGTAGATATTTTAAATTCAATCCTTATTTTAAAATATAGCAATAATGGTACCGTTAAAACCCCCTAATCTTTCAGCTGCATAAACAAGTGAGTGGTTGTTCGTGTTGTGAAATGGTGATGTGAAGTCACAGTTTAAAAATAGTTCATGCTACTTGGTGAAATGGCAATTTTAATTACAAAGTACAAGATGTACAAACACACAGAAAATATCCCAAATATACTTTATACATCTCATTTCTTTGTAAATTATTATTAAGGATGCTCCTCTGACCTGGTTAGCAAGAACTCCCCTCCTTTTCCTCTGCTTCATAAGTGTACAAATAGAAGTTGACAATTATTCTGTGATACAGAGGGTATACAGTAGTAAAATTCCCATCCTGCAGGACTTGCATTTATCTGTCCTTAAGCAAAATGAACTTGATGTTGACACTTCCAGTGCCCTACACGAGCATTGAATTTAGGGCTGGAGCGATTACAGGTATCTTGTTCTTGTCAAATTCAGGATGACCAGAGCAATTGCATATTCTTTATGCATGACAAAGGGTTCCTCTTAGGAGATGTTATGGTTTTGCCCTGGTGGGAGGGGTTCATAAAGTTTGTGCACAAAGTGGGCCAGAACTTCATATCTGTCTGTCTTCTCATCCCAGCTTCTTGCACTACAGTTTTCTTGCTCTGTATTCTTTTCTCTGGTAGATTTAAAAAAGGCTACTCTTGTTTGTGATACTTGTTTATATTACTAAATTTTGGGGTTATAATAATATTAATTGTGCTTCTTCCCTTTTCCTTTATTAATGACAAAGATCTCTGGAAATCTGTCCCAGTTTTCAATATATTTCCAAAAGGAGTTATTATTAGCTATCAGCTTCCAGAAAATAGCTATTTTGATGCTTAGGGGGCTTCATTCAGACATTACTAAGCTGTGAATGAAATCTTGAAAGCAAGACCTTTGGTTTGAAGTGGAATAGAATAAAAATACCTAATTCTGGGAACTGTGTTTCCACTGGTTGCTTTCAGTATAAACAAGATCACTGAGATCCTGCCAATGGCTCATTGTGGAACCGCAGTTACAGTACATCGAACATGACATTCTCAGCTACCCCTCTAAAGAAAGTAGTGCTAGATCAAGTTACAAGTTTTGATAATATTAAAAGCCTTTTGGTTATCTTATGGGGTATAGAAACATTGTTACACACATATATCCTGATTTCACAGGGGCTAGAATTATATCTTCAAATTAAAAGCTCGGTATTTCAGAGAGAAAGGCGTCAGCAAAGCCTCCCCATATTCTTTGCAGGCCTGGGGCATGGGGCACTGTTTTGAGTGTTTAATAAATGTAAGCCCATTCTAAGGACTTGAGACAACTACCTTTCATGTGCTAGAATGCTGTGAAAATCTTAGCCTTTATTTTATGTCACAATTGCTTATTTTATAGGTTGCATTTATTTCTGAGGGCACAACAGATAATTTAACGCACCATATGCTCTATAATGATAACGCACTTTATATTTATTCATGGTTGTTTTTTCTCAATATTTCATTGAACCTGAAGAAGGCCTTATCCTGAGTCCACAAACTAGAAAAACAAATCAATTGACCATATCTGTCATCTTCAAACTCTTTTGCAATGCTAGTGACTTTTCTTTCCATCCTTTAAAAATGTATCCAGCTTTCTGCTAAACTGATTTATGCCGCTTGCTTTATTGCTGCCTTAATGCAAGCTGTTCCATATTTTAGCCAGCCTTTGGAAACCAGGTTTGCATCTAATTCTATTGTTAGGGCTTGATATATAAAGAACAGGTAACATAATTTAGGAGGCTATGGCTGTTAAATGCCATTTTACTGTGTCTTTTAAGCATTTCTTTATATTTCAGCAAGGACAGCACACGGTCATAGCACGAAACACTGATAATGCCCTTACGTCCTGCAGCGCAAATATTCTGGTCCCCTGGGCAGGGCCAGAGGGAGATACTTTGGCAGAGAAAGAAGTCAGCTGCCTGCCCTCTTCTGCAACAGATTTACCTTACAAATGGGTTCTATTCAATAGTAGTTCACAGGGGGAATTCCCGTGTCCTACTCACTTGTGGCAGTAGGCACAAAGAATGAAATCCTGGGTTTCTTCCACAAATTTGTTCTCATTTAGCATTTCCCTAAGTTAATTGTACCTCTGCTGCAGCCTTTGCAAAGGCGTCAAGACTGTGCATAAAAGCATTTTTATCTCCTCTTTCTTTCCAACCATCCCCGCCTACTTTTCTTTCTGTGTTCCTGCCCTCTGTCAAAGAAAGTCTGTTTCTCCTCATCAGATTGTTTAAGAGTGAAGACAATGGGAGAGGCAAAATAAAAAAACCACCTTTCAGCCCAGATTCACTTTAAAAAAATGTAAGATTCAAGCAGAAGTTATCCCACTGATTACAGAAGGGGCAATTCCTGTGTTTGAGGTTAAGCATGTATACTTATATTCCTTCTTGAATTAAACTGTATTTAGCAAGGTCTCTTTCTTCAGGTTCTGAGACAGCAAAAGTGGATCATACACAGCAAAGAAATAAAACAATGCTTCTATTTTGGTGTTAAATCAGTGCTGCTGTTTTGCTTCTTAGGTTAGGATTATGACAACAATATCTCCTGGAAACTCTAATCAGATGTGATGTCTTGTTTTACTTCATGCTATATGAAGGCATAGAGTCCTATGCTTTATTGGTATTACTCCTGCTCTCGCAAGCAGTTCGTTATTACGGGTCTTCACAAAGGAAGAGGCCAAATGAGCAAAAGTAAGCCTTTTGCTCATAATGGAACATGAAACAAGCTGCAGGAAGATTTACTCACCCCAAATATTACAACTACTACTACATTGCATAATATAATATTTTCCAATGTAATTCACAACCAGTTAAAAATCTTCAGTGTACTTTGCATCGTTAGAAATTACTGAGCTGCTGGAAGCTAATTAAATTAGCTGATATTGTATTTCTTTATCTAAATTGATTGAGGTAATGTTACCATAATTTAAGCTAAAGAAAAGGAAAAAGCACATTCATGTAGGCTTGAAGCAAAAATCTAATCATAGCTGCATTGTTTTGGAAATTGTATGTGCATCTGTTTTTATTAAAGTATCTATGATTCATGATCTATTACTTCATAATGAATCTAGACTTTTTATAATTAATACAAACTAGCTCGTGAGTTTACTTGAAAGCAAGGTTAAATTCATGCTCGTTTCTTTGCCTGTGGGATACAACACTGAGTTGTGTATTTTCTTAGGTAAAATTGCCATACTATAAAGCAAGACAAAAGACAGATATCTGAGGGCAGGAATGAATATGACGTCCGTATAAGACTAGCTTGATTATTCCTATTTATAGGAATTTATTTGATATTTATTTTGTATTGTTTTGTTTTGCTTTTCTAGAAGAGGCACTCGTACCATATAGTAAACCCAACTTCCCATCCCCTGGCGGCCACAGCTCTTCAGGAACAGCTTCTTCTAAAGGATCGACCGGACCTAGAAAAGGTGAAGTCTTGCGGGGAGGTCACCAACGCAATGCCAGTGACCTTCTCGATGTAGGCTATGTGGGATCAAACAGTCAAGGACAGTTTACTGGTGAATTATGTAAGTTTATGTCTAGCTGCAGTTCAAACTCTCAAATAGAAAAAAGAGAAAAATTATAAATCTGTTGTGAAGAGAGGAGGAAGTTGAGTGTGATAATCAGATTAAATTTTACTCAGATCTTTTTGCCTTCTGAGGTGTTTTGCCTGTGATAACAAACAAATGAAGTTCTGTTCTTTGGTTTGGACCAGTTCAAATCTGTGTAAGCCATGCCAACGTTACCTGCATAGTACATCTTTCAGTGTTTAATGCTGGTGAAACACTGGGAAAATTGAAAAGAAATTCTAGTAATTTAGAGTTTTCTTGGCAAAGTGTAGTGTGCTTGTCTTGGAAATGCCATTGGCAGTTTTTCTAAGAGGAGCGAATGAAAAGGGTGCTGAACTTGTTGGGCATGGTAGCAAGCTCGTGATGCCTTCTCCTTAACTTTCTGTTGCTTGATGAGCAGTATTCTGCTCTTCTTTACCTTAGATGGAGGTCCTCTTTTTTCAACTGTGTAGCCCAGTTTTTCAGTTGAATATCCCAACTCTTTCCTCAACTTCCCAGGCCAGGGGAATTATTTTCCAAACTTTTTTCTATTATTACTCAATATCTGTTAAACCTTGTATAAAACCATGTTAATGCTGCGTAGGTGATGGTAGTACTAGATGCCAAAAGGTTTGACTCTGTTGTTTGAAGTCATCAACAGCCCAGCTAGCTCAGGCATACTGATATGTTGACTAGTAAAAGCAGCGTAGCTGTTGGCATGTCTGCCTCCTATATGCTGCAGTCAAACCCTCAGTACCTCCCGACAGTTACTGCCCAGTAGCTTGTAAGAGAGCTAATGGTGATCCACAAACCCTGAAATGTGCTCTCTCAGATACGGTGTTGGTAAGTGCCGAATTTTAGCATCCCTCACTTTTCAACTTAGAAGCGATTAACTCTCTTCTCCCAACCTATTGAACATTCATCCTGTGCTGCGGTAATATTGCCACAGGCTTTGTTTTGTGTTTTTTCTCCTTATTACAACCTCTTTCTCTCTCTTTGTTTCTCTCTATAGAGTAGTTGAGAAGACACATTGCAAGCTGCTCTGATGGACCATCAGGTCTGAACTCATGGAAGTGATGACACTAAACAGTGCAATGAACATTTTCTTTATTTATGTACTATTAAAAGAACTGTAAATGCAATGTAAAGACACACAGCCACACATATCCCACAGATACTTTACTTGTGTTCTTCTCTTTAATACACCATCCACCTTAAACTATTCCTTGTCAGGAGTATATAAAAAAGAAAGAAAAAAAAAAATCACCCTCCAGGATGAAAAGGATTTCCTTCTGTATATAATTTCTTTTGTTGCATTGCTATGCAAGCTCACCTTCTTTTTAGCTATGTTCATATTCATGTCTGTTTCTATTGGTCCGTTGTACTATATGTGAATTAATAGGCTGTGGTGCCATATATTAACTTTTAATTGTGTAACTTTTATGTTTAAAGTTTGCACTGCAATTTTATTTGGTGATAAGCACAAAACTCTACTCCTCATGACATGAAGACAAAAAGAGACTGAATGTGTGAAGGTTTACGTACTGTAAGCTACTTTGGATAATGCTGGATGTAAAGGAGTATGTTAGGTGGTTTTCCATTGGGGTGTAGAAATGAGAAAGTGACAGGCAAAACTGATGTCAGTGAAGACATTAGAGACAGATTTAAATCTTTTTAAAGCAAGCAACATAGTTGCTCTTCCTATTTAAGAAGGGGTCAGAAGTTGGAAGTGTGAGATTAAAGAGTGAATATGAAAATTAAAGGTAGCATGAGATGGCCTAGACCCTTTCAATAGAATGATGCCCTTAGTATCTGTTTTTAGCCATCCCATGCCACTAAGTAAAGGGGAAGAAAAACAAACCTTGCTACATACAGAAGAACTTAAGGTGTTTCACTAAAGCTGGTTTTATATTGCAGTTTTAAAAGACTTATTACCATTCATTTCTCCAACCCAAAATATAAGACAGAGATTTCCCAGGAGAAACAAACAATATAAACTCAAGGAATACCTAGTAAGTAGTTAAGGATGCAATTTATTATTAAGACGTATTCAGGCTGCTTCCAAAAAACTGAAATGTCAGAGTATTGTATTTCATCTTTCCAATACATGTACAGTACAATAGAGGATAGAGCTGCACCACTGAAATTCATGACATTAATTGTTTTGATGCAGTCTAAACAAACCTTTATGTTCTGTTACCTGAAGTCTGCAAGAGCTGAAGCTGGATCCACTAAATTTGTAGTAAAATGTTTAGTGTTTGGAAGGAAAGCAACAGTCAAATTATTTTCAGCTTGCATTAAGTAAATTTCTGGCAATACAATACATCCAAAAAGTTAGATATAAGCAAAGAAAATCTTTAACCTGTGTTTTAGTGAGTGGCTTCAAACCCTACTATGATGAGGAAGTGATGCATGTTTATACACTTTTTGAATAAACCAAACTCTGTAAGTGGACATTAATGACAGCATCCTGTCTCTTCATTAGTTTTCATGACGTTGCCCAAATCTTCTGTACCTCTCAAATCTCAATGAGTAAATTGTCAAACTTTTCTTAGCATATTGTATGTGGATAGCCCACTCATTTGATGCTTAATTTAAATATTGCATCCTACAGCTTATTTCTGTTAGTTATCTGACCACGAACACAAGTTTCCATTTGAATACCCTTTTCGTATAACCAGTCTATGTTGTTTTATATATTGCCTTGGAGCTCACCAGTATTAAGAACACTTTTAGTAATGGCAGAATTTTAGAAAAGTAAATTACAATGCTAAATATGTGTTGCTTTTCATTTCATTAACTTGTTCCATGATAAGATAAAACACTACAGCCATCAACTATAACTCAGCACTATTGAATATTAAAAAAATGCTAGTTAACTTCCCTAAGATCAAGACTCTTATTTAGCAGGTTACAAACCAAAAAAGTTGAGAAAAAAATGTATGCATTTATTTATATATGTGACCAATGAATATATGTAATTTTCCTGCTTGTTAAACCATTATAGATAAAACCATTACTTAAAAATGTGCAAAAATGTTCAAGCAAGATAAAGAAGGCATCATATTTACATATGTATGTTTTTTATTTTGGTATTATCATATGAAGAGAAGATTATTCAGGGTACAATTCAAATTTAAGTCTCTGGAAAACATTTAACTCAGTCACCGGTAGATTTTTTTTTTTTCCTTTTAATTCGAAAGCTTGTGCTGAGCTTTGGTGGAACACCTTACTCACTATATTCTACTCAAAATTCAGTATCATTAGACATTGATAAAGCCATCCCAATTACTTTCAAATACGTGTTTTATCTCTTCCACTGGAAAGTAAATGTGTGTCAGTATTAAAGCTGTGCAGTACCATGATATTCACTAACTTGTCCATCTGCTTCTGTACATTTTTGTTCATTAATAATTTGCTTACAATATTACATAAGGTGTTGTGTGTATCGCAAAGTGTCTCCATTATCTTGCAGGTGATGTCTCTTCTTTTTTTTTCTCTCTCTCTTTTCTATACAGTGTACTTCCAATGAACCACAGTACATATTTTTTAAAATGCCATTTAATTTACTATTTTAAAAGAAGTATTCTTCTTTTTTTTAAAAAATTGAAAACATTTATTGTGAATAATGTGTTTAAAGAAAAGGGATGTTGTGGCAGCACTTAGAATTGTTTTTTAATTTGTTTTTTTTAAAAAACTGTTTATTGGCTACAGTTTGTTCACGAAAAAGTATGACCTCTTAATGTGTTTCATTGGTATTGTTAGTGCAGCAAAGTTTAATTGGCATAAAAAGTTGGTTAATAGTACTGTTGAAGTGTGTATTGTATATTTACTGGGGAAAAATAAAACATATTCACATTTCAAATCTATGTTAAAAGACCTTGAGTAAGGAGTCAATATGTGAAAACCCAAACTGGGAAAATCAGGCAATAATAACATAGACTGAGCTATAATCATCACTGTCCACTTACAGTAACAAGGAACATTTATATGCTGAGTTTTGGACTGAGCTAACAGCTGTCTTATAAATAGGCCAGTGGTAAACATTGCCTGTCATAGGGATTTCTGTTTAAGGTCCTGTCTATATTGGGAATAGTTGTACCAATGTAATTACACTGATACAGCTATTCTAGCGATACATCCTCCGTTTGTAGACATACTATCTCGATGTACAGTAAGGACCGCAAATGCACAGCTTACTTTGCTTAAAGCCCATAAAATAGTGGACGTGTAAAACCTGTGTTCAGTGGGTCTGAACCCTTGGACTTGGGGTTTTGTACTGGTGGAGCTACTGCCAACCCAGTACAGAATACCCCCAGAACGTATAGATAGATGCTAGGTCAATCTTCCTCAATCTTTGCATTGACTATATGCTCAATTTTGAATACAGGAGGGCTGAAGGACCAAATAATAAATTGTTACATGTGCTTCAGTGGTGTATTGCTGTATGGGCAGCCATTTCAGTGATGCAAACAACAGACATTTCTTTTTTGTTATTTACTATTTCTCAAGTCCTTATCCAAGTCAGTAAAACCTTTTGAGTAACCTTTGGTTGTCACCTGAAATACAACATAAACACCGTTCCTTGGGAAAAGTACAAAAAAAAAGGAGCATGGAGTGTTTTAAGTATATTGATGCAAAAGGAAGACATGACTGTTTGAAATAATAATATGGTGGCTTATGCTTGCCTCAGCCTGTGCATTGCCAGCCAGGAAAAAAAGGTGGCTGAGAAAGAGTCCTCACAACTGACAGAGGAAAGGTAATTGGGTTGGGGGAGATTCTGGCAGGAACTTTTTCTGTTTTTAAAAAATATAGTCAGCGCCTTTGGCTTTTCTACAATTTATGCAGTTTGGGGTTTTTTATGGTTAATGGCCTTGTGGAAATTAACAGAGGAACTAGAAGGAAGTAAGCTGGCCTTCTTTTATAAAGATTGGGGTAAACTTGTTTGCTGAGGGGAGGATTTTTTAATTTCATTTTTATTTTTTTAACACGTTTTGTTCCGTCTATCGGGAACACGTTAGCTAAAAATAAATTATATTTGAAAACCATGTGGGCAATGGACAATTCATTTAGGAGGTACATTCAAACAGCAGGAAAAATGGCAAAAAGTAATACTAAAAAAAGGAACCCATACATTGCCTTAGAATCAGCCAAGTCCACTACAGTTTCACATGTAATTCTGAACTGTTGATAATACGTATAGGCTTCATTACTTTTGGTTTCCATACCAAAACAAATTATCCAAAGTCCACAGGAGGCCTAGATCCTTGGGACACTAGATCTGGTACTTTAAATGTGTGGTTAATCCAAGCCGGTGAGACTAGAGTATGCTCGGGGTGTACGAGCCCCCGGCCCTGGCTGCTCGCACCCCAGCAGTCTCCAGCCAGGAAGCACAGGTGGCTTCAGGCTCAGCGGGTTTCAATGGATGCCTTCGCTAGGCACTTGTCAGGCATCAAGTGTGTAGAGGCAGGGTACTTCACCAAGGATGGAGTTTTTCAAGGCAGGGAAGGTCTCCAATGAGTTAGGCATTGTGGTGATTCACATTGGGACCACTTAGTCAGGCAAGTCTCACGTTTTGGGACCACCCTCCCCAGTCCTTGTCTCAGTGCTGTCCTGCTATGGTCTGTGTGCTCAGTGCTGCTGCTATTCCCTGAATCTGGGGTGCCTGGCATGGGGGGGTGCAAGAGTAGAAGAGGCGTGGTGGTACTGGGGGGCACGTAATGCTCTCCATGCATTGAGTGGCTGGATATATGCCCTGTTAGTTAAGAGGGGACCAGGGAACACAGTAGAGCAACGGTCCCGAACATCTGCTCTGCTGTTTCTAGCTCGTTCCCTGCTTCTGTTTCAGATGGACCTCTTGCCCTGCCAACCGCTCCTCCACCCAAAATAACAGGTACAACTTAGAGACATCTCATGGGACCCAGAGGAGATGTAGGGCCATGCCTATGTGCTGTGAATATGGGCTGGGGATTTGGGGAGAGCTAGCTCTGAGCTCTAGTGTTGGCATGAGGACTAGATTGCTCTCTAGCTCACCTTTATTTAACTGTGTAGCTACATCCAGGAAGACCCCAGCGGAAAACAAGTTCCTAGAGCGCACCTCAGCATTGCAGCATCTCTTCTGGCATGTGACTCCTCATTCAGTCTGTCTTAGACCATCCTGAGTTCCATGCTGGCTTCTCACCACATGCTGAGGACTGAAATGGCTTATGCTGACATTTAGGCAAGTGAGGTTGTTCCTCTCTCTGCAGCAGAATGGAAAAAAAAACCCCAACAAACAAACCAAAGAACAAAAAACAAAAACCCCAAACCTTAACCCTTACTTAAACACAAACCTTTTAAAACAATCCTCAAAAATCCTAGAAAACAAAACATTTCAGATGTACATGTTTGGGGATTCCTTTTCTTGGTATTTTGTCTTGGCTACCGTTGAAATGATCTATTTATTTTTTTAGAGCTGCTACACTCTCCCTCCACCCCTCCCATTCTCCAGTACTTATCTTTCAGCTGTAAAGAAGTTATGGTAGGGAATAATTACATTTGTGTACTTTCCGTGTTACAACTTTCAACAACAAGATGCACAGTTGCATTCAGTTCAACTGATCAAAGCCAGATGGGGATGAAATGTCTGTGTTTTTTTTCTAAAAAGGACTGCTACTATTTGTGCTGATATTTGTTCCCCATTTATGCTGATCAGTGCATCTTTTGCCTTCAAGGATGCCATTAGTAATTCTCGTTTGTATTCAAAAGCAGGAATCCATTGTGCAGCACTTGGAGAGCCACTCGGATGCAGGTAAAGAATATAACAGCTTGAGCAAGTGCTAATTAGAACCAATTAAACTTAATTGACCTCCTTTGGCAGTAAAATGCATAATAGAACTTGCTCTGTCCTTGCAAAATGGAGATCTTGCCTCTAAGCATAAGAGTGAAGCACGGTTTCATGTATCAGCCTGTAGTAATTATGTGGGTATAGCAACGAAGAAGTGGCTTGCTCCAATTTGTTTTAATAACTGAGCTCTACTGTATCAGGGCAGTGCAATAAAAGTGAGATTTCTGGTTCAGTCTATTTAAAAACCTAATTTTTACAGAGCAAATGAGCATCCCAAGATACCAATACTAATCTCTAGGAATGAGTTGGCAGCAAAATAGAGAGTTCCTTTTATAGGTAAGTAATGGTGTGAGCATAAAAAAAGGCAGTTATATGCCTGCAAGTTGGAAATGGCTCTGATGCACGGAGGCTGTGTCTATCCTGAGTAGTAGGTGTAAGCTCTGATGTGCCTGGATTGGTGCCTTGTCCAGGTGAACGATCTGCCTACAGTTTAGCATGGCTCCCCGCTGCACCTTGCAATGAGGTTGCCTTCTGCAGACTTCTGCTCAAAAAGGGGCACTGGCATCCATCCATCTGAGGTTTGCGGTGCCATGGGACTGGGGCACAGAGATGGCGTGTGCACCACTACCATAGGCACCAATGTGGACATAGTCAGAGATATCCAAATAAAAGTAGAGAGAGAAAAAGCAGGGGAGAGAATGAAGGGTAAGAAATGTAAAATTGTATGAATTCAAAAGCATCAGTGGTGAGTGCTAAACTATACATCCCTGTGAAAAGCTGAAAAACTGTTCTTATTCATAAAACAGAATTGATCCCGTTTCAATGACCATGCTTTGCTGACTTTTTCCTTAGCAGGAACTGAATGCGACTGATTTTGTTGCTAGCTTGGCCTTACTATTAACAGCAATAAAGGTGTTAGTCAAGTGGGGACTTTGATGCAACCGATAACATCACTCTTCCTTCAGGGAATGTTCGTGTGCTGGCTTGTTAATGAATTTCTTTCCTAATGAGTATCATTAAAAACCCTTTGATTAGCTATTTGTGTGAATGCCCTTCCTTTTTTCTCTAAGCTGCTACTTGCACTAGTGGCAGCAGGATTTTGCCCTAGGCAGAAAGCGTGCAGCTGTATTCCCTACCTCATGAATACAAGTCTGAGGGAAACTGCAATAGGAAAGAGAGGAGAAAAAAAAAAAGACCTCACAGATGAGTTGAAGTTGTTTTCTATACATGTACAACCTAAGCAGGCCACTATCATTCAAATGAGAATGTCATTAGGGGAAATGAAGAGCAATAGGTAACGATGGTGAAACATGTAACAATAATTTACATACACCTCGAGTGCCAACAGGCAAAGAAACAAATAAAGCTATAACCTGGGGAAGGGGAATGCCAGAGAATAAATGGACCGCAACAAGCAAACAAAAAATGCCATGTCATAAAATGTAGCAAAAAGCCTGGAAAACAAAATTAAAAACAAAACAAGGCATTTCGCATCCCAGGCCCCTTAATGAGATATTGATGGCATAGAAATTGCCTACTCCTATGCAAGAAAAAAGGAAGACTGAGAAACACAAAAACAATTAGGAAACAGACTTGGCTATCTAAGGTTTAATAGAAAGAGATGTGGCATAGCAGAGCACAATTAATCACCAATTGACTGAAACACTTTCTTCTCCTGAGCTACTGCAGACATGTCTCCCCGCTCCCAATCTTAAAATGACAGGCACTTGATCCAGTTTGTATTCAAAATAAATCTCTCTCTGCCGTTCCTTCCCCAGCCCCCCAAATCTCCTAGTGAACTGCAGATACTGATAAACAAACCTTTTGCATTTACTTTGGTGTCACAGGCTTCAAACTAGCTTCAGCCTATCCACCCCCTTCTTCCTTCTCTTCTTTTTTCCCATCAGGTATAAGCTTCATCTACATATTTTCTACCTTGTTGTTAGGCGTATAATGAGGCTTTTCTATTTTTGTCCTTCTTTGCCCAGAAAGCTGTCTTAGACATGTCACACTTAGAGATTTATACTAGTTCATTTTCACGTTTGATCTATGTGGAATATGAAGGTTTAAGTTTAAACTAGGTCACTGGGTGCCTTTAGAGCATTTCTAAGTAAGGGAGAGCCATTGAGGAGTCTCGATTTGAGTGTTTCAGCCCTGTACGCAGAGCCTGAGAAACTCGGGGTGAATGATCACAGTTGCAGAAGGATTACGGCCATATGTCACAGCCTGTGTCTACTGTGCCATACGTGATTCTCTGCGTCAATGTGCACGTATTAATAGCAGCACAGGAATGTACCTTAAAACATCTGAAATAATAAGTAACTCTGAATAGTGACAACCTGCGAGTAAATCTTGGGTCTGGTGAAATCTGTGGTAAAATTTTAGCCTTTTCTTTAATCCAGATGAAGTACTAGTTCCCAGTGTAATCTCTGTAGTGTAGTAGCAGATTTTTGCCCATCAAAGGACTGCCTTTCTATCCTGTGTACCTTACAGCCCTGGGACATTCGAACATATTCTGATTTTCTCTACATGAACGTTTGTGTACGTAAAAACCTGTTTCCAAACATGGGGCTTTGAATTCCCTTCTATCGTAGTCCATATGTGCTTTTGGATCTTTTGGGAGTTACCCAAATCCCACGTGTTTTCACAAGCACTTACTGCTGACTAAGACTATTCGAAGAACAACTCTTTCCATGTTTTCGTATTCTTTACTGTCTCATGCAGGCCCATGAAAGAGGACAGATACCAATTTCAGCTTTTGGTTGCTGATATGTTACACTTCTGATTTCATTGAGGGATTTAGGAGGCATGATTTCCATAGAAACTGATGTCAATTAGTTAATTGGAAACTAATGGTGAAAGTACTAAACCTCTGAGATCCGGTAAGTATCCTTGTACTTTAGCTGAGGGTAAAACCTTTCAGCACTTGTGCAGCTACTTTTTCTTTAATTAATTGGATCATAGAATTACAGCATTTTGTAATATTCCTAGTAGAGCTGTCTGGTTGAAGAAACTTCGCTTTGAAACTGAGTTGCTCTGATCAGAAACTCCTGCTTGGACCAAAACATGGACCTTTGTGGGACAAGTATATCTTACATGCCTTTCTAGCAGTAGCAGCACTGTTGAAAAAAAAACCCACCCAAAAACAAAAACAAAAAAACGAGTTAGTAAAAGCCAGGTAAATTCAGCATCCTTTAGTGAGTACTTGAGATTTCCTCTACTTTGGTCTCTGTCTGGCATAAGCCAGGAAATGTTTGGTGCAGGGATGTCTTTGTGCCTGCTGACATCCCTGGCACCTCTCGCTTCACCGGTCACACTCAGAGCTGGACCAGCCACGGGAGTGGAGGGCAAGGAGAAGAAAAGGAAAGGGAGGGGAGAATAAGAAGACATACAGTATTTCAACAACAGTTTTCAGGACAAAAAAGAATTGTTTTTTTCCAGCCAGTTCTGTAGCACATTGTGGATCTGGTGCACAGAAATACTCCTTTTGCCCACTGTCTATTTTTTTTCTTTAGATTTGGATAAATGTAAATACCTGTCTCAGAAAAGAAAATTTCAGAAAAAACCTGCCAGAACAATGTGGGGCTGTCCTCAGTGCAGGCCTCTGACCATCAATATTAGGATGTGTCAGTAAATTGATTATCGTTTGTACACTGTTCCTAGTGCTGACAATAATGATGACAGAATCCTCTTAATTGGTCCCAGGGAACAAAACTGAGACACACAATTCTCCCCTTTTTTTTACGGTGAACCGTTGCTTTTTTTTCTCAAGCACTCAATATTATCATGGTAGTCTTAAGGATGTTCTGAAGCATCTTATGCTGTTCACTTTCTTAAATCCATTTATTAAATTGAATGTGGTTGAGCATGAGGCTGACATTTGGTGATTCTCACGCAGTCTCTAATAGCTGCAGGGTGCTCATTTCTGGAAGCAGTTTTATGATGCTACAAAATGTCTTCTCTGCTTTTGCTGGCACATATCATACCATATAGCTGAAGCAGAACTGTCAGAACAGCATGTCTCTATTAGCAGACCATTGTTTGTCATCGAACTGATATTCTTGGAGTTTTTTCAACTATAGCATTGTTGCCAATGGTTAAAATTTCAAAGCTTCATAAATGACTGTGCACAGGAAGATTAATCCAGCTGGCAAACTTTCTACTTCTAAGATTTTTGTAAAAGTCATCAACAGGGGAGCCAATAATTTTCACTCTCTGATGAAGTCTTCATTACGGAGCATCTGAAACCTTGTTATAATGTGGATCACTTTGACATTCTATCTGCAGTTATGTGCTTGCACTTCTAATAACACTCATACAATGGGAATTGAGCACCACAAAGAGCCTCTGAAAGTAGAGTAACTTAATTTTCCTCTGCATTCATACAGTGTACAGGTTTAGTAAGGCTCTCTCATGTTATTTGCAATGTCTTTGTTTGTCAGATTCTTCTTATTTTAATTCCCTGGTATATAAAACTTGGCAAATGTCAGCGCTTGTAACTATTAGCTTTCAAGAAACACTATCTACAGGGATGTGAGTCGTGTAGGACATGAAAAGAGTAGGTCACTCCATAATAAGCAACTGTGAAGGGAGGACAAGTTAGCTCAAAACTCTTTCTGTGTTTGTCAGATAGGTTTTGACTGTGCGCAGATTCAGAAACACTTGTCACAGGTGGTCAAAACATGCTAGGAAGAAGTACAGTGAATAATAAGGCTATGGTGCTACAATGGTATCACAACACATGCAGCAGCCATGGTAGCTGTTGTTTCATCATTCTTCAGCATTGATTTTATTATTCTGAAATGAAATTATTACAAATTTGACTTGCTAGTGGATACTGTGATATTGAGGAAATGTTAATAACATTTTTTGTCTCTGTTCTTCTTTTTTTTGCCTTCTACACGCCTCCCCCCCCAATAGACTCAGGTTCATCTTACTTGAGGTGTAGCCAATTATCAGCATAACCCTGCTGATAAAGCACTCCTGGATGGCTACATTGGAAAAAAATGCAAAAACAGTCAGCCAATGCTGCTAAAAGAAGCTATATTTCCTTTTTTCTCTTTATAGAACTTCTGTCAATCATCACGGCTCTCCAGAAAGAAATTTCTTATTCAGAAAAACAAATTAAGGTTTCCTTCAGAGAAACAGTTTGATAAAGGCATCAATTCACTGCCAGACAGGACCTGATCCTTATCCTTTCATACACATTAAGAACCTACATTCATAGGTTCTTAATACCTACCATCAATACCTACAGCAGTACCAAGCAAGAAGTGGTGTTACTCAGAGTACAACATCTATCCCATGCTGCTCCCAAGCCACTTGGACCTTCCTTATTCATGTCATTCATTTTTCACACCACTGCTCTTAATTTTCTTATGTCCTACAGTCTGGATAACATTTGTAATGTATCCTTATTTTGGATATTATTTTGGAACTAGCTTCATTATTCTTAATTTTCTTACCCTCAGTTTTCCTTCATTTTTTTTCTTAAAGATATGATTTCATTCTTTGAGCCCCTTCTACAGATCATACATGACTTCTTTGCTGTTTGGAGGCGGGAAATCAGAGCCTAAGTGTTCACCCTGTGTGAGCAGAATCATTTACAGGTTGCCACACTTACGTACATGTTAAGATAGCTGTTGCTGTTTTTACAGGCATATCTTGGGTATGTGTTCAGATGTTCCTTCCTTTTGTACCTTGTGTGACATGAAAAAACCTGACCAAATAAAATTTTAACTTTGAGAACGTTTTCACATCTACTAGGCAAGCCTAACTCCTTCTGTGACATGTTATATTTACTGAAGTGCGATGCAGCTTTGAACAGTTTCATATTTTCTCTTCCAAAATTTTCCTTCAACTACAAAAGTTATTGATGCTGATTATACCTGGAAACTCAATAAACAACTTCAGCCTCTCTGAGTGTGCATCCACGTAGCCAGCTAGTGATTTGGAATGGCTTCAGTTCAACGCAGCTAGTTAGGGAGAGACAGAATGTAGCCGGCATCCTCACTCGGCTATAGTCATAAATCACCACACAACCTGGCATTGACAAATTAGACTTGGCCTAGAGCATCCGGGAGCTTTGTGAGAAACCTGGCCAGGGTAAGGCTAAAACATTAACGGCAGGCATCCTGGGATATGCTTTCAAACTTCTGGATAGAGGTGGATATGTAAACAATATGCTTTGTGGGCAAATTTCCAGGAAAATCTATTGAAATTTTTAATTTGTCTTCAATTACTTTTCCTGGAATTTTCTTTCAGTTCAGTTGCTATCTTTGTTGTCCAAATGAGCATGGGCAAGGTGGATCTAGGATGATAATCAGGCTCATCTGTCAGCAGTGATATGAGAAAAATAGCAGGCCAGTTGCAATTTAGTGCACAAAACATCGCTGTTAAATGGTAACCAGTTCATCAAACTTTGCTGAAAATGATGAGGCTCTCTGGTGGTGATTTAGACTAGTAGTTGGAAAACAGTTCTAATCGGACTCCAAGGCTGAGTAGCTGTCACATATGGTAAATCTCCACAGAGACTGAAAATAAGCTGAGAATTAATGAGCTTCTAATTTCAAGACTGATCTCTTGAATATGTGTCCTTTTTTCTCAGAGATTTTCCCCTTATCCCTCCTCTCCCCCTCCCCAGTCTTACCCTTTCCTTTATACAAATTCCTTATCTCATAAGCAGTCATTGAAGCACTTTTCTGTGCATGTGCCTATGTGTGTATAATAGAGCTTAAACTGAATGGTATAAACAGGCATTTCGGTATCTTAATCTACCAGCAAGCGATTGGCACAGCTGGAAGACTGGGGGGACAGCGGCCCCAGTAAGTTATTCTGTGAAAAAATGGCCTCAACTTTGTACACAATAACACATTTCTTATTAATTAGTGTCAATGAAATGCTATCTGCACATTTTAATGTTTCTATTAGCATCTTTTCACTTTAGCTTTTCCTCAGATTCTTTACTCCATTTTCCAGTCTTTTCTTCTATCACAGTTTTTCCTTCTTTTTCTAACTCAAGTCTTTCTGCTTTTCCCATTCTGCCTGCTCTTTAATACCCTTTTTCTCTGCTTTGTCTAGGATTTCCAACTCTCATGCTACTTTTCAACACCAGTCTTTCCACCATCTAATTTTCCAAGATAATTCGTTCCTCCATCTGCATTGCTAATGTGAAATTCACTACTTTAAATATGTCATTCTAATACGTGAATAGCTAAATCTCTGAGCATGCACATGGCAAACTAGATGTCTCCAGAAAAATGAGGAGAATCAAATTCACTTGACTGCTAAAGTGACTGATAGCCCTGTTTTATCATCTACCTGATTTCTGCTTGTTACAAAACGTTAAAGGATTTTCTACACCTGTATGTAGGTGTATAACCATCAGAGAGGAATTAACAATTTGCTACAAATATACTAGCTCTGCAAGAAGGTCTTGCAGGAAAACATCAATCCTTCTGAGGGGTGGGGGGCAGAGGAAGCTGGCAATGCCTATTTCTTTTTTGTAATCTCCATGGTGCTGTTACAGAAAGATTTAGAACTGCTTACAGGCCTATTGGCTGGGTAGTGTAAGATGCGAGTACAGTAAAATATTATTCTTTTTCCTCATTAAAATATTATGAGTCCACTTTGACATAAAATCCATAAAACATATGGATTTGGGGAACTCTGAATCATTAATAACACAATGGCTTGTTTGTGGAATAAATATAAGGGAAAGATGAAGTGGAAATTAAATGTAATTGAAAAGGAAGTGAATTTTTGCAAGGATAATATACCTTACCAGCATGGTTTAGTCTACTGGTTTAACTGTAAAGGAGAGCAGAATAGGATCATATTTTAATCCAGGTGATTTCAAGTGCAGCTGAAAGTGTTGTTCTCATCTCCTGATTTTTTTTGAGAATCAGCAGGCAATTCATCCTCATTTTGGGGCACAGCTTCTATTTTGGCTGGTGACCACGCGACAGCCAGGCCCCTGAAAGCACCATGGCCATGAGCAGGGCCACGCAGGGAGCAGAGGTGTTATGGGGACAACCTACACGGCTTTGGGCCTGCTCCTGTACACTGACTGCTCCTTCGCCTCTCTTGAGGAGGGGGGAAGCCAGTCTGCGTCCTGCGTGACGCTGTGACAGCAAATGCCAGGTTTTGGTTTTGTTTTGTTTTAATCCTACACCCTGCTGAGGAGAGTTGCTGTGGTTTGCCTGGAAAGAAGCAGCTTCTGCAGGTCCCAGTCAACGTCTCCGGTGTCTTTTGCCTCTATCTGTAAAGCTGGATGTGGTGGAAATACCTTGAAGCAGCCTCTCCCTTCCCTCTCCTTGCTTGCAGAGGGGCAGCTGGGGTAAGCCTGTAGAACAAGGAAGGGAAGAAGGTACTGGCTTTTGGGGGTCTGGGAGACAGGAGTTTGGAAACAAGGAAACGGTTTAGATCTCCTTCTTTTTGTCCCATGTGCCAGATCTTTCTTCCTCCCCCTGCTCCCCACCACTGCCTCCCCTTCCTGTTTCTGTGGGTTTTGTGTCTATTTCTGTAAATTCTAGAGATGTCTCATCTTTTGATTTTCATTGGTTGGATGCTGAAAGGTAAGCCTCCTTCCTGGTGCAAAGATTAACAAAATAGATCTCAGTATAGAGTTGCCATATTCTCATTTTCTCTTTTCCCACATGAGATTATGGTTTCTGCGTAGACTGGAACCATAAAATTGCACTGACTCTCTGGCGTGCTCTTGTCCTCCGCCACTGCTAGCTAGGAACATAGAGATTTCACAAGGAAATCTCCATTTCCGTGAAATATTTAAATAATCTGCCAAAACTTTATATATATAGGTAGAGGGATTTTTTTTTGTCTGTTTGTTTTCTAGAGAGCTGCACTAGCTGAAGTTGAAGACTAGATGGCTTTGTTGCTGACAGTAGTTATGACAGCAATTCTCTGATTCCAACCCTTCTGAAAAACCCAAACAGCTCTTCATATGTATGTATTGCAAACTACTTGGCAGTGTTTTCTATTGACACAAAACTAGTTAAATGACAATAAAATTATTTCATAGTGTAGATTACAGACTGGCAGCTTTGTCTGCAAGGCTAGCAAAGTTACAGAAGTAGCCAGCTGATATTCACTGCATCTCTTACCAATAACAGAACATTAATCATCAAAATGGAGGGATCAGGGTTTTTCTGTAATGTGTAAAATGACATCCGGCATCCATGCTTGTTTGGTTTGGTCTCATGACCAAGCACAGACAATTACACCAAATTACACTGTTTGGTGTTGAGAACAAGGATTACACAGGGTCTCTCAAATTGATTTCAGTCAAGATTATAGCATGAATTTATACCAAATCATGAAGATAAATGAAGATGTGACATTATGTTACTAAAAAAGCTGTATTACTTATTAAAAAAATATTCATTCTGTCTAATACATATCAAGTCTGAATAATATAATATACGAATACACCAGCATTTTACAAAGATTCACAGGCGGATGGATAAAGTAAGCAATAAACACTGTTCCTCTCTGTTACTGTGTTGTCAAGACTATAACTAACGAAAGCATGTTGAAAAGAGTCCTCACAACCTGAGCAAGATTTATATTTTGTCAAAGGAATGCTCATAGAAACAAGTTTCATGAACCAATAAAGCAATTCCACGGATGTGTGAATTAAAGAATTACCTATTAAATGAAAAAATACATGCCAGAGCTTTGGGGGACATTGTGTTTGGTGTCATTGTCTGATAAATTTGTTTTAAAATGTAAAAGGATTAAAAATTATCATTACTTAGGCTAGGATTAGTAATAAATAAGCAAAAGCTTTTTTGCTAAAGCCCTAGGTGAACAATGGCACTTGAAAATGAAACACTGGCAAAATGCCCATCTCCTCTGGGAAAAGCATGAAGAGCCAGCAGTTTCTCTTTGTAAGCAAACAGCCTACAGAATGCAAGTGTCTTCCCGGTGCATTAAGAGCATCTCAGCAGAGCACAGTTTTTATGCGGTTTTGTGATTACTTGGTTAATCGTAAGTAATGGTGAAATTCACAGAGGCAAATACAAGGATGGTATGTTTTTTCCTTCTGCTCTTTGAGGGTCATATGTTTACATCTAAACTCATTTTTCCCTCATCTGTGTGTATGTGGTTTTGTTTTTTTAATTTCCTCTCCAAATATGTCTTGCAAGAATGAAAAGACTGAAGTGTGACCACAGACTTTAAGAACCGATTTTTCTCACACGTTTTTAACTTTTTTTAATATACGTTTTACTGGAAACAGACACATTCCAGCACACGTACACACACAGCAGAATTTTCCTACTGCAGTAATTCTGGCATGAGATACCTGCACAGTTCCTCATATTGATCTACCTGTGTGAATGGGGTGGGGAGGGTGCACACATCAAAATAAATACAATGCCAAATTCAGCATTTCACATATGAAATGGGAAAAAGTTGATCATCCCATGTTTGGCAGAACGTTACTTGGACTGTGACTTGCATCCATAGTTCCAGGTTAGGTTTTTGTTCAGAGGTGAGTTTTATAAAATCATGTATTTAATTCATTATGAAAATGGCTAAAAGGCCATTTCATCCCCCTTTTTAAAAGATTGGTGCCACCATAGCATGTACAAACATGGCAACAAGCTTCTAGAGCATTTCCGTATGGCAGTACAAACAGCACCATTTCACCAGTATATGTCACTGGCATTTTAAAAACGTAATTAAAGGCATCAATTGCACCCATCCTCTGTTATTTATACCTGTTTAAAAAAAACCCACATTTGAGAGTTTAAAGACCAGGTCCAGGCTCCCTCTGGGAGCTGAAGACCAGAGGAAGGAGCCACCTTACCCCGTAACTCCCATTGACCACCCCACGCCGCAGGCCCCGAGGGCCCGGGGTTGCTGATTGCACACACTGTTTTGGCAGCCACGGGTGGCATGCCACGCTAGACCATTGGGCCAGACCGAACTAGAAGCAGCAGCAGGAGGAGCTTGCTTCACCATCTCTGAGTGCTGTACGGCAGGAGGAGCAGCTTAGCATTGCACGGCTAAGCCATCATCCTGGGGCAAGAAACGCTGGGTCGCTGTGCTCAGGCCAGGAGCAAGTCTGGGGGGGAAAGACCCCCACGACTACAGCAGCATGCAGCAGGGCTGCCACACAGAGCACGTTGGTGGAAACCTATGGTTCTTTGCAGAGCAGGCACTGGGATACAGAGGTGAGCTGTCTGGTTTCTTATGTAGAAATGTGAGCCAGAGTTTTCAAACTTGTTTGGCTTTTCCAAAAAAAAGTGGTTTTGTTTCCACCTCCTGCAGGATGCTGAGCACCTGCTAGTGTTAAAGAATCACCTACGAGAGTAACCAAAGAGGTCTTGCTTTAATGCTTAGGATCTGGTTAGGGGAAAGGCTGCATTTATTTCTAAAAAAAAAAGGGCTCTCGGGAGGCACGTGCTTGTGACTTGCATACAAAAGAGGGGATATACTACCTTGGTATACAAAGTGTGCCAGAGACTTGTACTGGGGATCTGGATTGGGCATGTCGGCACTGGTAACTGCATCCAGGACCAGCGATTCCCTGTGCTCAGGGTCAAGCAATGCAGAGCAGTCGTGTCTGCGCCACTCCGCACCAGCCTCCTGTAGAGCGTGCTGACCGCTCCGCTTGGTTTCCCATGGTATCCCCACAGTGCTGAAACCTAATTATTTTCTGCAGGCTTCTTCTCGAGTTTAGAATGTCTGAAATTTAAGTGAGAACTGTGCTGTGCCATGAATGTCTTTATAGCATGAAACTGAGGTACGTCAGGGGAGCCGTGGGATGTACGAAGGAGCAGAAGCACTTGGGACAGTGGTGAGGATGTGTGTTTGTTTCAGAGGGAATTTTGTTTGTATTGCTTAACCTTGAAATGGAACATAGTAGCAATATATTTAGATTATCCCTACAGCAAAAATAACAATTTTAAACCTCCCTGAAGCCAAAATATGTCTTTTTCTAAACTTGTGCTGGCAGATGGGAGGCTGCGTTAACCTTCTGGCTGTGAGCGGGCCTCAAAGGGGTGTCCAGCAGCTCTGCATTTAATAGTCTGAACGCAACAGTGCTTTGGTCGCAGTTGCTTCCGCTTCCTGAAATTGCTCCTACTTTTAGCCATCAATTTACAGACTTAAACCACTCTGACTTTGTAATGGATACAGATACTCCCCAAACAGATAATATTTTCAGATAGGAGAACTCATCAAGTTTCTGGGCCCTATACACCTGGGTAACATCGACTGGCCACATAACGACAGATTTTGGATTAGCTCTAAATCTGAGTTTCAACCAGGAACAGCTTCTTTGTAACTGGGTGCTTAAGCTACCCCAAACCAAGGAACAAGCACAATTCTTTTTGCATTCCAGGGAAATAGGTGGATCTCTTTTTTTTTGTGGCACATTTGTAGTTTCTAAGGAACAACTCAGTGGGATGCTGCCATTATGCTCAAGGAAACAAGTTTAGATTTTCCACATGCCTCTGGTCCTATGGATTAAGAGAAGATTTTAACATATTGCCTATTGTTTCTGTTTAATTCAAACAGTCAGTTGTTTTTTGGTGGTTGGGGTTTTTTTAATGAAACAGTAATTTCCATGTTTATTTTCTGTATTTTATATCTAATGCTTTTGGTGTTAAGTATGCATTCTGTGTGTGTTTTACAATGCCTGCCCCCAACACACACACTCCACATATGTTTCCTCTCCTGATTTGAACAGAAATCTAACACCACAAGTGAAGAATGCTGAACTACTGTTTCACAAGCTGTCATTTAAGTGATAGATGGTAAATTGGAATTTTGCCATGCAAATTAGTTAATGCTCAGATGAAGACAGTGTTTAACTATTCAAATAAGATCTCGTTCTTGATCAGCTGTTTCAGCTTATATCTCCAGTGAAGCAGACAACTAGCTTTCAACTGGAGCAGACAACTAGAACTCCACAAAACCATCAACTGTGTTCACTTAGTATCATCTCAGTAGATCAAATGATGTTCAAACAGCATTGATCTGTAGCTATCAGCTGGAAACAGCCACGGATGCTGATCCTTCAGGCAAAAAAATTGTGATAGTTGGTAGTATTTTGAAAGAAGAATTTACATCTTTGGAATTCACTACATCCAGAAATGTAAAAATCCAACAAAATCACAGTGTGACCTTTCTTTTAACAAAAACGTATGTAAAATTCACACACAAAGAATAGTATATTTAGAATCTTACTGAAAGCCAGGAGTGACTCCTATAGTGAAGTTCCCTAAGCCTATATTTTATATGTGTATAACCTTTCTTTAAGCAACTTGCTACTGCTTTTGTTCACAGGAGACCTTTGAAATCTGGGAGGAAGAAAGCTCCTTGGCTATACAAAATGCCCTGTCTTTACCTGACAAAACTTCATGCCGTTATACATTTATAGCACTTCATTTCAACTTATTTTGCTTGGATTCCTTAGGGAAATTTTGGCAACCTGTCAAATAACTGAGAAGGAGCCATCTACAGAGCTCCTCCTGCTTCCTCACCAGGAGACCTGCAGCAGCCTTGCTTACCCCTGGGAGGTACCAAAGTCATCATAAGGGCAGTGGGGAAGGAGTGCATCTTTCCCACTGCAGAGCTTCCCCATGGCCCTTCGCTGGAGTATCCTTGAAAGAAGAAGTGCCACAGTCTTTTGGAGGTGAGAAATAACTACAGCTGAATTTAACTGCATCTGGGTCCTCACAGTTATTCTCAGCAGTCCATGTATGCCTTTCTTATGGGCCAAAGCAACAGCTGCTTTACCAGCTAAGGTGCTTGATCCTGTAGTACAGATGATAGTAGTCTGTGCTGTGAGTTCATTGTACAATGCCAGTGACGATGGATGATGGGGACTATAGCAAAACTGTTACGCTATTTCAAGAAAAGAGGGCACAGAAAAGGGGTTGCTCTCCACTACAAAATACGAAATCTGGCTACCTATGCCTTCAACAGTGTGAGTGCCCTCATCCATTTGATAGTGAGGGTGACATTTTGTCATCAATGTTTCTTTTTTCAGCCTGCTCAAAAACCATCCAATTTTTCTCTTGAGAGGTTTGTCTGCATATGTCTTCTAAAAAGTTTGAAAGTACTGCCCACAGTAGACACACCTGGTCTTCTCTTAGGTCCTTCAAAAGAACATCATAAAGGCTGTACCTAGTTAGATGTTGCCTGCCACAGTGGCTGGCTGGGGCAGAAGGACCAGCCTCACCCTCTTGCTCTTCCTCGGATGGTGGGGTGTGCTGGCTGCCTCAGCTACTGCCAGGGTGGACAAGCGAAACAAGTTTCTGAAGAAGTACAGAGTGCTGAAGTTTCCAAAAGAAGGAACCAGTGGGGGAACCAGGGCAGAAAAAAGGAACCTGGGGCTGAGATGTCCATGAGTGGGCAGAGAGGTGGGAAGAGAAAGGCAGAGAGTGGGGCAAGCACCAGAAGAAAGGACTTATAGAAACTGTGGTTAGGTAATGAATGTTGAAATCAGCTCCAGGTTTTGGAAGCCACCAGGAAGAGGAGGGGGACAAAGCAGATGATGCACTGGAGGTGTTTGGAAGGGGACACTGAACTCAATTTGAAAAGGAGGGCTGTCAGTTTAGTGATACAGTTAGCAATCCTAGTAATATCCTTCAAACAATTCTTTTTATGTGGTTTTATGTGTATATGTATGGAACGGGCCATTTTCCTGTTCACTAATGTGTATTCTAATCACGTTCCATTCTTTATATGCATCTTAGCAGCATCTACACTGTTAAGACATCTGCTGGAAATGATGTAGGTAACCAAATCAGTTTGGGCTAGCCTGGCATTTCTCCTAGTGTTCTGACTCAAAGCTGAAATGTGTTGCTATCTTTTGCAAGATGTCCACAAAGCAACTCTTTACAAAAGGAGACTGTACAGTGTGCTACCATTTGAAATCTCTTTACAGTGTTTTTCCATTAAAACAACAAACCTTGGCAGCTACCATCTACTGTTTTCTGATTTGCAGCCAGCCAATTATATCACTTAGAATGCACTTGATTAGCAAGGACACAAGTTCAAGGCACCGTTGTCTGCCTTTGTGTAGTTCTAATTGTGCCTTAGGAGACAGTTACTTTTGTCTTCCCTTCTGTATGTTTATCTCATCTCCTTCACTGGGTTTGTTACTCCCAGCTACATGCAGTAGTTCCCTTGCAAACATTATTTTAGCAGTGATGTCTCAGTGTTCTGAGTGCCTTCTAAAATGTCAGATATTAAAAGAATCCAGTTGCCTCATTCTTTTAGTGTGACCTTCAGTCATGAGAATAGATCTGATGGTTTCAGTGAAAATTGCTCCAGTGAATCAGGGCTTGGAAAACCAGATTCTATTTTTGTGGCTTACCAGATGGAAGAGTTACTGTAAGGTCTGTAATCGGAAGAGCAGGCATGCTGGCTATAATGGAGATGAAAACAATAGAATGGCCTTCAGCATGAGCTAACCGTCCAAACACGACTGTATGACCCTGCTGAATGTTTACAATGCATGCTGAGGCCTGTAGGAGCAGCCTGGCTTCTTTTGCTCCAAAAGCATAATTGCCCTATCTGGTGTGGTATGTCACCCTGTACAGTGATGCATACCCCATGGCTCAGTAAAGAGGAGGCTCACCGTGACTTGGATGGCTCCGCCCCACCAACATACACACAAACACACACAACATACGTACCACACACACACACAAAAAGTGGTCCATGGTTGCCACTGTTGCACCTCATGAACAATCTCCAAATCATAACGTGTTAGAAACGATGCCTGGCCTAGTTAGTCATAATGTTTACGGAAATTAGGCTTCAGTTCAAAATTGTGATACAAACTTCACAGTTCCAGGGCAGCTCTAGATGAAAGATTTTCCCATTATAATATTTTCTCTCTTGGTGAAATCATAATAAAGATAAATTTCTTATGGCACAGACATTTTTATACTTAACAGAGTGTCCTGGTTTCGGCAGGAATAGACTTAATTTCCTTCCTAGTAGCTGGTACAGTGCTGTGTTTTGGATTTAGGGTGAGAACAATGTTGATTGATAACACACCGATGTTTTAGTTGTTGCTAGGTAGTGCTTACACTCGTCAAGGACTTTTCAGCTTCCCATGCTCTACTGACTGAGAAGGCTGGAGGTGCACAAGAAGCTGGGAGGGGGCACAGCCAGGACAGCTGACCCCAACTGGCCAAAGGGATATTCCATACCATGTGACGTCATGCTCAGCATATAAAGCTGGGGGAAGAAGAAGGAAGGGGGGGACGTTTGGAGTGATGGCGTTTGTCTTCCCAAGTAACCGTTACGCGTGATGGAGCCCTGCTTTCCTGGAGATGGCTGAACACCTGCCTGCCGATGGGAAGTAGTGAATGAATTCCTTGTTCTGCTTTGCTTGCATGCGTGGCTTTTGCTTTACCTATTAAACTGTCTTTATCTCAACCCACGAGTTTTTCTCACTTTTACCCTTCCGATTCTCTCCCCCATCCCACCGGGGGGGAGTGAGCGAGCGGCTGCGTGGTGCTTAGTTGCCAACTGAGATTAAACCACGACACAGAGTGAGTGCCACAAAGCACAAGATTGGAACTTCATTTTCCTGTAATCTCAGTAAAAGAGAGATTATAGATTGTGAAGTGAATGATATATGTAGTGAATGTAAACAAAATTCAGGAAAACACCAAAAGAGTTTCAATTTTTTTATATATATATATATATATATATATGATTACTGAATCCAGGGGTCTAAGATTCTGCATTAAGAGTCCTACAGACAAAACAAATTATTACAGGTCTTCAGGTTTGCTCTTTATATAATCTGTTTCATGAAAAGACTTCTCTTTTCACAAAATAATTTTAAATGTGTGTTTTCCTGCTCTGCTGTCTCGTGGTGTGACATTCAAGTCACATGAGGAGATTTCAGTTTTGCAGTGGGAACTCTCTGTTTTTAACTTTGCCTGAGCATGTGCAAGACTTTCTGGTTTAAACGTAATTCTCCTGCCTGTAAATAAGATTTAAGTATTAAATAATCTTAATCAAAACTGCATTTTCAACAGAAGGTCCCTGGCCAACTTTTCCTTTATGTCTGTTCAGATTATAGCACAGTGGACCCAGGCCCTGATGGGTGACTGCCACAGGGAAATATGATAACAATAATAAATGTCAGTTATGCATTTAATCCCCCATGAAACCTTTTGTTACTCTCTGTCCCTGCTGTAGCACTGCAATGGGAATGCAAGAGCTAGAGCTGCTAGGAGGAGTAGAAACTAAAGTCTTTGCAATAGCCAGAGAAGTGCAGCGACAAGGTGGGCCATAGCTGGGGTGAGGGATACAGGTGGCTGGCAGCAGTGCTGCCTCCGTGGGGTTTGGTTGCTGCTGAGGTGTGGTTTCCAGTTACTCCTAACTGGAGACCTGTTTCTGACACGCTGTCTAACCCACAGGTTTTTGTCTTCCCCCCTCCGCCCTGCAACAGTAAGTACAATGTTCACTGATTTCCACAAAATGACCAGGGTGGGATTTAGCTACAGTTGAGAGGCTTTTATAAGTATCTCTGCACACCCTTTTGTCTGCCTATTTTTGTATCCTATCCTATCCTATCCTATCCTATCCTATCCTATCCTATCCTATCCTATCCTATCCCATCCTATCCTATCCTATCCTATCCTATCCTTAAAGTGATGTAAACATTAAATAATGTTATCCATATGGTGATGCAGGTTACATGACATGGACTTGAAGTGTGGACCTGGAAAATCTGTGTACATGTGCACTTAACCCATTCCCATGATCAAAGCTATTCCTTCCTGTTTTGGTGCTCTGACATCCTGCCAGTACAGTGGGGTCAGATGCCAGTTGATCCAGTCACAAGTGACCTCATTCAGAAAGGGAGAAAGTAGTCTTGTTTGGTGTCAAACAGGCATTACGCCTCTATACTATTTTTTCTTCAGTGGTAGGAATTAGTGAAAGCCCAAAGCAGTTCAGTTCTGCTTCCTTTTGTGCTGCTTATCCTCCTCAGTTGCTGCACTTTAGGAAAGAGCAGTGTGAGTATGAAAATCTTATTTAAAAGAACAATGCTAACAACACTATTAAAGACACCATAGGGCTTTCAGATGAAAAGTATATGTAGAAAAGAATTCAGCTGCTGATTCTTTTCTTTACTCATGTGTCGTGGTTTAACCTCAGTCGGCAACTGAGCACTACCCAGCCGCTCACTCACTCCCCCCACCCGGTGGGATGGGGGAGAGAATTGGAAGAGCACAAGTGAGAAAAACTCATGGGTTGAGATAAAAACAGTTTAATAATTGAAATAAAATGATAATAATAATAATATGATAATAATAATAATACACAGAGCAAGTGATGCACAGTACAATTGCTCACCACCCGCTGACCGATGCCCAGCCAGTCCCCGAGCAGCGGCCCCCCCGGCCAGCTTTCCCCAGTGTATGTACTGAGCATGATGTCACATGGTGTGGAATGTCCCTGTGGCCAGTTTGGCTGTGCCCCCTCCCAGCTTCTTGTGCACCTCCAGCCTTCTCAGTCGGTAGAGCATGGAAAACTAAAAAGTCCTTGACTAGTGTAAGCATTACCTAGCAACAACTAAAACATCGGTGTGTTATCAACTTTGTTCTCATGCTAAATCCAACACACAGCACTGTACCAGCTACTAGGAAGGAAATTAACTCTATCCCTGCTGAAACCAGGACAATATCCACCCCTTATTCTATACCATCTGCGTCATGCTCAAGTCTCATATTTGCCAGTACATTTTCATTAATCACCACCCCCCTTTTTTTATATATATATATATATATATATACACACACAGAGAGAGATATCATTCCCTTAGTCTGTGGGCCATCCCTCTAAAACATTCAGTCAGTTCATTTAGTCCATGAATTCGGGCTCCATCTGTCATAATAATCTTCCAGGGCAGGAAAAATGGAGATGGTATGTGGTGTTGGATTGTTTCATGTTGAAGTCAGTTCTGGTACCATCATCACTGTGCTTTGCTTGGTTTCACTGAAGTTATTCTTCATTAGTCTGGGTGATTCTTATTGTAATAACATTAGTATGGCATATAATATTATTAGTATGATTAGTATATCTGTGTATTATTAGTATAACTATTATAACTATAATTAGTACTTAACATCACATAATTCAGATCATTGGCTATTCTCGCCCAAAATCAAATCCCCCTGAGGTACACATCAGACTTCCCCATCCTCCCGCATTATCCACCAAGTGCACCCAGGTCCTTGAGCAAAAGCAATCCCACAGATGGGTTTGCCTTTGCCCGAGGCAGGAATAACCCAAACTGTTTTCCCCAACATATTTTTTATGTGCACTACAGGAACTTTATTCCCATCTACAGTACGTAAAAATTCTGACTGGGCAGGGCCTGCTCGATTGGCAGATCCCCGAGTGTTGACTAACCAGGTGGCCTTTGCTAAATGCGTATCCCAATGTTTGAACGTCCCGCCACCCATTGCTCTCAGTGTAGTCTTTAACAGTCCATTGTATCATTCAATTTTCCCCGAGGCTGGTGCATGACAGGGGATGTGATACACCCACTCAATGCCGTGCTCTTTGGCCCAGGTGTCTATGAGGTTGTTTCGGAAATGAGTCCCGTTGTCTGACTCAATTCTTTCTGGGGTGCCATGTCACCATAGGACTTGCTTTTCAAGGCCCAGGATAGTGTTCCGGGTGGTGGCATGGGGCACGGGATATGTTTCCAGCCATCCGGTGGTTGCCTCCACCATTGTAAGCACGTGGCGCTTGCCTTGGCGGGTTTGTGGGAGTGTGATATAATCGATCTGCCAGGCCTCCCCATATTTATATTTCAACCATCGTCCTCCATACCAGAGAGGCTTTAACCGCTTGGCTTGCTTGATTGCAGCGCATGTTTCGCATTCATGGATAACCTGTGCAATAGTGTCCATGGTCAAGTCCACCCCTCGATCATGAGCCCATCTGTATGTTGCATCTCTTCCTTGGTGACCTGAGGTGTCATGGGCCCACCGAGCTATAAATAATTCACCCTTATGTTGCCAGTCCAGATCCACCTGAGCCACTTCAATCTTAGCAGCCTGATCCACCTGCTGGTTGTTTTGATGTTCTTCAGTGGCCCGACTCTTGGGTACGTGAGCATCTACGTGACGGGCTTTTACAACCAGGTTCTCCACCCGGGCAGCAATATCTTGCCACAATGTGGCAGCCCAGATGGGTTTGCCTCTGCGCTGCCAGTTGCTCTGCTTCCATTGCTGCAACCACCCCCACAGGGCATTTGCCACCATCCATGAGTCAGTATAGAGATAGAGCACTGGCCATTTTTCTCGGTCAGCAATGTCTAAAGCCAGCTGGATGGCCTTTACTTCTGCAAATTGGCTCGATTCACCTTCTCCTTCAGCAGTTTCTACAACTTGTCGCATAGGACTCCATACAGCAGCTTTCCACCTCCGATGCTTTCCCACAAGATGACAGGACCCATCAGTGAACAGGGCATATTGCTTCTCGTTTTCTGGTAGTTCATTATACATTGGGGCCTCCTCAGCACGCGTAACCTCCTCCTCTGGCAATATTCCAAAATCTTTGCCCTCTGGCCAATCCATGATCACTTCCAGGATTCCTGGGCGACTGGGGTTTCCTATTCGAGCCCGTTGTGTGATTAGTGCGACCAACTTACTCCATGTAGCATCAGTTGCATGATGTGTACAGGGGACCCTCCCTCTGAACATCCAGCCTAGCACCGGCAGTCGGGGTGCCAGGAGGAGCTGTGCTTCAGTGCCGATCACTTCCGAAGCAGCTCAAACCCCTTCATATGCTGCTGATATCTCTTTTTCAGTTGGAGTATAGCGGGCCTCGGATCCTTTGTATCCCCGACTCCAAAACCCTAGGGGTCGACCTCGAGTCTCCCCAGGTGCTTTCTGCCAGAGGCTCCAGGTAGGGCTGTTCTCCCCGGCTGTGGTGTAGAGCACATTTTTTACATCTTGTCCTGCCCGGACTGGCCCCAGGGCTACTGCATGAACTATCTCCTCTTTAATTTGTTCAAAAGCTTGTCGTTGCTCAGGGCCTCATTTGAAATCGTTCTTCTTCCGGGTCACTTGATAGAGAGGGTTTATGATCAGACTGTAATTTGGAATATGCATTCTTCAAAAACCCATGACGCCTAAGAAAGCTTGTGTTTCCTTTTTGCTAGTTGGTGGAGACATGGCTGTTAGTTTGTTAATCACATCCATTGGGATCTGACGACATCCATCTTGCTATTTTATTCCTAAAAATTGGATCTCCTGTGCAGGTCCCTTGACCTTACTTTGTTTTATGGCAAACCCGGCCTTCAGCAGGATTTGGACTATTTCCTTCCCTTTCTCAAAAACTTCTCCTGCTGTGTTGCCCCACACGATGATGTCATCAATGTATTGCAGGTGTTCTGGAGCTCCACCCTGCTCCAGTGCAGTCTGGATCAGTCCATGGCAAATGGTGGGGCTGTGTTTCCACCCCTAGGGCAGTCGGTTCCAGGTGTACTGAACGCCCCTCCAAGTGAAAGCAAATTGTGGCCTGCACTCCGCTGCCAAAGGGATTGAGAAAAATGCATTAGCAATATCAATTGTGGCATACCACTTGGCTGCCTTTGACTCCAATTCGTATTGAAGTTCTAGCATGTCTGGCACAGCAGCACTCAGCAGTGGCGTGACTTCATTTAGGCCACAATAGTCTACTGTCAGTCTCCACTCTCCATTAGACTTCCACACTGGCCATATGGGACTGTTAAAGGGTGAACGAGTCTTGCTGATCACTCCTTGGCTCTCCAGTCGACGAATCAGCTCATGAATGGGAATCAAGGAGTCTCGGTTGGTGCGATATTGCCGCCAGTGCACCGTGGTGGTAGCGATTGGCACCTGTTGGTCTTCGACCTTCAGCAACCCCACAACAGAGGGGTCCTCCGAGAGACCAGGCAAGGTGGACAGCTGTTTAATTTCCTCTGTTTCCAAGGCAGCTATACCAAAAGCCCACCAGTACCCTTTTGGGTCTTTGAAATACCCTCTCCTGAGGTAGTCTATGCCAAGGATGCACGGAGCACCTGGGCCAGTCACAATGGGGTGCTTCTGCCACTCATTCCCAGTTAGACTTGCTTTGGCTTCCAATACAGTTAGCTGTTGGGATCCCCCTGTCACCCCAGAAATACAGATAGGTTCTGCCCCTATATAGCTTGATGGCATTACTGTGCACTGGTGTCTACTAGAGCCTTATACTCCTGTGGGTCTGATGTGCCAGGCCACCGAATCCACACATGCTCACCTGGACGATGGCTGAAATCTTTTTGTATATCTCGCAGCTCACTCAGGGATAGAGATCGGGTGGTCGCTGCCTCATTTGTGAGTTCTTCCTTGTCTTCCTCCCTGGTCAGCGGCCGGGTCTCCTCCTCCCGTTCTCGTGATGGCCCTTCTCCAGGGTATTCGTACAGTTCTTCCTCTGCTTCCCTTTTAGAAGAAGCTGCTTCTTCCCTTACTAAACGAGCCGACTTCCGCTTCCAAGATTTCTTCTTGTGTACAGGGGCGACTGATACCGGCACAGGCTGGTTCTTTGGTTCAGCCACAGGGCCTGTTGCCGGGGTTGGAGTGGCCGCAGTGCATGTCACCGGAGTCTGAGTGGCCGCAGGGCCTGTTGCCCGGGTCAGAGTGACCACAGGGCCTGTCGTTTTACTGTCAGAGCCAGAGACCTTCTCTTCCCCTTGAGGGTACTGAATGGTGTTGAACAGGGCTCGGTAGGCATGGGCCAGGCCCCAGCACGTTGCAATGATCTGCATCTCTCTGGAGTTGCCAGGGTGACAGCATACTTTGTCCAAATATTCTGCTAACTTTTCAGGATTCTGCACTTGCTCAGGGGTGAAGTTCCAAAACACTGGGGGTGCCCACTGGCCTAGGTACTTGCCCATCTTGTCCCACACACCCTGCCACTCATAACTATTCGGCTTTGGGGCAGATCTCTGGATGATATTCTTAAATTGCTTACCAACTTTAGACAAAACCGAAACAATATTCCAAAGAAGTACCAATAGAAGTATCTTAACTACCCAAGGCTGTTCAAAATACTGAAAAGTTACTGTAAAGAAGGAGGAAACATCATAGAAGAAGGTAGTGACACTGCCATTCTGTATTTCCTCCATAAAAAAACTCTCAGAAAAGTTACTGCAAGTGCTAGTTGTCTCCATGAAATGGTCTCCGTGGTACAGTAACGGCTTCATTGCGAAGTTTACATACCACGCTAACGTCAAGGTCAATGTTCTAAAAACAAACCTCACAAGCGAGACATCACTATTCAGTGCAGACCACAGCAAACTGCAAAACCCAACACCAATCTTTAACATGTACAGCAGGAAAAAGAGCATGATGCAGATTATACAAATCAATATCGAGAACAGAGCAACCAACATTGTGACCCACAACTATTAACAGATATAAGTTCCTTAAAACACTCCAGTTAATCTGTTATTATCTCAACCCTTCATGCCCCACGTTGGGTGCCAAAAAAGGATTGTCGTGGTTTAACCTCAGTCGGCAACTGAGCACCACACAGCCGCTCACTCACTCCCCCCACCCAGTGGGATGGGGGAGAGAATTGGAAGAGCACAAGTGAGAAAAATTCATGGGTTGAGATAAAAACAGTTTAATAATTGAAATAGAATGATAATAATAATAATAATATGATGATTAAAATAATATAATAATAATAATAATAATAATAATACACAAAGCAACTGATGCACAGTGCAATTGCTCACCACCTGCCGACCGATGCCCAGCCAGTCCCCGAGCAGCGGCCCCCCCGGCCAGCTTTCCCCAGTTTATGTACTGAGCATGATGTCACATGGTATGGAATGTCCCTTTGGCCAGTTTGGCTGTGCCCCCTCCCAGCTTCTTGTGCACCTCCAGCCTTCTCAGTCGGTAGAGCATGGAAAACTAAAAAGTCCTTGGCTAGTGTAAGCACTACCTAGCAACAACTAAAACATCGGTGCATTATCAACTTTGTTCTCATCCTAAATCCAACACACAGCACTGTACCAGCTACTAGGCAGGAAATTAACTCTATCCCTGCTGAAACCAGGACATCATGACACCTTTCTTTTGTCTTCAACAGCGAGAACACTGTGGAGTGCAAAGGTTTTCTTTTGTTTGTGTCTGCCTTCTACACCATTTTTCTTTCATGTTGGCATATCCAAGCAGAACAAATCTGTTTGCAAGCAAAGGAGGGGAATAGACTGGATGTTTTGGGTTTTAAGCTAAATGTTTTCAGAAGTCCCAAGTATCATAAACAACCTAACTTTAGGATTAAATCTGACTTGGGTTTGTCCCATTAAAAGGTTCAGTCAATTTATTTAAGGTATCTTCTGCTATACTTGCTTTCAGAGGTATGCTAATGGACATGACACTCTTTTCCATTTTATCTAGTGTTTCTCATGAAGACAGTAGTAGTATGATCAATCGTCACTGAGAATAACTTTGAATTTTCTCATTACTGCAAGACATTAAGTTGCCAGGGTATGGTTTACTTTAGCAAGTAGCTTTTTATGTTATCTATATTTCAGAAATTCTGTTTAAATTTTCATTTCCTTGGCAACGTATCTGTGTGTATGGTGAAACAAAGAAAGAGTTGACTAACACACTGAAAGCATTAGGCATTTGAAGCTGCCCTGTTAGACAAATACAACAGCAGCACGCTGCACCACATGAAACCGAAGCAACCACCTGGAAGAGGAGAGAAGAGCTTAGGCTATTAGCACAGACTTTGAAACCATTTTGTCAACAAAATACTGTTCTTTAGTTTGACTGCAGAGATAAGGAATGACATGAAAGTGAAAAAATTAGAATATGCAACTATCCTAAAAGTCTGAAAATATGCAATGTATTTCTTCTGGTCTTTTGCATCTGATCTAAATTTTGTTGACTTACTGGCAACTGGAATTTCCCCTTATGCAGCTTGATTAATATAAGTGCAGTGAATGACTATGTGAGAGTCCAACCATACCCATGATTGAGCATATACCATATGTTCCTTTGTAGTGGCTGCACTGTAGAGTCCTCGTGCTGCTATCTGCTGGAGGAGGGCACTGGAACATGAAGCTGGTGGCAACTGGTGTGCCTACCACATCAGGTACATGATATTTAACTGAGTTCACACAAGGGCAAAATGCAGTGGTGTAGCAGGAGGCAGATGGGATTAGTGTTATTCATATCAACAAACGAGACTGAGAAAACAAAAGTTTGAGTGAGTTATTTCTTGTATTAAACTCAGACTTGCATATCTGCTGAAAGGATATTTCCCCTGCAAAACCTGTTGCTGATTATCAAACAAAGTACACTCTGTTGCTAGACAGTCAGGTACATTTCCTTGGGAATCTTCTTGAGCATCACAGCAATGAAGTAGGCCCACTTGGCCGCCTGGAGGAGGCATCCCTCCAAGCTGGGCACGTGTGAAGCACTGCTCTGTGGGTGGCAGTGCTTGCTGTCCTTTCTGGAAGGGGACATGGTGATTTCTGTCACTGTGCGAGAGAGAGGCGGCTGCAGAAGTAGCTTAAGAGAGCAGTGTCCTTCCTGGGACCCAAAGGTATTTTCACAGGAGGTTCACATTTAAGAAACAGGCAGGAACTGCCTCGTGGCAGCTGGGGCACAACACCCGTAGAGTGCCTCACTTCTGGCACAAATCCCTGCTGGCCTGTTGAAAGGTCCTGGCCAGGAGCGCATCAGAGAGGTGGGCAGAGCCAGCCCTTCTGCTGGTGCGTAGCGGACATGGTGCCTGAAACACTGATAAATGGAATAAAAGACTTTCTCTTCAGAGTCACTGTCAGAAAGAGGAGCTCAAATGCTGTCAGATTTCTGTGACTAATTAGCAGTTAACTCGGTAATGAATTTTCCTATCTACCTCTGCGATACTTGCATACCTTCTTTATTTTACCAGCCAGAGAGTTTTAAGTCCAAAACCGAAGGCAGTATCCTTTACCACCTGAGCAAGGCACAATTTAAAAACACTTAACAGTTCTTTTGTGAGTATTTTTAAAATAGTCTTATAGCATTTAGGATTAATAGGCAAGCAGACTTTGACACCAACATATAGAGCAATTGTAATACAGCAGAAACCTCCTGGAACACTTTCTTAACAACCTATTCCCATTGTACTTTTAATAGGGTTTCAGGTATACCTCGAAGACTAAAGGACAGCTCTGGATGCTACTTGCATAGCAACAGTTTTCCCTATAGCTACAGGAGAAAATGGCTTTCTGTAACTAGTGTCCATTTTGGTGAGACTGCACAGCTACGTGTGCAAATAGACACATAAACCTAGATGAAATTAGTAACTGAATGATGAAAGGATACTCAATGGTGCTGTATGTCCAGACAAAAGAGCAGGTCTGATCTGTGCCTTTATCCCGTCTCTCTGATAAAGGGGCAACGTAAGCTATTGGAACAAACAAAAGTTTCCTTCTGAAACAAATCTGGACATGAAGGGGGCAGCTGCACTTTCAGGTTTCTTCTTGACATGCAACCGGGATCTGGCCATCAGATCCTCATCCAGGCATGAGGACTGCAGGGTTTACCATGGAGCAACACCTACTGCACAGTGTGGACAGAGAACATTTGTGCCTTTCTTGGAGCTGCACAAATTGACCTACCAAAAAAGCACCTGGGATAGTGAATATCTTAATATGTTTCACTTGTTCGATCTATCTGTTTTTTATTTTCTCTCTGACACTTAACATTTTCACATAAATACCACTTAGAAAGTAAAAGCTCTCCCTATACATAATAATTTTGGTGTTAATATGGCCCTGAGCAATTATTTTGTAATGTACATTTTAAAATATTTCAACAGGCTGAAACACTGTGATACTTTGATGACTCTCTGGACATACTTAGTTTGCCTGAAATATGGCCAAAGGAACAATTTAGAAATATTTTGGGAAAAATTCAGTTATACAAAGAAGATTAGAGTGTTATCATAGTTAAATAAGGAAAAGTCTTGCAGAATATCAAAGCGGTGCATAGGCTCCATGTATTGTTCATGAGGAGCTTTGGGTGCTGTAAAAATACAGGACCTACAGAAGTTAATAGGAAATACTGCTCTTGGATAGGACATAATTAATACGCAGCCTTTTATTCCCCTTCATACCCTTGAAACATCCCCTAGAGACTGGGTGGAAGTCTCTTCTTCTTAAAACCAATGAGGGATTAGGACTATATTGTGAAACACTGGTGTGGGTGCTCTTTTTGTGCATTCACTGGCTGATAAGGACACTCAGGATGCTGTTCAGCATCTTTCATCTAAGAGGATTTGAACCCAAACCTCCCAGGAGAGTGCCCTAATTAGCACTCTGCAGGGTAGCCAGCCTAGGCTGAGGTTTTGCACACTCATTACCTTTTGTTGAAGCTTCTCTGGTGTCTGTCAGCTTTTATGTTTACAGAATTTGTGTTTAAGCGTGTGCACATATCCTGACCAACAGGCCAAATTGTTAAGGTGGCAGACTGCTGTCTCATGTTAAGGCATTTAGGGGGTTCTTCTGCTGGAAAGTTTGGGTTGCACAGTTTAGTAGTGCTATTAGGGCTAGATGTGGTTTGTGAGGATTTAAATTAGGCATCTAATTGATACTTTAGATGCCTAAATCTCTTTTAATTCCCCATGGGGCCTAGCCTTTAGTACATATTCTTGCGGTTTTCCCAGGAAAGACCTTTTTTAGCTGAGAAATAAAATTATGCAGAGAAACATCACCTTCAGGCTTATTATAAAATCCTGACTGTGCAGTAAAGATGCAGCTGCCTGCAATTCATCACCTAACTTTCCTTAAGTTCTGTTGGTGGGTGCTTTAATAACCACATTTCTGCCAGCAGATGTAACACTGCTTGCATTTATATGCAATATTTAAAAAAAACCCAAAAAACTGCATAAAGCATATAGTTTTTATGTCTGTTGTGCTCTGTTGTTTTTTTCTTTGTTATCTAAAAGCTGCATAAAACTGCACATTTTTGTCCATCTATTAAATGGAGCTCTAATTTTGCAGTCTACTCATAGAAAACCTCATTGATATCAGTGAGATTTCATGCTTACTGAGGCCTGCCTGTGCAGATCAAATTGTCTACACCCTGATTCAGTAAGGCCATTTAAGTGCATGCTTAAGTCCATCTCCCCTCACTAATATCCTTACACAAGGTACGTTCTGTTGATTCTAGTTGAGTTGAGCAAAGCCTTCAAATCAGCCATATGCTGAAGTGCTTTGTTGATTAGGATGGACTAAATCAGATGATAAAAATTGGATCTACTGACACACCCTTGTGAATCAGTGCCTGTTCTTCCAACATAGGTTTTGAAATCTGAAAAAAGAATTCATTAACTATTCCATCATTTTAGTAATAACTTGCTAAGAACTTTTCTGCTGAATGGCAGCACTTAAAAAATGAAACAGAATAATTCTTCCTACCTTCGCCTCTGTGACTTACATTATTTGTGAAAACTCCCATGTTGTGTTTCAAAATGATTTCTCTCTACATGTGCCGAATCAAGAGACTCTGCTGCTCAGTCAGTTGAAAGTAATGTGGAAAAAACCTCATTCTTTTGCTTACAGTAAGTCTGAGTCTCTGACTATAGTAGTAGGTTCTACAAATGATGAGCTATATCCTTTTGGTTGGTTATGAAAAAGGAGGTGCTCGTGGATGCAAAACTGGACATATTTTTGCTTTAAGCAATAAGTTATGTTCCTCTTGCAGCCCTTCCTCATTTAGCACAGATACAAAATAAAGCTGAAACGCTCTTGGGAGGGCAATGAGAAATACACTTACATGTGCAAGCTTCCTTTTTCCTTTTAGTGCTATGCACAGTGTGCAGACAGATGCAAACTGGAGCTCCAGAGATCTTGACTGATAAAGGCCTTCATCTTGACCAGAAAAGAACCATTTGATGATGAAGCTAGAGAATATTCTTATTGTTCACGCTCATTCAGTTTCTCACTTCATTTAAAAAAAAAAATTGCCAATTATCTTTGGATGAAGCATTTTCAGTATAGATTACGATTTACTCAGAAATCAACCCCAAACTTAATTTCTCTGATTAATCCTTCATGGATTTTCTTTTGTTATTCGATACAACAGACTAATGATTATTAATACCACCTGGGAGAAGGAGATTATGCAACGCTAGAGCTGCATGATGTCCATACACTAGATGTGTGTTAATTCACCATGCAGCTGTCAAAAAAACCCCTCCAAACGCAGAAACAGGGTATATGTGTATGCATATGGAAGGGAGGAGGGGAATAATGATAATTGTTTGAACAGGAAATAATGTAAACCTTTTGACATCTACGTCTGCTTCTGCTGGGTAGGTAACTACAATACAACCAGATGTGATCAGTAGTTTCTTGGTATGGAACATTTGCACTCTTCAACTACCGGCAACATTTGTTTTTACACTGACAGTGTAACAAGTCTCTCGCCCCATACTTTTTTGTACAAAATAAAAACGCAACTCAGCCACAACATCTACAGTAGCAACGTACAATAAGCAATAAGCATTGTATAGCATTTCTATTGTGAGAAAAAACAATTATTGTTGTGCAGTCTTAGTTTTAAAATCTCAGAATAGATGGCCATACTTCAAAATCATGAGTATTCTCCACAGACAAAAGGCTATTGTCCAAATGGATCTGATTGCAGAATCAGGGCCTATATATATGGAAATACAAACTTGTACACTATTACACAACAGGGTCTGTTGATACGCAGGGAGTGTAGGAACAGAATGCAGTTGCTGCAGTCTAGGTGACAGTGTGAATGCCTTGAAGACTGTGCAAAGCTTGTTTTTGTTCCAATATAGAATCTCTTCAACCAGGGAAAAGTCTTACTGTGAGCTAAAAATTAGGGAAGAAGTCTTGCTGAGGAATGTTCTCCTCTCAAAACCAGCTCAATTATGTCAGAATTTGACTTACAAAGTTAAGGCTATAACAATTATGAAGAATATAAGGTTATCTTGAGATTATAAATATGAGGGGTTTATGCAAAAATGGATACCATTGTTTCTCAAACTCATACATTCTGGACTTCAGTCTCTTGAGTGGAAATGATATAAAGCCATAAGGGTTTTTTTGCTACCACTTTTCCATTTTGATCAAAGAAGCCATTTTTCACAGAGAAAACCAAGTTTTGCCGAGTATAGTTTTCCCAGCTTTATTAAGGAATTAGAAATGACCTAGATTTTGAAATCTATACAGAAGACCATCCAGATGTTTGGTGGTTTGGGTTTGTTTGTTTGTTTGTTTGTTTTCCTTCTGTAAAACAGGGATCAAGAAGGAAATGTGCTGAAATATTTGGAGAGTAGAGGGAATAGGAACCGGTGAATAACAAGGGGGGAAAACAAAGCTGATCAAATTGGGACTAACTGTCTGAGGCAACTGCATAGTTAACATTGCTGTTACAGTTGTACTCCTTTTGTTCTCCTTGGTTTTTCTTAAACATATAATAAATCAGTGAAATTTTGGGAGAACAGTTCCTATAGCTGTCCATCTTTTCACAAGTGGCTATCATAATAAGACACTGATCCTGGTTTAAAACTTCTGAGTAAAAGCATAAAACTTCTGAGTAAAAGCACATAAGAAATTACTTGATTTATGGTTCTTGTTAAGTTAGTAACCAATATCAAAATGAAAGGGAGAAAGTGTGAATAAAAAATGTCGGAAGGTATTATAGGGCAAACTTCTTTGGATAGATGAAGAAAATAAATGAGTTGTTTTGTCAGGATATTAAGTTGTAGAACTGCAAGAAACAGAATGACATGCCAGTTTAAAGATTTAGACAAGTTCACCAAGTGCTTCCAAACAGTAGATTACATGCTTGTGTCCATTCTCACTCAGAAAAGCACATAAATACCTGGTAAAATTTTTGTCATGTTCATAATGCTGTAAACCCCATGTACTTCAAATACTGGCCTTTGGCGATATGTGGATTTGGGATGAACTTCTGACCTGGGACTCAGCTGAAGAAAAAAGACGAGCCATGAACCACGATTCATTTATCTTTACTTTCGTCATTCTTCAGTATCGACAGTCTAGCACCGTCGACATAATTTCTCATGTCTCACTTCCTGTCTCTTATAGCCTACGCAGTCAGACTTGCCCAAACTTGTGACCATTTCTAAATGATACTGTAAAGCTTAGAAACTTTTTGCAAAAAAGTTCATAGGAACAGAAAGACAGTGAACATTTACAGTTATTTTTATAGCACAGAGAACAATTTCCATACTTTTGGGAAATGATTGGCAGAATCTGTTATGATCTTCCAATAGGACAGCATTTTGTAAACTTTTAATACTTTGTCAAAATAACTGGAGTCCTTTCTTGCCTCGTGAAAAACATCTAAGAATTTACTGCTTTTTAGTGATGACAATCTGAATAGGATTTTTTAGCTTTATTTCAGGAGCACAGTCCTTAAGTGTCGACGCACCAGATGTCCTACTGAAAAAAAATTAATAAAAATGAGCGTGGGATCCGAGTTAGTGGATATTCAGCATCAGGCAGTTAATTTGATTGAAAGCTATTAATATTATCTCATTAGAAGCATTAAAAGAAACAACTTCCATTATTAGATCTCTAGTTTTTCAAAAGGGCTACGGCTAGGTAAGAGACACTCTTTTCCACTCCTGCATTTATTAAAATCTTCACTGAATACTTACTTCTATATTTAGGTGATGGTATCACAGCTCATTACCAGTGAACAAATTAGTTTGAATCAGAATCCAATCTACCTGGCATTCAAGGGAATAAGGGTGCATGGGAAGTGTTCTTGGTGTTGTTCTGCAAGGGGGCCACCTGCCCTCTTACTAGAACAAGTCAGTAAAGGACAAGACAGTACTGATGATGTACTGTTTTGTCTGCTGACCTGCGATGTGAACATTTTGAAGAGAGACACTGTCATTTTTTTCTCATCGATGTGAACTTTTTCTCTTCCAACTCTCTTCCTTAACATTTTCTGGATCAATCAAACCCTTTCCATTGACTCAGAGCAAATGTTTCGGTCCTATTTGGAGAATCTTTAATTAATGCTAACAAGCAGAGATAAAGAAATGGATATAGGTGCTGTGACAAAGCTGTAGGAAGCTTTGTCAGCCTGGAGCTGAGGTTGTTAAGAAGTGGGAGACCCAAGTTCATTGACTTCAGGTTTGGGGCACTGACATTTCAGCAACTCCATCACTGGGGTCAGTCATCATTGCTGGCAGAGTTATTTTCATTCCTCTGGACCCCAACAAATATGTTATTACCTCACACCATGTAGAACAGCTGTAGTAGGGGGTATTGTGAGAGACCATGAAGCTTGGTGGCTTGGGCCTGCCAGGATCAGCAGATATGGGTCCAAGCAGAAGAGCAAAATGAACTTTGGTCCCTCCCATTTCCTCCATGATTGTCCCAACCACAGTACTAACAAAAGGCGAGTCCCAGGCCTTCTGTTGGTGGTTTGGTTTTTTTTTTTTTGGGGGGGGGGCACGAGAGAGAGAGAGAGGGATCCAGTAGAAACCTTTTGATGGATTTGACCCAGTTTTGTGACTATTTTTCAGGTCAGCTGAACCTGTTCTTTTTTGATGAATAAACGATTTGTCTATATTCTTCTGCTCTGCTCTAATGGGGTGAACAACTGATGGTGGTGAGGTGATGTATAACATTCATCCATCTTACTAGATGGTCAGAATAACTGAGCTAAGGAGTTAATTAAGGTAGTTGTACCCCAGCAGAGCATCTACTGCAACCGCTACAGCTTCACCCCTGAGCAAAGAGAAATGGAAGAATGTCTGAGGGCTGCTGAATGTTTTGAAGCCTTTTGAGGTTACTTCAAGACTGAGTGAGCTTCTTCACCAGGATTTTCTCAGTCTAAGCCAGCTGTCAGATACTATACCGTAGAAAATAATCAGAGGCCAAACTTTTCCTGAACTATTAATGATTTGGATAAGGAATCAAAGGAAATAGGATTTCTCTTTGGAGTAGTGCTTCTCTCTCATTTGAAGAAAAAAATGTAATTCAGTCTTGCAATGAATAAGGCATTTGCTAAAAGTTGAACAATTTTTAACCATTCTGTTCTTTAGGTAAGTCACTGTGCATTGGCAGATCATCTCAACTGAGCAACTGATTTCCTTTTCTGAGTTTTTGCATTTCTTTGACCCTGACATTTTGGGATGCCAAAAATCTTGGGAGAAAAAGATGCAGAAAAATGCTGATTTTTTCACTTAGTTCCAATTAACTGTAACTGGAATAGGGACTTAGCCAAAACCTGAGGAAAAAACAAAAGAAAAACTGGAAAGTAGGCACGATCAATGTTTGTTGTTTTCCTAATGCAGGCTATTATTTAAACTGAATGTGTGATGCAGTTGACGATTGCATCTTACATATCCACAAACTTGAAATTGTTATGAAGATGTTTAGGTCTTATCACACCTTGATTTTCCTTTTTACAGTTACAGTGTAATGATGCATATAATGCAGTGATGTACAATGCAGATTGATTAGTCTTAAAATGGATGGAGTAGTATTATGATAACACAGTGGGTTTTATGCCAAGCAAGGTGTGAAACTATCAACTTAAAGATGATTTATAATTTTTTTTTTTTTTTGCAAGTGTTGCCTGTCAGGTAATACCTTGTTAAAATAGGCTTGTAAAAGAAAAATAACAACAACAGCAATCTTGATAATAAGAATTCTCTTAGAAGGCTAAAGGTATTTTGTTAAGTAAACCAAGTAAACTATCTGTATTGTATTTGATTGCCTGTTGGTTCATGCCTCTTCTTTGCTCAGGAGGGATTAGGGTAACTGCTCAAAACAAAAGCAACATCTATTTGAATCTTGATTTCCATAGCTCTTTGAGTTTGATTAATCTATTCCTGTAGTAAAAAGGGTTGATTTTTTCATGCTGTCCTCTCACAAAAGTGTGGAAGGGGTTTATGCCCAAATCTTAATGTAGGACATTTTCAGGCCATGCAGAAAGAGAAAACAATGTTAAACTATGATAACATTATCACTGATGTTGTGTTTCATCATCTTTTTTATTCGTATTTCAATAGCATCCAGAGATTTGATTTAAGGACAGCACTGTGGAAAGCACTATATGAACACATGGCACAAGATAGACCTCATCCAAAAAGAGCTTGTGTTCTAAATAAAAAGGTCTATAAAGAAGTAAATTGACTAGCCATAGGCCAAGCACCAGGTTTTTTGGTTTCCATTTCTGTCCTCTAACTCACATCACCTTTTGCAGCACACACCTCATATCTGCTCTGACAAATTTCATCTGGGGAGGCAGGGGTAACATGAAATCATCTATGCATTACACAAGTGATTCAACCATGACGTATTTCTCTGATTTCCTTCAAAATAATTTTGATGTGATTACCCAAGCATGTAAAATAGTCAATAAGTAGAACACAGAAAATGTAGTTTCTGATACAAAATTCAGTTGTTTCAGTGATTATGAATAAACTTTCGTAGTGAAATAAAATTATTTAGGTTCCTCTTGAGAACGGAGCCAAAGTAAAACAATTAGCAGCATTCCAGAGAATGCAGAATTTGGAACATGTGAAGAATGGGAATTAGTTGTTGATGTTCGAGGAGCAATTGCTCCCAGGGACCTCATATCTCTTAAATCAGCTGGAAGACCATCTGCTCCAAAGGATTTATCAATTACTATATTCCTGCTTAAAGGAGTTTTAGGTATTCAGTTATACTTCCCTCGGCCTCCTTTTTGCTGAAAAGGTTTCTGATGTGTCTATTATTCCATGAAAAACTTTCATAATGAAGCTCCAACTGAAAAGAAATGTGGCTTGCTATACGTGTCATTACCCACCCAAACGCAGGCTCCATTTATAATGATTCCAAAATCTGTTGTGTCTGAAACATAAAATATATAAAAACCAAAACCTGTTGTGAACTAAATAATTACCACATTCCTTTTGCTTTTTATCTTGTGCTAGTCAGTGGTGCAAGGAAAACAGGGCCAGCTCCTTGATTGGGCGCCTGGCTTATAATTCTTAAAAACACAGGAAAGTCTATTTTTTCAAGCATCTGCTATTATAATAATCTTGGAAACTTTTCTTCAAAAATTCTCCTGCCCCAAAATAATTTCAGCCCACAATTATCGTATTCTACATACTTAGAAATGTCCTTAAGCTGGACCCCTGGCCTCTTGTCAGTATTGAATATTATAGGTCATATAATGGGGTTATAAAGAGCGTCTTTACATCTTGCCGTGAGATCTCAGGGAACTAGGGGTATTGGTCAATGACGAAAGCACAGTCTTAAAAATATTTATTACATAAAACATGTAGTTTATATATATGTTGTTTCTGCATGGAATTGTTACATCAAAATCTTTGCTATAAACACTTAATCTTCAGGATATTTCTCTTTCATCAGAGTTTTTGTACTTGATCATGCTCCTACGTCTTTTTTAGCAGAACAGAGAGGGTGTGTATCCTTCCATAGTCCTCAGGGCCGGGCTCACTGCGGCAGATCGCTGGAACTCTGGACTCTACCAGGAAATCCAGAGCCATCTGGGTCTCTCCTTGCGGTTGGATGATTTCATCCTAACCCATGTTGCTGGTTGTTTGTTTTCTTCTAAAAAAGATTTCTATGTTTTAAACTGTTAGACAGTTTGACACTAGAATTTGGCACGTGTCTTTGGGTTAACTTGGCCAAAGTGATTTATAGCTGTTTGTTCATGACCAGCATCCATTAGTGGAAAACACTGTGCAAGTAAAATCCTATGAGAGAGGAGCACAATGGGGGATTCTTAGGAGCTATCTGCACAGCCAGTGCCCCGGCTACCACCCTACCACAGGCAGGGACAATTACCTGATGGTTTTCCTCTGGCCATGCAATCATACGGTTAGGGACCTTTTAAACTCTGTTCCTATTCTTATTTTGCCTTCCTGAATTTTCAGAGATGGATAGAATTTAGTCATCAGCACTGAATAGCTGCTCTGCAGAAGGAGCGAGCCAAATTATGGACTGCAATCTGATGCTGTTTCAACGATTAGCACCTGATCCTCACATAGTCCTATTAAAACTTCCTAATGTAGTAAGCATGAGTAAGCATATCATTATCCGATCCTGGCTGAGCATGAAGCCTTCACATCTAATGGCATCTCTCATTTAGTGGAAACGAATGCTTTGTCCTGTACATTAAATATTAGACGAGGGAGGGAGGGAAAGGGGCAGTAAATGGTCTTCCTGACGTAGTCTGAAGAGAATGGTTGGATCATAGCCTCTTTATCCTGTGATAAAGCACTTTGTAAATAATATAGGAACTAAACTATATTACAGAAACATGGGGAGTTAAGAATGAAAATGGACCATCTGAATAGATGTACATTAGAGTAAGTACTGACTGCTAACTTTGAGACAAACTAGGTCATGACTGCCTTTATATTTCCCCTGTTTCATGACTACTGTCAAAATTCCAGAAACACTGGAATTCATTCAATGTATTGTAATAGAGTTTTCTCCTGCAAAATTGTGAAGCCAAGTAGACTGATGCCTTGCCTACCTCACTGGGAAAGCTCCTGACGTGATAGGACACTTTGCACCAAGGCTTATAAGCTTGTTGGGATAGCTACCAGGCCTTAGAAATAAACAGGCACAAGGTAAACATTAACACCACCGTTGTCAGTTCTATGCCAAGTTTTTAGTATGAAAATATGGCTAGTAAGGAGCATCTCTGTAAAATCTGGTAATTTATGAGGTCTGTGGGTCTGGGATTTTTTTATTTGGTTGGTTGGGGGGGGTTTGGTGGTTTTTTTTTACCTGTTTGGGCATTTCTTAGCAAAAAAATGATTTTGATCCCAACAACTTTGACCCTCTTCCCTGTTCAACTGCTCTGCTAATCAATACCAAGCTAGTTTCCAATTAATTTTCTGGAGCTACATAGGTATTTTGCAACCATGGTAGCTGTGGTTTTACCCAAAAGACACAGAATTTAAAACCAGACTTAAAAGATTTAACAGAAATGGTGTATCAAGCAAGAAACGAAAACACTAAGCTGCTATTCCCCTTCTCTCCTGGGCAAACCTTTTATGCCATAACACTGGCCAGCTTTCCTTCTATTCAGACATTTCTATTAGTATCAAAACATATCTGTGCATAATAATTCTAATACAGAAATATTTTAATAAGGAAAACAATTTAGAAATGTAGCAAAAAGAACCACTTAAATATCTATGTTTTGATTTTTTCCTACAGTCCTTTATGTTTAAGAAAGCGTGCTATACTTGAAAAAAAGTTTAAAAGGATGTTTTAATGTCTAGCCTCAGTTCAGGGAAGCAGATACATATATATATATATATGCGCTCTCAACTGTAGGTACTTTCCTAACTGATAAACTGTCTGTCACCTGTGTTCTAATACAATAAGAAAAGCATACATACAAATACTAAAAAATGGTGGGTTTTTTCTCCTATGCTGTGGTCAATAAAGTGCTCTGTATATCATAATATATATTTCTAGCATCTGGTTTTGATGCCTGAAAATGTGTTAGTCTTTCTCTAATGTCTCTCTCTTCCCCTGCTCTCTCCCCAAGTATGAAAATAAGCATTGACAATAATTAATCTTGGTGTTCATCTTAAAAAACAACAGATTTTTTTTTGCTCCATAGAAAACAGTTTAATTAAAAGGAGAAAAAAAACAGTTTTGAAACTACACAGTCAATACTCGCTGCACACAGTAAATACTTTTCATGTGTGAACGAAAAAGGGAAAGAACAACTGGAATGGTTTCAAAAGGCCACCACATGAATAAAGGTGTCATCAAGAAACAGCAAATCACTTTGAGTACATTACGGGAATACTTCACCTTTCTCAGAAACACTAAGCATAGGCCATTTTCAAGAACCTCACCACAACTTGTTGTTAATCTTAATTATGTGCCTTAGCCTACCTGCTAGGAAGATGGGTTCTTTAGAAATGTTTGCAACTGATGACAATCACAAAACATGAATACTTTGTACATGAATGCTTTGTAGCCTTCCAGTGTGATAGGCTCTTATACTTTCAGTGGAAGATTAGTCTTTATTTTCAAATAATCTCAAGAAAGCTGTTATTGCTATTACATACTGGTACTTGGTGACTGTGACAGCATAAAAATTGCATGGGAGTTTTATGGTCTGTTGTGGCAGAAAACATAATTCTAAGCACAATGGATGAACAGTGTGTGTATCCTATTACTTCGGTATGCAATTAATAGAAAACCTTGTGCTGTGTGTTTGATTTAGTGAGTTGTAATGCTTTGTAGTAGATAACTGGCTAGCAAAGCCTTCCCCATGAAGTCCCGCTAGGAGTAGGTGCAGTGGTAAATCTCACTTTCATCAATGAAACCTATTTAGGAGGAAAGATTTATGTTAAACTGCTTTGTGCTTGTAGACCCACTCAAAACTATAACCGGGTTTCTCTCGTTACCTACTTTTCACATTAGAGTAGCTGTTGCTATCATAACCCCCCATCCCTGCCCCCTTCCCCTTCGCTGTCTATTGTCTGCTTTCACACTCCTCCTTGCTTTATAGTCACTCACTCACACTCATTTATCACTGGCTTACTCTGTCCTGCCTACACTATCTCCCATTTTTGTCATGGTGCACTGGTACATTACAAATACAATTAAACCTTTTACGATACCGCAGCTTTTGGCTAATGCATCCCAGCTTCAAGGTTGAAAGATTTCTGATATTACCACTGATATCAGTTCGTTCCCATTTATCGGCAGTGTCCGGACTAATGCAGAAGTGTTGCATTAATTAAAGGAAGCATCCAGTAGTGCTGCTGTTTTTGCCAGTCTGACACTGAATTGGAGCTTGATGCCTGCTCATGTTTTAAGAGCCATTCATCACACATGTCATCCCAAAGCAGCCAGCTGTCTGAGAAAAGCCTCATTTGCATTTCATCAGCTACACTCTCCCTCTTCTCCCTACCTTTTGTATGGAGCTTTGGCTTTTTTTTAAAGAGCATAGTCTTCAAAAGCAGCTTAGCTAAAATTAGTATTCCATTTAGAAAGATGATTTTCTTTAGTTCAGAGGTCTTAGAATTGATCTGAGTGGAAAAAAAGTGTCATACAAACATAGCCATGCAATCTGTCTGTATAAAGAAATTAATGCATTATGGGAGAAGACAAAGATTTTTATGATGGATGGACTACACCTCTATTAGTTCTGTACATTAAGCTGTTAGAATTAATAAAACATTTCATTTATTTTGAAAGTTCCTTAAAGGGCATGGGATTTTAAAATCCCAGCAGCTCTGAATGATTCTGCATTATGGGTTTTGATTTCCTTTATTGTTAGACTGAAATTGTCTGTGTCAGGTTATATTGACACCATTTTAGGAGGCCAAAGAACATATGAAACCATCTCAGTGTGCTGAAACCACCTGCAGAAAAGAGAAAAAATGAAATTATAAGCTCACACTTTCATTCAGTGACTGACTGGATGAACTAATTTTTGCTTTTGTTTTTTCCACCGTAAAGCAAAATAACTGAAATGCAAATCTGTCTGAGTATATCTTTATATACTAAATACAATGTGTTGTAGATGTAGGTATATATGTATGGTTGTCTGTCTTAACTTCAATTTTTGCACAGTGTCAGGACTTGTTTAGCAAAAAAAACCCCAGTCCAAATTTGGCTCCTATGTCCCTTCATCTAAACAGCAATAACACAGAGACGTTGTAGTTCAACACGGTGTAGTTCCCAATTTTAAAATAAGACTATACTTATTTCTGAACTGTATAAGAAGATTTCCAAATCTTTTATTCCTTAAACTAGCACTAAAAATCTATTCTCCCACGCAGTGAATGAGATGCATCGTACGCAACCATTGTGATTGAAGTTGTTATCTGTCATCAATGGAGAGAGACAGGGGCATGTACGTACAATAGGTGTCTACAGCCGAATCTAATTTGAGGGGCAGATGCTCTAGGGTGTGCTGGGTTATGAGGTGTGCCCCGCAGTTTTGCTGTCCTGACTGCAGAATGTGCCTCCTGCTCTCTCCGGGGGTGCTTAACTAACCTCCAGTCGAAACTAGTATGCAGAAGGGTATTGATGTGCACCCGGACCTTATTCTGACTGCCTCTGGAAACGGCTGGTGTATGCATCTGGAAAGATCCCACAGTTTTAACATAAATGAGATAACTCGGCCTAGATGCTTAATCATTAGAAAACTCAAGATTCATTTCGTGTCATGTGTATGTTATATGCTGAGCTATTGGGCAAAACCCAATACTTACCTGAACCTAGGTAAATATTAGCCAACAAATACCTAACTTTAGGCATATGTACTTAAGTCCTGTTCATTTCAACAAGGTTTAGGAAGTGAGTGTTTTGCTGAATAGGCTGTATGGTTGAACTGTTAAAAAGAAAATGTGTATTTGCATTGGCAGTACAAATGTTAACTTTTATTTATTCTGATTTTTCTTACTTTAGCTGCCCCATTTGACACGGAATTTGAAATACATGCATTTAATTTAAATCCTAGCAAAAGTTACTTTGAGTCAATTTCTAATCCCAGCAGAAGTAAAGGAGAAGCAAACGTCTCAAAAGTCTGACTTGGTGTAACAGTAAGTGTGGAAGGGATCTGCAGTTCAGAGCAGCTTTGTGGCGGCGTTCTCTGTGCTTGCTTGGTCAGGTCACAGTACAAATAAAGGATACGGCATCTTGCTTCTCTCTTCTCCACAAATGTGGCTTATTTGATTCTGTCCCCCTGTTAGCCAGTGAAGCACTGGGACTGCATTAGGCTACTCTGACTACCTTCGGGGAGCCAGAGAAGAGACTGGCAATGAAGCAATTTGTAGAGGATAGAAGGTGTGGAAAGAGCCAAGGAGCAAGTGCCAGTTCTTCTTACTATCACTGGGGTCAGAAGGTCATGATCAAAGCCGGTGTCTCCTTTTTGGAGCTATATTTATGCTGCATTTGAGCAGACTATTGCAACAGGGACATAGTTTTGTATGTAGATGATTTACCTGTGTGCTTTGTCAGCCATGGAAAAGGATCTCCACCTTAGTGTCAGGTGAGCACTGGGCATCGTCTCTGTTCCAAGCTATAACAGGTGGTTGTGCGTGATGCATAGGAACCTTTTTCTTGTAATTCCAGGAGTAATTTCAACAAATTTGTTCGTCAAAAGCAAGAAATGAGCACAAGTTGCCTTCATTTCTGTCCATGCATCTATACACATATACAAGATTTTATCTGTTTGTATTTCAGAGCGAACAAAACCGAAAGAAACATGTCTCATATAGATTTATTATAGCTTATTATTCCTTTAAAGAATCATTTTTTTTTAGTCAATAGGAAAAGAGACCTTCAGAGATAGCATTCTTCTATGATACATATGGTTGCAGCCACTCCCTGTCCCATTCTTTCTTCTGCTACAGGCCCAACAGCTGTTCTTTGTGTGCCACCGTAGCTGCTCCCGCTATTTCTACCATAGACCTGGAAAAAACAGCAATAGTTGGCTTACCTTTTGTAGGTGGTTAAAATTTAATACATTTGTATCTGTTATTCCTTATACAGCTCCTCCACAGAGTTATTTAATACCACATTTGGGAGAGTGCAGGGTAAAAGAACTTGAACATGCACTATAATACTTTAATGGTTCTTATAATTTTTCAAATGACTGGCTTTTAAATAATATAGGCATAAAGATTTTAAAATAAAATTGATTTCAATTTCCTGGTTTCAGCATATTATGGACTATCTCACCAATACCTTTAAACTAACCATGTGTGTATCTTTATTGTAAAATAGTAAAAACCATCATCTTTGATTTTTGACACCTGCTGTGAATTTAGAGATTTTTCTGATTTTTTTTAACCCAGTCATCTCACTGGGTTAATCAGTTATCTATCCCCCAAATTATAAAACTTCTCCCTTGCTCTGACATGCACTTGATTCACTTTACTCTTTATAGATTATTTTCTGCTAATGTGATTAGTGCTTTTATTTAAGGATTATTACCAGAATCAGATCTGCTTTTAAATTCTTTAAAAGTTGTCATCTCTCTTTTGTCCAATTTATCAGATGATACACAATTATTAAACCTTTTTTTTTTTTAATCTCAGAGCAAAATATATACACACACAACCTTATCTCTAGTTCCAGCTGGAAAATAGGAATTATTTGTAAAAGTAATTAGGAAGGATTGATTCCTAATCAAATTAAAATACTTGGAAGCCATATTCTGTGAACCCAATTGTCATTTAAATAGCATCTGAATTGGTACCTGAATAGACTAATAGTTCTGAAGGCAAAGCAATGATTTTGGTCCTTTATAAAGCAGTGACATATAGAACTGAGCAAATACGTGACAGCAACATCATCGTATATGAAGAGTTTACAGTCTATGGCCAGACAAAGCGTAGGGGATTAGACTTTGTCTGAGAGACGGGGTGGAGACAGCCTGTTAGGGGGAAGAGTGAGAGCGGCAACTTAGGGCGCACTGTGTGGGAAGCTGCTTTACATATAAAAGACAGCCCGGAGTGGGGAGAGGGTGTTTAGGGGGAGGGTGCCTGCACCTCTAGGGACAAGGAAGGTACCGGGCCTGGGAGGAGAAGCTGACACAGGGTCGCCAGAAGAAGAGCATCGGGGAATGCCAGTGCCTTGCACTGCAGGTTTCAGCATGAGGTGATGTTCATCAGGAGTGTGTTCCCACTGCCTAAAAAGATGACAGTCACTCCCGAAGAACCTGATGCAGAGGCAGCAGGGGAAGGCCGCATGCACTCAGGGTCCCACGTATGATAGAGGAGGAAGAGGAAACTGCAGGTAGCCCCAGAAATGAGGAGGGAACTGGGTCTTGGTCAGAACAGCTTCTGTGTTTGCAATCCTACAGAAATATGATGTGTTCCCATTTGAGACATTTTGTGGTGAGATTTGTGATGATCAGAACTCGCGTGAGCATTGGAGAGGGGGGAATTTCCCCCTTAAAGTTAAAGATGGAAGTAAAAGAGTCAAAAGGTGTTGAAATGGCAGTGGAAGATACGACAACTGAGAGCAAGCTTGAGCCATAGGCACTGTGGTGTAGCAGAGAGGCTTGTGAAAACACATAGTGGAAGAAAGGTGTTAAGGTCTGTGCCTGGGACCCGAAAAGAGCATCAGGCACTTGAGGAAGGAACATGGGTTGCTGTGAGAGCAGAGCAGTCCTGGACACAAAGGCTGATATAGGCCTCTCCGTACGTTGCGGAAGCACTTTCTTCCTGCCTTCATGCAGGTTTTTTTTTTCTTTACAGCTTTGCCTGTCCTCCATCTCGTTCACTGCCGAGGAATGAGAGTAAGCTGGGCACTCAGGCAGCACACAGAGAAAGCATGAATGAGGAGTCTGAACTGAGGTAAGAAGAGTACCTACACTGGGATGAGACAAACCAGAAAAATACAGCTGCTAGGAAACCTACAAAAGGCTATATGCAACTGTTTCTTGTGCACAGCCCCTGAGGATCCTGTTTGGCCAAAATCTGCAAGTTCTCTCTATATTTCTGTGCTTACCAGCTTTCTTCTGATAGTCGCACACTTCTACCCTCCTTCTGTCATCTTTCTCTCCTTGGGTTTCCATTATCATGTTTTTATGGTTCTCCTTGGCATTTATTCTTTTTTGGTTCTTCAAGAAGACGACCATATAAAGCAGAAGTAAATAGAAACATAGAAATACACAGAAAAGGCTTGCTGATTTTGGCCCAGATCAATTGCCCTTGGGTATATCCTCTTGTAAGTTTTTTTTCTAAAGAAAACCTTTTAGATTTCAGATTCCTGATTGTGCAATGTGTAAATGTGAAAGAGACTGTTGACAAAGAGGACTGGAAAGAATTATTTTTTTGTGAACAGAACATTTGTGAATTAAATTGTCTTAAAAAGCTCCTATTTCTGTTTACATTTAAATTTCACTCAGAATAAATTTTAGAAATTAAAACTTATATTAAACCATTAGGAATTTAACTACAACTCTGAATGATTGTCATGGAAATTTATTTTCTTCATAATTACGTTTGTTTCAGTAAGAGAAACAAAAATAGAAATGGAAAAAAGCTCATTCATTTGACAAAACAAAACAGTTGCTGTGACTGTTACAGGATTGTGGTCCAGACTGGTTAAAGCTCTGGAATAGTGAGATAATTTGCAAAGCAAAATGCATATGCAAATTAGTTGATCAAATCACTACACTATTTTTCCTGGTGCTTTAAGTAAAGGAAGGAAAAGGCAAGACCAACAGTATATAGACAGAATATACGTTATTATTGTAATGTAATGTAATACTGAGCACGAGGAAAATGAAATTTTCAGCGCTTGTGAGGCTATGGACAGCAGTAATTTCAGTGACAATGCAGTATAACTGAGATTTCATCTCATGCGCAAGAGAATAGGGATGGCGTTTATTCAAGTCTATGGGGCCGGATGGGATCCACCCGAGAGTGCTGAGGGAGCTGGCGGAGGTGCTCGCCAAGCCGCTTTCCATCATTTATCAGCAGTCCTGGTTAACGGGGGAGGTCCCGGAAGACTGGAGGCTTGCCAATGTGACGCCCATCCACAAGAAGGGCCGGAAGGAGGATCCAGGGAACTACAGGCCTGTCAGCCTGACCTCGGTGCCGGGGAAGATTATGGAGCGGCTCATCTTGAGGGCGCTCACAAGGCATGAGCGGGACAACCAGGGGATCCGGACTAGCCAGCACGGATTCATAAGAGGCAGGTCCTGCTTGACCAACCTGATCTCCTTCTATGACCAGGTGACCCGCCTAGTGGATGAGGGAAAGGCTGTGGCTGTGGTCTACCTGGACTTCAGCAAGGCCTTTGACACCGTCTCCCACAGCATTCTCCTAGAGAAGCTGGCGGCTCACGGCTTAGACAGGTGGACTCTGCGCTGGGTCAAAAACTGGCTGGATGGCCGGGCCCAGAGAGTTGTGGTGAATGGAGTTCAATCCAGTTGGCGGCCGGTCACGAGCGGTGTTCCCCAGGGCTCAGTACTGGGGCCGGTCTTGTTTAATATCTTTATTGATGATCTGGATGAGGGGATTGAGTGCACCCTCAGTAAGTTTGCAGACGACACCAAGTTGGGTGGGAGTGTTGACCTGCTGGAGGGTAGGAAGGCTCTGCAGAGGGACCTGGACAGGCTGGATGGATGGGCCCAGGCCAACTGTATGAGGTTCAACAAGGCCAAGTGCCGGGTCCTGCACTTTGGCCACAACAACCCCATGCAGCGCTACAGGCTTGGGGAAGAGTGGCTGGAAAGCTGCCCAGCAGAGAAGGACCTGGGGGTGTTGGTCGACAGCGGGCTGAACATGAGCCGGCAGTGTGCCCAGGCGGCCAAGAAGGCCAATGGCATCCTGGCCTGTATCAGAAACAGTGTGGCCAGCAGGAGTAGGGAAGTGATCGTGCCCCTGTACTCGGCCCTGGTGAGGCCGCACCTCGAATACTGTGTTCAGTTTTGGGCCCCTCACTACAAGAAGGACATTGAGGTGCTGGAGCGTGTCCAGAGAAGGGCAACGAGGCTGGTGAGGGGTCTGGAGAACAAGTCTTATGAGGAGCGGCTGAGGGAACTGGGACTGTTTAGCCTGGAGAAAAGGAGGCTGAGGGGAGACCTCATTGCTCTCTACAACTACCTGAAAGGAGGTTGTAGCGAGGTGGGTGTTGGTCTTTTCTCCGAAGTAACAAGCAATAGGACGAGAGGAAATGGCCTCAAGTTGCGGCAGGGGAGGTTTAGATTGGATGTAAGGAAAAATGTCTTTCCTGAAAGAGTGGTGAAACATTGGAAGAGGCTGCCCAGGGAAGTGGTGGAGTCCCCATCCCTGGAGGTATTTAAAAGACGTGTAGATGAGGCGCTTAGGGACATGGTTTAGTGGGCATGGTGGTGTTGGGTTGACGGTTGGACTCGATGATCTTAGAGGTCTTTTCCAACCTCAATGATTCTATGATTCTATGATTCTATGATTCTATTCCATCTGACTTACATTATCTACAGTGTTGTCATCTGGACTTCTCTTACAGGCAACAGAGAGAAAATAGCTCTTACAGGACAACAATTCAGGTTGCAGATGGCAGGTTGGATCTTACAACCCTTGCTGGTTCTCAGTACAATATTAGTAACCAGATGATTTCCAACAACCTGAAAAATGTTAGGAGTTAATTATTATTTGTTAGACTTTCACACCTTCATATGTTATGTCCTGGAGGTTTGTCAGGATCTTACTATGAGGAAAACTTTTAACAAGCGGAAGGCCAATGCTCGTGCAACATTTCTTATCTGCAATGAGCAAGTCACTACTGAGATTAAGTCCTGTTAGCTGTCACTTTGAAACAAGTGTTCATATTATGTGTAAGAAAAAGCATGTCTAGATTCCTAAAATTTGCTAAAATCAATTAATGTTTGGCAGTTTGGCAGCAAAAGAAGATTTTTGTTTATATCTATACTAGGTCAAAGACATGGCAGGTATTTATTGAAGTAACTTTGGTTTGATTCATACATATATTGAGGTGTCTTACTGTGAAATTGAAACTGGTACTGGAGAGTGATCAATGGAAAACAATGAAAATGCCCATTTTGAGTAACAGACATGTTGATTTTTTTGTCCAGTGCCTGTTTTCCTCTCCAGAAGTGGAATATGGCCAGGGAATTTCTGTCCTTTGAAGACTTAAATAGATAGCAGGAAATAAATAAATAAATAACAACACTGTATTAATTTAAAAAATATTAGACTTCCAGACCTCCACAAGTGAAAAAAAATGTAACTGTTGCTGTTTGTAGCCTCTTCTAATGACAATCCTTCTGCTCCACTGTTTATTCGATACATAGTATCAGCTCCTTAGAAAAAGCTCTTTGGACTTGGACTTAAAATCTCTGTAAAGCATTGTATATGTATGGGATTTTATAAACAGGATAAGATAATTTCTCATGCTGTAAACATGCCAAATGAATTAGCATTACTGACCAAAAAATTCTAATGGCACAAAAGGATGAGGTTCAGTTCTCCAGAGAAAACCCAGGGAAGGAAGTGGCCATCAAGTCAGACTTCATCACAGAACGACTCTCATTAATTTTAAAAATCTGCTGACTTTTTGGAATGGTTACAGCAAATGACTTATGAAATGAAAAATTCTTTCCCAACCCAGTGAGCTTTTCAATCAATGTTCTCCATGATGTGCTGTTTGCTAGCTGTCTCAATTCAGCAACCTTAAAAATATTTAGCAATATAAATGTACATTTTAATAGCTTGCTGTGATCTCTCTCTTGATATCTGGTTTTCATGATCTGTCTTCATCCATCCACAATCTCTGGTGCCATCAGCCGAAAAGTCAGTTTCTCTCAAGGGTTCACCTGAAGGCGTCTGCAGTGCTGAGCTCCCCCCTAGCCCCCGTCTCTGCACTGCTCTATGTCCCTATCAGTCTACACCAAAAATTTTTCTTTTTTCTCTCTCTCATGAAAAATATAATAACAATTTCTTCCTGTGCATACTCCATGCCCTGAGGAGAAGATTAAATTAAATTAAAACTTAAAAGAGGATTTGCCGATGGCTTAGATTTCTAGTTAAACTGCCTGAGCTACAAATAAGTTTTATGTAGGTTATTGTTCTTTGGCAAATGCGTCGTTACTGCAACTCTTTGCTGACAGACAGACTAATCACTGCTGAAGGAGAGAGGGCTTGTTTATTGACTGGCTGTTACACCACTTGCTGACTAAATTTCCACCTTTTTTCCACTGCCTAACTTTTTCTTCTCTCAATGACAGAACCACCGAGATCTTGTGGGAAGCCAGCAGATACTATCACTCTGGGGAAGGGGTGCATTTTGCACCAGGAGTATTAAGCTATTTGAGGTGTATGCTTTACACAATTCACAGGAATCATCAATGTTAGGAAACTAGGTTTCCCATGTATTTCCTCTGTGTTTTCTTTACAGTTGATATAGAGAGGTGTTTGTCTCTAGGCAAATGATACAGATGCCTAAAATAGCCTGGTGTAACCCCCAGTACCATCCTGCAGCATCATAACTGCTGGTGCTGAGGAGCAGCAGAGAAGAGCAAAGGACCCTGCAGACACTGAATAGGCGTGTGCTGTGCCATGCACAAGCTCCGTAACTCATGCTTCAGCATGAGTCTCTCTGCCCCTGAATGGCACAGCTCCGCATCCTGGCAGGGAGGGAGACAGAACTAAAGCACCTGCTGGTGTCGACAGCCCTGGCGCTGCTTGCTGAGAGGACACCCAGAGCAGAGGTGGGTACTTCAAGTACAAATGGATATTGGTCAGTTATAGCTTTAATTTTCTCTGGGATTCTCTATTTCTTTTTCAGTAGTTTTTATGTCCAGTTAGAGAAAGACTATGTGGAGGATTACGTACCTTCAATATGCAAAAGCTGTTGGAACAAGTTATTGTGTACCATGCAGAGCGGTTTCTGATGCTAGATGTGTCTGAGCAGTTTGCACTTGGCCAACGAGTATGCAGAATTCTGTCAGTCTCCTTGGCTCTAAATGATATTTGAAGACCACAACCCTCCTTATCTCACAGGCTTCAAAGGTATTTCTGCATTGATAAAAAATGAAAACACATAGGGTTAGGCCACTGAGTAATTCACAGCTAATGAATAATACAAATGTGTAGCACTTGTGTATGTAATATATATTATCTTTCCGTACTCGGTAAATAAAATTGACCTGAAATGATTTTTGCAATGATTTACATCCTAGGCCATAACAAAAGAACAGGTTTTGCTCTCTGTAATAAATACGAACTAGGAAAATCTGCAGCAAAAGGTATTTTCAGAGAACTTTCCCCAAAGTGAGCAAGCAAGATGATTTTTAAAACTTGCCCTACTGTTTCAGTTATTTAGGGTATGAATGATAAAATTTTGAACAATAGCTACTTGATTGCGTCTACCTCTAAGACACATATGAAGGACAAAAGAGGCACGGAAAATCCAGGAATAAAAGTGCAAAGACGTTTGTGCCTTTACGATTTGCTGGCATAAACCAGAAGCAGAATCCTCAAAGTCTGCACTTGTCTGTCAGTAAGAAGAGTCTGTTTGGAAGTATAGCTTGTAATGATATAATCCTTGCTATTAGTATAGCATGAATGTTGTTAGGCTGTGGATTAAAAAGAAATGAGGAGAAACAGCAGGTTTTCAGAGGTTCTAGCCATGGCATCATCAATTACCCATCTTGCTTAGGTCCCGGGAGGTCTGGCAGCTTCCCAGCTATAACTCCTTTTAGGCAGCATCTCTGTGCTGGAGCTGAGAAGAATCACTGTGCTACCGAAGAAACCTGCCGTGTGGGGAAGTCCTTGTGCAACAAGTTAAGCCCAGCCTAAAATTATGTTGAAGGCAGCATGAGAGGCTGCGCAAAATGATCTTAATGAATCTGGACCTTTGCTGTTTTCATGACAGCACTGGCTAGAGATTTTATCGGCTAATCAAAAAATGGCATCCAATAGACTGAGCCAGTATTCGGGTATAAGCCTTACAGAATATTTTTGAGATTAATTGATTCAAACCGCTGGTCTTTTTTTTCCCTTTATCTTGTATATGAGCATACACAACAGCAAAGACTAAATCCCCAAACTTTGAACTGCAGGTATAACCTTGTTAAAAAACCATAAAACTTAATCCTGCTTGCCTTTCCCTTGTTTCACAGGGGTGTTCTATTAAAAAGAACACAACTGTAAAGTAAGAAAAAAGGACATCAGGTGTGGTTTGAAATGGTATCTTTGCACTTTAGAAGAGTTTTGAAGGATATCATGTGCCAGGAAAAGAGATGTAAATCTGTCCCCTGGCTTTAGATGAAAGATCCGTGTCTGAGCAAAATGTCAGAGTCTATGCTAGAGTGATATGCAGCCAGACATCGAGTGCCTTCTACCAAGGATTTCTAGGCTTTCCCTTCTTTTAGGCACAAGTGAATCATGGCAGCACAAATGTTAAACAAAGCCCTTTTGAGTCTTCCTCCACAAATACCATGCAGTGCTAGTGCCCTTTTGAAATAATATTTATTTACATTACTTCTTGCCAGAAATCCCCACTTGGTGTCTTTTTTTAGGTCTCGTGCTAACATTTTTTGCACCTTTCCATTCTCTTTCACGATCCCCAAACTCCATGTTTCAGTCCTACCAGTCTTGCATTATGCTCGCACATGTGTTACAGTAAACACATGCACTGTTTTGTCCAAAGTCTTCCAAATTCTTACAGTCTCGGGAGAGGAACACAAAGATGGCCTCAGGAAAGAAATCATAACTGGGTGCATTCTTTGCACTTGTGACTGTATACTTTAATCTAATTGAGCATTCATGGAAAAAAAAAATCTGCTTTATTACTTACCATAAATCCAAGATAATTCTATTTAATGTTCCTTTAACTGACAAAAAAGGATAAACATAGCTAACTATAAACATGACATAAATAAACTCTAGCATTCCTCCCATTCCCCACCCACTGTCCCAGTTGGCTATTTTATCATATCACTCGATATAAAATTTAACAGTATGGTATATAAATGATCCTTTTTTATTGTTTTGCATAATAATTGGCTGGTTTCCAGTAATAAAGAATAGAAAAGCTACAATTTATTCCAAATCATAAACATCTTTGTTTTATATGTCCTCCTTTGCTTTTATTGTGGAGAAAATTCTACAATGGCCAACAGACAGCTACATCAGCAGATTGCAATAGTTGTTTGAAAAGAACTAGAGGCACTTGAATTTGGTCTGAATTTAGCTGACTTAGTGTCTTGCTTCTTGGCTCAGGGCAGTAGAGGAGCTGCTAAAATGGTGACAGAAATTGATGTTAATAAATTAGTACACTCGTAAAAGGAGACTCCCAATTTTAGCACTAACAGCACACCATTATACGCAGCATAATGTAGTTTAAAAAGCACACTGATAAGTGGCTGTATTCAAATCCGTTTCTGTGCCCTTTTGTGTTCTTATCTACCCTGGTCCAGCAGACAATCCAGCTTTTCACTAACCTTTGGCACTCCACCATCAGCAATAACCCATGCTCTCCTTTATATCTCCATAGCTTCCGTAATGAGCATCACCTGTGGTATGCTCCATTTGGAGCTGCAGCATCAGCAAAACGCACCTGCTCTGATGCCTGCCGGTGGAAGAAGCTCCATGGCCCTGGGCTGGTGGGAACCTGTCTGCGTGCCCTAAAGCAACGCCAGAGAAATGGCTAAATACCTATCATCTCCAATGAGCTGATCCTTAGCCTCTAATCCTTGTAATTGTTGCCTTAGTAAAAGGAAATAACCAAACAGGGTCCCGAACTGACATAGAGTGCCTGGGCAGCTTCTAGAAAAACTATAAGGTTGCTTGCGTTTGTGATAAATTATTTATTTGAATCAAATAGATCACTGTGGCAGCATCTCAGTTTTAAAATCATTGATTTCCTTGAAATGTTAATTTTTAAGGTTTGGGTTTTTTTTAATCATATGTATTTTTAAATTCCTCTTGTACATTTTGAAGTTTATTTATACTGAAATTGGAGGCATTTTCCCTTTAGGAATTTATATGTATTTATCGATAGATACGAATACATACATTCGTATGTATGTAAATAACTTCAAATTGTAGCAGCTTTGTAAGGGAGTAAGTGGGCTTGTAATCATTTTAAAATAATAGCTGTAACAGTTAATAATGAATAGCACTTCGAAAAGGATAGGTTTTGCAGAGTTATAGGCAGAATACCAAAAGTAGAAATAGTTACAGAAATGTCATTCCAGTTGTCTGAACTGAGTGCTTCTCAGTCCTCCTTTCCTTTTCTGTTTTTTTGGGGTTTTTTGTTTGTTTGTTTTCAGAAGACGAATCTAGCTGAGAAGTTTAATAAATAAATTTTATTAAAGCAAAGGTCAGTTTAGCATCAAGACTGTTATACTCAGTTGTAAACTTAGAGAGATGGTGTCAGGGTTTCCAACATGAAGGCACGCATTCTTCTGAAAACAGAGAAGCCTCCCAAAATAAAAGCTTTTTTGTTGCTGGATTGATATGTTGAAAGAAGTAGAATTCAAGTCAAGAAACGTCCCAAACTAAAGGCAATGTTTCTAGTAGTAGAAATACAAGAAGATGACCAGGGCCATAGAACAAAAATCTTCTGTCTCACAATACAATTTATAATAAAGCAGGTAATATTATTTTCTTTTTCAGAAGTTCACTGAGACAGACAGCAAAGAAATAATGTACTTTGAACTGTCAGATATGCTTACCATATTTTAGCATCTCATTTATATATGTCTGACATCTGATTTTGCTCTGGACTTTCTCAAAGAAATATATGTATAGTTTCAAAATACTGCCTTTTAAAAAGAGAAAGACATTCAGTTATGTGATGAATCAGCAGATAACATAGGCAGAATATTCTGACTCTTGAAATCGAGTGACTGATGATACTCCATAAATTCTAACCCTGCTCTGCATGTCCTTTATTTTTTGTTGGAGGAAGGGAACAAGCTGGCATGTTACAAGTATCACATTAACTACTATCTATGGATTGTATTTTTATTTATTCATAGCAAGATACGTATATTGAGGAAAAAACATACCAGAAGGAACTCTGTGAACATGATAATCTAAAATCTTTTACTAACCAAAGGAACTTGCTACCTTATAACTCGGAGTCCTGGACATTACTCAGCTGAGAACATAAACAATAATACCAGGGTTAATATGCCACCCACCAGTGTTGAGGATTAATATGGCAATGGTTTGGTTCCCCCATACTGGCATCAAACTAATTCTGCCTAGCAGGAAGACAGACCTCTTTTAGCTAATGTGCTCATCAGCGAAGCAATTTATATTGCTTCAGACTTTGCCCCTGTCTTGTGAGTACAGGAGTTGGGGCTCCTAATTATTTTACAGACATTAAAAAAAAAAAAGGCCTTGAGTTAGACCACTTTATTTTCTCATCTTTTAAAATCACCTGATAGTTTTTGAAAACATGCAGGAAGGATATAAAAAACACACATAAAATGCAGCTGTTTGCATCACAAGGCCAGCAGCATTGCTATAGTTCAGGGAGATATCCATGTACCACATGCATCTCAGAAAAATCTCCTGAAACATGGGGAAAACATGGGTTGTCTAGAAAAGAAAGGTAATGACAATGAAAATACGTAGACACAAGTCAAGAGTTTAGTCCTGTTGTAAATTACTCTGGGTGTCCTATGATCAATGATGTTATATGGCTTAGCCCAACCGAGTATTTTGCCCAAAATAAGTAGAATGCTTTGGATTTAGCTGGTCACAGGAATCAATCCAGATCAATCAGTTGCTACAATTTAATTGCTATGGTTTAGCTCCTTCTCTTTCAGGTGGGATCTTGCGGACATCAGAGGCGATCACATGGGCAAATGCAGCCGCAGAGAAGCCATGACAGGATGAGAGTCGAAGTGAGATACAGAACCCATTGATTTGAATCGTTTTCCTTTTCTTGGTTAAAATTCAAGAATACTGTTTTTGGATTGGATCCTCTGTCCTTCAGAAATAGGAGAATTAGAGCTGTTTACACATAGCGCATATGCAGGCACAGTTGGTTGCCAAATGCTGCCTGCAGCACAAGAGCAGCAGAGCTGGGCGAAGCTGGGCGCCCACTGAGCTCCCTGGAGAAGGAGGCAGTGCTGAGGTGGTGTTGTGGTTTAACCCGGCAGGCAGCTAAACACCACCCAGCCGTTCGCTCATTGCCCCCTCCACAGTGGGATGGGGGAGAGAATCGGAAAAAAAAAGTAAAATTTGTGGGTTGAGATAAAGACAGTTTAATAGGACAGAAAAGGAAGGGAAAATAATAATAATGATAAAAGAATATACAAAATAAGTCATGCACAATGCAATTGTTCACCACCCGCCGACCGATGCTCAGACAGTTCCTGAGCAGTGGTCCCCCTACCCCGGCCAGCTTTCCCCAGTGTATGTACCGAGCATGACGTCACATGGTATGGAATGTCCCTGTGGCCAGTTGGGGTCAGCTGTCCTGGCTGTGCCCCCTCCCAGCTTCTTGTGCACCTCCAGCCTTCTCAGTCGGTAGAGCATGGGAAGCTGAAAAGTCCTTGACTAGTGTAAGCACTGCTTAGCAACAACTAAAACATTGGTGCGTTATCAACATTATTCTCATCCTAAATCCAACACACAGCACTGTACCAGCTACTAGGGAGAAAATTAACTCTATCCCAGCTGAAACCAGGACAGGTGGGTGTGAGCACTTTTGATAAACAGGGCAGGAGGCAGATTCATAAGCTGCTATGGAAGTTTTCTTCTCTTGTTGGTTAACAGAACAGAAATTTGTTGCTTTCACAAAGATGTACTTCCTTGGGCCTTAGTGATTCATTAGGAGCCTCCTTCTTATGCATGGGGTTTCTTCTGTGGGAGAAGAGTACAAGAGTAGAAGGAACAGGAAAGTTTTGTATAAGCTGAGGGTGTGCAAAAATTACAGGCTTCCAGTGTTGTTGTTATTTTAATTATTCAAATAAACAAGAGAGATAAATTATCTTGACAGTGCCTGTTGGCCACCTGCCTAGCCAAATGTTGGAGAAAATATGTATGATATACAAGGAAGAAATATGGTTGAAAATGGCGTTATAATCATCTAGTAAACCTTAACTGTTATTAGTGTTCAATTAGTAATTGTAAAGAGATTTCTTCCTAAATTATTGAGTGGGATTTTGTAATAGTGACCATACTATCTAAGGATAGTTAAGGGATTATTCTGAATATACTCTTGGCCTTATTAAAGGCAGTGGGAATATTTCTTCTCTTCCCTCACTTGTTATTGTTTTGAAAGAAGCAAAATAAAAGAAACTATTCTTATGCTTAGTAAGTTCAATGAGGCTTTACAGGAAGTGCTTCTATCCTTAATAAATAAAATAATTTCATTAGTGAAACAAAGCCGTTCAGTCAAAAATTAGCAATAGATTTAAAACTAATAATTTTGCGGTTGTTACACATTTATTTCTTTTCACCACTTCACTATATATGTTGGCTCAAGATACTGAGTGGCTTTGTTGATTCTAACAAGCCTCCATCCCCTGGTCTCTTGAACTCTTCTTTCTTGCTTACATCAGCCTTTTAGTCTCACTGGTATCACTCATCCAGTACGCTTCCACTGACCAGGGAATGGGTCCCTTCTCAAAGTGCTGCTTCCTACCAACTTATGCTCTCTCAGCTCACAAAACTCCCTGCTCATGCTGGAAAAATGGAGGATTTCTGCAGTACAGCTTAAACAACAGTTCCATACAGTAAAACAACAGCATGACCTTCAACCACAATAGGTTTCTGTTGAGTTGAATAGGCTGACACATGGTGATGGTTTTCAGCCAAATAAGTGGTGGCATGTCTTCTGAAAAGGAGGAAATCCTATATTTTTATGATGACTATCAATAAAGGACTTTGTCTGTCTATCAGCAATTCTGGAATGAGAAGAAAAATGAGGCCAGGGTGGAGGAAAGGAGAAAAGCTTTAAGGGGAAATGTTTTCAAGACTGAATTCCATATTCATTAAATAGCAAAGATTTCTAGAGTTAACTGTGAGCATATATTTACTTATTAGAAATGCATGGGAGAAAAATGAGCTGAGGTGGTGTTAGAATAAGCTGCCCAGAAGTAAATAGCTTTTGAACCTCTCTTTTTAAATATTAAAATTCCTCTCAGTTGTATTTGAAATGTTTAACGAGAGAGAAAAAATGTAGTCTATTCCAATCTTTTCTCCAGCTGAGCTACAAATTTGCTTACAACCTTATTGTTATCATGAAGTTAATAATCACAGTGACAGCAGAGAACAGTTGGAGTGTGTGAGACTTTCGTTTCTGCTAGATTCAGAATCCCACTAATGACTTCGATCAGCTCTTTTCTTCCCCCCCTCTTCTTCTGGAGTCATGTCAGATGCACGCCACCTCTCAGAGTGCATTAAGCCTAATGTGGGATTCGAGAGCGTGTAGAGTGCTGCCCAATGTCAAAGCTCTTTAGAAGAGGAGTTGTTCGAATTAAACTCTTACATTAACTGTTTGGTGGAATAAAAATAAAACCTAGAAAAAGAGAGTGAGAGCCTGACCGGTTTCTTCCCGAGGGCTTTACCAGCTAGGTGTCTGCATGCAGCCATCGGATACGGCATGTGCCTGACAGCAGCGTGAGCAGGAGTCAGGGCTTCTAGCTCTGAGGACACTTCAGAGGACTTTCTGATCCCACTTGGTTCCACAACACATTTGATCAAAACTATTTAATGAAAACCCATGAATAAGTTGGGACATAAAAGAAAGACAGTCTGGAGCCAAGCTGACTTCCTCCAATCACCTAGTAAAGTATACATGACTTGTGTTCAAAAGGTTTTAGTCCTTAACCCTGTAGCTGCTAACCCTTTCATATCACAAGGAAAGTGAGATTTTTGGCAATGCAGAAAAATCTATAGTCTTTCATGTATCAAATGGAAATACTACATATTGCAAAAAAACCCCAACCAAGCAACCAACAAAAACACCCTGACGTGTTCATGAATACAGCAGTTATTTTTTTCTCAGTTAGGGGAAATGTTATTATAAAATTCAAGTGACTGTATTCTTTGTCTCATTCAGAAGCCAGCTCAACCGATAGCACATTAAAATTAAAGCTTTTTTCCAGGGTTATGACAGTAAATATGGCAGTTAGGAGCAGACCAAAGGTACCTCCAACCCAGTGTCTGGCTTCTGACAGGGGCAAATTATGAGTGCTTTGGGAAAGAGCTTAAGAAACATGGAAAATGTGGGGTAACCTTTCTCCAGTATAGTCTCCAAATTCTGTAATCTGTCATTAGTCTGCAAGTAAACTGTAGTTTGTGATTTGATGAACCAGAAGTTTCAATTACATCACTGTGTTTCATAGATATTCAAGGACCTTTCTTTAATGATTTTATCTCATCTCTTCTTTACTTATTTATATACTGAGCAGAATAAAAAAAAATGTTACTGCAATGAGTTCCATCATTTAATTATAGCGTGAGCAGTATTTTCTTTCACTGAGTGCCCTCTCAATCTCCTATTACAAACAGTGAATGTTTTCTTCTTTACTTTCTCCATGCCATTCATGAATTTGTAGCCATTATTTGATTATATTTTATTATTGTATTATATATATTTTAGATTATATTTTATTATGTTATGCATGCTCTTTCATGTCTCTCATTTCTAAACTGTAGAGTTACAGCTGATTTAAATTCCCCCATAGAAAAGAAAGCATGATGATCACCCCTTCTGCCTCTTCCCTGTACCTTGTCTCATACTAAAATATGAACTTTGAAATGGCATGACCAGGTTTGCACATGGTAGTCAAAACATGGGCACAGTCTTTGCTGGAAGATATGTAGTCTTACAGGGAGTCCTATCCATTGCAGAGAATGACTTCTCAGACTACTATCCTAATTCGAGTATGGCAAATAGATGGTAGGGGGAAGGGATGAGGCATCAGTTGAACACAAATCCTTCAAATTTTTGTTTTGAATGCTTGATTTTACAACCTTAGTAATATTTTTCTAACATATATTTTCAAACTTACCACAGGTGATTGTGACTTTTTTACAAGAGACGTGCCAACTCACTGGAAGAACAGGTTTTAGAAAATCAGTTTTTTAAAAGGTTTTCTAATCAGATTTTAAAAGCACTATTTCAGATCAATTCAACAAAAGCAAATATTCTGATTTGGGGGTTAAAGAAAATGTGAGATAAATATGTTCCAACTGGAAGACAGATTTCAATTTTGCAGAAAATTAATTTCTCTGGAATTCTGAATATTCATGTTGAATATGAACATTTATCTTGAACATATACAAAAGCATAAGAAAGAAGAATATTAATAAACTTGTAAAATCCAGTATTCAGAAGTCAGGAAACATAAAAATCAAGACTGTGTCTTGTTCCCTCTTTTATGTATTTAGTAATATATTAATCTTTAATTACATGAACATGTAGAGTATGTCCATAGGAACCTTTCTTTATTCAGTGTACAGAATTAACAGCACTCCCTTTACCGATTCAATATTTTGTTTCATCTTCTATGGTCAATACAAGGTCACAGGCTTTACTTAACTGCAGTCTGTTAAAACTCTGCTCCAAAGCCAAGATTATTAATTCCTGATGGGCTTTTCTCTCATATCACCATTCTAGTATTTTAGTGCTGTAGAGACATTAATGAATGTATCTTCCCTGTACAGTGACTGAGGGATGTTGGGAGCTGGCTCACAGAGATAAAAGTTTAAAGTGTACGCTCACTTTGGGGCTCCACTTCAGATGTACGTCTGGCTTTTCAGAGTACTTACTGCTATTTTGGATGTTAAAGCAGGAAAAACATTGATTCAGTTGCAAATGTAGGGCTCAACCATTTTGTCAATCAGCCCCACCTCCAAGAAGAAACGTCCAGCTAATCCAAATCAACTGTTTGCCTAGCGCACACAGGAACTGGGAGGCGTGCGCGGGCAGGGCATCCACATCCATGACATGGTATTCCTCTCCATCTTGAATATGAGACTCCCTTCGTCTCCCCTGCAAAGGGTTTACAGAAAAGCTTTTGATGTATTCCCAGAACAGGTGCGGTCCTCTAGTCTGAGGGCTTCGTCCCTGGTCTGCAAGGCTTGACTTTCCAGATATTTCAGTTAACTGGAATCACATTTGCATTTACAAAAGTTTTTGATTTGTGTAAATTGTTGTTGAATCGTAGAAGAAAAGCAAAAGAGAAATCCAATAATCAGTGCCCCCCCTTTCCAGATTTCATAAAACTGATCTAAAAAAATGCAGGCGTCATTGCTTTTCAAAGAATGGTCACTGAGTTTTTCAGGTGGGTGAAATATTAACTATTTATTTCCTTGGCCTTGTTTTCGAAATGGTAGAAGTGTTTTCGAAAAGAATTCAGCTAGAATGGAAAAAATCCTCTCAACTTCATTGTTTAAAGTTCAGCAAAATTACATGTTACTCAAATAGGTTTTACAATGGTAAATGGTGAGAGAAAGCTTGAGTCGTAAGCAGTATTAACATGCTTAACAATGACAAATCATTAGAGCTTCATATGACTTTCTCTGGATGATGAACCCATTTTCCTGTAAAAAGTGGAAAACCTGTCCTATTGCAGCATTTAATTCAAAACAAAGAGCTTAAAAATTTTCTACTCTCTGTAGGCATTAGAAAGTGCCCTTGAACTTTTGTGATGTGAATTATGTAAATTTATTTGTTTGTGGTTATATTTCTCTCCTTATGTTCTAAATCATATAAATTACAAGCTGTAATTAATACACTATTATTATATTACGTGCCGAAAGCATACATAAATAATGAATATATTTTGGATGTGTCTTGTTTGTTTTAAGTGTTTCACCTAAGCCTTCAGAATTTCCTCAGGCCATCACTTGTCTTTGCCAAGGAACAGTGCTTTTGCTTCTTGTGGAAGAGAGTGTAATATTTAATAGTAGTACTCCCTTTTTTACTACATTTGTTGCTGAGTTTTCTGGCAGGAACTGTGATAGTTTTAGCAGAGCAATTGTTGATTTATTGGATTTGAGTTTGAACACTGACTTACATTAAAACATAAATGTTTTAATCGATTGCTGTAGAATGATTTAGGCAATAGTAGCTTTCACAGGCAAACTGCAGAGTCACCTAGCTTTCACAGAGATTAACCATGAACTTCCCCAACGCTCTTTCAAACGTTTACAATTAAGTACATCATCAGAAATAAGGCTATGGCACATCTACTATAGCCTCTACTCCTGTAAAAACACCAGTACTCAAGCGGAAAAGATCTTCCCCCTTCTGCAGTTGTTGGGCACCCCCTCTTTATTAGGTTTCACATAAGCATGGCCACAATGAGTGCAAACCCAACACGCTACCTTTTACACAACTCCAGGGTAGGGCTGTCTATTTTTCCACCAGGAAAGAATTCCCCTGGCTGTTCTGCCTGCCACATTATCCTGCTGTTTTGTTTGCTCTATTGTTTTTTCCTGCAGAGTGATACATTGCTGTATCTTCTCTTGCTGCAGCTGAAGTAGAGCCATCCATCATCCCAATCACTGGAACTAAGGACCTTATGGACTGGGAGTAAATTATGTAGCTTTGGGGGGGGGCGAGAGAGGAAAAGAGCAAGAGTTTTTTGTGTTTGGGTTGTGGGGTTTTTTTTCCTCTCCCTGAACCTGCTATTTTACATTACTGTTTCCTTTTACATAATATTTCTGCCTTGCTTGGGATCATGATAAGGTAAATGCAGCAGAAGTAGTTTCATTATTTCCAGAATGTAAATTTAATCAATACTAATGCAGTTAGCAACTCCATAGCTGACTCGACTGTTGTTTGGATCTGAATTTGAGTTTCATTTGTGGCTTTCCTTTCAACTTTAATGTAATGCAGATGCAGACTTCACTAAAATACATGTCCAGTAAACCATAAAATAATGCTGTATAGGTGTTGAGTCCAATTTACTGTTACAGGCAAGCTCCTCTTCCTATTCAGATAAAATAAGATCCAAGTGAGGCTCCTGGTTTTAATTTTAAAAACTACAAATTATTAAAACCTGAAACTTTGCCCTCAAACTAAGTCATATCTTGGCACCTAAAATTAAGTCTTAAATCTAACTCATAAACTAAACCAGAGCCCAAAATCTCAGCAGTGTATCCTGTCCAACTAGGACAACTGCAAACAAAGGAGACGATTAGATGATTATCGCTGAGTATGTCTTCCTTCTGGAGCCTTATGATATCTCTGGTCTTTCACTTCAAACTTCTGGCCACCTGTGGTAGGGTATGGGAGGGCTACAAGTGGCCATTTCCCTGAGGTTGACCCCAGGCACCTTTGTGAACAAATCAAGTACTTAAGTATATTCCTGTCTTCTGCCAAACCCATAACCTGACTTAATTCTGCAGGCTGAGATGAGGGCTTAAGTTAACAGCACCTCGTGCTGCCTTCCCCGGCTTCACACTCCCCTCCCCACCTTGTCATCTCTCTGATGATAGACCTGAAAAATACTTGTTACCCTTCAAAATTTTTCAAGACCTTAAAGGCATATTTCCAATTTAAATTAAGCTTCAAGATTATATCAATTAAGTTGCTTGTAAGGATCCAAGAGCTAAACTACAAAGAGACTGAAAGATTTGGGTATTAAGGTACGGATTTTTACTTCTAGCAAGGCCACACTACACTTGATATCCAAGTTATGCTTCAGATTGCCTCTTGATGTTCGGGGCATATCTGAAATGAATGAACAAGGGAATAATGAAACTGGAATTTAATGATAGAAGTGCCTTGTTTTTCATAGTCTTGCCATGGAAATTGTGTGGTGTTGTGGTTTAACCCCAGCTGGCAACTAAGCACCACACAGCCGTTCGCTCACTCCCCCCTGGTGGGATGGGGGAGAGAATTGGAATGAGAAAAACAAGAAAACTCGTGGGTTGAGATGAAGACAGTTTAGTAGAAAAAGCAAAAACCGCACATGCAAGCAAAGCAAAACAAGGAATTCATTCACTACTTCCCATGGGCAGGCAGGTGTTCAGCCATCCCCAGGAAAGCAGGGCTCCATCACGCGTAACGGTGACTTGGGAAGACAAACACCATCACTCCGAACGTCCCCCCCTTCCTTCTTCTTCCCCCAGCTTTCTATGCTGAGCATGACGTCATACGGTGTGGAATATCCCTTTGGTCAGTTGGGGCCAGCTGTCCCGGCTGTGTCCCCTCCCAACTTCTTGTGCACCCCCAGCCTCCTCGCTGGTGGGGTGGGGTGAGAAGACGAAAAGGCCTTGACTCTGTGCGAGCACTGCTCAGCAGTAACAAAAACATCCCTTTATTATCAACACATTATTTCAGCACAAATCCAAAACATAGTCCCATACTAGCTACTATGAAGAAAATTAACTGTATCCCAGCCAAAACCAGCACATGTAAAAATAAATTTGAACAAGCTTTGTCGTTATTGTTAGTGAAACAATCAAAGATGCTCATATAATCTCTGACAAGTTTTAATGCCACCATTTAATCAGAGAACAACAAAATATCCTTTCTAGTGTTTCAAAGTAAAATGAATTTGCTCTGCATTTGGTAAGCTTACTCGGAACATCAATTTCAAAACATGCTCACAGCACTGTTTTATAAGACCATCAACTTTCAGCTGCCCCTTTCGGGAGAGACACTACAAGGAGCTGCCCTACCATCAGAAGCGATTTAAGCTTAGATCCATCTGGCAAAGGCTTGACCAAAAATCACCTCCTCTGTCCCTTAAAGTCTGTTTTGTTGTGGGATGAAGCTGAGGAACTGGGTCCTGGTGGGCTATGAGGCATTCACACCTCCATACTGAAGCTTTGGCATAACATGCAAGGAATCACGTGTGCATCTTGTTAACACTCAGTGCTAAGTGCTGGCATATTTACCTGAAAATTTACTTTCTTCTTTGTCAAAGGAAGTGCTATTCTCTGGGGCTCCGTGAAATTTGCATTAATTTCTTTTTTGCTAGAGTATGAGTAAAAATTATGTGTACAATATAATTTTTTTAAATTCCATTGTGAGACTAGGATCTTTAGGTGGATAAATCCCTTTTTACCAGCTGTGATATATTACACTTTTTCTCAAATTCACCCTGGTTGGCAGACCGTAATGAGACATATTTTCTCCAGCCAAGGAATGCTATAGGTATACTCAGACCCACAGAGTAAGACCTGGTGCCTCTCTAATGCTTATAGCTCTAAGGCTGTGTATAAGAATAGAGTATTGCCCTGTTTAATAAAACTAAGTACATCTAATTTTGTGATGAATGTTATGTCTGTTGCTGATTAATGAAAGAAAAGCTGGTAAAATGAGATAGGAGAGGCACTCTCTGTTTAAGTGCTAGGCTAGTTGCAGTGTGGTGTCCACCATCAGAGACACAGCAAGTACGTGTAGGGTTATAATGTAAAATGACCAAGAATTTCACACAGTGGCCGTCAATGTGTGTTTATTATACATCTGCATATGGTAGACCAAACTATATGCCATCAATTCATTTATATCAGATTACTTTGAGCCAAGAGTATTTACTCTAAACCGAATTACTTACAACTTATTTTTGGTAACATGAATTCATGGGTGTAAGTTTAGGACACAAATCCCTAAAGCTGTTTCACACACCCCACTGAACACTCATCAGACTGGTTTACTGCTATTCTGGGCTGGATTTGGGTGGTGTAAGCTGCCATGAAACACAGTTTATGTCATTCATCAGATTCACTAGTCATCACATTTCCCCTTCAGTTGTCAAAGGTAGATATTTCCATTTCCTCACCCTGTTCCTTGATGTCAGAAATGAAATTTGTTGTTTTACAGAGATTACTGGCTCTTTATTTCCTTTCTTTACCTAATAAGGGTGTGTTTTTTTCCTGACAATGTGTTTGTTTTGAATATTCTTTTCTTTGCAGTATCTTGCAAATATACTTTGTACTGAAAACGGAATAATTACATCTATTTCTGTTCCAGCTCTGGTGTTCTTGGACTCATTCTGTTGCTGAGTTGACCTGGCATATTCTTAGCTAAGTAAGGCATGTCATTAGCAATTCTAATGTGTTTCATTTGAAACACATATGCAGAGGGAAAAAGTTTGAAAAATATAAGCAAGAGTAAAATACTGATCCCTATAGGATAACCACTTTCAAAACAGAGGGAACATTACAGTCAGTCTTTTTATTCTGGAAATCACTTTGCTTGGGAGAACAAAACGATTGGAAGAAACAAGAGATATTTAGCTTTACTTCTTTGTTTTCACGCTTATTTTTAATCATTGTTACATCAATGTTCCAGTTCCATACTCAGTGCTCAATCATTCCTCTTTCTGGACTGGATTTGTGTTCTCTATGTTCTTACGTTCTTTATCATAAGTTGTCCTGTGATGCTCATTTTCCCCTTAAAAGCTCAGCTTCTGGAGTCAGGTTATTGTATGAAACACTCAAAACCCCTTTTTCTTTTACTTTTACTTTTTCCTTTTTCTTTTTTTTTTTTTTAAATAGCTCTGCCAGTTTGTTCTGAAAACCTTTAAAATTGTGAAGTTTTATGCTCCCAGAACTAGAACGCAACATTTTCAGTTTTTAAAATATGATTTTAAACCCAAACCATAATCTGGGGGGCTAATTTCTGACTCAATAACCCTTAAAACCGGTTCAATATTTATTATCTTTTTATGTGATGCTATGAATATCTTAAAATTTTTAAAACCTGGCAACTTTACTGTATGTCTCTTTCGACTGTGAATGCCTGAACCATAGAAGCTGTCACCATCATCACCATCAGTACCAAAAACAAAGGGGTTATTATGCCACTTCTGATTACAGGTGTGGCTATAAGCACAGAGGAGGACTGGGGAACTTGAGGGACCCTTTTGCATGAATTTCTGTTGTTTCAGCTGGAAGTTCCTGCAAGCATTCAGGAAAATAAAGTTTTTATTCACATCTAAAAAGAGATTTTACAGGGTGAGTAACTCTATGCTGTCTTCACATCTCCTGTCTGAAATCTGGGCCAACAGAATGCCAGGTAAAGGAACAATCTTGCCAATGTGTGGAAAAAGAAAAGGGAGAAACACTTTATATCTTCAAATCTTTTAAAGTATGTAAAATATTCTATTTTTCTATTTTAGATCTGCCACTGATTCAAAATTCCGCATTTTACTTCCATGAAATTCTGACAAGACTCCTTTGTGACAGAAGTGTTTAGGTATTGACTGAAATTTTCTGTTTGCATCCCTTTTCTGAAGAAACCAGGCTATAAAATCAACATTTAAAGCCATATGAAGTAGGAAATCACCCTCTGATAATGTTCAGCTAGAAGAAGTGAGTGAGTGGGACTGTTTTTGTGAGGAAGTGTTTAGGTAGATGAACACATTGTGTTTCTCTGTTGTATTTAATGTCTAGACAGGGAGAATATAACAGTAGAATTTTTTATGTCAGTTTTTCTCCAAAAAAACATAGTGGTGTGTTTAGATGATGCAAATCTTTCTTTTGGGCTCTGCTACTTGCAGGAACCCCACTGATATAGCTCCTGGTGCCTCATAATCTTTAATGCTTCCATCTTCAAATGTCTCCATTTCACTTCTCCTTCCCCCAGCAAGGTAGGCACTTATTTTCCCATTTTAAGTATGGAGAGCTGAGGTTAGATTTTAACATCCTTGATTCCCAGGAACAAAAAAAGAACATCCTGGAGGGAAGAATCCCAGGTTAGATTATTTTAGGTTAAATACAAACAGAACAAATGAACAACATAATATTGGGGACACATCTTTGCTTTGCCTTTTTCCATCCAGCAAGTGTCTTCAATATGAGAGCACAATTTCAGCACTAGTTTAAAGCTCCCAAAGTTATCAAGAGTGAACAGAAACTGATTTTTCTTATAGGTCAAAGATAGGCACTGGGCTGCTGGAGAAGAGTACAGAAAACGCTGATCTGGGATGAAGGAAGGAACGTGTAGGAAAGAGAGGGGCTCAGGGACTGAGTCTTGCTGCTGCTGTCACTGCTGTGGGACTAGGGAGGAACCCTGGAGGCAGTGATCCAGCTGCTTCAATGGGTTGCCTCCCTGCAAGCATGGATCCTCTGTCCTTCAGCTGCTGCTACCTGCCTGGCTCTAGGTGATAGGGCAGTACCCATTAAGCTTCTCGAGAGCAGTTTTACTGGCCTAAGCATCTGCCTATTTTGCCTTTCCCACAGCTGGCTTGAACAGTTTAAAAGGGAAATTGTTTTGTGGACGCATCAGGATCACATGGAACAATTCCCGTATTCATACAGCATCTCTGGGACAACTCCAGCCATTGTTTCAAGGCAACTTCATATTCGGAGATGTTTAATGTGTTTTAGCTCTTTTTAATGTGATTTGGCAGCTGGGCATAAGAACAACAAATCAGACAATGTGCCATCAGCCAACTCACTGCATGCCAGGGTTTGGAAATCTTGGCTGTGTGGCACCTTTTGTTTCACATACCCACCTCAGCTTTGGTGAGCTCAGCCTGGCCTGGCCCCTCTCACCCTCTGGATGGTACCACAGACTCTACTTCCCGAGCTGAAGAGGCCAACAGGACTCAGGTGTATTGGCTGGTGCCCTGGGACCCTATGCTGTTACAGCTGAGCTCAGACCACGCATTTCTAGGTTTACAAGCCCGTGCCTCGATGTCCTCACAGGGAAAGTGTAAGTATTCATATTGGCTCATGTAGTTAAAGCACGTTGTGCAATTCACAGATAGTAATTTCTATTTGTTTTTGGCTGGTATGATGTCCAGCACTGTCTGGCTCTTATTTTCACTACAGTGGCCGATCTGAAGAGGGCTGGAGAGCCAGGTACTCAGCTGGAACAGATCAGCATTGATGTGTTTATGTCAGTGGAGTGTTACTGTTTTACCGTAGCTATAACATATCCCTTTCTGAAAATGTTTGCTATTGTTAGTACCCATGTTGGTGATAACAGGATAACTGTGCATTGTTACTGACAAAGTTTCTTGCTTGCATTTATTATAGCCTTTCCACTTCCCACACCCTGCTCCTGCTGTTTGGCTGTCATTATTTATACAGCTCAGTAACGTTTTTCAACAAATCTGTCTTTCCCAAATGTTCATTTAGGTTTGCTTGAATTTTATGAGACTGACTTGGAAATATTGACTAAAATTCTGACTTGCAACACTGTCTAGACCTCTGCTAAACCTCCAGGGCATTGTGGATGACAAGTGACAGCTTTTAAGGTGAACTTTTTCTAAAGAAGGTGTTTAATCCTCCTAAGGAAACCCTTATGAATCAAAAATGGTAATGTATTTCCTTAAACTGTTTGATCTAGAAGCTTTTCTGGGTTCCTGTTCTCTGCAGGAAAGGTTGTGCCTCGCACATATTTATGCTTTCATTTTTCGCTCATGTTTTCTTGCATTTATGACAGTAATAGCTTTGAAATGTGTGAAGATAACTAACTGCTCAGAGGTCTGACTACATACTCACGGGCTAAAGTACATGTTATTTAAATGTTTGCTTGTTTGCTGGAGAAGAGTGTTTTTTTCCCCTCTGACTTAATTAATTCTTCCAAGAAGCAGTTCACGTAGGGCAGGAAGGCCTTTTCACTGGCTGAACTGCAGTTTAGGCTGTTTAATAATTTCAGCATGAGAATGCACGAGGTGTAAATGCTCCCTCAGTTTGACTGTTCTGTCTGCTATTTTATCCTCAAAATGTGTTATCCAAAGTAATTTTTCTGTAAACAATGAATAGGCTATTCTGTAACATCCTGTGCTGTAAAAGGAAGGTACAGTGGGATGAATTCAGGCTCAGCTGAAACTTCCAGTTCTAGTGAGATAGTGGTGTGGATCAGCTCAAGCTGGCCTGCTTTGCAGTGCCTGGAAGATTTCTGGGGGAGTCCCTGCTTGCCTTGATGCTACCTGAGTGTGAGGCAGAGGCTCCCCAGAAGAAGCAGCAGGATGCTGCTGTTCAGAAGAAAGCAGCGGTGGCATGGCATGCTGCTGCACAAAGGGCACCCACCTGAGCAGTGAAGAGCGCTATGCTGATTTGTACTTGCTGGTGGATGATACAGCCCCCCAATCACTCTATATTAGCACTGCTCAGCTCTCCTTCTGAACGAGGCTGGGAAAAAACAGTGCTTTATCCTCCCCTGCCCCTTCCCCCAGATAAAATATTTCTTTTGAAAAGTTCAGGGGTCCCTATGTTTTGCAGCAATAAATACTCTACTATGTCCAAGTTGCCTACCCTGTGTACACGTAGCAGACTTGCTGGACTTCAACTGGTAAAAATCTGTCAGGATTGCTTTTCCATTACACATCCTTGAGACTCTCAAAGCTCATATATTTTCCAGGCAGAAATAAATGCACACAAAAAGTGCGCATGCACTATGAATCTGATGTGTTCGGGATGTGTCAGAACTTCTGCACAAGCTACACAGGTGACAAAAGCGTGTGTAGCAAGTCAGATACATTCTAGATGTATTGGCTTTACTGTGCACACGCAAATTGTCTCCACAGTGCATGCAAAAACTGGATGATCTGTCACAGATGAGTCACAGTCACTACACATGCACTGCGGCACTGAGATCTGGCTAGCTGTCAGCTCCCTCTGAGTTCGTGCTTCTGGGAACCACTGGTCTAAGTAGGTGGATGGAAAGTGCCGCCAGGGGAGCAGAGGCTGAGAGCGTGGGCTCAGAGGCTTAGAGGCTTACCAGAGCCATAGTAGGGACCAACAAAAATTCTCAGCTTCCTGAATTCTGGTTAAATATCCTACCCACTGGATTATCTTATGAGGATACATAATTTCACAGTCTTTTGTTGTATATTCTAAAATATTCAGTTCAAAAGTAAATTAATGTGTATTGGGGAAAATGCCACATCCTAAAGTTGTCATAAGAGAAATCAAGAGTCAGCAGCTCCTGTGATCTGTGTGATAGGGGGCGATTAACTAGAACAGATGCCTTCACGAAACCTGCAAGGGACTTCTACCATGCTGAGCATGAAGGGATAAACCCGAGAATCAGGTATGCTTTTTAAAGAAACTTTCACTGGGCCTTTTTCTTATGCTACTGCTGGAAAAGTTAATAAGGAATTACCAGAAATTGCTATTTATGGTATTCATATTCTGCAATTGTGATACTGCCTACAGAAGATGCCTGACATGCAGAGACTGTAAGGACTCACCCTGCCACTGTAGGACCTAGTTAGCTAGGTTCTTCTCTGCACCTTGTGTATGTTCAGCCACCCTATGGTGACACTGTGATGACTCTGTAAGTCTGTATGTCTGTTTTTGTGGCCTCTGTTCCTTCTTGTTCAGACACTTATAGCTGAGGGCTACTGATTTGGGTAAACTGTTGTTTCATTAGTGTGCTTCATAGTGCTGTTTCAAATCTACATTTGGAATTGCTTGGAATTGAAAGCAAAACAGTCCCATCAGTTTAACATATTCTAATATTAAAATTAGTACTGTAATTAAAACTTCATTCCTACACGGAGGCTGCACGGAGGCACGTACAGTGAAGAGTGAGCTGTCCAGAGTTCACCGATTTTCCAGAAAGGAGATTATAAACTCTGCATGCCAATACAAACAAAAGAAATTGATATATCAACCTCTGTTTAAATTACTTTTAAAACATAAGTGTTGAGGGGATAAGGTGTAGATGGAAATAGTCCCCTGCCTCAGAAACGGCCAACCCATCAGAATGCAGAATACTGAAAAGGTCATCCTGAAATGGCATAGGACTGTATTTCATAAAATAAAGGCATTACATTTCTGGAACCTCATTTGTGTGACAAAAACTGTGACAAGAACAGAGGTTGGCACAAAATCAATATACTCGGGCAGGGACTGTAATAAATAATAAAAATGAAGAACAGCATAAATTTTAACCAGTTTTCATTACAAGTTAAAGCCAGCCTGATTTCCTACGTGATCTCTTGAAGCTGCATAATTTCAAAAAAAACATCAGCAAAGGTATATTTTTCATTTTGGATGAAAGGTGCTAAGACAAATATCGGGGGGGGGGGGGGGGATGTTCATCACCTTCACTTGCACTTGGGTATTACCAACAGGAATGGAGGTGTAGAGGAAGGGGCAGGAGACAGGTGGGGGCCCGCCAAGCCCCATCACAGCCACAGTCCTCCAGGGGCCAAGGAGCCTCGCCTGTTTAGGTGTTCTTCAGTCCCAAGTAGTCTGTTTTACATCGTGCTGAGGAACTTCTCACCCATGAGCTGCTGTGCCATAGCACAAGCCCTAGTTTCAGCCATCTCTTTACAGAGCCAGCTCAACATCCAGATCCTGACACCTTCTTTTCCAGTCAAATGTACCGGTAATATCAATTAACAAGCATAATCCTCTTGCGTTAATCTGTCGCTATCCTCTAAAATTTCAGTGGCGCTGCTGCTGCGAAACGATAAATCCATTAGTTGCAATTTTATCAACCCAAATGGATATCATCTCTGCAGCCTGGCTCAGCCTGTGGCGGCAATTGTCTTGCCGAGGCCTCCTTGGGCAAGATGAGTGACTCAGCTCCCCTGGTTTCCCTCCCCCAGGAGGCAGGGGAAAGTCGAGCCTGGTCCTCCACAATACGTCTCCATTTAGATTGACAGCTTCCCATGACTGCGGGGTTAACCTTGTTATGACAGCACAGCTGCAGTTGCCATCTCTCCCCATTGCACACGATAACACAGCCTTCCCAAAGTAATAGCAGCTCTCGGAATCACAAATCACAGCGAGTGTTTCATCTCTTGTGTTGCTATTTAGCCCCAAATGACTCTGACATCAGTTTCTAATGGTGCAGACGTGCGTTTTTCAGTCTTTTCCCAAATGAAAGGTTAGCAGGAGACAGTGCCTCTTATACTGGTTCTATTTTGTTATTTTATAGTGAAAAATATGAATCGGTGTCCACTTTCATGTTCCAATTTGGCAAGTGCTTTGTTACTTGAACACCATTTCCACCCTCCCATCAACAGTAATAGTGCTCAGATGCATCTGTACGTGACTGTACATTGCATATATTTCTGCCTGGAAAAATTGAGTCTTTAATGCAAATGCTATTTTAAAATTGTGTTTTTATTCGGTGTGTACAACATTCATTTTTTTTTATTAGCAGAGGATTTGGTTATATTTTTTATAGAAAGACAATAGTGTGGTAGAAAGACTGATGGTACCCTTGGACAGTGTAGTTTTTATTACTGTCAAAATATTTCAGGTAGAGGGCATGTTTAATTAGACCCTCATTTCTCAAATTCCCCTCTAATATTTTCCTTCTATCACATTACAACACTTGTCAAACACAACTCAGTGTTGCAAGATTGGATCTCTGACCATTGATCATTTTTTCCAAGTGTTAGCAGACCACTGTATTCTCTCTTTACCTTCTGGATAACTCCCCAGATAAATACACTTCCTGCATGAACATCACTCTACCTTCTGGATAACTATTATGTGATGTTCATAACTGCCCAAATGTCTATGCTGCAATTTTATGCACAAAAATCTGATAATATCTGGGTGCCTTAGAACTGGCTATTATTAGACAGAAATAAATTTTATGAGTGGATATTTTTAGTGTTGGCAAAAGTAGAGTGCAGCATTCTTAAATTTCTTCAGTTGCCCTCTGTGTCTCAGGAATGTGCCAAACCCAATACAGCTTTTAATTGCTTCATTCTCTACTCAGCAATTTTCCTGCTGTTATTAGCAAGGGCTGCTCAGCAATCACTCGGAGCCTAGGCATTTGTCGGAGATTTCCTTTGTGTAGTGTTTGTGTTCTGCTTCTCAGTGTTCTGTAACGCAGTTCTGCACATGAATTTCTTCTCTACACCATAACTGGTTCCAACTGGCACTTGCAAGAACTCAGGGAAAATATATTGCTCCAGGAAGAAGGTCTTATAATTATAACTGGACCACATTTCTTAGATGGCTATGCAAAAAAACCTGAAAAGATTTGGAAGATCTGTTAAAACATTGCAGACGTATGATTTTTCAATCACGTGGGGAGGGAGGAAAGGAGGAAGGGGAATACCAGCATCAAGCACCTGCAGGCACTGCCCTGGGTGGGAGAATCCTGGCCTGTACAGTCTTATCCATTCTACAGGTATCTATCTGTCTATCTGTCTATCCCATGTAAAGTTGTAATTGTTATAGCTATATAAAATGCAGAGGGACATAAAAACTACCCAAATAAGGGCAAATAATGAACTAGAATATTTTTATACAATATATCTTGGTTTCATCAAATTTCACATAAGTTTCTATTTATTGGATGTTGCAAATCTATAAACTCTGCTGACATGAAACCATGTAGGAACATAATGATTAAGACTGATTTACAACTATATCCAAGCAATGGATGCACAGTGGTTGGACCAAATTCAAATTTTATTGCAAAGTTCAAAGTTAGAAAAATGGGACCAGTACTACATACCAAAGGGTCCTGACTTAGCTGACAGCTTGTTATCACTGGTCTGGAGATCGTATTGAATCCAGAGTGTCATAGTCTTTGGGGTGTGATGCAAGATGATTTCAGCACAGGGTGGACAACCAGCTGTGGAAGGGCACGGTTGTGTGTCTCTGAAGGCAGCTGCAAAGTAAGTGGCTTGCAAGCTAGCAGATTCATATTGAAGGGAGGAAGGTTTGGTTTCTTTCCCCGAGGCAAGCAATGCAAGCCAAAATGGAAATAAGAGAGCTCAGGCATTTTTGAGAGGTCCTTCAGAAATGCATATCATAATAGCAATGTCTTCTCTAATTGATTATGCAGTTTGAATCTTTGCCATTAAGTGCTTGGCAAAAGTGTTACGCTCTAGCTCTCCCTACTGGATTATTATTACACAATTTCTCTATTTAGTGGATGCAATGTACCTCTGTGTTAAACAATTAAACAGATAATCCAAGCATCTCGTTATATCGTATAGATGTTTCATACTTTATGTGCATTGCAACAGATATGGCTATGGCTTGTTTCTTTATTTTGCTAATTCTTCTTATTTTGTAATATATCAGAAAAAAGTACGCTGTTTCTCCTGCTGCACTTTATGAAGAGTCATTCTAGAACATGAGAATACTTCTTTTGGCTGCAACTTCCAAAAGTACCTAGGTGATTTTTAAGAATTTAAGATAATTTTTCAAAAGTGAGTTAGGCCCTTAGAAGCCTGAACCTCAATGGCTTTCACTGAAACTTAGTTGTCTCTCTGAAAAAATTCTAGTTATGTTTAACTACATATTGTTCTAATTTAATTTATTTTCGAAAGCTAATGGAGAGACTAGTCTATACAGATTTCATGTTTCGGCCATACCAAGTTGTGTTTATCCACTTTTTCCAAGGGAAAAAGCAAGCAGAGATATTTTAAGTGAGTTAAAATATGCATAGGTCATATTTTGCCTATCTCTCCCAGTATGACATCTGACATATCAGGACTTAGCTAAGAGAAGGCAGGATCTTCACTGATAAAAATTTGATTAGAAGATGTTTACCCACGTATTGCAATAAACTGGTCTTTGTTGGCAGCAAGATGACCTTTTTTACTCATTATGCCAAAGAAAAAGTGTATTTTTACTTTTACCCGTATGATGAGCTAATGATGGGCTTATAACATAAAGTTTCGTGTTTCTTCTGAGATATGACATCCACTGAGAAAGTTTACAAAGAATATAGGCATATACTGTGACTGTAAATGCAATAATTTGCTTTATCAAATAATTTAAAAGAACAAGTTTATTGGTTTTTCATTAATTGTTGCTTCACTGCAAAAATCTGTACAACAGAAGAAAACAGAATGTTTTTCATGTACCTACGGTCCGTACTAAAAATCACTGTAAGAACTAAAGTAATTCTATTATCACGATAAAATCCATAGACTTGAATTCACCCAGACTAAATGAGATATACCTATCCTGCTAAATTTAAAAAAGGACCAGAGACCAATCCCTATGTCTGAAAGCAAGAGGCACTGAAAGTCTAAAGTCCTCAAGAATATGGCAGGCTTGATCCGTGCAGTTTGTTGGTGAGGGCCAAAGCAAACTAAGGGAATGAGATAATGATTAAGAATGTAGAGATCAGGGGACCAGTGTTCAGATTTGATCTTTAATACTTTTTCTTTTTTTTTTTTTTTTTTTTTTAAAGCACAGTAGATATTCCCTAGGATGCCTAAATGATTAATCCTTTTAATCTACACCATCGGATAACTTAGACCCTGATTCAGTCCTGACTCCTGGTTCTCCTTATTATGCACAATGTAAGGCAGCTCACTCCTGAGCTGTCTTTCACAGCAAATTAGCTAATTCCTTTTGAGAGGAAAAAGTGATGCAGCTCTGGGAAACGGTCCTAGAACCACCCCTGTACCATATGGATGCAACTGCAGCAGGTTGGACTCCCTCAGTTCTCTGCACACCTCCAACACGATTCCTGCAGTCTTTGAATCCTTACCTACTCCTTTGTATCCTCATGCTGCACCCAAAGCATTTTAATTAAACCCTACAAGGAATAATATTCCTATTCAGTGTGGACACAGACCTTTTACCCTAGATAGACATGGTCCATCATGGGGCAGGCATGGGTCTCTCTCTACCACTGCACATGGGGACCAAGAATTTTGCAGTGGAGTAGATGCTTTCAATGATACAACTTTAACCATAGGAGATGCCAGTTACAAACTGAGATTTTAGGTGGGCTGAATTTCTGAGCAGTCTGTTTTTCCATGAGCAGAACAACGTCACTCCTAGTTTAGGCACTTTAGTTTAGTACTGGAAGATAAATTTCCTGAACCTGGGCTAGTGTGAAATCCAGCTCCTACATTAAGTTTTCATTAAATTAATGTTTTATCCAATATATTTCAATTTTAACCTAAAAACATTTTAGCAGTGACATTACTGAAAAATATCTGGGCCTATAAATCACTCAGTCTGTACAAAGCCTCTAGTCCATTCTTTTGTTTTAAATTTGTCTTGCCACTTTAAATGTCCATTAATTGTATTAGCATGCTTTACTGATATAGAATGTTTACATAAGATAAATCAGTGGATTAGGTCAAACAAAAAGAGATTTTTTTTCACCTAAAAGTTTTTTGAGAGGTGTTTGATAGTGCTAAAATATTTGCTTGAAGTATACGCTCTTCATTTCAGAACCGCTTCTTAGTGGCCAGCAATTTGGAAGGGACAGGATTTGCAATGGAGCTTAGCATGAGCTCCCAAAGCAGTGGCAAGAAATGGTTAAGGTGATATCAGCTGCACAAGGCACTACAAGCATGGGAAAGGACTGATTTTTACCTCCATAGCTGAAGAATATTAGCTTGACCCTATTTACCACAGGTTTGGTCCAACAAGAGCAAGATATTAAAAAGCTAGAGAAGATATGGAGAAAGGAGAGAAAATAAAGCTAAGCACTGAGTAAAAAATGCCATGTATTTTAAGAGAGACATATAGAACACAACTTGTTTAATTTGTGGAAAAGCAGGTTGAGAGATTACTTTGATTATATTGATAATCTCTCCCAGTGGCAAAATGTCTAGGTACTAACTGCTCTGTAATACATTGGAGAAAAAACAGAGCCAGTATGTGCAAACTATAGCTGCATGAATTCACATGAGAAATTACAGAGTTTTGATGCAAAGGTGATTAACAAGTGTAATAAACCATGTGCATAAGTGATGGATTTTCCATTTCTGATGTCTTTATGTTGGTCCCTAATAAAATACCTGTTTGGCTTAAAGACATTCACCATAGCAGAGCTCTGCATTAACAGCTATACTGCTTCTGTGACAGCTTGTTTCACAAGTGTATTGGGCACTATAGAAATGGATCCAACCCATTAATGCAATGAGTTGTGAGCTGTAGTCATATGTTTGAGAGAGAATCCAGCCTGAAGACAGAAGAGGTGAGCAAATGTATAAAGCCATCTGTCAAGACAAGGAGCTGAAGTTTAAATGGGTGTGTAAATTGTTGCTGTTCCAAAATAATAGTTGGTAGTACCTTTGGGCTAATCACGTCCTTATAGTATCAGATGCATAGGAGAATAAGTATACATATAGGGCTATTACAAAAAGATCTTAAGTAGCACTTGATGCTGAGCTTGCACCTTCTTTTAGAAGAATTTTAAGGTTGTTTCTAAACTGGCTGTTCTCAAATTGGGCAAGTCCCCTAAGATCCAGGAAAACTCCATCTGGTCTCTACTCTTTCTTCATTCCCCCTTTCCGTCTCCTTTTTTCTTTCCTCAAAAATGCTTTCCTCTCCAGCAGTCACAGGGGACTATAACATTTACTCTGAACCAATTAGGATAAAGAGACAGAAAGCAAGTGGGGCACAAAGGCTGCGACCTTAAGTAGGGGTTGCACACTGTGCATGTGTAGGATTGGAGAGAAGAATACAAATTTTATTGCAGACAAAAAAAGCCTGCCCTTCTGTTTCTGGGGTTTTTTTTGCTAATTATGACCATGAGCTTCTAGATGAATGTGAAAAAAACAAAACAGTATATTGAGCTGAAAAGAGCAAAGGCACCCCAACTTTATAATAATATCAAGAGCCACCTACAGAATTTATGGCTTATTGAATAGACCCCCTAAGCCTATATACAGCCTATCTGACATAGAATTATAGTGTTTAAAAACAAAACTGTACACCTGCAAGAAATTGATGAATGGAAGGACAGATCCATGGAGCACTTTATCAACTGCCTGCCACTTTCAGTATAGCAACCAGTAAAATCTCACTCATTCTGACAAGGAAAGAATCATTAAAAATATATGCATCTGGTGGAGAAACTGGGCTAAAGATGGCCTACGAATGGCATCATATATCAGTATGTGACCTGGTGTGGAAAAAGAAAAACCTGCAGAAAACACCCCTTTAAGAATATTTATAGGAACTAAAAGAACTTTATTATATCATCAGATATGCCATAAACATGTCTTAAAAGCATTTTAGATAGCCTATGTAAGGGAAATAGTATTTTTAATAGTAGAATCTAAAAGCAAACAGTTAATGTGGACTTGAATTGAAACAATATTCTACAAAATAAGCCTTATAACAGCTGGACAATCACATTGCTGTCAAAATTTGTTGTCACACTTTTATGATTAATATATCCTGCCATTTGATTGAACCCATTTTATGATCCTTATATGTATTTCATGTAAAACCCACTTGCATGATGCTTACATGTAAAGCCTGCTAAGTGACAAATTTTTTGTCTTCTTCCACAAGCAAGATTTGGAAATAAAATATCTGCTGCCTGCTGGTTGATCTTTGATCCATGATCCTCACTTGTAGAGAAGATTTGGACTGCAGTAAATAGAAATAGCATTCTGTGTGGGCTGTGACTAAACTCATTTCAGCACATTTGGAGGGTGCTAAACAAGTCAGCCCTCATTTGCTGAGTTTCTGACTGGAGTCAGGAAAAGTGAGACAATGAGGAGCAAGAACAAAATGTCCCTAAAACATATGCATGAAGCAATTTTTTTTTTTTCCTTTTCCCCCATGGCTTACTAACAGAAGTGATGTATCAAATGTATTTCATGATATGATTTATTAATACTGGTAATTCGAGTAAGTTCAAACAATATGTTTTTCACACAATGAAACAATGATAATACATAAATACATGGGTGTACATTTGTTCTGAGCACAGACACAAAATATACAATGAATATATTAATCCAAATCAATTGTCTTCTAGAAGGAAAATGTGTTGTCAGCCAAGGACCCATGTGCATGCTAGACAGTTGTTTCACAGGAGGGATGCTTCTAACACATCAGTACAAGAGAATGGGACTTATTTGGCCCATTTCTTCAAGCTGTGTTTTTTTGTCGTGGTTGTTTCCCTTTTTTTCTTGTCTCCCTTTTAGCACATTGAAGACAAAGAGGAGGAACTGTTGAGCTGCTCGCTCTATTTTACCATGAGTTTTGCAACAGTTTTGTTTCTCTTGACGTTCTAATGAGTGGAAGGCCTATGACTGTGATAAAATTTCAGCATTTATTTTAGGGAGGAAAAAAAGTTTCTAAGTCTTGTGGCTGCAGAAAGCACTTCAAAATAAGATCCTTCTGGCTCTAAAGTGGATCAGAGTAAACAAAATGTAGTTCAGAAATTATTATAAAGTCATGAGAGTACATCAGTCGGATGAATTTTAGAGGGGAAAAGAGAATAAAGGGGGATTTGATTTATCATTTTAAAACACTAGCGTATTCTAAATCTGCAGAAAGAGGAGAAGAGCCAGAAGAAAAAAATCAGAAAAGATGCTAAAGAAGAGGTGAGAACATGGCAAAAATGAATGGCAGCCAGGGACTGATAATGAATATTAGGGTAAAGAAAGTGGTTTTATATTCTTGTCCCAGTCCATTACTCTGATCATATTTCTAGACTTTACTATCCTTAAAATAAATAAATAAAAAAGATTTACTAGCTTCCCAAATAAAGCCTTGAAAGAAATGGTGAAGTAGTATGAGGGAAAGGAAGAAATGATAGTTAAGAGGCTTTTTGTCAAGTATGTAGTCTGCCACAGGAGAAAAAAAAAAAAAGGGTTTTAAATTATTCTGGAAGAAATGCAAGGTATATTTACTCTGTGCATTTTTCCATTTAATAGTTTAAGAGAGGATAGGTTAAGAGGAAGAATCACATTCTTATGCCAGTCAGTGTAATATTAGACTGAGGCAAACTTCTCTTTTTTTTACAGGCTTTCAGATGCCTTTCTTACTGATATGAAATGTAAACTTGTATATATTCACCTAGAGCAAGATGCACCTACCACTGACAAATCAAGGCAAACAAGCTATGCTATGAGACCACTTGCTCTGCAAACTGTTCATGTGGCTGAGTGGATAGCATGGAAGGGCAGCTGTCGAGGTGAGGTTGAGAAACCTGCGTGAAGAGGGAGTGCTGACTTTCAGATAGACACTGTTTTATAGTTGTACAAACATCTGACCTGCTGAATACTACAGGATTGGCAAAATAGATGAGAAAAAGTACTTTCTCACATTAATTTATCTGGTGTTCTTGATTCATTGCCTGCTGCTGAGTTGCATAGCTGAGCACATATACCTTGCAGAAAAATTTCATTGATGTATAGATTTAAAATAGCATATTATAGTATATTATATTACAGCTTGGGGAGGGAGCAACCTCTGTAACAGACTATGGGCTATTCTATACATGCTTTTATCTGTATAATTATTTTTAAGATAGCCGTCTATATTTTTAATATAGTCCTGTAGTGCAGCTGGGCAGGTTCTGTTACTTCAAACTAGATCATGTGCAGGCATAAGCTTGAGAAGTGCTCTTCTCCAGATACTCATTTTTCATTTGTGCATCCTGAAGTTTCAAGTTGTCCTCAGACAGGCAGAAATCTAGCTTCTTTTTAATGTTCACGGTCCAGAATACTGCTCTCGTATTTGGCAGAAAAAGGAAATACATTTTCTATGAATGAGAAGAAATGCCAGATTTTGATACTTATTTTTCATTATCCATAGTTTAAAGTGCATTAGTACTGGTTAGGTGCATGAGGATTGGTCCTATAGTTAGGTCTTTAGTACTAAAAAATAGAGATTTCTGGCCTATCACATATGAGGGAAGCAGTGAGGAAGGACTCTCACTGGCAGGCAAGTAATCAGAACATACTCGTGATTTGCTTTGACACTGCTAAATTTAGAGAGGGAATGTGGAAAATTGAATTCATGGGCATGGTGTTCTCTCTGAGGCACACAATGAAGTGTAGATTGGACAGGGGTAATTCACTTTCCTACTTTTTAGCCTGACTTCCTAAAAAAAGGAAGTTTATGTTTGCATGCTGTCCCCCGTGTCCACTCTCTTTCTGTTGTCTGTTAACATTTGAACCCATGGATCAGTTTTAACTAAATGGGATGGAAAGACAGAGGTTTTCCAAGATTATTTCAATTCTACAAGTTTCATGACAACTGACAACTGTTGGAAGAGCGATACTCAAATTAGTACCTCTAGCTGAGGAAAAGTCTGAATAACTTGCCTGTCTGTCCATAGCTATGTATGAACAAGTAATCGGCAGTGGGTTGCACCACATTCACCCAGTCCATCCTGCCAAGGATATGAGGAAAAGCAGTGGGTCAATGCAGCTACGTGGCAGAGAGAGGGGAAGCAGCAAAAGCAATTTTGATGAGAGAGTGCAAATCTAAAGGAAATCAGTCTCCAACACTGCTGCAGCTTGCTGATATTTTTATTCCATTTTAGATTCTCTTTATTAGGCATATAACAATGAATCTGCTACAGAAGTCGGGGGGTTTAAATAGAGTCTTATAAGAAGGAAAAGCTCCCCTTCTGAAGACCAAAATCTTTGCCCTGTTGGTGCTGGAAAGGCTGTTTGATGATGTTCTGGGAGAAAGACAAGGTTGGTCGTCCTGTTCTTTATTAAAACAGCAACACCTTTAAAATGTTGCTCTTAAATTAGTTCATAGAAGGATATTGAGGGGTGTGTGTGTACTTTTTTGTTTACGTAGAATTCAGAGAAAAACTATTTTTTCATGGAAGTCCTCATTTAAACATTTATCTAGGCTTGCAACTGAATGGTGTGAGGCAGAGATATGGCTTTTTACAGAAAACAAAGAGTAGATATTGAAACACAGCATTAACAATGCTGTGGCAACAGCTTTGCAGAGTTGCTGGGTGAGCAAGTTAAGCATTTTCTGAAGTGCTTACCACTGTTGGCTATAGCTTGATTACTGAGGTTCTTAGGCTCTACAAATAACATACTAGCACAAAGTCTATACAAGGTGTCGATAGTCTTTCTATTGGCAGTGGTTATAAGACTTTCTTTTAATTTTATTAATACTACTTACAAAACTGCGTAAAACTGAGTCAGTTCTTATTTGTGTAGTGTGTGGTGTCTGTGATTAGATTAGGAATCTGGAGGACACTGCATCAGAATACTTGGTAAGGGGAAGTAGGGGAAGGTGGCACTGTGAGTTAATAACTCTTTTCAACTTGTGATGAGGATTATTAAAAATGAAGGGGAATGTGGAAATATGGAGTCAGTTTAAATTGAAGTATTGAGGGGGAAGGAAAAAGTGTTTACTACCTGTGGTTCAGAGTAGGGAAGCACACTCAGAGATAGCTGAGAGCATTAGAGTAGTGACTGCAGTGATATCTAGGGAATTTTAATGTGTATAATTTATTCAGTCATTAATAAGGAGGACTAGAGTTTTATGTAGAACTCATTTTTATATCAGTATGTGTTACAGGCAACTCAGCAAGGAAAAACTTCAGACTGAATTTTATTAAGTAAAATGGATATGGTAAGTACCACGATCATTAGGGATGGATTTTGGGTACAAATACAGGTGTATTAACATGTAAATGGTCCAATTTAATACAATCAGAAATGTATTAAGTAAAATAGATTGGCAGTGTTTATGAGCAAAGAACTCTGAGGACAAAAAAAAGAATAATTTGCAAAAAGATTGGGAGGATATACTGCAAAGTAAAACGTGAAATATAAATTATTTAAAGACTGTGGATGAGTGATAAGTTGTTAAGTTAATTGCAAGTGACAACAGAGAAGTCAAAAATTGCATGGAGTCAAAAAATTTGGCACAGATATAATGTCATTGGAAGAAACAGAGGAAATGTAGAAAAGAGCATTTGAAGAATAAAATAGAAAAAATGAGTCACTGTTGCCTGCCCTGGAGGGACGACTCGGGGAGAAATATCCCTGTGATGGAGCCACCCCCTGCGGGTGGGGGATGAGGTGAGAAAAGTAAGTAAAACGAGTAAGAAAATAGCAAATGCAAGAAAAATTTCACTTTTTCCTTTTTGAGAACCTAGAGTCCTGTTCCTGGTGACCCCTTCATTACAACATTGCTTTTGACTTACTGTCTTCCTTATAATACTACAAACTACCAAAGGGAAGGACTGATTCTTTAAAGTGTCATAGTACTCGTGGAGCAGCACTCTACTCTGTCTATGCCAGTGAGGGGATATGCACCTCTATGCACCTCTTTGCATAGAGGTTCTGAGACAGCTGGAGGTGAAAACCACAAAACAATGATTCGTGTGGTAAAGACAGCTTTCTCCCCCAAAAGGGGAGGAGAAGTTGATCCAATTATTGGTGGCAACAAATACAAGAGAGAAAACATTAGAGGTATATGTATTTCCCAATACGATCTTAAAAAAAAAAAACAAACTCAGAAGTTGTGCAATGTATTTAGGGAAATATTGAACATCTTGAATATTGAACTACTGGAGGGATATCAAACATAATCTGTTTAGCAGTAGAAAACTGTCTTTCTGTGTCTAAAGAAGGATATCTTCACATTTCAGGGGGTGGCAAATTTTTGCATGAGTGATTTTTTTTCCCTATGATGACAAAAAAAAAGATGTTTAAACATTTATAAAACATGGATTTTCCAGGGTTCTGAGACGACAAATAGTGTTGTCAAATTATTGCAGAGAACACAGGTACTTCTTATTTCTTTGCCACATCTAAGTTGCTCTACTAGTGCTGGACACAAAGTGGCACACAACAGAAAATTTTTAAAAGTCAGACCCCTTTTTGCTTTCTTTTTTTTTTTTTCTTTCTTGTTTGAAGCACCACACAGTATAATAAGATGCTGTGAGACAAAACTTAGGATGTGGATGAATTGGTACAATTCCTAATTATTTCCAAAATAGGGTAAACCATTAAGTTGAAGGATATTCCTGACAGAGGCACAAGCTTTTCCTCCCTCTTCTCTAGCTGCTGTGGCCAGGGGTGTATTGCTTGGGAAGAGGACGAATCTTGAGGTTATCTATGCTTTTTTCTTTGCCAACTTCTTGGACAGCACCTTATGGTTACTGTAGCCTTATGGTTATGTTATATATTAGTTAATGCAACACTGTCTATGGTGGAAATAAATAAATAAATAAATAAATAAGTAGAATAATAAATTAGAAGAGTGTACTATATTGGATAATTGTGCTAGCATCTTTGCATGGTCTTGGTAATGCTCAAATCAAAGCATACCTACCACGGGTATTCCTTTAATCTTAGGAGAAGCACATCAGCTGAAGCCTTGTAAGAGAAGAGTGAGCTGTTTCTGTTCGGGCAGTAAGCACGGTCATATTCTGTGCACAAATATTAGGAAAAATGGTATATTTAGGAGGAAATAACTAGGAAATATAGCCAATGAGTAAAGTCTGCACTATTTGAAGTGAATGAGAGAGAATCAGAGAAAGGTCTCATTTGAAGGAGAGCAAGGGAGGTGGTTTATCATGCAGTTTAATTCTGATAATCCAGATGAAAATTATGGAAACTCAATTTGCCTTTTGTAATCTAAGTTTTAGCTGTGCAATAGATCTTGGGATCTTGGTGTTATGACCAAGAAATGAGGAAAATTCCGCATTCCTTGAATGTGAATTTTCTAAGGTTTTAGTACCCCGATGACAAACCAGTGCTCTTTACAGAATTATTCAAATCACCCTTACAGCACCTTTTATCACATTTGTTTGCTTCACTTACGCTTTTGCTCACTGTGTCATTCACCTCATATCTGCACTGCACCTGATCAGCAGGCAGCGTCCCAAGACTGTGCCCTGGATCCATCTCCCTCCCACGCAGGCAGGTGAGGTGGGGACCCCTCGCTAGCACAGCCGTTCCCTGCATTTCAGCCGGTGGCCATCAAGGCCATGGCCGCAAGGGAGGGACAGCGACCTCCATCAGAAACCTGGGAGCCTGCTGCCGTGTACCCTCAGAGGAGAGGTCCCTGCAACAGAAGTGCTGAGTGTGGGGCTTCACAGTCTCTAGGAGGTGGTTTCCTGTGGGGAAAACTAGTAGCTACATGGCCTGGAGTGCCCAAAATAAATGATTGTGACAGCCTTCAGTGCTTTAGGCAGAAAACGACAACATGCTCCTGCTCTGAAATCGTGATGCCAGCTAGGCACACTGTCCCTTTGGCCCCCTTTATGCCTCGCAAAAGTGGCAGGAGTCCTGGATGAGTGAACAAGGAGCTCCTGACTAAACTCAAACATAAAAAGTATACAAGGCATCGAAGCAGGGGCAGGTGACCTGGGACGAATTTAGAGACACTGTCCAGGTGTGCAGAGATGGGGTTAGGAAAGCCAAAGCCTGTTGGGAGTTGGACCTGGCAAGGGATGTGAAGGGCAACAAAAAGAGTGTCTACAAATATTTCAACAGCAAAAGAAAGACCAGGGAAAATATGGACTTGCTGCTCAGGGGACCTGCTGACAGGAGACATGGAAAATGCCGAGGTGCTCAGTGCCTTCTTCACCTCGATCTTTACTGGTAAGATTTGCCCTCAGGAATCCCAGGCCCCTGAAACCTGAGAGGAAGTCTGGCGCAAGGTAGACTTACCCTCGGTGGAGGAGGACCTAGTGAGGGAACATTTAAACAACCTGGACACACACAAGTCCCTGGGACCTGACAGGATACAGCCACGAGGTGCTGAGGGAGCTGGCCCATGTCACTGCGAGTCCTCTCTCCATAATTTGTGAAAGGTTGTGGTGATCAAAGAAGGTTCCTAAGGACTGGAAGAAAGCAAATGTCACGTGTGTCTTCAAGAAGGAGGATCCAGGGAACTACAAGCCACTCAACCTCACTTCGGTCTCTGGGAAACCATTTCCAAACATGAAGTAGAGGAAGGTGATTGGGAGTAGTCAGCATGGATTTATGAAGGGAAAATCATGCCTGACCAACCTGAGAGCCTTTTATGATGAAATGATGGGCTCAGTGAACAAGGGGGAGTGGTGGATGTTGTTTATCTTGACTTCAGCAAGGCTTTTGACACATCAATGTATATAAATACCTGATTGGGGAAGTAAAGAAGACAGAGTCAGACTCTTCTCAATGGTGCCTAGTGACAGGTCAAGAGGCAATGGGCACAAACTGAAATACAGGAAATCCCATTTAACCATAACAAAACACTTTATTATTGTGAGGGTGGTTGAGCTCTGTCACAGGTTGCCCATAGAGGCTGTGGAGTCTCCATCCTTGGAGATATTAAGAAGCCAACTGGATGTGGTCCTGAGCAACCTCAGGTGATCCTGATCTGAGCAGGAGGTTGGAAGTGCCTTGCAGTCCTTGTGAGTCTGTGATTCTGTAACATTGTAGAGACATACACTGGTTCAAATAACTTTTGTTTCTACCTTTGGGAGACTTATAAGCTCTTAGAGGAAATGTATAAAAAATAGGTGAATGAAAATTTTTCATATAAATTTAATTTTTCATGATTAATATTAATTATGGAAATATTTTTGTATAAATGACATAAGCTGTCTGCAATCAAAGAAGGCATCTCTGTTTTTAAGAGCTGGAAATAGGGCTAAAAATTCCTGTGTTTAAAAGTTTCCATGCTGTCATTGCGATAAATTAAGTTTCTAATTAAACACATGCTCACATACACACTCTTGGATGGGAATGTTATGCTTGATCAATAGCCCTAGGCTACATGGTAGCAGGCAGAATTATAGCAAATGCAATTGGATGAATGGGTTTACTTAATGACCACAATATGATTTATTTCATTGGTGGGAAAGGGGGGAGGAAGACATCAAATTGCTAAAAATACTACCTGAGCAAATTAAGATATGATCTTACAGGAGATACATTCCCAAGAGATCCTGTGTGAGTATAGCAGATCAGAGCTCAGATCACTCTTAAAGAAGTGTACTTGATGAAAGTGTATCAGCTAATCTGCATTCAGCTTTTTTTCCATTTATAATTAAGAAGGCTTTTTTATTATTTTTTAATGTAGATGCCTTAACCATGGACAATTACTGACTTAATCAGCACATTTACACAGTGTCATGATTTTAGCTGTTGGAGGAGTCTTAGTACAAGAAACAAAATTAATGCAGATAATTCCACATATAGATAAACAGATGAAAAATATATCTTTGAATCAAGTTTCACAAAATTTAATTTTTTGATCCCTGACCACAACCACTTATTGTTTGGCATTTGCACTCAGAGTTAAAGCAACAGCCTCTGCAAGACCTGCCAGTGTGGCAATGTGGTGGTATCTGCTGGTGGTGAATCTGGGACTGGCAGCCACATGCTTGGCTCTGTCACTTGGGAAATGTCACTGACCTCTCTGTCCAGTTACTTACCTTGCCAGTGAAGAGAATAATGCCAACCAGAGCTGAGACACAAAGAGAGAGAGAGAAACGAGGCAGCTTTCTGAGTTTTGACTTCGCTGTAAAGAAAGTTTTGTGTTATACGGCTTCTGAGCTAAAGTGAGCCAAAATCGAAAGAGCTGGCAAAATTTAAATGAGTAGCAGGAGAAGAAAACTTCTGCAGCCCCCCAAAATACACACACACACATATACTAATTTTGGTTCTGGTTATTGGAAATGTTACTTCAGTTTCTCTTTCTCCCTACTTATTTATCTGTGAAAAATGCAGAAACGGAATATAAATCAGGTTCTGACTTTTTCTATAATTGTGCTTTTCAAAGGAGATAATTAAATTTCTGCCTCTTTGGGAAAAGGTCAGCATGTTGGGGTAACAAATATTCGTATCTCTAGGGCATTTGCCCTTATTAGCCATGAATCACTGTTTCATAAGCTTGGAGCCTTGGCTAGAATCCATCTAGCCTAAAATACTTTGGAAACCTATGAATTAACTGAGATCTACTTTAATAGTTCAACTTTATTACTAATTAACCTGTATATGCCCCTGTTTGTTATGCTGTAATTCAGAAACTAACACTATTGCTATTGTCTAGATGTATATTAAATGTATGGTGCTACTTCTCCATTACTTTAGGAATTTGTTGCTATGCTGATCACTTCTTTTGTACACAACTTAAGGCTGTAGACAGGCTAAGGAGGTTAGTGAAGAAGCCTTTGAAAGGCTGACTTAATCTTCATCTCCACATCAACTGATTCAAATCAAGGAAACAGCTTGCGTTTGGTTGATGCTGGAGTGCTTAGTCACAAGTTGACTGACATAATACAAGGCGCTTTGTGGAGAAGCAAACAGACCAACTGGAAGAGAACACAAGGATTTTTTTTTTTTTTTGCATTTTATGCAATTATTTCTTGTGATCTGAACTCATAATTAAGGTTTCTATTCAGATTTTCAACTCTTTTTAAGCTTTTGGGATGGCAGAGGTGATCAGAGCTGCTTTGTATCCCACCTGTGGTTTCAGAATGAAATATCATGACCAATATCTATGTTCTTGTCACTTGGGCTAGATCTATAAAACCTCTCCAGGCCTTTTGATGTCCACTGGATGGAGCTTGAGCTGACACCAAGCAGGGAGCTGTGTAACTATGCCATTGCAACACAGCTGTTGTTAATGGACCCTTTGGGCGGTGGGGTCGGGAGCCTGGGGCAGTGCTGCATCTGGGGGTCCAGAGCATCCTGCTGGCCCAGCTTGAAACACGGTGACAAAGGCATGGCATTGTATTTCTTCGTCAGCATGCCCTTGCTCATCCTAAATGCTTAGACCTATCATTAGCTATCCCTAATGTAAAGTTTAGATAGTCAAATGACCCCAACTCAGCTGAATTCTTAACCTCAAAAGGTCACTGTCTTGGGTTTCTACTAATAAGGACCCTGTCTACTATGAGACTGTGCTTAGCTTAATTTAAAGCATGCTGAAATTGAGACACTGAGCAGTCCTCACTTTTCTCACCTGTTGAGACTCATCCTTAGAAGATGCTTCTAGATTGTGTTTGTGCAAAGCAGAAAAAAAGAAATATGCTCCTAAACTTACCATTACTTCCTCTGTGGATTAGCCATTAGCATACACTTCCACTATTGAGAGGTTTAGAGGTTTGAATCTCTCCCTTCTTCTTGGTGGTCTTGTGGACATTTTTAATTAATTCCTCCACTTAATACTTTAACCTATGGTCTTTATGATACTCTTCAGTCTTCATCCTTCCTGTTGAAACAGTTCCATATGGTGTGGACCAGAGAGGAAGGCCTGTAAGCATACTTCCCGTGCCTTGTTATAAGAGTGTTTGCCTAAGAAGTCTAGGTTCTTCTTGAAATGCCAGCAAAAGTTCAAGCATTTTAAATTTAAGTATGCATTGTAGCAGGGAGACTAACGGAAAGTCATTTTTTTCCTGGGTAAGTACCCTCACAGCTAACCTGTACAGTCATGTTTCTGTTTGTTCACCCTTTCTTTCTGGTCTACTGAATATGGAATGATAATATTATATTTAATACTAAAGTGGAACAATCACAATAGGAGGGCATGAGAGCATCTGCTCTCACATAAGCCTGTAGTATACTGATTCAAACCTTCACCTGGAAAGTGAGAGAAGTGGGTTCATAGCCCTTTAGAGAAAGGAACTGAAGCTGGGAGCATTAAACTTACATGTATGAGAGCTGTTTTATGCATGATTTCTTTATTAAATGTGACAGTAACACATAGTTCATATAAAGGACTGAAAATTTTGGTAATAAAGAACAAATGAAAATGTGAGTGTGCCTAGTCATACAAAGTAAGCAGATGTTAGCAATACATTAAATTACAACTCCAGCACAGGCATATTCTATGTCTTTTTTTATTTGCCATCGATCTTCAGACCACATAAAGCAAAAGCTTTCTCATAGTAATTTAATATTTTTTCAAGTTCTGCCAAAGAGCTGACAAAATATATTGAGAGTCTGATAATAGCTAAGTGTGACTTTATCCGAACACTTTAAATGATCTTAATGTATTACATTAACTGTGCCACAGGAGTTGCCTAAAAGAATGTAGGTCTACTTGGGGGAGCAGAGGAAATAGCGAGATATATTTAGGAGAAAAGTTTGTATGTGTAATTTCATAGAAACAAACCTTGCATTTGTACCAGTGTACTCTTCGTTGGGTAAAAAACTGGCTGGACGGCCGGGCCCAGAGAGTTGTGGTGAATGGAGTTCAATCCAGTTGGCGGCCGGTCACGAGCGGTGTTCCCCAGGGCTCAGTTTTGGGGCCGGTCTTGTTCAATATCTTTATCAATGATCTGGATGAGGGGATCAAGTGCACCCTCAGTAAGGTTGCAGACGGCACCAAGTTGGGCGGGAGTGTTGATCTGCTCGAGGGTAGGAAGGCTCTGCAGAGGGACCTGGACAGGCTGGATCAATGGGCCGAGGCCAACTGTATGAGATTCAACAAGGCCTAGTGCCGGGTCCTGCACTTCGGCCACAACAACCCCATGCAGCGCTACAGGCTTGGGGAAGAGTGGCTGGAAAGCTGCCTGTCGGAAAAGGACCTGGGGGTGCTGGTTGACAGCCGGCTGAACATGAGCCGGCAGTGTGCCCAGGCGGCCAAGAAGGCCAATGGCATCCTGGCCTGTATCAGAAACAGTGTGGCCAGCAGGAGTAGGGAAGTGACCGTGCCCCTGTACTCGGCCCTGGTGAGGCTGCACCTCGAATCCTGTGTTCAGTTTTGGGTCCCTCACTACAAGAAGGACATTGAGGTGCTGGAGCGTGTCCAGAGAAGGGCAACGAGGCTGGTGAGGGGTCTGGAGAATAAGTCTTCTGAGGAGTGGCTGAGGGAACTGGGGTTGTTCAGCCTGGAGAAGAGGAGGCTCAGGGGAGACATTGCTCTCTGCAACTCCCTGAAAGGAGGTTGTAGCGAGGTGGGTGTCGGTCTCTTCTCTCAAGTAGCAAGCGATAGGACAAGAGGAAATGGCCTCAAGTTGCGCCAGGGGAGGTTTAGATTGGACATGAGGAAAAATGTCTTTCCTGAAAGAGTGGTGAAACATTGGAAGAGGCTGCCCAGGGAAGTGGTGGAGTCCCCATCCCTGGAGGTATTTAAAAGATGCGTAGATGAGGTGCTTAGGGACATGGTTTAGTGGGCATGGTGGTGTTGGGTTGACGGTTGGACTCGATGATCTTAGAGGTCTTTTCCAACCTCAATGATTCTATGATTCTATGATTCTATGATTACCTGGTTTAGAGCAGACCAACAGAAAAGCAAAAGTTGGTGCAAACTAACTGGTTTACGGAGCCTGGTGTCCAGTATGGAAAAGTGTCTAGAACAAATTGCTTCAGAGAATGGGGCAAGAAAACCTGCAATAAGAAGCTGTATAGGAAAAGGTCTAGTCATCTCTTCTAACCATACCAATAATTTCACTATTTCAATTAAATTTCATTTTCATTAGCTGCCCCTTCTATATGTCTAAGGAGAAAAGGTGAAAAGAAGTGCTTGATGTATACTCTATACCATTTACTAGTTTGTTTGTTTTTATTACTTCTCCTATAATTTGTCTCTGCTCAAAGATTTATGCTCTCCAGCCATCTTTCCCAGAAGGAAAATAGAAATAGATTTTTCAATTTAAAAAAGCAAACAAAACCAAATCTTCCTCTGTGAAGACAGCATTGAAAGTATACATAACTGATACCAAGTAAATGGCCTTAAAAAAATAATCATCTTGGCTACACTTCTATGACTGGAAAGCCTTCAGTATACACAAGCATCTATCTATATATATATATATATTTATGTACTTTTAAAGACAGATTTTTTTATTATTATTTGGAATATATCCTGAAGATTATTGATAACCCCATCAAAACTTTTTATATTTGACTATTGCATAGTAAAGTTCGATAGAATTATATATTTTTTCCTAATGGAAGTAACTTTTGTTATACAGGTCAATAAGGAAGATTTAGAAAAAAGTTTTTCTCTTTAAAGACTTCCCTAGCAATGCATAATTGTCTTTCAATGGTGCTAATTTAATATTTAGCATGCTCTGATATCCAACTATGTGATGCTTTCATTCGAAGGTGTAGCAACTCACTGAACTTGGTGTCACTAGCCATTTCCCTCACATTCACTTGTGATTGGACTTTCTATTACACCACTGTAAGAGGGTGAATAATGGCATCTGCCACAGTTTTTTGGTGGATTTAAGGAAATGAAGAAAGAAAAGACAATTGCCTGCCACAGTTTGAAAGAGCTCTTTTCATATATTCCCATGGGCTTCATATCTGTGTAGACCAAGGCAGCCTCAGAAATGTGTTATATTATGGGTTAATGATCTGTTAAAAGAAAAAAGAATAAACATCAACAGTCATAAATCCAAAGATTTTTTTCTACTGTTTAAATGTTACTTCCTTATTTAAAGAAGGCTACATTCTTTTGACATTTAGGTGCTGAAAACAATTCTATAACAGTAATATTTTTACACCCACATTTTTACATAATCTTTTCTTTTAAATATTTACATATATATTTTAGGCTTGACTTTTATAATTTACTCTGTCCAGCTAACCCTATCCCCATCAACACTAGAGGTGTTAAATCACTTCATAAGGTAAAACCCATAATTTTCTTTTCCATTTTGAGTTTTCAAGTAACCCTCTGACTGGTACCTTGAAGAAATTATGGAATCTAGGATATTTTTCCAAACCCATGTCTGCTTTTTGGATTATCCTTCAGGGCTCCATTGTGCTAAAGTAACCAATGTTCTTTAATGACTTTCTGCAATATCTCCCGGGAAATGAAATGGCTTTTTCATGTCTGAGCATTCAAAGTACCAGTTCCTTGTCCTATTGCCCTTACCGTGGGACAGGGTTTTGACGACGTCTATCAAAGCAGCATTGTCTATGGTATCAGAAATGGCAGTGTAAAAGTGGTCAGATTTTTGATCCTGTTGGTTATGGGTATTTGTATTATCTTGTGGGGGTGTATATTTTTTCAGTGTAGCCTTCATCTTAATGGAGTGTGTCTCCATTCATTACTGCACAGGTTTTTTTCCCTTTGTCCACCAATTATGTCCTTGTGACAGCAGCAGAAACTGTTTACATAAGAAAATAATTGGAAAATTTTCATGATTTTGTAGGTACTTAGGGCAGTAAGTCCTCTTATTTGTAGGATGCAATAATATGCAATAATATTAGGCATAATACCTGTAAGTATTCACACTCCTGCCATCTTATAACAGGCTAGCAATCTAATGATTTTTGTGTCTTGCATAAGTCCATCATTTGCCTTGTATGTGACACAGGGCTGAAGCCACACAAAAGCTTAGGCACTGAAATGTTCAGCATTATGGCCTCAGTGTGGAGTAGTTTTGTTAATATAGGGCAATTCAGTTCTGACTTCTATTCCTAGGCTGTCTGTGCAGTCCTGAAACATGCACGTGGCGAATCAGGCATCAAAGGATGTGACTCACATCAGACTTCCTAACAAGTCTGCAAATGGGAAGTGCAGCAGAGAAGGTTATGTTCTGTACTTGCTCCTTCTCTGGGGCTTTGGAGCTTCGTTGCAGGATTGGGACTCTGCTTTGTGATCCATCTACTGGAAGTAGGTGTCTAAATCCAGCCCTTTCTGATAAAACAGAGGGAAGAGATGGTTTTCCCTGTCAGTCTAACAATAAAAGCATTCATTCTGAATGCAGGAAATACAGGGAGACATGTTTTACCGTTGTCAAATGTGTGTCTAACCTATTGTGCCATAAAACATTCCTTCAAGTGTTTGCTACTCTGTTTTAGTATTCATTGGAATATCAGCCTTGGCTAGATATCCTTGCCTCCAGGGCAAGGATAGTTTGGTGTGCCCTGGCTGGAATAACTGTAGTAATGGCACGCTGACACTTTTGTGCCACAGAGGCCCCCAACCTTAAGTAGGATCTGTGGCAATGAGGAACAGAAGCCAAATTGATTTTTTTTCAGTCCAACTGGAAGACCCATCAATTCCTATTTTTTTCTACTCCCTTCCCTCTATTTTCTAGACTGGAAGAGTAGAAAATGTATTCAAATGGTAGAAAGGTATTCAAATAGCGGGATGGAGAAAATGTAATCCAAATGTCCTAGATCATGGATATATGCCCTGTTGCTATGCTGTTGGGCAAAAGTGTGTGGATAAAGACTAGATTTTTTATGGCATCTGCTCCTGAAGGTATGAATTATTTTACTGAATTGGTCCCTGCGCGTGATACAGGCAGAGAAATTCCGTATTTATGGATCCTGGAAGGCCTTCACTGATCAATGCTTTAAAATTTGTGTGATCATTAAGCCAAAGTTTTGGGTATGCAGAGTACCTTAAGAGGAGAGGACAGTATGTTGCAGCCCATTTGAAAGAGAGAGAGAGTTTGAAAGGCAGTTCCAGCATTCACTGCCACACCTCACCAAACCTTATTACGCTGGGATGCAAGCAGTCTATGCAGTTTTGCTCTTAGTCACTTTTGGACTAGCAATACTTCAGGAACAGGCATTAGGAATTTTCAGAATCCCAGCTTTGAGCTTGGTCAGTTTTCCTAGGGTTTTGCCCCCAAACACTATTGTGGATCTAGACTTTAGTGAACAATAGTAGTGAACAATAGTCCCACTGAATCAAGAGAGAGGAGTCTGTATTTAGGGGAATAATTTCTTGGCTTTGCTATCATATTCTGCGTATCAGGGAAGCCAAATCAGTGTCTTTAAATTGATTTGTCACAGACCAAGGAACAGAATAAGAGTCAGAATCTGCTACTTCAAACCTATTCCTCTTTAGTACCTTCCTTGGACATTTTAATTAATATTCCTAAACACTTAAAGATAAATGAAAGAAATTGTGTATTTTTAAGTAAACAAATATATGCAGTATGAGAATTTCCAATTGTCTGTGTTAAGAGCAAGCAGATGGCTCATTGTAGTGTGTTATTTTGTTATTTACAGAATAGCTAGCTTGTATCACAGTATCTCTTCATCTCCAGAATTTCTCTTCCAAGATTATGTATAGGCTCTGTCTTAGTCGTAATATTTTAATTCATCACCACATATTTAGCAAACTCCTTCTTTTATCACTTGATGACAGAAGGGATTTTTTTCTCTGACATTTATTGCTTTTTAAACTGTATTTCTGGTCGGGTGCCAGATTTCTCCCAAAATACTGTAAATAAATGTGAGTATTACAGATTTGGATTTATGAAGCATAATGGCTGGATGCTGTAGCTGTGGAGAGATGCTTTATCATATTGTCTACCATTATGTGGGGAAACTTTAAGACTTGCTTTCCTGTTTTATTTTACTACAGTCCTTAAAGGTTTTAAACCAAGTTGCTTTGAGACTTGAACACAATTATAGTAACCAATCTGACATACACACAATGTGAATAAAATGCTCTATTATATACAGGCATTTTAACACTGATACATTCTACACACATAAAATAAAGGCACCTTGAAATAAAATTCTTATCTCCCTCACCTCACTTATCTACTAATTACATATAAACTCACGCAATACAAAAAAAGATTCCTGTATGTATATCATTAAGGAACATAAAAGAAAAGCTTGTTAGCTTTTTGCATGCTTATCTGTAAGACTCAGTAATGTTCCTATCTGTAAGAATATATACTTTCTATATATGTGTATGTTCATATATAATTTATATATACAAATATATCTCCCTTCAGACTCTGAAGGATTAAAACACAGGCTGGGGAACCGTTCCTGTATTCATGCTTTCTGAAATCAGAGATTCTTTAAATGGAAGACCCACATTTCTTCCTTCATGAGTGCTGTTTCATGAGACCATTAAATCAATCCTGCCACCCTATTGGCTAAATTTGGATTCAAAATGAAAAATGCTTCTCCTTTAATATCCTTACTCTCATTCAGTCATTATTTCACAATTTTTTTGTATGGTAGATTAAATGTGCTGGTATCAAAGTTTGAAAACATGGTGGCTAAACGAAACCATCACTGCTTTGCATCACATTCCTTACATTTTTTGCATAGTGATACATTATGTGGTTTACCTTGAAGAGCATGAATGAACTTTAGGCCTGAAAAGAAAGCATGTGCCTGGGAAAAAAAAGGGATATTTATAATCACTAGGAAATAAATTTCCCCCCCAACATGTGTAGTGTTCAACTCCCACTCATTATGCGGGGCTAGTTAACCTCTGATCTTGATGTGCTGCAATTGAAGATGAATAGTATCAGCTTGGGCTGTGGTGGGTTCTGACGTAACCAGTGCAGGAATCTGGATTTCCCCCACTCCTGCCCCAGGGAAGTAAAAAGGACTGCTTGTGCTCCTCGCTGTAGCAACAGGGCTGGCACCACTTTTCATACAGTTAGAGGCCATATGCCACATTTCAGACGTGATGTAGAAATGCAGGCTTCCCAGATTTCTTATCTGCTTTCCATTCTGATTTTTTAATGATTTCCCAGTGAATCCAAATGTTGCATAAGAATTCCAAAGAGAGGAATGACCCAGTTCAGAGAGATACTATCAGGGGACATTTCCCAAGTGCCTGTTTCATGGGGATGAGAAAGGAAGCAGATGTTTTCCATCAACAACTAATGCTGAAGAGCTACTATTACTCCCTCCCTAACCACAAGCTCTAGGCCATAATCATGTACTCCCTTCTTCTGCTTCTATAGATGTAACAGCAGCATGTAATAATTCAAATTCTGTCTTGTTGACACAGCTTGCTTCAGCTGTACAGAAAGCAAGTTCGTTCGCTGAATCTGTGGACACATCAGCACTTTGCAGAGAGTCTAAGAGGAGTTGCTGCTTTCTTGATGGCAATTGCAATTGCCTGCTGTCATCTGAGCCTCCTGGAAATCTGTGGCAACACACTGAAATAGCCACACATAGTAAATGACCATTTATTTACTCCTGGGAACTACAGGCCAGTCAGTCTCACCCCTGTGCCTGGGAAGATCATGGAACAGATCCTCCTGGAAGCTATGCTAAGGCACATGGAGGACAGGGAGGTGATTCGAGCATGGCTTCACCAAGTCCTGCCTGACTAACCTAGTGGCCTTCTATGATGGAGTGACTACAGCAGTGGACACAGGAAGGGCTACAGATGACGTCTATCTGGACCTCTGTAAGGCCTTTGACAGGGTCCCCCACAACATCCTTCTCTCTCAGCTGGAGAGGTATGGATTTGATGGGTGGAATGTCCGGTAAAGGGTGAGGAATTGGTTGGATGGTTACGTCCAGAGGGTAGTGGTCAACGGCTCAATGTCCAGATGGAGACTGGTGACAAGTGGCGTCCCGCAGGGGTCCTGTATTGGGACCGGTACTGTTTAATATCTTCATCAGTGACATAGACAGTGGGATCGAGTGCACCCTCAGCAAGTTTGCAGATGACTCCAAGCTGAGTGGTGTGGTCAACATGCCAGAGGGACAGGATGCCATCCAGAGGGACTTGGACAAGCTCGAGAAGTAGGCCCATATGAACTTCATGAGTCTCAACAGGGGCAAGTGCAAGGTCCTGCACCTGGGTCGGGGCAACCCCTGGTATCAATACAGGCTGGGGGATGAAGGGATTGAGAGCAGCCCTGCCGAGAAGGACCTGGGAGTACTGGTGGAGGAAAAGCTGGACATGAGCCAGCAATGTGCACTCGCAGCCCAGAAGGCCAATCATATCCTGGGCTGCATCCAAAGAAGCGTGGCCAGCAGGTCAAGGGAGGTGATTCTGCTCCTCTACTCTGCTCTGGTGAGACCCCACCTGGAAGACTGTCTCCAGCTCTGGAGCCCTTAGCAGAAGAAAGACACGGACCTGTTGGAGTGGGTCCAGAAAAGGGCCACGAAAATGATCAGGGGGATGGAACACCTCTCCTATGAAGAAAGGCTGAGAGAGTTGGGGTTGTTCAGCCTAGAGAAGAAAAGGCTTTGGGGAGACAGCCTTTTGGTACTTAAAGGGGGCTTATAAAAAAGATGGGGACAAACTTTTTAGCAGGGCCTGTTGCAACAGGACAAGGGGGAATGGCTTTAAACTAAAGGGGGGTAGATTTAGGCTAGGTATAAGGAAGAAATTTTTTACGCTGAGGCTGGTGAAACACTGGCACAGGTTGCCCAGAGAGGTGGTGGATGCCCCATCCCTGGAAACATTCCAGGTCAGGTTGGATGGGGCTCTGAGCAACCTGATCTAGTTGAAGATGTCCCTGCCCACGGGAGGAGGGTTGGACTAGATGACCTTTAGAAGTCCCTTCCAACCCAAACTATGCTATGATTCTGTGATTCTAAATGTCTGTCAATGTGGCACAATTATTTTTGTTAGAAAGAATCACAATTTTCCCCTGAAAAATTCTCTTGAATAACTGATATAAAATAATCTTTCTTTTCTGTTAATTCAGGAAGCTGATTTCAAAAACTGCTTCTTTGTGTTGAGTAATTATGCCATTTTGAAGATGTAGGGCAATCCTAGGAATTGCTTCAGTTAGGCCTGTGTCACTGATGGAGAATGATGTGTGATACACACCTAGCTTTGTAGAGAGTGAGAATAAGAGGTATTCTGATGCAATGTGTTGTAGACTAATGGAGTAAATATGAGGCACAATAGATAAAATTGGACTTAAAATACAGGCATGTGTGCAAGAATTTCCCAGAGAGAATATCAAAGACCAAAAGGAGGAAAAAACAAAAATTAAATAGTTACATAGCATTAGTATAATAAATGGGGAATAACTGCTAACCTGTTGAACTAAAAAAGGTTAGCTGAGGGACTAAACAATTTTTTTTTAAAATATAAACATGGTCAAGATGTCTATTCTGTGAGAGTGAGCACTTTAATATTCTGTTTGGCCAATGTGTGTAATATAATAGCTATTATATATTTCATCTTCTAGTACACAGCTGTAGAGGTACCAAACTGGAGAGCAAAACCATTAACTACTCTCCCTTTGCAAGCTCACAGAGACCTGCTATTCATAGAATCATAGAATCATAGAACAGCCCAGGTTGGAAGGGACCTCAAAAAATCCTCCAGTCCAACCTTTCACGGTAAAGGGAGCCTAGATGAGATTATCTAGCACCATGTCCAATCACATCTTGAAAAACCTCCAGTGATGGGTACTCCACCACATCCCTGGGGAGGTTGCTCCAGTGATTGATCATTCTCACTGTAAAAAATTTCTGTCTTATATCAAGATGTATACTTATTTAAGACCTCTGAAGTGTTCCGCAGTAGAGAGCTTTTCTTTTTTGTAGCAAAAGGCTGCATGAGTACAGCTGTGGTTTAGGCTCTGCCTAAGGTCAACGAGCCAAAATTGACCCTAATTCATAGGAATCCTTGTCCACAGTGTAGGCAAGTCAGGACAATCCCGAGGTCACTTATATAGGGGACTATCCTATTCCTTCCATAGTAAGAGTTCTGAAAACACTGAACTCAGTAGGAAGGTCATTTAAACGATGAAGAATGTGAAACTGAGGAATGCCATGGGACTGTAAACCCTAAACAAAGATGAAGGATCCCGTTTGCTGCAACTGCATTATGTGTCTTAGATACCAGCCCTGAAGAACAAGGAAGGATGATTAGTAACTGACTTATTTAGTATAAATCTAAAACCTGCATCTCATGAAAAAGTGAAGAAAAGGATGAGATGAAAGGAAAGATAGGTGGGGAAGTTTTACCATAGGCAAAAGGAAAAAGAATATGTAGATGCTCCCTGAGGCAATGCAGACAGGGTGAAGAGGGCTATGCTGCCAGCTTCCCACATTAGTTTTAGAGGTCAGTTTTAAAAGGTAAGAGTCAGGCACGGAGGACTTTTTCCCCTCCCAAGACGTACTGTCAAGAAATCTTAGGAGACAGCGAGGAAAGGTGATTGATGGCTGGGTTTGGGTTTTTTTGGGGTTTTTTTTTTCACTTTTTTCATTTTTGTAATATTTTCCCCCTAGATTTAACCATTTCCTTTGCCAGAATAAAGCTTCTTTTTAATATCTAAGTTTCAACTTTATTCATGGGTGACAAATCTATAACGTACTTTTTTCTTGGGGGTAACATTCAACTGAAGTGATGTTTTACAGGAAACCCTTGCAACAGTACTGCTCATGGAGGAAGCTTCCCTCAAAACTGTGAAAGTTTGGGCACCTACAGGATCAAATGCCAGGACTCAGGATAAATTCTCCCCAAGCATGCACAACCCAGTACCTTCCTTGCAAAAAATAGGAAAGAAGAGGCAGCATCTATGCTGAATATTCCCAAATTGCTACAGCTGATCAATGCAAATTTCCTTTGGTGGAAAAGATATGACAAGTGACAAGCGGGAGTGGAATGTTGCTTTGTTATTCTGATTTTTCACTGACAAATGCAGATCAGCAGTATGTGTGAAAGGAACCTCAGACTCTATGATAAACAGTAGAGAGCTCAGGATATGATGTATAGACTTTTCTTGTTTCATGGGGCTGCTGGGATATGAACATGCCATTTTGGGGCAAGTTAATTGCCTGTTCAGCAACTAAAAGCAAGATACCTTTGTTCTGTGAGTTACAATTCCCTGAAGTACACTGCAGTAGCAAAGCAGTAATTACAATGCAGCATGTCTTAAAAGAGCACCATTATACATTTCATGAAGAAAAGGATAACTTAGGCATTGCTGTTCACTGGTTAAAGCAAAAGATTTAAAACATCTTGAGCACAATCATGTATGTTTTATGAATATAAATTCATGTTCATGCAGATTTCTTGTGGTAAAACTATGCTTGAAGCCTACTGTTTTCAGACTGCTACCAGACCAGGTTATAAGCTATTTTGTGCTGCTGGCAACAGTCCAATAACCTAAAACGCATTTTTAATTTTCTTTCTTTTTTTTTTTTTCAGTCTCCAGCAAAGAGATATTGTCTCACCAGAATGGAATGACTTCTGGATGAGGTGGCCAGTATAAATTAAAGCAGGGTCCTTGGCTGAAGTGAAGCACAATGAATGTTCAGAAAAGGATGGTGAAAAACAGAAGTGCGAGCAGACAGAGGAAGCCAGGCAGCGAATACAAAAGAATAGGGGTTTAATATATTTCTGATATCCAAAATAGAGTGAGCATGGTTGCAGCATTCTGGAAATCATAAACTCCTTAGAGAGTTAAGACTACCTCATAAATGGGAATAGGTAATTTCTTGGGGATTATTTATAAATCAGACTTTAATTAAAAGGTCAAGAAAAGATGAATATATGTTTTAATAAATAGTTCATTATTACAGAATTAAAGCATCAATAAGCTGTTAATAATAACTTATTGATAACTACAAGCATGCTATAGTTATTTATTAACCTCTAGTTATTTATTAACCATTGACAAATGGAACCTTTTTTATGCAGTATAAAATTGCAGAAGGAAGCTGGAAAGAAACAAGATATGAATTAGGATTTTGACAGAATCAGTAAGGAAAGGTAACTTGCAAAGCAATTATGCTGTGTTGCATTATAGGTTCCATACTCTCTCCTAATAACTATGTAATTTTCTCATGTCTCCATGGCATACATTTTGTGAATTTTTCATTAAAAAAGCCAACACAAACCCAATAATCTTTTGCCACATAATACATTATTAGAAGAATCATAAGAAGGGAGGATAAAGGAGTAAGTTTAATAAATGCAGCAAAGCATACTACTGCTCCTGAATGTTTGTGATGGATTTCATATGATGTATGAGAAGCTGACATGTCCTGTGGGGGCTAGTTTACATTTTTTTATGAAAGGTTACAGTACTCTGGACCTATAGTTTATTTAGTTTTGCACTAGTGATGTAAATATTTATTAAGGATTTGACTCATTACGTTTTGTGCAACCCTTGCACTTCAAATCTGTGTGATTCACAGTATACCGAAAACAAAAATAATACCCCTAAATCACACCTGTCTGCAAAGAGAAAATATGTCAGCTCTTTCACTCCCAACTCTTCACCTTGTGTCAGGCAAGGGAAAAAAAAGCCAGAAAGAAAGCTGGTTGCTACTTGGAAATGAATTCACTGGAAAAATGTTCCTTTGTTAAGAAGTGCTTGGCTGAGATGGCTAGGCAAATACAGAACTTGAAAGAGTCAACATGTCCTTGGTTTTTAGGTCACCTAGCCCCTGATTTGGAAAAAATCTGTATCACTTCTCTTTGTTGTTTTTTTTGTTTTGTTTATTTGTTTGGGGCATAGTTTGTTTTGGGGGGTGTCTTGGTTTCGGCAGGGATAGAGTTAATTTCCTTTCTAGTAGCTGGTACAGTGCTGTGTTTTGGATTTAGGTTGAGAATAATGTTGATAACACACCCATGTTTTAGTTGTAGCTAGGTAGTGCTTACACTAGCCAAGGACTTTTTAGTTTTCCATGCTCTACCGACTGAGAAGGCTGGAGGTGCACAAGAAGCTGGGAGGGGGCACAGCCAAACTGGCCACAGGGACATTCCATACCATGTGACGTCATGCTCAGTACATAAACTGGGGAAAGCCGGCCAGGGGGGCTGCTGCTTGGGGGCTGGTTGGGCATCGGTCGGCGGGTGGTGAGCAATTGCACTGTGCATCACTTTGTGTAGTATTATTATTATTATTATTATTATTACATTATTATTATTGTTGTTACTATTTTATTTCAATTATTAAGCTGTTTTTATCTCAAGCCACGAGTTTTTCTCACTTCTACTCTTCCAATTCTCTGCCCCATCCCACCGGGGCAGTGGGGAGGAGTGAGTGAGCGGCTGTGTGGTGATCAGTTGCCGACTGAGGTTAAACCATGACAGGGGGGTTGTTTGTTTGCTTGTTTGTTTGCTTTTGTAAATCACCCATTGAAGATTAGTTTTATAAAAAAAAAAAGGTACATCAGATCAGTAGTGTGATATATTCAGATTATATATCCAATATCAAGATATTGTATATACAGTTGGGATATCTTACATTGACTAAGACTTTATTCCAAGAGATGTCGGCGACAACAGAACATGCCCCAGCCAATAGGTTATTTTTGAGACAGACCCGCTCACTGCTGGAATTAAGAAGTAAAGGGTGCTGGCATCTCAGTATTCCATGAACAATCATGAAGTCACTGGGACTAGCAAAAGGCTTCTTGATCTCATCAAAATTACAGGATTTTTGCTCCCATTGCTCCTAATGACCTTTAAGGTAGACCTTGCTAAGCTTAGCAGAGGCACTCAAAGACTTCATGGCTTGTGCAGAGAGTCCTGCACATATTTCCAATGTGACATTTCTGTGAGGTAAACTGGCAGCTACAGACTTATGATGTCTTTCACTTGTTTGCTTTCTGAATGGCTTTGTCTTGAATTCTTTGTTGCACAGTGGCATGATTGCAAAATACATGAATGAAAATATAAATAGCAGATAACCTGTTGGTAAGTGCAGTGTTTTGAGAGAGATGTTTGTATTCCTGTATGCTAGGCAGATGTAAATCATGGTTTTCCATCTCCTACTGCATCCATCTTTTAAACAAGTGTGTCTGCCATCTCATTTTGTGATGAGCTTGACCCTGTCATACTCTAGAAATACTTTCATGAGTCTCTCTTTAAATAAAAAACTACAGCCATTGTGGAGTTCAAGTGGTCTCAAGGTTATGCAGTGTTAATCAGTTTTGTGGGTCTTAATTCTGTTTTCAAATTTGGCCATAGTAGTCTTTCCATTCACTTTTGTGGCACTTGATTGATTTTGTTATTAACATTACAAGTCATGGGATCAGATAGCAGTATGTTGAACAGACATACATCAACACAAGTCTAATGAAATGTATATTGATTTGCATCAGTATTTTTAATCTAGAAAGTTGTTTAAATTTTTGGGTTAAAATGTCTCTCTATGTGTATAGCAGATAAATATATTACAAATATTTATATAAATGCAATATATAAAAATATGTATTTATTTATCTTTCTGATAAATGACATCTACTTATAGATCTGCACTGTTACCTTATGCCTCCAGATAAAAACTGTAAAGCCAGGTTTTCCTGAATACAAGAAAATCCATCTTGAAACTTTAATTAAAGAATAATCTATCAATGACAAATTACCAGAGGCTGGATATGTCACTCACAGTGTTGGCACGTCATTTCAAAGAACACAACTGAAATCACAGGAGACTAACAGATCTTGGTATTTGTTTGCACTTAACAGACAAGGGGAACATAACTGATATGAAGCAATTTCTAGATAGTTTCTATATTAAGAGATTAATTGGAAATTTCTTCACTCTGGAAGACAAAGCAGGCACGAGCGCAAGTCTGCATCTTTTGGAAAGTCTGTAAAAATTCTACTAAAACAAGTAATCACTTGACATGTTTAAAACTACTAGAGTTTTTTTAGTTGTGATTGGGTTCATGAAGTCTCCACACTGGGTGAACTCCTGAGCAGCTTTTTATTTGGCTTCATGGAGACAGTTCTTGTAACCCTATATCAATTTGTCTTTTAAAAGAGTGAGAGAAGAGGCATCCGTAAGGATGTGAGAAGTAAGAGCTTTTTTTCCTCAGTTCTGTAGTTCAAATAAATTATTTTGCGCATGTGGTAACTGATCAGTTGCATGTGCGTTTCTGTGCATAGAGCCATTTACAAAATAGTGGCTCTATGTAGAGTTCCTATGTGATAGTTAGGCTAAAAATTATTTGTCTATTCTGTAACAGAAAATGCACTGGCAAATATTGTACAAATATTTGTTGCAATGTTTTTCACTCGTCTCATTTGTAAAAGCTTTTTAAAAAACCTAAGTGATTACAATTGTTCAGTTTCCCATGAAATTGGGATTTGTTGTCCGTAAGTTATTATTATAAGGCCTGTATCAAGACAGATTTCAAATGGGAGGCATATGACCTCAGTATGAATAATCTTACTGTTAGCTCCTCCTGCTTAAGAAAAAACACCGTCATAGTAAAAGTCATAGTGAGCAATGATTATCAGTTCTTTATTCCTTCTCCATAGAGCATAGTTTTACCTTCGTCTCATCCAGGAGAACCTCGTAAATCAGGTGGAACAAAAATTACATCAGAATCATATGGAAATTTCATGTAATCTGAAAGTAACTTGCTGGCAGGACAGAAACCCATTATCCTGGGCTATATAGAGTTCCCTGATCACCTCATGCAGCAGGGGTACATATACTTTAGCTATAATCCTGTATGTTTTCTGGTCACTGTTATTTATTTTTAACTTTCTGTTGGGTTTATTGACTTCTCTTTTTAATTGCCAGCTACCAACTTTTTGCTTATTTTTGACCCCTGAAACATGTCCAGCATGTTCTACCCTTAAAAGAATGTTAAGTCTACAATAAAAGCTTAGAAATTCACACCTAAAGGTCACAACTTCAATTCTATATATAGACCCAACTGGACTACATTTCTTTCAGGAACCACTCTGAAGTCTTAACCCAAAGGAACCCATTTGGTCTCTATCGTGTCCTTTGGCATGAGTGCAGTTGTATTATGTTTCTCTCAATATATTCATGTTTTCTATATGAAGAGGGCATTGGACTAAAAATCTGAAAGACAAGAAATCTAATGAATTTAACTTTCTTAATCAGCAGCAGTGTTAAGTAGGTTGTTGATTAGGCTGTTATTGACCAGAACGTCCCAGTCAAGGAGTTGGCTGTTAGCTGAGACACCAGTGCTGGTTGCACAACTTGTCCACCTGTTTGGCCTCAAGCTCATAGTAAACTACAAGTCATGCCCTTTCTATTAGGATATGGTCATTCACAATGCATATGTAAAATTTGTAGGATCAAAAGCAGTACAAAAGTGCAACATTGGAGGTTGGCAGAGTCGACTGTATTCTGATGATCACCTCCCTTCTTAGGTGTTTTCTACATTTTGGTACTTTCTATATGGCTTTAACTGAATGATAGACAAATTTATTATTTTCTTCAAATAGAAATTGCTTCTTTCAGCAGAGGAAACCATGAACTTTATTCTGGAATTACCGGTCCTTCAAACATATACTCTTTTCCGTAACAGTGGCCTGAGTACCCTTCCTTGTAGTTTTGAACATCCTTTATAATCCTTGGCTTTCAATACAGAGGACATTTAACACCTTGCAAAAAATACTCACCATGTTGCAGACACCTGAGAGGACAACAGCTCAGCTTTCTGAATCTTGCTGTGACTGGAAATGGGATGATTTATTTGTAAGGGTTTACATTCTTGTCTTGTTGATTTGTCATTCATCTTTTTTTTTTTTATTATAGATTTCACTGGCTGAAGAGAAATATAGAAGTCCTTCCCAATGAGACTTAATGTTTGGGGAAAATAACCAAACCTGAGTAACTCTCAATGGACTTTTATTCTTCCTAGATGATCTTTTATTTACTAAGTCCTCTTAAATGATTAGTTTTCAGTGTGAGAGTTATTTTTTAATTAAATTATGTTAATAATAGCCTGTTTCTGTTACACATGACACTATAAAAGGTGTTCAATAATAACCTGATAGTATTTAATTAATTAATTAATTATCTGGGAAAGAGCTCCCCAGTGATGGCATTTTTCCATTGCATGATGAACATGCATAACAGACCATCATTCTAGCAGGCTGTGCAACTATTAACAGCAGGTTTTGCTATGCTCACTGGCTTTCTACTATTAAGAATTTTACTTTAACTATAAATAATATTGTCAACACATATATTGAGAAGGATCAAATTAGAATTTTACACTGAAATAAAAACCTCAGACCAGTTATGAAATAGTATCTAGTATAATCATTAAGCAGGGATTGACCTGGTAACATTATGGTTCCATGATTAGAAATATCTGAATAGGATATAATTACTTTTATTAAGGAGTATAGAAACACTTTATATGTGTAAATCAAAACGAAACAGGCAGGAAATACTGGTGGTCCTTCGCTATGCACAAATAGCAGGCTACTATTTTCAGTTAATAGCGTTCTCACAGGCTATCACGAGTGACAGTATCAGATTTTGTTACACTTTCTTAATAAAATGAATGCATAATGATGCCACTTATTTCTTGGGATCAAGATCAGAGTTGCAGGCTCAGGGGTTTTCATAGATTTTTTGTTTTGTGGCAAACAATTTTTAAGTTCACCTATGCATTCAGAGATGCTTGTGTTCATTTAAAAACGTGGGGTCAAAAAAGAAAGGGAAAAAAAGCTATGGAAGTACCATATTGATTTTAGTGGCACACACTATCAATCACAGACAGCTGGCATACAGATGCACATCTTACTTCTCTTAGTTACCTCTATATATAGGACAACCTTTGACTCAGATCCTAGGCTGGCCAGCTTTCTATTGTGAAACATCTATCTTCAAGCTGGCAGAGGGGACAGGGGTAAGACTGGTTTATGTAGTTGTCCCTGTGCAGCACAAACACATCTTTTACTGAAAAACAGAGGTTTTGTCCCTTCTTTGGGGGCAAAGCTGTATTTTTCTTTATATGTATGAAGTGTTTTCTTTTCCTGGGAACTATTTCCAAAGAGAATCACTTCAAACATGTTATAGAAAAACATTAACTCTTGAGTCTGCCTGATTCCTTCAGGTGAGCAACTCCATGTTTGCCTGATAAAGTGAACACTTTTGTAGGGTCTCATGTCTATACATCTGCACAATCCTTGAAAAGCACGTATCTTGGGGAAATATGAGCTACTTTTTACTCATATGCCCAGTTCCTTTCTGTTTATTTTCTGTAAGAAGGTGACAGAATCGGTATAAAATGTGTAGCTGGATTGTTTGAGCACCTGAGCAGAAGGTTCTTTGTGTACATCCTGGCTTTCTTCCTGTGTGGCTCTTCAACTCTTTTTTACACCTAAGATGGTCTACCACCAACTTCAAGTATTTATGGCCTGATTATAAAACATACTGAAGATTTACTTTTCTCTCTAGCTTCTGTGAGGGCTTAAGAAGTTTTGAAAATTCAAACTCTAGATAGCCTAAGCTGGACAGGAAAAAATTAATGCATGGTAGGTTTTTTGGTTTGGTTTGTGGTGGGTTTTTGCCACAACCGACTTGCCCAAAGTTACAGAGGGAGATGATGTTAAAGACAGTCGGTATTCAAACATTGTCTTAAGAAGGATGTCATAGTTTGAGATCCAGACATCTGGTCATCATTAACCATCGCTGTTCACACATGATGTTTTACTTAGACTGAACCAGGAGGCAGACAGTAATTTATATCCTGTAGTCAGTGGGAAAAAGTCTGGTAAAATGTATAAGTGATCATGAATGGAAGTCACTAGCAGGTTCAGCTGTGGGGTAAGGTCAGTGAGGAGACAGATTTAAGAAAGGAAATCACACCTTAGTGATTTTCCTGGCTTACAATAAGGAAGCTCCACCTAAGCTCGTCAGATGAGAAGTGGGGTTAAGGTACCTTTTCCACAGAATGTCAGGCTGTATATAAAGAGATTTTGCAATATGAACATTAAGCTTCTTTGTGGTTTTACTTGCTGTTATTTTTTAGGTCTGTCTCTATAGCATTTTCTGGGAGAAAAAAATTATAGCATTACTTCATTCAATTTCAGTTGGCATTGTGAAATGTTAGATTAATAGCTGTCAGGCAGCCAAATATCACAAGAGTTTGCCTGTGTACTTCCTGAATTTTGCCAAAGATTAAAATGTCATGACTCCCATTACGGACATTGGGTATGTACTGAATTACTCTGTGGACTATACTTTGAAAAGTTTCAGCAACTGAGTATATTTCAGGTGTTCATCTCTTGTACTCAGTATTTCAAACCTTTATGAATTTGCTTCCTGGACTTAGGTTAATAACTCAGGAAAGACCACTAATTTAGCAGACTTCTACTTCAGATATTCTATTTTAAGCTTTTGCTCCTTGTATCCATACCTTTATAGTATTTCCTAGTCTTCAAGGAGCTTTCTGAATTTGTACAAAGTTCAAGAAAGTCTATGATACTGCTGCATACTGGGGCAGAAGGATTAAACAGTGAGACTGATCAAGTAATCTTGTGGGATCAAAGGAGATTTTTTTTTTTTTTTAGATGACTGAAATTAAAAGTGTTTCACAATTCTGGAAAGGTTTAAAAAGGGAAGGGAAGGGAAGGGAAGGGAAGGGAAGGGAAGGGAAGGGAAGGGAAGGGAAGGGAAGGGGAGGGGAGGGGAGGGGAGGGGAGGGGAGGGGAGGGGAGGGGAGGGGAGGGGAGGGAAGGGAAGGGGAGGGAAGGGAAGGGAAGGGAAGGGAAGGGAAGGGAAGGGAAGAGGAGGGGAGGGGAGGGGAGGGGAGGGGAGGGGAGGGGAGGGGAGGGGAGGGGAGGGGAGGGGAGGGGAGGGGAGGGGAGGGGAGGGGAGGGAAGGGAAGGGAAGGGAAGGGAAGGGAAGGGAAGGGAAGGGAAGGGAAGGGAAGGGAAGGGAAGGGAAGGGAAGGGAAGGGAAGGGAAGGGAAGGGAAGGGAAGGGAAGGGAAGGGAAGGGAAGGGAAGGGAAGGGAAGGGAAGGGAAGGGAAGGGAAGGGAAGGGAGGGGAAGGGAGGGGAAGGGAGGGGAAGGGAAGGGAAGGGAAGGGAAGGGAAGGGAAGGGAAGGGAAGGGAAGGGAAGGGAAGGGAAGGGAAGGGAAGGGAAGGGAAGGGAAGGGAAGGGAAGGGAAGGGAAGGGAAGGGAGGGGAAGGGAGGGGAAGGGAGGGGAAGGGAGGGGAAGGGAGGGGAAGGGAGGGGAAGGGAGGGGAAGGGAGGGGAAGGGAAGGGAAGGGAAGGGAAGGGAAGGGAAGGGAAGGGAAGGGAAGGGAAGGGAAGGGAAGGGAAGGGAAGGGAAGGGAAGGGAAGGGAAGGGAAGGGAAGGGAAGGGAAGGGAAGGGAAGGGAAGGGAAGGGAAGGGAAGGGAAGGGAAGGGAAGGGAAGGGAAGGGAAGGGAAGGGAAGGGAAGGGAAGGGAAGGGAAGGGAAGGGAAGGGAAGGGAAGGGAAGGGAAGGGAAGGGAAGGGAAGGGGGGTCCCCCACTGCTATCTTTCAGTATGACGAAAACTGCAGAAGCCTAATGAGAGAGGGTGGGGGTAGGGAAAGCAAATTAAGGTTTTTTTGGTTTTCAGTTCTAAGAAATGTCAGTGTAAGATGTAAAGATCTCCACAAAGTTGTTCTCTACCTAACCCATCTTTTTGCTTCTGTGCACACCTGAAGAGCTGTAGGTTACCAGCTGTGCAAATTGGCAGGAGGTGACATCCTTGTATAGAGGTTTTTGTTTTGCTTCCTTTCCGGACAAGCAGTTCATGGCTTTCATTGGTTCAGCTAAGCACTGAATAAAGCCTTCAGAATTTGTTCCCATATCCGTTACAGATAGAAAAGACTCAGATGCCTCAGTTTCTGATCAGTGTATGTATTTCAATGGCTTTGTTCATAAACTTTGTCCAAATTCCATCAATACCTAGGCTTTCTGGGAAAATTATGCTTGTGCCTATTCACATTCTCCACACAGACAAAATAGCCATTGAAATCAATGAGCCAAGTAATGGCTTTCCCACCCTTTTCCTTGGGATGTACTAGAAAGCAGTGTTGCAGAATTCCAGGTTTCTCCCTTCCCCCACAAGGTAACCATGTGCCTGAGTTCACTGTCCAGCCACCCCGGCGTATTTTCAAACTGCCCTGAATTTTGTTTCAATTCTCTCTGTTTTCTCTGTTAGTCTGACAGCTGGATAAAATCTCATTGAGCTTGTGGACTTCAGTCATGATAAACATAAGAAGCAATTCTCTTTTCAATGTGTATCTATGCGTGCACAGAAACAGCAGAAGCATAGAAGATGCAGACAGCTACAAACAGTCAGAGGATCACTTGCAGAATAAACTCAAGAAAAAAGATCTTTCTGGATATTGTGCTGGTGAAAACCTACCTCTGCAAAAAAAGACCAAAACCAAAAAACAACTCAGCTGTTATTAGATTTCTGATGTGTTCAAGAAAGCCTGGGTTTTAGTATATTTTTGTAAAATCATGTTTCAATTACATGATTATTGTAATTAATGTTGCCTTCTAACAGAAGTAGAAACAAGTAGAAAGACACTGAACATTGATGAACAGCTCATATGAAAAGAACCAAAGGATATTCATATTAGAGACTTTTTGTTTCTGTGCTACTGACCACTTTTAATTTTCATTTTGAGTTTTTGGCTCATTCAGTGTCAAAAAAGTAACACATTTTTTGTCAAAGAAATCAATACACTTGACGACGAAAATGACGTTAATGAGTCCAGCTTAAGAGTTAACACCAGTAATTTTACTTTGAGCACAACGATTGTCCTCAAAACAGAAGTGATTAATGTGACCTATTAAAAATGAAAGCAAAAACTGATTGGAAAAAAAAGATGATGGAAGTGTCATTTATATAGAAACAAACAAGTAAGATCTCCAAGCAAACCTGATGATATGCTGAGAAAAAAAAAAAGGTTTTTTATTTTTAGTTTTCATTTTGAAACAGTTTTCTTCTAATCTAGATTCAAACTCAGTACATGACTGTCAAAGCTCTTCATGTGTCTTCATTCTGTATTTCCATTCCTCAGCCTAGCACGAATTTTTACAAGATTAATCTTCAGTATAAAGAACTTGCAAAAGCACTTTTTTCAAGTAGCAGGGACATATAGGTAAGCCATGGTACTCCATCAGAAACTACTAACTTTCAGCATCCTTAACACTGATTAGCTTTAAGGTAATTGAGATCAGTTAATGTCTCACTGGGACAAAAACCTTATTTTTTTTCAAAGTCTATTATCAAAACTTCTACCTGCAGTGAGAACTCTAGGAATTGAATGGGATTCCATTTTATTTTCTGCAGGCTGCTGAACATATTCTTTATAATTTTGAATTTAAACCTCTCTGGGATAGTCTTATGAAAATAGAATGTTTCATTGGCTGCATAAGGGAGTAACAAAGCTGTTCCCCCCTTTCTGGTCAATTATATTGATTGTGATTCTGACATTTTCAAGTGTATTTCTCCATTTACTCCAATTATATTAAGCATGATTGTTAAGATGATTGTCCTGGACTTCAAAAGACGTGCAATGAGCCAGCTCACTTGTAGTTGTGTCAAAGTTAATTAATTTTTCTAAATCTAAAATGACCAGGGATGCATTCTGCTTACTACTTTGAATTAAAATCACTTTTTCACTGCTGTGTTATTCCTAGTTTGTATTGATTTTAGGTTCAAAGAGTATTAACTTCAATCCTAAATTTTCTTTTAACCTGTAGAGAACATGGAGGGATCACAAGCTGTGTTTAGAAATTTCCCCAAGAGGCTCATCCAAAGCTTAACGAAACATTCTCAGTGACTTAATTTCACCTGATGTCCTTGAAGAACCTTCTCTTTTATCCTTCAGGTTCAATTTTTTGGGAATGCATTTATTCAAATGTAAATTATCCCAAACTAAGAGTAGTATTCTTGCAGCTGGAATTATTTTAATTTTTGCAAATGCCCAAAAGCAAAACAACAACAAAAAAGAAAAACAAGTATTTAAAAGTTATTTTCATTAAAAAAAAAACAAACTGTGGTGGGTTAGCCTTGGCTAACAGCCAAAATCCCACCCAGCTGCTCGCTTACTCCACTCTCTCAGTGGGATGGGGGAGAAAATAGGAAGAACAAGAACGAGAAAACTCGCATGTTGAGGTAAGGACAGGGAGATCACTTATCAATTACCTTTGTGGGCAAAACAGACTCAAACTGAGGAAAATTAAATTAATTTATTGTCAATTAAAATAAATATTTAATTACTGATTCAGGTACTGGTAAACAAAAAGACAAACATTAAAACAACATTTCTCCTCCTCCTTTCCCCAGGGTCAACTTCACTCCTTCTCTCCAGACTCCACTACCTGAGCAATGCAGGGCATACCAGGGGGTCAGAGTCAGCATGCAGCAGTTTCTCTCTGCTGCTCCCTCCTTCTCACATCTTTTCTCTGCTCCAATGTGGGCTTTCCATGGTGGCAGCTCCTTTGGGAGTAACCATGTGCTATGGCATGGGGTCATCCATGGGCTGCAGTAGATGCCTGGTCCGGTGCCAGGTAGTATCTTTTGCTCCTCCTTCTCCTCCTCTGACCTTGCGTCTCCTGTTTCTCACTCTTTTTGTTCTCTCGTCCTGTCTCTGTCTGGCACTTTCTGCCCCTTCTTATATAAATTCACTCTGAGGTGCCGCCATCGTGGCTGCGGGGCTCAGCCATGCCCTGCAGTGTGTCCATCTGAGCTGCCTGGAACTGGCTGTCTCCTCACAGAGGCCACCGCTTGACACCTGCACCCAGTACAAATTCAAATAAGATATTTAAATCAAAGTTTACCTCTGGGCCAGTTCTTAAAAATTTGGCTTCTATTTTTTTTGCACCTGCAGTTAATTTCAGTCAATAAAATCTGTAGCTGAAGCAGTATGGAGGAGCCACTATAGCCAGCCTTCTAGCTTGAAACAGAAGTGTGCTTTCTTGAAAGCAAATTTAGTGATCACCCCAATTTACTGTGCCATGGTTCACACTGTGGCGCAGCCTCAGAGTACACAAACCAGGTTCCTTGTGGCGTCGCCTCACCCGCAAGGGAGGCCCCAGAGTACCCCCAGCCCATTCCAATCCCAGGAACAGCTCTGGAGTAGGGCTGAGCTGGTCTGAGCACCAGCATGCATGGGCAGGGCATGGGCATGGGCAGGGCATGGACAGGGCATGGGCATGGGCATGGGCATGGACATGGGCACAGGCACTGGCACGGGCACGTCTGTCAGCACCAACTGCTTTGCTTCCTGCTGAGCTGCACGTCTCGCTAGTGCACAAACAGATGCACTCGCCGAGTGACAAACGCTGGTATTTGGTCCAGGGCCTGTCACACGCCTCAAAGTATTGTGACCAGTGTAATATGATGTCTCTGCTTGATGGACTATATGCAATGAGCTCGGCAGTATCAATCTAAAACCTAGTGAGACAGAAGCCATGTGACCAAAAAAAGATAAAAAAATACAAGTAGGTTTGACGCAGTAATTACCCCTATGATAGCTCTTTCTAGGTAAGGCAAATTGGTGATGACAACGTAGGGAAATTTGCCTCTCTAGTACTGTTTTCTGAATAAAATTTCCCACAGCTGTCAATCAGGCCATTTTACCCTCACACTAAATTAGCACCATTTATTTTAACAGTGTCTTTTGTACAATGCTGAAAGGTGAACTATATTTTAATTCAACCTTGAGAATATTTTCTTGTGTTAAAAGTTCCTATTTTTATGTAGTCTTTATTATTTCTTAACTAAAAGTCTTAGACATATGAGCTTTACTTTCTCAGCCTGGTCCTGATCTGTAGACCATAGCCTAAGAAGTACTTTTTACTCTTTTTACTTTATAATTACAAGTGAATGATAATTCCACTATGATCATAGTCATATATATTTCCTTTTCATTTTACTGTGTAGCTGTAAGGTGTTGTCTGCTTCATATGGCACTTATCGTACTTGGATATTTTGTTTCATTGAAACAGCAAATGCCTTTTAAAATGACTCTTGTGTCTCTCCTGCACTGTCAATAAAATGCTGTAAGACTGAGTGATGCATGGGACCTTGCATAGGCTTGTTAATGCTACAGGTAGTTTTACAAAGAGGCTATGGCAACATAAAGCTCAGTATTTCAAAGGTAATTCTCAGGCAAATGACTTTTCTTCTCAAAATAGGAGCTACAAAATGCAGTGTGCTAAAGCAGGGTACACCAGGAACTGGTCAGTGAGTTCAGGGATGATTTTTAATTCCTATCCATCATGAAGGTTTAAATATTCTCATGGAAAGAGAGAGGACTTGGATTTCCATTCCTATTCCAAGGACTTATTTTAGCCAATAATAATCACAGTTACTGCCTGAGACAAAGACTCTACCCCATCTTTCATCTTTCAGTGCCCTGATCCCTTGACTGAAGACTCACACTCCTTAAGAAGCAATGAGAAGCACTTTAGGAAGCTCTTTCAAGAAGCAATATTATGCTCACTGTTCTCCTCCTGCCTGTCCCACATTAAATGAACTGTGTTTGACACAAAACCATCAAAGATGGCAAGGCTTCTGTGTGGCAAGTCAGGCCCTCTCAGACTTGTCTATAGGCTACCATGAAGGATGCTCTGAAAAGTATTGGCCATGTGGGTTCCAGACCTAGAAATGCAACAGAGGCTTCCTGACTCTTTGAGTTTAGAAAGGGACAGCTTTGGAAAAATGAAAACAGAAAGCAAGCACTTACATTATTAGGTTTATCATAGATTAATAACCTTGGATGTGATTTTTTATTATTATTTTAAAATATTTCAGGTTTGCTCACATTTGTTATTTTTTCTTGTAGTAATATCAGGTACTCTGGTCCCATAAAACAAGCTGAAACATTACAATGAGACTTGCACACAATGTGTTTAGCCAAGTGCTTAATTCTTCTGTCTGCCGCTTTCTTCCAGAGCCATCCAAATGCATAGATGGTGGTGTTTATAAGCTTGAAAGTCTCTCAGTGTCTGAGATTTCATCATCTTCATGCACAGATGCAGACCACTTTGACTTACTTGAGCTACTTGGTGAGCTCAGCTCTCCTTTCAGAGACAGAATCTAGCAGTACCATTTGTGTTTCCTAAGGAGTCAATGCCAGGTTCACATCTGGAGCCTGCTGAGCACGCTAGAACTAAGACACACGTAGAGTTTGAAATGGTGGTGGTGTCACCCACCTACCTATTATTGAAGGGTAAGGAAGGACATCCATAGGTCGAAAGTGGTCCACAAGTTGCTCCACCTGGCCACTGCCTTCTCTGAGACAAGAGGAAGAATAGGTGCAGAGCTCCCCCTGCGCTCACCCCAGCACATGCAGATAGGCTCCATGCTGGGTACAGCTGGGAAACATGAGCATCTGCTGGCACAAGGACAAGCAAAACAGATAGTCGCTGATGAAAAAAAGGAGTGAAGCAGGTTGCTACCACTGTGCGGGGAGGTGGATCACCCGCTTGGACAGATGTTTGAAGGTGTGCAGGTGGCCAAGAGGAGCAGCTGTTTGCACCACGTGGGCAGGCAAGTGTCTGTGTTTCTGTGCATGGGGGAAGGATGGGGCATCCTTGTAGGAACGGAGGGGAGAAGAGGCACTTGCAGGGAGGTAAGGCAGGGGCTGCTCTGGAGTCAGCAGGAGAAAGAACTTCCACAAGCACACTTGGCACTAGCTGTAAGTTGGATCACCCTGGACCCTATAACCTATTGGTTACTGTACTGTATAATCTGCATTTCCCAAAGTGTCTGAGCTCTTCATTAAATCTCACCTTAACCACTCTGGCCTCAGCTGAACTTTACATAACTGCATGGGAGACAGGCTTGTAAGATTAAGAAAATTTGGTAGACTCTCAGAGGTATTAAATAAACCTGAAACTACTTTAAATTTGTAACTTAAGAAGGCTTTTCTTTCTGGTCTCTTGGTTAGAAAAAATAGATGTATATGGAAAATTTCATTTGTTTTTTTTTTGTAAGCACTCAGATTTCATTCCATACCACTTTATCCACCCTTTATTGAAACTTTTCATCAGACATACAAATTGGATAATGTGAGGCCTCTCTTTAAAAAATGAAAGAAATGAGTGAGCCTTTGCTGGTGAGCAAACCTATTCAATCAGCTTCTGTGTAGAAGCAGTTTTCAACATTAGCAACTGGATACCACCCATTAGCATGACTTAGTGCAGCTGTGAAATGCTGCCAAACTTTTATAATACAATTATTATGTGGCGGCATTGCATAAAATAAAGCAGGGCTGCCACTATAAGCTCTCATTTGTAACAATTCTGTTTTTAAAAGCTGATGAAGAACATCATGCAATTCTGTGGTACAAGGTAGATCTGGGAAAGCTCAGAGTCCCATGAGAATAAATAAAAAAATTGTAGTATGAGACCTCTTATCAAATTAAAAGCCTGTTGCATTTGTGTGTTGGTGCTTGCTTTCCTAAAGAAAAATACCAAAACATTCTTTTCTCTGCAATTAAATAAACATGAATTCCTGATATTTGCATGTCACAAATCAGGCTGCAGAAACTTATTATAGTGCTAAACCTATTATAGTGCTCATGACCATTCAGAAAAAAATAGTTCATAAAAGTTTGTTGATTTAAATAAGATAAACTTTTTATTAGTTTAATTCTCTAAGCAAGGAGGAAAAAAACAGATATGGTGTCTTTTAAATAATGGTGGGTTTTTTTCTACAAATCTAGGAGACCATAGACTGTCCCTGTAAACAGATGGTTCAGAAGAAACTCACCTGATTATGACTTTAAATAAAGACCTGCGAATCCAGCCAGGACCTCAGAAAGGATCCTTAAGACTACTGAATTGTGTTAGACCACAAGACCTTTACAATCCATGTCACTCAAAAATCTCAGGCAAGGACTCAGCTATGCAACGCTAACATTTAAATATATGTACTTATTTCCCACACACTAATGTAATAACGAAAGGTATATTGCTTCCTCGCCTGTTAGCTCATTTAAGGTTTTATACTTTGTGGCCATATTTTGGAAGCTTTGCTCAGGGCAGACCCCTGCTGCTGCAAACAAATCTTTATCTGTAACCAGCTAAGTGGAGTTTTAGCAGCTTTGTTCCCCCTCTCATCATTTTCTAACTCTTTCCTTGTAGACCTTGGCTCTTTCACCATTCACTTAACTACCAAATATCACTTGCAAAGACAGATGAACTAATAAAAAAAGTTCATTCAGTACATTCTTTTCAGTCAAGTCATAATATTTCTCTTTTTTGCTTTTGATTTTCTTCCTTTTTTTTGATCCCTACTAAATAACACTGCTAGCTAAAGTTTGTATCATGCAATTCTATGATTTTATCACTCATTAGTCTGGTACTTAAAGCATTCCCCTTTCAGGACAGCATTTTATCTCACTGAAACCTTTCACTTCTTTACTGAAGAAGTTATTCACAGGATTCTGTTTGCACTACCCTCATGTGTTAAGAGGTAGAGACGTGAGGAATCAGTCATCTCGTGTTGAAGCATCACATCCTGTAACTTACATTTTGCTATTAACTCGTTACACTGCGTTTCTATCCTCGCTATAGGATGAGCAGGATCACTTCTGGTGATGTTAGGCCTTACAAATTCTTAGCTGACCCAGTTAATTTTAAGGACAGAAGATAGGTATCTCCAGAGGTCAAAAACTGGATAGGTTATTTGCTAGGTCCAAGACGTTTCTGGAGCACTGCTATATTCTTGTAAAAAGACCACACAATTTTTAACTGAAAAACAAAGGTGCTGGCTATGGAGCTCTTTCTACGGTCAGTTTGTCAAAAAGGCTCTGCATTCTTTGGGCAAACCCACATCATTAAGCAGATGTGATCTCATAGTTTGCTGCCACCAAAAGGTAGAGGTCCTTTTCCATCTCCTCCCTGAGGCTGTGGAGTCCTGCCAGTTAACTTTTTCCACTTATGGACCACTGCGTGAGCCATTTTAACTCACTAAACAACTGGAATAGGATGTGGATTGATTTCTGCTGGATTAGTGAGCTCCAACAAGGAAGGAAGCACAATGACCTGGGCAAGGGCAGAGGATATTTAATGGCCTTATTTGTTAGGTGAAAGAAGAAACTGGAGTTGAAGCAAGCTCAGATTGGCTCAGGATCTTTCACAATTGTTTGCGAAACAATTGAGGTGCTATTTTTCTCCTTAATCTGCTCAAAAAACCCCAAGATGACAAAAAACCTTGGAAATTTACAACTAGGTTCTTGGGCTTTAATTCTATCTAAGGAGTCCTGAAGCACAAATTCTTTCCTGTGTTTGAGCAGAATTAAAATGAGATGCAGAAAAAGGGAGGATTGCCATGGAGTTATACATACTGTCTCATCACCTTCACCTGGTTGTACTTATTTTCCCATTTGAAGTCCATAACTATATGAGTTCTGTAAAGGTCAATTACTATGATAATTTTTCTATTTTAATTAGCTTTGGTTTGCATATTTGCATTTTTGTGAAATTTTACTATAATTGTTTCCTGCAATCTGGCAACTTCTCACCACCCCAGCTGCACAGAGTTGCTGGAGAGTCAAATCTGACAGGAAACCTGGGAGTTAATTTTGTCTATAGGGGATCCTAAGTTGCCATAGAGATGGTGAGAGTCCTGGCCCTTAAATTTGAAAGAAAATCCCCAGGAAAACGGTATGAGCCCAAGGAACTGTGTTGTTCCAATGATCCCTAAAAGCTGGAATGGTCCCATGGGCCAAGGGCAGCCAGGTGCATCTTAGAACATGTCAGGAAATACTGATAGAAGGTGTTGAATCACAACCTTTGATGGCCTCAGTTTCTGGGAATTGCAATAGTGGATAAAAATCAGCTGGCCTTCAGACACTCAGAGACTAGCCTTCTCTAGCCATAGAGGAAATGTGATGTAGCTAAATCTCAGCAGAAACAAACTTTAGAAATTCTTGCTGTAAGCTCCAGGTTTACTGGAATTCTGATGCATGGAATTTTGATTAGAAGATATAGTCATTGTTATTCCTTTTTAAGTGTCCTTTTTTATTACTTTCCAAACTTTGATTCATAAAGCATGTTTCTGGTCATACCATTTGCCAACTGGGTTTGTGTCCATCAAAATAAAATGATGGGGGGTTATGTTGTATGTATACCGCAGTTCAAGGAAAATCAAAATTGTAACTGAATACTGAGAATTTGGACCCTCAGAAAAACTTTGTCACAGAATTTTGAAAAAAGACCTTTATGTAGTCTGCATATATTCTGCTGTCTGTGTAGAATTAACATTTAGTTACATAAAATATATCTGTTTAACTACTTGCTAGTTATAGGGGAAGATCTATACATTTTGCCATGGTTAAAGCTATATTTGACTTAAATTTTCTTTTGGCAAACAACAGAGTAAGATCAGCTTACAAACTGTTCTCTCCAAGGTGATGATTTGGGGAACATTCTTTACCCCAGCAATCTCTTTCTCCACATCCATGGGCACAACCTACTTTTAAAAATTCAGATTAGTGGTCTACCATAGATGTTTGATAGACCATACCATAGACCAAGATACGCCTTTGATTTTTCCATTTGCTCTCAGGCTGTTTGCTTACCTAAGTGGACTTTAAATTAGAAAACGCACCTGATTTCTCCCAATTTCTATTTGGGAGATGTCTAGCATTTCTTAAATGGTGATTTTAATGTACACTTAGTACTTGGGGGACTTCCTAAATTCTAATGATTTGTAACTTGCTGTAGACTCAACCTTGAGAAACTTTATTTCAAACTACAAGGGTGGTATAATGATCACATAGGCAAATACAAATAGTAGAAATCAACAGGCCAAACACTGTTTTGTCATGTAAGTCAGCCAGCTCAGAATACACGCTTTGGGATCAATACATTTATTCTGGATTTACTGCTTTTTCCATGGCTAGCCTGATGCAAAGGTCTAGGCTTGGGATTTCTTAGAGTTTATATGTATTGTATCACTTGCCATACAATGAAGTTTAGGCATCACTTCATAAAGATTCAGAGCAAAAATCAGAACAGGTAAATCAACCCTCTAAATATTTAAGAAGAAAGCTATCAGTAAATACTCTACCTGAATAGATTGAGAGGGAAACAATGGCAAAACTGCAAAAAGAATGGTATCCACAACTAATTCTTTAATACTTATTTGTAATACAGATTTTGTTTATAGTTAGGATAATTTAAGAGAAGAAAACAAAAAGTTATCTATTCAACAAAAGAAATATCAGACTTGATAGCTCACCCTTTCGTAATACATACTAAGTTGCAAGTGTAAAGGTTTTCATACAATATTTTCAGAAACCAAATTAAGAAAAACTGAGTTCTAGACCAATATAGATTGCGTTTGCAGAAGATAAGATTTAACTGATTAGAAATGCAGTTAAAACATAGTTATAGAACAATGATAAACTCAGAGGAACAAAAACCAGTCTCCATTAAATGGGGAAGTGCTACATGATATAGATAAAGATTTGAAAGTTAAAATCATGAATCAAAAACTAAACAGGCCTTGGAGTTGTCAATGCTTGAGTAGAAGAGCTCTAAGAAAAGCCTATTTGCTGCAGGAAGTTGTTTGAATCAGTGACCCTCTGAGTTAGCACTGGAACAATATTGCAGCACTGGGTTAGGGAGGAAGCCATGGAGCCGTGATTTGTCAGCATTCAGAGACGTTATTGAAAATACCATTGATTTGTGTGTTGGTTTTTTTTTCCTCAGCAGCCAAGTGTGTTAATTCTGCTTCCCTGGATAATTTCAAATAGCTAGATAAATTATATGATTCATTTTATCCTGAAATGATAGATTTTTCTGCCTTGTTTCAGAATTGTTACTGCAAAGTCAGATCAAGTTAGGCAAACTGATTTTATCATTCTGTTAGGAAACATTTTCTTACTTTTTCTGCATAAGGCAAAGCAAAGATTTTCTAAAGCCATATTTTTTTAAAAAAGAATATATATTATTTGGAAAACCCTAGCATTCTCATGATTTGGAACTGGAATTTGAAGTTAGATACATAGAGTGGCCATTGTCAAAGATCTGCCTTTTGCCATCCCTGTAAAAGTCTACTCAAACTTCTTAAATCTTTGGGAAATCACTGTTTGCGCATGCTTGGTAGTGATTTGTTAAATCTTTTAAGAGTTATATATTCCCAAAGGATACCATCTGTGCTGGCAGTGCACCAGCCAGGGCTGAGAATGACTTTCTCTGCAATTGTCTTCTAACATGCCTCAGGCCATGCCTGGTCCAGCAGCGGCACTGAAAACTGAGAGTCTGTCGCCCTAGTGCTCTCAGTGACATCCTACAAAGGACTCAAGGGGGATGTAGGAAGAAACCTCCCAGATTCAAACACACAGGAGATAAAGTCTAGCAGTAGTATGAGAGGAAAGATTCCAGGGTAAAGCATGGAAAGACAGAGACTGGAATGGCAGCCTGGGGTGAAAAGACCTGTGGTTCTTAGGGTGTAATGGGAGAAGAGCATGGGCCTGTAAGGTTAGTGATAGTGGGACAAGAAGTCTGAGTGATGAGGGCAGTGAGATGTGATAAAGGTCTCGAAGGAAAAGTCTAATACTGGAGGCTACAAAGTGTGTGTGGAAAGGGAGAGCAAGAGAGAAACTGAATGAGGAAACAGAGATGGAAAGTGCGTATGACTTATGAAACAAGCTTATTGTGTGACCTCGAGGTCATGTAACTTCCACACACTGAATCAGTTCCTGCAGTTTTAATGAAGTCTAGACTGGAGGGGGAAGCCATAAGCACCAACTCTAATCTTAGCCTCTTTGTTTCTGAGCCTGGCACTCTAATCCCATTGGGATATCTGCCCCATCATTTAGACAGATCTGCCTTTCTTCCCCTAGGACCTCCCCTCAGAGCTTAGCCTACCTCTTTCCTGGCCCTGAATGATTCATCCTCCCCAGGAATTTTTCTCCTTTTTGTCCATAAATATCCCAACAGACCTGGCTCCAAGTTAGATGTTTCTTTCATCTCACAACCTTTACACTCATTCTCTTTATCTATGAAGACACCGCTAACGCTGGCACAGGCAACACTTGAACATCCATCCACCTCCTGACAGCCTTATATTCAAACCCGTCTATTTTGCTGTTGACCAGAGAACTCAAGTGCACAAAAGACTCCACAACTATGAGAAAGTGATCACTAGCAAATGCACCCAAATTTTTCTTAAAGGCACACAAAAAAAATGTTCCTTTAAAGAGTGGCAGAAGGAGCCGCTATAGTTGCTTAGTTAGACAGTTTATTTAAAGCAGCTTCCAGAATTTCAGCATACAATTCCTACTGACCATAAGTTCTGACTCAGGTAGCATACCCCCTTTAGAAAGACAGACAGATGAACAAACCAATGGCAATCTTTTTTCTTGTTTCTTTTTTTTTTTTCCTTTTTTTTTTTTTGTCTGAGGAGAAGGGAAAATACATGGAGAAAGAGGCAGAAATTCTAGACAGCTATGGCTGGTTAGGCAAGGAGTACAAATAATAAGACATAGAAATTGGAATCCCATTCCTCGCTTTTGAGCATAACTGAGCAAGCCCACCGATTTATCTATGCTTTTTTTCCTCCAGCAGTATTGTTCTGTCTGTCTTCATTTAGCTGTGTGGAAAGCAGAGACGTATTTGGGGTGTGTGTTTGGAGGCATTCGTAAGAAGATACCTTGCATATGACCAAAACAAAACCCACTCCCAGCCTGTGGTGCCAACCTCTCCCTGCTTGTATTGCCTGGGATCTGAGAAAGCTTTTAGCAGCAAACTTTGAAAACATTTCCGTCAACTACATGGAAGTGAATGCAAAATCACTTCTGATAAGCTTGCAGAAGAGGTGAAGGCTGATGGCATGGGAAAAAAAAGATGACTGCAGGAGCTACTCTACTTGGCAAATGGATACCCTTCAATCAAAATGTGTTTCATTCTGTCTCACCAAATGCCAGATAACAGACTGAGAAATACAAGTTAAGCCTAGAGAATGGAGTAGTTTGTCCTGGAAAGCAGTGACTCTGAAAGGAATTTAGGGGTCACAGTAGATATATGACTCCAAAAGCCTTTATGTGGTGCTGTGGGAAAAGGGTTAATGCCATCCATGGATACATAAACACAGGAGGAGAGGGAGGTGAGCTTACCTCTGTGTGATTGTTATTGCAATACTCTGTGCTGTTCTGGTGTCCATATTTTTAAAGGATGATGGTGAAGGTGCTAAAAAGAGACATAAAAATTATTTAATGGCTGGAGACTTAATAACTTACAGTGAGAAATTTAAAGCATTCATTTTGTTAAGCTTATAAAAAGGAAGATTGAAAGGTGATTTGATAATGGTTTATAACCACATGCATAGGGAAAAAACACCAAGGAACAAAGGATTTTTTAATCTACTGGGGAAAAAAAGAAGTATAGAAAGAATTGATGACTAAAAGCTGAAACTGATAATTAAAAATACGGTACATATTTTTAGCTGGAAAGGTAAAAATTGATGAAAATTAGCAGGGGAAATGCTGACCACCTCTTGCTGACTTTAGATCAAGACTGGAATCCCCTTCAGAAGTTGGCTGTAACTGAAGAAAATATTTTTAATTATGTTAATGTAAGGGGAAAATGAGAAAGAAAAATTATGGCCCCCCTCAACTTCCAATATTATTTTCTTTTTAAATCAGTATGGCATGGGCAACAAATTGCTGTATTACTTGGCAGCTTGCTTGAGCCTCAGGATCATAGGTCTCCAGTGAGTGGGACAATGCAGAGGGTATAATGTTAACATCCAAATCAACTGGCTAGAGACATGAACTGAGCTCTGAAGGAAAAAGTGGGTAAGACAATGATTTGTACAGGTAGGCTGACAACTATCAGGCAAAGATATTGGACATAGACTGAATATTAGAAAAAGTTCAGCATCACGTTTGTAGGACTTGCCAGAAGATATACAGCAAACATCATCTCCTTTCCCAGCATTTATTTTGAACAACTTTGACCCCGGCTGTGTAAAAGACAAGAGCCTTTTTGGTATTTAGACCATATTCAGACTGAGCATTCCCTTCTGGAGTTCATGAAGTGAAAGAACACTGAGCTAAAATGTCAGGAAAAAAATTCTCAATAGAAAACTCCTTAAACTTTGGAAATAATTCCAGGGGTTTTAGTCTGAGTTTGATTTTTGTTTGTTTGTTTGCTTGTTTTCACCTTTCCCTTTTTGCTTCCTTTCTGCCCTTACTTTTCTGGGTATTTCTGTATGTCCTACACAAGGAAGCCAGGCTGGAATAGCTCTCTGACAGGGGTCTGCTCTTGTTACAGCTCCTGTCCCCCACGCTGTCTGCACTGATTGACCGCACTTCACCTTTCTGTTGAGACAGGAGGAGACCCTGGTCCTTGTTATTCTCCTTTAAGAGTGAGCAAATAATTCATAATGAATTGCTGATTTGGTTAATTTCACTCCCTCCTCACTGTTTGTGAGTTATTTATGATTCTCATAAATACACTGGCTGAATAATTCCTATTAACAATTCTGGTCTGCATCTCATTTCAAAGCACTTCACTGCAAGTCTTCAATGTGTGACATTTGAGCTGTGTTATCTAGTTTAAAGTAAGGATTTCTGGTATACTTTTCCATCAGACGACTGAATTCCTGGGATTCACTTTTCTTAACAGCTTAGGATAGTCTATCAAAGAAAAGCAAGACTCCTTCTTCTGTCACACACACTGTGTGATCTCTGACAACTATTGTCACCTTTCTCTGCCCTAGGTGTAAATTGAAGACAACACTTTACTACTCACCTTTCAAGCATGTATTTCTGTAATAAAGTAATGTCCTGTTTATAAGCAGTATGTTAAATGAAGCTTTTTCTGGTCTGGAAAATGATACCAGCTCTTTTTTTTTTCCTTTTTGGCTTTCTGAGTTCCTCCATATTCCTGATGTTTCCTTGCATCTTCAGGTCCTTTCTCACCTGGCACTAGAGGAGGTGCTGCCTCCTTGCCCATTCCTTCGCTGTAGTCATGGTTGCTTTCCAGTGCAGGGAAACTACTTGAGCAACAAGCAGGGACAGAATCTAAACAAATTACATTAAATCCTGCCTGTAACATATTCCTCCAACAAGAAAAAAAAGTGGCTTAGTGGTTTCTGAACCTTGGGCCAGATTTTACTATGTGAGGGGCTCTGTGTAGTGCATTTATAGTGGCCACAGTGTCACTAGTCATGTAGCACTGATACTCAGGGCAACTGCAAGCCTAAGGAACTTGAGTTGTAATAGCTCCTCTCATGAACTTGGTAAATAGACAACCACCGTATTTCTTTGCTGTTCTTCAGCCTGCAAGGAAAATGTGAGCCTGGAAAAAAAGAACAGCAAGAGAATTTATTCTTATAAGTTTGTCCTCCAGATTCATTACAGTAATCCCATGGTTCATTCTTGCCATAATTTAGGTTTTGTAAGTACAAGTTGTACTTGATGGTTTCTCTTTTACAGTTCTTGTTTTTCTTCTTAAACATCACCTGCTAACATTGCCAGCGGGAGGGAAGACAAATATGTGTCAGACTCAAGGTGATACATATGATTTGTATAAAGGTGGAAAAGAGCAAGAAAATTAATTGCGTATTCATTGGTGCTAAACATCTAGGTAATAAGCACGAAGAACTGGAAATTCTCCTCATAGGGAAGTAATCTGGCCTGACTTGCTATGCCCAAAGCCAGTGAGAAGGGTTGTATTGTCGGAATGTGAAGAAAAAAAAAAAAAAAAGAAATGACTGGCCATAATGTTTTTAGGAAGGACAAGGCAGGCAGAATGGTATTTGTTAATAAACATTGTTATCTCTCATTCAGAACTGGAAAGTCATGAACATATGTAAATCAGTGCACAGTCTAGCAAGGTGAGGGGTGGCTGTTTGTTACAGATCAAAATTAAACTAGCAAAGAGGATGAGCTACACATTCAGCAGTTGTCTGAACAGAAGCAAATGATGTTACAAATGAAACTGTAGTGGGGTGAGCATGAATAGTTATTGCAGACAATTTAAGATAGTTTCTTTACATAAAACTACTGCATTAACATTAACTAACTTCCTGGTCGTCATGACAATGAACAAAGGTGAATTGATCCTTAAACTGAAATTACAGTAGTTGCCCAAACCCTGCCCAGTCATACCCTGATAACATTCAATAAGCATGAACAGAGGCCTTATTTTTAGACTTTCATACTTAAATTTGACGACTGAATTATCCAAATCTTAAGAACATTATATGTAAGGATGGGGAGGAAAAATAAAGAAAAGAAGAAAACCTCAACAAATGAAAGTAAGGAATACATTTAAGATGTTTGCCAGTAGTTAGAAAGCTAGCTCTGGCTCAAAGCACATTGTGGTTAAATGAGATGCCTTGAAAACTCACAGCAGTTAAATAAGGAGATGGGAGAGTAGTACAGCAGCAAACTTGGTGTCTGACACAACTGAGTATTCAGTTGCTCAGATTAGCATGTAGTCCCCATTGCAAGAGTGACCAGTAGAAATACGTGACAGGATATTCACCTTTGAAAATGTGATCCAGATTCGGAGGTTTAGGATATACAGCCATTTCATTCAGTTAAATGAAGACTCTCTCATGTAAACTCTGTACACCATGGCTTTAGAAGTGGACTTCATAACCATGGTCCTTGTGCCTGTTAATCACTGACACTCCAGATGGATTACAAAGGCTTCTCACAAAGCAGATTTTAGTTTTAGTAGCTTCTCTGCAAAGATATGGACCTACTCTAAGGGATACTGGTATTCAAATGAGAATTTAATAATTTGTCACTCTTCTTATATTTATTAAAGGCAGTATTTACAGCATGAGCTATTAGTAAGTTATAAGGACCTTCTTGTTATTAAAGTGATTTAGTTTCCATTGCTTTTTATACCAACTTTTAACTTTCTTCCTCATAACTCAGATAATAACCTACATATTATTGTATTAATACATAATGTGCTATTATATTATTATTGCTATCCTCTCTGGAGGTTCTGTGTATTAATAAATATTTTGGACCATGGCAGATATCGCTGAGCTGTTTCCAGTGAAGAGAAAATCTGCTAAAATGAATAATCCTTCTAAATGTACAGTTTGAACACACTCAGTAGAGACACATGAGATTTTAGCTGCTAAAATACCCTAGGTCTAGTATAAATGCTCTGAATTGTCTTCTGGAGGATTCTCTCATTTATTATCTCTCTCTTTCTGTTGACTACAAGAGGCAGCCTAGTCAAACTGCCCTAGAACTAGATGTCTGAAAGATGTTTTTGCTAAGTTGTTTTTTTTTTCCCTTAAACCATGGAAAAGTTGCAATAAAAACCATTTAAAACCATTATTAAGGTTGTAGGATGAAACACTTAAAAGTTAGAATATAATAATATTAAAATTTCTGGCATAAATTATATGACAGTCACATTTTTCTTTTTTTCCTATGAATTCTGTTTGCTATAGTGTTCACATAATGAACTATTCAAGATCTCTTTTATCATTATTGCCCAATACATGTCTCTAGGATTTATTTACTGCACTCTGTCCAATCCTTCTCTGAAATCAGAAATATTAATTGCCCTGTGGATTTTTCTGATTTGATAATTGCTATAGCATCTGAGTACTTCATAAACCATACCATAACACCTCTTTACAGCTGGAAAAAACATCAGCATTCAGAGAATAAGATTAAGTATTCTCTAATCTTAGAATCCCCAAATTATGCCTTATTCTTTGGAGGGCATTGTATTATCTACAAAATCAGTTGCACCACGCACAGATATGCCTGAGTCTTCTCAGTACCATCAGTGGTGCTTATGTACCTCTGCTCTGTCACCTCCCAGAATTAATCTCTCCATGTCAGATTTAGGTCAGTTTAATGCTACTGAGAAATAGTTACACTCTTACAGTGCTCAGAAAATGAAGTCATATGCAAATGAATGGGAATCATACTGCAGTGAAACTCTTCAGACAAAATTTATTAGTCTCTGGCACATCAATCAATGGCTGTGCATAAAAGATACATATCAGACTAATCCTGCATCTTTCATAAAGCATAAAATTTACAGTACCTATAATATCCTTATGCATAAACAAATGTGAATTGCCAGTGTTTGCAGTTATATAGAAAATGGCCTGCTCTTATAATTATTAAAGCAAATGTATAAACCCTGGATGACAGAAAACACAGTTTTACTGCTATTAAGAGACAATTTAATGTATGAAATCACATTAGCATGTTCAAAAGATGGCTTTCAATCATTCACATGAACATTACAAACCTGTTCTATGGAACTTCAAAAGGAGGATGGGTGATTTTTCAGAGATAAACCTTTATGAGTAGATTACTTGCACATTGCAAGTAGAGCAGAACAGCTATCTGCTGTCCTGAGAAACCATCAAATATACAAACTTCCTTCATATACCAAGGAGTGAAACTACTTATATAGATCTGATACAAAAATTTTGTTTGGGACTAAAGCCAATTTCCAGATCTCGTTACTTAATATTAATTAGATGTTTCTTTCTCTCCTACTTCAGGGGCTGGGAGGCAGGCAGGAGAGGGAGGTGAAGGAGTTTTGTTCATGGGGCCCCTCACATACTCTGTGACAGAATGGGAGAGGACTTAGACTCCCAGCTTCCTCGGCCTGCGTGAGCTCAAACCAGTGACCAGGCTGGTATCCTAACATCCAAACCACTGGATACCTGGAGGGGAGAGTGCAGACACATTGAGTACAGACCTGTCGGAAAACATCTGGGTTTATATGCCCGAATTTATATTTCCTCTGTAGACCTGGTCTTTCTTCTGATGCTTCTCCCACAGCAGCAGCCATCTCCCTGGGTCTTTCCCAAGAAGACTTCATCCTCTCTTTGAGGATGAAGTGTGTGGACATTTTTAAATGTCTTGAAATGTTTAGAAAACTTCCCTGACTGATTCTCTTTTTCCACTTGCCTTCCTGCCATATAGCTCCATGACAATTTAGACTATTCCAGTTGGTACAATAGCTACAGTTTTTGACATAACTCTAAGGCTGATGTCTGCTTTTTGGAGATGTACTTCCAAGTCCAGAAATAATAACAGCAGGAAAACTTACTTCCAATAGTATAGACCTGATCCTGAATTTTGAGGATTACCTGGCTGTATATTTTTACTAGAATGTTGCTTCTGTATAGAAGTGCCACATTTTCTTGGTACAAGAGAACCTGCATCAAATTCATAGGAAGGTATCCAAAAGGTAAAGGTGGAAAAACAGAGACCTTCTATAATTTAAACATATTTTATAGTGTCTTTTGTGTAAAGAGTTTGCCTTTTTCATTATGGATTATTTAATGTCTGCCAAAAGTCAAGAACCAGTTGTGCTGTAAGCTATATTTCTGACTACCTGATAAATATGAAATCCAGTTTCATTTATGAGAGGACAGGTAAGTTTGAGACCTTGATATAGAAGATACATGAATGACCAAGGTCAAAAACCATAATAGACTTTTGTGTTTAGAGCTTAAAAAATAACTCATAATCAGTAGAGAGAGGAGAGAAAATGGAGGTCAAACACTGGTAGAAAGATTGAAGCAGCAAGTGCAGATGTTATTCAAAATGACAAAGTAAATATTATTTCAGTGAATGGCACATTCACATTTTTTTTTTCCTGCTTCCATTTGTGATATGCAATAAAACATTACCAGCCTGAACTGGAACTGCTTATCTGCTAAGAAAAATGAGGGAAAGTTGTGCATATAGGACTCATGCACACACAAACTGGGAGGGAAATCTCGTTTGTGTAGATAGGCGTGTATGTATATATATTATTAGATTGGAAAATAGCACCCAAGCTCAGTTTTCATTGTTGCATAAACATGGCTGAATTTCAACTTTCATTTTCTACTAGAATTATTATCTATATCTCCACCCATGAAAAAATTAAAATTCTTTCCAAATAATTAAAACCAACCTCTGTCTTTCAGTGCTAGGGGCTTCCATAGTTTCATACTCTCTGAGCTTTGATTAATAAGTCTTTAGCTGAAAGAAAATTTTATTAGGAGGGGACTCCAGGGACTGTCTTCTGAAATTTTTTAGTGGTGTAAGATGGTATAGTTTAGAATTCAATTATGTGCATGAAAGAAGAGATGCATTTCTTACCAAAGAAAATGGAGTTGAGTACTCGTTAGAATTCTTTATCATTTGTTTTCTTGAACCATACATTAAACAAAGAGATTCGAATCTGTAGGAAGCCATTCGCAATCAGCAGCTAGTGTCCATATCAAGATGCATGTTTATGATCCATGGGACAAGGCAAGATCTCAGGAGAAAGACAAAGCCTCAAGCTGAAGTCTAACAGAAATAGGCTATGGAAAGAGCAAGGTGGAGCAACATAGAGCAAAACCTATTTTCAGTCAGAAAAAAATATGAAAAGATAAAGGATTTCTGAAGTGTTGGCTGGGTTGCAGACAGATACACACAAGGATAAAGTGGTGCAGAAAAGAAAATAGACACCAAGACATTGTCTCTTTAATGAAGAATTTATTTGTCAACCCATTAGCTTTTGCTCAAAGCAGAGCACTGGGCAAGAGAGGAATATGAAAAAAATAGAACTAATACACCCACCTGGCCATATTCCATAGGGACTGACAAAGCTGGAGGATCATTTAAAAATATTTAAAAAAAAAAAAAAAATTACAACTTCAATGGAGAGTAGAGAATAGGGTAATAGGGCTCACTAACCATGTGTATATCATCCAGCTGCATGGTTGATAACTCCATACAGAATGTGCTCAACAAAATATTTGTAAAGTGAGCCTGGTCATTTATGCTTAAACAGCATGAGAGAAAGTTTTAGAATTTATGTAATGTCAAAAGTTATTGCCTTTTATTGGCATATTACCTTATACCTTCTGGTTGAGATCTAGCACGAACATTAATTCCAAACACATAAATTGTATGTGACAACTTCCAACAATAGAAAGAAAAACTGTGCTACCTTATGAATGGCAGTCTAGTCTCATCAAATTCTTGGTCACATAATGCAGAAAAAATTCCAACACATTACAGACCTGAATTATAAAATGAGTAATATCGTTACTGTGCAAGTCCATCTATATGAACCAAAGGATCTCTTAACCAAAGATCAGAATAAAGAAATTAATCAATAAAATATTAAATGAGGAGAAGGATATGAGTTATTTTGCCTGCCCTCAGTGCTTTAAACAGCAGATTCAAATCATATATGATCATCGTGCAAGACTGATATAATTGGATTCAGCACTTTTTTTTTTTTTATCCAACATGCTAGAAGGCTAAGACAAAAATCTGCCCAAAATTTACTAACTTTAGTAAAATAATATCCTTCTTTGAGCTTAAAATATGGAGTGCATTATGGACCAGTATGACTTCTGGGATCACTGTACTGTTGATACTTTTCTAAATAAGGAAAATCAGAGAATACTAAAACTTGGGCAAAAAGGAGCCCAGTTTAGACAAGCACAGAGCAGTCGGTTCCAACAAGCTATGGCAGGACAGCTGACATCAAAATGAACCAAAACATTTAGGGACTACTGGATCATCAGCTCTTAAAGCTGTCCTGGAGCTTATGAAAAACAGCTTGTATAATCAGTGAATATATACTGCTTAGCAATGGATTCAAGTGTACAGAAATGTACAGGCTACCAACTGTAAATTAATGATAGGACATACAGAAATGTGCAAAATTATTTTAGTGATTACTTGTATGGAGAAGGAAATGATGATGACATTTGAAATGCACACGTAGTTTCTTTTGACTGCTCTCCAACTTATCCAAAACATCTTCAGTATACTTGCCAGAGGAAAACTATTGTGTTATTGTGTTATTTCTGACTGGCATATTTAAACAATAATTTTCTCTCCTAAATTACATAAGTATATAAGGCTAAAGTATAATGCAAAAATGTATTTCTTAACAGAAGGGAGAGTATCATCAATAAGAACATCACAATCCATACTCTCAGTGAAGTTAGATCCAAATAGAATAATAGAATAATTCAGGTTGCAAGGTTCAGATTCAGAAGTCACCGGGTCCTACTCCACCACTTGAAGCAAGGTCGTCTTCAACAAATAGTTAATTACAGTTTTGGAGACAAGGGCTCCCTAAGATAGCTCTGTATTCAATGGTAAGAAAAAGAGAGTGAGAGTGCAAGACAGAGAGAGAGGATCCTTCTTTGGGTCAAAATAGGGCTTGCTTTTATTTATTCTGACCTGTCCCTGGAAGGTCTTTTGTAAATTGGAGAGTTTAGCCTCTTAATGACTAAAACTAATCTTCGTGAATATGCCCTCATATTCATAATCTGTCAAGTACTTCAGAAAAAAATAGTTTTCAAACGATTCATTGTTCTTACCTTTGTACAAAGAAGTTTTATTTTTCTCTTTCTAAAATAAATAATGGGGTTTTTTTAATAAAGATTACTGTCATATGGCTAATTTCATGCCCCTAAGCTCCAAATTGGAGAATATGCTAACATTCAAGTAAAGGCAATGAAAGGAAGTCTATGGCCTCTGTTATTTTTGTAAGACTGCACCTGGACAGTGGTGCCATGTACCAGGAATGACAGGGAAGGTGGGTCAAGTGGGAAAAGCAAGCTGGTATGGATATTATAGGCTACGATGTTGATGACAGGTATGGTTACAGCATTTCCAGTGGGATTTACGGTAGCTGTAATCCAGAAGATGTAAAAATTCTTGAGGGATTCTAATGGAAATCACACAGCTAATTCCTTCCAAACAGAGAAACTCAGAAAACATAACCCTAAGAACAGATTCAATTACTACTTTTAAATATCTCTTATTGCTGTGCATTTTTTCACATCTCTGGACAACAATATTAATGCTGTTCCCCTGACCCACACTTTGTAGGGCACCATTAACCTTCTCGTATCCTACGAATTTGATACCTTGCTCCCTGGTGGAGTGCAGAGCACACACATGTGTACATGTACACACAGACACACACAGACACACACACACACACACTGTTACAAGACTGTTCTTACAATGTTGGCAAAGGTTAAAATTAAGTTTTAGCATAGGTGTACACAGATTGCAGTCAATATGCTACCATCAAGTACACAAAGTGCATTTATGAATCTTTGGTGTTCAAATTAATTTCAGGCTGCACTACACGCTCTTGCATCTACCAGTCTCTTATGTACCTGGGTTTTAATTGTTTCTCTCTTTGACATAATGAATGCCAGAATGTAACCCTGAAGCACTCATTTTGCATCATAAATCACAGTATCTGTTTAAAAGGGAAGGATAATTACAACAAAATAACAGTTCAAAACTGCTTGGAATTTACTTCTTACCTTTGACAAATAATGGAGAAAATAATTGCCTAAAGACAATGTACAACATTAATTTAGATGACTTGTTATGCACACATAGTGTATTCTGTGAAAACAACCTTCTTTCCAAAAAAAAACCCAACCACCAAACCCGAGTACCCTTCAAGCTCCTGACAAATTAATTTGTTCAGCACAAAACACTGCACATTTGTAATTCCTTGTCTGTTTCTTAAAAACCTGTGTGTCACATCTCTTCTGCCCTCTCTATATATGTGTGTTGTAGTTTATTTTAAAGAATGCTTCATTTTATCAACCTGCTTTCTTGTTTCTCCTCTTATCTTTCATAAGAGTTGTCTTTCCCTGGCTTTTTTCCTTTTTACCTCTTGTAGTTTTGATGGAAATATGATAAGATGCCATGGTTATATGAGCCACTGTGTTCTGGTACTGTTCTGTTTGTTTACTCTCTTTCTGGTGTGGAATCTGTCTTTCCAGATTCTGCTGCTTTTGCTGAAAGTTGCTTGAGGTCGGATAAAGTTATACTCGAAGATATGATGATCTCTTATAATTGCTCTCCCAGACAAATAAATACTATTTGAATCATATAATAGCCATCAGATTGTACTAGACTTTTTATTATGAAAAGCCAAGAAGAGTTGCCTTGTTCTTATTTTAAGGAATATGAGGGAAACAGAGACAAAGTTGTCACTGTTCAAGCTCGCTAGCTTGAAGATAGTTCAGGTATGTCCATATGAGCTACTGTTACTTTTGCATTTACTTGTGCTGTTATTTTTAAATAGCAATGAAGACATAGCCTGCATGATATAGGCGAGCTATTTTACCTCCCTTTTGCTGTTCTTCATCCCCAGCCCTTTCTCTCCCCTTTTTAGATCCCATGTACAGTGCCTGAGACCCGTTTCACTAGGCGAGCAGCTCCATTGAAATCACTAGGGTTTGTGTCTCCAAGCAGCCTGAGCAAACACTGCTTTGCAGGGCCAGGATTTACAAGGGAAAGCTGTTCAGCAGCTTATCTGGAGCTAGCAGAATGAGGCTGCGACTTAAACTGAAGGTGTCCAGATACTACTGAAGTAGAAATGACATGAAGGATGGAAAGGGCATACAAAAAGCAGGTCCACCTGCTACTTCCCCAAAGAGGGATATGGTCTGAGGGATCTGAATATAACTTTGTTCTGTTCCAAATGTTGTCTTTGCTTTCTTCCCCATTATAAACTTCTCTTTGAACTCTTTTGTGAACATGACCCTTAGCTGCAGCCAACTCCTTTCATGCACATATCAAGCTGCCCATACCTTCTTCCTCTTCTACCCTCCTGTACAGTGAGTTTCCCATGGCAGATCCACCATACTGAGGAAACAGTACTCAGACTGTAAAATAAAGAACAAACAATATTTGTTAGCATGCCAGGGTTTTACAAAATACTCTCAACAGAGGTTTATTTAATTGTAGTATTTTATTTTTCATAGAGAAAAACTATAACAGCACACTAAAATTTATAGCTAAGAATTACACTTATTCTTACGACTTATTAACCTAATAGGACTACTTAATGAATTTACCATGGTTCTATACTTTTTCACAAACCGTTGAGTAACTATGAATTTAATTGTAATTAGCAAAAATATCTCTTACAATGTACAACATTATTCCTTTTAAACTTTACCTGTGATATTAAAAAATTACCGTCCCTAGAAATTAGGAAAAAGACATTTTGAATTTGTTCTTCTAATATAAGATCTGCCCAAAGTAAATTATGATTATGCAAAATACCTCTGCTTGGAGCAACAGAAAATCAGAAATATCAGTTTCTACAAAACAGTTTGGTGCTCTGCAGCAAACCAGGCTTCTTTTCCTTGACTGAAGATCATAGGAGCAGGAATGTCCTGCCGCAGGCATCAGTGAGAGGAGGGACTGAATTTTTTTCTTCAGGGTACTTTGGACAGAAGAGAAAGAAGGAAAAAAAACAGGGCACCCCTGGGCAATTACACAGAATTGGGTTATTTACTGCCGGAGATGAGGCTTGGTTTGAAGCCAAATGTTCACTGGAAGAGAAAGTAGAGGGCAGGAAGGAGAACTGATTAACCATCTATGGACAGTATTAAACAAAAAAATGTTGCAAAGAGAATGATTGGAAAATCCATGAAGGGTAGGAGCACCAAACTTCAAAACCCAACTGGTGAAATTCTTTTCCATTTAAGGCTTCTTTAATTTCTTTTTAATCTATCCTGTCATATCAATACTGTCAATATCCTACTGGAGTCAACGCACAGAAATCTAGCTTCTGTTATTAAAAAAAGCAAAAAATGTTTCATTGTCAGTATGCTCATTAGAGAAGAATGTTTTACTTACAAGTTAGCTGATACTTTTCTTAATGACTTAGATAGTAGTAAAACCCATTTTAAAGACTTTTTTTTTTTTTTACAAAACAACAACAATGGAAGTGAGAGAAGTCAGAATACTAAACCCACAATGGAAATGAGAATTTCCTAATAATGTGTAGATGTTGAAAGCACAATTCATGTCTGTGGACATATTACTACAAAATTCATCATTGCTGAAGGATCATTTTGATGATATTTTGTAGAATAGCTTTTCATTAGCAGATGTTTTGTTTCCTTTGCTTATTTATTAGTTGTGTGGTTTGGCAGCAACTATTGTAAAATAGTTCTGCAGAAGAAAATACCACATATTTTCTTATTTTTTTAGTATTGGAAGAAAACATAAATGAGGATCTTTCTCCTTAGCTGTACAACTAATATTCAAAATAACAAATTAACTGACCTATCACTGGTCCCTCTTGGACTGGGTCCCAGGGAACCCCTGTCTAGCATTGGCTGGTTCCTGAGGCTAGGAGCTCAGCAACAGAATGACTTGCCTTGAACAAGGCTTCCTCCAGTCTATGTTCTATGGTTTATGCCTGGAAGCACAGGTTATTTTTCTCTCATTAAAAAAATAATAAAGCAAAGCAAATATACAATGCCATGGGATGCATCTGTGGCCACTTTCACAAACTCTATAAAATATCTAATCTTGTCTCACAAAGTTCTCTGGCCTTACTGGTTGCCATGACAAAACATTTCAACAGATACCTTGAGCAGTATAAATGTGTCACTCATCTACTAATTATCTATTTCTGTGGAAACAATTTATTCAAGGCAAGTTAGGTAGCAAATGGGAATTGGAAGTCGATGTGGTAAGAAGTAGGCATTAACCAAAAAAAAAAAAAGAATCCAAACATATCTGAACTGCAGATGGAGTTTAATTTCTTTACTCAGATCCAAACACTAATTTCACGTCTGTAAAGGACTGAAGAAGCTTTCAGACTGAATATACTCAGACCTTGGAGTTAAAATTTGAAATTCATTTATATAGGATTTAAATTGTGGGTCCTTTTTGCCTTTTTGCCTGTTGGAAAAGGACCTGGGGGTGCTGGTTGACAGCCGGCTGAACATGAGCCAGCAGTGTGCCCAGGCGGCCAAGAAGGCCAATGGCATCCTGGCCTGTATCAGAAACAGTGTGGCCAGCAGGAGCAGGGAAGTGATCGTGCCCCTGTACTCGGCCCTGGTGAGGCCACACCTCGAATCCTGTGTTCCGTTTTGGGCCCCTCACTACAAGAAGGACATTGAGGTGCTGGAGCGTGTCCAGAGAAGGGCAACGAGGCTGGTGAGGGGTCTGGAGAACAAGTCTTATGAGGAGCAGCTGAAGGAACTGGGATTGTTTAGGCTGGAGAAAAGGAGGCTGAGGGGAGACCTCATCGCTCTCTACAACTACCTGAAAGGAGGTTGTAGCGAGGTGGGTGTCGGTCTCTTCTCCCAAGTAACTAGCAATAGGATGAGAGGAAATGGCCTCAAGTTGCACCAGGGGAGGTTTAGGTTGGATGTGAGGAAAAATGTCTTTCCTGAAAGAGTGGTGAAACATTGGAAGAGGCTGCCCAGGGAAGTGGTGGAGTCCCCATCCCTGGAGGTATTTAAAAGATGTGTAGATGAGGCGCTTAGGGACATGGTTTAGTGGGCATGGTGGTGTTGGGTTGACGGTTGGACTCGATGATCTTAGAGGTCTTTTCCAACCTTAATGATTCTATGATTCTATGATTCTATACAAGGTTAAATCAAAATACTACAAGTTACTTTCAGGAAAGCATTACCTTGTTGAATATTGCTGCAGTGATTTCAGCAACAGTAACAAAGACAATATTCACGCATGGCTGAAAATGTTTTAAGATCTACATGAATGATGTGCAAAAATGGTTGAGAAGAGAAACACTTAAACCAAACATATCTAAATGCTGATCTTCTGAGAATGGCCAGACAACTTCGGGTTATGCCTGAATGATATTGAAAGGACTATACTGTAGCAGGTCCCCTCCTTCTCGTATTGCAGAGCGTTCTTTGGTATTCTAGACTGTTATCATTAACCTCTCAGTCTCAAGTAAGTTAAGCAGCAGCTTTTGATGTACTTTTAAGGTTATATACAAGCATAGAATTACATAAGTAATCAAGTTACATACGATACAGGACACACCTTAATATAGATTCTGATAAGTAGTGCTGGCAGGAAATAAAACAGCAGAAAAACCATCAGAAGTGGCAAAGTACAGCTTTCCAGAAGAACAAATAGTAAAATGAACTAATCTGCAGTCAGCAAAACAGATATATTTTCTTGCCTTATTTAGATTCACCTGATGACTACCTGAAATACCAGGCTTTCAAGCTTATGCTGATTCTTTTCAGCTGGCATACCATCCCCATGCAAAACCAAAAAAAATTTGTTTCTCGGTAAGTTTATATACCACAGCCAATAAATTGCTGACCAGTAAATGTCACTTATTTCCTCCTAATTATGAAATGCTAAATAAAGCTGTCATTCTCCCCCATAAGAACTTCTGCCAGCCCAAACCCCAGATTTACTAATCAAAGGATACTTAACAAAACCGCTTCTCCTTTTCTTAATCAGTTGGTTTCAAAACAAATTTCTCTATCCCTGTCCAGACAATCCATTCTGATCCCAATTAAAATGTTCAGTTTTGTCCCCTGTATTCAGCAGTGCTTGGCCAGTTCAGTCTGTCACTTCTTCCAGCTCCCCACCCCTCCTCACACAATTATATCCACAGCTGCCAGTTCCCAAAGGAGTCAGTCTCCAAAATTCTCATCTATGAAAACTTTACTCATATAAGTAGTACTATGCAGGAAGATAAAACTAGGACACCAGATGTCAAGAAGTAAGTGGAACTGCAACCACCTTTAAAAATATATATACTCTCAAACTACATAGGATCTAAACAGCATTTAGCACCTTGAAAGCATGGGAAAATTAATCAACTAGAAGAAACAGGTCTCTATTAAAATACCAGACAGTGTGAAAGAAACTTTTTAGACGTACACAGAAATGATGGAAAGGCTGGTATCTTGGAGGAAATAAAACCACAGATTTCCTAGTGTTTAAGAACAAAGTATGGCAAGCATGAGCAGCAGAGAAAACATCATTAAAGTTCTATGTGGGAAAAGCTCTAAGTGTGTATCAGTCAAGATCATATCAGTGGGAAAATGGCTTCAAACCACCAGTGGCTAAAAGAGCAAGGTATACTTAGAAGCATGTGCTTACCTTGAAAATTTAATGCAGAAAGGAAAAGATATAAGTAATCAGTTTGCATGCTTAGTGATTCCCAGAAAGCTTTTCAGCCCATCCTGTGTGAAAGTGTATGCTGGGGCATAGCTATGGCTCTTGCTGTCAGGGTGTATTCTCATGGAAATTTCTAACTGAATCACTCAGTGGGCACATTTACATGGTAAAAAGCTGTAGAAAAATCTCCCAAAGCCAGAGGAAAGTTATACTGCCAAAACTGTTAAGCCCTAAGTGGGTTTCCAAATAAAATTCAGTTGCTCTATTGGGTGCCACTTGAATGAGTCAACAATAAACTAAGGCACTAGTTTAAAAAGGCCTTTTTAATATGGAAAAGTATCTTTCAGTTTCTGAAACAGCAATCCCCTTGAGAATAAACTGAAAGGTGAGACTTGTGAAAGGCTTTGTCCAGTTTCAGCCCAGTGTCTTTCATATGTTTAGAGATGCATTCTACTGTTGCTGCATATCAAGTTTGTGGCTTTAGTGTGGTTTTCATCAGTTGCACAGAGCAAAAGAAACATTTCTTTGGACTTCAGACAGCTTTTTAACGTTTTCCGTATTGTGACTAACCTTCTAACATACAGACCCATTCATGGACCACTTTCACTCCCGCTCTTGTTAACCTCATCTCATGCCTTTTCCTTCAGAAGTTCATCTGTTTGAGTATATGAAGAGTTCACAGAAGGTAAGATTAAAATGAGCTTCCTTCAGTGAAGGGCTGTTGTGGAGGTTGTAATTCATTTCATACAGCAATGAGTCTTTGGAGGCCCACTGTTATTTCATAATGTTCTCCATAATTTGTTTTGATCTGTAGTTTTCTCCAAGTACTTTTTATGTCATTGATGTAGAAAAGAAATTTTTATTATAAAAGACAAATATCTGGGGTGTATGGTTGACATTATTGATGGTGACTTCAGGAAACAAAATAAAATCTGTGGTAAGAGGAAGTATGTACAACCTCGTTGTTTATGATGAATGCTACAAGACATTAGAGTTGTAAATACCTGCTGGGCTAAATTCTTTCTTCTCTAAAAATACCAGTAAAATACCAGAAGCGAATCTTGAATCTTAAGGAATTCAGTTACTTGAGCTCACCAAAATATTCCAGAATATGATTTCAGCAATATTAAACAGTTGTTGAAGAACTGGCCCTCCTGCCCTTTACTTCTAACAGATATTTTATGTAAGAATATTTTCTCTTTGGTTACTTGAAAAGTGAGAGCATTTAATATCTTAACAAGAACTACCAGCTGCTAAAACGTAACACAAACAACTCCCCTGGCCTGCTGAGCTTCACCCTTAAAGACCACAACCACAGACTTCCACTGAGCTTTTGCCCATGCGATTCTGTTCTCTCTGTGATGTTTCATGTGCACTGTGATAATATTTCAAATGTGCTAACCAGGCTGCCTTTTTGTCATGTTTTACCCAGTTAGCAAGGTTGTACTTGGAGAGATGGCTCCTAGAAGGTGCAAGACATGGTGGCAGCAGTTGAAGCCTAGTCTGATGTTTGAGAAGGGGGTGATATTTGCAACAAACACACGTTTCAACCTCTCACATCTGAAAAGTGCCCAAACTTTTAATTTCCTATTAAATGGAAAGCTCCCTATGCAATATCACCCTCTTTTTTACTTAAAAATATAAATTTAAATGCTTATTTACAATATTTTCTTTCCATAGGTAAAAGAACATTTTCCACCTCATACCAAAGCTTCCCAGCTTAGACCAGCCCTACCGTGGAGATTCAGAAGGTGGAATTATTTTCATTAACTCATGCCTCAAAAAAAAGCATCAGATTGGTATTTGGGGCACACACAAAGCCTGCTGGTGGAGGCTTTGTCTTTTTGGTGAGACACAGAGTAAAAATTCAGTTGCAGTCTTGGTGGCCTTAAATTCTGCCTAATATTCCGTTTGATTACAACTCAGTTCTTTATAATTCTTTGCTTTCTGTTTAAATGCTTTGCTGCTATTTAAATTTTCCATTTACAGAACATAAAGTCTGACAAACAACAGCAAGAATTAACATATACTGAATATACGAAAAGAGCCATATCCATCGTCCTTAGAAGCATAAATGAAATCCACTGCCAGATCTTCTCAATATTCATAGCAATATTTGAAAAAAAAACCCCACCCATCTGCCATGAAAGGAATTTCTCACATTGATCCTTTCCCAGTCAAACAGGGTAGGGGGATAATAGCATTGAAAACAGGGAGTGAAAAAGGGGCTAAGTTTTAAATAGCATAAATGATAGCAGCACATAGACAATCTTGCTTTAATCAGTCAGCCAGCATTAGACAATTCCAAAAACTGGCAGTTAACAGTGTTTTTCTTAGCTTGTGGTATTTGAAGGACATAGATATACACATCAAACAGAATTCAGGGCACACATTGTGGAAGTGCCAGTTGAAGCTTTATATGTAAGCTAAGGTTGGAATTCAATTCCTTTATCATACATGAGACATACAGACTCTCCCCTACCAAATTTCCACTCATTTTGAATGAAGAATGGGTTTTCTGAGGATTTACAGGTAAACATGTTCATTAAAATCTAGTCTCTAAACCAAAATTGTCACATACTCTACACCAAAGATTTAGCGTAGGTCAAATTGCATACCAAGCTTGCAATGCTTGTATTGTTTTATTATTCATAAAATTTAACATTAAAAATAGAAAATGCTAAATTTCTTAAAGTGGTCCTATTAAAAACAACAACAAAAAAATCCCTTTTTTCCATGGAGGGCATGAACAAATGTACATTCCCAAATCTTGACCTTTATTCTCTTGTTATACACCTGCTTTAACCTTCCTGTTTCTTTGTCCAAGTTCCACTACGCATAAATGTGCATGTATGACCATACATATGCCCAAATAACAACATCCCTCTGCTTTCTGTGGCCACATTATCTCACTTGAAACTGTTTCAGCCCAAATTCTTTTATCTTTCTGAAAAGTGACCCTTATTGAAATAATCATTTTTGCCATCATTTTTAATAGCTAGCAGTTCACCAATCAGCAGAAGCGGCTGCATAGCCTCTTCTCCAGGAAAGAATCACAAAGGCTATCTCCCAGTGATCTAAGGAAAACAGCAGAAATGGATGTCCTTCTAAAACAACCTCCTGAAAGCAAGTTGGTAACTTCAGTTGTATTACTGACAATGGAAGATGACGACCATTTTGAAAGGTATTTCTCTGTATACAACCTGTAAAACAACATTGTTTTCCTGAAGGGAAAACTACTGGTTAGAGGATAACAGGGAAACACTCAATGTATCTGTTCAGGTGGCTTTGTTGTCCTGTTTTCACATACTTATGATGAAATAACAAATTTCTCCTTGCATGGGAATTAGAGGATATCTTCCCCTAAATATTTGTACAGCAGTGATACATGCTAATGAGAAACAAATGGAAGTCCTTGAAAATGAAGAAAGGCTCCTTAGCCCAAGCAGCTAGTTACCAAATCTGCCAACTGTATTGTTAAATCATCATATGCAGTCTTTATAGAAAAGCTGTGATATACCAAAAATGATAAACTAAATCCAGTTGCTTTACATTTTATATGTTTTACATTTGGAATATCAAGAAATATTTCTAATTGTTTTTAATGCCATGTGGAAAGCAAAGAGTGGGTAAAAAATGTAATGCAACACAGTTCTAGGAAGAAAGGTAAGAAAGATTTGGAAACAGACTTACAATGAATGCTTTAAAGATGAAAGATAATTACTTCTACCTAAATTCTGAATTGCTTCAGCTGCCATAAAAGGGAACAATAAACCTCTGGCAAATATGCTTGGTAAGATGTGACTAAATGAAAGGGGTTGCATCTGGAAATAAATTTAGGATGTTGCAGTGCTTTGAAGATAAGAAATCCCAACATAGCTGCAGGTACAGTTGAACCCTGGGGGGTACTTGCAGCCCAAGATGTGGAGGGGGAATAGTGTCTCCTGTCGAAGTGTGTAGAGAGGGTGGAGGCTGGTCGCGCTGGTACCAGGCTCTGGGGAGGAATTCCCCTCCACAGGCACAGACCGGTACCCCTCCTGCAAGGGCAACTGACAGCCACACCCACTTCTAGGCAAATGCGCTACAAAATCCAGCATACTAAGAGTCTTTGTTTCAATATATTTAATGAGTCTTTTGTGACTCTTTTAAGCAGCCACAGGATTTCAGTCAGGACTGGAGAGCAATTTTTTTACATATACGTAAAATTCCACTCCTTTCCCAAGGATGGCAGCTGTTCCCATCCCAGTCAACAATAGCCACAGATGCTTAGACAACACATACAAAGCTGTAGTCTTTTGAAAAGGAGGTATAAATCTCTGAGTTTATTTCTCTCCTTTACCTCAGGCATCTGTTTTTGTAGTTGTTTGTACCACCATGCAGTATATAACTGGTGAAAAGCTAAGGAATCATTTGGATGGAAGGCGTGATACTATTGTAAGAAATTATTATCTTTGTTCCCCAAATGTCACATAATCAATGAGAGGAAAAATTGTTTCTGTGAGAAATATTACTGCTTCTAAAAGATTAATGCTAATGAAAGAGAATAGCTAAACAACATTCTACCTATTCTAAATATTTTTTAACTTCCTGAGACAATGATTTTTGAACCTATACTATGAATACATTTTTCTTATGCATCTCAGCTGTACAGACTCAAAGAGAAAGGGAAGGGAAGGGAAGGGAAGGGAAGGGAAGGGAAGGGAAGGGAAGGGAAGGGAAGGGAAGGGGAAGGGAAGGGAAGGGAAGGGAAGGGAAGGGAAGGGAAGGGAAGGGAAGGGAAGGGAAGGGAAGGGAAGGGAAGGGAAGGGAAGGGAAGGGAAGGGAAGGGGAGGGGAGGGGAGGGGAGGGGAGGGGAGGGGAGGGGAGGGGAGGGGAGGGGAGGGAAGGGAAGGGAAGGGAAGGGAAGGGAAGGGAAGGGAAGGGAAGGGAAGGGAAGGGAAGGGAAGGGAAGGGAAGGGAAGGGAAGGGAAGGGAAGGGGAGGGGAGGGGAGGGGAGGGGAGGGGAGGGGAGGGGAGGGGAGGGGAGGGGAGGGAAGGGAAGGGAAGGGAAGGGAAGGGAAGGGAAGGGAAGGGAAGGGAAGGGAAGGGAAGGGAAGGGAAGGGAAGGGAAGGGAAGGGAAGGGAAGGGAAGGGAAGGGAAGGGAAGGGAAGGGAAGGGAAGGGAAGGGAAAAGAGAAGAGAAGAGAAGAGAAGAGAAGAGAAGAGAAGAGAAGAGAAGAGAAGAGAAGAGAAGAGAAGAGAAGAGAAGAGAAGAGAAGAGAAGAGAAGAGAAGAGAAGAGAAGAGAAGAGAAGAGAAGAGAAGAGAAGAGAAGAGAAGAGAAGATTGATTCATTCCTTGTATCAAAGTATACCAGTATATCATTTTACACTGACTTCAGTACTTGGAAAACCAATTAGTGTTAAAATAAAAAATGAAATTTTCTGAGAAGTGAGAGGTTTATGATCTTAATTGACTCCTCAGTGGTGCTTAAGGTGTCAGACTCAGTGTAAAGCTACAGATACTAGTTACTGTGCAGTAAACTGGACTAGGGATTCATGGTGTGTTAGTTACTCCCCTGAAATTTCTCAAGTTTTCAGTTTGCAAATGTTTACCCTACAGCAAATGTGAGGGGTAAGTTATCTCACTTATTTGCTTTGGATAGTAGCATGTGCACAGTTATTTCAAAGTAACTGAATCTATAACTTGCTTATCCTGCAGTGACTTGTTCATGTAGCAACACCTGTAATGCAGTGTATTTTGGAACAATTTGCTCGTTTGTCTGCCTGAGGTCACTCAAAAAGGTTGATCTAAAGAAATAAAACACATTTATTGTGGCTTTGTTAAATCATATTAAACTTGAAGCATTCATTGAGAACTTAAAATATTCATTTAAACTTAAAGTGAGCTTCATTTAGTTTAGTTCACTTCCAAGATAAAACCAGACTTAACACTATATAGAAATTGTTTCATTTACCTAAAGTGAGACAAATATCAGATGAAGTAGCAACTCTGAGACAAAACACTTTAAAACTAGATCATTTTGTCTCCAAGACTTACCTTTTAATTCTGATTTAATCTCAGAAACCTTTAAGGCTTCTCCTAAAGTAGGTTTACCTACACTGTACTAGGACATTTATTTGATTACTGAATAACTAGCAGCAGCCAATAATGCTGGATAAAAGCTAGCAGGAAAATAACCCCTATGCTTCTTATACCTTTCAAAGGAATGACTGTACTGTAGAAGAGTCAAACTTATATTCACCAGCAACACAATCAATATTTGAAAATTTGCCAGTCTTTTAACATTAGATTTGCTTAGGGCAAAGCAGAAACATCTGAAGTCTGCAGCAGAAATATGTGTAGTGTCCTCTAGCCTTTAAGAAGCGTGTTAACTACCTTAAGTCACCTGGTGACCAATTAACTGATGATAGAAATGTCTCATGAAAAAATCCTCTTCATGGTATATTTTGAAACCATTTGCTGTTAGAACCTTTTTCTCTGCAAAACGTATAGGTTTAAATCTCACTGAAGGATAGAAAAACTTAAAGAATTACTTTGAAACATAGCTAAATCATATTGTGGAGAGTAGGCAACAAGACATTAGCAGAGATTATCAGTATTTCAATATAAGCTGCTGTTACTCAGCATAAGTAGCTGCAGGGACAGAGCCCAAGTTTTGGCAAACACACAGAGATATATGCACACACATGTGCAGACGCACACAGTCATAGATGCACATAGACATGAATGCAGGCACACACACATGTGCCCACACGTGCACACATGTGCATGACCAAAAATGCACACTCATGTGCATGAACGCACACACACAGATCCAGTCCAGAGAGGTAGCAGACTTTCTGGACCTACCACAGAAGAATCCTGAACAACACCCAGTTGGCCTAAAATCTCAAAACAGCAGAAAACTGTGGTTCCTTTTGTCCCAAGAAATACAAAAACACAACTACAGAGACACACGTTCTTCCCATTTCTATACTATTTCTAGTGGCTGTCCCAAGGGATTTTTTTTAAGGTTCTCTGTGTATGCATCAGCCTGCACAGTTCCTTCCTTTAGTATTCTTCCTTTTAGTATCCAAAAAAAAATCATTTGTTTTGCCTTTGGCTGTGGTTTCTCAGTGGAAAACTGAATCTCATGCCAAACCTACTGCCCAACACATAGATCAATAAATGTGAAGTGATGTTGCCAGTGACACTGATACGGAGTGGCTGAAGGAGCCCTTCTGCCATGCTGCTGGGCCCATGAGCCCAGAGGTGCAGCAGAAATGGCAGAAATGGGGAAACTGTGGCAGAAATGGAAAAATGTGGCCAGACACAGCAGGCACCACAGGAGGAGTTTCAGTGCTTGGGCAGACGTCACTGGCCCTGCATTCAGTCTTGATCTTTCCTAGGTAAAAGGCAGAGCGCTAGAGAGAAGCAGCTCCTGGGTTTGACCCATGGCATTACCTTGACATACACTGTCCAGATTTCACAGGGACAGCAGACGAGACTAAATACTAAAGAAAATTAATAAAATCCTTAGATTAATTGGCAGCTACTACTGATATTAAATAGATCCTCTTAAAGAATAGTGTTTCTGAATCACTAAGCTTCAAATATAATTTAAAATGTGCTTGTGAGAAACATTTTTTGCAAAGCCTGTGAAACTGTGAGGATTAGGTTGAAGTATCCATCATGATCAATATCTTGCAATCGCATTAAGGCCTCAGGCAACAGGGGCCCTTGTTCCTTCCCATTTTCTGTTTTCTGTTTCTAGGCACCATCATAGGCAATCAGACATGAACAGAAAATGAATTTGTTACAAGCTAGTAGCATTGTAAGTGGCTTTGATATAAGTGGAACAAGGGTCGGTAACTTCTAAGCTCCAGTAGCCTGATAAGAATATTAAGTCTACCATTTATCCCCAATGAGTGCTTGATTAGCCATACAGTGCTCTGCTGACAGAGTTCACTAAAAATACATTATGCTAATAACACTTGAGTGCCAGCAACACTGGGAAAGCCCAAGTCTTAACACAAAGAATGAGTCATTATGGTATTTACCTGGCAGATACAGCTATAGGCAAAAATATGACTTCCTAGTCCTGTTTGCAAAGATATGAGTAGAAACAGAGGTCATTCCTCAAAGCACGTAAGGATCAGAAAAAATAAAAATAAATACCCCACGTTGGCACGCTGGCATGTGGGAAATAGAGATGCTTAGTTTTTCAGAGCAGGCAGCTGTTAGTGGGGACAACTCACTCATATGTATTTATCTTTGTCTAAACTACGTCATATGGCTATTCACTAGTGCCTCTTTCTGCCTGGTTTAACATCGAATGTGTTTCCTCCTTGCTGTGTACTCGCACCGTAATCATGGACTCCCATTGCGGTCCCACGGCTCCCGCCTGATCCCCAGCCCACTGCCATTGCCCCGCTACTTGTGCTCCTGCTAACACGGCATTTGCTCTCGTCTAAGGGAAGGATTCATAGGCTGTCTCTCTTTCTTAGCATCAGCTACAGATGTTACATATCCCAGCAACAATCCAGACCATACTTCGATGCATAGAAGACAGAGGGGTGGAGAGGTTCATTGCTACTTCAAATTAACTCACTGAATCTTACAGCTTCTTCCAAACACTGAACACCCCAGTCCTCTTCACAGTTCTCCTGTCCTCTACCACGGCTGCCAATGTGCAATTAGCAACCCGCCTAGCAGGCCTCTGGACTCCATACAGAAGACAGGCGCATTCTGCAGCCGACTGCCTGGCTGCCAGCTATTGCACAGGCAAATTGGTGTACAGTACTTGGCCATGACTCATAGCAAGAGCAAGCAATCATTTCACAGACATACAGCTGAGAGTTTTTCAAAAAACAACCAAGCTTGGAAAAAAAAAGCACAATTAATCTGGCCATTAGAGCTGGTCAAACTTTTTTTTTTCCCAAATCTTTTACTAGCCAAAAATGCTTTTTAAGCCCAGCCAAAATTAAGTCAAATTTTCCAAACAGTTTCAAAGAACAAAGATAACATTTCAAAAGGTAATGGAATGTCTCTTCGATTTTAAAAAGATTTGATTTTTTATATATTTTAGAGGTGCCATGAAAATATTTTTAATAGTTGATAAAAGTTAAAACCAAAAGATTTGCTTTAGAATGTGTAAAACATTTTGGTGTACCTGAAACATATCTTTATTTTTAGTACTTCATTTTGCCCAGAAAATGGAAGAACAAAAAATAACTTGGGACTCTACCAATTTTAAGAAATGTCGACAGTGAGCCAAATCCCTCAGCTACTCACAGTCAACTATTACAAGCCACCAGACTGTCTAAATGCAAAGGTACAAAAGAGCTAAGTAATCTGATCTATTGTAGCTGCTTGTATATGAAGTAGTAATGTGAGAAAGGTCCAGGCAATGGAGAAAAGCAAGCGCTTCCATGCCACAATTCATCTCATGCTAATGTAGATGCCTAAAATAGGTCAGATGAATCATGCCTTAAAAATGTCCATTTCTCTTCACTGACTAGTGGGGAAATGCAGGTGACTGGTGCTGGTGTAGCATTCTACCTTGTCGATGCCGACAGTGGGGTGAGATGAATTTCTGCATTTTAATAATTCATAAAAAAATTAAAATTTTGAGGTGAAAGACCCAAAACATGGGGCCAGAAACTGTAAGGACTGGCCAATGGAGAGGACATAAATTCTTGTTGGTGACTCTGGCATTCATCATTTCATGTCCTACTTATTCTCCTGTGTTTACCCTTTTTTCTCGCCTTTTCTTCCATTTAACCCTCTCATCTTCCTTTTTTTTCCCCCCATCTTCTGTCTTTCTTTCTTCAAACCACACAGTTTGATAGCTGTTTCTTAGAAGCTACTGTTGACAGTGTCCACCTGCTTCTGTCATCCGCTTACTATCTTTCATCGCCATTGGAAAACGAAACAGGACACTTTAAAAACCATGGGCACTTATGTATAGTAGGGTATGGGAATTCTCCCAAACTGGCAAACTGTACCGTTATCAGCAGGAAATTACATTAGATGTGGCTCCAAGCAAGGATTGTTCTGTTTTTTCAAACTTTAACCCTGAAATGCCACCTTCATTACCCTCCATTTTTCAATATATTTTCTGGACTCAGACCTCCCTTTGAAGTTTTGTTATGAAATCAAGTATTCCAGGAACCCTAACCTCAATTTTTTTGTCTCGCCCTTCAAGGACCTATTGTGAATTCCATATGCAATATTCCAAGTTTTACATTCATCTAGTTTCCTTGCAAGTGAGACAACAAAGTCCTTAGTGGTGCCTTAGAAGATTTTTCAGTTGGTCCAAATCTGGCCAATGGTTTCACTGCTGACTTCCATGTTAACAGGCCAGTGAGCAAATTTGGAAAATATAACCCCTATACCTAAGCAGAAAAGAGTTGTGTGTAGAGTTATTAACAATACTTTAGTGTGCATTCTTCATTATATATGCATATGTATATGTATATGTACACATATATATATACAAACACTGCTTCCATCTCTTAAATTTAAATTCATTTTTAGCTAGGGCTTTCTGATGATGCCTACTATACCCTCCAAAAATACAGTAGGGATCACAACAAAAATTAAGGGCAATCTGTATTACTCCTAGCTGTAAAAAATCGTGTATTTGTCTACACCTCTGAGGAAAGAGAGCAATGCCTGTATCACCCCACTCCATAAAAGCAGTTTACAGGCACCAGACAACTAAACAGAAAATATAATTCCGAAGGAACCCACCGTACTCCTGGATGACTGAACTGCTGATCACTTCGACTGGCTGTATGGAAAATTAAAGCAAGTTGAAAGTTTTCAATTTATAGTGAATAGTGTACTTAAGCAGCAGAAAATTATATACTTATTGTTCCACTCCAACTGTGTGTGATATATGAAGTACAATGAACTCCAGTAAACAAAAGAAATGAAACCAGGTGGTAAATAATCAAACTATACTCTTCATTAGCCTTGGTATTTATTCTACCATCTTGCAAGCAATAAGAAGCCACATGCAGTGTTAGTGCCTTTTATTTCCTACTGTCCTTTATTTTTGACCATTTATGTTATCAGTATTTCCCTTTTACATTTTCCTTATTGTTCCTTTTTCCTCCCCCTTCTGGGATTCTGATATTGTTATTCACTAAATTTACTATAAGTTTTAAACACTCTTTGGTTTATAAAGTTAATTATCCATCACTATAAACATGTAAGTTCTCTAGCTAATCATACGAAAGTCTATCCTGTTACCAACCTCTCTTTCCTGACAAATTCTCAGTTAATTCCAGGAATATAGGCCGGTGCAGAAATTTTTCCTGAGCACTTACGAACCTGATTTTTGACAGTGGAAGGATACACTTGGATACATGCAAACTACATTTGAGGCAGAATAGTTATGATCAGGTAAAATCCTGCCACAGATTTCTAAGAATTTCATCAAGGTAAGTGTACAGAGACTTCAGTAGATACTGAACGTGAAGCAAATTAAAGACACTGCAGAACGAGGTTTTATGAAAGCAAGCCATCATTCTACCTTCAGCTACACATGCAAAATTACTTTTATGGACATTGGGGACTTTGGCCCTTTTTTTCCCATTATTTAAAATCTCTCATCATCTGTCTTTTTCATAGTGCTGTGCTGTACTCTTGGCAATAATAGTGAGCATGTTAGACTCAGAAACAGTAATTAGTATCTGTTCATACAAATGTTCTGGCCTGTTTCTTCTCATTACTCAAACTCCATACACGAGACATGTTTAGAAGCATAAATTGTTTTCCTACCGCGCTTCTAATTAACGCTTCCATTAAGACCCAGGCAGAGAGCATAGAACATACTGAAAGAAACTGCTGTTTACAGAAACGGTGATAAAATGTATACAAATATGTCCTGCAAAGTGCAATCAAGCCAGCTTGTGTGACATGTGGATGTGTTTCTCTGTGTATGTAGGCACAAACAGATGTGGTAGACTCACATGCAAGACTAATTTGTTCATTAACATTAAAAAAACTACATGAATAACAGTCCATTAATTTTTATAATTACTTCTTGCATGGCCATATCACTGCTCAATTTAGTTTCTGAAGCCCTTGGTAGCTTCAGACTGGCTCCTTGGCATGATCATACCGGATGCTTCAGTTACCTTCCACTGGTTTTGCATTTACTAGATTGGATTTATTTGGAATTTTATATATATACACTTTCTAATGGCCTCCACCCCTCTTCTTATTCTATGTGAAATTCAAATAAACCTTAAATTAAGATAAAGAGTAACAGTTTAGTGGGTTTTTTTCCATCTTGAAAGGCAGAATGAATTGATCAAATGGCTTGCTAAGCATCATAAATAGTTCTGGATTTCTAGAAGAGCTGATTTATGCCTTTGAATAAAAACATGCATAATCTTTTCAATTTTGCATATATTCAATAGAAAATCAAGTGAGAAAAACCTCCAAGCAGCTGTAACTGAATTTCAACTCCAGAAATCCCATTGTGAGACTCAGGAGAGTCAATCCACAAGGAAAGAGATTAAATAAATAGTCTTGTGACCTAAAGTGCAATAAGCTTCACTGTGAGAGTAAGTTCGAAATCCTGACAATTAACTGTAACTCAGGGTTGGTGATAGGGGGATGTTGTTGTCTTTGTTTTTAATTACATTTTATTTAACAACTAAGTGATAAACATCAAAAGACAAGATTGTCTTGGATCATCAAAGATGGGTGAGTTTGTTTGTTCCGTGAATTCAAGCAAACTAAAAGAGCTTTTCCTGTGTTTACCTGAGTAATTAATGAAAGACCAAATTGCTTTTGAGCCAGCAGGCTGCAGTTAATTGGAGTTATGTGCATTCAGTGAACTTAGTGATTTGGAATAAAAAGGATTTACAGTGTAGGTGACAACCCTTTTCAGGGAAATATCACAGCAAAGGCTAAATATTAGAAGACAGCTTCCAGATGATGTAATTTATGTGGAGAGCTCTCTCTTTCGGTTAAAGTTTGAAAGTGGAAAAAGTAGTGGGTTAACTGAGCAAAATGCTTGGAAAAAGTTTAGTTAAATAACAAGTTTAAAAAATGGGATTCAGACATTCAGCCTATTGTTATTATTTTTTAACTGGTAAGACCAGTGAACTCAGAGAAGTTTGCCAGACTACCCTAAGGAAAATTATGTTTGCAGGGACAGACATGTCCTAATTTCTAAAGTTATTACCATGCCTATTTTTCTAATATATCTCACTAAGAACTGGAAACATATTGTGATGCTCTTGATCAGATGTAGTAGCATGTAATAATCTACTGTTATTATCAAATAATAGTTAAGACAATTTGCTTTTAAATGTACTACTCAAAATGCTAAGAGTTATCAGCATTTGTAATCCTGTTTGTTATTTATTTTATTTTCCAGACCTGCCTGAATGTGTTCACCAAAGTGTTCTTAGATAGAGCTATGGTGGTACTGGGGATCAAAGACTGCCCATGGACAAGCCTGCCGGGCTAAAGGACAAACAGAAAAGATGTCCCCCTTCTTCCTGATGAATGCCGTTAAGTTAAACAGACAAGGTTCCTCTTGTCTCTTTGCTTGCTCTAGTAAACCTAGAGTTATTTTCTCTTTCTCTTAATCAAAGAATTTTTCACTTATGCAAGAACAAATCTAAAATAAAGATGAGGAAGTGTTCTTCCTCCCTTCCTAAAGCTTTTAGGTACATACGCTCTTGGATCTAGTTCTCACCAAATAACAATGAGCTGATCAGACCTCACTCTCGGTACACCTCATGAATTTGTGCACTAAATATTTATCTTATTAGTCTGGAAGATCTGCCAAATTCAGTTTTTTCTCCTTCACTCCCTTTTTTTCCACCAAGGTTCAAAACAACTTGAGTTCTTTCACTGAATAACTGCATTATACATTGTTGTAGGATAAATGACTTCTCAGTCACTCCATCTTCTCTCCGATCTGTGCCCAAAAATCCTTTATCCAGATTTCTGGTAGTTCATGATACTGTTGACTGGTGGACATTTCCATATATTTTTAATAATAAAAAATGTGAAATGGCATGGTTGGTTCAATTTCACATCACTTTAAACAGACTTGTTTGCTTTATATTATATTTTTCTGAAATAAGAGAAGATAAAAGATATTCATTGTTCTCTGCTTTTAAAAATCATAATTTTACTCAGTCTTCCAATAATGATTTTTATAGACAGTTTCAGAATTCTTCATTCAAAGTCAATAATAGTACTTCTTCCTCCTTATCTCCCTTCCTTCCTTGTCTTCCTTGTCCTTTTCCAGTAAAAATGCTGATGAGTTGTACTGGTACTTCCACATACTTTCAAGCATAAAGTGTAATCACAGTAGTATGTGAAATCTCATTGTCATCACTGGGTTAGGGATCAGGCTGAATGCCTTTATCCTGAGCCCTACTACTGAAAGGTCTGCGACACTTTGTGGGAGGTAGTAAGATATTGCAAGTTTTATTTTTAGCCTATCTGTTGGGACTAAAATTGTGCAGTGCATTAGAAAACTTCTTTCAGCCTTAAGTGCTGTGGGTGTCTTCAGAGGCTGCAGTATAATCTGTGTTTAAGTTGTTATGGGCTAGATTCCCAGTGGCTTCCTTTCTAATTTGATAAACCTAGAGATCCATTACGGTTTAATATGCAGTTCATGAGTTAATAGAAAAAGCTGGCTCAAATTAGTAATAAGCACACATTTCTACACTGGACTTTAATAATTTCAGATGACTGGATATTTACAAAGAACCAGAGCTCTACAGGTTTTGCAAGTTTTGCTGCATGTGAGAAATAGCATAGGGCCACAGGGTGCCATTTTTTTTAAACAGGGCTCTCCGTTGAAGTCAATGAGGAACTGTACTGAAAAAACTGGACCTCTTTTTTTGGTTTAATTCAGGGCAAATTCTGCCACATTTGCTCCCATTGAGTATGACCTTGTATTGTGAATAATGATAATGAAATCCCGGGACTCCATGAGAAGAAGTGTTTCTCAGTTTGCATAATGTCAGCTGAACCTGATCTTCCCTGCCCCGCAGTATAAAATGTTACAGAATAGGAGAATGGCGCTGAATTCTTTGTTTTCATTGGAGTTGGCTGTTAGTTTTTACTTAAACCACCTAAATATCATATAGCCAACGGTCAATTAATGGAGCTTCATGAGCCACATGCAAACAAGCTATAAAAAAATATGTATTTTTATATGTATCTATAAATACACACACAAATATCTGTATATGTGTGTTCTCACTGTTAGTTATTTGAATTGTCAAATTCCATATTTCTTTCTTCCACTTCCAAAACTATTGAATACAACCATGTGAGGCCAAAATACTCAAGGCAACACCGTTATTAAGTGGAAAGCAATTGCCTAGTGATGATTGACATTCAGTAGCAGACATTTTGATAAATACAAATAATGTTATTTTCTCTGTTTATGTAAGAATAACAGATTTCTTTTAGAGGGATGGGAAATTTTCAAGGAAAGTACTGGTTTACTGCATAGTCAGTGGCTTTTCCACAGCCTTAGCAACATCTTTTATAGTTTAATTTTCTTTCCTTGTTTGATGGCTATTTTCATTACTGATTAGGATAATGTCATAAAGTCGCTGGTTAGTCATTGCACAACTCTGTAAATGACATTAAATCACCGAACAAATTGTTAACAAAACAAAAGAAAAAGAAACATGCAGGCTTCTAAGTAATGCCATGTATTTCCAATGGAGCTGAGAAGACTCAGCTAAAAGCAATAAAAAAATCAGGGTAGAGAAAAAGAAATACATTCTAAACTGATTTCTTTTGGTTGCACTCATTTGTACTTACTTTATAGGATGATCTAGTGAACAAATTTTCTGGCAATAATATCTTTGGAAACCATGAGCAAGGATACTCATTGAAACACTTTTCCCATTTCCTAGTTCAGAACTGCTATATACTGTATTGAACAACTATATTTCTTGAACTTGGAACCATTTTAGAAACCCAAATATTCACATCAGAATTCTGACAGTAAGGTCTTGTAGACAGAGGAATGTTTTACACATAACTGGGTTGATACTTAGTTTTATCAGCAATACTATTCCTCTGAGGAGAAAGGGAGTAATGCTATTACAGTATAACACATTTTCATAGGGCTGTAGCTGTATCACTACTTTTACCAGTATAATTATATCGGTTGTAGTGTGTACAATGTTATTATTTACAAAGCAGGTTCACAAATGATGTCTGTTAAATCCAGGAATTCAGAAAAAGTAGTAGAAACACTGTGAATACTGAATATTTAAGCAGTCTGAAGAGCCAGATTTACTCTGAATAGCCAAAAGGTTTTTGCAAGTCACAATGTTCTCACTAACTACAGGCAAAGGAAATAGATTCAATCGAATAATTAAATATCACAGTTTTTTTATATAGAACTAATATCTGGTATTATTAATCCTGTGAATATATTATTTCCCAACATAACACTTCTGCAGAATTTATTGAATGTGTGTTTCTGAGTTCATGCAAGAAAATAGATACACAAATGTATTTTGCACTTTTCATGATCCAAAATTAATAATAAATGCAATGTGTTTGATTCTCAGGCTTCCATGGACAAGAGACTTCAAATATTTCCTCTCCTGAAACTATCATGATCTGTGGAATTAGCTGACAAAGTAAATTGTAACTTATGGAAATACTTCTTTTGTAATGATTCGTAATCATTATATTCTTCCCTCTGGTTTTGCATGGAAAAGTACTTCCCATGCCACATATTGAAGGTATCTAGGCAGGCCAGCAGGGATAAATTCAAAGAAATGGAAACAGTAAATTCATAGTGTGATCTGTGGGACCAAAATCCCAATTCTGACATCCCAGGACATTAAACCGCAGATCAACTGATCCGACTGGCAACTGGGCTCACCCCTAGCATACCCCAAAGGGGAAAATAAGGCTGCTAACATTTAGCTAAAAGAGATGCAGAAATCCGATTAAAAATTGAAACTTTCAGTGAATTGCAAGCCCATTCCTTGCCTTCAAAATGGAGGTGTTCTTTTGGGAAAGACATCGGTGTAATTCTGCTGCATAACACAGGAATTCAGCTCTGGAAAGATAGCCTGGTGTTACAAGCTTCCTTGCACAGAGGGTAAGGGATGGATGGACCAGCCCCGTGTGCTTCACCCTCCAGTCAGCTACAAACATCCGTACATACCTGGCTACTTAAACTGGCCTGGCACAGAGCACACAAGATGGGATCCTGTGGGGAGGGGAGGGGAGAGGAGAGGAGAGGAGAGGAGAGGAGAGGAGAGGAGAGGAGAGGAGAGGAGAGGAGAGGAGAGGAGAGGAGAGGAGAGGAGGAGAGGAGAGGAGAGGAGAGGAGAGGAGAGGAGAGGAGAGGAGAGGAGAGGAGAGGAGAGGAGAGGAGAGGAGAGGAGAGGAGAGGAGAGGAGAGGAGAGGAGAGGAGAGGAGAGGAGAGGAGAGGAGAGGAGAGGAGAGGAGAGGAGAGGAGAGGAGAGGAGAGGAGAGGAGAGGAGAGGAGAGGAGAGGAGAGGAGAGGAGAGGAGAGGAGAGGAGAGGAGAGGAGAGGAGAGGAGAAGAAGCAACATACGGATGATTAATTCCAGGCATAAAATCCAGATAGCAGGCTCATTTTCTTATATGGCTTGTGTAGGCCTGTGTAGATAATTCAGATATCATAATGCCAAGTCACATAATAAATAAAAACCCAATTATACTCATCACCTTGTATTTTGGCCAATGCAACGTTTGGCCTCATTCCATCCTGTGGGATCATTTTCATGTAAAACAAGCCAGAAAGTTTAGCAAAGGAGAAGTTGTTCCTAGGATAAGAGATATGCAGAGCCCAGATATGTGCCAAGCCCAGAGTTCCTTTAAAGGCATAATGATATGAGAAGTTACTCTTAATGTGACTTGGGGATAAATTATATTTGTTGCTGACTGATTTGTAGTATAGAAAGAAACAAGAGACACAAAGGGTTTCTCTCTCACACACCTACAGATCCCAGCACATAATTTTGCTGCATACCTCCATAGCAAGCAAATGATGCTTTGTGAGTTATATCTACAATGGGAAAACACATGAAAAAGACCTTTTCAGTACACCAAACAGTACAGGTGCAAACTATTCTGTGTATTTTCTGTATACTGAAAAAAAGCACCAAAAGAAAAATAAGGAAACAGGAAATACAGCTGTTCATTGCATTAACAAGCTGCTGGCAGCATTGGGCTTGATCCACAAGAACTGCATTGCACTGGACAACTTATAACCAACCTGCTTCCTGACGGAATCTGCAACCACCTATTAGGCATGAAGGGTCTCTCCCCACCACGAGGAATCTCACCAAGGACAGAGTGTCCAGGAGTCACCAGGTGCCAGGGGCCAACCTAATCCAGTCACCTCAAATACCCTGAAGCATCCTTTTGAAGCTGTTCCCCTGTCCTCCATATCATGACATATTTGGGGGAAGAAGAAACAGACAATGCAAGAATGCCACCTAACATACTGATAGCACTGTTGTCAGGGTAGGATTCAAGTCTCTGCTCTATTAAAGGTAATTAATTTTTTTATAAAAAGCACAAAGAATTCAGCAAGACAGCTCGCAAGAGCCCTGAATCAGAATATGCTGCAATATGGTGATCTGCAAACTCCATCCAGTGCAGAAAATGTGCTCAGGTAACTGCAATATTATTTTACAGATGGGTTCTATAATCACTGAACTATTGGATAAAAAGAAGAGACCACACACTCCCCAGCTGTGCTTTCTGCAGATTTGGAATTGGTTTGACACTGCTTTCTGGATCAATTCCTCAAGTGACCTACACAAAGAAATACCTACATTTCCAACTCTTGAGCTAGAAAGGGATTGATACTGCCCTCTGTTTTCCTTTATATTTGCCAGAATATGTCACCATATTCTTCCAATGACAAAAGCTGTTTCTAAATCCTTCATATTAAGGACATCAAATTTTTATTTTTAATTTTTGTCCATATAAATGAGTTTCCTGAAATCTAATGGAGTGCAAAGGAAGAAGCTGTTCCTTCTCAGAAGCAAATTCTCAAATAATTTTTAATATGTTGTTATGGTACTCTATATACAAAGTTGTAACAAAACAGATATTTAAACCCATTAAAATTTCCCATGTAACAGAATTTTTAAAATTAAATAAATGCATTCGATGAAGGCTGTAAGGAGGAGAAAGCAGCCTGAAGCCTAAAGGTAGGAATCTAGTAATTAAGATATGCAATAAAAATGTTAATCAAGTAAACTTAGGGAGGATGGGGGAAAGCGATTACATAATCCTCTTGGCACCATATAATGTCTCAGTGCTCTCACACAGGAAAATGATGAGTAGGTAAACAAGTAAGAGAGAAAAAAAACAGGTCCTTTGATTGTGGGCCAAAGAAGAAACTGGTCCACATGGCTTCTCCAACCAACATTAACAGTTCAAGTAGAAAACATTCAGATCTAAGGGCTCTCTCTGGTGTGCCAGCCTGGGGATGGCTCACAGAAACTAAGCAAGCAGCCTGAGAAACTGGAGTATTTAAGAAGATTCTTGTTAAGTATGGTCATAGCAATGTCTTTTGTTACTCTATTTCTTTATTCCACCATTGCAAAATCATAAGTGAACAGGATATTTGGTTCTGTGTCCTGTATCATAGATGTTCCACTGCTAACCAACAAGTAGGTACTTCCTTCATACTTGCATGGATCCTTAAAGCAAGGGCTTTGGGATTACGCTTGTTTGTACACTTGTTGCCTGGTAAGTACAGCGTTGTTTGTAACAGGCTTTGTGCTAAGCTAATAACACAGAACTCAACACCTATCAGGCTCTGTCTGGACTTGTTTTGGCCTAGCTGGAGCCATATTTAGTCTTGTTTAGCTGTAACAACAATTATCTAATAATCCAATGACTATTACCTACTTTGATTTAGTTTGTGAAAAAATGTATGGCGTAATAGCAAGCAGTTATTCAGTGCAGAATGAGCTAGTTATGACTCTAGAATAAAATGAAGAGTAGAGGAGTACTGGCATGGGGTGATAGCAGGGGTGTTGAAAGTATGGGCACAGGATGACACCAGGGGCCCCAGGGCTATAAACATGTCACCAATGGTCAGTTAATGGTCATTAAAGGAATGCAACCATGTGAGCAGGTAAGGATAATTTTAAGGATAACAAAGAGAACAATGAACACGTATCTAACGTAAGTTAAATGTACTATACACAGTGATGTGGAAATGTGAACAAATGAAGAAGCAGCAGGGCATAGATCCTATTATAAAACATATAAAATGACTCCAGACAGACCCAAAAGTGAGGAGGAAGGAAACATGTACATCAACATCACAGTTCTCCCAAAAAAGGACTATGATGGTGACAACTGGCTGTAATCCTTCTCCCCTGCCCTGAACCAAACCCTGAAGCTTAGGACCCAGAAACACAGTGGAAGAATGACAGTAATACCAGAGAAACATGGAGATACTAGGTTGTTTGGGTATACCGATCTTAACTGTATATAATTTGAATCATAAGTATTAATACAATTTAAGGGGACTAATGGTTATTCTTTGATCAATCTGTTAAGACATAAATTAGAATAACAATAAAATCCCTGTTTGTGTACGATATGTACTTATTTTCCCTGTAACAAGATTTTGAGTGTAGCAAATAGGTGGGAATAAATGCAATGTACTCTGTAACCTGGATGCAACAAACTGGCAACACTAGCAGGATGCACAATACCCCGGTGCATTTCTCCAGTGTTTCAAAAAGGTAAGAAGACACATCTCCACCAAGTTGTTGAGCTGTTTTAGGAAATGATAATAATAATATAAAGTCCACACATACAGAGAAAGCATCTTCCCAGATTACCCAAGAATCCCCTGGTCTGGAAGTAGGATAATAAAGAAAATGAAAATTGAGGATCGTCCCAATTTCATAACAGATTTGGAATTGCTATCATTGACATCTGCAGCTCAAAGCATGATGCTGGACTGAGGACTGCTTAGAACCGTCTGTCTGTCTGTCACAAGTTCATAAACCCGAACCACAGATCGGGATTCACCCTTCTAGGCAGTGTGCCAGGACTCTGGTTTCCTTCAGGATGGCTAGGCTCTTTGCTCGGGCAGATGGCAGGGCTTTGAAAAACCAAGAGGTTTTTCCCCTCTTGGAGGAATTCCTTTTTTAACATGAAAAAGATTGGTGCTTAACACACAAAGCAATGATAGTAATTTTAGTTTTTCAGTACTATTAAGATTTAAAATGCTTACCAAATAGTACAAGCATACATTTCAGACCACTTACTATTTTTTAATATAATTTACTTTTTCATTAGAAAGCAAAACAGTTAATCACAGCAATAGGCTAATTTCTGGCAAAAATAAACTAATTGGCAGTAATTTTGATAAAGTTATCTTGTTACATTAATAAGACTATAGCTTTAAATTTTCTGAGCTGAATATTTTTTTCATTATATTTATACTGAATTATTTTGTCCAATACAAAGAATATTCTGAATTAGCCTTAAAAATATTATTTGGGTTAGGTGTAAGTCACTCTGTAAAGCTCAAACACTGTATTTATTTATTACCTGGCTAAAGATGCCTGCTGTTTTGGGATTCTGTATATTGATTTTAGAGAGATTGCCTTTATGAACTGTCTTAACACATCTCTCAATTCTACTACTTGCTTTCCAAAACAGTAATAATGATTTGCAATGTACAATTTTGATTGCAATGGTAATACTTCTGTAGCTAATAAACATAATTATTAGCATGTGACCTCTTGCCTGGAAAACCTCCAACAGTATGTGCAGTTTAACTTCTTACAACAAATTTGTGTGGGACCTGGATTTTTTTTTTTTAATATGAAAAGGTTCATTTTTATATGAAAATATTCATTTTGGTAAGGTGTGACAATGCAGTACCAGAATAATGAAGAAAGAATTATATGAATTGCATATGAATGTGTAATACCTATATGGGGATCACTTCTCATCACTTTTTTTTTAAATCAACATATTTTAAAGAAAAATATTTAAAGAGGGAAAAGAAAAAAAATTAAATTTACTGTCCTGGTTTCAGCTGGGATAGAGTTAATTTCCTTCCTAGTAGCTGGTACAGTGCTGTGGTTGGATTTAGCATGAGAATAATGTTGATAACACACCGATGTTTTAGTTGTTGCTAAGCAGTGCTTACACTAGTCAAGGACTTTTCAGCTTCCCATGCTCTGCCGACTGAGAAGGCTGGAGGTGCACAAGAAGCTGGGGGGGGGGGGGGGGCAGGCGCAGCCAGGACAGCTGACCCCAACTGGCCACAGGGACATTCCATACCATGTGATGTCATGCTCAGTACATACACTGGGGAAAGCTGGCCGGGGGGGCTGCTGCTCAGGGACTGGCTGGGCATCGGTCGGTGGGTGGTGAGCAATTGCACTGTGCATCACTTGTTTTGTATATTCTATTATTAGTATTATTATTATATTATTATTATTATTGTTACTATTTTATTTTATTTCAATTATTAAACTGTTTTTATCTCAACCCACGAGTTTTCTCACTTTTACTCTTCTGATTCTCTCCGCTATCCCACCAGGCGGGGGGGTGAGATTGAGCGAGCAGCTCTGTGGTGCTCAGTTGCTGGCTGAGGTTAAACCACGACATTTACATATTACATATATTGTAAAAAACCAAGAAAATTATGATTTTTGTATCCAAGCCAGTCAGATATGTATCTCTTCTACTAACATAAAAAAGGATGTGTCATAAAACCTATGAAAGTAGGGAAATAAAAAAAATTATAATAATATTCTGCACCTTTTTCCCTAGATATCAAAGTTAGCTATAATTATTGCCATTTTACAAAGAAGGTAGCTTAGGAACAGAAGAGTTATCTGAATTATCTGGGTACAGACTGGTCTGGCTATTAATGGCCATCCACCTAAATCACCCTGGTGCACAAAAGCAGTTCAGAAAATACATCTGAGCCATTGTACAATCTTAGTTTTGATTTGAGTATCTTGGCTTTGTTTTCAATGGCAATATATAAGGTTTTCTGTATGCAGGTGGTATTTTCCATGTAGTCTTCAAGTAGACATGGATTTCAGCACGATGCAGGTATTTCCAAAGGTGAAATACAACCCCAATAGCATGCAGGTTGGGAACAAATCATGTATATCAAGGAGAAGTCTGGAGAATTAGGTTATAAATACACAGAAACAATGACAAACCTCTAACCCTTAACTGTGTACCACTACAGCCGAATACAATAATTTACTATGTCAATAAAACTGGATGGAACATCAGCAAAAAATGCCTTTAAAAAGGAAAAAATTCTTTTCCCAAGAATATCAGTGACAAAGGAAAGGTTAAACTGCAATGAACATGCCTTTTTTCCTTTGCAATCTGGAGTTTTAAAGAAAAAATGAAATTTACTCCACTCGATAGTGATGTATATAATTAAATAGAAAGGTTTTGGAGGATGTGATTTTATGGTTACCGTAGCAACTAACACCTAGATGGTCCATATTCCTGTGCTCTTCTACCATCAGAAAAAAAAAAAAAATCTGTCTATGACCCACTTGAAAACAAATAGGTTTGTACTGCTCAAATTCCCATTGTTCTTTACAGGCATCTATTATCGTTCAGAATCAGGCTGCTGGGATAATCCTACTCTGGAAATATTCCAGTGGTTTTACCAAACAGCAATATGCATCCTCCGTGGCTTGACCTATAGCACAGCAGTGGAAATCCTGTGCACAGTCATATGCGGCTCTATTTGGCCATGTGTGGCTCTAATTCTGTATATGGGGAGAGGAAAGGAAGGTTTTAAATGGCTGTTGCATTTCATAGCCTAAGGTACTTATATTTAGAATAATTTTAGACTTTTTTACCACAGTCACTCAACTACTCTTAGCCCATCCCTTTAAGAACAATAAACTTTTGAAACCTTATTTATAGTGAGCAGAAGATGAAAGTTTTTCCCCAAGCTCACCTTACTATTGTTCTAGCATGAACTGAAGATGAACTAAAGCAGAACTGCTGAATAGATTATTGCCAGAGAGAATTTTCCTGTGTTCATGTCGCTAAGAAAATCTCCTCACCTCTCTCACGTTGCACCTAAGAACTTAAGAGAAAGGGACAGCAGAAGAGTGACAAAGGGTACAAAGTTATTACCTACTGTAAAAACATATAGTACTTGTGGACACTACTTAAATTATTTGTTCTGAGTTTAGAAGATCTCTAATTGCAAATCTTTCTCGTGAATTTTTCAAAGGATGCAATAACATTCAAGCATGAGAACAAAAATTCAGCCCAACAAAGTAAATTACCATTTTATTAAGTTTACCATCTCTTCCCTCAGAGGCCTCACAAGTGTTACTCTTAATTTTAAATGTAATCCTTGACTCACCAGGAGATTGCTTCTACTGCATGCACATATGAAAGGCAGAATTAATATTAACATTAATGTTAAAAATGCAGGAAGATGTTCTTTTTTGGTTTCTACTGAAATGTCTGGTTATTCCAGGCAAAATTGAGAGCAATTTCTTAAAATATCTCTCTCTCTTTTTTTTTTTTTTAAATAAGTATTTGTTTCTGTAATATCAGAGGTGGAAAAATAAAACAAAACAACTAACATAGAACACGTCTTTATCACATACTGGTTTTAGGTCTTCTAATAATTGACCATACAAAACATCCAAATGTAATATATTTATTTATTAACTAAATATTTCTTATCAGAATGACAGCTTCCCTTTTACATTCCTTCACTCTTTTCCCTATGGGCCTTCCAATCCTTACTTCTAGACACCTTAACATTAAATCATACTCATTTCCATTCTGTGATCAGAATATAAATGCCTTGTACTGCCAGCCAGGCATATAAGAAACTACCTTTTCCTCCTCAGTCAGCTCATCCTTTTAGAATAGCAGTGGAAAAAGTCCAGTTTTAGAAATAGGACCAGGGAGAGGTTTTACACAGGCAGTATTCTGCAAGTTTCTCTATAAGCCTTCATGTACTCCCAAGTCTTCACTGTACCTGCCAATCCATACGCAGGAGACAGATGTTCGTCCTTCCACTTTGTTAACTACCTTGTCACAATACATCACCATTTATGTATTACTTCATGGAGGTTTGGTTTACACAATTTAGTCTGCGTTTCCACCTGTGCTTGAGGAGGGTTGGAGAAGTACCTGTTAAAGCTGCTGGATTACCTTATGTTTATATAGCTGTTTTTAATTATTACATTTAATATTCATATTACATAGCAAATATTTTAAGTCTGTTTTGTGCTCACTGCAGGTAGCAAGTTTACAGTTCTAAAACAGAGATCATTTGGCTGCCCGCAGAGGTTAGGCAATGTTTGCAGCGTATTTTCACTTGGGTAGCCAACATGAGATGGGTTAGCTGTAAGTGTGGCAAGACAACCAAGCATCTAGCCCAGCTATGCGGCTTTTTGATCTCGCCAGCAAGGACAGACATGCTGTACTGTGTATAGGCTCATCCATGAATCTAAGTGAGACCACTGAATCATGTCACATGCATTTGAAAAGAGTCATCATACGTGAAAAACTTATGTCATCGTCAGTGTGTGGCATTCGATCCAGAGAACTAGCAGAGACGAGAACAAGACCTGTATAAAACACATAGAGGCAGACTGTTGACTCCTAATAACGGGGCGTGGTGACCTTGAGCACCTCGCTGACATTAGTGGTCAGCGTGACGTGTGAGTGTACCACCCATGTGCTGGCATCACGTATCAATTTACCAGTCTCGGACCAAAAAGTTAATGTTTTTTACATGCTTTGTAGGACTCCTAAGTGGGGTTGAACCCTTCAGTATCACCGTAATATATATATTAACACTTTCCACTGTGCCAAATAAAAATGCAAAATGAACAATTCACAAGGTTAATAAACAAAGGTAGATTTTCTGATACAGTCTATTATTTGTCTTAGGTAAACTGCCTCATACTTTTGACATATGTCCAGCACTATGGAAACATATGAAACATACTGCCGCCTCCTGACTTAACGCTGCTATGACTGAAAGTGGAACTGGAATTATGTGAGGGGTGTTTAAGATTCTTCACCTTCAGTAAAACATATCCTGCCCTTTTTCTTCTCAACACCAAGTACAACTGCAAATATGAGGCTATTCAGTGCATGGAGTCATAAAACACAGGCATAATTCAAAAGGAATAATGAAGAAATGCCAGAATTTCCGAAGCACATCAACACTCCTTAAAAAATTTTTACTGTAACCCTGTACACCGTCAGACTCCAACCGAAATAAGAAAGGGGAAGTTGGGAGGGCTGATGTTCACACACCATCAGTCCAAAGTTATTTAGCACAATTGTTTCTGTAATTGCAGCTCACTGGGAATGTTCAGTGTTCAATGGTCCTCGAAAATCAGACTTCCAATTGGCTGATGATGGGTTTTGTTAGATGCACACACTGAGCTGGGAAATTCAGACGCACATGTCAGGATCAGAGAATTCTCAACACTGTCACAGGTCTTGGGATGAAGAAGGTCTTAACGGGATCTAAGCTATTTTTCTTCATACAAACTCACGTGTCTCTTGCTGAATTAATAACACATATAGAAGAGTCTAAGCTACTGAAACTCAGTAGTTGTTTTAAACCGGGGCAAGCAAAAAATTACAGTGACAATAGGAAACGCATCTTCTAAGAAAGGTCTTAAGGTACTTAAAATGAACCTTTTACAGACCATTACCTTTGATTAAATAGTTAAGTCTAACTGAGATGTCACAAATGTTACAAAACTGAGGTTATCGAAAAAACATTGCAGATAGATACCTTTTTTTTTATTAGCAGCATATACAAACCCTCCTTCAAGTTAAATGAGTTACGTTCAGGCTTTATCAGCAAGAGTGGTGACAGCCTCGCAGCTGGGGTAGCAGAGAAACACTAGGGCATTTTCTCCTACAGGGGACATCAGATGACAAGAGTACACCTCTGCTTCAGGGATGGGGGAGACAGGAGGAGGCGGTGGCTTGGGATTGTAAAGGTGCAGGAGTACATAACCCTGCCCAGGACCACAAGTTGTTTCCACATCTGATGAATGGAGAAATCTCAGCAGGCCTAAAGGAAAAAGTAGTGAACTGGTCCAAAGCTCTTCGAGGTTCTTCTGCACCCCCTTCTATATCCACACCTGAAGATACAATAATGACAAAACAGGGTGATAATTAAAGGCTATTTTACAGAGGCTTCTATTCTGCAGCAACATAAAATATTGCAGTCAATAACTCTGCTGCCTCAGGAAATATTGTGCTGGGTAAAATCATATCCCTCGGGGGAACAGAACTCTGTGTTCAAACATTTGATCTTACTTTATAGATGAGACTGTTCTCTGACGGTAAAGAAAATTACAGTCCATGTGTAGGAGCTATATGAAAGAGCATGCTATGAATCTCAGTCTGGGACTGAGGAGCTCTGCTGTCCTTGGCAAACAGCCTGTTAGAGGTAGCCTAAATCTCTGTGGGTTCACAGCCCAGTCTACAGCTTCTGCCTGTTTGACTTGGTGATAATACTGTGGACTATCAGCTCTGCGGGGTGAGGATGCTGATTCAGCCTCCTTTTCAGATACAGCAGTGGCAGCCCAAGAGGGCTAAGCCTCCAGGCTGAGAATGAGAGACCCAGCGGTGCCAGAGCTGCGATCTGTGAGATCACACGCAGGGAGAGAGAGACAACCCCAACACATGCACATGTAGGAAGGCATAGAAACCTGTGAAAGATGGGTACAAAAACCTCCCCAACAAAAGAGTTGCAAATAGGCCATGAAATACAATTTGTGTGGATAGTGCTGCCATAGCCATTATTCTTCCCAAAACACGTCACACCTATGTTTTACAGAGATGTGCTAGAGGAATAGACTGCCGAAAGTGGCCAGGCTCACAGGCACTCCCTAAACAACCTCTCCTGTTGCCACCACAGGGGGACCAGCTATTGTGACAGATGAACTGTTGCTCACACCAGCCAGGGCACTTGTTTTCTTATCCCATCAGTTAAATTCTCGAACAGTAGTGCAAAGCCACAGTAAAGAGACCAGTAAATAAAATCCATTAGTGACTGGTATGTGAAGTTTAACCAAGACAACTTTGCAAAGAAATAAACCGTGCAATCAAAGCTGTATCTTTCACCATCTCCTACACGCTGCCTAGGTAATCTGCATATTTAAACAAAGCTTCCTAGTATTCATGCCTGAAAGTGCCTACCAAGGGAAACTGAAGCCAGATGGTTAGATGTCAAAGTGACTAAAAAATTGCTTTTAAAAAGGTAGGCTTCCAATAATTAATAGTCCAGACCTTCAGATAATGTAAATCACTGAAGTGAATTACACCGTTCTGATTTACACTGCCACATAATCTAGTTGTGTGTGTCCAAGCCTTATTCTTAAAAACATTTAGCACAGATTGCTTGGATAACTCATTTTTGAGGGGGGGAGGGGGGGAACCGAACATCCATTTGCTGAAAGCCTTTAAGGATATGACATATTCTAAAGCACTCTAAAACATAACCATGTGCTAATTAAAACTTCATACTTTTAAATAATAAAGCAGGAAAGCGATACAACTCCAGCTGGAATAAACATCCCATTATAGTGTACAGACAAGACAGAGTTTCCAAAGGCACAAATGTCAGTGAGGCACCTCCCATCGAGAACTGGTGATGACAGGTCAGGTCAGACAATTCTATACTCTCTCAGTATCCTAAAGGAAAGATGTCGAAAAGCTTCTGAAGACAAAATGACTGTCACTATTCTTTGCTGATCAAAGAAAATTTTGCAGTTTAAGTTTCAGCTTAATTCTTAGCACTTGTAGAGTGGTTAAAAGATGTTATACCTCTTCCCACCTGGTGGATTCTTGTGTTACACCATGCATGGCAGTAATGAAGACAGATTAATGCTATTTATTTGCTGACATTGACAAGAGTAGCCTGTCTTTGTTTCTGTCATTATCATTAAAGTCTTGTTTTTCAGCCTCAAATAGCCCCAAGACAATGCACTGTAATAATTAACTACAAAAAAAAGTTTAAACAACATTAATAGACTGGATGAAATCAACAAAAGGCAACAAATTGTACTTAGTGCTGACAATCCAGCCTTAACACACTCCTGAGGTAGGAAACAATAGAACAAGATGGGTGTGTTTATTTATAAAGGTTTTCCCCTTTGAATTAGGGTTCAGGGATCCCTGTTCCTTAAGCACTATAGGTAAAGCACTAAAAAACCCCAACCAAAACAAAGCAACAACAGCAAAGCTGAGTGGGTAGCGCAGCACTGGAGCACATTGCCCAGAGAGGCTGTCAAATCTGCAAATCAGTTTTTCACAGCCCAGCTAGACCAAGCCACTGACCTGATCTAGCAGTGGCACAGTCCTGCTTTGAGCTGGGGTTTCAACTAAAAGACCTTCAGTGGTCCCTTCCCACTGATGTTTTGGTGATTTGATGATTCTGTGAAAACAGCTGCAAGACGGTGTCCTGATGGCAGGATGTTCTTGGGCAGCTTACACCCTGACAAGAAAAGAAGTAATGCCATTGTGCCTTTATAAATTATGTGCAGCCTGAGACTTTCCCTGTCTGCCAGCAGTGGTATAACTCTTACTGAAACAAGCAGGCAAAACATCTCCTAATGAAAATAGTTATACTTTTAAGTACGGTTTTAATTACAGTGACAAAGACCATTGATTTTCACACATGGAAATAAATTTACTCTGATGCTTGTACTTACAAGACCCAGACCATAAGTATGAAATTCTTGGCTTACTTCTTCTAAGTTCTTGAGCTGGCTTCTTTCATCTGCTTTATTTTTCTTTTATTAAGAATTAATTAAAGCAAGCTATCAAGCTCATCTTTCTGACTGAAGTCAGCCTTCTTTGCTTGGGTAAGTACAGGCAGTACTTACAGCTGCAAGCAGCCTAAAGTCTATTTTTAAAATTATTTTTATTTTAAAGGGTCACTGCCAAAGTGATTAGCACCAAATCCAAATGAGCTTTTAACCTGCCTCGTTCACTCTGATGCTGATTTAACTAATAAAATGCTGCCAGCAACAAAAGTTTTAAAAATCAGCCTTTGAAGCCATACCACAGCATAAGGCTTCTTGAAGTCCAAGGAGATTATGTCTGCTGTGGCGCTCCTGTCAGCTGTCATTGTCACTTCCAAGGAGAAGTTAATCAGATGTGTTCGGCCTGACCTCTGCTTTAGCTAGCCTGGACCTGTCTAAGGCTGTACGTGTCGGGTGCTCCCCATCAGGGTCCTGCTCACCTCTGCAGCCAGGCTTGGCTCCCTCCCAAACAGGGGTGTCAGGTCAGCTCCCCTCCCTGCTTGGCCCCTCATCTGCCTCCGTCTATCCGGCAGGGAGTCCAGCCTCTCTGCCACTTGTCTTTGTCTTTCCTCATCTAGCGCTAACTTAGGGCTAATGGGTGTTCTGCTTTCATCTTTCCTCTGTGTGACAGGGTGGGTATGTACATGTCCCCCAAATTCAGCAGATTGTCCACCACCACTGGCTGAAATGGGGCTGTGGGGACCATGGGGAGAGGGGGGAAGACCCTGCCCGTGGGGCCCCCTTAGCATTAAGTTGTAAAATCCTCCTTTTATTTCAAATGTTTAATCACCATTAACTTCATTTTCTTTTACTCAGATTAAGTGTGTTTATTATGTGGAGAGCTGGTAGTGGTGTTTTTAATTAAGGTTGTCTAATAATTTCCTTTATAGCTTTCGGTTTTCAGTATAGTTTATAACCCCAGAAATGTTAATCATTCTGGACTAAATTTTGCATGCTTCGTTTCTGCCTCAAGTGGAATTGAATATGGGATCATCAGCTACCCTGCTCCTGCTTCCTATTTTTCTTCCCCAAAATATTCTCTTCCTTTAATAAAGTACAGTAGGCTGGGAGCCAGATGATCATAAATTGCACTTTCATCATTTCTACTGCATAATGCTAATAATTCTGTGCAATTGTATCTGTAATCAAGCAAGGTGTTATGCATCTTTTGCATAGAAAGCAGAAAACTGTCAGTCCATTGTCTTAATCAGTGAAAGCAATGGAGGTTTTCAAAGGTTGTGCAAGGTCACCAGTGCACACTGGGATCAAAAGTTCGTGGAAGAAATGTGATGTTGTCCACCATACACAATGCTTCTAGACTGCTTGCTTTTGCAAAAATATTAAGCAGAAGAAGCCAAGACATGAAAAGAACTTCTATAGTCATCAGATTTTTACACTCTGATTCTAGAGGATGCCATGCATACCATATAACACATCAGAGACACTCTCAGTTGAGCTGGGACTACTAGGCTTTTCCAGTACTCATGATAGCTGGCTGAAGGCCTAAATGCAAGTTTGCCAGATCAGCATGGGGAGTCACACATCATTTGTAAAGGTTGAAATAGAAAGTTATTGTGATTATTTAAAAAAAAAATATTATTTGAGTTTCCATTCCACTGGACATTTCAGTAGTAAATGCTGAACTGGAGTCTTGGTGCTGTTCTTTTCCCTTCCCTTTCCTTCTCTTCCCTTCGCTTCCCTCTTATCTCTTCTCTTTGTCTCTCTTTCCTTCCTTCACAAGGTTAAAATTACATACAGAATGGAAATACAGGATTTCAGAGAAATTCTCACTCTTTTCTTCTGCACCATGTCCCTGTTGGGAAGAAGGCTATCCTCAAAAACTCTCCAGAACTTGTAAGATTAGCTGTAGTCTGGGGCATACATAGGCACACACAACCCGCAGGGCTGCTCAGCACCAGTAATTTGGGTGTGAACTCTAGTGAGAATGATTCAGTTCTCAGGACTCAAGGCAGCAGGGCTGCCCTCTTTTCTTCTATTTACTGCCACTGTCTTGAACAAATTGGCAGGAAGGCTTTCTAGCCCATACTCTTCCAGCATTCACCAGTTCAAAACAGGTATCTCACATCTTTCCTCCTTCACGGTAAGGCTGTTCAGAGGTCTAAAGGGACACAAGGTGTTCAACAGATGTTGAGCCCTTCTTCTGTCCTCCTTGGTAAAGCAGAAAAGTATGCATCTGTGGCCCAACCCTGTTTGCCTCAGCCCTGAGAGTAGTTTCATCGAAGTTACTCTTAAAGCATGCAGGCTTTGCCCCTTGTGAAGAAAGCTGCCTTCACCTTTGGCACTGAATGCAAGATCATTCACTCTTCTGCTTCTACTACAATACTTAGGTCCAATGGATAAGGAAGACAACCCGACTCTAAAGTTCTCCTATTCTGTGAGGTTAACCTTCACTTTAGTCCTTATACTTTTCATTCATTTTTGTGAGTGCGATTTCTTGAATATATCAGGTCACAAGCTTCAGTAGCAGAAAGAGAAGGGGCAAAAAGCATTGTTAGACAAGAATGCTAATTCTGAGAACGAACATCGAAAGGTTGAGTCAGCCTATGCCACATTGTGAGAATCCAGCAATGCTCCATTCATTTGTGTGACAAGCCTCATTATGAGGAAGCTTTTTAAAAGCAATTCATTCTGAGGAAGCTTTGGATACAGTTCCAAAAGCAGAAAATAAAACCTGGGAGAACTGGAGAAAGCAAAAAGAGCAGGCAGTAGAATCAAGCAAGAAGGCATACAGAAATCGGCTCTTTTGCAAGTTCATTTTTTCATTATGTTTGACATTCTTTGGGAGACAGAACTGCACTGCACACTTGTGGCCTCAGGCAGTGAAGTTGGAAGAAGATATTTCAAGAACTGCAGAACACACACACAGCTGTATAACATAGAAAAGATATAAAAACTGAATTTAAAAGATCATGATGTTAACTTGTTCCAGAAATAAATCAGCCAAGGTAGCCTGTTTTGAATTAGAAAATTTTACATATTCCTAACTATTTTACCACTTATTTGGACCCTTAGGTGGTGATCAAAAGATGTGTCATCTAAAGTTCCGTTGAAAAATTAATTTAAAGTCAGATCCATCACAAACAGATTAGACAGATTTTCTGAAGAAAAGAAGCAATACCTGGAAGTTGTGTGTGTTTTTTTGAGATGAGAGATACCATCAGTAACAGTTCTAAGCAGACAGCTAGAAAAATATATAACTTGATGATGCCCTATGGGTTCTAACAACCTCTGGGATTTGTGATTGTCATTTTTAAGTCAACCACACCATCACCGAGAAATTAAAAGAAAGCAAACAAACTGTTTTGTGCTCCCTCTGCTGGTTCTGGAGCAGCAGGTAGCTGACAAATGCTAGGCCCAGAGCTCTGCTGTTTGACATAATTCGGTGATGATGAAACAGAAACAAACTTTGACTTTCAGTGTGTTCTTGTATGTAGCTGTTTTTGTTGTTATTAAGCAAGTGAACAAAAAAGGCAAAATGTGTTTTGGCTCCCATTTAGAAGAAAAGTTCTTTTTTTAAGAACGATAGAAAAAAATTTCTAATGTTTGCTGAACTTCAAGGCACCTTGCAACAGTCACCTCCTGGCCGATGCTTGGGGCCAGGCTGTGAGACTGAGTGGCTTGCAACAGTACAGATATCGGTAAACTCTCTCCAAGCACTTGTTGCCATTAAGATTTTCAGTCTTAGTCTGAGCTAATAGTTGATCAGGCCTCAGCTATGCTTATTAGCCCAGTAGAATTGAGGATTTAACTCATATGCTCAGAGAATGTAAATACAAAAGACTTCCTATTAAAAAAAAATTGAAAGAGATAAGATTTAACATAAATGAATTACTGTGTTCATGAAAGGAAATTTGTACTCACCAGGTTTACAGGAAAATGCAAATTAGTTTGAGATACATTGATATTCTGGTATGCTTTGGCGCAAAGTCGTTCCTGTCCTACACAGCATCCACAGGTGTTACATAGAGGGATGGCTCCTCTCACCCAGCAATGATACTTCTGCTGGCAGTTCCTGCAGGAAGAGGAAGGTGGAAAGAGTGATGCCAGAGTACAGGGTGACCTCATTACTCCTGAAAAAGTGTCACATTTACCTTTTAGTAAAAAATGAAGAGAGAGCAGAAGTCTTATGGGACTTCTGGGATGGGTCAGATTTGTTTCATACTGAATGAAGAACCTCTTAACCTTCCAAAGAACAGAAGCTGACCTTCTGCACATAAAACTATATTGGTAGATATTTTAGGTCCGATTAAAGCTGGGGTTTGGTTCCAGCATTAACTCGGGAGAAAATGTGTTGTAAATACAAAGTGGAATAAGGAAAGTACATGCACAAACGTCAGAGACACATATAACCCCAACTTTCTCATTGGGAGCTTGTGACGCTCTAAAGCACCAAAATAACATGCATGTTAGTGTTTGAATACATTTCTACGGCCCTAGAGCTATAAAATATTATTCCTCTACCAGCACATGCATAATTCTACTAATTCTCTGTCCTTTTTACTACCATGTTACTACTTCTGCTCTGGAACTGCATTCGTACAATTCCTTCTACGTGGGCCACAGTTGCGGAGATCAGCTGGGGAGTTCTCGTTTGGTGGCATAACTGAAAATCAGCCTAGTCCCAAGGCAGATACAGGTTCCCCAAGGACAACAGGATTGCACTAGCAGAGCACCTGTGTAAACAACTGGAGGACTAGGCCACCTTTTTGGTGTGTCCCACACTTTTGACCTTAGCACGCTCTTCATCATTAATAGAATTGCTCTTAAAAGCAATTTCAGAGGGATATAAAATGCCTTCCTTCAACAAAGAGATTTGCGTAAAGCATACATGAAAAAGCTGTGAGAGAATTCCACTGGCCATTTGATTAACTCTAAGGAACAGAACTTGCTAACATAATGGAGCATGACACATCATCAGGAGGCTGCATCTATCTGGAGAAGTGTCAAACAGCACAGTTTTATGATGCATGAATAGTGTGCATTATGGAAGGAGAAAAAGACTTTAATTTTATTTCAACCTCAGCTACCAGCCCACCACCCCTAGGGTAGAGATGCTTCCATATGCAAGATTGCATAGTTTAGAAAGTAATACAAATTATTATGGCATGAATAACAGTAAAAGCATCAAAACCAGCCTTTTCTTTGTTGTAAATGGTAGGTAAATTCCATCCTTTCTATGTTATTTTTTTTTCTTTAAGGATATCCTAAGAAAAAATAATTCTTGCTTTAAAATAAAATGGACAAGGAAAAACATAAAAATTGAACTACATAAATTATTCATTTGATTCAATTTTATAAGAGAAAGATAGATTCAGGGAACATTTTCCTTGAGATTCACTGAAAACTGTGTTTTTAATGGGATCTATATGCTTAAATTTTCTGGGTGGTTCAGAGTGATAATGTACATCTGTGCACTATTTCCCTCTGTGAAAATTACAACATCTATGAATTATGTTTGTAACATCCCAAAACTGGAGAGAGAGATCAGATCTGGCAGTGTTAGGGTTTAATTTTAGAATGCACCCAGTTGCCTGATAATCATTTACACCAGAAATGCGACTATGCTTTCTTATGAACTGCAGCTTATTATTGGTAATATATTACAGAAAAAAACCCTCCCTCATTTCCGCAATGACTTTCGTATGACTAGAGCCAGTAGAAAGGAGTCTCAGCTTCTGGAGAAACAGCTTTAATCCCCAGACTAAAATTCAGCTCAGGTCCTACCCCGCATGATGGAAGCTGCCTCTCAGGGTCTGGGCCGGCTGTGGATCTGCTCTCCCCAAGAGACCGTACATGACAGTAGCTGTAACCTTCACGACCACTTTTGGGCCATCCTCCCTTTCCTTCAGTTGCACTTTCAGTCTGGTTTGAAACCCTGCTCTCGACTTTTGCTTTCTTCCACGCAACGTCATATATAAAAATGATCTAGTTCCACACTTGATTTTCTTTCTAGTCCCTTTTAACTTATCAAACATCATTATTTCTGTTTAAAATGTCCTTTGGTGTCTTGAAGACTCTATATTTGGCCTTAACATCACTGCTAAATGATGTAATGAACTATTTTGATGAGAAAAGTCTCTACCAAACAGGCAACTGAGCTGCCAATATCTCATTCTTAGCACTGTCACAATATTCATCAGGGCTCTGTAAAGATGGGGAATTAATTATTTCAGAGAGGTGTCTTTTCTGAAATTTTCAAGTGTCCTCATCAAGATTTGAGTAAAATATGCCCAGATCATTGCCCAGATTTCATCTTCTTAGAAATAAAAAATACATAACCAGAATAATAATAAGCAAAACTAAAAGAAAAAAAAAAACAACACCACAACTGTATATAAAGCAGGCATTAAGGATCATTTTCAATTTAAATAATCAGACCAATTTCTTTGTTTTTGTACCTGATTTACAATAAGTAGAAAGAAAATGTAAACACTATCCTGAAATACTGCAGAAGAATTATGAGGCTAGTGATACCTGATCACTGTGCCCAGTTATTTTCTATGTACTAATTCCTGCACAGCATGGTCTGCTTGAGAGGTGTGAAAGATCAACAGCTGTAAAAACAGAGCAATAGCTGCACTGAAGTTTCACACCTGCATACAGAGACTCCTTCACCAACTCTGTGAACTTTGTCCTTTAACTATAAGGCAAAGGGGTTTTTTTTAAGTGTCATGCTGTTGTTTCTTTAGTAAACAATGGGTGTAATTAAAGCTATTATGTATCCTCCAGGCAAAAGGATACCAGTGTTAAGTTGGAAAAAATATGGTTTAGGATTTCACCGGCTAGATTTGTAATTCTTCTACTGTAGATGATAAAATATTACCAAATGAAAAAAAGCGGTAGTAAGTTTTTGTTATTGCACGGGAAATGGCTGCAACACTTAGCTGTAAATGAAGTTCATAGTGAAGTGTTATTAATAAATAGGTTTCTGACAGGAAAAGTTTATTTTAGTACAGCATAATGTAAGCTGCACTGGACTGCATTGCATTTAGTAAACAAAGTAGTTTTCACTTTGAAACTGTGAATTTAAACCCAGAAGTCAGTGATACAGTAATCACTCGCTGTTCTCAAAGGAGACTAAGAAATTAGCAGAGAGGTAGGGTAGAACAAAAGAGGCATAATTCATCATTCTCTGAGCATTTTTTTTTTGTTTTAGTACAGAAATGGTGCGAAGATGACTGGGAGAATTTAGTTTGTTTTTTCCAAACCCATCAACTATGTAAATGATACAGACCATATTGATAAATAGTTAAAATGTAATGGAACAAACCCAAAAAATAGGAAACCATGGCAACAGCTGTCCAAAACAGAATATCTCTGTCTTTCATTTAGAAACCTTCAGCAGGTTGACTGCTGCAGAAATGCCTTTGGGATGTGCTCCTACTGGCATCCTTGTACCACCTGCTTTGGAAGTACTGTACCATGGGCCTTAGCATTTGCACAGACTTCTGTAAAAGGAAAATGTCAGCTTCCATCTGATGTCTCAGTTTTGTAGTTACAAAAGACGTACATGCATAAGCAGTGGCTAGGCTTATGGAGCCAAGACGCACACACGCAGAGAGGGCTCTGTGCCGCATATTTCAGTGAAGCTGGAACCTGCCTCTTGATTTTTCCATCCAAGCAAAGTGATTATATGGTGAATGTACAGCAGATTTCATGCATGTGAAATAAGACCTATTCTATACTAGCTGGTAAATGGGAGCCCAGGAACATTGCCCCCTCAACTTCAGCCTTAAGTCTTTAAAAACTTCTTATAAGAAACATTTTTTCAAAAAATATTCAGTTATTAATATGTCTTCCTTTTGAAAATATTTCCCCATGTCATGACTGAAATGATTTATACAATGGTAGACCTTATGTTCTCCCCCTGCTGTTATTATAAACGATATTTTTACATCTCAGGGGAAGTGGTCTGAAAAAAGGTTTATGTAGAGTGGTTAGGCTGTGGAATAACTAGAGATAAGGTACCTGGAGAACAAAACTAACTGCACCCTACAGGTTATAGAATAACAATAATATAAAAAATAAGTGCTGCATCAAAAGAAGCGTGACCAGCAGGTCAAGGGAGGTGATTCTGCCCCTCTACTCCACTCTCATGAGACCCCACCTGGAGTACTGCGTTCAGCTCTGGGGCCCCCAACATAAGAAGGACATGGACCTGTTGGAATGAGTCCAGAGGAGGGCCATGAAGATGATCGGAGGGCTGGAGCACCTCTCCTATGAAGACAGGCTGAGAGAGTTGGGGTTGATCAGCCTGGAGAAGAGAAGGCTCCAGGGAGACCTTATAGCAGCCTTCCAGTACCTGAAGGGGGCCTACAAGAAAGCTGGAGAAGGACTTTTTACAAGGGTGTGTAGTGATAGGACAAGGGGTAATGGCTTTAAACTGAAAGAGGGTACATTTAGATTAGATATAAGGAAGAAATTCTTCACTACGAGGGTGGTGAGGCACTGGAACAGGTTACCCAGAGAGGTTGTGGATGCCCCATCCCTGGAAGTGTTCAAGGCCAGGCTGGATGGGACTTTGGGAAACCTGGTCTAGTGGAAGGTGTCCCTGCCCACAGGAGGGGGGTTGGAACTAGATGATCTTTAAGGTCCCTTCTAACCCAAACCATTCTATGATTCTATGAAAATCAATCTGAAAATTGAAGAGGCCAGCATAACTGAAACTGGAATGTAACACTGTAGGTAGAAAAAACGTGGACAATAATCTTGCACTGTGAGGGAACTATACTAAACAGTTATGCTGAATATATGTCTTGTAAGCAGGAATTGGTGAAGTACACAGCTTTCTATTTTGGTTTGTAGATTACCTTGGAACATGCTTGATGAAAAAACACTAATTTACCACAGGATATCTTATAATGAAGGCCACCAAGGCTAATATATACCAATGTTTTATTGATATGGGACTAATTCTTCCACCACAGGACATATTTTACCTATTTAACAGTAAAATTTGGTCTGCTTTGATGCATCTGCACCACATCTTATTCAGGACAGCTACCAGTGTACGCCCCATGATACTGAGCGCTGTAGCCAACTGGATTTCTATTGATAAAGAAAAGCTGCTTCCTTCTCAGAGCAGTAGGCAGTAACAACTGATAGTTTAAGAATCAGTATTTTAACTGAATCAGTATTTCAGAAATTTTAAGATGTCCTTTGTGACATTGCTCTTTTCCAATTAATCCCATCAGAAGCTGTACTCCTGCTGGGATACAAACTTCCCCATTCAGGGATGCAAGCAGGAAATCCTGTGAAAAATGAATGTTTGTTAAGTATAAGCAAATTAAAAAGTAAATAACAAAAAGGCAGGCCTCTGAATACCTCTATTTTTAGAGGTTTGGTTTTTTTTTTTTAAAAAAACCACATTAATTGCTCCCAGGGAGAGATAAGCTACCACACTAAAAGATGGCTTCTAAGCTTGATACTTTATTGCAGAGAGAGCATGGGAGCAGATCCATCGCGGTAACTAGTTACTTAATTTTTATGTTTTCTTGCTGTTCATTTCAATGCATTTACAGCAAGTCATTTAAACTACATTCACTCTGAAAAATTAAGCCCTGGTACTGCATTTCAATCTTATGAATTTATTTCGTTGCCAGGTGTTAGAAGGACACAGGAAATAAACACTTGAAGAGTAGACAGAAGCTGCGTGCGTCTGGCTTGCTTTACAGCTCTAAGATCTTCTTTTTGCATGTACCATAAACCTGTAAATCCCATATTCCAAGATTCTCAGAAATAATTTCCAAGTACCTGAGTATTTTTCTAAGATTCTGGTTACTTCTATGCAGCCGGAAGCTCTGGTTTATTACATTTGAGAAACAAACAAAGCAGTTTTAAACAACATCATTTTTTAAGACAAATTACCTTTCTGAAACTCCAAAGAAGTAATCTCACTCAGACACAGGAAGATCTATTGTCCTCTCATCCTTAGGCACAACTTCCATTAAAGCAGATCAAGGAGTGAATACACTTTCTAGTATTTAGATTTTTAAAACTATCTAAAATCAGACCCATGAAAAATATTAAGGCCATCTTAATGGACAAGCCATTAAAAATGAGAGCAAAACACATACATTTTACTGAGCAGAAACAGCGATGTATTACACACAGGTTGCTACACTAGCACAACTCTATTTTACTGACTGCAGTATATTACCCCTTCCCCAACAACTCCAAGGTAAATGACAAAAAAAAAAGAAATAAAAAATCAGGGTGTAAGACTAGAGTCCACTTCAGAAGAACAGCAGTGGATCTCATCATGGGTTCTCTGCGGTTAACTAGAAAAATCATGGAAAGCAGAGAGAGGCATAAAGCTGTCATGAGTAGCATCCCATTCTCCTTGTAGATAACCTTCATTTAAAGCCCACTAACCTGTTTCTGCCCCAGAATCTATAACAACGTTAACATAGACATTTTAACTTCAGTGATACAGTAAACATGAGCATCATGCTAAAATAGAAATTCTTCTCCTTCCATCACAGAAGCCACAGATGTTACTTCGTGTTTCTGTATGCAGCAGCTTCACAACCAACTCTACAGAAATAATTGGAACAGGTGGGGACTTCAACAACATATGACCACCAATTTGTATCACAGCATCTCAAAATAAAATACTGACTAAACTTAGAAAACATTCAGTGGAAAATAAGATAATATCACCTTCTGCTTTTCTCTCTTTTTAATGTCCTGCTGAAACAACTGGCAATGTGTATACATACATAACATATAAATATATCCTATACACCCTATATAAACTCTCTCCACTATTTCTTCTAAGAGGTGAACAAAGACCATTCAGTACTCTAAGCCTGACAGTTATTCTCAGCACCCTAGAGTAACTGCCCTCCCCGCGCTCCGTTTGTTTTGGAGCAGAGCCAGATAAAACTCTCGAAGCTTAAGTTCACTTTTTTTCCCAAATACTTCAGTATTCTTTTCCACTGTTATAAAGAAAAAGACACATTGGGTAGTGTCCTATTAATACTATAGGTTCATTGTTCACAAAAGGATTGGAAAGTGTCTGGGAATAAATCAAATAAAAGATTTTTTAACAAGTCACCTAAACCTAAACATTTTTTGTTACAACTTTACACTTGACATATGGAGCATTTATTTTATGCAATATCAGCGTTCAAACTCTTTTATCCCTTCCTTCTGTTACAATGTTTGAGAAGGGGTGACAAAGCCCAATGTGTTCTAACTTTCAATCGGCTTCCTTTGCATTTATAGTATTTCGTGCCATACCTTTTGGGTCTGAATTTAGTATCCAGAAGGAAAATGTCCCGTCCTACTGATTCTTCTGTCCTTTGGCTCAACCAATTAAAGTATAATCTTCCTATAACTTAACTGCTGAGAATAATTATGTATAATAACAGTTGGTTATTTCTTAGGTGCAATCTTTTTATTTTAGTAATTTTTTTAGAAAGAATGCACATGAAGAATGATTTCCCCAGAACCAGAAGGTAAGAAGGAAAACAGTCAGTTTCCTTCCTCACCATTTCCAAGCCTGTTTCTCTAACAGCTTCCATGTTAGAGAAACAAGCTTCTTTCTCCAACAACAACAATCTTTTTTACAAGAGAATTTTCTTTTCTCCATCCCAGGAACAGGGCAGATTTATCTCCCTGTCTTCTGACTCTCTACTTCTAAAATACATGATTTGGACTATCAGTCACCGCCCACCTCCTCTGTTTGCAGCCAGTGCGTGGGAGATGGGGCTAGGAGAGAGTGATACATGGGTATCACTTCTGCCATGCAAACCCAGACATTTCACCCTACCATTTCACCCAGACATGACACCCTACCGTGTCACCTGCCACGGACACTCAGCTCCTTACCTGTACGCTCTGATGGACTAAGGAGTGCTCACAAGTTGTGGTCCATGGGCTGACCTGCATAGAGCATTACCTTCCAGCAAAAGGGCAGTACAATCTTCCGCCACTCCAACTGGGTCTAAAATAGGTTGTCCACTGTACCTTTAGCTTTGACAGCACCTTTTGTTATGACCCAAGTTCTTGGACAGAGGCTTTGATGGTGGTAGTTACCAACACACAGGATACACAGGAACATGTACAGCTGTGCTTATAATAAAGTACAACTTTGCCCTTGTTTAGTGTATATATTTTTATTTAGGTTTGTCACCAGTGAAGGCTACAAGCAGGATAAATATTATGATTGTATGAAGTATAGTGTATATGGCAAAATATTACTTATGTTGATCAAAGCCATTCCCATTTTACTCCCAATTCAGCATAGCAGTGGGGTTAGTATTTATTCAGTTAGTACTTACACATAAATAGCTGGGATCGTCACGTATCCACTCAATAGCAAGTAGACAGAAAAAAGATTTCCAATTTCTAATGTCAATAGTGATTCTTTTTGTCTAGTCTCTCTCCCAGTCAACTTTGGGATGTGTGAGTGTGTGTACTTGTTAGCATACTGTAAAGTGCAAAGGACTTGCAATAACTTATCTGTACAGGACCAAGTCATCCTCTCCATCATGCTAATCTAACCTTGTAGTAACTCAGTGGGCTCAATAAAGTTATTTTGGTAAAACTCTCCCCCAGGATATTAAAATATGAGCAACTTACAGTTTGGTACAACTCATTGGCTGAATCAGTCCTATTAGTACAGCATAAAATATTCCCCTACTTTATCAAGTGCTGTTCCTTCTGCATTATTGATAAACAGGCCCCTTTTACTTTATTTTCTTCATTGTACCATTCAAGAAAAGAGTACTTATATATGAACAGTGAAATTAGAGGGCTGATCTTTGTGTAAGGCTTCTTTATGGTAACTTCTATGCTGTTTATGCTTGCCTTTTCTTTTTCTCCTAATATATGCAGCAGTGACAGAAGATATAGACAAGAGATTGAAATAGAGAACGGATTGCGGTAAGTAAACTATTCTCGACGTGTAACTGGAGAACTATTTGCTGTTCTACAGTGCTGGTATCTTTTCACATAAGAGCAGTATAGTTTTTAATGCCAAGTCTTATAGCTAGCTTTTACAAATATGACTAAACTGCTTTGAAACTGTACAAGGTATACTTTTGCCTCCTAAATCTTTTAAGGATTTTGAAAAACTCCCAAATTATATTGGGTATAAGAATGGATGCTGATTAGTTGAAGTCTCCTCATTGTTTGAAGTTAGGTATGATTTACTGTTATAGATGTATATATAGTCCATAAACAGACGGACCCAACCTACTAATACATGGCTCCATGGCTGGTGTCATTGCCACAGTTTTGGGTTTTTCAGTAATGGGATGGCCTACACGGTACCAGGTCTGCTGGCATCGGATGGAATTCACCTTTCTCAAAGTGGGAAGAGGGTCTTCATTGACGAACTAGCAGGGCTCACTGACAGAGCTTTAAACTAGGCTTGAAGTGGGAGGGGGATAATATCAGGCTTGCCTGTGACAAGCTGTGGGATGACATGCCAAGGTTAGAAGGACAGGGTACTAGCAAGGGCACTCAGCCTGTTGCTCTGAGACATGCTGGATACACTGCAGCACACCTGAAGTCTTACAGAGATCATAGAATCATAGAATCATTAAGGTTAGAAAAGACCTCTAAGATCATCGGGTCCAACCGTCAACCCAACACCACCATGCCCATTAAACCATGTCCCTAAGCGCCTCATCTACACGTCTTTTAAATACCTCCAGGGATGGGGACTCAACCACTTCCCTGGGCAGCCTCTTCCAATGTTTCACCACTCTTTCAGTAAAGAAATTTTTCCTCACATCCAATCTAAACCTCCCCTGGCGCAACTTGAGGCCATTTCCTCTCGTCCTATCGCTTGTTACTTGGGAGAAGAGACCAACACCCACCTCGCTACAACCTCCTTTCAGGGAGTTGTAGAGAGCGATGAGGTCTCCCCTCAGCCTCCTTTTCTCCAGGCTAAACAACCCCAGTTCCTTCAGCCGCTCCTCATAAGACTTGTTCTCCAGACCCCTCACCAGCCTCGTTGCCCTTCTCTGGACACGCTCCAGCACCTCAATGTCCTTCTTGTAGTGAGGGGCCCAAAACTGAACACAGGATTCGAGGTGCGGCCACACCAGTGCCGAGTACAGGGGCACGATCACTTCCCTACTCCTGCTGGCCACACTGTTTCTGATACAGGCCAGGATGCCATTGGCCTTCTTGGCCACCTGGGCACACTGCCGGCTCATGTTCAGCCCGCTGTCGACCAACACCCCCAGGTCCTTCTCTGCTGGGCAGCTTTCCAGCCACTCTTCCCCAAGCCTGTAGCGCTGCATGGGGTTGTTGTGGCCGAAATGCAGGACCCGGCACTTGGCCTTGTTGAATCTCATACAGTTGGCCTCGGCCCATTGATCCAGCCTGTCCAGGTCCCTCTGCAGAGCCTTCCTACCCTCCAGCAGATCAACACTCCCGCCCAGCTTGGTGTCGTTGGTGTTGTTGATGATGAGCCAGGGACTCCTGAGGTAATAGGAGCCAACAGGGAAATACCAGTGAAATACTTTAAAGGAATTAAGGGGTGTTCCTCTAAGAAGGTGACACAGCCAACAGCCCAGCTGAAGTGCCTCTACACCAATGCACGCAGCATGGACAACAAACAGGAGTTGGAAGCCACCGTGCTGCTAGAAAGCTACAACCTAGTTGCCATTACTGAAACTTGGTGGGATGAATCCCATGACTGGAGTGCGGCTGTCAATAGCTACAGGCTGTTCAGAAGGGACAGGTGAGGAAGGAGGGACAGAAGAGTTGCCTTCTACATCAAGAAATGGATAGAGTGTGAAGAGCTGTCTCTGAAGAATAGCCACAAGCAGGTTGAAAGCTTATGGGTAAGAATTAGAGACTGAGGCAACAAAGGGAACCTTGTGGTTGGTGTCTACTACAGGCCGCCCGATCAAGGGGAGCCTATTGATAAAGCCTTCTTACTCCAGCTACAGGAGGCATCAGGTTTGCAGGCTCTCGTCTTGCTGGGGGACTTCAACCACCCTGACATCTGCTGGAAAAGTAGCATGGTGAGCTATAGGCAATCCAGGAGACTCCTGGAACACACTGAGGATAACTTCTTAAGCCAGGTAATAGACAGCCCTACCAGAGGGGATGTGATACTGGACCTGTTGGTCACCAACGCAAGTGAGCTAATCAGTGATGTCAAGATTGGAGGCAGCCTGGGCTGCAGTGATGATGCACTGGTGGAGTTCACAGTCCTAAGGGATATGGGTCAGGTGAAGAGTAAAGTCAGGACCCTGAATTTTAGGAAAGCAAACTTCCAGCTGTTCAAGGAGTTAGTCAATAGGACCCCTTGGGAAACTGCCTTCAGGGACAAGGGAGCAGAACAGAACTGGCAGACCTTTAAGGATTCTTTCCACAGAGCACAAGAGCTCTCGATCCCCAGGTGTAAGAAATCAGGAAAGGAAGGCAAGAGACCAGCATGGCTGAGTCAAGACCTGCTGGTCAAACTAAAGGGCAAGAAGGAAATGCACAGGCAGTGGAAGCAGGGACAGGTATCCTGGGAAGAGTATAGGGACGTTGCCCGGTTGTGTAGGGATGCGGCCAGGAAGGCCAAGGTGCAGCTAGAGCTGAACTTGGCAAGGGAAGCACAGAATAATAATCAGGGCTTCTATAGGTATGTCAGCCAGAAAAGGAAGGTCAAAGAAAGCGTACGCCCCCTGTTGAACAAGACTGGGAGAAGGCTGAGATACTCAACAACTTTTTTTGCCTCGGTCTTCACTGCAACCTCTTTCCCACACCCCTCTAGTGGGTGGACCACAAGATGAGGACTGGGGGAGCAAAGTCCCCCCCACTGTAAGAGAAGATCTGGTTTGTGACCACCTAAGGAACCTGAACATACACAAGTCTATGGGACCTCATGAGATGCACCCCAGAGTCCTGAGGGAATTGGCTGATGTAGTTGCCAAGCCACTCTCTGTGATATTTGAAAAGTCATGGCAGTCAGGTGAAGTCCCTGGTGACTGGAAAAAGGGAAACATTGCACCCATTTTTAAAAAGGATGGAAACGAGGAACCTGGGAACTACTGACCTGTCAGCCTCACCTCTGTGCCTGGGAAGATCATGGAACAGATCCTCCTAGAAGCTATGCTAAGGCACATGGAGGACAGGGAAGTGATTCGAGCCAGCCAGCATGGCTTCACCAAGGGCAAGTCCTGCCTCACCAACCCAGTGACCTTCTATGATGGAGTGACTACAACAGTGGACACGGGAAGGGCTACAGATGTCGTCTATCTGGACCTCTGTAAGGCCTTTGACACGGTCCCCCGCAACGTCCTTCTCTCTAAACTGGAGAGGTATGGATTTGATGGGTGGACTGTCCGGTGGATGAGGAATTGGTTGGATGGTTGCATCCAGAGGGCAGTCGTCTATGGCTCAGTGTCCAGGTGGAAATTGCTGACAAGTGGTGTCCCTCAGGGGTCTGTATTGGGACCGGTACTGTTTAATAACTTCATCAATGACATAAACAATGGGATCGAGTGCACCCTCAGCAAGTTTGCAGATGACACCAAGCTGAGTGGTGCAGTTGACACACCTGGGGAACGTGATGCCATCCAGAGGGACCTAGACAAGCTCGAGAAGTGGGCCCATATGAACTTCATGAGGCTCAACAAGGCCAAGTGCAAGGTCCTGCACCTGGGTCGGAGCAATCCTCAGTATCAATACAGGCTGGGGGATGAAGGGATTGAGAGCAGCCCTGCCGAGAAGGGCTTGGGGGTACTGGTGGATGAAAAGCTGGACATGAGCCAGCAATGTGCGCTCGCAGCCCAGAGGGCCAATTGAATCCTGGGCTGCATCCAATGAAGCGTGGCCAGCAGGTCAAGGGAGGTGATTCTGGCCCTCTACTCTGCTCTGGTGAGACCCCACCTGGAATACTGCATCTAGTTGGACATAAGGAAAAATTTCTTTACTGAAAGTGTGGTTAAACATTGGAACAGGCTGCCCAGGGAAGTGGTTGAGTCACCATCCCTGGAAGTATTTAAAAGACGTGTAGATCAGGAGCTTAGGGACATGGTTTAATGGGCATGGTGGTGTTGGGTTGACGGTTGGACTCGATGATCTTAGAGGTCTCTTCCAACCTCAATGATTCTATGATTCTATGATTCTATGATTCTAGCTCTGGAGTCCTCAGCACAGGTGTTGTGGTGTAAACTGAGCTGGCAACTGAGCACCACACAGCTGCTCGCTCACTCCCCCCGCCCCCAGTGGGATAGGGGAGAGAATTGGAAGAGTAGAAGTGAGAAAACCCATGGGTTGAGATAAAGACAGTTTAATAATCGAAATATAATAATAATAATAATAATAATAATATTATACAAAGCAAGTGATGCACAATGCAATTGCTCACCACCCACTGACCAATGTCCAGCCAGTCCCTGAGCAGTGGCCCCCCCAGCCAGCTTTCCCCCAGTGTATGTACTGAGCATGACATCACATGGTATGGAATATCCCTGTGGCCAGTTTGGGTCAGTTGTCCTGGCTGCGCCCGCCCCCCCCCCCCCCCCCCCCCAGCTTCTTGTGCACCTTCAGCCTTCTCAGTCGGTAGAGCATGGGAAGCTGAAAAGTCCTTGACTAGTGTAAGCACTGCTTAGCAACAACTAAAACATGGGTGTGTTATCAACATTATTCCCATCCTAAATCCAACACACAGCACTGTACCAGCTACTAGGAAGGAAATTAACTCTATCCCTGCCGAAACCAGGACAACAGGAAAGACACGGACCTGTTGGAGCGGGTCCAGAAGAGGGCCACAAAAATTATCAGGGGGATGGAACACCTCTCCTCTGAAGAAAGGCTGAGAGAGTTGGGGTTGTTCAGCCTAGAGAAGAGAAGGCTTTGGGGAGACCTTATTTCAGCTTTTCAGTACTTAAAGGGAGCTTATAAGAGAGATGGGGACAAACTTTTTAGCAGGGCCTGTTGCGACAGGACAAGGGGGAATGGCTTTAAACTAAAAGAGGGTAGATTTAGACTAGTTATAAGGAAGAAATTTTTTATGCTGAGGGTGGTGAAAGACTGGCACAGGTTGCCCAGAGAGGTGGTAGATGCCCCATCCCTGGAAACATTCAAGATCAGGTTGGACGGGGCTCTGAGCAACCTGATGTAGTTGCAGATGTCCCTGCCCACGGCAGAGAGGTTGGACTAGATGACCTTTAGAGGTCCCTTCCAACCCAAACTATTCTATGATTCTATGATATACTAACAAAATGTTATGCTGCAGTCACAATTCCTGTTGACCATAACAAACTTCTGTTAGTATTACTTACACATGTTCCTCAGAGTATGCCACAGCAGTTTCAATGGGAAAGCTTTCTTTCACTGGTAAAGAAGCATTGTAAAGAATCACATCTGTAACTAGCCAAACCAGAAAAAGTTTCCATCGTAGAGCAATCCACAAGAAAACATTTTCATGATCCTTTGTCATGTAGCTGACTATGTAAGAATAATACAAGAAAGCTGGTGCTCCTTGTACTCTGGTGACTCAGGACTTGGTGCTATTACTTGTTGCCTTTGAAACAGTGGCTGCTTTGTTAATATACTAAGATTTTGCCTTCTTGTTCCAGTAGTTGCCTTTAACAGCAGGATTTAAAGACTGTCTACAAAGACAAATCACGTGCTAAAGAACTGGCCTTGTTCCCCTTGCCACTCTCCTGGAACTAAGATGGGAAAGGTCTCATAGTCTCAGCAGTGGCCCCATTGCCAATATAGGGGGGCAGAGCCACTGCACCATCTTCACCAGTACTGCTATCTAACACAAATATCCAGAAACTCATTATTAATCATATTTAATTTGCTAAGTACAATACATATTTTCCTCAGCTTTGTACTATATGCAGTGTGCTAAACTGAAGCCATTTCCTTTTATAGTCTGTAGTCCCATTTTCTGATGTGAGTTCTCTCTCAATTTTTTTCTTTGTTGCAATATGATGCCTCCTGGTAAAGAGGGCTTCAGACTTTTTTGAAAGAGAGTGAGATGCTAGTTGCTTTCATAAATAGAAATACTTCAATTATTCTTTGAAAATTTTGGACTTCTGGACTTTCATTTAACAGACCAGCTCCATATGAAAACATATTGTTTAGCAACCTTGATGCAGACTTTTCTTCTGTTTATGTGAAATATGTATCTATTTCGGTAATGTATTTTAACACAAACTCTATGTTCTTTACCATCATTCTTTGGTTCGCAAGCTTAAAAAAATCCCTCTTCAGATCTATTTCCCTGCTGTCATATTTTCCTTTAGATACATTCTGAAGAAAGCTTCTTTTTCTGAATAGAAAAATGTCATAGCATGCTTTGTACTGTCTAATTTTTCATCTTATTAATACGAATAATATAATGTATTTGAACACGGCAATATTTTCATAAGATCCATTGGGGGTCTATCTTTTTCCAGCACTACTCTAATGTTCAGATAATGAAGCGTGGGGGCTGAAATAGATAACCTGCTGACCACCTGAACCCAGAAAGATTAAAATGTATGATTCAAAGCTGTTCAGGGGATCTGCTTTCTGGAAGAAAGATTCCTGTAGTGCTCTATCATTAACATCTAGACACTTCATACTGGAAAACTCTGAGGAAAGTAGAAATTCAATTGCTTCACATAGCCAAAAATACATGTTTAGACAAAATGCTAGGTACAGGAATAAGGGTCATTGAGCTGCATTTATACTATCAGTTAAGGTATTTGAAGAAATTTCTTTTTCATCTGTAAAGACTAAATTTTTAGGTGGCTCAAAAATGAACAACTGAAGCAAAATACCTCCTCTGGTATTTCTAATAAAGGAGGCAAAAAATGGTACCAATAAATATCGAACAAAGAGATTAAAAGCAACATGCTGATAACAAAGCTTCCTGTGACATTTTAGCCTCCAGGAATTAGATGCCAAGGAAAAGGTATAATTAGTGAATTGGAATACATGCGGTAGTAAGATCAACTGTAAAGTATATACATTATTAACAGAAATTATTTTTTAACAAACATACCAATGATGGACAGGGAACTGCAGGGGATTTTCAAGATTTGAAAATGCAGATTTTATGCAAACTATTAAGCAGGTAGAAAGCATAAAAGATTCAACAACACTAATTTTCATCAAAATTGTCTTTAATAATGAAGGTTGTCAAAAACCTTAAATGCAGAAAATTTTGTGCACATCTAATTTCATTGAAATAATTGTCGTCAATGAATATAGAGGTAATAATTTGCCTTTGACTTCTTCCAGACTTCTAGAAGTTAAAGACTGTGTCTTGGACCATAGTGTAGGTACTTTCTGCAGACTGTCAGAAGAAATCCCCAGTCTGATTTGATGAAAACTCTTGGCTTAGTCAAGTGGCTTATTGACGTCACTGAGCCTGAGGCTTTACTGACTTTTCAAAATAAAATTTACAGACAGCTGACCGAGAGCTTGAACTGTACTGCTTTAAAGGATATATTTAATTATCAAAACTCAATAACATTCATAAATGTTATTCTATTCCAAATGTAGCTGTACTTTGTTATATTAAATACTTTTTTTATCTCCTTGCCTTCTCAATTAAAACACATATTGTGATTGTGAAGTGTAATTTTTCTGGCTTACTTCACTAATTTTATGTCCAGATGTATTGCACAAAGTCTCTGCTGAGGACCATTTATTGTACCTGGAAGCCCTGAGACTTTGATTCTGTATGGAATACCGCTGCCAATTCAGTCATGTGCACTTCAGAGCAATATAAAGAGGTAAAAATCAAATTTTGTTTGACACCTTGATCATGCCTTGAGGCTACAAATCTGATGGGTTTTGATTAGTGAAAAGCGTTGTGGTTGTGAGAACAGGTGGAATATGACAATTCAAGATGTTCCTAAAATGTAGTAAGGGATAAATAGACTTCAGTGTCTTTGACAGGTGCTTCTAAGAGATAACTATAACTACTTCAGTCTCAAAGGCTTTTTGGCCTTTTGGTAATCCATAGGCATTATGACAAATTGTCAGCTCTTCTGCATTATTTTTAGGGAGGCTGGAGCTCAGCCTACCCTCTCTGCTCCCCAGGCTATTGGGAGACTTCTCTGGTGGTTGCAAAGTTGGATGGGTTGCTGTTTATCTTGCTGTGAAGTGAAGTTTTCTCACATAGCAAATCATCTTACAAGGTGTTAACATTTCCCGTTCCCACTCATCAAAACACTTACCACGAAACAGATGCACCAAAGATGAATCAAGTTTGAACTCATACTTTAGCTACCAGGCTTCACTTTCAAAAGATCTGTATAGGCAATTCAGATAACAAGAAGATAAAGCTGAGCTGATCAAGGGACAGCAACCTGCTGTCCTACTCTAAGGACAGCTTAGGTGAAGTAATCGGTTTACTTTTCTCTCCTAAATACTGAAACTATATGGTATATTGCACTGGCCAATCAAGAGGAGAGAATATCAAGATTTACTCTATTTTTACTAGCTGTTCATGGCCCCAGGAGTTATTCCCGCCTACAGCATCACTGCAGAATTGAAGTGCCCTGTCTGGAGGATAGTTTTCACTGCTTCTGTGTCCTACATCAGAATAGGAACTCTCAATTATATGTGAAGCCGCCAAAGGGAGACTGTGCTAAAAGATAGGGAGGAAATGGAAGCAGCACAAAAGCACCCAGTCGGATAGGTTTCCAAGGCAAAAAATATGCTTATGGGTTGAAACAAACCCAAAAACAACATCCAAGTTTAGCACCACCATCTAATATTCTCCTCCTATTCGTAATTATTCATCTTAAAAGAGGCAAAAGAGTTTGATTCACCATAACTAAACTGTGTTTGCATCTTTTGAAGAATTTTTCCTGTTAATCCTCATAACCTCTTAACAGTCCAGAACGATCGTTACTGCCAGGTACGTTAGTATGTTATTACCAGAATGAATCCTTTCTGTTGTGAGACCTCCAGAAATTTTAGCAAAAAATGTTTGCATAGGAAAGATCACAAATTAAAGCACCTGCTTTTCACTAATAAATTCACTAGGAATGTCTTTCTTCAAAGCATAATGAGCAGTCATGAGCTTTTATCACTATGAGAATAAAGAGAACTAATTTGACAGTTCTGCCTTCAGTCTCCTTCACACTTATTTTATATCAAAATAAATCTTCTGACTTCACTGGGACTGCTTCTGCTTTGTACCAGGTTTTGAAAATAATCATATCCAAATTCTTTTATTTCAACAGTGTCCTCATTTTTCTCAGGCATTTTTTTGAAATTCTGAAGAAACTGTAAATGGGACCACCCCTGGTTTGTGTGCGCTCCTTTGAACTGAAAAGCTAAGCTATACGCTGTGCAAACTCCCTTGATGGCTTGACAAGAAGGGGCACAGCTTAGGTCTGCTGTTTGCAAGATGTCCCTCTAACTCATTTAAGCCCTAAGCAGTCCTTTAATCAGTGCCTTCTGTTCTCCCATAGAAGTCAATACATCCTAAAAAACTCACCTGAGGGGCTAATTGAGGACAGAGAAGATTAGGTTTTGCCAGCCTCCATAGTTATATGCCTGCGTAGTTTCACTGCTTAATGCTTTCTGCACATGCATCAACAGAGAAGAACGTACGCCTATAGGAGGTACAGCAGCCAATGCTGTAACCAAGATACAACCAGACACTTCGAGTGTAAGCACAGAGACAGGAAACTTTTCAGAATATGTTTTTTACAGAGCTGCGTACAAAAGCTTGCTAGCTGAAGTCATGCTTGATTAGTACATAACATATGGTACTATTGATACTACTAAAACTGTAACACAGCTGGATACTAATGCTGATGCATTTCATTTTAACATAAAGTGAAAAGGCTTACCTATGAACCTTATATGCAAAAAGCTATGCTGAGACACAGACCGCAGTCTCCATACTTGAGAGAGCACATGGATGCATCTGTGCCTGTCCGCCTGCCCCAAAGGAGTCTCCCTAAGGAGTCTCCCTGTGATCTCCTTGTGCATCCATGCAGGTGCTGTTCCAAATTTGCTCCACTTTAAAAAGAAGACGTGCTTTTTTGCAGGCAAGTCTTTATTCTGTCTTTTCTGATCAAATTAAACCAAGCATCTAGGACAGGCACATAGTATGGATGAAATTAGGAGAAAACCCACAATTTGTCTAGCTTTTTTAGGGGCTGCTTACAATAATTTTAAGTCTAACATAACTTGAGGACTATTTTCTTTCCATTGCTTTATGAGAAAACTCTCAAACAAAGCAGAGCTGATGAAATTTCTTTTCTACGATCATTTCAGATAAATCAAATAAATTACATGACCAAAAGGTTACACAAATTATTTAAACATCTGAGTGAAATCTTATGGGAGCCATAAACATTTCTCAATGATGAAACATAACAATAAGAGTTTTCTTTGTGGAGGTTATGCTGAGATTCTCTTGGATTCTCTATATATAAAACCATAAAAAGTGATTCCTGGGATATATATATCAAATGAGGTTCCCTCCACCCCTTACTTGTAGCTAATATTTCACTAAAATCTAATAGCATTATAGCTATAAACAATACAATATCCTGTATACAGGGATATGTTGAATGCTTACTAAAGCACTAAAAAAAAAATAGTATCTAGTTATTTGACACACAAAAAAATAAGTAATGGAATATGAACTACATATTATAATTTCTTTGAAGCATTACCTGCCTATTTTTCAGTGTCTGAATAGTGTGTAGCACAAAAGGATTCCCAAACACTAAAATACAATGAGAAATTCAAAAATTGCAAATTAAACTGTTGCAGAACAGTTCATTCAAATTTTTATTCCTGGTTTATGAAGACCCCACTCCTCTGTTCTCATTGCTCTTTCAAAGTTCCCAAGCTTGGCATCACTTGCCTTTGTAGCTGCACTTTACTGGGTAAGTACAAGCTAACTTGGATCAAGCATGGTGTAATGAGTAAATAGCTTTACACCACCTTCCCCTCCTCCCAGGCTAAATACTTTTGTGGCTTATGAAATAAAATTAACAACAATAATACATTAAAGATGTTCTGCAATACCTAACCATTGCATTTGGACGTACGATAGGTGTACGCAGAAATGCTAGTGGTATGTTCAAATTATTACTTTACAGAATCTGAGCTTGCATTTTTGAAGTAAATAAGAATTAAATCACTGTGTTTCTTGCAGAAAGTGCTTGTCTTATAAGCTCTTTGTACAGGATTAGTTGCTTTGTAGTGTTTGTGTGGGGTGATGAGATTTGTATCTGCAGCCACTCTCAAAATATAGATCCAGAGGTTTCAGAGCAGAGACTTGATCACTTACTCAGGAAAACATTACTCCAGATTTCAATATGTAAATGTTATAGTATCAATTATTTATGGGAGGAAAGTATCAAGAATGAACAGCAAGACACAAACAACCATGGAAAGATCTATAGTATCAACAATGCTGCTAGACTTTTTCTTGTTGTCTTGGACATAAATTGGAAATAGAAAATAGTGCTGTGCCACTCTGACAAAAAATTATAGATTTAAACCCACTAAAATTCAAGCCGTAGTAAATGAAAGCATTTTTTCTTGTCATCCCTCAGGACCACAATGTTATTACATAAATGAAACGGAGGAATAAGACGTATTGTTTCTACAACTAATTCTCAAAAACTATTTATGTATTTTATAAAAAGCAGATCACCTAGGGGTTGTTTTTCTCTGGATTGTGTTGTTAAATTTAGTCACTAAAAATATGTTTCCAATATTCCTGCTTTGAATAGACCTGCAACATCTCAGAGAAAAGCAAAAAAATTTTGAATGTCAGATATTTTCTGGCATCCTGTTGATATTTTTGCTACTTTCACCGTTGCACTTACACATGCACACACAAAGGAATTATTTCAGCAAAGCAAATTTTTATTTCTTCGTCTAAAGAAAAAAAAAGACAAACAAAACTAAGCAGTGGCTTTTAAATTGAGGCAAGCTAAATAATCTTTTGTGGAGGAAGGACGACTTTTTCAGAAGGGTAAAATGTAGCAGGAACTATATTCTCACTAAATTGTTTGGAAATATCATACGCAGAGTGCATTTGTCAGCAGAATACGTATGATAGGTTGCTTTTTTGACTATTTCATTGCCTATAAGATTCTAAAAATGAACTACTAGCATCAGCTATCTCATGTGCTAATTAAAACATTCAATGTTACCATAGTCAAGGCATACTCCTTTTCAGATGGTTACACTAGGCTTTCACATGATATATTCATCACCACATTAAGACACACCTTTGAATTCTCTTCCAGACAAGTAATTTGCTGTGCAGATGCAACCATTTAATTTCTTTGAAAGAACACTAAATAGAGAAACCATAAGGAAAACACTTAGTATTTCAAATATACAGAGCTTTTTAGTTCAAATCTAGAAATAAAAACCTATTCCTCAATTGTTACTGCCAAGAGCTGGCTCAGTAGTATGAAAATATGTCTTCTGGATTGGAACTAATTTGCGTCTGGCTGCTTAATGTGGCCATAACCCTACATACATACCCTAATAACAAGGTGCACCTAATTTTTAGGTCAAGCTAAGTTGACGTCTAGTTTCCCTGAAGTGATAAGACACTTGAGTTTACATTGGTTGCAGCTTTACTACTCCTTGAAACCCTTCAGCTCATTAACCTACAGCTCTCATCCTTCATATAATTCTCATTTTTGGAACTGATGAATTGGCAGTCCTGCCAGTTGACAAGTCTCCACCCTGGAATCAGTAGGCGTTCAGTGAGAGAAGTGTTTGTTCCCATCCATCCAGATGACAGAGGCCCAGGTTTGATTTTACCCTAGATCTTAAATGCTGGCCATACCAGTGTAACACTGCAGGAAAACAAACAAACAAACAAACCCACAGGTAGCTCTTATTTTGATGAATATACTAAAGAAAAATTCCATCTGTTTGGGGTTTTTTTCAAGCCTTGGTTCTAGACAAGTATTTTACATCAAGACAGGGACCTCACACTTGGTAGCAAACACAGCTGTTGGAAATGTAACCGACCTTAACCTAAGCACACCTGTAAATTTCCTTGTTAGTATTACCAGATTTGTGTAAAAGGCTTAACTGTAAAACAGAATCAGATCAACTGATCATCTACAACAAAATATTCCTCTAGTCAGTGGACATGCAAGATTTCCATACAGATTTGCCTGTTTTCTTTGTTTCTTACTTGAGAGGGAGTCACTCAACCTATGTCCATTCTGTCTTTGGCTTCCAGCTGTGGTAGTCATTTTCCCTGCCACTCCTACTCTTTGGGAACAATGCTGGGATGAACTGCTCCACTCATATTTGATCAAATAACATGAAAAAGATAATTTTTTTGCTTTTTACCAAGCTGGCTATTTTATAACAGCTGGTGACAACCTCTGAAAAGCTCAGATCCAGCTGCAAGTCTCACTGGCTATCTTGTCCTTAGGGCTACTCATTAGTTGAAAAGCAGCATGTCAATGCTGATGAATTTCTATAGCTTACATTCCCAAATACAATGAAAGCAGATGAATTTACAACTTTGTCAAACTAATCTATTTTAATGAGCGGAATATAAATGTTTTACTCAAAAGAGAATTGCTGTTTACCATTTATGGCAATAGGGTTTTAGTGAATATTGAAAATATGTACAATAACGTGCAAGAATGAGGAAAGAAATCATACAGTGGCATTACTGAGCAGGTATCTTGCAACAGCATGAAGGAGCCATAGTCAGAGAGACCCTCAGGAGCACACCTTTTATGGACACATGTTCTATGGTGCATGCATACCTTCCATGAGAAACAAAATAGCCTGGAAAAATTAATTTGGAGACCACCAGTACAGTCAAAGACATTTGCTTCTTACTGTCAAAATATTTATGATCATGTATCTTCTAAGCTAAAAATATTCCTGTTGCTTGAATAATGCACTTGAGGGAATGGCTAGATGAAAGCCAAACATGTAGCTTCCTTTGAAGCGTTTGACCCAGCAACGGGATTTCCAGCTTCTTAAAATTATTCTGTTGTTTTGCCAGATTTAATGTAGAATCCAACTTGCTGACTCCAAGTGAAACTGCAGTGGGTCAGTTGCTTGGTATTCAGTAGCTTGGTATACAGCAAAAAGTGTTACATTAGTCTGCCAAATAAGGCAAGATTATAGCTCTACTTGAGCAAGACATACGCTGTTCCAGCGCATAGTTGTTACTAGGCAATGATACTGATTTTCCCATGGAATAAAGAACTCTCCTAGAGCAGCACAAGATGAAACTGGTTCAAGACACAAACTGTCCCGTGGTTCACTTGGTTTCCTGATGAAACAGACAGTCCTGTGGCACACTGAAGTCTGCCTGCACGTACACTCCAAATCTTTCTATTTATTTAGCTATGGGCAAATTATTTATCTGTGGGCAAATTTTGAATATAGTTTAAAGGCCAGATCCGGCATCTTTTGATGTGAATAATCAGCAATGAGGCCAATAGCAGTTTCCTAGTAGAACAGAAAGACCAGTTGGTTAACTGGTTAACCAGTTGGTTAACCAACATCCTTGGCATCTGAAAGCCTTACCTTTAAAAAGTAGAAATTAATAGTGATAAGCTGTCATAGCTTGAGGAGCACTACCAAGGAAAATGGGAGGTGAATGTCTCTGCGCATCTCCTGAAGTCAAAAAGAGCTGGTGTCACTCCACATCCAATGCTTATGTTGCCTTTGAATCCATCCTGTGCCTAACCCTACACTAGTCCTGCCATCAATAGCAAAAATATTCCAGAGTGGACAGAACAGCAGTTTTGGTATTACTGTCCTGATAACGCACACATTTGTATGTAAGTGGAGAGAGCGTGCCATAGAATCAAAGAATGGTTGAGGTTGGAAGAGACCTCTTGATATCATATAGTCCAAACAGCTGTTCGAACAGGTCAGCTTAGGATTTTTTTATTGTTGTTTGGGGGGTGGGGTGTGTTTTTTGTTTTCTGTTTTTTTAAATAAGTAATGTAGGATACTTTAATGAGAAAACATGAAATATTTGAATGTAGAGTCTGCTAGGATAGTATTGGAGGACTGTGAAGATAAGAGAGGGCCAAACCTGACATAGTCTCATCTGTATTATCTAGTACAGAAATACTCACAGAGAGTGATTTAACCCACCACCAGAACAACCCTGGATTTTGTCTAGGAGGGTACCTTCACGTTTCCTTCAAGAAAAGTCCTGGAGTGAACTAGTATCCGTGGGGCAGACCACGGGGGCTCCAGAATCCAGGAGTGATGCCGGGAGCTATGTGATTTTACCATGCAAACTCATGTGGACGCATGAAGGGTTCCTGCTAATGCACCAGCAACCATCTCTCCCTGCAAAAAGGGTTTCTCTCAGGCCAACTGAGCTATGTGCGAGCTTGCTGCTGCCTGAGCATTTGTTACTCTCTGTATGTGCTCACACAAGATGCCAGGGGCCTCAGTGCCAGAACAAGTGTCTTGCTTGCTCTTCTGTCACCACGGCTTTGCCTTCACACTCCTGACTGAAATAGCTGTGCTGGCAGAATCCAGGGTAGATCTGGAAACAAAGGAAAAGCACTTAAGGGAAGAGAATGTTTAAATAAATTTGTAATACACTGAAGATTGAAAGACAGGATGAAATTTAGGTCTCTGTTGTTGTTACATGGCTCGACATCCAAATTCTTACTATTTTGTTCAGGTTCAAAATCCCACACCTCATCACTGTGATCACTGAGTGCCTGCTGGCGATGGCTGAGATATTCAAAGGACCATAAGGGAGGTTGAATTTCAGTGAGATTTGGGCACCTGATTCTCCCATGATAGCTCTATAATCCCAGTACACAAAATAAGGGGGTTTGTCTGGAAATTGTTTAAAAAAAAAAGTAGTTAGGGTTCAAACACCAGAAATCAGTCCACGGCACTAAGAAATTCATTGCATAATGTTAGATCCCTTTCTAAGATTAGTGATTGCATCACCAAAAACAAGCACATACAGGACAAACCGATCTTATGAAAACCAGACTCCATCCGGGGGTAAGGGAAGATCATATTAAACAAACAGACAGAAAAGGCCACTTTGAGAAATTTCTCCCCAGACTGAAATACAGGATCATCTTTGAAAAAAAAAAAAATTGCAGATGGCAAGGCTCTGGCTAAAGAAAATCTAGTTATAGCAGAGGAGAAAAGCATATGTTCCGGATACATACTATAAATAGACTAGGTACTCTTATGGGATATATCAGCATATAGAAGAGCAGCAATAGAAAGGGCCAGAATAAATGTGCAGTTATTTTTTTTTTAGTCCCATCAGTTTCCCGCATGCATCTAGTGGCATTACAGTTTTTTTACTCATCATATGTTTTAAAATCTAGTATTTGATTCAAAATAAAGCTAATTTGCATTGGCATAGTGACTTAACTCACTGGTGTATTATTACCATGTAAGCAGGTGTACCAGCAACTGCAAATAAATGCTTGCTGATGGAATCCCAGCAGGGTTTCTGATCAGTTTTCATTTTGTTGAACCTTACCCAGGAAATTATTGTGTAAAAAGCTTTGCTCTTAGTTCTTTGCCTGAAACATTATTTAGCTACACCTGGCCAAATTCATGGCAATTATACTAACTATTCATAGAGGACATACCAAAAATCCCATCAGCCTTTTTAAATCATTGTCTCAAAACCCGTGTATGAACAGTGAAAAAATCCCCCTCAGATTAATATGCACAATGAGACTTCTGATCCACTGTATAACCTACATAGAGAAAGATAAAATGAAAGCTTTAAGGTGGAATCTACGTGACACATCACTGGAATATTCTAAGTGAAAGTATTTTACAGTAAAATATGTCATTCAAAGCAAAAGTATTTTTTATGATGATGGTTTTGGCAACACATTTCATCATGTCATTAGAGTTGATTTTCATTTTAGTTATTTGGGCTGAGAGCGTCTCCAATGATTTTGCTGTTTGAGGGCTTAATGGCTTATTCGAATCAATTCAGAACACCCAGGAAATACTGCAATGGGCGCTGCATGTCCCACATTCTACAGTCTCCTATGAAGGAATTATTTAGGTCAATCTTTCTTACCTACAGTAAAGAGCAGGAAAAAAGTTTTCAGTAAAAGGCTGAAGAATAGCTATTGATGCTTTTATATAGATCCATGAGAGTAACCACCAAAAGCACATACAAAATCCACATCTAATATTATATAAAGATTTGCAAGTCACCTTTAAATATTACCGGGGTGATTATTTGAAAACCAACAAACAAGATTAAAATAAATGTTTCCCTTTCCTATACTAGCAAGTGAGCGTTTGCCAAAGAATGGGAATTAAAATGAGTTTTCCTATTGATTGCCATGAGTGTTTATGAATTCTTTTAAGTGATAATGATGATAATCTACATACAATGTAGAAAAGTTGATAAAGTACCTAAAAAACACTATGAAAGGTTCTATAGAGGGACTGCACCATTATTACAAAGCATACTGACCTACTTTTTTCTAATCCCTCTCAAAAAAAGTATGTACTCAAGGCAGTAAGATTTTTTTTTTTTAGCTTAAAGCTAAATTTACCTTCCTGCTTAATTCCAAAATGATATGCTATTGCACAAATCTTACTCACCTGTGATGTGAAAGTCACTGGACAGAATTCCTGCAGCATTGGGAAGCGGCCAACCCAGCTACCGCACCATGATAGCATGACACCTGCCAGTAGCTGGAGGAACCAGTGTCTTGACATGATTCATAAGGGCACCATTTCAGGTTCCATTCAATTCAATGTACCAGATTACACAAAAAATATAAAACATCCATTCTGTGAAGGGTCTCTGCTTCACAGCTTAGCTTTTAGTACTCAAGCTTTCAATACCACGGAAAGACTTGCCGACCTATCTTGTCCTGCTGAGAAACCATGATTTGGAAGGACTCTCTACCTAAATCAGAGCAGAGAGAGGTAGTAACAGAGGTGTCAGTGTGTTTCTGGATATCACTTCCAGGTGCTTTTCAGCTGTAGAAGCATTTATGCATGGCCAAAGGAAGAGAGTGAGGGTCGCACAGTCACTTGAATATACCCATACAGACCTAACTTCTTTAAAAATGTGTATTGAATGCTTTGAGGAGGTTCCTATGTGTATAAAAAAAGTCACAAATTACTTTGGAAATGTAAATCTCTCACATCACTCGACTTTGTTGCATAGTTTATCATTAACTTACCATGGGTTTTAAGCAAAAAAGCAACACGTGAAGCAGGATATAGAGCACAATGTGTGTCTAGGAAGCCATTATGTGGGTAGGCTCAGTAATGAGCAGGAATGTGATATCTTTTCTAGGGTTTGGATCGGGATTTTTTTTGGCATCACAGTGCCACCACACCTTTGGGGAATACTGGGGTAGCTGCACTCTTATAGGTGCTTCAGAAGGGCCTCTCCTGGGAGTCAGCTGTCACCACTCTGCTGCACAGCAGTCTCTCCTCTCTGTAAAAAGTGGCTGCTTCTGTTTCTCAGCTCCTGCTGAACTCAGCACTCAGCTAAACGTGCTGCCTCCTGCAGGGGAAAGGATCCCATTTTTCTCAGAAAAAACGGATTCCTGCTGCCTTCTGGCTGCTGACTTGGCTCTGCGGGAAGTTAGCTCCCAGCTCTGTGTTCCCACTCGCCTGCAAGCACAGCAGGAGTAGGAGCTGCTACCTCTCCTGCAAGAATAATTTCCATCTATTTAAAAAGCTGTGATTCACAAATCATGAGAACTCCAAATTTAGCAAAGCAGATTTTAGAAAAGCAGGAGTCCTGCCCCTTCTCCCCACTTGCCCTCAGATCTCAGGAGAAGCCTGAGCCTGAGAAAAGCCACAAACCCACCAGCTCTCCAGGAGGTAGGTGCAGGCTGGAGAAACTTTGCTTTAGAAGAAAATTTGATTTTTATTTTTTTTTAGTTCAGTTAGGAAAGGAATGAGAAAGCAAGCATGCAAGATATACGGTTCATTTAAGAAGAAGCGTGTAAACAGCATTTTTATCAGGTCAACCTAGAGAAGATACGATAGTTACCTTGACAAAAATGCTTTATCTCCCTTACTGAGATCTGCATGATAGACTGACTGGCAGAGCTATTAATTGATGCTTTGTATTTCTGATCTCACTAGGGCCAGCAAGCAGTCCTAACGGTTTCTAATTCCTCATCATGACATCCATTATGTTCACCTCTGAGATGTCTAAATGTATTCCATGTATAATGGCAATGTTATGTAAAATGCAACATGACAGGAATACTTAGAATTGTTCAAAGCTGCGATGTGGAAACCAACCTTATTTGTGCTAGCCATCCAATATGGGATTTGCATGTTTTGGTTTTCTACAGGCACACTGAGAAACTCAACTACGTAAGGGTTTAGACATTGCAGGTGGGATAGTGTTATATCCCTTGTGGCTCCACCATGAACAGAAAATCAAACACAAACAAAAATAATCTATACAGGAAGAACAGGCATGCTGACAGAGATTGTTTGACATTAGAAAAGCACAGCTACAGCTGCCTACTCTTTGTTACAATGTCTACAGTAAATCTGGGATAATGCTCACACAAGAAACAAAGAACTACCACAGAGGACTCTTAAATAGGAGAAATAGATTCTGAAAGGTGTCAATTTAAGTAATTTAACTACAGCAAAGGAAAAATAAAACAGTTCTCTAAAATCTGAGCCTTTCAATTACAGAAAGCACCTGTGAGAAAATCAAGCCTTTCTTTGAAGCAGAAAAACAAGACAGTTGTATGACACAGGCAAGAAACTGTATTGATAAAATATAGTGTGCTTTGCTTATCTGTATAGCACAGTGTCAATAAAAAACTTAAATCTACTGTTCCTGTGCCTGAACTGTCAAGAGAGTTGTGCAGGGGGGTTGGACTAGATGATCTTTAAAGGTCCCTTCCAACCCAAACCATTCCATGATTCTGTGAATCTATGATACAGTCTCCAGCATGGCAAAATGACTTGTGTTCACAGAAACATGTACAGCTCATTGGTTCATCGGTGTTATCTTGCTCTAGTGCCATATTGTAGCTACTTCACGGATCTCACCCAGCCTGGGAAGGTAAGAGAGTAGCCACTTAACAGAAAAGCAAATGGTACTATCCAGAGGGGGCTCTGCAGGTTATGATTACATAGGAAAATTGGTAAGACACTGTTTTAGGACTTGTAGGATTTGTAACTCAAAGATGTTCCAAACTATGCTGAAAATAAACATAGTTTATTCTTCAACCAGCCAAGAGGAAGGAATCCAAGTTTCTTTTGGATTTACCAAAAGTCTGGGAACAAACGCCCAGTCTGAAAAACTCAATGTGAAGAACAATTTGAACACAAAATGAAATATCTGTGACGTAACTTTCTCCAACATATCTGAGAAAGACCTGTGGCATTGCTCACACTCCGAATTCATCCACACATAGATTAACTAGTAGTGCTATAGGAACATGCAGAAACATTCCTTTTTGGCTTTGCATTAATGTGTATTATCTCCCAAATATCTGCAAGCCATATCTTCCTTTTTTGTCAGACAAACAGAACTTAAAAGACTCCTTATAATGAAGAATTGAGATAGAGATATTAAACATACACTGTTTTAAGAGCAACTAGATCATTGGTTCCTCCATATCATCACAAAAACAATAGATCCTTTTCTGAAACATATCAGAGCAACATCTGGGGGCCAGAACTGGCAAAATATAAGGTGAGAGAAGAAAGATTGAATGATTTTTTTTTTTAATTTTGGAATTTCATTTGGAGCTCACTCCAGTCTTTCTCAGCAGAGGATTACAGGCACGTTAGAAAAATGAGTCCAAGAAAAGAACCATTCTTCAGAAAAAGTAGCAAACAAATCAAGGCCTACAGAGCTCAAGGGAAGCATTTAAGGTAAATGTAAGTGTAAGAATATTTTAGTTTACTAGGCATACTTTCCAATCCATTTGTATTAGATGCTTAATGATATTTATTTTACTTCCTTTTTCAGTATTTCTCAGCTCTCTGAAGAAAGAAGTTGGATCTGAAGGTGAAGATGCTAAGGAAGATCAGGTAAAGATCACAAAGAAAAACAGTAAAGAAGTATTTCAGAACAAAGAACGGGTAGCCTATTCTGAGTTTAAATGACCATGTGAAATGCGAGAAGAGCAGAAGAGAAGAATGATACAAATGCACAGTTGAAATTTATAAACAGAAAGGATGAAGGAATTGTTAAAAATATTTTTTTCTTTCTTCAGAATTGTGAATCTGACAGCATACCTTCCCTACTTACACAAGAAAGGACAAACTAAACCTCTTCTTGCTTTTGCCCCTTCTCTCAAAAGCCTCAAGCAATCTCTCCTCAGAACCACATCTTTTCAGCACTTAAGAAGATGATCCCTAAGCCTGTTAAAGGCATTTTGCTAATAAAATGATTTAGGTAAATTGTTTCAAGAACTTTCAGAGAAACCAAATTTAAACTTCACTTCAAATTTTAGAGTATCCACACTTTCAACATTTGAGAAGAGAAATAAGTAAATCTGGCTTAGCAAAGGGTGAAGCCAGGCTTTATTCTTCCTTCCAGCTACATCGTTCTTTTTGTCAAGCACTTTTTAAAAATAGATTTCTGTGAGATTCTCTGCATAATCACACCATTGAAACTCCTGTTGGGCAGCTGTGTAAAATAGTCACTTAAACCACCCTGCATAGGCACTGTGGGCTCTGTACATGTGAAATTTTCTATGGTAAGTTCTTAAAGAAATAATTTTCATAGTCATCAGAGGTTTGATTCATGGCAAGAAGAACATTTAGTTTCTCTTAAGTGAAAAATTATTGCTTGTGTCTTTTGTAAAGACTAAAATCCTGCATATTTCATTTGTAAATCTTAAAAGGCAGAATAAGAACAGACACACTGGAAATCTAAGTCTTTGGCTGTAACATTTTTTCAAAATATAAAATCCTTGAAGTAGAAAAATAAAAGGAGAGACTTCTTACTTCTTACCTTGGCAAACTCCCTCTATAGAATCAAAAAGAGATAAGCCTACAAGGGAGGAAGAAAATGGAAGAGGATTGTCATAGCAACCAGTTAAGAACATATGCAATACAGGAAACAATCTGATTAATCTCCTTCTTTTTTAAGAACCACAGGACATACTGCACCATCCAGTTGAGTAACAGGACATTTTTTAAAAAATAGTAAATTAAATCTCACTTCATTAAAATCTGTAGTTTATTTGCAGAGCTTTTGACTCATTCAATGCATATACAGCTTATAGGGCCATAAATGAAAATGAAAATAGCCAGGTCTTCTGTTTGTTTAAATTACCTAGGCTGTAATTAAGCCCAAAGATTTTTGGTAGGAGACAAAGAAAAGGTGATATTACTTTTAAAAATTAGGAATAGATACTCTTGCACTGAAAATAAGAGTATTAGAAAATTAAACTGGCCCAGGGCTAGAGACTACAGAATGTAATCCCAACTATCCTTCTTTCACATTTTTTTGCAAGCCAATCTACTATGCTACAGAAATCTCAGTGCCTTCTGAGCAATATCTTCAATTGCCACATTTTTGTTTTAATATTGACATCAGCCATTCACTTAGTCTTACTCAGTCTCAATTTTACCACATGCAGTAATCAAACACTCTACATTGCTAAGTTTAAGATAAAACATACCCACTTACTCACTTTCCTTTTGGGGATAGTCTTGATATAAGTAACACTTTATGAGATGTGTTTCTGAAGGACTTATTTTCAGTCACTACATGAGTTCACATCAAAGAATTCCAGGAAAGACTCACTAGTAGATCTGGATGGAAAACATTGTCGCTCATTAGCAAAACTTTATTGCAAACAGAAGAGCAAGAGACAGCAAACTTTTAATAAAATGTTCCACCTTTTTTCAAAGAAAGCCAGAGTATTAAATACAGCCAAAGATGCTCTTCAAACAGAAAGTTAAAAATTCTGCAAAAAGCCAACACTTTCTTCTGCTAGTAAATAGTTTTGATGGGATTTCTATTTTTCAGCACAGGAGAATTCGCTCCAATAATAGGTCATTTGCTATTCCTCAAGTTTTCAGAACTAAACTGCATTTCCTACAAATCCTTTCCTCTGTGTAGCTGTTTATATTTAAAAAGTCAGGGAAAAATACTGCATGAGCTAAATAAAAAGGGTGTTTATTACATAATTGAAATCTGCAATTATTTTCTAGGAAGTTAAATGCACCTATCTATTTCAGATCCTTCAGGAAAAAGCACTATTATTGCAAGTGTTAAACCCTGCATATTTCTGAAGTCTAAATTTTTACCCTTGGGGATTCCTTCTTCAGAGGCAAGAAAACAAAACACAGAAATTTATTCTGGTAGAAAGGATAAATTATAAATTTGATCTCACTCATTCATTTGCTTTAAAATGCTTTAACAGATCCTAAACATTAAGCCTAATTCTCCACTCCAACCCCAGGGCAGAGCCAGAGTGTTTACCGAAGCATTAGGTTACATCTACTTATTTCTTGGCAGACCCTTGGGAAGCACCATTCAGTTCCTCGGCCAGGCAGCACAGGGTGGCCCCCAGCCACACAGAGCAGCAAAAGCGCTCCATGTCACCAGACCTGTCCCAAAGACCTGCCCTTTCAAAACTCACACCTCCATTGCACCCCCGTCATAGCCAGACCTCACCAGCGCTCTCCTTACAGCAGCCTGGAGTGGCCACTTGCCCTTTCACCACCATCTCTGTACAGCCATGTGTCCCTCACTATTGCTGCCCCTACTGTTGTCTTCATGGGGAAAAGCTGTGCTCTCTGTCATGCAAACTTTTGACAGCAGACCGAGCTGTCCCAACAGCCACAGCTTCCCCACAACAACGGGTGGATTTGGTGGTGGGAGGTGAGCAGGCACTTCACTACGCTACAGACCTGGCAAAATCAGCAACATGTACATTTTTGCTTGATGACCTCCTCACTTGGTGGCCTCACAAATATCTGGTACCTCAACAGCATCTGCAGCACAGTACTCACAAAACCAGCATCGTGTGGGTTTGCTGCCATTAGTCAGTGAAAACTCTGAAATTCAAGGTGACGGGTCTGCTACTGCGTTGCAAGGCCACCCTGCGGACGTGCACCATCCTCCACTGGAGGACCACTGTACCATTGCCAGCCAGCAGGTCCTCAAGCTGAAGGTTTCTTCCATTCTGTCAGCTGGTTTCCTATTCATATTAATTTTGCTACAAAACCACCAGTAAACTACATTTGAGTTTTGAGCCATCACTCTTTGAGGACCATAAGAGGAACATATGCCCTTTCCTATACAAACCTCTGCTTCCCGCTTTCTCCCTCCCCCTCCTCCCTCCACACTCACAGGCTTCTTCCACATCCCTGTTCTTGACTGGTCCCAGAAAGTGAATGAGAGTCACGTTTGTAGAACTATGTAAGGTTCAGTTTTGAACTGTCTAACAGCTGATCACAAAAAAGTGCCAGTATGGTAGCCAGTGATAGTAGCAGCTGAAACATGCCCCTTAAAATTGAGAAAAAAAAACCCAGAGGTTTGACTTCCACTGTTTCCTGACCAGCTCCACCAGCCTTCTCTACAAACAGGCAAGGTGCTGGCCTGAAAGTGGCAGGGCAGACATGGGAGGCTGGGAAAGTCCGTGGGGGGTGCACGGGTGTGTGTGCTGGGGGTGGAATGGCCGTTTCAGTGGGGAAAAATGTACTTAAGAAACCGCTCTGAATTTCAACAAAAATGCTAGTAACCCCATTCCCCAAGAACACACAGAGAATGGGAACAGGCTCCAGCCCTACAGTTTGTCCATCATGTGATATGGACTTAAAGATTTAAAGATTTATGGCTCATACTTTAAACTGTCGGATGTCTAAGCCTCCTTCTGGTATTTTACGTTCCTGACTACCGTAGTTCTTATTTAATGTATCCAGCCTTCCATCTTACAATAGCTAATTCATAAGTCAAATGCTCACTTATGGGATTTCAAGTTAATTATTTGTTGTTTCATGTCTTCTGAGGATTTTGTTAAAACTCTTGATAAAAAGTTCCTGCTATTTTCCTTTTAATACTCGGCTGCATTTAATGAAGTCCCAACAAAGTATGTGTTGAAAGAACGTACATCTTCAACTATTGTTGCTTTGTGTTGTCCTTACCTTTCATGAAGGATAAAGTGGTATTATTTATTTTCTGTATAAATACACTGATTTATGATAGATTTTTGTTGTCCTTATACAAAATCAGGGATAGCTGAACACATTAGCGAGATTAGGTGTTAAGCACTGAAGAAAAAATTACATTGTGCAAGTGTCAAAATTGCAAAATAGTACTGAAAAGAGAAGGTTTAAAAAGACAAAGCAGTAATATTTTTCTGCTTCTTCCCTATTGTGGGAACAGTGTATTGTATATTAACACAAAATATGGAGAAGCTGAATCCCCATTCTGGAAACCTATAGGAAATTGAACTTTGTTACAAAAACCTCAAAAGTTGGGTTTTTTTTGTTTATGGGTTTGTTTGTTTGTTTTTTTTACATTACAATATAGTAAAAAATTTCCTTTTCTGTATCCAGCCTGAGGATTAGTGTACACAAAAACATCAGCAGAAATCTGCAATCAGTTCTAGAAAAATCCACATGCATTTATCTCCCAAATCTTTGAACAGAGGTTAATGAGTAAACAGTCCTTGAACCTACACTGTATCCTGAGCATACTTGCGAATGAGGACGATCCACAAAACAACGCATTTAAACAACTTCCAAAGGGGCAGATAAAATTATTTTGCCAAACAAACAATCATTATAACAAAAAGTCACACAAAGTTCAGATGGAATGAACGTGGCCACTTTAAAGTGGTCACTAATGACAAACTGCCTCCTACAGACATTTCAGTGACAGCATTGGAACATTTCAGGCCTATAGTTTCAGCAGTAAATGTGTTAGGCACTCATGCATTATCATGGTGAAGATCACTAGTAGAAATAAATCAGTGACCTATGACACTATCCATTGGTAAAATAATTTTTTAACCAAGTATGACTGGCAAAATGACCAGTTTGATGGAGAATTTTGCTTTTATAGCTAGGGACTAAGTTGCACGTACACGTCCTTCCCTTCAGTGCAGCTATCTCAAACTTGTACTTTACTTTTTGGCATGAGTAGTCACTTACACTTCCAGAAGTAATAAAAAAGGTACAGTAAAGGGAATCAATAAAAGGTGTATCATTTATCCCTGTGAGATTTCAATGTATTCCAGTTAGATCTTGTTGAGTATTTTTTCACTGACAACATTATATTCCATTAATTTAGATTTCTGTAGTAATTTTTTTCTAAAAAAGAAATTTTTTATACACCCGTACCTGCTAGTCGTCAAAGCAGTGAATTTACAAGGTCCTACAACTGTGAGAAATAACATTTGAAACAAAACAGACAATGGAAAACTCTAACCACAAGCTTACTGTAAGTGTAACCAGCTATATGAGATGGTATGTAAGAACACATTATAATTTCAAATGAGCAGTAAAAAAATGGATATTGCTTAAAATTATATAATTACAATGGAACTTGAATAAATACTCATAAAATGGTGTGTGAAACCTTTCTGAAAACTGAACCAACGTGCAGTATAAGGAGACAATTAGGATATTTGCTTCAAAACCGCGCTGCTGTTCCAACCCAGAAAAGCTAATGTAGACACAGCCTACTTAGCCTGTTGTGGACAGATCCCCTACAGAAACATGTACATTTTTACACACGTATATACGTACATAAGTACATATATAATACCAGTACACAATAACATACTGTTTTACTTTAACATAGAAAAAATGAGCTGCTGATCAAATTATAGCAACAAAAGAGTTTAGAAGCCAACTTATTTTTTTTGTATCATATAACCTTGCCCAAAGCAGGACTAAGTAATGTGGAGGTTGAGAGAGAAAAAAATACAATATATTAGCATGAACAGAGTTACACATTACAAAATAGAAAGAATTTTTTTTTGAAGCCAGTAGGAACAAGTAAGAGCATTATCACAGTGGCTCCTTGGACTGGATTAATAAAGACTGATTGCTTACTGTCTTATAGGGGGACATCAAATGAACTTAGGAGGTAACAGGTTCAAAACAGTGAAAAGGAGGAAGTTGTTCATACAATGTATAGTCAAACATCTTGTTCCGAGATGCTATATGTGTTTAAAGTTTACTTGAATTCAAAGGATAACAGAGTAAATTAACAGAAGAGATATCTGCTGTGGTCTATTAACTATAGGAAAAAAAAATCACTTGTTTTGGAAGTCTTTTAACCACAAACTGGGAAAATACTTTGAGGAAGTATCATCAAATGAAACTCCTGGTGGCTTTCTGTGTGCGAGTATCACACCAAACAAAACACAAGCATATTAAAATATGGTGCTGTTTTCAGGTTTCTGACTTCTATTTATTGTCATTCACCACTGTGTAAAACTTCACTGGGTAATCTCAAGTGCTGTTCTTCCATCCATGGTCCATGCACCAACAGTGACTTGTAAAAGTCACATGTGAAAACTATTGATTTTTGATTGTATAGAGCTCAACGATTGTGATGATGGTACGGTTGAGTGTCTATGGGTAAGGATGAGGGGGAAGGCCAACGAGGCAGATATCCTGCTGGGAGTCTGTTATAGACCACCCAACCAGGATGAAGGGGCGGATGAAGCGTTCTATAAGCGGCTGGCACAAGTCTCTCAATCGCTAGCCCTTGTTCTCGTGGGGGACTTCAACTTCCCGGATGTCTGCTGGAAATACAACACGGCAGAGAGGAAGCAGTCTAGGAGGTTCCTGGAGTGTGTGGAAGACAACTTCCTGACACAGCTGGTAAGTGAGCCTACCAGGGGAGGTGCCTCGCTCGACCTGCTGTTTACCAACAGAGAAGGACTGGTGGGAGATGTGGTGGTCGGAGGCCGTCTTGGGCTTAGCGACCATGAAATGATAGAATTCTCGCTTCTTGGTGAAGTAAGGAGGGGGGGCAGCAAAACTGCAACCATGGACTTCCGGAGGGCGGACTTTGGCCTGTTCAGGACGCTGGTTGAGAGAGTCCCCTGGGAGACGGTCCTGAAGGGCAAAGGGGTCCAGGAAGGCTGGACGATCTTCAAGAAGGAAGTCTTAAAGGCGCAGGAGCAGGCTGTCCCTGTACGCCGTAAGAAGAATGGGCGGAGAAGACGACCGGCCTGGCTGAACGGGGAGCTCTTGCTGGGACTCAGGAAAAAAAGGAGAGTTTACCGCTTGTGGAAGAAGGGGCAGGCGACTCAAGAAGAGTACAGGGATCTCGTTAGGTCGTGCAGAGAGGAAATGAGAAAGGCAAAAGCCCAGCTAGAACGCAATCTGGCCGCTGTCGTTAAAGACAACAAAAAAAGTTTTTACAGATATATTAATGACAAGAAGAGAGCCAAGGAGAATCTCCATCCTTTATTGGATGCAAGGGGGAACATTGTCACTGAGGATGAGGAAAAGGCTGAGGTACTCAATGCCTTCTTTGCCTCAGTCTTTAACAGGCAGACCAGTTATCCTCAGGGTACTCGGCCCCCCGAGCTGGAAGACGGGGACGGCGAGCAGGATGAACCCCCCGTAATCCAGGAGGAAGCAGTCAATGACCTGCTATGCCACCTGGACACTCACAAGTCTATGGGGCCGGATGGGATCCACCCGAGAGTGCTGAGGGAGCTGGCGGAGGTGCTCGCCAAGCCGCTCTCCATCATTTATCAGCAGTCCTGGTTAACGGGGGAGGTTCCGGAAGACTGGAGGCTTGCCAATGTGACGCCCATCCACAAGAAGGGCCGGAAGGAGGATCCGGGGAACTACAGGCCTGTCAGCCTGACCTCGGTGCCGGGGAAGATTATGGAGCGGCTCATCTTGAGGGTGCTCACAAGGCATGAGCGGGACAACCAGGGGATCCGGCCTAGCCAGCACGGGTTCATGAGAGGCAGGTCCTGCTTGACCAACCTGATCTCCTTCTATGACCAGGTGACCCGCCTAGTGGATGAGGGAAAGGCTGTGGATGTGGTCTACCTGGACTTCAGCAAGGCCTTTGACACTGTCTCCCACAGCATTCTCCTAGAGAAGCTGGCGGCTCACGGCTTAGACAGGTGGACTCTGCGCTGGGTCAAAAACTGGCTGGACGGCCGGGCCCAGAGAGTTGTGGTGAATGGAGTTACATCCAGTTGGCGGCCGGTCACAAGCGGTGTTCCCCAGGGCTCAGTACTGGGGCCGGTCTTGTTTAATATCTTTATTGATGATCTGGATGAGGGGATTGAGTGCACCCTCAGTAAGTTTGCAGACGACACCAAGTTGGGTGGGAGTGTTGATCTGCTCGAGGGTAGGAAGGCTCTGCAGAGGGACCTGGACAGGCTGGATGGATGGGCCCAGGCCAACTGTATGAGGTTCAACAAGGCCAAGTGCCGGGTCCTGCACTTCGGCCACAACAACCCCATGCAGCGCTACAGGCTTGGGGAAGAGTGGCTGGAAAGCTGCCTGTCGGAAAAGGACCTGGGGGTGCTGGGTGACAGCCGGCTGAACATGAGCCGGCAGTGTGCCCAGGCGGCCAAGAAGGCCAATGGCATCCTGGCCTGTATCAGAAATAGTGTGGCCAGTAGGAGTAGGGAAGTGATCGTGCCCCTGTACTCGGCACTGGTGAGGCCGCACCTCGAATACTGTGTTCAGTTTTGGGCCCCTCACTACAAGAAGGACGTTGAGGTGCTGGAGCGTGTCCAGAGAAGGGCAACAAGGCTGGTGAGGGGTCTGGAGCACAAGTCTTATGAGGAGCGGCTGAGGGAACTGGGACTGTTCAGCCTGGAGAAAAGGAGGCTGAGGGGAGACCTCATCGCTCTCTACAACTACCTGAAAGGAAGTTGTAGCGAGGTGGGTGTTGGTCTTTTCTCCGAAGTAACAAGCGATAGGACGAGAGGAAATGGCCTCAAGTTGCGGCAGGGGAGGTTTAGATTGGATGTAAGGAAAAATTTCTTTACTGAAAGAGTGGTGAAACATTGGAACAGGCTGCCCAGGGAAGTGGTGGAGTCCCCATCCCTGGAGGTATTTAAAAGACGTGTAGATGAGGCGCTTAGGGACATGGTTTAGTGGGCCTGGTGGTGTTGGGTTGACGGTTGGACTCGATGATCTTAGAGGTCTCTTCCAACCTCAATGATTCTATGATTCTATGATTCTATGATTCTATATATGCACCTTCCTGCAATTGCAAGCAAGTGGGGCAATAAATAAGGTAGAAATAAAACACATACATAAACACTCATAATTTAGCCTAATTTTGAAAATAATGTAAAGTAAACCACTGAAACAGTCTGTACAGAATTATTCAAGGGTTTGGGACTAGCATTGCTTTTTTTCTAAAAGGCTAGCTAAAAAGATTTAAAAGCAACAATTGATACATTGACTGGCCTAATACAGCCACACTGTAATACATTTTCTTCTTATTCTACACACATCCACATCCACCCACACTACTTACATTTTAAGAAATGGGGACCAAACCAACCTGCTTCAAGAAGGGTGTAGAAGACATAGCTCCACATCCAGTATAATATGACCTTAAATATTCATGTGTTTAGATTAGTACTGTAAGAAAGTCTCATTTCATAAGCATATTTCAAAGCTTTAAAACAGAAAGCTGCACTGTCCCTTATTTTATTGTGTTCAGTACAACTGAAAGTGAAGTTACATTTTCTTAGTTAAGTCAAAAACAAAAGAACAAAAGCAACTTGTTTTGTTTGGAGGCTTTGGTCGCTTGGACGCACTGGAGAGCTCAGATACTTGAGTAAATCAGACAGCACAATTCGTGGTTCGTTATGTCTCCTCCATGTTACTCTGACAGCTCAGTCATATGTCTTTAAATCTGCAAACAGGAAAATAAGTAGTTTTGTGAGTAGTAAAACTTAAGAAACTGAGCTTCCTGTGTCTTTATGTTTTATTTCTGAATTTTCCCAATCTGCTAGGTTTTTCTTTTCAGAGGGGCATTTCCACCTCCAGTGTAGATTGTCTGGTGTCTGATAACGTAGTTGAGCTGGCATGACAGACTTTATCAGAATGTACAGGTTCCCGAAACTCTTTTGGAAAGATACGCTGGAATTTAAGATGAAGGAAGCCAACAGGTTTATACAGTAACAATTCTGAAAATCAATCTATATCTATGTGGGTCTTTTTTTTATTTTCATCCATCTTAGCTGATGGAAGATCCTGGGTCTACTTCCCCAGGATTAGAAGCATGGTATCACCTCTCAAAAGGAAAAGCTATGGTAAAGTTGGGCATATGTCAGCGAACAGTGAAAAGATTATAGTTATATTTTTTTAATATATTTGTGTTTACGGACATATGAACATTGTAGAATGATGTCACATGAGGCTTGTTTACTACAGTAAAAATATATACACATATATAACATTGAACCAAGAGCTCCAGGACAAAGGTCTGTTTATGGATGAAGGCCTTTTTTATTAGGCTATATGTCCCATAACTTTTCTGTAATTTTCAGTTCCTAATTTCTGTGGGTTTCATACAGTAGCGCTGCATTAACAGAGGACTTTTCAAAATTAGCCTTGGAACACTGCAGAACAATTTTATGGATTATTACCCATAAAATGGGTATACATAGGTTATGGATTCATATGTGCATGTTGTGCTGATTTTGGCTGGTTTGTGGTGCACCTGTTCCAGCGTGGCCTTATCTATGGGTCACAGTCCCTTCAGAAGTAAACCTGCTCCAACATAGCCTTACCCATGGCTGCAGTCCCTCTAGGGGCGTACCTGCTCTGTGGTGGGCTTATCCATAGCCACACACTTTGAGGTGCTCCAGCATGACCTCATGCACAGCCACTGATGCTTCAAGGTGTACCTGCTGCAGCATGGACTTATCCACAGCCACAGATGCTTTGAGGTGTACCTTCTCCAGCATGGACTTATCCTTGGGCCACAATCCCTTCAGAGGTATACCTGCTGCGGCACAGACATAACCACAGCCACAGATGCTTCGAGATATGCCTGCTCTGGCATGGACTTATCCATGGCCACAGATGCTTTGGGGTGTCCTGCTCGCACATGGACTCATCCACAGGTCACAGTCCCTTTGACTGGAGTTCACACTGCAGCTCCAGCCTGTCCAGTACAGCAGCACAGAAAGAGCAGCGATGCCCCGGCCATCTGCCAGCCCAGGCGCGTGGCCACTGCTGTTATCAAAATGTTCCCAGGCACAGCAGAGTAAGATGATCAGCAGCACAGCAGTACAGCAAGCAGCAAAAGCAAAGAGCAGCCACTAACGAGCACAAGACTTTAATATACAGTAAGGCAAGCAAGCCCCATGGCAAGCACAGGAGCCTGCCGATTAATAGCCAAACAGCAATAACAGCTATAAATTCGACCTAGCACGTTCCAATCAAACCTGTCGTTATCTCGAACCCTTCGAGCCCCACGTTGGGCGCCAAAAAGAACTGTCATGGTTCAACCCCAGCCGGCAACTAAGAACCATGCAGCCGCTCGCTCACTCCCCCCTGGGTGGGACGGGGGAGAGAATTGGAAGAGTAAAAGTGAGAAAACTCATGGGTTGAGATAAAGACAGTTTAATAGGCAAAGCAAAAGCCGCACACACAAGCAAAGCAAAACAAGGAATTTATTCACTGCTTCCCATGGGCAGGCAGGTGTTCAGCCATCCCCAGGAAAGCAGGGCTCCATCACGTGTAACGGTGACTTGGGAAGACAAACGCCATCACTCCGAACGTCTCCCTCTTCCTCCTTCTTCCCCCAGCTTTATATGCTGAGCATGACGTCACATGGTGTGGAATATCCCTTTGGTCAGTTTGGGTCAGCTGTCCTGGCTGTGTCCCCTCCCAACTCCTTGTGCACCCCCAGTCTCCTCGCTGGTGGAGTGGGGTGAGAAGACGAAAAGGCCTTGACTCTGTGTGAGCACTGCTCAGCAGTAACGAAAACATCCCTGTGTTATCAGCACTGTTTCCAGCACAAATCCAAAACACAGCCCCATACTAGCTACTATGAAGAAAATTAACTCTATCCCAGCCAAAACCAGCACACCAGCACACATGTGTAAGTATTCATAACAATAACATATGTATTAATTGATTTAATAATCTACAGATACTGTGTGCTTATACAAATGATTGTATAATGCATTTACAGGGCTTTAAGTGTGGGTATGTGTGGTTTGATGGACAGATTGATAGGTTTTTACATTTAATAGGAAGAGAAGAATGATTTTGTGCAAGTATAAATCTCTTTTGTGTTCGAATATTTAGGATCTTCATGCCATGATGCTGCCTTATATCTCTTTTACATTATCTCCTGTCCCAGATTAATGAGCTAATAAATAGAAACAGAAAAGGAAAGAATAAAATGTGTGTGTTTGAAAATTCTTCTGTATTTAGGCATGTTGGGAATACTGGGCACTGGTCTGGTTTCACAACAACACAAGACAAGCTGACAGCAGAGAACTCATTTATCCTTGACACAGAGCACAAAGTAAATATTCAGCCTTGTTGTTTGAATGTTCTGTCTGGACACACTGCTCACATATTACATCTGACTACATTACTTTGAACAAGTTCAGCTACAACTACCAACAAATCTTTGTGATTTAAATTCCTCAATCATTTTTCTCTTTATATCTTCCAAATTTTATGATGTCTTATCTTCAACCAACTGCCTTGGGCTACTACTGCTTTAACAATGCTCAGTCTAGAAAACTGTCTAACCTAATGGAAAAGGTAAAAATCAGAAAACAGAATCACATGGACTCTGTTCTCTTAGGAATTGTAGTTTATGCTCTGCATGCTCTCCACAATGTTTTCACTTATTTTTCCTCATACTTCCATAGTCCATTTTCTGAAATCTACAATATTATAAATACAATTATACCTCTGACTACCTCCAGGACTGAAAACATTAAATATTCAGAAATCATAACTCAGGCCACAATAATATAAATATGAATAAATCTTAAGTTTACTTTCATATTCTTTTAAAAATGTCTTTGTAGTCCTCACATTGGAACAGAAGAGCCTGGTAGGTAGCAGTCATATAAAGAGAATCCCATATGCATTGTTTTTAAAAATAAAGTGTTTTTTAAGGTGATCCCTTTTTTTTTTCAGTATTTGAGGCTATAGGAAAAAATACCTTGTGCCACATACTTTTCAATACAATCTTAAAAATAGAGTATCCATTAGTTCTTTCATAGTTTTACTCTTTCATTAAAAAAAAGCAAACAAACAAGAATTCCCAGATAATTTATGTCTGCTTGTTCTGGGCACAATAGAATATGCCAGCATGAACTGAGCTAACAGACCTAAGCAGCCTTCAGTGTTGCATTTGAGGTTGGTCTTTGGTGTAAACACAAAAAGCAAGAAAAGATGAAAGAAAGAAAAGGAATTTGTGGAGAACTGGTACATTGAAGCTTGATCACTTGAACTTAAAATTATTTTTCTTTGTACTAATCAGCAGTACATTCCTCTCTGAGGACTTACATTGCAGAAGGTATGTGCTACTTAGTTTGCCTCTGCGCTAGCCAGGATTGAATATAATGGAAAAATCTTCATGAAAATGTTCTTAATTCCAAACACCATTGGTTCCAAACACCGAGCAGAGCTCTTGCCTTAACGGTTGAGGAAGACAATGCAATAATTTAACACTAGGTACTCTGAGTGACAGAGAGATTGTAAAGTTAGTCTGACTGTAAAAAAAAGGGAAGGTGCCTGGAGGAAAAAAATACTCATAACAAGATTGAGTTCTAAAGGCTTTCAAGTGATTTATTTTAAGTATGTGCTTACCATTTATTCATACAGGCTGCTCATTAAAAAATGCATGTCCCACGAGTCCAGGTCTCCATCTGAAATGCCAACAAATGCACCTTTGCACAAATGCCAAGTAGTAAATAAAAAATAAATTATCCAACTCAATAGCATTTAATGAAGTTTAAATGACAAAAAGAAACAAAGTAGTAGTGGAAGAAGGTTAGAAAAGATTCAAGCAAATCTCCATCTGGCTTTAGTATACAAAAGAAAAATAACAGGTAAATAGAGATTCAGCAATGAATAAATGAGTATCAATGAGCTGGAAGACGGAAATTGGTACAGACAGTGAGAAGCATCTGAGCTGTTTGTGAACTAATATAAGGTGTAAATGAAGCAGCAAAATGAAATACTGGTATAAGACGGAAGAGCAGATACTAAAGAAACAGAACTGTAATCAAGCTTTGTAGGATTTAGTTTTAATTGGTTAAGGTCAGTTAACACTGTTCTTTGCTGTGCTTCTCTGTCTGTGAGTTGTTAGGATACTTATTTCATGGTTATAATTTCTGGACAATACAGCAACAACTGTGGACTCCTGGAGAGGAAGTTCTGGGTCTCCAAAGTTGTTGCAGGGAAGAAAAGATAAAACTGCCCAGAAATTACAACGACCAATAAGCATCAGCAATCAAACCCTGGTTTTAACACATAATTTTCAAGAAAAACGCAAAATCTAATCCCAAGAAGATTAATTATAACACAAATATCAAAGGTTATATGCACTAGAAAGTAAAATGTGAAAGTAAAAGAAATAGGGTAACTAACATAGACTGAATAATTAATGCTAAGTAAAATTATAAAGTGCAGCTATTTCAGGATATAATAGTAAACAGATTTATTCACCAAATACCTACTGAGTCAGCAAGAGATGATTTTATGCTATTTTTAGATGAGGTTTTGGTAAGTGGCAAAGACAGAAAAGAAGAGCTGATTGCAGAAAATAACCTTGAATGGGGTGATCATGAGTGAATTCAATTTAAACTAAGATTAATAAACTATGGATTTCCATTTTGAAAAGACAGACTTTGAGATAGTGGAGTCATCTGGACTGCATCGATGAATTAATGTGGAAGAGGCCTGGAATTCCTTTTAGTCAAAAAGTGAAGGAAAATATGTGCAATTTGTACCCTAAGGACAGAGTAAAAAGTTATGTTAGGGCCTGTATCCATACACAAAGGGCTTTCTCCCTTTTGCACTGATTTGAGTAGCTCTATCAAATGCCATTCCCCATGAATGTCTAAAATGTAACTTATGCACAACAAGAAGCACAACGGTTCTGTGTTTGCAATGCTCTCTATTCATTTGTGTTCATTCATCTCAGAACGGCAAGATTTGCTTGCAGAAAGCCCGAGATCTCTGTACTCTATAAATAGACCGTTTTCTCTTAATATTAAGTCTGATCTTGGCAGATGTGTTGATGAGGCAGGGTGCCAGCCCTTGAAAAACACTTGATATTCATCATTATCCATATTATTGTGTCCTTGTGTACTCAGAAAGTAGTTGATGTCAAAGATACTCTCATGACTGGCCACAAAGAAAGATTTTTTCCACTTCCATATATGAGAAAGAAATGAAATGTCTGGAAATCATCTCTAGGCTGCACAGACACTCCAGTGTTCCAGCTGTTGCCATGAGACCTCTGGATTAACTGCCCACATGCCAAACATTCTCAAAACCCACTAATAGGTTAAAGACGAATGGGAAAACTTGCTGTAAATAAATACATTATTAGCAGATGGAACATCACAAATCAGTAACAGAAGAGGATGGTAACATCTAAATAAACATATGTATATTATATCAGTTTGTTCTGTGTTGTCAAGCAAAATGCTATCATTTAACTACCTGCCTACATTGTGCCTACCTGACACAAATGTGTACACACACAGAAAGTTATACTCTGCAGTAAAGGGCTTGATTATTTGTTTTTATTTTGTTTCTTAAATCAGAGACTATCAAGCAAGAATCCAGGAAGTCTGAATTGCTGGACAATTAGTAGGTTGAATTAAAACAGAACAGCAAGAAGAGGAACATATTTAGCCATTATCAGATACAGGGGAAAAACATTGGTTTGAAACGAGTCACAAAGTTATGTTATCTTTTTTCCAAAAATTATTTGCTGCTGCTATTGTTGTTCTGAGGAAGCACTGTTTTGGGTAATGAAATTTTTGTCTTTATCAAAGAAAGGGCAAGTGTGTTCACATGGATGTGGACAAGCTATGTACCCAAAACAGCATCCAAAATTGAGGAACTTGTTTTTCTTCACACAAAAAGTGTGACATTTCAATACAATTTTGTATTTCTCCCAAATGGGAGAAAATTCCATACAAAATGATAAAAACATTTCAAAGCTCAGGAAGCTTCAGTATCGAACAGAATCACTGTCCTCTGGAAAATTCAAAATTAAGACATAATCACTTTCTCTGTCATTATATTATACTGACATAACATCAATAAGAGTTAATGTGTCTTAAGCTAAATATATTAATATAGCTGATACATCTTACTGTTACAATATCAATAAGTGTGACTGTGTCCCAACTTCAATATATTAGATTGATAAAATATCAGTGAGAAAACTATCACTGTAACCATTCCTACTCTTGTAACTGTAAACCTATACTTGAGCTGACATGTTCTCACAACTCATTGACTGCTCCCAGGATTAAAAAAAAGAGATAAAATGGAAAAGATAAATAAAGATACTCAAAGAAATGCTACAGATTTTAATACCGTCTATTTAATTCCGTACTCAGGCTGCATGCCAAACAGCCTTCATTTTTTTGACTGTAGGTGTATCTACAGGTATTGTTATATAGTTTACTATAATTTTAATCAATAATGCTAAAATAACAAGTTACTGCTTTTCAAAATTACCAGCTTTAGTATTAGCAGTAGTAGCACGATTCTCACAGATTTAATGGATTATCCAAAGCTCAGTGGCCAGTCTTTCATTAACTTTCACAAGCAGTGTGTCAGACCTCTGGTGATGTAAACTTTATATAGTAACATTTTATCTCATAACCTACAACCTATAAAATAGGTAAATAAGATCCTATTTTTTTGTCTATTATCCTCCTGATACAAAAAGAAAATTCTGTTATGTTTTCTTGTCCTAATAATGTAAATTAATTTACCATTTTATGCAATTGAAGCTGTGCACCATATTTTCTTTTCCTCTGTAAGCAAAATGGGAATATTGTTTAATTCACAAGGGGATTTCAAGCTTAGCTTTATAATCATAGTTTTGAATAGCCTGAATGCACAATTGCAAGCAACCACATTGTCCTTATTTTGTACAAAACTAAGCAATTGTTTTCAGCAGGCACTTTCAAAGATCTGCATAAGACAGTTTTAATTTATTTTTTCAATTGTTCAGCATTTACTACTAAACCTTAAGTTAATCAAATAAAAAATACTGTGAGAAGGCCAGTGTCCTTAGGTTACTAGTCCAGTTTATCTCCAGTGTGAAAAGGTTGTCCTTGGAAGTACTCACAGTCTTCTTTCCAAATTGTCCTGTTATTTGCTCAAGATGTTCAGGAAACAGAACTTAGTAGCAAATACTCTTTTCCTCTAAAAAAGCTGTAGCCTGGTTTTTACTGCACTATCTAGCTTCACCTCTGTTTCATTTCAATCACTTCTGATTTTTCTTAATACTGATAAAATCTGGTTTTGAATCGGCAGTCTTGTAAGTATTTTTCTGCTTTATGATCATCTTTTCAAACTAAGGTATTGGACAAAGTCACTGTATGATGGTGTACTCTAGGAACCTTTTCCCCCATGCATAGAAAGGCACAAAACACGTCATGTACTACTTTTAGGAATAAATACATAACAGTGTTCTAAAACAACATCAGTTTTACCCCTTTTTGATCTCTTTGCATTGCTTAGATCTTAGATTAATGCAGGGATTAGATGCCTATTTTGACACAAATGGCTATTATTGTAGTGCATTTAGGAGATTTATAGATTCAGGGAGCTGTAATAAACTGACTGAAGAGAGGAAGGCAGGCAGCTCTGAGGACATGAGGAAAAGAAGGAGTGAAAGGGTACTAAGGAGCCCCCAGAAAGAAGTAAACTAGGTTGGGAACTAATAAGGAGAGACAAGGTGAGTAGTTTCCATGCGTTGGGGTGTTATCTTCTCTCATTTAATGCAAATCCATCGGAAGAGACTGCAAGGAGGACTTTGCTTTCATTTGGCTGTCAGAGAGAGGCAGAGGAACTGGTCTGGAAGATATTCAAGTAGCTGCTCACAGGTAGTAGTCTACAGGTCTACTGAATGCAGCGTTACAAGAGCTACCCATGGCCTGTGGGCCCAGCCCCTCTACTATAACCCCTTCAGCACTCTGCTGGGGGGGATGAATTCTGCCTGAGGAAAGCAGAGTGTGCCACAGAGGTGCTGCGCAGCGCAGCCCTCAGAATGCCGCTGCTGTCCCCGGCCAGTGGGACTCACCCCAGGGAAAAATGCGGAAGCAATTCCCGCTCCTCGCTGAGCACAGGGTCTGTAACTGTCCACACAAGTCGGGGAAAAACCCTTCTGTCACTCTTCCCATCCTCTTTCTCCTCTGACATTTTGCACTTATAAAAAGTCTACACAAAATGTGGCTCTAAAAATGAAGCTGAGGATTTAAAATGAAGCAGTTACCACTGCAGTCATGTTCACACAGCTTCCGTCCTCGCCCAGTAGCAGTTCTTTGGAAAAGGACTTTGTGATACCTTGCTTGTAAACTGTGTGATATAAAATTAAGTTCTTTGCCCTTCCTTGGCAAAAGGAAATATAAAAACCACTACTATAAATGCTGCATCCATCTTTTAAAATGTATAGCTTTTAAGACTATATCACACATGGTGAAAACAGATCAAGAAAACAGATTGAGGCTTTTTAAACCATCGATTTCATCCTGCCAGCTGCACTTATTCCCACTGTCATTTACTATCAACATTTTAGTGTTCCAAAAAAAGTGTAAAGACTCAAACATATTCTTGAAAAATAGTATAAGCTGCATGCTAATGAAGCCACTCTTCCTGAGGGTCTGTCTCCTGCTATTTGTCAATAAAGACATTTAAGTTTCTATAGTAAATAACGTCTGCTCCTTAGAACATATTGCAAAACACCAAGAAGAAATAGGAGGATAACAAGTACCAGGCATTGTTACTTTGCTAAGAGAAACACTAGCAACTCCCTCCATCAATCACTATCTCCCCTCCCCAGACCTCCTGAAACTAACATCTAATTATTTGTTGTATCGTTCAAAAATTTGGATTCCAGAATACGGCAACACAAATATTATATAGTGGACAGATCATTAAAACAGCACAAATTTTTGTGAACTGTAAATAATGAAAGAGAGAATCGGATTGGTGCCATCATTCTCAGCAGCACATACAGCAGTTTTAAGAAGCTGAAGCTGACATCTGACTGACTTCTTAGCAAATATTACCCCTGGCTGCACTGGCAGATTCCACCCTAATATCCGAGACTGAAACACTACCCGACTGCTGCCTACTTAATGTGTTTTGTTTTGGTTTGGTTTGGCTTGTTGGTTGGTTATGTTTCTTAAGAAATTATTAATTTGTGAAAGTATTTACATTTCTGCTTTACATTATCTTAACACACAGTAACAACAACAACAAAAAAAGTATGCAAATACTTTCTCTCTCTAGTGACCCAAATAAGATTTATATACTCTTATCTCTTAGCATTGTTGTTCTGTGCCATAAAAGCCATGAGAAATATGTGAGCACATGAAGAAAAGGATAGCCAAGAGGATATACAAGTAATTTAGTTTTTATCCCAAATATAAACAACAATATTGTAGTGTGCATAGATAAGCACTGCTCCAGTTCCATCAGGGGGTTTTGCTGCTATCTATATGGCATGATGTTTATCATTCATACAATGACCTTCAATCATTTACTTTGCTACACTACCAAGACCCTTTCACAGAATAAAGGCCAGGTTTTACAGAATTAGAAAATATTAGTCTTTCTATACAGTAGCTTTACATAAGTCTACATTTGCCATCAGGGTAAAGCAGGGCAACACGCTTTCGCTCAGGTGCACTTACACAGATCTCCCAGTGACTGAATTATTCATGAGTAATCTCAGGACAAATACAATCTTTAAAGTATTGACTGGAAAATTGTGTTACTACTGGGGATGAGGCACATTTCTGATCCAAAACATCCCCAGGATATTTGAGTACTACAGGATTGGAAACGGCAAGTATTTGTTCCACTGGTTCAAACAAATACGTGGACATATCCAAATGCGTTTAAACTCTTCCACAGAGGTTTGCTCCTGAACCTTTCCTGAACCATCCCTCCATAGAGGGATGAGTTTGCTAGCAGGGTGGTCCCGCCTTTCCCTGGGTAGCAGTAGGACATTTCTGTAAGTTGAGAGCATCCCCTGGCTGAAGGCAGGCACAGGAGTCTATGAGTCATTTCTACCCAAACTACTCATGGTAGCTGCACAGCTGTAAGAAGGAAAAAAATAAAGCCATATTTGCTGGGATTGGAGCAGAGAGATGTGATGTTACCTTCAGGAGACTGCATGAAGGTGTTTTACTCAGATTTAAAGGGGGGGGAAAGAAAAGGCACACCAAACCGCTTGAAACATAGGAAGAAGTACAGCCTTTGCAGCTACACTAGGTAGCATAACAGTTATAAGGGCTATTAGCCTCGATATTACAGATCGGCGGAAGAGGTCAGGGACATATTTCAGCCAAGCAGTATATCTCAGCTAGGCAGAAGGAATTATTTTAATCTTCTTTGGGCTATTCACTGGGCTAAATCAAATGATATAAGCAATCATTATGGAGTTTAGGGACCAGGGCTGCACTTAGAGTCCCTGGATTTCTACTGCTGTTGCCAGAAGTAAATCAAAATTAGGGTGAATCCCCAGTGCTAGAGAGAGTTGCCTTGAGAAAGACTAAGGGATCACTGAGGTTATTGGATAGGCCAGAAGTCAAAGAAAGGAACGGGTCTGGTTGTGCAGGCCTCAGTGGGGCCAAAAAGATATGAAAGTCTTTCGGAGAGGTTGCTTGCACACCTTATTTTTAATGGCAGTGGTAAAACGCTGAAAGAGCCTTCTGTGTCATTTTTTTAAATTAAATTTGCACCCAAATGTAAGTCTCGGAGAAGAGTTAAAAAGAGACAATGAGGATATATAAAAGATTTTATATTCCTCTAGTATTTATTTTAGGTTTTGAATAAAAAATTGAAAGGTTTGAACTAGAATCACTGGATTCAACACATCCCAATTTTAGGCAAATTTAGATCAGAGTACGGGTACAAATTCCACTTTTCAGCCCTGTCCAGTAAACAAGCCCCAAACCACAGGTAGAGGCAGGTAGGAAGGAGGACTTTAATACAATCCAGCTAAATTCTCCCACTTATTTCAGGGGGAGGGGATATGTCCTCTCTGCAATGTCAGGAAAATGTAGAAATCAAAATTACAATATTAAAAATAGATGTGACTTATTGTACATTTTGAGAGGGATGATTTTGTCCTGCAGAAATGTAATAATATGAATTCCTGGTCGGTCTGGGATATTTATAAAGGTGTCTGCATTTTCCTCTTCCTTTATGAATACTCTTTGCCTGTTAGGAACATTTATTCACTTTCACAATAAACATTTTATGCTTCTGTGTCCTGCAAGGTCAACTAAGCTTATGAAAACCAAGCTGCTGTCTGTCTGCCTTACCTCATCACTAAAATTCCCAGACAGAACAGAAACTCCAAAAGTCATCAAAACACTATCAGTTAGACTAGAGAGAATTAGAGCTGAATACTAATTTTAATACCTCTATTATGTATGCACAAGACAACTATACTTGAGGTTGAAATAAGCAACATATCTTGAAGGACTCTTGTTTATTCACTCTTCCCCAAAAGAAGAAAAGTAACAATTCCGTCTAATGAAGTGAGAAGGTGAAGGCAGTTTTACTTTGCGAGTGAGTTAGTTAATGAGGCAATATCCTCTTGAATCTTTGAGATAAGCTCTAGGTCAAAAGTAGACAAATTAGCATAACATTCATATTAATATATTTCAGAATCAGATACAGAAACAACCTGCACTCTGAAACCTGCCTAATCACAGACAGCTAATTTTCAAAGGAGTTTTGGCACTCATTATTGTGATGGATGACAGTACTAAAAACATCAACATTTCCTTGAGATGTGCCATGCTTTGTAGGCACTTCTCTTATGTACTCCATGAATTGTATTTTATATTTTTCACAACTTATTTAAATACTCAGAGAAGTAAAATGAGGTTCCTTGTTGAAGATATTTTGCCATGCTGCAACAGGGCATTTGTGTACTTGCACCACAGATAATCCAACACGGTATCATATTCTATTACCAGGCAGTTGCGGTGCTGCTATTCTGAAACTATTATTATCATATCACAATGAGAAATACACACAGACATTTGTACAAACACACTCACACACACAAAATATTCTGTACGTGAAGTAAGCGTACTAGTATTTATGGACTTCTTCATGCCCACATATACAGACACACATACATACAAACACCTCTGTTCTCATAACTGTGTGTACAGACTGTAGCCACTGTCAACATGTACCAGGACATACGCTATTGTATGCACATTATTAAATTGCCGCCTTCTCCTGTAAATGAAATTAAACATTGGTACGCCACAAAATATTGACAACTCTGGGTTAACATTGCTGATGCTGTCTAGTAAAAAGCAAGCGAAGCGGAGGGAGAGGATGTGTGGAAGATGCTATTAAAAAAATAATAATAAAATCAGAGAGTAATTTTAAAGAAAAAGGCCTCTACAACCATTTCCTTGCATTTTAATGGATTCAGTTGATGAGGTTGGTTTAAGCTGCCTGCAATTCTGTGGAGTTCATCTGAACTAGTCAACATAGCGAGCTTGATTCTAGAACGAAGTGCATTCCTTACAGTCTCAAAATTCACTGCTGCTGGAGAAAATTCATTTTGAAATATAGTGTTAATCGTCAACAAAAATGAAATGCAGCTGTTCGCCCTGTGAGCACCGGACTTGGATAGATAAGTACTAAGGGCCACATCTGTGTGTTAGAAGTGCGTTAAGCATCTTTGGATGTGACGAGCACACTCAGTTTACACTGCCTACAAGGGAAACTGATGTTTTTTGGCATCTTCTGGGTTCAGGCTCCTTTTGATTACAGTAAAAAAGAACAGAAAAGGGCTCATGCCTTAGGCAGCGCAGATTAGCCAAAAGCACATATGCCTAAAAATAAGAAATAACTGGAGAGTGCAAGGCAATGGTAGGGATGATGGGAAGATTTATCCTGCAAGTTACTGGAACACAAGCTGGCCATGGGCCTACTAGCAGCGGAAACTGGAGAGTGAGCCAAGGGAAGGGAGCACGTCTTATCTGACATGAGAGGCGACAGCATGTTGGCAGCCCTGGTCACAGACGTGACAGCTGTGAGTCAGGTTACAGCTTTCCCTCACCCGCGTCAGGGGCTCCCCTCCCGCTCTCATTTGTGATAGGAACAAAATCTGCAGCTCACTGGGTGCCACGGTGATCGATGCTACTGTAGCATTTCTTACAGTGGTCACTTCCAGCTCACTGCTGGAAATGTCTTTATCACCTAAATATTATTTTTGCTCAGTTTCACAATATTGTTCCTCTTGCATCATCCTAAGACTCCTTTTCCTGCTTACTGTTTTCTGATCAAGTTCTAGCTATGGTCACCTCTCTCCCTTAGCTGTTTGGGGCTGTGTAAGATGTAGCACAAAACACTGAACGAGACGGTCTCTATGCTCCTTTCAGCATTGTTATGCTGGTGAAACCGTTGTTCTTTCCTAAAGGGCTTTCTATCTGCTGGTACCTTCCTAATGACTCGTTGTAAACATGATACTTGGGGTCTCTTCTGGCAGCTTGGCTGGCATGAGCTCGAAGGTAAGCAGGGAAATTGTTGGTGACATCCCAGTGTGGGGACTTACTGGCACAAACACTGCTGACAGCACAAAGCAGGGTGGCTTAAACCCACTGTAAATTCACTTGGCATACAAAGGCTTCTCTTAGCCAAGCCACTAATGTTCCAGAGGGATTTTCCCATCATCCAAGGACCAGCTGTGTACTTTGTGTCCTGGGCTCAAATCCTTATGCCTTGCCATATTCTTGCATCATTCAAGAAGGAATTAAAGCTATTATGATGAGACCATGAATTAAGGAATTCCTCAACAAAGGAGGCCTGATCTGCTTGGTATGTGACTACTATGTGCATACCAACCTAACAGAGTATTTTGATTCAGCTTAAAAAAAAAGGTGCTGTAGTCTCTCCACTCAAAGGTGCAGAAAGAAGCCTTAAATATATGCAGAAAAAAAAACTCAAAAAAAGCATTACCAAACCAGAAAAATACAATAAATCTCTGATTTTTCCTTCCTGTAAAATTTCTCTGTGGCTGTAACATGGGAAAATTGCTTTGTGAAAAGCTTTTATTCTCCTCATATAGTAAATATTCACCTTTATTATAGGTGAACAGGTAGCTAGGAGTTTCCTATCAGTTATCTAGAAAGCTCATAACCATGCCTATCCATTGCATCACTGATTCTCCTATATTGTGCCAAAACCTGAGTTTTTTCAAGTCCCTTCCTACCTTACCTAGCATTTATTTACTAGTATTGAAAATTTATCTTGTTTCTAGTCAAGTTATGACAGTAGCTTTTAGTTCACCAAACATCTTTATGCTTTCTGCCATGTGGCTCCCTATTCTTCAGAGGAGCTCTCTGTAAAACACCACAAAGCCATCTCATAGTTCTTTAGATGCCCCCCAAAAACTCGTGTCTTGATGCCAATGAACACCTTGGCTATACCTCGGCTGTTGCTATTCTGACACAACAGAATAGGTTGTCAATGAGATTTTCTGGCATCCCTTTTATTACTTGTCTGAGTGTAAGGTCTATGGGAGGGACTGGATTTTTACTCTGTCCTTGCACACCACCTGGCACAAGGTGGTTCTCATTCAGAAGAAACAGCAGGAGACAGCTGCAGATTGCGGCCTGAAGGACTACAGCCAGCTCCAGAGACCATGTTGCAACGATGCACTGTGAGCGATGCCCACATCAAAAAATATAGCATGCTGACTCTAAGTCCTTCTCTCAGTGCTTGGCCCAGGAAATAATGTTAGATTTAATAGCTGATTATAACCCTTATATATAGCAACTTAATTCTTATACATAGCAACTGAATCCACTTGTTTGAGATCGAAGTTTCACTAGTGATCACAACTGATCACAGGATCATAGTTGTATTCACATGCAACATTAAGTGTTCAGCTGTTCAGCCTCACTTGATAGAAACCAAAGAACGCAACAAAAGGAAAAATTCATTTAATGTTTTAAGGGTTGGTGGGGGTTTGTCTCTCACTGTCTTTACAGTGTGTTTCATCTTGTATCTTTAAGCATTATAGATTCACAAGCATTATGCAAAGCATTATGAGGATAATCGGCACAATGGGGGTTCAGTGTTTAATGAAAGTAACTCTTGTTTTTAATTATAGCATTTAAGATCATCTTATTGTCAAGTGGAATACAGCCTTCCTGTTTTGCGATTTGGCATCCATGGTTGGATTTAGGAAATATCCCACCACCCTCTCCTTTTACAATGAAGATCATTTCCCAGATTTTCAGGTAGCTGTATACAAGTTATATACTTTTTTGGGGAGCTCTCCAAAATCGGGACCGAATAGCAAACAAATCAAAGGCATTGTATGAACATCCTAGTGGAAAATCTTTTATTATTTTAACATACTGTAAATGAAGGAGGGCAGAAGTTCTGTTTTAGATATCTCACTCCAAGAGGTTTTTAACTTCTGGCATATATGGTTCCTCCCTTTTTGCAGTTTCTTCATCCTAAAAAGTAAGTCCCATCACTAAAACAGCCCCTATGCTAGACTACTTGGAGCAGACACTTTGGCTGCAGGTAATTAGATTTCACACATTTTATATTTTCAGTTATTTCATTTATACTATAATCAGTGTTTTTCACATGTAAGGAAAACTATATTGGACTAGAGATTTCTATCTTGCAAGAGAAACCTGCAAACAAAAGAATAAAAAACATGATTAACAAAATGTTCCAAATCCCGTTTGCATACAGATATGCACTACACCTCAGCAGCAGCAAAAAGTAATTGTATCCAGACACACATTTCAAGACTGAAAAAAAATACGTAATTGCTGTGTTTAACGTTTGTATCTTTTGTGTATATTTTAACCATACTTGCAATTTGCAAAGCTATTTGCCTGATGGCATTATTATAAATCTATGAAATCCATCCTTTGAACAGATGGTGCTATAAAACACAATTGTGTCTGGGATGAGGTGTTTGAAGACATAGTATATGTGTAGGCATACATGTGATGACACCTAGAAGACCACAAAAGCTATGTAAAATAGATAAGCACACCAACTGGGAGGCCCTGTTTCCCAGGGTGGCTGATAGGTATGCCTTTTTCGTAATATCAAATGCCATCTTTGCAATGCTTGTAAAATAATGCCCATCGGGTATAGGAATAAAGATCTCCACTGGTACCTCAGCAGTATCTTTCACCTGAAAGCTCTGTATTCCCTATGGATGATCTGTTTCAGCAAGAAAGAGATAAACAATGTGTCATGTTATTTAGTTTCTCTGCATTTTCAAGCGAATTTTCTTTTTTTTATGGAACAATCTGTTATTGGTATAAGATCCCAACAAAAGTTTAAACATTTCTTTTCATCATAACAGTAGCAGTAGCAATATTTATTTAGTAAGACTTTGAGGCTATTTTTTTCATGAAAATATGCAGCAGAAATAGTAAAAAGCCAATAGTATATTATTTGATTTGATGTATATAAAAAGCTGGCTCCAAGTGCTGAAATTCATATAACATGTTGGCATAGCTCAAGGAGAGCAAATTTGCAATGAATGATGATAATTTGCACTGAAAGAAATTAGTGCCTATTTTGATTAGGAATTAGCCTTCTGTTCAAATTGCAGCAGAGTAATGTATTCATTCCTGGTTAGAGCATTAGCTGGGTTGAAAGGGTGAGAGAAAAGCTGGTGGACAAAGGGAAAATTAAAAAGTAAAAAGATTAAAGAGCTATTTCTCTAGTTCAGTAATAAGGTAACTTATACAGCTCAAACACAGAAATCACAACCAATGTGCTACACTTAAATGCACATTTACTATGGTACTCAACCTTTGCCGAGGTAGGAACTCCTATTGTTCAGTTTTTAGGAGTTTTTTTGTTCATTGTTCACCTTGCATCTTTGCACCTAATGACACCCAAATTGCTCAGTTTTGGAGGCAAATAGAAACATTACGGTTTTGTTACTTCCTCAAAAGAAAGAAGCACTTGAGCAAATACTGTATCATTTGTACATTTGTCATGGTGTGCAGACAACGTAAGCTTTCCCTTAGTAACATTAATTTGATATTACACAAAGCACTTCACTAATGACTTTGGACCATGGGGTAGATGCTTAGCTAACAAAAATTGCCATCGGTCTTCTGACTTCATATGCTATGACAACATACAGCAGTTGAGGATGTGGTACGCGCTTCATAATTACATACATACAAATATTGCACAGCTAAGATTTTGCTTCCTTCCCTTTAGCTCTGATCTGGAAAAACAATTCATCAATTATCTTAAAGCAATTCATGTCAAACCTACAGAAGCAGGCTTCAGAGCTACTGAAATCTTCAGCTGCCCTGCTACAGTTCCTGCCCAGGGTGCCACACTAGCTGGGGCTACAATTCTTACAATTTCTAGCCAGGAAAAACACATTTCCAGAAAGAATTGGCTAGAAATTCAGCTTTATGTATTGAAAAACATGGCAGAGAACAAATGAATTCTGAGCAATCTCTGCTTGGTGAAAGTCAAAGCGTTGACTGTGATGAAGTGGAACATGGAAGGGTCTGCCATTCAAGTGTGCAAGCGCTTTGAGGAATTAATCTATGAGATAAACTCAAAAAATGCCAGCATTTCTGTTGTGGTGCCAGCTGTCAGGGCTCTGACAGTTTACCTCGGCACTGAATCTTCAGAACAAAGGAACTAGGTCATGAAACAGAAAATTTAAGCATATTCCCCTTGAAACTTACCTTAAAAGAGGAGCATTCGGGTTACTCAGTCAAGCACTGAAAAATCAGAAAATGACAAATTTCGGGCTGTATGTTCAACTTTAACTCTCCTTCTTTGTATACGCACACTGTTGAACTACTAATTATATGACTGCAGAAATAATTGTATGTAAAGACCATACATCAGCTGATGGTAAAAAGGAGTGTTGTTATTTAATTTTAAATGATTGCTCAAAACAGAGGTTTAAAATATCTCAGTGAATACAGTGCCTATCAGTGTTTTAAGTTTTTTATGATTAACCTAACAATTAAAACTACTCTTTTTAAAACTGAAATTAAAACAATTAAAAATACAAAAAATATTTACAAATATTCTAAAGAAATTAGGCTATCAAGTGCAAATAAGATCTTCTGCATAATGACAATAGCCCTCTGTCTTTTTTCCCCCCTGCAGAAAGATATCTAGCGTCTACACTAACAGCCAATTTTTTCCTCAATTAATTTAATGTAAATTTAGGCTACTGAATGAATCTGGACTTATGCGTTAAGAAGGCCTTAAACTAAATCCAATGAAAGCAAATGACGATCAGATGTAGAATTAATCTGAGGAGGAAAGGAGCATCTCAATACCTGGGCCCACTGATAAACAAGCACCTGGACGATGGCAGCTCGGTCTGCGTAGAGCTGAAATCTTTTCAGGCAAGCTATATGTTGCACTGCAGCAAAATGGGAAGAGCCATGGGTCTGATATTTCTTGGGCCCACTCAGGCCACAGCAGAGACAACTTTGCCAAAAGCCATACACCCTCCTCATTCCGTAAGATCTCCAAATTCAATGAAGTGCTCTAGCAACACTAATTTCTTCACCATAAGAGAAAGCAGAAATCTAGAAAGGCTTGTTTAAGAAGGGGAAGGATTGGGATGGCACGGGAAAAAGGAGATATTTGTCTCCTTTTGAACTTTAGGAACTGGAAGTCATCATCTCCCTGTGTATCATCCCCCACAGTCCAAACAATCCTCTGCCACTCCCAAGCTCCATCCATTAGACACCTACCTGCCCTCTTTCACTGCCGCAGTTTCCTCCCATCTCCAATCACAGTTCAGCTCTTTGAACCCCAAGATGCTCTAACTCCATTGGTCAGCAGCATCTTTACATCTCTATGTTACTTTTTGTTCTCTGAATTGTTCTTTCTTCATCACTCCCTCTTGGATAAGACAGGGGAAGATGCAGCAGCAGAGGAAGGGGAGTGCTCCCTCTGGGCAGAGCTGAGCTGATGGGTCTCTGCTCTGTTTTTGCTCTTGGACACCAAGAACCAGTTCAGAAAATCCAAGGCAAGGACTTTGGCCACCAACAGGGAGACACATCCTGAAGCTGTCTCTTGCCTACCCAGCTATTAATTTTTCAGAAGACAAAATCATCAATTGCTTATAGCCAAAGGCTTTGACAGAGATCTTCATTCACTGTGAGCCACCTTCAACTTCCTTATGCCAGACACTCTTCAATGTACAGCTCCCAGTGTAACTGAAGAGCTTATTGCTAAGAGAGTGCAAGTTTTCAAATGCTGATGCCCTCTGCAAAAGCAGCGCTGCTTTTCCTGCTCCAGATGGGAAAGGAAGGACGCAGTCTGTAGCTCCCCTTGTATCTAAAAGTTAAGGCAATGTATTTGCCTTGTCCCACTTTCTACCCAGCCACCAAATGCATGTGCTGCATAAAACACTCGTAAGTTTTGCAAAGTTTCTCCTGCTGCTAGATAAAATAATACAATGCTACTATAAATCAAACCTCAGTCTTTAATGAATGGGCCATTTCATAAGGAGAGACAAAATCTTTTATGAGGTGAACTAATAAAGCTGTAAAAAAACATGGAAGCTTTTGGGAATACATTCTTCAAACCATGATTTCTTGAGGTCATGGATTTATGGGTCAAATCTATTTAAAAACACCGGCAGTGAGCGTATGGTACCATGTACAAGACACGGAGAAATAAGGCAGATTACGTCTAATATGTATTTACAAAGCCATCGCTCATAAACTGTTCAGAGAATAATTGTTTCCTAAAGCCATTTTAAGCGCACTGAAATATGCTCCCTGACAAACACATCCTTTATAACCTCTTCCAAGTCAGAAATGTTTTTCGGTTTAAAAACAACAGAAACTGTTTTTCTAAAGCAGTACAGAAGTGGCATATCCTTCTGGATAAAGTGCTTGCTTAGTGAAGATAATTGAGGATGGAAAATACATTATTTTTCTGTTCTATCCACCATGACAATTAAAAACAACAATTAATTGTGTCAAGGTACAAAACGATGATTTTAATTACACTGCCAGAGTAACATAAGAGGTTCACATGCAGTGACTGCATCCTTGATTGGTCCAGGATACTACAGAAGAAAAGGTAGAAATCCTTCCCTAGGGCAATGTTCCCCACCTCGTTCATGTTGATTTACTTCACAAATAATCTCACTAACTTATTTTATTGACCTCCATGGTAGCAGGTTTTTGAAAGTAGATATTTTTCGTGTTTATGGAAGTTTTATTATTTCACTCCATTTTTAAATACTACTGAAAGAAATATGTGCCATATACAGCATCATATTTTACAGTCTGTCTTGCAATTTAAAATTGGTTATGAAGGTAACAGAAATAATTCTAAAAGAATGAAAAAGTTGATTTTCAACAACAGTCACAGTATCATTCAGGGCTCATGAAGTCCAGATTTCTCACTACCATTGCTATCACACTGAAGCACACTCGGAAAGCACAACACCAAAAAGACCTTCTTTTCTTTAATTGTGCCTTTACCTCTACTATCACTGAAATAGCATGCCCTAAGGCAAAACAGGGAGAAACAGCAAACTCTTTCCTGAAAAGTTCGTAAAGCAAACATGATCCATATATCTAAGTGTCTATTCCCTTTGTACCTTCGGGGAGGGGAGAGAGGAATACTATTGAAATGATTAAGTTCATTTTACTGTCTAGTGCCTTTGAATAGTATTGTTAAATTGGAAAAAGAATATCACTGCACTCTTGAAGCCAGTCTCTAATCCAGTGCTAGAGGCACATGGAAGCATTCCCACATGCTGCAGAAGATTAATATATTCAGATTTATATTAGACATTTCAAGTTGAAGAGGGCAGTTTCACACTAATGCAATAGCCTAGCTTAAATGGCTTTGTGAAAACAAGTTTTCCTGTGGTTTCTGACCTTTTTTTTGTTGAACTGTTACAAATACAGAGATTGTCTTAATCCCTCTTGTTTTTATTCAAACACCTGTGCTGGTGCATATTCATAAAGATGTTTCACATCCCATCATGCATCTTCCAGATGGTTTTTATTAAAGGTCTTTGGGAAGATTTTCCTCTTACCCCCTTCCTTGCTTCTTCAGAACAGTTAATTAAAATACTTCCACGGAGATGCACAACATGGACCCACTAACTAGTGTCAGTCCTTGTGCAAAAAAATGAGCCAGTGTGTTGGGTAACTGGTTATTGTGACCATTTTTTTTCATGGGAGCCTGTGTTCTTATTGTGATTCAGCAGAACTGCTGAGGCATCAATTAGTGTGGGGTTTCTAAAAGCTTTTATAATTCATGTTTAAAATGCCAGCTTCAACCACAAAGCACAGCAGTCCCATAATCTACAAAATAAAATTTGGGGCTCAGTTTCCATTTACCTAAACTTCTTCAATAATAAAAATGTGTCTGCTCAAGACATCTGTTACAACTCAGTAACATCTAATTTTAATGGCAAATAATAGAGTTCAGCTCTGTAAGATTAGAGGTTATGGGCTAGGCCTTTTGGCTGGCTTGGCGTCCCTGTTGAAATGTTCTGCCAGCCAACTTAATATATGCATTAAAAAAATCCCAATGACTTGATGATTCCCTCCTCCTCATAAGCCTCAAAATAAAGCAATTCTGTCATCTCTTAATGCTTTGCTCCATTGCATTGTTGAGCCTATGGCAGTGTCTGTTTGATGGGACTGACAATAATATTATTTCTTTTCACTAAAAATACAGGCTAAATGAGGAGAAATTCAGAGTTAATTATATGGTGGAAACATACGCTCTGCTGGAGAGGAGGTGGAGTTGCAAAAATCACTGTATTTCAGGCCAGCCCTGCCTGCTTTCCTGGATTTCAGATATTGGACTTTGTCAACCCAAAGCTTGAGGCTCAGTTTTTTTCAGATCAAATTCAGTCTTCTAGCATATGTAAATCACAAAATGGTACACAGTTATTGGAGAGGATTTTTGGAAAATAAATATAACAACATTGCCATTCATTACCAATCAAACCCTCTGTGATTTTCAACCAAAGTTCTGCATTCCTTTTTAATCCAAAACCCTGAGAGATATTTATGATTCTCCTAGGTAATATATATATTTGTGAAATAACCAGATTTGAAATGCCTGTGGAAATCATGAACAGAAAAAAGATACTGTCACTTCATCTAGCCTCTAACACAGCACCCAATCCAGTGAATCACTAAGTTGAACTGCTTGCTAGGACATGCATGAATAAAGCTGCAGAGAGCTATTCACCGGAGACTCAAATGCTACTGAATGAGTCTCTGTAAAGCCGGCAGAATCTGGGAAGATTGTGCCATCAAAATCAATCTGCCCCATTTGAAAGCTGAGTAGCAGAAATATTGTAAGCTGGGGAAGAAAAATGATCAGACATCCCACAGACTCGCTGCTGAGGTTGCAGAGGTCGAAATGGCCTGCTGGACTTTTTGAAAGAGAGGAAAGCATGGGCCATGTCATGGTTTGGGTTTTACTACCCCTCTGTGCCCTGCTTTCCCTCGAGGCATGTGCCCTTACTCTGACTGTCCCCTTTCCCAGCTCAGTAGCTTGCACGCTTTCTCCCTCCTTTCTAGGAGGACTTACGACGATACTGTTTCTAGAGACTATCCATGTATAGACAGTGCCTAAGGGGTAGAAGAATTATCAAATCTTCCACTTGCATGATTCATACAGATAAAGAAATTGCAATCCAGGAATGGGAGAGTGCCCTGGAATAACATCCAGACCATCTCCCCAGCTATCGCCAGGCTTTCCTCAGCTATCACTCACAAGTAGCATTTTAATACACGATGGTCCTGGTTCCTCACTATATCACTTCTGGTACAGTCATTTGCAGCTCTACAAATCAAGTGAAAACCAGGTGGCAGGTATTTTTATTTAATTTTAGTAGCGCTTTATGAACAAATCTATAATATAAAGTTTGAAAGTCAACAACCAACTTTTGAGGAAAAAAAAAACATTTAAAAAGGCCAAAGACTTTGGACAAGCCACTTGCACCTTTTATTCAAGCGTAAGTCCATAAAACAACCACACACCTCTCCAGAGACTTTTGCTCCTTCCTGTCTTCTCCTCTGTGTTAGGACGAGGGCTGGCCACGAGCACCCATGTCAGCATGCTGGCACAGCTGACTGTGTGACCACAGGCACAAGGGAGGCAAGGGGGGTGTAACCGAGGAGCAAAGGAACCACAGCACCAGCATTCTAGAGGCTGTGTGGATATCGTTTCAGACCTGCAACTGAGCCAACTGAATGCTTACCTCCATGGAAAGGACTCTTACCACCACCACCACCACTCTTCCTTGTACTGGCTCTGACCTTCACCCAATCGCTAGGTACACGAGTTGTTGCTAACCGAGTGAAAAAAACAAATTCACTTCTTTCCCCCCCAAGTATTTCCCTCCCTTTCTTTTAGGAACAGTTACTGTAAGCTCACCTGAGTGCCACACCATGCTCAAGAGAAACAGCAGGAGTGTGAGCCTGACAGGGGAGAGCTGGATGTGAAGGAGGGGGAAAACCCTTTTCAGAGGTGACAAGCAATTACATCATTGAAGCCCTGTCATGAAAACACACCTCCAGAGAGTGGGGGATGATCCTGCAGACTTAGCTGAAGAGTCAGGAGGATAAGCGATACTTACCTGCTATTCACTCTTCCCAGTGCATGGCTAGGGAGCAGAAGTGGAGAAAAAGATAAGTGGGAGAAGCTCTGGTAACCTCTCTCTGTCTCTAGTCATTAGGTAGATGTCCTGGTTTTGGCTGGGACAGCTGAAAACAGTGTTTACCAAATGGGCTAAAGTACCTACTCAGCACTCCAGAGTGGGGAAGGTTAAGAGGATGCTGAAATCACAGCCACAGCTGTGATATATGAACAAATATTAAGCAATCCTATTGTTTTCATCTTCTCTCAGTGCTGTACCACGTACCACTTTCACTCCTCCATTGTCTTTAATGAAGCTTTCTGTGTGCTGGACACACCTGCAGAGCTCTTTAGGAACAGAAGACTGGTCATCATCAAGCAAATCTTTCTTCACCTCTCACGACTCTATTTATGATATACTGATTAATCAATCATCAGAGGGATTAAAGGTCATCTTTATAAAATAAATGGCTTATGGTTGCAGCAAATCATGGCTTTGAGATTTATTGGAAAAGGCTGTAAATTGTCAGTCATGTTATTACACAAATAAATCAGATAGTTACTGCAAATTGATTAACTGATTCCAATTTTTTTAGGAACAAATTGTTGCCCCAACCTATTTTTCTCTCTTCTTGGACAAAATGATTGCTTTGTAGTCCAAGTGAATGATTGCCTATGTGTCCAAGGCCACATTTATTGCTTTAAGTTGCTTCACACACATTAACGTTTTTTGTGTGTTGTTCGCCACAATTTGCTTTCACATGAGCACTGCTCCTCATTTGAAAAGGCTGAATGGTACAATGGCTGTTTGAGATGTTGAAAATAATATTTCAACAGCATAATCAGCATTATATTTATATATGGAACAACGCTACAATTAATATAGATAGGCTTTTTCAAATTTCACAATAAAAATAGAGGACAGAGGATAATTTCCTACACTGAAAGAGAAACAATTAAGACCCTCTCATTATACCTGCCTTGCTGTAAACATATCAGTATTGTGGGGTGAGGAGGGGAAAGGGAATTAATGGAATGTTTCAATAACAGAAAATAAAATTGGCTGAAATTCAGGACATTCATTGCTGAGATTACAATGAATTTTCTTAACAAATATAATTATATAGAGGTACATGAAATTAGAAGCTAAGAGCCGACTAAGCACATTTAACTTACTCTTATTCTCACTGCATTCGCACCATCTGCGTGTCTCAGATAAATCCCCCTGGGTCACAGCTAGTAGACACATTGGTTGAACTTACACTGTCAATTCAGATTACTCTTTGTTTCATTTCAGCGCCTTGTTGCTGTGACCAGCCTCACTGCATGCCTGTGGGATCCCTTCTGGAGAAAAACAGATAGGTTCCTCTCACCAGCTAAAACCCAGGCATGGCACCATGGCTAGATCAGCCCAGGCACTGCTCAGATGGGCAGTATAGATAGGTCTGCACTGGGGTTTTCTCCTGCTGTAGAGCCCTGTCCTATGACGCTAACGGGTCTTGCATCCTTGCGCATCCTCTTGGCATGCCCTGCCACAGGCATAGCCTGAAGTGTCACGTTATCAGAACACAAATGCAAAAGGCTGTCATGTCTGGCACATTGCAAAGAAGTATCAATTGTTAAAATACCTTAAAACAGCTAAAATGTCTCAGAATCAGAGAATGCTAGACAGGGCCAGGAGGCTCCTGCCTCAAACTACCCCAGAACTGGGAGTGTGTAGGGGGAAGGAAGAGGCGTTCATAACTGCAAGAGCCTTCATGGCCACTTACAGGAGGAGGTACCAGCACAGCTTGCTGCTGAGAATTTTAGAGCAGTGCCACTCAACACTGAAAAACTAAAAGCATCCCACTTGAAGGTCCATCATGAAAATTAGTATGGATATGTGAAAAGTATGGAACAGGCAAATTTTGTGCACTGAATACAGGCTAGAGGGGCCTATGGGTGAGATACAGAAAGCTGTGTGATAAGTGTGAGTCTGGGATCATTCCATGTGCCATTCTCTGGGACTAGCTAGGTCTCCCTAAAGACTCTGTAAAGGGAAGGACCTGAAAACAAGTCACTTAATGCCAAGTTCAAGCAGTTTGGTAGACTAGGAGCAGATTAATAGACTGGTAGATGATGATACCCTTACATTTGCAGCACATATGGTTTGGGGTGTACTTCAGACCAGATTAGGCTGTTCCAATGGACCAAAAATACACACACACAGGATACTCACAGTAAAGCAATCCCAAAATCTTGGCTTTCTTGGATGCAGGTCCCTATACAGGCAAGTCTAGGAAACCTTGTATGGTCTTCCTACCTGTTTCATGCAGAAGACTGAAGCATGTCACTGCTCCCCCATGATTGCCTGTAAAGCCGCACATGCAGCCACAAGCCTTATTTCTCTTCCTGCACATTTCTGGTGCCTTCTTCCCAGTCTCCTTTCTTACTCTGAGTTCGTTCAATGTCCAGACAAAGGCTTTGTAAGGGTAGATGAATTCTTGCTTCTGCTATTGTGGGACAATACCGTGAGCGAGCAGACAGGGATCTTCCTACAAAAGGAGGGAGGAATAAGACATATTAAATTACAGCTAATCACAGCAACTACTTTGTCACTAGCTAGCCCAAGGCTCTGGGATGGATCAATGAGCCAGAGAGTTGGGACTGCAATGTTGTGTAGATCTGAGACAACCATCACAGATACAGCACTTTCAGCTGTGGAGGGACAGAGCAGTGGCCCTTAGCTGTGATCTGGCATTGTTAATTCTCCTTCACCAGACAAAATACTGGAAGCCCAAACTTGCATTCAGGACAGTGGCCATGGCTCTATGAGACCCCATCACCCTGATCTCTAACAGACAGCAGGTGAATAGTGTGCAAAGAGGTCTTCAAGCAAATAAAGTCATGACAGCCCTCACAGTCAGACTGTGATGGTGATAAGCATCACCCTGCTGCAGCTCTGTGACCACCATCCTAACTCCAGCAAAGGCATTAGGTATTCCTTTTCATCCCGTCTACTCTCCCTTACACACCCTCTATAAACTTGAATACAAAACTGGTGCTCTTGCCCTGGATGAAATCTGAAGCAGAGGGGGTCCTGATGATGGGGAGTCTCCAGATACTCCTTTGTAGACATCTTCTGTGGGGCTCAGGAATAGGGACCTGAATCAGCTCCAGAGAAAGTGCTGCCTTTCTCGGTGTCCCACACTGTGAGCCCAAGACCCGCAGTGGAGGCACTCAAAAGACTGACCAGCCCACCTGGGTTTTCTCACCTGACTATCTGTACGAGGTCTCTGTAGTAGGAAAACAATTATGTTGCCACTTCCAAAGTGAGATTGTTGTCCCACATCTTCAGTAAAAGGGACTTCATCTTTTTGAATATAATGTATCGCTTTGCTGGTCATTGTGTATGTGATTGCAGTCATGAGGTTAGTGGATTGCTTGGATCGCTAATAATGAAACATTATCCTGCCATCAGAAAAAGTTTTGGTCCTTTAGGGCACAGGCTGATGTCAGTGTCACTGGAGCACGTTTCTGGAACTTCTGTGAGAATAAAAGGAGATGCGTTGCCATTTCCATGGTGAGCAGGAAGAAAGGAGCTATAATTCTTTTAAATGGTGATAGAATACAAAAAGAATTCTGCACCTGAAGATTCAGTTAAAGAAGGGAGAGGATCTTGAACAAAGAGAAGGCTGTACAACTGACTGCAAATGTGAAGGACTATATGTCTTATGGATCTTAGTGTACCATAAAAGAGCTGTTCTGAACACTGCAGGAATTCTCATTGGTTTGTAAATCTTCAAGTGGCACATGCATGCTTGGCATGCACAGGATGCCCTTGTGCTTTTGTGAACCAGTCATTGTGTTGCACCCCTGTGTCCTTCATGAAGGTAGGAGCACGTCTGGTGCATACCAGGAAGAGAACTTCCAGTTTAGTTTCTCTTGAAAGGATTCAAGTTTGCACACACCAAACAAACCCTGTGAACCAAACTGATGCCTGGGAAGGTAGGATGATCTGCAACTAGCTTCAAAACAGTTCTAGCCCTATTACAGAGAAAACACTAACACAGTCCCAGCCACTTCTGTTACACACACATAATGGCTCGCAGAACTGTTTGTGCTATCATGAAACAGCAGCTCTGGCAATGTGGACAGCAGACCTGATTAACAAGTCTGATTCATCTCGGTCCCTCATTAGAGTCTTACCCTTTTGCATATACAGTAGCACAATAGCTCCTAAAACATCCACTTTGCCAACATGAATGCAGCTGAAAAGAAGATATTGTTTGGTCTCCTGCATGTTGGAGTTCCTAGTCTCTTGATACTGGAATGGCCCCAGCAGCTATGGGTTGCCGGTCATAAAACAGACAAGCTTGAGGATAAATGTTTTATGGCAAAGATTTAACTGGCACCTGGCAGGTCCTGAAAGAAGGAGCAGAAAGATAACTGAAATGTCACATTTTCCCTTCTGAGCCTGCACGAAGCACAGTTCAGGCAAACCAGAGGCTCTGGGCCAGACAGCTAAAAGGTCTGGTCACCTCCCGCCTAGGAGGGGAGGGTACCAGGCACCCTGTGTCACCAACTACTGGTTGGCCTCAGCCGTTCATCTTTTTAGGAACTGTTGTTTTCAAGGAGGTACAATAGGGGACTTGGTGCTGTTTTTTCTGTAAACACATTGATCAAATACCAATTATCAAGACTTGTTTATTCTATAACAGCTCATAACTGTTAAGAGGGCTAAAAATGCTACATGCTTGTTAACATACTTAAAAAACAAAAGGTGATAGGGCTATCCATTGAAAAGAATCCACTAATCTGGTTAGGAGTTCATCTCACAAATGCTAATGATACACAGACAAGTCAAAATTTACTGGTCTTAAAAGGTTGATAATACCTAGCAATTCCATTTAGGAATTTTTTAGATAATTTCTTCATGCGTACTGACTCACATGCATCCTATATGCCAGACACTTATCTGTTGCAAATCAGTCTTATCCCATCAACTCAAAAAATATTTCCTTAGCTGGAGCTAGGTTGATGCTCTTGTGATAGACTCCTTCCTGCAGATGCCTGCAATGCCAGACGGTCAGTGTGAGGTTATTGAATTCAATGGAGCAAGGTTGATTATCACCAGCTGAAAGCCCAGTCCTTCCTATAAGCATGACCAGTTATTTGGGGTATTTTTTTTAACTCTATCCTGAATACCTTTAAAAAGTTTGACAAAAGTTTCATGCTTTTACAATGGGCTCTAAAACATTAAAAATGTCTATAAATGTTTTAAAGGTTTAACAAAGCCAAATAAAAAAAATCTCTGCAGGTTCATCCATTCCTATTCTGAGGTTCCCTGTTGGCACACTGCTTCATAGAAACTCTTTTCCCAATGTAACAGAATATCCTTTTAATGGCAAAAAGCTGTATTGTTATTCTTAAATCTTAAACCAATATTTGCTTTAGTTACATCATAATAAAGCCCTTTCTATAGAAATCAGCTGGGGGGGGGGGAAAATCCCTATGGAACTGTAACAAACAGAATATGCCATCTAGCTCACTAATTTTAAAAGATCACATTTATGTTTTCTGATATATCTAGTATGATGCCTGTAATATACTTTCAAGTAGCACCAAGCAGAGCTGTTGAACCTTGCTTTTCAAATATCTTCTTTTCTTTTCTTTTTCCTGTTTTGCCTTGAGGTCTTTGAACTTTGGTGAGTATATGAAAGTCCTCAGAATCCCCACTATTTTCTTTCTCTTTCTTCTGTTACTAGCCATCTTCTGGGTTACCACTAAAAAAGCCACACTGTTGTAAGCCATCTGTAGGTTCTCCACTGTCTTTTGACAGTCAGTGGCCCAAAGAGCCGAGCAAACACCACTGCTATTGAGTTCCCTTGAGGGTGTCCAAATATCAAAAAATCTTTCAAATGACCAGTAATATAAGTAAAATGCTGATACTGAGAGACCTCATTAACATATTGCTCTGAATATTTGAAGTATAAGTAATAAGCAAAACCATAACATACTAGCTTTCTTATATTGCTCAAGGAATTCAAAATCTAGTATACCTATAAATCCCACTAATAGATCTCACCAGAAAAGAGCATATCTGGATGCATGTATCAGAATTTAGAAATTCAGATGCCATCTTGTACAGTTATGATGCTGTGATTTGATCATCTGAATGAGAGATTTACATGTCCTACTGACATACTCCAGTTTGAAAACTAAGATCACGGAAATAAATCTTGAGGCTATTGAAGTAAATGGACAAATTTTCATTGCTTTCCAAAAGGATAGGATCTGGCACATTGCAAAATCACTGTAGAGAAACACATAATAAAACCAAGTTACAAAAGCTACTCTTCGTTTGGCTTCAGATCACTTTATAATGACCCAAAATATTTGTATTCCTTTGTCAAGCAAATGTAGATCCTATTATTTTCAAATAAGCTGCAGCATATCTTTAATATATCCCACTACTCCACCAAAGAGTTTGTCAGTTTAAAGAAAAATATTTTCCTTCCTTTTGTACAATGTGTTTTAAAACAGTGTTAAGCTGTTAAAAAAGACATTATAGCCTTCCTTAGGTTCTCTTCTTGGTGGCATTGCCACCACTGAGTTATTATGTAAATTATGCAATCTGGTTAGCTCCTTGCGTCTCTTTTCTTAACAAAAAGGGTCTGCAACTGCTAATCAAAGTGTTGTAATTTACATATTAATGAAGTTTTCATAATGGCATTTGCTTCATATGCAATATGAACGGTATGGAGACTTTTCACTCTTCTTTGGAGCAACCACTACATTTTGATTTCCTGAAGTAGCTGAGGTACATTTGAAAACAAACTGTAAGTGCATCACAGTATATCTCTCTATATATATCAATATTTCTATATGTCTTTGTTATCAGAGTGATACACTCCAGCGTCTGAAGCTTAAACATAGCTTCACTTGTGCCTGTGGACTGTCATTATTTACTCACATTCCCTTGAACACTTTTGTTGCAATCATTCTGCAAAATGCTAAAGGCACATTTTTCTGCTGAGACTGCTGAGCACAAATAAGTAGTTAATCATTTTTGTGGTGGTTTTTTTTTAAAGAAAAAAGCAGGAGAGGGGGATGGAGAGAGAGGGACGGAGATAAAGTTTTAAGAATACCACAACCCACTCCTATGAAAGGTTGAAAGGTAAAAAATTGCCCTCCCAGGATAAATGTCACGTTAAAAAAGCTGGATAGGGAAGCACATTGAGTTTCCATTTTCGATGCATTTTCTACTTTGCTGTTATTTTAAAATATGGCAACCACACAAGATGTGCTCAGTATTAGATGTTTAAAGCTTTCTAATTAAAGATCTGGGATCACATCTAGCTGTGAATCAATACAGTGAGCTGTATTGATTTCTACTTTCAGTTGAATAGCCAAATGTGAACAAAATCATGCTCCTTAAATTCCTGATAGAAATTGTTAGGGAATGCCAAACAATACATGGTATTTGAAGTGACAAATTGTCATCCATATCCAAATTGAATCTCTAATTGTTTTTTCATAGCTTCCAGTCATGGGATCTTGTTCAGCTTTTTTCAGCTAGACTGAAGAGTTCTTTACCAAATCTTTGTTTCTTACTAAAAAATGGAGATGAGGTTAAATGTCTGTTTGCTAAAGTAAATAGATCATGTGAAATCACTCTAAACAATCCATTTTCTTTAACCATTTTCTTTATTCTTATTTGAACCTTCTCCAGTATTTAACTATTTGCTTCAGGAGTAGACTCTAAACTTGAGCATTCCAGAAATGTTTATTCTCGGTGATAGAAAATTTATACTCCTCATCAGTTTCCCAGGTTTCTGCTCTAAACAATCCCACTGGACTTTTTTGGCCATAATTTCTACTGGGAGCTCATTTTCAATGGGATAACCACTGTGACTCAGCTTCCTGAATTCGTAACTCTGTGAGACTTTTTTTATGATGTTCTCGACACTTCAAGATAAAAGATTCTTTGTCAGGATGAGATCTAATATTGGATTGCTTCCATGCTGGATGCAAAATATTTTGAGCTCGGAACAATATGTATAGATGGCAATCTTTAAGACATTTGAATCTTACAGCATGAAACTTTAAATGTTACTCAGATTTAAGATGCCATCAGAACACAGATTTACCTGGTTTTTAATAAAACAGCTTAAATGTAATTGATAGATGTTCACAGCACTTTACTGTCATCCTCTGCTTGAGGATGAGTTAGTACTTTGTCTGACAACACTGGCCCAGGAGCTTACAAATAATTTCTTTCCAAATTTTCAGGAATAAAAAATGAGAAATTATATTTTTGTACAGAATTTCATTCCTTCTCTCCACTTACTCACTCAACCCATAGTTTGTCTTTTACAGTCTAATCCAAAGCCAACAGTGCTGACATTAATAGGATCTAATAGAAGATTTGATTTGCATGGAACATGTTTTTTATCATTGAAAAAGAGACCTAGTAATGGTTGTATCTGAAACTTCATGACAAATACTTCAAAAGCAGGTTGAAGACATGTAGGAGTTACAGAATGATATTAAGAAAAGGATAATTTACACTGAGTTTCAGGAAAACACTTGAGAATAAGATTGATTCAGCTACGGAAAATATTCCCAGGGGTGTTGATAAGTGTTTCATTGCTTTGAGTATTTAGAACTAGTGCTAAAGAATAAGCATCTTTTCTTTTTTTAGTTCAAAGCATTTGAAACTGAAGTCATGTTCATTTCTATTTTTTGTTCTTCCTTTTTGAAACTGACATATGATCAATATTTTTAATTTACTGAAATAGCTAGTGTTTGAAAAATGATACATTTCAATAACTGTTGCAATCACATCTTCACTAAGCAGATCAGAATTAATCCAGAAAGGGCACAAAATAGTCAGTCAAAATGTAATATTAAGAATTTAATTCTATGTTTTTAAAAGTGTATTTTTTCAACCAGAAAACCCAGCTCATATGAAAACGTAGAGCACCTATATTTAGAATGAAGTTAAGCAATGCTTTGGAGATCATGCTGCTCTTTGCACCTCCTATCTAGTTCTCAATATTTTATTCCCTGAAGGGAGAGGCAGGGACGATGTACAATGCCAGCCATCATGTCAGTGTCTCGTATTGTTGTGCAGGGGAAAGATGGAAAGTTTTTTGTGTACCTGTTCTCCTTGCCAAGACATTTTATGATCCAACCAGAGACAGACAACCCTTCCAGCCATGTGAACATCTTACCAAAAACATCATATTATTGAGGGCCATTTAACACATCCCACATACTTCAGACACCAAAGAGATGATCTCTGAGAGGGGTTAACTGAAGCACAGCCATTGAAGAAGTTGCACGTGAGCAGTTCATAAGCTGCATGCAACTCAAGAGTTGCAAGCTGGCCATCCTGATCTAACTCAGTGTCAGCATCTAAAGCAGAAAATAAAATAACCACTATAATGCAGCACACACATTGCATACAATATCTGGTAACAGATAAGGAAGCAAACACTGAAAATACCACTTTGAAACTTGCTTTTTTCCATAAAACCTGTGGGAGACTCATTCCAACCTTGTATAATTTCTATGAGGAATTCTGGCAAGATGTTAATGCATCCTCATTTTATAGTCAGCTTATTTATCTTTAAATTAGACAGAAAATTACTTTTGTCAAAGGACAAAGGTCCTGTTTTAGTGAGCAGATTGCTCTCCCCTGTAAAGAGAGAAGTTCTGGTGTTTTAGTGGCAGGTGAAGAAAAGCGGTGGCTTTCTTTGCCAGTTGGAACCAGAGGGGGCATATATATGTGTGTGTGTATGTGTATATATATATATATATATATCTCTGTATCTCTATCTCAAAGCAAAGCACTGCTTGGGAACTGGAATATGGTGTTTAATACTGCTAGAAGAGCCAGCTCACCTTTTGTCCATGCTCCCCTTATTCATTTCTAAGCAATTCTCAGGTACAGCCGAGAAACTAGGTCCTTCCAGAACTGGTATTGGTAGGCAGCTTGCATGCAGGCAACCTTGGTGTGAGGAATAAGGCATTTTTACATGCAAAGACTTGGATCATTCTCTGAAAGTTGGCATCCATGCCCAGGAGCCCTCCTGTTCACATTCAGTTTACTAGCACAGATATAAGCATACAGTTCTTCCGAGGATGAGAAGGGTGTTGGATACGCTGTTTTATTTTTATAAAATTTAGCTAAGTCTTTTTTTCTAGGATGCACCCACCTTTTGAGCAAATCAGGTGTTTTTTTCCTATCTGTGATGTACTCTTGAATCTGGTGGGGTTTTTTTCTTCATTTTTTATGCATTTGGTGGCTTTTTCAAATACATGCCAGCTGGAACAAGGGTTTGTACGAATGCTACGAAACAAAGAATTAACCTTCTAAAGTAGATTTCACTCTGATTCCATGACAGTGGTGGAAGTATTGTTCTCAAAACCTAAAGGCTTTGTTTTGAGGCATATCAATAATCTCCTGCAGTTGTTCTTTATTCCAGAAAGCATAGCACATATTCCAAATCCTGGAAAACAACTGAAAAACTCACCTTTTGCTGTGAATGACAGGGAAATATCAAACACAGCACTGTATAGATACCTGGAAAAACAAACCATAAAGAGTGTTTTGTGGAGAGTTCTCAGTCAAGCATTCCTAAAGAGAGCAAAGTCACTGATCCATACCGTCTCGGTTACTTCTCATCCCAGATCAAATGGACCAACAGAATTCTTTGTACAGATACTTAAAAAGACATTACTGACAAAATTATTTTGAACCCAGCAAAACTGCCTTGCAGATTTTCTATTTTCGTGCAGATCTGCACTGCATTCTGCCTCTCAGAAAACTCCAGCAGAGTTCCTTATATAACATCAGTTATCTATCAGATTTGATCTGCTTAGAACAGATTTAGAAAAGAAGTGGAAGCAGAGCAGCAAAAGGTTTAAAAGCATTCCCTGGGGGGAAATATGCTCTACAGAGCATCAGCATGAAATTACAGGGGAGGAAGGAAATGGAAGAGAAGCGTGTTTCTAGGAAGGTGTTGTATCTGTGACATGCCTGGCTGAGGTATGGGAGGGAACAATGAAGATCTACGCTGGCCAGCTGTTACCCCGGAAAGGCTCAAATAATTTAAGCACTCCATTTGTGAGAGTATTGTAAAGATTAAAAGGTGTATGGTAAAGGAGTGGCAGAAGTGGCAGGGAAGAGAAAGAACAGTGGGGTATGGTGAGGAACCTGGATCTGTAGTGCTAAGAGGAGCCTGGCTGGTGAAAGCAAAACCCCTTGTTAGGAACTAACGAACCTCTCTGAGCTTAGGGATTACAGGATATTATGGTATGCATAACCAGTTCCGTAAAGAGCTGCAAGGGAAGATAACATAAACCTGTACCACCTGTGTTGACAAATTTCTTTGCCATGCAAACTTTATTCCCCACTAAGTGTGAAAATATAACTAATATCAAATCCACCTCTGGCATAGGAATTTAAAAGTTCTCAGTAAACACATTGCTTACTTCTATTACCTACCCTTTTTACCTCATAAAGATAAATAAGTGATTTGTAACTAGGTGCCATGGCATCAGAATGAGTCCTAGGTTCCTCTCCGCTTTTACTTGTAACGAAAGACAATGCCACGCTTCAATGAAATTAAGTTTGGAGTCCAGCCAGAAATATTTTCTGCACTGTAATTTCATTTCATTTAGGAGAAAGGTGCTTTTAGTTATAGCATTCCAGCTATGGCCAGGAACATGAGGAAGAAAACATGTAATTCCCTTACATTTAGAAACAAGTGACAGATGTCATTGTTCTAGAAATACTAGGATACTGTATAGACTTGGGATGGACAGCAATGACAGTCTATTAATATACTTTCCCTGCAAATCATCAGAAGTTCTCATGTTTTCACATTTTAAAAATTGGCATGTCGTAACTTAAGAGCAATGAGGAAATATGGAACAAAATGTCAGTGGGGGAAAATGTGATGTTTGGAATTTATGGTAAGGATTTGAAAAAGACAATTTACCTGGAACCTGAATGCACAAGTTCACTTTAAAGCATTTGTCAGTCCCCCAGTTTTAGCCCGGAGATACAGTCCTCTGACTTGGCTCTACATTTCAAATATATGAGCAAGCAGAGAAGTGTTTTGGATCCATATGTCTGGATACCAGTTACTGTCCAAAACAATCACTTTCTCCTTTTTCTCTAACACTGACTTCCCAAGTAAAGCTAAAAAGCCTATTTCAAGTCACCTCACACCAGCTGTTAACAGAGATTTCTTGCTTTTCTATGGCATTTGTGTTGGAAACAATTGCCAAGGTGTCCAGACTGTTGAATCACGGGGAAGTTGAGATTTAACCTTGGCAGAAGGCCATGTGATTGACATTTCCATTGCCAGAGTTTGTCCAAGTCATTTCAACAGCCAACTAGATTTCATTTTGCCTTATCTGTGGGTTATCATTCTTACAAGAATCATCTCATTCTGGCGGGATCTTGATTTAAGGCTTTAAAAGTCAGCTGGGCTCAAACTGATTTTGCAAGGTCACAAACACTACAGGTTCACTCCATAATACGAAATTAGAAGATTGAGTGCCAGTCCTTTCAAGGTCCTAGCAACAGTTAGATGTGCCTCACAGTCTCATTCTCAATTAGGGCAATTTTTAAGGCTGTCAGCAGCTCACAATTTTATCTCATGGTTCTCACCTCAATATTTTTTCCAGGTGCACAATCCTGACAAAAATTTGCCTCCTTTCCATTTGCAAGCTACTTCAAGAGCCTTCCTTTGTGTTATATTTAGATAAGTACTTATTTTAAATTTTCATCCAATCAAATAAATTTTCCCCTTCCAAAAAATGTCTGCTGCAATAATTGACTATCTCAACCATGGGGGCACATAAGACGGAATGCCCGCTTGCACCACGCTTGCATATGAAGGATCACCTGTGCAAAATTGCTACCATGTTTGATTTAATTGCCAATTGTTTTATTAATTGACAATAATTAGTTATTGTCAAATATATTGCTGCTTTTCACACTAAGCCATTCCCCAGGGAAACAAAATAAGCACTGAACTGTTGGTAAGTAATTGCAGGACATAGCTTTAATGGGTTTACTATGAAAACACTGTGAGTTAACTCGTAGATTTTACCATTCAATATACCCCTTTGGCTAGTCATTTTTTTATTAATTTCATTGAAAGAGGGCAGCTCACAAAATCCTAGGCAAGTAGTCATCATACATGTGTGAACTGAGTCTGAGAGGCAGAGGTCCCACTGTGAGTGCAGTTCAGAATTGATGCAGACTGCATGCATATGAGCAATAAATGTGATATGGGGTCCTGGAGTGCACTTCTTGTAGGTTAGTCTGTCTAAGTCAGATGAATTGCATGGAGCGAGCACCGCATGGCTAATCAGTCCTGGACATGTGAAACACTATGAATATGTCATATGTTACATTAGCACCTTCTTCTGTGTTAGAAATATGAGACAGAAATCAGAGAGCCTTTTACTTTATAGAATTTTTTTTTTCATTTTTAATTTCGAGTATCAGATAGTAAATTTTAGTTGGATGTCTCATGCCGACATGCCGCTCTGCATACATGAGGTATGTCATGTGAGGTAATGCCATTTACAGGGGGGAAAAAACCCAATCCTATCAAACCTTAACTTTTGAGGTAACAGCTACCAGTTATTTTAAATGTCTTACTTCATCTTTGCCATTGCTAATTTTTACTGCTAGATGTCTCCTCCTTTAGTTGTCCCACTAATTGCTACATACAAGACGCTCCTTAAGACCAAAAGAAAAGAAACTGCAAGCAAACGATTTATTAGCATTGTTGCAAAACCTTGAAGGAACAAGGCAAAACTATATAATCCAAATTGCCAAAAAGATACTCTTTAACCAAAGGAGCCAATAAGCTACATAAAGTTTTATTTTAATAATGACTGTGAAACAGCGCAATAATTACTACTACTTACTATTTGCATTGCAGTAATATCAACAACAGAAAGTTACAAATCCTTCCCCACAGAGCTTTGGTCCCCGTCCAGCCATGCACTTAAGTAAATATACAACTTCAAGTAAACCTACTGAATTCAAAATGCAACTCACGTGCTTCAAGTTAAACAATGTGTTTAACGACTTTCCTGGGTCAGGAGCTTAAAACCTATGAACCTCTTTTTGGAAAACCAGCTTAGCAATGTTCAGCTAAGAGATGCTTTATCTAATGAAGAATAAAAAAGGAAGCTTCATTTATATTTTTCCTTCAGTCTTTCCCAGTAAGAGTAATTTCCATTTAGTTAGAAAATTGCTTCCTTCTACGAAGTGCCCCACAAACATACATGTCAGGGACTTCTGCTGGATCATAAATATAACTATCCACAATGTAGCCACCCAGGGATAGTCCTGTTATTTATTATATACCATAAAGAACATCTTCTTCCCATCACTTTGAATTATCCTTGACGTCGTGCTCTGTACCTTCAGCAGGGCACTACTCTTTGTTTGAAAAGGTCACTGAAACCAAATACGGTGAACTAGCTGAAGTCTGGCCAGTAGCTTGTACGGCAAACAATAGCATTTCAATTTCCCTGTGGAGATGCTTCTGTAGCCTGCTTGTCTTTTCCAGTGCCATTACATGCAGTCAGGAATTCAAGGACCGTTAAACAATAAAACCCCTTTTTTGTCACTTGTGTCTTCAATTTCCTATAGCTGTTATTATTTGTTTGTCACCCATTTCCTCTTACACACACAAGCATGCACTTTAGCCTACTTGTGGCAGCTTCGGAAACTGAGTGGAAGAGGGGATATCAAGGCCATATTCACTATTATGAAGTTTTCTGAAGACAAAAATGTCGCAAACTTCCTGGGTGCTAATAAAAAACCAGTAAATTTGGTGTTCTAACTAAATAATTCAGATGACATTTTCATCTGTTTGGACCAGCAACATGACAGCTTCTGATCCTATTGCAAACCGTTCCTTAATTTTTTGCTTTTTTTTACAGATGTGCTATCAGTAGTAAACTGTGCTAGTATGACCAGTATTATGACTGGTCAGTGTTCATCAGTCTCATGGAGGAAGAGGTAGCCCATACTAACAAAACCTGAAGATGCTACTTGGTGGGTTCAAGCTGGAGACACTACACGGGAGTACAACTGATTGAGTGTTATAAGCATTTTCACATCTCTCAGAGATATTCTGTACTTGCTTTTTGATTAGGTTCAAAAATCTTTTTTGTTCAGTGTATGTCAGTCAATAATTCATACTCATGACTAAAACACAACTACTTAAGGATTTGAGCAAGAGACTTGACTGACACTAGATGTAATTTGACAGGGTGAGGTGCAGTGTCTAACTGGGTCATGAAGCCTTTGTAAGGTAGCTATTTATCATCATTAAGGAATTTTTCTATCCTCAGTGAGCCATATACAATACAAAGTAGGAGTCAATGTGCAAGCATCTGGAGAGAACTCAGGACACAGAACTGGCAAAGCAAGGGGAATGACGAGCTCCATGGGTAAGCTACTGCTCAGTGCAGTCCTCAGCAGCAAAGCCAGGCTCTAACACTAACGGACCACTCTCGCAAGTGAAATCACTGTCTGACTCATCACCCTGTATTTCCAGAATTACCTCAATATTTTGTTTGTCTGTTCCTGAAACATATTGCTTCCTCAGTCACAAACCTCAATGCTGCATGCAAAAGAGACACAACCTAAGAGAAAGGAAACACAGTACCAGGAAGAATGAATAAAGAGTAAGATATGTACATGAATAACAAATAATTTGGTAATAGTCTATAAGCCTGATTTTCCAGACACTATAGTGAATATTTATAGATGAATTTGCCTTCTAACTGAAAGAGTAATCCTGCAACAGTCATTTAGTTACCTCCAAGATTACTACTGCACGGGTAGCAGTCCTTGACCAAGAAGACTACACTGGTTGAAGAGCTATACGTTCAGTACTTTACAACCTCATGAGAGTGCTAGTGAAGGCAAAAGTCTTCTGAAACCTCAGTGCCATTCTGTTGTTTGATGGACAGAGAATTCCCCTCCCCCAAGTCCAGTATAAACCATATCATCAGGCTTTTAGGAAATTTACTGAAGAGAAGAAAAGAAAAGAACTAAAAAAGATAAATACATCATCATAAAGCTGATTACAAGCAAAATCTGTCTCAAAATCTGAATTATTTTGACATATTTATTTGGACACTTTCATTTGGTTGGTCTTAGTCCAGAATTGTACTCCTTCACAAGTAACCTTTTGTCTGCTATTTTCTAGAAACTATTTGGCTAATTTGAAAACCATGAAATCATCACACAAAAAAGTAGCACTACCTTTGATGAAAAATAATTGACCTGCAATCTTCAGTTGCGCTCTCAAAAGTGATGTGTCATATGTCAAAGCCAGAAGCAATGTGTTTCAGCAGCATCTGACGTGAGGAGACAAGCTGTGGCCATGCAGAGCCCTGCAGGAGGGGCAGCTCACCTCGCCTCTCTGCCACAGCCAGAAGAGAGGAAGGGGCAAGCCCAAACCATACAGGTAGAAGCATTACCTCATGAAATGGTGGGAACAGGCTCAGTCTTCAAAGGAAAAGGGTAAGAATATCTTTGCCTCCTTCACCAAGATAACTCCTTCATGAAATTAATCACTGTCAAGGGTGAAAATGGTATACATTAAAAAATAAAATTATGTCAATTTTTTTCTATGCTGAATGCAGACGATACCACATAATAAAAACTGGGGAAAAAATGACAATTGAATTAAGCAATACCAGACTCTCATAAATTTGTTACTTGTCTCTAAAGAAATTAAGTACCACAGAATGCTCTATCAATGACCCTACACATTTTTGTTAATATTTTTCCATAATTGATGTCACAGACCTATCTCAGACTAATGACATTATGTTTGCAAGTTTCTAGTGCTCTCATCAAGGAACTTGGAAAGTAATTTCCCAAAGACTTCATCTGTCTTCATTTTCTTGAACTCTCATAGCTATGAATTTTTTGCCTTCTAGTATTTCTCTTTCCTAAACATAGCAGAAATTTTCCTTTATGATCAGGTCTACATCATGAAGACCATGGCCCTGAATCATTTAAGAACATAAACTTGTTCTCAACTTCAACCAGAAGAGTGGTCTTTTTGAAACTGGTGGAAACTTTTATAAATTTAAGTCATACATGTGTTTTACAAGCCGGGGCCCATATTTTTTCTCTTGGACTGGACAAATCAGCCAGTAGTAGAAGCACGGAAGGAAGGATGGAAGGACAAATGGAAGGACAGAAGGAAGGAAGGATGGAAGGAAGCCTGCTTGCAGCCTAGGCATACAGGTTGGGTTCTGTATGACACGAACATGCATGTGATCTCTTACCTACTGAGCGCGACCAGGTCCCTGCCTCCTCAGATATCCCAAACTATTCCACATGTTCCCAGTTCCTGCAGGAATCCCAGACGCCCTCCTGCAAAATATTCCAGTTAGGTGGAAACCTGTGCCATGGCTGGCTTCACTGAGGCTGTGAAAGGTGTCTGCCAGTGTGGAAAGGTTTGTAAAACTGGAGAATTAATTTTCTTCCTGTTCTTTTGCTTTGCTGAGTTATTTTGCTATCTCTCTCTGCCTATAATCAGAATTTGGCAATCCAATAAGAATGGGACCAGACAGGCAGGGAACTGTTAATCAAAAAGACTTTTAATTTCACCAGTGTCACCAATTCACTCTGCACCAGCCTTAACCCATCTCTGCCTCTGCTTCTCTGTCTGTAAAATGGAGCTAAGATTACTCCCCTGCATCGGTTACCAGGTAGTGCACAGCTCTGAATGTGTTAAATGTGATGTTAAGTGTTGATAATCAGTTTAATTAGGAAACATAATCCTTGCCCCGACCAGCCTGCCATCTCCCGTCTCTTCTCAAAATCTGTTATTTTATTAGACTTTTTTTGGTTCCCCAATCTCCCTTTTAAGGAGATCATTTTCCCATTTTATTTTTCATTTACTGTAAATACAGCAACAGAATCCTTTGTTAGTTGAAATACCCTTTACAATTCGACATTCAGTGCTGCTAATTATGTTCTCGACTTGCTTATGCTTATTTTTAGAGATTTCCCAATCCACCCCTCACCACTTTTTCTATATATTTTTAAAGAAGCCTTCTGTTTATAATTATTTTTACATTGCCACTTAAACAAACTTGCATCTGTTGCCTTTTTTCCCCCTAGACTGAACCAGGATGGATTTTAATTGCATCACCAACTGTTTCTAAAACACTTCCTAGAGTCTCCACTAGATTCCCTCTGCATAATAAAATCTTGACCAATAAAATACTAACCAAAACCTGTTAGGGCATTTCATGTTTTCTCAAAGTCAGCCTTCCTGCGGTCCAGAATGTTCACTTTGTTTCCACCAGCCCCCAAGAATATTTTGAACTAATGATATTGTAATGTCCTGGGTGTTTCTTTGCTTCAGTCCTATTAATCATACTTGGTATATTTTCTAGGACTTGGTCCAAAATATCCTCTAACCATCTGAATGCTTCAATAAGCCGTGGAAGAAAGCAATCCTGAAATACCTCTCAAAATGTGTTCCTCCTCTTCATTTTTGTATTGAGTGGCATCCAAATCAACATCTGAGTAATTAAAACTCTGCCAGAATCAAATATCCTGCCTTGTTATAGGATTCTCCAATGTATAAAAACATTTGCTGATTCTGTGTTATTTTATTTTAACTACCCTGGAGATGTAAACTCTCTCTGTAGCATCCTAGAATCAACTTACCATTTTATGGTTCTAATTTCTGTACAGATTTCTATGTCAGCCATAATATTTCTTTTCACAAATCAACGTTCTGCCTAACCAGTTCACTTACCTACTGCTTTAATTTCCTTAACCCTTTGGCAGATTCTGTATTTGTCATTTTATAAGATATTTCTCTGCAAAATTATTTTAAAATGTATCCTACTTATAAAATGATAAATATATAAAAAGTATACAAAATATAAAAACATAATATAAGTGCATGGAAAATATTGGCAAAACGCATACACACAACAGAAAAGAATTTGAATAACTACTTCAGAATTTAATTTTGATAGCCATGCTGAAGTCTGCCTAACTTCCTTAGTTGAGTTACAGGGTTTGTAGTCACAGGCCCATGATTCTCCCTTGCTGTCAGTACAAATGCTGTTGGTAGAAATGGATATCTGTTTACCCTTTCAAGTGGAAAATGGGTCTTGATAGATTAAGCAGACAGAGAAACAGAGATCAGAAAACAGTTTGATTAGATTTTAGATCCCAGAGTCATTAAAAAATGGGGGTGCATCTCTCAGGGTGCAATGCACCAGTGAGGGAGCTGGGGTATGGAGAGAGGAATACCAGCAGTAAGAAAAATATCTCAGTCACTGAAGTAAAGCAGTAACCGAGAACCATCTCAGGCAGTGGAAGAGTACAAAGACAGTTGGAATTGCAGGGAAGTTACCTGGATAGGTAGGAAGAAAAGCCTGCACAAAATCAAGGGTCTTTGTGCAGGATTCAACACACAATGATACAAATTTCAGAGGCTGATAAAAATGGTTGAAATTATGTACCCTGTGATCTCTGGGCATATCCATGCTTCTTCCCTAAATTAAAGATTTTTTTTTCTTTTTTTACTTTACCTACCATCAACGAATAAGAGAAAATTATTTTATACTCCCTTTCATTGTTGCAGATGCAATGCTACACATGAATTTCTAAAATATTTCCAGTTGCATATTTCCCATGTGATATTCATTTCAGGAATCACAACAAACTACAGCAGGTTCATCCTTCTAATTTCTCTCAACTCACTAAACTACCTTCTCATTACCTTCACTAACATTTGGCCTGTGCTGAATAATCATTTTCCAGTTAGCCTTACGCTTCTTACTCAAATGGTTATCAAAACACAAATCAGTTAGCTCTATTCTAGCAGAAAATCCATAGTGTCCACCTTGGTTCATGATATAATCCCCTTCTTTTTTTCCTCTGCTGCAAGCATCCCCTTTCTCTGAGTTACCTACAAATGGCTACAAAACCTTTAGCTACTTGGACAGTGAAGGTTTTTTAGTATCTTTTTTCTAACTAGTGTCTTCTTAAAATCCAGCAATAGCAATGGATTTGGAAATAAAGCTTCAGAAGAATTCTGAACTTCAGGGAACTATCAGATCATTCACATTAGGATCCAGATGTCCCAACATGACGGCACCACCTTAGCTTTTAAAGCTTTAAAATTCCCACGTGTTCTATGGGAAAAGAACAGCTTAGAAATATACTTGGGGAATTTCAGCATTGGGAACCCACTACTTGGGAAATCTCATGCAGGGCAGAATTAATATAGGGGTTATCATTGTGTTCCTCTGTAATGGCTTAAACTGGAGTACAGAGAACCTAGGGAAGGATTTAACATTGTGGCCCTTGAGGAACTAGCTCTTGCCCAAAGTATAGTCTCCTGAGCCCAGTGTCCACCTACACAGACTCGTAGCTGCCCTTAACTATGAGGATGCCAGACCAGCACTGGTACAAACAGAGCAGACCCAGAAACTTGTCCACTTGTTTCTTTGAACCCAAACTTCTTCACAATGACCCAACAAAACCAATTTGGTGTCTTTACATTGAACTCAGCTCTTCTCTTGATGGCACGCAGGTGCACAGCAGTGCCTGGAGAGGAGAACCAGAGGTTAGCTGGTGCTTTTTCTTATTCCAGAGCTTGATCATCCATGCTCTACCACTGCTCCTCCATTACACCTTTTCACTTTATTTTGGTTTTACCAACCAGAATGTTGATAGTAGTCTCAAATATACTGAAAACAACTGATAAATGTCTCAAATATAAACATCTTCCATGGAGTTTAGTCCACTTCTTCCAGAAAAAAAAAGAAACAAAAAAAAGCAGGCTAAAAAAAAAAAAAAGACGCCTGAACTTTGCTTTTAATCTACCCTAGTTAAATCAAATAAATTTGCCAGGCGCTGAGAAATATGCTAGGTGGTAAGGGAGAGTCATCTTGAGTCCTTTTTAACACCAGCCTTTGTTCACATGATGATCGTGGTGTAGACATGACCATGGAGCTCTTAGTCTGCAGATGCCCTGAAAATGGCTTTAATTGTCCACATTGTTCTTTTACCTATGTTGGCAAATTATCCACATCAAGTAGATGAATACTTATAATACCAAAGTGTTACTGTCCTTGAAACTCTCAGTTTCTTAGTGATTTTAATTCAAAGTACACATTGGGGTTAATGATATGGGGAAGAAGGTGTTCCTCTGCTTTTATATTCATTAAGAGAGCTGTGTATTTATTTTGATGTTAATATTCAGGCTACCTGACATTTTGGAACAAATATATATTACTCTTTTCAAGTACAAGTTTTTTTTCTTAAAAAAAATATGTTTATTTCTTGCAAATTTCTGGAGGCTTTGTGAACTTCATTTTAAACAGTCAGTATTTCTCCCTTCTTTTTCTCTCACGGATTTTTTTTTCCTAAGTGAAAAAAGTGAAAAATGTAGGTGAAAAAGAACAGGGAAGAAAAATAAAAGAAAAAGAAGAATCACTTCTGATTAAAGATGCATTTTCTTTTTTTTTCCTAAATAAGTTCCTTTCCCCTCCCTGGAATATTTAACATTGATAACAGCTTTTACTTTGATTTTTTATAACTGAACGGGGTGGGGGGGGGGGGGAATCCTCTTTTTAGCCTTTTGACTGGGTCTTTTCTGCAAAATATAGATGCTGGGAAAAATATTTCACACATTATGCCCCCTCTAATTGTTGCAGCTGTATTGTAGCAAAGGACGGAAGGTGCATGTCTACCTTTGATGAAAGAAAAGGAAGGAGTGAAAGGAGAAGAAAGACATCTGGATTACTTTCACATTATACAGTATTATCATTTGAAAGCCTTGTTATTTCAGCAAAGCTTATTTTAGTTAATTGTCAATTTTCCCAGAACAGGACAACAGAGTCCAGAGAGGTGGCACAGATACAGGAGGTCCCTACTCATTTTCAGCACTCTGAGTGATAAGGCTTAGCAAAGTCTTTCTGAGACGATTAATGGCAGATTTGACTCTGGGAGGTAATTATAGATTTTGACAAGAAGTTTGAGACTTTGGGGATGAAAGTGACTGTGAAGGTTTCACTGAGGAAACCAACCCCTGACAGGCACAACATGCTCATTACAGAAATTTTGAAAAAGCACAGAGATCTATAAAATAAGCTAGATACAGAAGAACATATTTTTATTAACCCCACTGCTGCTGATGCATCCTCCTTGTTGTTTGGGGAGTACAGTGATTTGTAACCCCAGTAACTGCAGTCTTTTTAAGATGCAGAGGTTCATTTGCTTGTGTACTCCCTCCCACCCTCCCTCTTTCACCCTTTTTCTTTTGAGGGTTAGGCGGGGGGAGTGGAGGGAGGGAATACCAGATAAATAGTGTCATGAAAAATAAATTATGACTGATCAGAAAGTTCTTCCCATAATGCAACTAGTTATATTTGCTGCTATCATTTTTTTGATTGTTCGGGTTTCAGCGGTGCTATGAATAAAGAAAATATCAAAGTGGCATATGCACTTCTGATTCTCAGAATACTTATTTTCAGTATTCTGAAATGTAATGTCTGAGAACTGGAGCAAAGCCTAATTAAAAGGGTTTCCTCCAAGGAAAAGGTCCTTAAAGACAGCAGGGCTTCTGGTAGGAGCTCTTAGTGGCAGCAAGTGCTTTAGGCTCTTCAAAGCAGCATCTTTCAGATGCATCAAACTACTGTCGGGATTGACCACCATGTATGTTACTACAACTCAAAAATACACTGACCAGGTTTTTACTGCAGACTCTCTGGCTTCCCAACTCTTTTGGCGATGGAGGGGAAACTGTCTATATCACACAGCAGAGAGCAGAGCCCTAATGTCAATTCAGAACAGAACTTTTCCCCAAAGAAATTTTTTTTTTTCCCAGTGAATAAGAACATGGAAATAGAATCCAGCTCTAGGAAAGGGCCATGAAAAGACTTATTGTCAAATCTAAATGCATTTGCGATTCATACACTCCTTTATACATCTTGCCACTATCAGGTACAAACCTCATTTCGGTAGTACCTTCTGGCTCCTTTGTGTCCTTTTGTCAACATAAAGCAGCTGTAAACCTGCCTGCTCTGGCCAATTAAGTTGTTTTGTATTTCTGAGTGGCACAAAGGAAACCCACCCCTCCTTCGCAGTTTGGTTTAATAAAATAGGGATATATGGGGCACACAGGAATCACAAAAGTCGGAGTGGAACAAGAGTCACGGGCCAGGTTCTTGAGCTGCAATAAAATGGTGGCAATCCAAAGGAGAGATGGCAAATTATGCTAGCTGGGAGCCTGCCTTTGAGATTCCACAAACGTTGTTCTGTCAGAAAATAAAATGACATTATTAGGCCGCCTGTCACCACTATTCCCAAAAATATATCTTCTCAAAATGTTTGTGGGAATCTGTGAAAAAGGGGCATATGCCCAAGTTCATTTTTATGAGATCATTTGTATTACTTCATATTAATTGTGAACAAATGCCCCAGCGCAGCATGGGTTTATCAAGACAGCCTGGGAACTGTCATGTATCAAGCGGATATGCCCCGGACCAGGGAGTCAGCATGGGGCCATTTTACTTCCCTTCAAAGCCTCGTTCTGAGGTTTTGAGTAAAAATCAAATCAGAAGTTTGGCCTGGACTTCAGTCCAAGAACAAATCTAACCTGCAACGCATAATGAAAACCTTAATAAACAGAAGCGAGGTGAGTAGCAGAGTTGCTCCCAGCAACGCAATAGGAATTTTGCTTCTCCAGGCAGAAATGAGTCCTTATTGTTACTATCCATACTCACATACTCCACTGCATTAAAAAAGGCTGTGATGTAGATTGCCTCACTGTATTTAGGCACCTAACATAAGCCAAGATTCATTTAATCTAAATTCAGATATCTGCAATGTAGAAATTTCCCCTTGAGCTAGCCACCTCAGCATTGCGCTGCTTTAGGATAAAATTTATCATTGTCTATAAATGACTATTTCACTGGTGTCCTCTACATTTCAGCTAGATAAAACCTAGTTTTGGCCTCCTGGTCTTCCACTGTGACCAGCAATAAGAGCGAGCAAGATGATCTTGAGAGCAATCCAGAGCATTTATGACCCAAATTGTCCTTGTGTGGTTCCTGTCTCTCTTTGTACTGATTGAAAAGGGAGCCAAAACTGGTGGCTATCATGAAATAAACACTTTGAGAGTGAGGCTCACCTCTTGAGCCTCGCATAAGGTCCCCAGTTACGTGTCTGCAATTAGGTGAAAGGCATCTGGGCCTATAAATTTCTGTCTGACAGCGATTTGTGGACTATACTTTCACTCAAATATATTAATTTAATGGTCTGTCTTTATAGAAAACACAAGAGGAATAAGAGTAGATGGAATACTGTAGCACCTAAATACTAGGTGCTATAACTAGTATTATAACATATAATATATGTTATAACATATACTCGCCTATAACATTTAGTTTCACCTTCACTCCATAGTGAAAGAAGCAGCTACTGGAAGATCATGGTCTCAGCACCAGGCTGGTAAACATCAGGAAAAGGCAGATCACAGCATACAGAGTAGAGAAAATGATGTAAAACATGAAGCCTCAATGGTGAACTTAGTTAAAAACCTGCAAGGGAAAAACATTTGAAATTTTAGGGGAAGTTATTTCATTCTGTATCTGCAGGAGCTTTTCATAGTTGACCAATATATTCTTTGGAAGCAACCTCAAAGTTATATGCATGAGAATTGGCAGAAACCGACCTTTACATCTGTACATAAAATGCTCATATAAGAATTGCTTGTGTTTTCATACAGCCGGGGCACAAAGTACCATGGGATTCATGAGGCCAATTGCAGCTACTCAAAGATGAGATTAAAAAGCATCCCATGTATTTCACCAGAGTTAGAGTACCTGTAGCTCTATTTTCAAATAATCGCTGTCAAGACATAAAATAAAAACTCAAAAAGACATCTGTCAAATAAAATTTTAATAACATATGAATCAGAATAACTTGTGGCCTATTGTTTGAATATTCCAATAGTAGAAAAGGAGGTTAAATTCAAATAAATTATTCATTGAGAATAGTTGCTCATCTCTAGTATCTCTCTGTATAATTTAAACAAAAACAAAGGTGTCCCACAGAATAAAATGAGATTTTTTAAATACTTCCTTGAATCTAGATTATGAAATTCCCTATCTCTTTCCAAAATAATTATTAAACACATGGAAAAAAATACTAATGCATAAAAAATATATTCAATTGGCAGACGACAAATACATTATTTATTGCTTCAAGTTATTGATGAGCTTTCACACCACCTCGTCATTCTGTTTTGCTCTGTCACTCATGAGCTATAAGATCATCAGTAACTCATAATAAATAATGTATCCGTAGCTAGTCCTTTGGGTAGCTACCCTTATTTATCTAGATATATGCACACAGATATGCACTTTCTCACCAAAAGAAATGGTCAGCACATTAAACAATGCTGATTTGCAGTGGTTTCAAACTTACAGGCAGAGAATGAAAAAAAGGGATTGAGGACATTACAATTTTTTTGGCTATGTATTTTTTTTCATGCTAAGAATGCATTGCTAGAATAATATGCAAATATGGAAGGTTATAATGGATCTGTTCAAACCATATTTACAATAATTCAAAATCATAACGAAAACCTATTTTAACAGGTTTAATGTAAGCAAAGGGGACAAAATTAATACAGAGATTGGTGTGACTCGAGCAAATGAGCTGTACACTTTTAAGTTTATGGATAATATTTGGTAAAGGTTAAAGTGGAAAGTAAATTCAAGATGTAAGTTAGTCTTATAAAAATGACAATTACACACGTTATTGGACTGAACTGATGTTATTAGTAAGAATAGATGGATTCTGATACAATAACATCATTTATAATAAGTAAATCTCTAATATCTTTTCATCCTATAACACAAATATTCCTGAATATTTGCACTGAAATGCCAACACAGCATGATCACTGATGAAAATGCCCTTTGTTTTGACCTGCATGATATTTCAGAGTTATATACAATACAGTTATTAACTCTTTTTTCAACTAATGAAGTAAGAATTGGGTTGGTTCATGTCAACTATACAATAGTATTCAGAACGGTTAACTGTTAACCTGAGTTACAATTTGCATTTTCAAAAAGCAGCTGGAAGAGACCTTTTCTACACACTTTGTCTTTGGGGAAAAAAAATTGCTGGAGCCAGGCACTAGAGCCCCCAACTTTATATGCTATGTGCTGGATTACATATTTTTCTATTATTCTAGCCACCTTGTTTTATAATTTACTATGCACATTCAGTGTTTCTAAGTGACTGAGAAGAAAATGTGCGTATATTAACTGCATAAACTAGATGAATTGATGAAATGTATAAGCAGGATGAACACGAACCATTGGTGCATTTTTTGTTTTAAAAAAGCTAATATGATTGTACAACAATGCAAACCAAATATTTCCATAGGGAGATGTAATATTAACTCTATTGTATAAGATCTTGGCGACAATTTATGTAGAATGCTACAGTGATACTTTGTGTAGTTCCAATCATGTGTAGTCAAGGAAGACAGCTTCAAATTGGAACAGAAAGAAAGAAGGGTGTCTAGGTTAATATGAGGACTAGAAGGGCTTCCTTTGTTCAGTTTAGAGAAAAAATTACTGTTCATGTAAGTAGATATGTATATTTTGCAAATGTGCATGTGTGTGTGTGTGTGTTATGGGAAGAGAGGGATAAACATTCGAAAGAAAAGCTATTTACACTAAAAGACAGTGTATCTTTTGGCACAAGAACAAAGAGGAGGAAAACATGGCCAGGAATAAGCTTGTACAGAAAATGAGAAGATTTCTAGAGGAGTGAAGTTTTTAAGCAAATTTCTAGTAGAAGTAATAGGCAGCACAAAGAGCCTAACTGAAAAGGGAATTCAGTAAATCTATGAATGTCATTAGATAACACAAGGCAGGCTGCGGCTGCCCTTGACGACCCCAGGAACCTTTCCTATGCTCTTATAGACTACAATGTGATCTTTCCTGAATAAAGGCTAGCACAATTACATAGAGAACCACAAGGTCTTGGCTCTAAGTGAGCAGAGGAAAAAAGAAACAATTAAAAGAAGTGCCTAAAAAAACCAAACCAAACAAACAAACAAACAAAACCCCCCCGAACCTCCCAGCTCTCAGCTGCTTTCTCAGTGCCCAGCACTGGAGCCATATGGCTAGCATCTTATCTTAGCAAGGCACAAAGAGCTACACTACCAATTTATTCTTTTTGTATAGCACCTTTCTCCACAACTGAGAGGTGAGAGGCTGCTCACCAAGAAGTAACAAATACATATGGCTTTTACATATTAAAAGAGGTGCTTACAGAAACAACAGTGACTCACATCAACTGAAATCAATAGGTATAGTAGCTGAATACACAGAAATAAAGAGCTGGCATGCCAAAAATCCTCAGTGCTTCCCACTGACTTCAAAGACTTGTGTTAGGAGAAGGTCCAAATTAATTTCGTACGTGTTATTAAAGTTTTCCATCATCCAAGGCAGAGATATGCTGAGGCCCCGGGGCTGCAGTGAGCTCTACGGCAGAGTGTGTGCGCAGCCACGCTGAAGCTGGGGAGAATCCAAGCACCTCGATCCAGTCGTACATGGTGGAAGCCTTTGCTTGACAGCCATGTAAGGCTCAGAGGCTGTCATATGCTGAAAATCGGAAACCAAACTCTGCCTTAGCAGAGTATAACAACGCAGTCCCCACATATGGGCTTATTTCACACAGTGTGCATAAAGCAACCAATTACAGCAGCAAGCCAGCTAAGTGTCTGGACTTTTCTTTCCTAAGAGTAAAACGAACTAGTTCAATCCCCCCCAGAATCTCATTCTCCTTTTTAAATCTGACATCTGCTGTCATATCCCAAATTTTATACTAGAAAACAGCAGCCTGGAATTTCTCAAATGCGTAAATTTTTCATATTGCACTGAGACTGCAACAGCCTTACCTAACCAACTGGATCTATCTGTCACCTGCCAAGCAGCACTTGCCATTTGTTTACAGTCAACTGCAAGGAGATATATACACTCCCCCAGATGAGGAAGATGTTGAATTTACACAGACAAGTGACAAACGAGCTCCGAATGAGAACACATACAAGAATAGCCTACAGTATGCCATTATATCATGACATAAATATATGACAACTACTCCTACCAATGCCCATGGCAAATGTTTCCCTGTGTTACCACCAGTAGAGTAATTTCTCTGTGTTGCAGTTTTTTCCTTCTTTTCTTTTTTCTTGAATGAGAGGTTCGTTCTAAAGTAATAATGAATAAAAAGGCACCTATTAGAATGAGCAGATCGTACTGTACTGAATGGGTTTCAGGACAGGTCTGATTATTGCAGTTAATGCATCTCATTTCTTGTGGATCAGTGGCCAGATACCAGTAATATGCTCCACCAGAAATATACACATATATACACCCTGTGACAAGTTATAAGAAGAGATAAAGTATAATCTCACTATGTCTATCATTACATCTAGACTCCAATTATAATAACCAGAAAAACTTACCATATGTATCTGTAGAGTAATACAAAACAAAGCTTTCAGTATACACAAACAGCAGCCTTTCTTTCATAAAAGGAGTGGACTCTGCATAAGTGCTAGCATGGGATTCAAGCTTCCTTCTGTCAAGCAGCATTTCCAGTTCCTTCAAAGCTTGAAAATCATGCCTCTGAAGAGAAACAAAACAGAAATCCTCTGGGCACAAGTTAAATCCTCCCTAATCTCTCAAAATGAAGCTTACGTTGCAGGAGGTGTTGCACAGATCTTGGGCTAATCCTCTGGAAGTGAAGGACTATCTTTGAAAACAAGGAAAAAGTGGCATCAACCATAGCGACTTCCCCAATCTCTGCAGATTGTTATTGGAGATAAGACTGATCCTTGTTCCAACCTCTGATACATTTAAGAAGCAGCCTTTCAGTTTTAGAAGGGTAAACTTCTGTAGACAAGAAAATTTCCTATCTAAACACACCCAACCCAGGAGTTTCCAAAAGGAGGACCCCACCTTTTCAGGTTGAAGGCCATCCCTGTCATTAACTATTCATTCCTCTGCACTGTTTTACTGGGAAGTTATAATTTAGTTGAAGATGGTTGAGAAAGCAATCCACCTTTATTCAGAACAAATATGTAAACCTAATTTCTTTGCCAGAGGGAGTTGAAGCAGGAGTCACTGCCCAAATGCAGGCCAACCAGCGCTGGCTGAAATCTAACCAAAAAGTTATGACTGAATGAGCTTGTTTGTTTGTTTTAGGATGAATCCGAAACATCACATCAGGAAATGGAAAAGGCAGCAAGAAAATTATCCATTTCTGAAAAGCACAAGTGGTAAAAGCTGGAGAAGGAGAGCTCTAGCTTAGATACTTGTAGGAAATAGGGAACTGTAACCAAGGATAATGAATCCTAGATTTGATTCCTAAAGAGTTCAGAAGACAGACTTTTTTATTTTTTTTAAATCAAAGGAGGACTCAGCAAGGAATTATCTGACTCCATCAATTGTTTCTATTTCTAATAAATATAATCCACAGGACACCGATTTCAACTAACCACTTGGTTCAAAAAAGTTAATGTTTTCTTCTCTGTCAGTAGACATGTCATTGATTTTTGATATCTCATGCAACTGTTGACTGAGAGACCTGGAATTGTCCCTGAGTATCAGACAAGACAACTTCTCTATGCCAAACATAGCACCAGCTGCTCCCCAGTCTTCCTACTCTCGTGTTTAGAAACATAATCAGGGAAGGTGGCTGGGAAGGAGCCATGGCACATTTGGACCAGGTTCTTATTGTGGTTAACTAGAGGACTGGGACTTCATATTAAGCCTTGGTGTTTATTGTCCGCTCAGTAAAGATCTGACTGTAGTTCGAGACACACACTGCTTTATTGGTTTTTTGCAGTAAAGGGTGCAGTATTTTCAAATCCTGAAAACATTACAGACTAAACACTCAAAGAATGCAACAGGATCATCACTGTTGCCGCAGAAAAGCTAGAAGATGGACAGGAGTTGCCTAAAATTACTCTAATAAAAAATAGGAATTTTGCTAAGGAGAAAGAAGCTTCATTATGCCCTTATGCAATCCAGTGCATGAAGCACTTTTCAGCTTCAAGAATAATATAATTTACATTTAGCCTTGCATAGCCCAAAAAAGCTGCCCCAGTTGTCAGGCAAAAACAGGGTAATTCAGGCAACTAACCACTGTGCTATTTTAGATACCCTAGAGCATTGCCTCCAGCCTTGCCTCCCGCTGCCACAGATCTTCCCCAGATCCTACACCACATTTGCTACCCTTGTGAAGGTGTCTCTGGCACCTAAGGGCATCTATCTAAAGTGGTCTACATACTTTTGTCTAGGCAGCTGAATCCCACCCATAATGTTTTCCCTGTTTTTATGTTGGGGCAGTAAAGAAGATTATAGTCCATGTTTCTCAACAGCCCTGGGATATGTTCTATGCAAAAAGAACGGTTGCTCCAGCTTAAAACAACCCCTCTGTGTAAAAAGCAGCATAAAGAGGTCATATCAGAGCTGAAAATTGGGCCAAAGAGAGTATATTTTCCTCTGGATGCACAGTTATAATTGCTATTATGTTTAGGGAATTGGGCTTGATCACTGAATGGAAAACACTTTGCAATTAAGAGGGTTGAAAGCATAACTAGATTTGAATAATTGATGTTAATTTCCATTTGCAGAGAAGACTATCACAATGCTGAATCCAAATGCCATGCAGTCTTCTGGTCCATTCCCTCATTTCTTGTTGCCATAAATTGCAAGGTAATGTTAACTGGAGGGCCTTGTACAGAATTGCTAGATGGATCACATCCCATTATACATCTGAAATCAGGAAGAATCCACGCTTGCATCACTTATGCTCATGAAGCAAGTTCTTTCCTTATTTGGCTATACAATTAACTTGAATGAAACTGAATGTAATGCCTTGAAAACAATACTAAATTAAATGGTAATGCAGTAATCCATCAATTACAACAGGGCAACTAATGGCTTGAAATGGCTTTGTATAAGAGTTTCTAGTTGTATTAATAATATAATTAATGCTATGTACTCACCATTAAAGTAGGAAATAAAATATTGTTTTAGTTAATCTCTCTTTGTCATTGATGGGGAAGTGCAATGCAACCGAAATGAATATTCATTGTAATGTAGTGGCTAAGTATGCAAGTATCTATCAAAAAAACCCAACAATCAGAATTTGCCGACTATTAAAACATAGTTATTACTGGGATTACTGTAAGTATCAGAAATGGTGAACACATTTTTAATAATCTTATTTGTCCTAAATGCAATAATAGTCACGTTAGCTTTGTACAGGTTAAAGAGAGAGGAAGATTTGAGTGACACTGTGAACTAGTAGCCTCAGTATTCAGTTGGCTGAATTCTTTCAGAGACACCAGCAGAAACACAGAAAACAGAAAAAAGATAGATGTAAATTATCTAGCCAGCTGTAGTAAGAAGGAACAGAACAGAATCTATATTTGGAGAAATGAAGGGAAGCTCACTCCTCTGCTTTCTGATGTCACACATGCAGATGATCAGTTACTTTAGATTTTCACACTTCCTACTGACATCAAACAAAGCTTGAGAACTGCAGGAATCCGAAGCCACGTCATGTGTTTAGCGTCTCTTGCATGACACGCATGCAAAGGGATGCACAGCAGGTATCACCCTTTCTAGTCTCCCCCATTAGACCCCAGATCTGAATTACGCCAATCACCCTTCTGGTTTATTTAATTTACAAAAGCAATCTGTTCCATTGCCAAGAGTTGTAAAACAGCCACCAGCTCCATGTTACAGAGCAGAGTACCCCATATTTACTCAGTAGATCCCAAAGTCATGACTTAACCACCGTCACCATCGGCCAAGGATGGGGTAGGAGCAGGAGGAGGCTCAAGAGGGCAGAGGAAGGGCGACTGCCCTCTCCCACCTGGGTCTCACAGCAGGGACATGCCTGTAGGCTTTCAGGGAGGGAAGGGAGGCTTTTTTTCCCTTACCCCGGCTCTCTTGCATTTTCCACTGCTGTGCAAAGCTGCTGCCTGATGGCCAAAGAGGAGGGCGCAGGGTTGCCCCCCAAGCGCTGCCAAGGGGGCACAGGGGTGGGGGCCAAAACCAGAGGGAGAACAGCCGAGCCCACCCCATGTCCCACTGCTAAAACCATCCTGCTCAAGTCATTTACAGATGGCAGAAGTCCTAATGTTCACAGGGGAAAGCCATGCTGAAGCGCGTGATGTGCATGGGCACGCTGCGACTTTAAAGCCTTGCAGCCCACTCCTTTGAATACCTTTAGATCAGACAGCTCTGCACGTAAGGCAGTATTTCAACAGTTGTTTAACACTTCCTATGGACCTAAAATGTAGCTATAAAAAGGAATTCAAAGCTCTGATTTCATGCTTTTTATGGAAAATTTACCCTAAAAAACTGGTTAGCTTATGATGTGAGCTAAGGACTCAAAGATTTAAGTACAGTATTTATAAATAGAAGTAGGAACAAATATACATACAGACACATTACAAGTCATCGTGGTATGTTTACAGTGGCCTTTGAAGCAGATATAAAAAAATCTCCATCGCAACAGGGTTTGCTCAGATGCTCCCCAGGAGAAATTACTTGCTCCTATACATCTTTGGACCGATGAACTGGAAAGCAAAGATAACGGTACTGGCTCCTCCTTCTTTCACCTTTCCCTCTATCAGGTTTTGTCTTGCCTGGTAGCTGAATAGATGCAGTTGTTTCTGAGCTGCAGAAAAGCAAGGAAATGGCAGTTCTGCTTTGCTTCCTAATGCTTTCCCCTGACTCCAGCAGAACACCCCGTGGGCAAGGTATATTCAAATAGACTGTTAGCACATGCTACAGAGGTCACTTACAGAGTAAAAAGCTATCTTGTATTATTTACAAGAAGTATTAGATAACATTTTGGCCGTGGAGACACAAAGAAGCACCGTGAGATCATTAAAGCACTAAAGTGCATGTAAAGCAGAAGGGTGTCTTTTTAAGAGGTTATCAAAGGATCCCACATGTGTATCAAGTCGACTCTAACGGAAGAAAAAGAAATATGCCTGTTAACATTAATGGGAACTGCAGAGTAAGTAGAAAGGCATTCACTCCGATTGTCTCTGAAAACCCGAGAATGCGTATTTCAGTAATGCTGAGATTTTAACTTGTGATTTAAGGGAATCTATACATTTCAGATAAGAAGGATAGCCCATTAGACATCATGCCTAATAATTTGCAAACGTTTAACATATCCACACAGATAGATAGATTTTTTTTGTTATGTGCTATTTAGGGGGGGAAGGGTGGTAAGGAAAATCAGCTTTTCTTACTGTATTTATTTTATGCTTCTAAGGGAAATGGAAGAAAACAACACAGGATACCATAAAACCTAAGGGGTGATTTGTAAAAAAAGTTAAAATAACTATATGGGGCAGAGCGTCCACTGACCTTATGCATTCTGTCCTTTAAATGTAAACGCTGCCTTTAAAACCAACAGTATTTTGTATTTCATTAGTGCCTGTGGAAGAGCAATAAAAATGCAGAAAGTATAAAAATCAAGCTTCTGTGAGATAGCTTGAATAAGCTAAAATCAGGAGCATATCCTACCCAATTAAGGGTTTCTTTTGTGTTACAGTCATGCCTAAGTATTTTCAAATATTGAAGGAGATGATTATGGATATTTGTGGCTGTATTTCTGTGTCTCCCAAGAAGAGGAAAAACCGCATGAGAAGCTTGGGTTTGGGGGGAAGGAGCACAGGAAAGAGAGTGTAATGAAAGCAAAGGTGGGTGGTAAGTGGAGGGAAAAAAAGAGATCAAGGGGGAGAGAAAAAGTCATTTTGAAGTCATTTGGGTTTGAGGTAGGGCGAGGGAATTGCTTAGGGTTTGTTTTTTTTTTTTATTGTTTGACTGTCTACAACTATCCTAGGTGTCTTAACATCTGGAACAGTTTTGAGTTATTAAGGGAGTGAACACCTAGCAAAAAAACCCTCATTAAATTATGAATGGATATGTTTTAACACCCCTTAGCAGGAAAATACTAGTTCAAAGAGAAATCTGTTCAAGTGTAGAACAGTGTCCCTCTCAGAAAACACAGCTCCTCCGCACTGCTTAGGATCTGTGGATAGTGGGATCAGGGATGAGAAGCTGGGAACAATCCTGCGTGATCACCTTCTCCTATAATTTATTGACTGCTGTCATGGCATGTGGTACTGTGCAAACACTGCCCTAGGGTGTTTATCCTCTAAATCAGACACAGATAATAGAAGTCAGACACAAAATACCAGGGGAGAGTCCAAACCAGATGGAGATAATCCATTTTACATCAGATGTGGATGTGACTTTCTCTTGGGCTGATTACTTCTCCTTAGAAGAGCGCTTTCCTCGAGGATTTAATTGAAAAGTGGCCATCAGTCCTACCAAGACAAAGAGCTCCCTTGCAGGAGGTGCAGCGTGAGTGCAACAACTGTAAATCAAGAGCAGGGAGCGCCGTCCAGGGACACCTTGTGACTAAAGACAGTTTAGCCAAGGTTCTGGATGCAGCATAGCCACATCATGTAGTGCCACCCTTCAGTAATTACTACATTACGAAGTGGCTGTTCTGCATCTGCAGAACACAGAAAGCATGCCACGCCGACCTGCCGCCTTGTTCAGAGCCAGCTTTTATTTCTGTGCCTGGTCTTACATTGCACAGGCTGTATTTTACTCAAGAGGGAAGAAGAAAACTGAGTGATACTAGTGCAGACTTTTGCCTACTGCAGCTATTTAGACTGCAAGCTCCTCATGGGTCTGACCATGTTTATGTATAGGAGGAGGATGCCATAATCTGACGTGCTGAATAATTCCAGACCATAAATTTTGGCAAACCTGCTGACACACCTTTAAAATCATCATAATAAATATCCCCAAAACAGAGCCATCAGGATCCCGAAGTCCGACAGCTGCATTGCCCAATGCGCCAAAAGTCTTCGCCAAGACAGTAACACACTAAAATGAACTCCTGGGCGATGATTAAAGGACAGAAAGCCCCAGTGACTCACATGAGAGTATTTCCCACAAAACAACCACTCTATCAGCGATCTCTCAGCCCTCATCTCAAAAGAAATGTGCAAAACATTTCCAGACACAAGCTTGGGAACTAAAGTTTGTAAATTACCAAATATCAAAAATTTCATAGCCCATGTAGTTGCTAGTTTTAAAACTTACTCAGCGTCATGCTCACTTACACTCCTACTAATCTCTTCAAGTTCTGGAGGGTATGAACTATCATTTTCTTTTCCTCTACCTTATCATCCCCTCCCAGCAGTAACATCCCCTTTACTTCCAACAGACCTAGTACTTTTTGTCTCATGGTCTAAGTGAGATTCAGCTAATTAAACTCAGCTTATATTTAGCTTTGAAGTTTGCTGTTTCTATTTCAAACCTGAAAGGTGTGCAAAAAAAGTTTATTTCCTCTGCTAACTGTACTGGAATTTTTATTAAAAGATGTTACCTCTGCCTAAAAACTTTTGGACACAAAAATAGTCTCTTGAAGAATTTCTAGATGGAAACTTCAAATTCATCAGGTTTTTCCATATATACCTTCATGAAAAGCAAAACAAATACTATTTCAAATATTTCCACTTACTACTATGTGAATATTTCCAGTTACTGAACAGAGAGAATACTTTAGGCTGTATTTAACACATGAAGGAATCTCAGCTCCAGTACCATAAGATCTCATCCTCTCTGATCAACTCATTTTTTTGCCAAATCACACCTTTTCTGGTATACAGTGGTCACCCTTCTTATTCAACTGCATAGTGCCCCCCCCATAGGACTCACAGCTAGCCGTTATGCACTAAAGGGCAAGTTACCAAAACAAAATGTTTTTATTTGCTTCAATAATTACTGCAAACTGGGTTCTTTGAATCCTCATTCACATTTTGTCTATTTCGCTCTGCAATTAGTTTCGCTGGGATGAATGGGACACTTGAAATCTAATGCATGCCCCAGTGAGGGTAAGTATAGTGGAATCGGGCCATAACAATGGATAAAGTAAACACATTCGTTTGTTGCCATCCATCCTGTTCTTAAAAGCCCTATTTAAAATAACCATCAGACAAAGATGATGATGAAAAGACACAAAATGAGGCCACGAATAACAACATAATTCAGATTAAGAATTCTAACCCAAAATGGCCTTCAGAATTAATAGGCCATTCAAGGAAAAAGAATACCCTCAATAAAAACATCTATTTGTGTGAAATGCCCCCTTTATACCTTTAATTTAGGCAGAGCTTTTCCTCCTGAGCTGCTGTTTTGCATGTATTTATGTGCTTCAGTCCACATCCAGGAAGAAAGAGAAACTATCTATCTGTTGTACATACTGACATATGCAAAACAAGTAAGAAATATCGCTGCAGTTGCAGGACACCAAAACTCAGCTATTACAACTTCATGATGCAATTTGATTAGTTGCATAACGATACCTAAATTATCACAACGTTTGGAAATTGCTGACTGATTTATTTTGGAAGTCACTGGTAGCAACAGTGAGTGTATGTCACACATGACGAAAGCATTCAGGTATCTGTGAACTATAACATTAAAATTTGTACTTATATATAGAAGTCATTTTAATGCTTTTTCTTCCTTTGTAATACAGAGTAATTATAAAGTTTGTAAAATGATGCCATAATACTTTGGAAGATTGGGTGGCTCATGCTTTGTTGCAGGGCAGGAAAGACTCACTCTCTGTCGTGACATTTTTCTTGAAAAAAGTGTATGCAATATTATGAGAATCTCTCACCAGCTCCTCTCAACTATATAATGATTGACATTGCCCACTCCAAAGACTCCTGAACAACTGGCTACAAAAATATCTTTTCTAACGATTTGTTATGTTTTATCCCCCCAGTGTCTTATTCCTTATCTTCCTGAAAAACTTTTCAACCCATAAAAGTCTGTACAGCCTCTCCGCTAACAGGATTTTGTTCAAGTTGCACTGGCTCTTACCTCAAGTATGAGTGATATTATTTCCGCTAACAATTATGACTTTCCTGAAGTACATGAATTTCCTTAAAAGTTTTCTAGTTAACACAGCAAAAGAGACTATGTATGAAAACTAATTGCAAAAAAATAAAGCGAAGTGAGTTGTTTTCTGGGGGGAGGTTCCACCACGTTGTGCTCTGTTTAAAAGCACATGAGTGTGTGAATACGTGAAAAACCATCTCACAACTGGGAAAAAGTAAAGAGGAATAAGAAAGCAGACTGAAGCTGGGAACAAAACTGGAATTTTGTCCAAAGTACTCAGAAAACAGGGGAAAGCCCAACCTGACAAAGAAGGAAGTCGTTCTGACTGAATCAACCAGGAACAGTTGATAGAAAGTGCTCAGAAACCAAGTAAGTCATTATCCAAAATGCTACAAGAAGAGACATCCGATAAAAAAACCCTCATACGCTTTGCCAAGCTGGAGTCTGCAAAAGATTGCACATGCTGCTGCAAAAGGAACATGCCAAGGCAATATCCTACCCTTAGTGAGAAAAAAGAGCTGCATGAATTTTTTTCGACAGAGCAAGAATTTGCTAAATGTACCAAGGGCAGACTTCATGACCGTTAAGGCAGAGTATGCATGACATTCTTGATTAGAAATGAAAAAAGATAAAACTCAAAATAATCTCAAAGGGGAAAACATACTTCTGTTGGTTAAGAACAAGGCAGTCCTTGGTCCACTAGAATTTGCAAGGTGCAACAAAAGCCATTGCAGATGTCATCGAAAAGGCATATAAAACATCTCAACAGATGATTAAAGGGATGTGAAGAACTACAAGTGCTAATGTCAGTGTGAAAGTTCTCATTCTTGAAGGTCCAAGAAGCAGAAAGCAAAGACAAAGATCAAGAGACTCAGTACCCTCCATGATCACTAAATAAATAAATAAATACATACATTTATATGTGGTTTTATTTATTTTTTATATATATATAAAAAAATAAAAAGCTTGTTCACTACATACAGTGATAAATAGCCAAGGGCAGATAACTGATACTGATTTTTCTCCACACACCTCAAGTGTCAGGAATGTCTTAGCTAGCACAAAGGATGAGACCATGCAGAATGAATTCTCCTGAAGAGGGCAAGTCGAATGATTGTAAGGCATTGGAAATAAAGAGTTTTAAAAGAAAACCTGAAGGTCATTAGGGACTGAAACAAAAGAAAAGAATAAGAAGAAGACTATTGGGTTCTATATTCATCTCAAATATACAAAAGATACTTTACATCAAAAACTGCATCATGAATGGAGCTCTTTTGTTAGAAAAAAATAGCAGGTAGTTGTTGACATTTTTACACTGGCTGTAAGAAAGTATATCCTTGTCCTAGATTACTTAGACTCACTTCCTTCAGATAGTCTTACTAGGTAATACTTCAGTTCAACAGTTATTTTTGCTACCCACTATCCCTGAAATAGTGGGTATGACTATGCAATTTTCAGCAAATTACATGTTTTGACATAATCTGCTGAAAATCTAAATAGGAAACATGGAAAAACACTCTAAAGCCAGACCTTTCTCCATATTTAGCAGTGCTAGATTACAGTTTGGAACCCGTGAAATATAGGTTGCAAGCTGATAACATCTGGTTTGACAGAAATCAGAAAATAAGAATGTTTGCACTTATGTGAAAGGCACTGGAGGTTTCCAGATGTACAAGACAAAACTCTCACCATGATTTGGAGGTGAAGAAACGTCCATTAATTCCCAAAAAAGACAGTGAGTAGTCCTAAGGTCACGGACAGCAGCGGCACCCGGGAATTAGCACCAGAGGCCCACAGATTGCTATTCCAGTCTCACAGGCAGACTGGGAAAAAGCAAATATCCCTTTCCACAGCGGCAGATAGTGGGCAAGGCCAGAGGTGATGTTCCTGCCTTTCTGTCAGACACAATAGACTGACACTGCTCGGCCTCGGGCCTTGGAGAGACCAGAAAAATAGCACTGCTGGAGTCCACGGAGAAACATGTATTTCTGTGAAGCAACACATGGCGCTTCAGAGTTTACAAGAACATTATTGGTTTATAGGGGGGGAACACGTCTGTGAAATCTCGCCATCCTTTTTGTTGTCACTAGTTAATATCACTATGTTTGGCTGCAGAAAGCGGGTGTGGGAAGCTGTACCTATAGAAAGTCGCTGCCAGAGAGCTGAACCGCTGGAGCTGTTGTGCTGTTTGAAGCATTACATTGCACAGCAGCGAGCAGCCAGACTCTGCATAAAGCAAAAAACATCCAACCCCCTGATTCGGAGGGACTATTGGCCAGATGTGCCATTAGTGAATGGGGGGGGGCAGCTCCAGGGGCAGCTTAGCTATTGCTCTCATGAGGGGAAGGGCCCGTCCCGCTCTCGCTCGTCCCCTTTGCCAGAGACCCACCCAGGTTTTTGCAGGGTTTGTTCGCCATCCCTTAGCTCCCTAAGAAAGACGCGCAGTGGGGTCCAAGGAAACCACGGGGTTAATTCCCCAAACAAGGTAAGGAGCAGGAGCCCAGGGCCAGGGTTACCAGAGGGAATAGGAAGGGTGGGAATGGGACCCCCACCCCCTTTCAGTAGCAATGAGCTATTAATTTGCCGCAGCCATGTCTTGTGGAACAACAGCCCACAATCAATCTCTGCTCAGCATTAACTGCAGCAGCGGAGCGTTTCTGACAGACTAAATGGGCACAATGAACGGCAAGGGGAGATAGCAAGCGTTTTTGCTGTGCTGTTCTCCAGCCTTCAGGTTCTGGAAATTGGAGGGAAAAAAAAATGTGTTGCCCCACCCTACTTTTGGAAAAAGGCCTCACCTTCCTCTGACCAATGCAAATCTACAAAATTCTGACATTTTTCACTGGAATAGAAGGAACAATTACTAATTATTAACCAGTTACTAAGCATGGTTATCGGCTGAATCGTATACATTCAGCAGAGGAATTGCTGCATCTGTTATGTGGGAGGCAGACATTATACTGTAACGGGAATGAACCGAGTGTCAAGTAATGCAGTATTCTTGTTACAGCTTCAGAACAGATGTCATTTTGTCATAGCTGCTGACATAATTTTAAAGATAAGAAGATTTGGAGATTTAGTCCGTAACGTTTTAAAGCTATACACAGGCAGGATTAAAGCTTTAAATTTAAACATAAGCTCGATATGGCCTTACAACACAGGGTTATATCAAACATATCCTAAAAAACATTTAGAGAAAAACACCATACTGTTTTTAATTTATTGTAATTGTGGTACTAATGCTACTTCAATTATTATTTTACCATCTCATATATTATTAACCACTATTTTCACAGAATAATGTAGCCAGAAAACCTGACCCAAGATCGCTGTTCTGGAAAAAAAAAAATTAGAACTGATGAAGCTTGGTTTCCTTGGATTAAGTTTTATCGACTTTCATGCCTAGGATGATGTAAGCTTTTCTCTGTGAGTGGGACCGCTTAAATGAACATCTCCTGTGTGGATTCTCTGGTGTCTGGTACTGTATGAGCTCATGCTGTAGTATTTTTTTTCAATCAAGGATATTACAGAGTTTCCCTTCTCCACCCAGCCTTGTATTTTCAAACAGCTCTGCAGCATTAATAACTTTCAAAATTATGAACCCCGTTTAGTTTTGACTGGGTTAGCCTAATGGGTTTGGCTCTATTTGATGTGAGGAAAGAGGCACTGGCCCATATCTGAAGACACAATGATCACTTAACCCTTGTTTGAATAGAAGACTTTTAGTGGATTTATATTTAAGAAGAGAAATACTACATAACGATTAAAGATGCAGTAGGAATTTCTTCAGCAGTCTGCAAGTTAATCTGAAGCTAACCAGCTTGGGTATGGGTACGGGTATGGGTAGAGACAAAGTGTGGAGTTAAGTGCTCACACCAGGTAAACTAGAGGAAGGGTAGACTATACTGTTCTCTGGTCTACTACAGCTACCACACTGGCACTCAAACTAGTTTAGGCCAGTTTAAAGGCTAGATGCACTTTTATATCCACGTAAGCTTAAGTCACACTGTTGACCACAACGCAGTCTGTACACATATGGCTATATCCCATTGTAGTCCCGATGTATATCTGTATAAGTGTAAGACAAATCATTTCAGTAAAAGGAAATAATACTTCAGAGAAAGGAGTCCAACCCGGACGTGAAAACTTAACCTCTTATTTTGAAAGAACTCTATTCTGTGATTCTGGGTCCAAGGAAAAGGAAATATTAAATGCAGTTGTAACTGGTTTTTAAATATTGCATGAAGATATTCTTTTACCGATTCCTTACTAAAGGACTCTCATTCTGTCTAGTCATCTAAACTCTACATCAAACCAGTATTTGCTTTCTATTGAGGTTTGGTCATGCCCACATGTAGTATAACAAATTTCAAATACATCAAACTGTACCCCAGCTGAATGGTTTGAAACCAAATCAAAGTCTTGCCTTTGCAAGATTAAAAGAAGGACTCCTAGTGTTTTTGACAGTGATCGAGCCAGGTCTTCTGGGAGCTTCCAAATCTTTTACTAATACCTACTCAAACCATTCTTCTAGACATAGAATCACTACTGAAAAAATTACTGAAAGTGCTTATCAGTCTCTACCTTTTTTGATCCCTTTAAGAAGACTTTCAAATGAAGACCTCATGCAGATGTGCTGCCAATGGCCTAAGCTGGTAAAAATAGTTTTATAAAACCTACAGTGAATAGACTGAGCCCTCTGATTATCCTCCTTGTCATTAGACATTTTAGTAACTTGTCCATGATCCCCTGACCACATAGATGTTCATTGCTCATGATTATTTCTCATGTGGGAGGCTTATCCTTCCTGCTGCTTCGTATCTGCACCTGAAGGCCATTGCTACTGCAGTTCGAACATTTTTGCAATTAATACACAACTACTGGTCTCACACTCATAAACACAGAATAGGAAAAAATGTCAAACTAACAAAGTCAGGCAAAACTAGAATGGCTGGCACTGTATGGGCAAAATAACTGGCAGCAGGCAAAGCATTTGTGCCTTCCACTAACGCTGTGGCATATGCAGTATTTTACTCTCTTTTATGCTAGTAACGTACGAGAATTTTCTAAAATGCTGTTTGAAAGTGTAAGCTGAGGAAGAGGAAGTGGAGAAAGACAGAGGACAACTAACTAGGTATATTGTCAAATAGCTCTTCTAGCAAATAAAGAAATCCAATCTTTTGATATAGGAACGGTTTTACATTTCAAAACTGAAAGCAGTCCAATCTAAGTTACAATAGGAAAAATGGGACATTCTGATCTCATCTTCAGTGGTTATGCAATTAATCTCTGCAGGTATGTCCGAGACACTTTGAGTTTTTCACTTAACGTTTAAAATGACCTGCACTGGATTTCTGTACCATCTGGACTCAGGTAGCACTAAACCTACTCCATTTGGATTGTTTTCTCTTGTGACTTCATTGATCTATAGGGATTTAACACCACACCATGCTTTGAGAGATAAAACTTACCTCACTGGATATAATTGTTACCTTTACATATTAATGTGAAAGGACCTCTCATTGGCTCTCAAAAGAAAAAAAATACTTTATGGTCATATCCATACAGGAAAAGCAGATTTGAGGCCAGATTCAAAGTCATCTTCAGTAATTTCTCTTTAACCTAATGGAAAAACACTAGCCAAAGCTAGTCCATCAGAGGATTATACGTGTCACTTTTCTCTTGAGGCTCATTAAAATTTCCAAGGTATGTGAGTTTGGGATTTTCTCCCCCCCCCCCCCCCATCTACTCTCCTTGAATTCTTTACCTTAAGAGCATCCTAGACATGATCCCCTTCCAGGACTTCACTTACTTTTGACTTTCTTAGGAAAAACAGATCTTGCTCTGATTGTTGTAGTTATCAATGCCTTTTTTATCTTTTTTTTTTCTACTGAAACTTTAAGTGTAGAATTTTTAAGGTCTGAAAGGTATTTCCTTTTTGGGGCTTCTAGGGACTAGGGAGAGGACAACACACCATTCCTGTGAAGAGCAAGGTGAAAGAAGCAGTTACGCTGTCCTTCAGATCTATTAATTCCTACAGGTGACTATCACCCTTCCCGAGTTCAATACACAAGTAAAAGCTTGTGTGCTGAATCTTAATTCATGTACTTGTTTCTCTCTATCGATTTCCTGCTATTGAATTTTCAGAAACACATGAATTAGAGAAGCCTGTAGCTGTCATTTTATACTCTCAGGTAAATGGTTAAAGACCAAACCATGACACAGTGAAATCCTCATAATCTTAAGAAATGGCTGTAAACTAAAATGATTTTGGCACTCATTAGTTTTTCAGGTTTTATTTATACCACTTTGGTCAGAGAAGTTCTTTACAGGAAAACAGATAAAGGTCTGAAAAACAAAGCTCTGCAGTCTGGTTACTTCGGATATGAAAACTGTTTACCAGTATAAAAAGCACAAATCAGTGTCTCCAGACCTAAAATAGATCAAAATCTTTGTACTGGGGTCATCACTCTCCTGTGTTACAGCTGTCACGGGAGAAGCATCATCTTTGTTCGCTGCTGGTAGCTCTCTGGGAGGGTACCTGGTGTTTGGCTGAAAGGTAGGCTGTGGTTTGTGGTACTCTGGCTCCTGGATGGCTCCTTACCTATGTGTGCATGTGGCATCCGTGTAGCTGCGAGGATTTCTGTTTCCTCAGAGTGGGCTGGCAGGGAGGAGAAAGGAGGAACATCGCTTGCAGGGACCCCGCTGTGGGACGGAGACTGAAAACATTCAAGAAGAAGCAACAGCAGGTACACATCCAGGCCTTCAAAAGACAGAAAAGAAACTCCCCCTTGGGACCCAGGTGTTAACGTGTGGAGGTTTTCTGTACTTAAGAAATTTGGAGAATGTTTCAGGACTGAGAGCAAAGACGACCCTCCTTGCAAGGGCACAATGGGCGGGAGGTCAGTCTTATCCTGCAGATCTTGTGTAAAATGCAAACGTTCTAGGTCATCCTCCAGAAAAGCTTAGGTTTTGAGGGTCAAAATTCCCATTAATTGTACATATCTTTTCTTGAAGAGGGATTGGCAAACCTACCTTGCATTTGCCTTTTACTTGTAGTCCAGCTGCAGCAGCAGCTAAGCATCTGACCCCAAATGACTGGGGTTTTGTTTGTGGTGTTTCTTCTTTCTGGATTGTTGCTCATTCATCTTTTCATGTTTTCCCTTTCATTAAGAAACTAATATCTACTTAATATTATTCTATGATCAAACAAGAACCTTTTTTTGGAACCATGACTTTTCTCATAGTATCACATCACACCCATCATCAGACTCCAGTCCTTTTTGACAGACTAATGTGATGCAAAAATATCTAAATCCACAGGGGCAAAATCTTCCTTGACAGGAACTATCCAAGAAACCAGCATGCCGTTCCCATGAGCCTCTCATAGAGGAGAGACCTGGGTGAAGGTGGGGGGCCCATATCAGTGACAGGATTGATGATACCAAGCATAGCACTGTTGCCTTCTAGGTGAGTTGTGGCTGCCAGAATAACACAGCCTGGACCTGGATTCAAACATGCTGATGGCTGCAAGCTGCTTTGTATCCCTCTTATCCTGTGGGACACCGAACTCTTCCTTTTTTTACCGCAAGTATTAAATAAGTACTCCACCCCCTGACAGCACAAAGAAGTCTTTTTCCCAGAAAATGACACTATTTTAAAAATGAAGCTCTCTTAAGAACCAGTAAATATGATCAAATGTTTCTGCAAATGTCAGAGTTCAAAATTTTCTGCTGTTCATGGGGAGAAAACCCTATACTTTTTCATCATATGCCTCTGTACGCATCTATGTACACATACACATTTACATGTGTCTATGTACATACCTCTCTGAATATATGTCTCTGTACCCATACACACAGAGTGCATAGACATGCAATACTCAGCACAACATACTCATACTTCCCATCACTTCCTATTGCCCAAGAGCAGACTGAATACAGGTGGCCTCATAATAGCAAGCATAAAAATGACAACCATTTTTTTATTGTAGAATAATCCACACTGTCAGATGTACCGCCATCTGTGTTATTCACTACTACTGCTCACTGACTGCTGCCACCAGCACTGGCCCATTGTTGGAGAAATTACAAGAGGAGATGCTTGGCTTTATGAGAGAGCTTGAAACCAGTCCCAGAGTCAAGTATGACACAAACCCCAAAGCTGGACTTAGCTTGTGTATTCAAATGGTGTTCCCTGCTGTTATACAACCCCAGGCATGTCTGAAGGGAATGGTTTCCACTATTCCTTGTCAGAGGCCAATGAGTTAAAATAATCAAGGCCAGAAAATGCTTTGTATGGTTGTGAGAGAAGAATTAAAGATCCCAGTGACTCAAGCTTGCTTAAAACATTTGCCTCTGCAGCTGTCATTGCTGCGGTACTACAGAAACACTCCTAGCATCAAGCCTGTGCACAAATCAGACGTCAAACCTGCACCGGCTTCCACAGGACTGCCAGACTCCAATTATTATCGGGTGAATCCTCACAGGAGTAAAACCTTTGTCACAACTTGGGGACTACTCTCTTTTCATTTTCTGTTACCTTATTGCTTTAAAATCATGCCCTAATGAATGCTGGTCAACATCAACGTTAAAATGAACACGCTCTGTGCAGAATAATAACTAAGAGGACGTTAAGACCTTCTATGCTTGTAGTCAGCTCTTTGTTTTCTTCCCTTTTCCCTCACAGCCCCAAGTGCTAATGAAGAATGCTTTCTGATACGACAAATGCTGTGGCATTTTCATTTCTAGTAGACTAGTACCTGTTTTTACTTTATTGTAGGCAGTTATATTTTGAGAATGAAAAGGTTATAAAAGCCATTATAAAATTAAAACATTGCAAGACTGAGGGATGTTTCCATAATCATAACATTTTAGATAGTTAAAAGAGAAAAAAATCTAACCAAACAATTATCTTCAGTAGAAAATACAGTTTAGTCACAAACATTTTGTCAGCCTTTGGCCTTTTTCTACATATGCTTTCATAATTCAAACCACCATCTACTGTATAACAAATAAAACCTGCCAGATGGACTAAAGATTGGAGGCAATAATTACAGATTAAACATGGACTAAGCATGGTCCCAGTTGTCCCATTCCATCTATGAAGGGCCTGACAAAATGTAGGAGAGGCTCCTACACAAATATTGCTTCAAGGGTGTTAAAAAGGTTTTTCACAGCCATAATATTTTGACATGGCTTTATCAGTAAAACCATAGTGAGCAAACGCAAAAATCTTCAGAATGGCTTACAGTAAGGCTACCTACCATAGGTTTGTATAATTTTCACATTGCTTCCAGACAAGGCTATGGTAGTGGCCTTCGTCCATTCCCACATACTCCTCATCTGTGAAAAACTTTATTCTTTTTCTTGTCATCCAGGTCTGAGCCCTTGATCAATCTGAAGTCAATTGATACCTGTTAGTCATCCACCAGCAGTTTCTCTAATGTCATATTTTATGCTATATTGTAATAATACAATAATGCAATAATTTCATATGATAATGCAATTTAATACTCTCTTTTTCTTTGCTCTGAAAGAATTTATGAGTGAAGGCTGAAGTTTGTCTGACTCCAAAGTTATGTCTTTCAAAGCTGACTTCTCTCTTCACTGTCTCCATCCAGCCCTGACATACTTCAACACAGTAGGGCTGTGTAGCTAGAGAGACCTCCATGTTATATTCTCTTTTACAAGATGTCACATTGTAATCTTACAATCATGACATCTGTTTCACTGACCATTTTGTTGTTCAGAACAAATGAAGTTTTCATTCCTTCAGACTGCTGTTAATAACTTCCATATATTTGCTTCCAACATCTCTTAGAATTAGCAGAAAAAGTGAAGAAATAAAAAACTGAGCATGCAATAAACACTGTAAATCATATCTGAAATGACAAAAAAGTACCATGGAAGTAGATCGTAACCCTGGAAGAAGGATGAGTCAAGAACATAAGTAAGCATAAAAAATCATTGCAGTTCTGAAAAGGCTTTCAATAGATGATATAAAATTTCCATTATATTACTGTGCTGGTTTTGGCTGGGATAGAGGTAGTTTTCTTCATAGTAGCTAGTATGGGGCTGTGTTTTGGATTTGTGCTGGAAACAGTGCTGATAACACAGGGATGTTTTCGTTACTGCTGAGCAGTGCTCACACAGAGTCAAGGCCTTTTCGTCTTCTCACCCCACCCCACCAGCGAGGAGGCTGGGGGTGCACAAGAAGTTGGGAGAGGGCACAGCCAGGACAGCTGACCCCAACTGACCAAAGGGATATTCCACACCATGTGACGTCATACTCAGCATAGAAAGCTGGGGGAAGAAGAAGGAAGGGGGGGAATGTTTGGAGTGATGGCGTTTGTCTTCCCAAGTCACCGTTACACGTGATGGAGCCCTGCTTTCCTGGGGATGGCTGAACACCTGCCTGCCCATGGGAAGCAGTGAATGAATTCCTTGTTTTGTTTTGCTTGTGTGCGTGGCTTTTGCTTTGCCTATTAAACGGCCTTTATCTCAACCCACGAGTTTTCTCACTTCTCCTCTCCTGATTCTCTCCCCCATCCCACCGGGGGGGAGTGAGCGAGCGGCTGTGTGGGGCTTAGTTCTGGCTGGGGTTAAACCATGACATACTGAAACATATATATTTGATTGCTTTGTCTTTCACTTTCTTACTTCCTTTTAGTGCTATGAATAAGAAAGAAATAGAAAAAAGATTTAAAAAGAGAAATGAAGAAAGCATAAAGCAGAAGATTAAATTGTACTCTTTTAGTTCAGCCTTACACAAAATCCATCAAATTAAAAAAGATTAAAAGCTTTGTTAAATTTTCCTGAAAAAGAAAAGTTACTTTTGGTTCAGAAAAAATGTTGGCTAGCTAAGTGTAGTGAATGTAAAATCTTGAACCTGGTGTTTCTCACTGATATATTAAAAGGAGACTCCAGGCATTAGAAGCTCCAAAAGATAATTCCTTTAGGTTATACATTGTCATGCTAGAGCTATTCCATTTCCTTTTCTTTGTTTAAAAGATGGTTCTTCATCTATATCCCTATTAGTAGAAAAGCATATGCATACAATTGCACTTCCACATCCTTAAAAATAAATGTATTTATTAAAGCTGAAGTCCTGGTAAATCTGGAATATATTTAAAATAAATTTAGCTGTAAGAAAGGACAATTACTAATAAGAACTTCATGGAGCATGAAAATTAACTATGATATGTTAATTGAAGTTGAATTTTAAACAGAACATGGACTCTTGTAGAGCTTCAATTACAAAAATGGTACATTCAGTTCAGCATAATAATAGTGCTCGTTCTACCACAAACTGAAGGGTTTTTTTAACTCGAATGTCAAGAATTGTCAGGAAATGTGAGCATCACATCACACACAGCGTCTACTGAGTATGGGTGTTTTCCAAACCCTGATAGGAGAAGTATATTGTGTCACTAGGAGAGGCTTAGTTGCTTTCATCTTGCTGCTGAAATCTGTCTATCGCAGATTACAAATACTACCACATTTAGAACAAATTTTTGTCAAGATTACTCCTACCAGCAGTTGTTTTTCAGGACTGGATTGACAGTTTGACTGAGTCCATAATTTTCACAGTTGGAGTTTCATGATTTGTCATGCAACGGTGGCCAGCTCAGCGCAGTGGAAAGTCCACGATCCTATAAATGCCCCAAAGGACGTACCAGGATTTACCGTGCGTGTGCTGATCCACTGGGATGAGGTCCAAGCCACAAATCATTCCTTTCAGTCACAGGCAGGACAATATTCCTGATCAACAACAGTACAAGGATACCATTCCGATCTGGAGGCTTACCTTCTTCTTGTGCTGCTTTTTTTCTGTTTCTTTATACATGCATATATACATACAGTCATGCATAGCTTATTGTGTTGATGATGCAGATAAAGACAAGCAAACATTTAGCTCTTGAGTGAAAATGCCTCCTTGCCTGCTCTTTGGGCTATAATCTCAGCTATTATTAAATTTGTGAGCTGTTGAGCACCCTCATCTCCGCTGAGATAACTAAGAGAAAAGGGTGGTTGGCACCTGGCAGGGCTGGGATCTAAACAATTTATAAAAGTTCAGTAGCTGCTTCTCTAATTCAGAATAATTTGTATTGAGTATGATTTTATGTGTAAAAAGGATTTACCAGGCTCATAATAAAGACAAAACAGTGGACTACAATGAGGATTGGCAAGAAAAGTAAGTAGGAAGAGCACAGCATAATGGAAAAGAAAATGGAAAAAGTGAAATACATAAAAGAGTGAGGAGAGCAGAGGGAGAAGAATAAAGCTAGTTTCCTTTCAAAATCTCTTAATAGCAGGGCTTCCTTACACCAGTTACAACATACTCATACAGCATCCCAAAAAGCTTTCTCTTAGCAACCCCCATTGAAAGTTGTTGTTAGCAACATAGCGATGACTGAAAAGTCAACATTTTCTGGAGACTGATTAGGTTTCCAGCCTTACAGCTATTATTTCATCTTTCATTGTTACTCTGCTATGTGCATTTCTTCATTTTTCTTCTGGCAACATATCTCCTCTACTTTAGGTTCTTTTCAGTTCATGGACCGAGGAATCCTACATCATCTTCTTAAGTGGGACTCAGAGTAATAGCTGAGACTACCAATTTACTCTTTTGACACAGATATTTCTTTGGCCACAGTAGCAAACTGCAGTGCAAAGGGGAGAGAAAGCAGGGGGAGGAAAAGAGTCAGAGAAATAAATAGCTTACAAACAAGTGCAACCCAAAGGTGAAACGAGTCTGTGGGTAGCTGTTGCTCGATTGATGGAAGAAATAAAGCTAAAATACCAGCTCCAAGACAGCTAGCTGTCACAATGTCAGAGCTCAGGTAAGCCATTTTTTCACAGACAGAACATAAAATAACTTCTCCCTTTCATAACGGGGACATCTTTGTAAGCTCTGTGTTACAAGGGAGGTCTGCTTCTTTAGGAGACAAACAGCATGCTTCCGTGACCCAAAGACAATACTGGGAGAATGATCCTGGAGCTCTGGGGTAGGTAAAAGGGATGGCAACCTCCAACACTCCTTATTTTTTGTATCCCCCAAACTGCATCTGAGCAACTTTTCAGCATCCTCCTCTGCTTATCAGGGAGTGCTGCATTTTGGACTGAAAACTTGCTAAGAGCCAAACTTATAAGTAGCTACTGAAAACATTGTTCTTTCTTTCATCTCTGAATTGCTTATTGAATATTAATGTGGCTCTGACTTCCTACCACCATCAAAATTCCCCAGCCATACCCTGGCCACAAACCTGTTTCGGGATTTTTAACCTCATTTCTGCTCTGTTAGTTTCCTGGTGCCTGTTTATTCAATACGTTACTTTACCCTTTTTTGTGGGGACATGTTAAGTGCCCTCCTGTTCCATTATACACCTATAGCATACTACTACTCTTCCATAATTAAATACCTGCAAAAGAAGCAGGCAGGCATGATGATGGATGTGATAGAGCATGGAGGAGCAATGGTGGGGTGGGCACGTCAGCAAGGAGCCAGTACCAGTGGGAGCGTGCTCGCGTGCTCACGTGGAAGAACCAGAACGAGGGGAGATGCAGAAGCACTGCGTTTTGGCAGAAATGACTGTGCAGTCATTATTCAGATGAGATCTCTCCGGCCAAACAGAGTGTTAGAAACTACATATCTGTGAAATAAGTATACAGCTATGGGTCATTAAGTCTACAGTATCTCTGTTCTCTATCTGACGGGGGCAATAACATTTTACTGTAATTTTTAAGAATGTCTGTGGTCACAGGAAGGTTAGATTTCATATTTGCCAGATCTATTTTTTGCTTGTTTGTTTGTTTTCCACATGAAAAAAATGTATAGAATATTTCTGGCTCAGTGATAGCTAAACCAGAGCTTATATGTTTTCTTCATGGTCAAATGGTATTGTGTATGTATGCTTTTCCTGGGTTAATCTAAGAATGGGACAACAGAGCTGGCCCTCTTCCTGCAGGCTAACGACATATTATTGACTGTATCTTTTGTTCAAGTGCTACCTCTGCCAACAAAGTTGTTCCCTGAGCTATACAAAAAATATAGATGCTCATGGCTTTTTCTTGACTTGGGAACTTCTAGAGGTAATGATCTTTCAGGGTAAAACAGTTTTCTTTCCTTTTTTTTTAGGTATGTCTAAATCTGATAGAGTCTTGTCCATCATGATCTCACTTCTAAGTACTACACAGCCAAATGCATGATTTGGAGGATTAAAATTTTGATCCAAATCACTTGGGAAGAGACAGAGACCCACAGTGCAGATCTCATGCTGTACTATTCTGATTTGTTGGGGATTGTACCTTCACGACACTTTAAACTTCATTACTTACTGCAAATATGGAAAAAAACCCCAGCTAGAGCTCAATGTTTGGGATTTAGAGAGTCTAGCTGTTGTGTCTTAAAAAAGCAAACAGGCAAAACTCCTTAAATTTTCCCTGCCACACAAATTTGCACTAAGCTTCCAGTTCTTATGGGGACTTTTTTAGCTATTACAAAACATTAATTTCTCTTTTGGACAATGAGTCACATAAACATTTTCAACTCCCTTATCTCATCTGTCCCTCAGAGGAAGGAAGCATCTTTCAGCTCTAGATGCAGGGCGGTACCGCTAAGGGATTTCAGTGTGGTAATAGCTCCCCAAAGCCCCCCCATCAGTGCAGCAATGAAACACAAACCTTTGCATTATTATTAATCCCAAATAATAATCAGCATGACCGTTTTAATGTCTCCTACAGCACTGAATTGGAACTTCCCTTGCCATCCATTCCTGTCAATCACTGTGGAAAAGCTTTGCCTGAAAGCAGAACTGATTCTGCTCAGCATGGAAGATGAAAAATTCAGCTACGAGGCAGTTAGTGTTAATATGCTACCAGAAATGACATTAAGACAGTGAAAAGTTCTGAAAAACAAGAGTAAACAAATTTGAAGCTGTGACAAAAATATGCTCATACATATACTTACAGTGGCTTAATAAACCAAGTAATGTGTGACTGCTAGAAATACAGGGGAAACTGGTCTGCCTTTAAAGGTTCAGCAATACACACGGATGCTTTAAAGTAAAAAACCTGAGCCCTTCTGAAAGCCTTGTTTCACAGCTTTCAGTCTGTCCAGTCCTCATTTGCTCCATAATATACATACTTCTTAAAATGAAATTACCAGGATAAGGGATTGGGTCTTTAACTTAAACGAAGTCAGAAGTAGATCTTCAGCCCTATTTTTTTGTTCCCGTGCTAAATGCACACCGGTCTGTCTCAGCCCACAGTGATGAATAATTAGTTACACCTTGCATTAGTCTGCATAGAAGCAGTTAAAGAAAACTCTTTCCTACAAGAAAAGGGGCAGAACCCCCTTTTTTTCTTTGGAAGCAGCAAGCATAGCTTCTCTCTGAGCTCAGAAGAGGAAGCAATGGAAAGCAGATGCTACATCCCAGTCTGCCCCTGCAATTTGCTGCCATAGTAGCAGGGTTGCTCCACTCTTCCCTTGCAGCAGGGCCAGGGAGCTGGGCCGCCGGGAGCAGGGCTGTAGGGCAACAAGGCCATGGAGGTGCATAAAGCAGACTGTCCCATTGGGAGCTTCTCTGTAATTGCCTCCTAAATGAAGAAGCCTGAAGTGACGGGGTCTCTGCTAACTGGATCAGACCCTGCCTCCTCCATTACATTGCAGTGATGTCTTCAAACTTTATGGATAGAGAAGTTTCTCCCTTTCCCTCGCTCTTGCTCTTTTGCTGTCTTTTGCTCACTCTTTCCCCCTTTCCCTTCTCCTTTTCCTTCTCCCTTTCACTCCCTTTTTCTCTCTCTCTTTCTCTCTTCCTTTCTCTTCTTTTTAGCTCAGTCTGGCATACATTCACATGACCCCCTTTCACCAGAGAAGAAATTGTCACAGTGTGTGCAAAAAGATTCTTTGATGGTGCTGCTAAGGTGTTCAAGGACACAGCAACACTTTGCAAGCTGAAGTCTGTAACAGATCTTTCCCTAGGAGAAGTTCAAAAAAGGAACTGGGGTACAAAATGTTGTGTAGATCCCTCCAGTTCATTCAGTTTTCTGGAAATTAGCTTATAGTGGCTTATCTCACACTTGTGCCTAAGTTGCAGGTAAGTTGGAAAAAGCGAGAAGGTATCCAAAACGCCTCTTTCTTGATCACCACCCATGAGATGAATGCTTATCCACCTAAGGAAAATGCCCAGCTCAGCTTTTCTCCAGCACAAATAAAAACAAATAAAATTATTTCTGGATCATATTTTGTACAACACACCAAACCTGTGCCTGGAGCAAATTTTTACAGCTGAGTCATGAAACTCGAAAGGCAGAATCCATAATGAAAATTATGACAGTGCCATTGTTGTGCTAATAATATAGTCATTTCAACCACTTAAAATAATACTGCGGCACAGAAAACATAGAACTGCCCTAGCAGACAGAAAAATTGAGCGAACACAAGTCGGTACAACCATATCATCAGACTCAATTGTTCGCTGTAGGGTAAATATTTGAAACAATATAAAGGGGATTCAGCCATATGGTGCCCAGAGAAGTTAATGGGACCCCACACAGCTAAATTCCCCCATACAGCTAGCCCCATATTTCTGATACGATAATTAAGCTATGGGATGCGAGCTCTGTTGCATTCACTCATGCCTACCCTGTTAAGCTCAGAACAGAAGCCAAGTACCACCAGTACAACCAGGCTTAGGTCAACAATACACAAGTCGTGTACTACTGCACCCTATTGCTGTTAGAAAATGCTAGCTAGAAACATTTATACAGCTAACTAAGCAATGACGTTCTGGGCTGCAGCTGTAATCAGCCCTATTCACTGCAAGCGAGTTCAGTGTCATGAATGGCGTTGATTACTCATGGTTTGTAAGGCTTCCAGACAATCAGATTACACAGTAGCTCATGCCCATTTTATAATTATGTAACAGAGCAGTAAATAGACTTTTCATCAAAAATCCGATAAATAATATCCCTATTTTCTTTATGTAGCTAATCCTCCACCAACATTTCCACCTGGAATCTCCTATTCAGTATTACCAGGGATGAATTTGGCTCAAATTCCACAGACACTGTGGAAAGTGTGAATATATCTATTCACTTAAAAAAGTATATTTAACTTTGATTTTACTTCTGTGTTATCTTTTGTGATTTATTGAGTGTATCGCACTTTCACAGAACAGCTAGATATAATCCTATATTTTAAAATGCCCAAATCTATTTCTTTTTAAACAAGCTTTATTAATGTTAGTAGATTCTATTTTAGCTTCGCAACAGCAAATAGGCTATAAAAATCTGCCTGTGTTAATACGGAAGTGCCATAAGCCTAGAAAGTAAAAGCAACATAGGCATTCATCAAGCATTCATTAAGGATGAAATAACTGTTTCCTTAATCACTAAATTAAAAGAAAACCAAGACAAAATACCAAAATGTCAAAATGTAACAATCACCATCACCAGTAATCAACGATAATCCACAGGAGCTCAAGTTCTGCTGAAACTAAGTAGAGGATTGTCTTCTAAGACTGCTTTGGTATCTATGCTAGGTGACTAATACAAGTAAGAAAGTACACAGGATAACAGGTCTAACTGTTTAAAATCATTTGGGAGGGGAATACTTTTCCTGAATTATGTGATAATGCTATTAGCTCCAGTAACTCGAGCCTCAGGGTGATCCCATACTAAAGCAATCAGACAACGTCTGAGCAGCAGAGTCCCCAACCCCAAGAGTTTTATAGACAGAGACAGACCTAGACACGACTAAAAAAGTCAAGGATCAAAGCACGGTAGAGAAGCTACAAGCTTGTTCTGCTTGCATAACTTGAGGTTAATATACAATATTTATTCGCCACTAGGTATAAATCTGAGTGACTCTGAGTAAGCTTAGCAGCAAGAGATTACTTGTGATTTAGTTCTGTATCCAACTCAAAAGGATTATTTTAATACTGATATCAATATTACTTGGTTTGCACAGGCTGAGTGTTTGCCATGCTGTGACTGAAATTAGAAACTACAGAGTATATCTTACTCTCCTAATGCCAGCTCTATGGCTTGTTTCTGTCAAACAGAAATCATCATCATAAATCCTCGCTGTGATTGCAATGTGAGGTACTATTATGAAGGCGTGAGGGGAGAAGAGGAGTACTTCTGCTTGTTACTTGGATCCAAAGTGAGATCCGTTCAGTCAGAATTACTCTACTGGTAAACGTTACCCCAGATTTTCCATTAGTTTTTGTGGCCTGAACATAGGAAATTATTGAGATAAGATGTACGCAACTAGGGTACTGGTATTCAGTTATTGAACTTGGACCGATGATACAAGGATCGTGGGGTACAGCGAGAGAGAGAGGCAATGTGAGCTTTCTACCCAGAGCAGAAAATATCAAAGCAATATTCACTACACACTATAAAAAAAATACAATCTCCATAGCCTTTAGATGATATGTAAATAATAAATTAAATAATCACAATGATGAGTAGTGACAATATCAATAATAAAATAACCAACCTAGAAAAAAAAATCGAAGCCAGAAAAAAAATCAAAACAATTAAAAACCAGAAGAAGAGTTGTGAAACAAAGGTGTAATAAGTATCCAGGTAGCAAAGAAAACCTATTAAGTGCTGAACACTAGTTGCTATATATATATCAAGAAAGATTCAGGGAAGATTTTTTTTTCAAGTTGGCTGCTTTCTTGCTAGTGCAGCTTCCAGCTACAGATATTATGTCAATGCATTTTGCAGATATGAGCGTGACAGGAGATGTATTAAACATAAATAAATAAAGCATCTGTAAAAGTGCTTAATGAATGTCAGTGGATCCGTAAATACTACTGAATTACTATTTTTTAGAGAATCCACCCACCACAGCCAACAAGAATTAAAATGAAATGTTCATGTGCTATTGAAATACATTAAAAAATATTTTGCTTTCCTATTGTCATGATGTTCAAAGTCATTTTGTGTTAAAGTGCTGTGACTATTTATCAAAGACCTCTACTGGTAATTTGCAGGGAAATCATCTATGTTTTAGTTTAGACAAAGCATTAATTTTTACATTCAAGTAAAGGTCAACTACCACAGCCAGATGCAGCTGTAATGAAAACGTGTTCTGCTGAACAATGAAATAGTTCTTTCCATATTCCGTGTCAAATGTCTCTTTAAATTAGCTATATTACAACTGTACAAAAAAAAGTACCCACTAATCCTTCAACTGTCAGGTATGATAAGGAATTAGTGAGATGTGAATTACAGGACTCAGACAGGAAAACAGCACCAAGAAGAAAACACTTGAAAAGTCTGAATTATAACAAATGTTGGGATTGCTTAAAAATAGCAAGGGCTAAACTGTTATGGATTACATTTTATAGGTTTATATACCAGATTTTGTATGTATTTATAGGATTTATAGAATTTTAGCCAATGCCTTTTAGAACAGAAGAGTAAAATATTATGAACAGTTTGGTCATATTCAGTGAAGAATTGGGAGAAATTTGTGCTTAAAATACCATAGTATTTACATTGTCGTAGGAGTAAGGAAAGAGTCTGCTCTAATTTATACGTACCTTTGATGACCTCTTCATGAACTGCTCTCACATAATCAGTTTGATGCGACAGTAAGAAGTGGGCCAAAATTATTTATGAACGTGATTCGAATAGTAACATTAGGGTCTCATTTTACAGCTCTTAATGAAAACATATTCTGAGCATTAAAAAATATTTTAAAAGTTATGGTCCACATCACAAAGCACTATGTATTATTGATAAAAGTATACCTTATAATTGCCAAGTTCACATTGACTTTTAACAAAGCCATACTTAGGAATTTCTAGGAGTAAAAATAAATTATGTTAAAATTTGAACCCTAACTAAAGAGACTATAAAAGCTACCTGCCATAGTACTTTTCTTCAGAAATAAAACTGCCAAACTTCTACAGATTTGCTGTTAAAACTGTCTGTCTATCTGTTGTCCTTTCTGCATTACTACAGATTATGGTTCAGTTCAGTTTGAGGGGTAGCCTGGGAGACGGCGATACGGATCCAGGCAGCCTTCACATCATTAGTCTGGAAGCTAAGCAGACCTAGATTTTGAATGAAAACTCCGCTTAGAGGCCTCCAACCAAGATCAAGATTTCACTCATATTTGCATTTGTATACAGCCAGAAGGGTTTGGTTGAAATTGTAGACTTTCCTAAGCCAGCATTTTTAAGCTTCAGCGTCTAAAGAAATCCACAGCTAGATAGGAAACAGAATTCTTTTTGAGTTTGTTTTTATTCGCTATAAGAACCAAAGGTTAGTGTTTCAAAAATTTTCCACTGAGAGGATTAAAAAAAAAAAAAAATCCAGAGGATGTTGAAACCTTTCAAATCAGTGTTTCATTTTTGCTGTGTTAACATGTAGTGACAAAACAGAATTGATAAAAATGAGAAATTCAAAATAACTCATTTCAGCATTTTCCAAGAGAAAATTGCCTTAGAAGAAGCACAGCTCCATAAAACGTCCTCCTTTCAGTAAACTAATGCTTCTGTTGCCTTTTTTTAGAACAGCAATTCTTATTATCCTAAGAAGAATGAAGGCAATATAAGCAGCTCAAAAAAAAAAAAAAAAAAAAAATCAGGAGTGCTTTTGAAGGAACTACTTGAGATGCTCAAACGTAAGTGTTTTACAGTGTAATGTGAACGGTTATCTCAGTGGTAAAAATAAAGTTTGTATCTTAACACTGTAACCTTTTTTTTAAGTAAAGATGCCAGGGATGGAATAAATCTCACCCAAGTTTAGGCATCAGCAGAGCAGATACCTAAATCTGAGCTCGTCCTTCTGGGCCCCTGGCATAGACCATCAGTCAAGAGAAAGAGGCAGTGTCAGAGCATGATTTATCTGACCTGTTTTAAATACGCATCTTAGTATGAAATGAGTCACACCAGAAAGGTGCCATTTCTTCTCCCATATACGGAGCCAGAACACAGTCCCAGCTCAGGTGCAGACAGCGATGGTCAGGTCAGAAGACTCTCACCCATGGGGTACAGATCACAACAACAAAAACCAGGAAGGAATCACTGTCCTACCTGTAAAACGTGGATTTAATCCTGGCAATTAAAACAAGAGAAAGTATGTGTCATCCATGCATGCATATGCCCAGTTTATGCAAGGTTGTGGCCTAAACGTGGCAGCTGGAATGAAAAATTCTTTCAGACAAGTTTGCCTTCTCTCTCGCTTTTTTCTTTCTCCTGAAGGACAACATAAGATGTGGCTTTGCAATTTAATTAAATGTGACACGTGTTGCTATAAGCTACATACTCGCAAGTACAGTATTTATGCCAAGTATGAGCAATCCTAGCGTAATTATGGTTTATGTTTTACAGAGGGCATGTCACTCAGCAGACAAGTTTCATGAAAGGACTGAGAAAAAGAAATGCCAAAAAAAGAAAAGGAAATTATGGGCCAGAGGGTTTAAAGCTCCCAGCTGAATAAAGTGAAACTGGAAAGTCTCTTAATGACAGAGGAACAGATATGACAACAATGATAATAAAAAACCAGAGGTTAGAGTTTAAGGTCAGACTGCCAAACCAGGCACTGTGCTCAGGCTGCTGAGAGGCAATTACTCCAAGACTTGCTAGGAGAAGTACTTTTTCCAAAGATCTGCTCCAGAGCCTTCGGGGTGTAATTCCCTTTCAAAGATACAAGCTGGATACGAAAGGCAATTTCAGGAGGTGGGTGCAGAGAAGTAGTGTCTGGGGGGGAGCGGTGCCTGAATGTGTTCATAGGTAGACTCCATCTGAAAAATCATGCTGCAGCTTTCGTGCTCTGGTGTATAACATCACTGGCAAAAGCCGTAGGAGAGATCGTGACAGTCAAGAAAATACATAAAGATATTTTGGTAGTGGATACAATTTTCAAAAACACTTAAATGCAAACTACCCTTATTTTTTGCCACAGAATGGATATTCAGTTTAGAGTGGTTGATTTACTGCTCTATAAACTACTGTGATTACAATGGTACTGGCATTTAAGTATCATGTCACTGTAAGATACTTCAATATCAATAAAAACATTACAAAATATTGTAAATCTCCTTCCCTTTTCTGTGTGAGATTCAGCTATGTAGATAGCAACATCGTTACACTGAAATATTTAGGGAGGAGGTTATCTCTAATTACATTGAGGTATTAAAAATTGCACAACCATCATGTGAAGGGGCTTAAAATATTTGAATACAGTAAAATGTGCTCAGGGGCTAAATCCTAGGCTTCTAAATAATTTAAGCACATTTGAAAATTATTTCTTTTATTTTCACACTTAGCACCTTGGGTGAAAAAGGTGTGCTCTCAGGACACCGAATCACTCCTGCAGTCACACAGAAAGGAATCAAAGCAATACATAACACCCTATTAAAAAAGCACCAGGCTAACAGAACTGCAGGAGGAGCTGAGTTGCCTCGATTAACTGCATTAAACTAACATGTGAGGGAACTTGTTTTCTAACCTCAAGTTCGGGTATGGCAGTTAGGATCTGTTCATCATTAATGCGGCATCAGAGAATTATCACCAGGCTCAGCGGAGCCTTCTCCTTGGGCCCGGAGACAATCAGTGCAACCTTGCGAGCATCCTAGTTTCTGGTAACTCAAATTTCTTCCCTCATGCCATGCTGGTGCTGCTCTCATGGCACTGTTGCTCCTTTGCACCTCATAAAATCTACCTTCTGGTTACAGGGTATTTATTCTTCCTGGCTTCCTGGTGACTTCCATAATCTCATAGAGTTGTCCTCTTTTTGTCTTTCGGACCATGCCATTGAGCGGGGGTTTTTCAGCTTTACTTTTGGAGGGTTCATCTTCTCCCTTCTCCCTTCTCCTCATATTCTCACTTCCACTTCCTTACATTTTTTCTCTGAACTATCTCAGACCTTCAGATGGTCTCAGCTGTCATCTTTCCAAACAGATTAAGATAACTCTAGTTCAGATTCAAGTTAGGGTGAAACATTCAACTTTGGATCCATCCCCAAAAGGTAAGTTATTACAGGAATGAAGCTCATTATATTCTGTCTATCCGTTTGTCTGAATAGTGAAACCAAGTTGACCACCATAGGTTATCTAAAGCTATTTGTACTCTGCCATTTCTCCAAAACTACTAAGATAACCGTTCAATTTTCTCTTTCTATCTTTAGATTGAGGTTTAGATGGAAAAGCCTGACTTAAGTATTAACCTTAGAATCATAGAATCATTAAGGTTGGAAAAGACCTCTAAGATCATTGAGTCCAACCATCAGCTCAACACCACCATGCCCACTAAACCATGTCCCTAAGCGCCTCATCTACACGTCTTTTAAATACTTCCAGGGATGGGGACTCCACCACTTCCCTGGGCAGCCTGTTCCAATGTTTCACCACTCTTTCAGTAAAGACATTTTTCCTCACGTCCAACCTAAACCTCCCCTGGCACAACTTGAGGCCATTTCCTCTTGTCCTATCGCTTGTTACTTGGGAGAAGAGACCGACACCCACCTCGCTACAACCTCCTTTCAGGGAGTTGTAGAGAGCGATAAGGTCTCCCCTCAGCCTCCTTTTCTCCAGCCTAAACAACCCCAGTTCCCTCAGCCGCTCCTCATAAGACTTGTTCTCCAGACCCTTCACCAGCCTCGTTGCCCTTCTCTGGACACGCTCCAGCACCTCAATGTCCTTCTTGTAGTGAGGGGCCCAAAACGGAACACAGGATTCGAGGTGCAGCCTCACCAGTGCCGAGTACAGGGGCACGATCACTTCCCTACTCCTGCTGGCCACACTGTTTCTGATACAGGCCAGGATGCCATTGGCCTTCTTGGCCGCCTGGGGACACTGCTGGCTCATGTTCAGCCGGCTGTCAACCAGCACCCCCAGGTCCTTTTCCGACAGGCAGCTTTCCAGCCACCCTTCCCCAAGCCTGTAGCGCTGCATGGGGTTGTTGTGGCCGAAATGCAGGACCTGGCACTTGGCCTTGTTGAATCTCATACAGTTGGCCTCGGCCCATCGATCCAGCCTGTCCAGGTCCCTCTGCAGAGCCTTCCTACCCTCCAGCAGATCAACACTCCCGCCCAGCTTGGTGTCGTCTGCAAACTTACTGAGGGTGCACTCGATCCCCTCATCCAGATCATTGATAAAGGTATTGAACAAGACCGGCCCCAAAACTGAGCCCTGGGGAACACCGCTCGTGACCGGCCGCCAACTGGATTGAACTCCATTCACCACAACTCTCTGGGCCCGGCCGTCCAGCCAGTTTTTGACCCAGCACAGAGTACACCTGTCTAAGCCGTGAGCCGCCAGCTTCTCTAGGAGAATGCTGTGGGAGACGGTGTCAAAGGCCTTGCTGAAGTCCAGGTAGACCACATCCACAGCCTTTCCCTCCTCCACTAGGTGGGTCACCTGGTCATAGAAGGAGATCAGGTTGGTCAAGCAGGACCTGCCTCTCATGAACCCTTCAGGAACCTTAATGCCTTGCTCTGAAAGTGAATGTGATACTCAATCATTTCAGCCTGTTTCAGAAGCAGAGTTTCAGAAGCCACTGTCAGGGGAAAAGCTGCATCCTGTGCTTTCATGACTTTCCTGACGAGTTCAGCTGTCAAAAGGTTCCTACTGAAGAGTGAGATTTCACTGGAATTTTAGACCAATTACACTGAGACCAAGTAGAAATTATTCTGCATTTTTCACATATGAACACGGCAAAGAGCTGTTTTTCCATGTGTATATAACAGTTCCTATGTAAAAGTTGCACTATGACATGAATGAAAATCTCTTTACCACAATCCTTCAGTTTACAAGGAGCATATCTGATCATAGAGCACAGATACTTCTAATGTTCTATAAATTTCACCACAGCATCAGCTCCACGAACAACTAGAATTGGACAAAGCATCCCATTTATGGTTTTATAAGTGCTGAGACAATGACATCCGCATTTCCCTCTCTTCTACTGGAAATACATTTTATGAGATATCTCAGGTTTGCATTTATTTTGCTTTGTTTTTACTGGCATCATCTCACTGGGAGCTTATAAAACTTCCTGGGATCAACAAATACATTCAGGCCTTTTTCTTCCTCACAGTTGTTTACAACTGATGAATTTCCAGCATATAATAGGCATTCATATTAATTCCTAAATGCAGGACCTTGCATAGTGAACTACTGAATTTCATCCTATTTCTGTTACTCCAGTCCTCAAGGTGACCCACTCCTCCTCCATCCCGACAATTGCTCACAACTTTCGTGATCAGCACGTTTCATTATCGGACTCCTGCTTTAGTGCCAAGTGCTTTAATGAAAATATTAAATAAGATAGACCCAAAATTGATCCTCAGGGGGCCCCATAGTCTCAGAATATCATTAGGCCTTACATTTCAATACTAATTATATTGTATTATTTACATCACGGCAGCAATGCTAGACTCAATCGTCCTGCAGCACTACACACATACGTACACAGTAAGAGAGAGCCCTTGTCCAGAGGAGCCAACCACCTGAACTGACAAGACAAACGGAGACAGGCTGGAAGTAGTATTCTACTGTTTCAAGAGGCCATAATCTAGATGGTGTTATGGCAGCTGTAATGAAGAGTATCTGAGAATTTAACATTGATTAAAATTTACATTTCTGCTACTCGCAGATTAAGAGAGGGAAAAAAAAGAAATCCTGCTATATCTTACTCAACTACAAGAATGATGATCTAAGGTTAGTAGAAAATTGAAATTTTTAAGCAGCTGGTAAGGAAATGGATAGTGATAAAGATTCTTTGCTGCCTATTATAATGCCTGAAGAAATACTCAGAATTTTCCTGTGATGTTCTTCACAAATCAGCATACTGTCACACAAGGCTTTTCTGGATGTGTTGAATGAGATTCCTAACCATTTAATAGAGACGTTTTTCAACATTAGTTTCAGCATTTCTGGGAAATTTTTTAACATACCATCTTTCACCAACAAAAAATTGGTTTGATGACAATAATCACAATCAATGAAGAACTGTTCGCTTCTGATGGTTGAAGTATTGCAACCAGCAAATACTTAAGGAAAGTACTATTTATATTTTTCCTCTCAGTTTTCCCTTGATCCTTTCTATAAATTGATGGTAATATTTGAATTGATTTCTTTAAAACTTGATTAATTTATTAAATCATTCACTTTGTTAGGAACTTTGTCAGAATATCACTGATTACTGATAGTAAGAAAATGTTCCTATTGTTAGCTGGACTAACATCCTCCATAGTTTGCCCTCAACAAGAAGTATAAAGCAACTGAAATTAGTACATGTGTGTTTTCCTGGCCCTTGGAATCAGCATTTCCCCAGTGTGGGCATGATGTCAAACCGTAGTGACAGTGTGCATGCATCCAAGAAAGCAAGCCTACAAGCAGTGAGCATGGAACAAAAAAAAAAAAATCCACACAAAATCTATTTTTTTTTTCCTTTTTTGTAGTATAGATTTATTGCACTTCAGTGGACTGGTTAACTAACTAACTAAAAGCTCTCTAAAAGCTATTGAGAAACCATCTTGACTGTGATCGCAGAGCAAAACTGACAGAAGTGCCGCTACTACTTACAGCTTATACAGAAACATTCATATTCAGAGTGCTTGACAGACATTAAATTAATCCCACTGTATCTTAATTCAAACTCCCACAGGGAGTTTCTAGGACATGAAACATTTCTGACCAACTTCTTTCCAAGCACTTGTACACTCAATCAGCTCATCACAGATCAGGGTGCCAGGGGGACCAAATGTTTGGGTGTTTGACACCCTGGTTTCTTTCGTGGTCTGAGACTAATATTCTGGAGACAACAGCTTCTTCAGCCTCCACTGCCCTAGCTTATCTATGAAGCTAGATAGCTTCATGTTGCTGCCCCACCTAACTTCCTCCTTGGAGCACAGTGGACAAAGCCCTGTGAAAGGTAGAGGAGAAGTACGTAAGTACATGTGGATGTAAGCCAAGAACTGTGTGAGGTGCTGCATTCCCAGAGCATCAGGAGGCTGAGCTTCTATTTGTGGCATTTATCACTGTGGAATGAAGGAAAACATTGCAAGGCTTCAGAAACTGAACGTCAGCACTGTGCTAGTCTGTCTTTGTGATTTTGATAAATTCTCGGAAGTGCTCCGAGAATGTAAGTTTCAGCTTGTATTCTGTATAGCTGGGAAAAAAACGCCGCCTGTCTCACAGGAATGCGATGAGGGTGCCTACATGAGAGGCTGTAATAGCATGAACAGCTGCCTAATACATAGGCAGGATAGCATCTTAGTAGTGTGCGCTCTGGATTTACTGCCTGCCTCTATTATAACCAGCCAAAGAGAGCTCCCAAGGATTAGGTTGCCAATGAAGATGTTTTTGGTATCATAGTACTGTGCAGAGTTTTAAGGGACAAATTAAAAATTCTCCCTGACGAGAAGCATTTGCAAAATACTCGCCAAAGGCACAGACGTGCTCAACAAACAGAACGGGTTTTAGCAAACTAGACAATCAATCTTCATCCTGTACACTCTATGAACCAGGTTTTGTAGGAAAAAAGGTAAAATGCAGGTGAAAAGATTGTCATAATGCAAGCACAGAAGGGCAGAAAATTTTAGGTCGATAAACAAATGTACATTCTTTTCCTTTACACCTTGTACACATAAAGGTGATGAAGACTCTCGTGAAGTCCTTCTGAAGCATTCACCCTACAGTAGCAGCTGTATAATAATATTCATGTCCCTCTAAACTGGATCATGTAAGAATGAGGTTAGCTCAAGGAACAGAAGAGAGATATATATAAAGCCATATGTGTGTGTGTGTGTATATATATATATATATAAACTGGATCATGTAAGAATGAGGTTAGCTCAAGGAACAGAAGAGAGATATATATAAAGCCATATGTGTGTGTGTGTGTATATATATATATATATATATATATAAAAAAAGCCATTTGGCACTCATGTATTGTTTATATCTGCCTAAATAGATTCTGTTTCCTATAAGACCAGACTCCATTAGCACCTTGCGTTGTTGTACTATCTGTACAATCATTTTAAGTACCAGTATCCAAGAAATAAAGACTTCAGGATTATGACGGCTTTTGAATTTTAAGCTGTCTAAGCCATCAAATGCTGCCACCTTTGTAATATCTGTTAATGATGGCTATGGAAACTAACGTTTTGTTTCCATTTTAATTTGCATTAGTAAGGTGAGTGATCAGTGTGGTACAGAATTGGCACGCTGCTGAGATGATTGTGGCAGGACCTAGTTCTCAGCTGCACTTTTTTCGGGCTTTTACTAGGTATAAGAAACTGCATTGCTCTGTACTCGGCTCGGTAGAGCGCAATTTCTTTTGCAAACATCTTGTTCAGGAATATAATGAAATCTTTGATTCTGTGACAATTAACATTGCAGAAATAAAGGTTCTTGGCCATTATTTTCGTGCTATCCAAATGCTTTAGGAATACTGTATTAGTTACCATTTGCTGAAAGGGGGGAGGGGTTGGTTGGGGTTTTTTTTGCTTTGTTTTGCTTTTGTCCTTCTATGCATCAAAGACCTTAAGGGCTCCTTTACTGTTATCCCTTGATGCTTTGAACCACACCTGTGCTTGAAGACTGGTGGGAAGCCACAGAATAGAGGTTGATATTAGGTAGTTTTATTCTACATTTCCTGATATTACTCTTGCTAAAAATATCTTAGGCCTGAAAAAAAATTCAATAAACACAATTTTTCTCATCAAGGCTTTGATTGTCAAGCTCCAAAAAAGTCTGCAAAGCGATTGGCTCCACTTTATGCCAGATACAGAGACTAGACCTCAGAAGGTCCCATCCTCATCATCTCATGCGACAAGAAAGGTGAATGCCACGGGGAATTAAACCCCCACTTTCCTCTTCTGGCAGCTTAAAATGAGCCCATTTGGTGTATATTTAGCAAGGACACAGAACAGAAGCAGCATGCAGCAAGGATTTCACTCTTGTTCCAGTGTTCATTGCACTGTGATGGCTATTGTTTGCCAGTCCGTAAGGAGGTAATTCACTTCCAGGACGGTTCAGTTCAACAGGATTTTTGCCATTAGCTTCAATGAGACTTGGGTTCCTCAGCTCCTCAAGTTTTTTTTTCTCTTTATATCCCTTGATTCCCCTTCTCCAGCCTGCCTTCCTGCTTTATGGCGTTCATAGAGACCAGTTTCACCAATTCTCTTTCTGAATAGGATGGATTTTTTTTCCCATCCTCAATATGGACATAAAATGTGAAGGGATCCTCATTTCCATGGTGTCATCTCAAGTCTTTGACTGTTTCTGTGATCCACAATTCAGTGGCTTGATAAAAAGAAAGGAATAGTTTACGAAATAATGCTCGTAATCTTCAAATGTCTCACTGTCATAGACAGCACAATAGTGCACTGGCTTTTGTGAAGAACGTATTTATAGGCAACAGAAAAATCCTCATATACAATGAAAAAAAAGAAAATCAAACCCGAGTAAACAGTTCACACTGAGATCCACAGTTGGCGTCAATTTTAAAGATTCATCTTGTGATTTGAATTCTGAAATTTTCAGTTAGTTCAATAGAAAATGAAGATGTTGAAGGACATGTCTGGCGAGGACGATGTCCATGGCAACACTGGGAGTTACTCGTGTGTGGGTAAACCTCAAACATCCATAAACACGTTCGCCTTTCAGCTGAGTGTTTGGAACAGACTCTCAGTTCCCAACCTGAATCTCAGCAAATACAAAACTGTATACACATGTAAATCTGCATTCGCAGATACCAGTTATCTTCCAGTGTACACACTAAACATATTATAATACTTCTTTTATACATAAGCAGTAGGACTTTCATTTGCAAAGAATTTTCATCTGTAACATAAGCAAAAACAATGTATAAAAACATTTTCTCCACTTGTAAGTAGGTAATTAATCTGAAAGTTTCACTTAAGGAATGTAGTGTTTTTGATTTTTAATAGATGGTTCTGTTGCTGACAGTAAAAGATCCTTTTAGGAGCTGTGAATACAGAGGTTGGAGATTAGCTTTTGAAAAAGCGTATTGCAGAATAGATGTTATGTTAGGCAAATCCTACATTTTTCCCATGGAGGTTCTTTCTTCCTTAAGCTTATTCAAGGAAGATCATAGATTATGGAAAACTAAAGTAGAAAATGTTAAAAGCAACATATTACGGAAAATTTACGTGCTAAGTAAAACAATAAATTAACTAGGTTGCTATTTTAACAAACAGCTGGTTCTGGAACATAGGAAGTAAGGTGGTAGACAGTTCAAATACATTTGCAGGATTTGAAGCAAATTACATTGCTTAGGTTTCATGATCAGTTACAGCTAACCTACTCCTATAAAATTTTTGCAAATACAGATCTAGGTTATACTTGTAATACCCTAAAATAAAACCACTTTGTCATTTATGCTTCTAAATAAGTGCTCTTTGGAAAATAAACTGATACATAATGCTAAAACATGTGCAAGGCATTTTCTAAGATCTTGTAATTCTGATTTGGTTTAGACACCTTCAATAGTATCCCAACAAATATTATTTGACTTTGAGTAAAGTCAAATTTAACGTAACTCATACAGGATTTCACAGAACACACTACAAGAAAAATCAAACTTTACATCCATTATATTAATTCAGCACACAAATCCTATGGATTTTCTAGCACAATACTTGTTTTCTTCAGGTATACAGTGTAAACAAAACCTCTGAACACTACTTTCTTTCATTGTGTTGGCTTTCACCGAATTTTCACCAAATCGTTCTTTAGGTAAAGTAGCAATGCATAGATGACCTAGTTTTACTGTACCTGAATGCCAAAGACCAAGTCAAGAGTGTATCAATGCTGATTAACAGGAGTTATAATTTTAAGACCAAGCTGTTGTATATTTTATCTTCATTACAGTGTTTTTGGTAAGACCACAATGCACTGAGGACCCAGTGTGGGTGCAAGAACTCTGTGACAACTCTGCAATGCACTGTCTCAAGATACTGCTAATCACAACTGAATGCAATCACAAACCAATCCAAATAACTTCTTAGGGAGCACCATCAACCATCAAACAAATTTATAATAACTCTTAACAAAAAACCTCATTGGGCAAGGTTTCCCACTTACCACTGTTTGAGGTCAGAACTTCAGCTGGAGTCTGACTTCTAGTGAAGCTACGCAGATGGACACAGACATCAGCTGGGGATCCGATGCGTGGTTTCCAGTATGTCACCGTGCCAGTGAAGAATGAAGCGAGTACCTGTTATTTCAGGCATGCAGCACCAGTGTTTCTGGACAGATATACCTTACAGAGGTCTACACACTACAGCTGCAACTAGATCCCAGTTTTGTGATGCACCACTACACCTTTGGCAGCGGCTTAAGCTTTCGTGCCAAATGGCTGACACGCTCAGGGACCCTGCCTCGAGCTCCACCTCGTTCCCCACACCCTGCTATGGCAATGGCTTGGTCCCAAACCATGAGGCCGTTCCCAGTGCCAGGAAAGACAATCAGCTGCTGAAGCAGTCTGTGCCCAGCAAATCAACCTCTCCTGCCTCCTCCAAAGGAAAGGTGCAGGCCAGATGGATGTTTCCTGTGGCACAGTCTGGTCTACGGGCTCCTGCCTGGATTATGTCGGCGGCTCTAACACGTGCTGGTCTGAACTCAGGCATGAGGGCTGAAGACACGCCCCCCCCCCCCCCCCCCGGCAACATAGAAAGGTAACATATTTCATTTACATATTTCACTTATTCTACTATCTTAGTATATGCTTCAAAGTGACAATTATGAAAAAAAAAATATACTTGAGGCTTATGCCCGATTAAGTTGTCAAGGCTCTGGCACTCTTCTGTGGCAAGATACTTGGTGCTGTAGTACACTGCAGCACCTCAGGATCTGGCTCTGGACTGTTTAAAGCTCTTGGGAAAGGAGAAGTATGGCAGTCAAAAAGACAAGGGGCAAAAAGGTTTTGTTGAATAAAAGATATAGTGGGTTTTTTTTATGGAACGTGCTGGCTATCTTTTCTTTTTTTTTTTTTTTTTGACTGGGATGATGGGTGTAGGGTAGGGAAGGGCAAGAACGGGGTGATCAGTAAGAGTACAGGGTTACAAAAATGCAAGAGCGGAAAAGGGACCGTCACTGACTTGACTGTGATCCACAGCAGGACTCTGCCGACCACAGAACAGCTAACGTGCAGGAGGACAGCAGGCACGTAAGACAACTTGTATTTGTGCAGGCCCCAACAAACATACGACTCATAATATTCATTCCCTCCACATATTTGGATCTTATTTCCTTTGTAACAAATGTATCTCACCCCTGAGGTGAATGCTTTTGTTGGTACAGATTTTCTTCATCGTCTCTCTCTGGAAATTGGCAGGCTAAGAGACGTTTTCGTTATCACAGTTCATGAAGCACCCAGAAATCAGATCTTTAAGGCAATCAATTGTAATTATGTAAAATCTTAGGGAGAGCATCCAGCTCTCCCTCTTTGTTCATGCTACTGTAACTGCATGGTTTCAGTGGAACAGATTCTGACTCCTATCAATAGAAATAAGATCAGAGTTGGCCCTAAAATTACGTTTCAGGGAACACAAGAAACTACGCAAGAAAGATAATGTATTTGAGAACATTTTTAATAAATAATGTGACAAAAATTACTTTTCTGATTATTGGATCCTCAGTATGCAAAATTATGGCTAAAATATGAGGTTTCTTACATGAACATAATGAAAACATTAATCACATGGATTGTTCCTTTAGTACTGCACACCCTTTCTATGGAACCTTTCTTTAAAAATTAGCTAAATGAAAAATTTCAGTCCTCGGTAAACACCAAAACACTTTTTTTTTTCTTCTTTTTTTTTTTTCCATTGGGGCTAGTCCTGATAGCTGTTAATAAACAAACACACATTTTTCCATTAGCACCAATGACAAAGAAATTTTATAATTACAAAAAAGATCATAAAATCTACAGACAGAGGACATCATTTGGCAAATTCAATGCAACTAATGCCTCTATTTCAGCTTTAATGATAATCCAATGTTAAGAGAGGCCACAGCAAAATTGATAATTTTCTGTAAGTCCAGGAAAAGTGAGAAGTGTTTTGATTACGGCCCACATTTACATTTGTTACTTTACCGTCTGTCATCATTCAAATATTCCAAATACAAACATAGAGCATTAACAAAAAGATGAAAAATATCCCAAACAAATGCTTAACATTTTCAATAAGACAAAAAAAAGGTTAATAGTTACAATGGTTTACAAACAAAGTTTAGTGATTGTGCTTTTAAAACCAAAAAAAAAAAAAAAAGGATAAGCAGTGCATTACAAAAAAATTAATCGCCAAGATCAAACAAAACTTCTTTAAGTGGCACTTCTTCTTTAAGGTGAATTGACACAAGTAGAGGTCTGAGATTTGGGCCAGTAACAGTTAATGATATTACCCAATGATTATTAAAAATGTCCATTGATTTTCCTGCTTATTTTCATAAGCATTGTTGAAGCTGAAAATCAGAAAAAGTTTCAGATAAAGTTGCTCGTGCCATGAGTAGGCATAAAGCAATTTCATTGGCTTACCTCCTGCCTATCCCAAAGGACATTTTTAATAAGAATGTACTTAATGATGAAAATGCAAAGACAAATCAAAGTACCACAGGGGATTTAAAATGAGTACATATTTACAATAAGAGCCACCTCATCCCAAATTAATTTTACTTGCATTTGTAAAACTGTATCATCTGCAAAAGGTTAGCAAGAGACTGGCAGAAAACAAGACACAGTCTGTATTGAAATTGTAAGAAACCATTTGCACTAACTGCAGACTACAGTGAAACCCCTAGAATAAAAGAATGTTCTGCGTGATGTTCACTTTGGGGATCTTTTTAATCAATGCTGTATTACTTGCAACGTTACCAATTGGCTCACTGGTGTACGGGCAGTGTACTAAGCACCGCCTCGCTGGGGAGAAACCTCGGGATCCCAGGCTCTGGAATCCCCTTTTCTTCTAATCCTGAAGCAGCAGCTGGCCCAAGTACCACGAAGAGCAGCTTACCTGCCTTCTTGGGCAGCGAAGGTGATGCACTTAGCATTACGGAATAGGCAAGGGCCGTTCCTAATAAGGAGGGTTTACAAAGAAAGAGTAAAATAAAAAATCGCATTCTGATGGCATGAAGAAAAATGAAAAATTGTACACTCTGATTGCACTGAACATTATTTCTGGCGTCAAACATCATCAGACTTGAGGCATCTTAAGTGATTTTTTTTTTCTGATTAGATTTTAAAAGCCTGTTACAGTACATGTCGTTGTCTTCAGCTTTCTGTTTCCTGTATTAAAAAAAAAAAAGACATAAGTGACTACGTTAGATTTTATTAAAGTTTGTTTCACATACTTCTTAGAGGTTTGTTACCTTTAAATAATAATTACTACTTTTAATTACGTGCAGCAACATGACTCCATGTTGGACACCCTTTCTACAATCAGGATTTGAAATGAATTAATATCATTAGGCAGAAAAAAAAGAAGAAAAAAGTTCATGCCTTAATAGCTAATAAAATCTAGAATGATAAAACTTTCAAAAAATGCGAAAGTCAATGTCAAGGTGTTCTTAGATGCTCTAATGCTTTATTTTCACTTTTGAAAGAATCTGGATAATGTAAAGTGCACATTTAAATACTGTATTTCTGCAAGTTCTGTTCCCTAGGTTTTAGTGTGGTGACAGTTATACTATGCTACGTATTACTTGTTTTTTATGTTTTTGACACATTTAAGCTTAAAGTTTCTTTTCTTGGATTGTGCGTAACATTAATAGATAAATGTACTAATTTTTCTGAAGAGAAATATTTCTGGTTCAAAAGTCTTTTTTCTTGACATCTGTCTAAGCACAGAAAATAGCCTTATTCAAGTCATCTTCAGTAATACAACTGCAGTTACCTCCATCTCTTCTTCTTCCTCTTCTCCTTGTTCATATGCTCCCAGTACTTGCATTTCTGCAACATTCCTTCGGGCTATATTTGCTTGATCTGCCCTCTGTCTACCTCCTGATCCTCTTGATGACATAGAGCTGGAGGAGCTGGGATCTCTAGGATTATTTGATGTTGGAAACGTCGGTCTAGAATATGGTAGGATGTCCTCTGTATAATTAAATATATACATTGTTATGTTTACAAGCCCAGAGATACTGTGATCCTAAAATTTCTGCATGCGGTTGATTTATTTTACTTTTTGTGACCCTCAGTAGGTTTAAAGTGATGCCTGACAGGAATATGAAATACACTGTTTCCATAATAGCATTATAGAAGCTTTCTTGAGGAAATGTATAGTATTCACGGGGTAACATTCACCACAGAAAAACTAATTCATGATTACTGTCCACTTCATTTCAATTTATGATCACTGCTCTATGTTCTACAGGAAAATGAAGGAAAAAAAAGTAACCCTTGCAGTGTATTTTCCATATGACTGAGTAGGAGGAAATGAAAATACATGCATGATACTCGCAAGGAGCTCACTGCATCTAAGTATTAGACCCTCTATTTCTCAAATTGAGTTTGAAACAAAATTAGCGGGCATGTTTTAAAATTTCAGCACCATCCCCTTAAGGTAAATTTCTAATAACTTTTCTCTATAGTAATCCACTGTACTCAGTACCAGCCTCTTACTAATGTGCCCATTTAACCAACTTACTGCCCAATCACCCCTGATACTGACCCTGGATATGGGTAGGAAGAAAGGACCAGGCATTTGTACGAATCTGTGTTGAAAGCCTTAGTGAACACTTGGCAAATTCCATTAATTACTAATCTTACCAACTTCCATAAACAAGAGATTACGTTGATCAGGTCTGATTCATCTAATGCCGTGTCAGTTAGTATTTGTAACTAATGCATTACTACTATGGCTTTCTTATTTTTTAAACAGGACCAGGTTTACAAATAGACAAAAATGGGCCAAGTGCCAATTCTTTGGTAGAAAAGTTAAATATCTGACTTACAGATCTACTATCTGACTTCACTCAGTTCCCTTGTAATTAGATTATAATTAGATAGATTAGACATAACTAGACTATAAAAGTGTGGTAGGGGCAAGGACACTGATCCTTACAGCTCTCGAGGAATATTTCTGTTTGGGCTCCCTCAGCGTTAGCTTTAATACTTGATGAGTGCATAAGGAAAGCAAGATAGAAAAATCTATGTTTTTCCTAAGCTTTTGTTTCCATTTCACCCTAAGGAGAACCTGCAACGTGACCTGTATTAGCACCTCTAATTTCAATTAATGGTGACAATTCAGCAGACCTAACTTCGCTCACACCGTTGGTGTGAGAGACCTGGAAAGAGCTGCCTTTTTTCCTGTGATCAACACACAATACTTCATTAAAACCAGAGCATGCAAAATAACCTTGAAGAAGATGAGTTTTTGCTGGTGTGCCTTCTCGTTTTGGTGCTTTATTTCCTCGCAGTTTCCCATCGTTTTGCTGTTCCTGTGATTCTCTCCGCTCTCCCGAATTTGTCCGCACGTCTGAATGCTGTCGCCCATCCACCCCGTCCCTCCCCTTGTAGCTCGCTCCTTTCCTTTCCGCAGATCTGTCTGTCCTCGCTTCTATAGAAGCAAGTTTTGGCAACATGACCGGCCGCACCTCCAGCTGTGATTTGGACTGGGCGGTTGGTGATTTTATAGCTGGAGGTGGCACAGGAGGGGGTGGCAAGTCTACAAAGTTGAAAAAGATTAATAATTTCATTAGCGTATGATGTCATTGAAATTAAGAAATAATATTTAACTTCCACTGAAGAAACAGATGCCCTATTTACTTTCAGCCCTCCCTCTGCCCTTCTCTCTCCACCCCAAAAAGTATTATGTTACTGTTACAACTGCTGACGGGTATTTTTCCAAAGCTTGAGATTTAAAAATGCAAAGTAAAGACCTCTCACTGCCTTTTCAAATCACAGTATTTTCTTAAAAATCATTACAAAAAGCTGTAATAAACTTTAGGCACTTGGGTATTAATATATCTGTTATGGATATCAACATAGAGTTAAAGATATTAACATATCTTTGCCGGTATTTATCATTTTTGCTAAGTCCATTCAACAGCACAGCAGCTTGTGCTATAGTTACTAAAGGTCTTCAGGGTGCTGAGCGTTAAAACAAGTTGGCTGGGGTGTACGAATGTATATCAAATGCACTGCTGATCTATGTAAGGATAAACTATATTCATTATTACATTCTTCTTTCAAAATAGTAGGTTAATCTAACATACATATCCCTGATGTCTGTGGGTATCTCATGAGATACGAAAAAATCCACACTCAGTCAACGAAGTAACAAGCTCTCAGGAAGAACAAAAAAAGAAAAAAAGACACACAAGACTTTTGAATTTGTCTCCTTAAGTCAGCACAGCTTAAGGGGTTCTAAAATTCTGTATATTTTTAAGTAGTATTTATAAGGCACACATACGTTTTACTTAGTTAATTTTTTCTATTCCTGCATTAAGACTTAAAACTAGAATGTGGAAACTGTTCATCAGGATACAATAGTGCTCTGTGGCCTATAAAATGTGAAGGAAAAAAAATGTAAAAGTCAAACAAGGAAGGGACAATATAAAAGCGGTTCACAACAAAGCTGTAGGAACAAACCACATGCATCTAAAAGAACAACAGGTTAAAAAAAGTGAGATGTGAAAGATGTTTCTGAGGTTAATATTCTCAAGTGAGATTGCTAAAAAAAAATAAATAACAGCACTATTAAAAAATGTAACTTCAGCATTTTATAATAGTGTGCATTCATTCCTTCTACTTCCACAAAAATCTTGGAGCAGCTGTGTTTTTCAACCACCACCTCTATATATACAGCTCATTCACAGTCTATTCAAGAGAACATTGCAAATGAAAATTAACTAAATTGGGCCAAGAAAAAAGGTAGTGCTCCTGAATAAGAAAAAAATAGGCATCTAACATATACGTATAAATTCAGATATGGCAGATGCCAGATACTTTCGAGAGGTTTTCCAGTGACACAAAGCACTAATGACTTGATCTAGCCCTGTGGAAAGGTGTAGCAATGCAGAATTCAGTGCTTTATGCAGGCTTACCGGGCACCACCCTCCACATTAAACTGGTGACAACTTGGAATTGCCCTTGACCTGTTTTAAATAAGACTGGAAATTTTATCAGTTGTCTAGACTGGGATGATGAGGAAGAAAGATGTCATAAAGTTCATTTCCTAAGGTTGGACATACTTCAGGTAAATGAGATCTGTAACGTCATTCTTGCTGCATTAACTCCGCTATCTTGGTTAAAAAAAAAAAAAAAAAAAAAAAAGGAGAAAAAAAACCCACAAAAGAACAACCAAGCAACAAAGAAAACTTCTCCTTGTTCTAATTTATGGCTTGAATAAGGGACCAAATTCATTTAACAAGAAACACAAACTTCTTTCCTTCTGTTCCTCTTAGCTAAGAGCAAGTTGGACAACTGGCCTTATATTCCTTGCAAATTGTGTAGGGCAGTTTGTTTTTCAAACTCCGGCAGTTTGGGGAACATCAGTGTTAGAGAGTAGCTAAAGGTAAACAATTGAATACTGACACTTAATTTAAGCATCTACTTAACACTCACCATTTGCAGATGTCTTTTAAGAAAAAGCACTGTCATTTCCAAAACTTGAGAAGGCATAATGTAAATTAGCTGGAAGCCTGGATATATAAGTGGCTGAATCAAACTAATTTTATTTATGGAGTGGGAATTATTAGACTATAAAGTAAGAACAAAGACAGATCTGTGGGCAACGGACTGGACTCGTTTAACTGAGGGAATTAAAACTGTAAAACGGAGAGGCACCTTCTGATTCAATAAGATACGAAATACATCAGATTTTGGTAAGAAAGCACAGAATCAGTTACGTTGCATTCCTTTGCTATCCATAATGCTTTAAACATGGTTTACAGTGGTAACCTCTGTCCAATGCACAACCTTAGTGATGAAACTCTGTAACTCCACACATCAGAGCAGCATTCAGACTACCTCCTCTATGCATCTAAAAATGCCCTGTGAGCTCTAGCCACCAAAGAGCGAACCAAACCACTTTCACTGTGCTGCCCAGCCCTGTAGATGCTCAAATTCAGTATGGGCCTACAAGTGTGGACGTTTGGATCACAGGGCTCCATAGCCATGTGAGCTTAAGTGTCAATACCTGCTCCAAAAAAATCTTGGTCTGAAGTAGTATATAACCTCTTACAATTCAACAACTAGGTGAAAAATCGTGTGAACACCTCGGAATAGCATGCGATACGTTCCTTGAAAGCCCAGTGTGTCAGACCATGTCAGACCCAGCCCAAAGCTTATCAAGCACAATAACTGTTCTTCAAAAGCCATGCTGGAGATGGTGATGGTTCCCACCTTTTGCAGAATACTTTTGGCGATTCTAGAACTTGGTCAAGATTTAAAAAATAAGATAAACTCTTCATTAACCTGAGGAGATTCAAACAATATTTTCCTTTCTCTGGAAAACATCCTTCTCACATGTCTTCTCTCAGAAAAGGACACATCCATTCACAAGTGGATGAAGATACTCAAACTCAGAAGTGTCGACTTCTGGAACCACTGTTCTTCATGCAATATCTTGTGTCTCACATTCCCCACTCACTGTCTCTATTAAAGTTATCAGAGCACCAAATAGCCCTTCTGTTGAGCCTGCTGATGTGTAAAGGGAGTCTAGGTACTTAATACCAAGCCTTTCAGTCACCCTTGGAGCCAGTCTCCAACAGTTGTGGCACAGCAATGCACTGGCTGAATGCCAAAGGGAAGGAACAGCGTCTTTCCTGTAGCCCATAAAATACAACTTGGAACAAACTACTTTATTCAAGAATCCTATCCAGCTACACAGGACAATGAACAAAGTGGTGTTAAGTCTTGACTATGGAAAGGAAAGATGCATTGATATAAAAAGTTTCATATAATAGCAGTAGCTCTATGGCACAGTAGTAACTATAGAAAAGTGATATTCTCTTTCAAGAACATTTTTGCAACCTGCAGGGAAACTATAAAAATCTTCATTATAACACGGTACTCCTCGCTGAGAAGAATCCTTTACAGAGGAAAAAAAAAACCTTTTCAGAGGTCAACACTATTACACCCCTGTGGTATTTATTTTAACAGCTCAGATCACAGAGAAAATCCAGATTCAATCTGCCTCCTCGAGTACAAACTGGCACACTTCTTATTAAAAGGAAAATGGAAGCTTCCATTGTAAGGAATAAAAAATAAACCACAAAGCAACACCAAACCAATATAAAGAACTCAGAAGTATTTGTTAAAGGTCAGCTGTGCTCACATGTTTCATTCATGCCTATGTATTACTGTTGTACTACTTCCCACGTAACTAAAACAATTAATGGATGCCATTTCATAGCACGGTCTATAGAGGAAACCTTCCATACGTGTCTTTTGAATGGAGCGGTGATAATTTTCTAAATGAGAACTTATACAGGAATCATGGGATAAGCAAAACACCAGCGGGGAAAAATAATCTACTAAGTCAGTTTGGCACTGAAGTGGAGAAACCACAAATAAGCACAAAAAGATGAACTGTAAGTAGAGACAAATGGGGGAAGTAGGCCTTATTAGGCAACTCTCTCTTTCAAGCTCTATCGGGCTGTAGATTTCTACAGTCATACCCTGAAGAAAACAGCAGTTATAGATTTGATGCAATACTGGAGAAGATACAGAGTTTTTCTATTGCCTATTTATGCAGACACGCAAAACTCAGGATTGTTCCTGACTTAGTAAAGCTTTAAGATCATTTAAGATTCCTAGATACATAATAACCTCAGCTACTATTATTCATGTACTGAAGTTATTTTCATGCTTTATCTTTCAAGAAACATGGCCCAAACTGTACATAATAATCGGATGAATAAATAGATACAGCAAAACCCAATATGAAGTATAAAAGCAGTGGGTTGTTTGGGTTGTAGGGTTTTTTTTGCCTGTATGTACATTTACATAATGCTTTTATCAAAACAATTTTCACTCCACAAAAATTCCTTCAGTAACAAAATCAACATTTACAAAATATCTCACAATGGAATCAGAAGTAAGGACTGCAGAGACAGCAGGTGTCTGAAAATTATTATCATTCAATAACAAGCTGGTTTTTAGCAGAGGTAAGAAATGCATTCCTACTTATTTTTTACCTTGCCGAAATTTGTGCAGAATAGATTTTTTTGTACTGCACAGGTAGAGGGAGACAAAAGTGCAAATGATGCTGGCATGCATAATGGCTTAATATTTCAAAGTGAAAATTCAAGGAAATATTTGGCAGATATTCAATTGTCTTTTGTGAGAAATTCAGCTGCCCTAACATCATGTCATTGATAACACAGCTAAATAACTCAGTTACAGTCTCAACCAGTTAGTTGTGAAAATGTTAGTGTTTTTTCCTTTGTCACTCAGAGATTTAAAAAAGAATCAGGATTTAAAATCTCATGTGAACTGTCAATGGCGTAATTTCTATTGAAAGACCTAGTGAATCGAAGCAATGACAAAGTATTTTATCCTTTTTATCTAAATGCTTACAATTCCGAGGGCTTGAAAATACTAATAAATCAATTCAAGACAGTTCAGAAGAGACTTTCACGTATATAAATTTAGAAAAGACAAAAATATTCTTTTAAAATTTGGTTTCTTAAATTAAATATGTAAGTAGGTCAGGCAAGGTTGAGAAGGAGGATAGTGTGGTTCTTGTAGTGCACTCTTAGTAGTTAACTCTCTAAAAGGCTAGATGAAGAGCAATTAAAAATTCATACATTTTAATCTTTACCACCTACTGAGCAAAGGTTTTTAGCAACAAATATGGAAAACATTTCACCGCCTGGACAACTGTCAAGGAACAAAACAACTGAGCTGAAATCCCATTCCACATAAATTAGAAACTGATTTGAACTAATGCTAGCAGAAAATACAAAATTTTTACTACTTATACAATGCAGAGTAGATCAGAGAGCACTCTCCTTTATTTAAAAAAGGGTAGTAGTAGACCTTTTACTGCTACATTAGTAACAAATACACTTTCAGAAATACCAATCTCTTGCACAAATCTTGCCGTATAAAGAAAAAAAAAATACAGAATTTTTTAAGACTTACATATATTGCTGCTGATAATACTCTTGGCATTTTCATGCAACCATTCATGCAAAGATGAAATTTATTTATATATCCTTTCTATCAACCAATCATGTAAACTCTTCATGACACTGGTATTTCATGAAGCTGCTAGCAAATACTAATTCAGATAATTTGGGAACAGTAGAAAATTCTTTAGATGTGAAAGTAAATTCCATTTTAAAAGCTGAGAAAGTAACAAAGCAATGCATTTTTCTCTTTTTAGTATCTATTCAATGCTTCTAGCCACCAATAAATGCTTAAATTCAGAATATCTGCTTTGCTCTACTAAAACCACACGTATGTTCACCTGCTATGAGGAAAAAAAAAAATCTTTGTATCAGGCAGTCCTTTATAAAAAAGATAAGTAAGAGTGTGATATCAAGGCAATAGAAAAAACTAAGTGTATCTGGGAAAGGTCAATTGTGCTTAAATGTTTCATTCATGTCTCCATATCACTTTTCTCCACCTAAGGAAAACAATTAGTAGATGCTATTCTATAGATAATTCTAAAGGGACAATGTACTAGATGTCGCTATTAAAATGAACGGTTAGACTCCTCAGTAAGGTTCCAAATATGCTTATGTAAATGGATTGAGGGGGAAAATAAATAAATAATAATAATAAAAACTCAAAACCAAACAAGCCCTTCAACCTTTGAACTGGGTTTTATTAGTTCTGCAGAAATTAAAGCCATAATTTGCTGTTCCCTGAATGACCACACTCTACTGCACACTGAACAGGTTAGCGGAAATTCTTACCTGATTAGAAAATATGCTGAAGTAAGCAGATGCTATATAACACAAAACAAATATTGATCATGATCGTCAAATCTATTGCAATATCTAACCACAATGCTCTATGATTTAACTTTGTATAACTACTTTCACAAAAACCTGTCATCAAATACAGGCCCACCTCTTATTTATTCCTCTGTTAGAAGAAAATGGCCACATAAAACTCCTGTTCAGATTTTATTTCTGATGTCCTAGCTGCTGTGTTTGTATTGAGGTTTGATGCTCAGCCAATCATTCAGTTAAGAGCATTCTCTTCGAGAGAACAAAAGCTGATAAAATGTCCATAAAATCTTGCAAAATGCCATTACAAGGGTCTCATAAACGTAACATTTCTGGTACAGTTTTGGGATTTACACCTTGTGTCGTCCTTTTACAGAAGCAAACATACACAAAACCACTGTAATAACCTCTTGAAATCAGATAATATTCCAACAGCTCAGTTTCACTGACAGAAGGGGCCTGGGCATAAGCCAAGAGGCCCAGGTGCACTGTGTCATGCCAGTATTTAATGCAGCCTAGTATAAGATAGATGCTAGTGAGAAAAAATACTCAGAATAAAGTACAGATAATAGCATGGACAACCACGCATTGCTAAATTACTTCTGCTCACCGTGCTGTGAGCTTTGTATTAAATTTTTTCGTCAAGTGGCAGGAATCATAGGGAGAAGTGGCTCAAAACTCCCTTCTCGTAACCCTGGATAAGGATCTATAATATTAGGCTTTGATATGATAATGGAAAACGATGCCCCTCTTTGAAAAATTTCAGACTGGTAATGAAAGTCCTAATCAGATTGTTGTTGCAGAGAACCCGGGAGGTGGGGAACGATGCCTCATTTTCCCCTCCCCCCCGTTAGCAAATTTAGCAAACTTGACAAGATGGGTTAAGTCTTGGAGAATTTATCTTACATGAATTTCCAACAGAGCCCGTGGGTTGTTTTATAAAACTGGAAGGTAGTGCTTTAATAAAAGCTGCACCACCTGAGGCATTTTCATTAAAGGCTCTCTCTAGACAACATCACAACGTTTGCATTATCCTCCTACACTCCCAAGAGAATACAAGCACTACCTTTTCAGCAAGAGTTTATATTGTGTGTGAAGGCACGAAAGAAGATGATTAGATTTTGCTTTTACTCACAAAGTAACCGCTTGCCACAATGCTGTGGTCAGGATTAAAATTCATTGATTTGTGTTGCCCACTCTTTGAATGGTAAATTGTTTTTTTCAGGAAAAGATACATTCTGGAGGTTTTAATAGTCAGTCATGTGAATGAAGATTTTAATCCTAACCACACATTATTCTCAATGACTGTACTATTTATGCTATCTGGGCTCTTAAATAATGACAGTAATTAGCCGATTAGGACACTACAGAAAACAGGTGCAAGGCTCTGGAGTGGAAGCATCAATGTACAGCATTAAGGAACTCTGGCATTTAAAACGATTAATCTGTTCCGTGTGTTTAGCAACAGGAAACACAAATCACTGAATTCTGAAACATAATGTTATCTCTGTGGAAAAATTTCACACACACGCACTGAATGCATATTTAGAAAGGTTCACTGACGTTTTCACCCGTTTCAGTGGACTCACCATCTGTGTAGACTTCTCTGCGCAGATGTCCTGGCTGGTGTTTTTGCTTTTTGGCAGGTCGGACCTTCTGTATTACAACAGCACTCATGTTGCTGTCGGTAGACATGGGGCTGGTGGGTCTAGGACAGTGTGATGCATGAAAATGTCTACGGCCTGGAAATTGTTACAGAACAATAGCTATTATTTTCCTTATCTAAAATAAGACGTTTCATACTTTCTCTTCTTTCACATCAGAATGACCTAGCTATACAAAACCTGAAAATAGACTGTTGGAACAATAATAAAACTCTCATCCTTCCTGTAATCAGTTTTAGAGTGAGCCGTAACTAAATTGAAGCATTTGCTACCCTATCAGTAGGCAGGTTGGCTTAGTTTCACAGAAATTATCCAACTGGTTGCTAGCTGGTAGCTCCTGCCCCAGGAAGCTGAACACCATCGGCAGTCAAGCACAGGCAGGCTTCTCGCCTTCCAGAAACAACAACACATTTCACTTTTAAAAGGGGTTATTTCACTTTCAAAAGGGGTTTCACCTCCCTGAGCTCCGGCAGCACGAGGTCACCCGTGCCATAAGCAGAGCAAGTCACTAGCAGGTCTCAGGTACAGATGTCCCCTCCACCGCTTTGAGTGAATTACCAGAAATGCATCGGGGATGTATGACTGGCATTTTATCACAGCTTATTTGCAGATAAGAAGTGTCACATTTTTAGGATGTGTAGTCAGGTACGGGTAATATAAATACACAAAAATCACTGCATAACATGAACTTGACTGTTGTAAAATTATTTACCTGTAATAGGAAAGGGATGTAAAAGGACCTCTTCTAAATATATAAATTTACAGACACATTTATATGAATGTATATGTATAAAATGGATAAAATCCTGGCCCCGTGGGTATGAATGGGAGTTTTGCCACCTACTTCAATCGGCCAGGATTTCATCCAGAATTACTAAATTACCTCCCCTCTCACTCTTCATGATGAACAGCTGTGTTGAAATGAAACAAAGGACTGTTAACTGGGAGAGGATATCAGAAATGGGAGGAAGGTTGCAAATCTGTGGAGTCAGGGTGGACACAGTTGTGACAGTGTACCTCTCCTCCAGGTTTGGCAGTTTCATAGGATTGATTGGCAAAACATTCATGGATCTGCTTGAAACCTGCATCCCACCCTGCAGTATTCTTATTTCTTAGCTGAACTATAACAATATCCACTGGGCCTAGTTACTGATCAGGGTACTGATTACCTGTATATACCCAGTGTTACCAGTAACCAGCACGTTGTAAAACACTAAATATTTCAAATTTTGTATTTCATCTGTCCAGTGGTGATTCAGGAGGAAAAAAAAAGAAGAAACATATGCATAAGGCCTTGCTGCATATTCATAATCTATAATCTAAACTGCAACTAATAACAGCTGTCAAATTATTAAACCAACACAAACCCAGCTCATCTCAATAATACAGCAGTAAGAGCTTGAAGAGCATTCTCCAAAACATAACAACAAAATATAAAATGGAAACCAAATATATTACAATTTTTTTTCAAATGCAGGGGAAATATGACTCCAAAGGTTTACTATTTATTTGGACATTTCAATACAGAGGGATTAAATCTCTCACGAAGAGTGACTGAAAACACTGGGAGCCTTACACTAGGAAAAGGATACAGTTCTGTAATCTTTGCCACCCCACCCCCCCCCCATTCAGTTCTGGGTGGAAATCCACCAGCAGGGTTGAGGTTTGACAATAATCAATGAGACAAAAAAATTAGGAACTACTTATGAAAAACAATGTTGAGCAGCAATTTCTTTGAACTGTTTCACCAAAACTCCTTTTCTGACTCTTCCACTGTGCAAATTGACCCCCCGCCATCCCCCGCCCGAATTTCTAAATGTTGTAAGAACATGTTGTAACATGTTCTAATGTTGTAACATCCAGGAAGCAGTTGTGGATAAATACATTTCACAATGGCCATTTTTTTTCTTCTCCCATCAAATAGAGGGCAAACTCACCTCCTGCTGCATCCTGCATTTGACGTCTGGCTACTTTCAGGCCAGCGTATTCCGCAGCTGCTGCAACAGCCTGTGCAAAATCTGCATCGGTGAAAAACGATCCATCTGAAGAGCTGACGCTAGACCGCCCGCTTGAGATGTTATCTTCTTCGGAGGCTGAACCCCAGCCATTGATCATGGATCCTGTTACAGAGCTCTCCAAATCCCCAACGCTGGAGGCAGGTGTCTGCTCAAGGCCACGCAAAAGGAGCCTTCTGTTCTGCATCTTGGCAACCTCTATATCTGCCTCATCCTCTTCCTCTTCTGGTGCGTCAGTATCCATATCAGAGACCAAGGGCCCTGAGATATATCCATAGGTATGTGGTGGGGAGATAGGCCTTGGAGGGGGTGGAGGACTCACAGGTTGACGTCTGCATAAAAATACAAGGGTAAGAAGAATTGAAGTCACATAACATAGTCAGAGGAAATAGCAGATTGATGAAAATACTTCTTTTATTTCCCAACAAGCTTGACCTGTCTTTTTAAATCAACAGAATTTATATCTGAAACGTTCACGGTTGGTTGGTTTTTTTAGTTTTTATTTTTGCTGTAAATCAGAACTGACTGACGGCTATGTGGTTTGAAATCTACCACAAAGAAATCTGATTTTTTAATACGGTTCCTTTATCACTGATTTTAATGAGAATTGGCTTATTTTGCATAAAGCTGTGTATTTTTCCTAAAACAGCACATGTACAGCTAGGTGAAGAGGTGGTTACAGTTCATGTGACTATTTAAAAACATTATTTGTGCAACCTTGAGAGTATGAGCAAAACAAGTGTCTGTATATTACTCTAGAAGCTTGAAACTATCAATGTCAACAGATGCCTCTATCCAAACAGGTTGCTCCATAAACATTATCTTCCCTCCACCCACCCCAGTGATTCAGAAAGATGTGAAAAGAGATACTGTTATTTCATTATTTTTTGAATTGGTCTAGGTGGTAACATAAAGAAAGAATTCTCTACCGTAACGTTAGTTACAGGTCTCAAGGATACAAAAATGCATAGAGATGTATGGGTTAACTTATTTTGAGCTTAAATCATCAGTAATGGTGTCTCCAGCTTGAAGAGGCAAAGTATTAGATATCATTAGATCAATGTTCAGTTTAGTTAACACTTCACTCAGCAGTCCCAGGTAGTAACTTTGTCAACAGTTTTTCTTCACAGGGCCACAGGCACGCTCTTTAATTGCCATTTGTCCGATAGGAAGAAATACTTTCTGCAGCAATGGCTGTACCATTGGCTTTGCTTACCAGGAATTTCTACTGCAGTCTGCTTTGCAAAAATTTCCAAAGTTATTTTCCTTTGTCAATTTTTCCCTCTTATTATCTCACTGACAAATAGTGACCCTCGTAAATTAAATCCTTTCTTCTGGGGGGTCGTGATTTTTAAAATTTTAATAAATGGAAATATTTCACTAATTTTGAAAGGAAAATTTAGCAAGGAAAAACCTAATACTTTGTGGCAAGAGAAAGCTGGAACCTCCCTGGACTACATCATCTAGCCACTGTTTTCCACTTGCTGTATTAAGTACTGAATGGAATGAAAAAAAGGTCAGTTAGGGATATATACCCAATAACCATTTAATAAGCCCCCTCTCCCCCCAAATCCCAGAAGCCATTGCTGCATGGGAATCTCTACCTGCCTTTGACTAGAGAACTTGCCCAATAAAGTTTTACTGCCTTAATTTAAAGCTCTTGTAACAAGCGTCCTTGTAATATATTTGCCAGTCTTCCTGTTCTCTAGGTTTTGGTATTAGAAGACAGGCAACTGGTTACAAAATGTGTTAGGGTTCTTGAAAATACAGCTTGCCTGCCAACCTTTAAGGATAGTCTAGTTGAGAGCAGCTGGTTCATGGGCATACAGAATTAACAGTACTTCATTCACTTTATCTGATGCAGTGGTTCTTGCTTTAACAGTGACATCGTCTCCTATCTCAGCTCTCACTTTAACATTGACATCATCTGCTGTCTCACTAAATCTTGTTTTTTCTCTGCTTGTCCACTCTTCCAGAGCACAGATTTCTATTTCAGTTTGCTATACTTCTAGCAAGCTGACCGGACAGAGGCATATTACAGTAAACCATCACCACCAGAATCATATTCTAGATGCCTGGTTCTGATCAGAAATTGAGATAATATTCAGCAGAACTACAAGTAAAGTGAATAAAAAATATGACAAACAGTATTTTAGGCATTGTTTTCACTATAAATCTGCCATTTACAACCCCCCTAAAAACAATACAGAGAGGCACCACTCAGAATGTATTCTTAATTGGAAAGTATTGTCACACCATATTCAAACCAGAAACTCCCAGAATGGCTACAGCTATTGAGCACAGTACATCCAACTCCTAAACAGCAACGCCACGGGTCATATCAATGCCGTTAGATGGAAAAGGTAGTCAGCCAAGCCTTACAAATCAAGTAAACAGAATTATGTGAATCTTTTTCAACTGATGAGATGGATGTAGCAAAAAGAAAAGAAACAATGTTTGAAAAAGTAAGATAAAAAAGACAAATTTAGTCACTAACAAGTCTAAGACTTAATCATTGTAGGAAGAACAAAATAAACATACATTCTATTTTTTCAGTCCACTCAATGAGTAAGCTGTATGCCCTAGGAGCTTAAATTGGAACATCCTTCCAGATACTTCAGCCACTACTTTTGATGACATTTATGGTGACTAGCCATGAGTCTTTGTATTGAGCAAACCTTCTACTTTCCAGGCAGTTGCTGGCTGGTTGTGCATGTTTGCATACATCTGCTCCAATGCCTGCTCCATTCCGTATGTCAGTACGCATCTCCCACTCTCCAGAACATGGTAGGTGAGGTTCTGGAAAGTCACTCACTAAGCATCTCCCTTTTCCATTAGTGTCCAGCTAGTTTAACCTCTAAATAACCCAGAAAACTTAAGTGATTAAAATGAACACTTTTGTGCCCCGACATATCAGGGCCAATGGAAATGACAGGAAAATATTATTAGCCACCCACTAATAAAAACAGTGATTTTAAAGACTCGGGAAGATAGAGGAAAAGATACACGGTACAAAGAGTGTTACCATAAAGAATAAAGAAAACAAAACAAGGCAAACCAAGTAGAAGTGGGGAGCAAAAGTAAAAGCAGATATAGGCCCTTTAAAAAAACAGATTAATAACTACTGCTTACTTAAAAAAGGGAAACATAAAAATGAACTAACTTTTCAAAAAACATTCTGGAAAATACATCCATAAATGTCCAGTAAGATATATTAATAAAATCAAAGTTCTACAGTCTGCTTGGCAAGATTAAATTCATTTCATCATAATAGGCCTGCATTCCACTAAAAATAAAAAGTATCACTAGAATATTGCAGGTAAGTTTGTATATTTGTGGTAACAAACAATATGTGCAAACCACTGGAGGAAAAAAAATAATAAATATAAATATGGAAAAGCTGTGCCTTCTTAACAAAAAGCAAGACAAGTAAGCATCATACATAAAAAGCCTCATTCAGAATTCACTGTTTTATGGAAGAGAAGCTGTGAGAGTATATTTGCAAAATAGTTTGTACTAAAAGCAACTCAGAGAAGAAACAAAATTTCCCTGTAACAAATATCTAACTTTATTAATGTTGGTCATTCCTTCAAATAAGGGTAGGTGGAAATGTTAAGAATATTTTGCAAGCAATAATTTCCTGTATTAGGATTTATGAGAGGAGGAAAATCTATAGGTTATATAAATTATATATTTATATATATTCATACATATTGGTGACAAGTTAATTGCACAGTTACTGTGAAATAATGCATGCTATTTTATGGTAACAATGCAGTAAATCTATTGGAAACAATGGAACTGTAATTATATGGTAAGCTGTGTTAACGATACCACTTTAATATCCTGATGACTGTGAATTTAACTTATGTCAGCATTGTATGAACCGTAAAGTGATATACTGCACTTCTTTCCACGGTATAATAATAAAGCAACATAATTATGTATTTCTTAGGTTACAAATAGTTCTAGCGTCCTGGATTAGAAGTTAAATATTAACAGAATAAGTATCACGGGGAAAATCCTGGCCTCGCTGAATTCAACAGGAATTTTCAGTGGGGCCAGGATAACTTTTGTCACATCTCTCTCGCTACATTTGCATTGACACACCTCCGGTCAGGTTGGTGTTGTATGTGTCCCAGATCCTCCTGACAGTCCTGTAACATGGGCTGGAGTTCTTCCTGGGGAGAGGGGGTGAGAGTGGCAGTTGACTGATGGCTATAGGAGACAGCGGCTGGTGAGGAAGCTGCTCCTCGGACAGGTGGAGTAGGACCTCGCTCATCTTCTTCCTCTTCCTCTAGCTCATCCTGCTGCAGATACATCCTTGCAGGTGGGACAGGACAAGGAATTTCTTGGTCATAGCTAAAATTAATTTTTTAAGAAAATAAGGACTTAAATTTTACTGTGTAATGAGCATATCGGATACACGTACAAATAGCCCGGAAAAAAATCATTGTTATATGTGCTCTTGAAAACAGCTTAGTAAGGATGTACTGAGTGGCTGTACACCGCTATCATTAAGTGATCTCTAAATAGCCATGCTACAGCTAGATGAGGAGCACCAGAATGGTACTGAAGGAAGGTCTCACTGCCAGCTTGTAGGGCAAATTACAGTTCAATTAACTAGTGATTAAAATGAGAAATGGATGATGTATTCATTTTTCTTACCTTTCATCCACTGAAAGACTGTAATCTTCACTATTGCTATGGGGAGGTGGATGTGCTGGAGGGGGTGGAAGAAGATCTGCCCAGTTCATGCCAGCTTGCTTGGGAGCCTTCGGGGTCCGAGCACCCTTCTTGTGCCCTTGACTCCCTGTGAATAAAAAGCAGTACATATTTGTAATGCTTTTAAGTATCTCCTCACCACTAGCTTTGAAAAACAAAATAACCATAGTCCCTCCCAGATCCTCTTGAATTCTCTGGGAATTTACTGTTTTGCTGAGTTGGAATAAACTGGCATTCCTCCTTTTTACACCAATTTGTAATTGTAGCTTCTTTGTAGAATTACTCTACATTTTAAGCAGTGGAATTTAACCAGAAACTTTACATAGCATGGAAAAAAGCACATGGGATACAAAACTTGAATTGTTAACAAATAGTCAGAATGCAATAAAACCATAAATGAATTTTACAAGCAATGTCATTAAGAGTGAGCTTCCTACTTCTATTAATTACATTATAGATTATCATCTGAAACAAATGAGCTGTAGACATATTTTCTAAAGTGCCTTTATACTATTTAATTGCTGGAACCTAAAATACAATATGATACAGATATGATCTATTAAAGTTCCACTGTTGCATTAAGTCACTGAATATATGTAATTTGTACTTGTCCACTGAAACGTTTTAGGCACAATGAAATTACTAGTTTTAGTCTAAATGGCAGGTGCAGTTAAAAATAATTGCTGGAAGAACTAAAATAACAGAAAAAAGAAGAAAGAAGATCGATGAAGTATGGCACAAATGTTTTCAACTACTATAACTGGGAAATTATAGCTCATAATAGAACAACGCAGCTTTAACAGTTCTAATAACTTTGAGTAAGACCAATTATTCAGGTGGTCTTGAATTTTAACTTTGGACATGGCTATGATCAGAACTGACTCTACCATTGTTCCTTGGTGTACGTTTTTATCCTCCTTTGTTATTGTTACCTCTTTAATTGCAGGTAAAGTCACCCTATTTTTGAGTATGTTTTAGAATCCTTCACATTTCAACTGAGGCATGGTTTTATATTACCACAGTTAAGCCTTACACACATGATTAAATATGTTGCAGTGAGATTTAGGAAGCTTGTTTTTCTCACTTCTGCTGTCTCAGATTTTCCATTCTTACAGACAGTAGCTCTGCTTATTATTGTCCCACGTTAGCTGCCAGATACAAATGTGTTTTAGCTATGTACAATTATTTTTCTGGTATCTCAGTATGTCAAGCAAGACCCTAACTATCCCAAAGCGACCATCATCTGCATTCTCTACCCTAAGCACCATGATATATACGAGGTTCAGCACAATTAATTTATTACTCTGGTCACCTTGCTTCATTCCTGCTGGAGTCCTTGGTATAGGACTATAAATTGTTAGCATTATGAGTAACCATAATAGGTGTCAGCATGGAGAATACCACCTTCTCATTTTTAATTTGCATGGGTTCATACCCCTGAGATGTTTCACGCTGAATTTCAGGTCTTAACGTCATTGAGCACAGGCTCAGCACCACATCCTGATGCTGTAGACCTAGGAACGGGCAAAAGGCTGGCTCCTAGAAGGACACCCCTGAGCAGCTGGGAGAATCGGGAACCGTGCTTATTTCACCCCAGCCACTGAGAATTCAGGTTACCCAAAGGCACAGGAGGCTCATCGACATGTTTATGCCTCTGCTGTGCCTCAGTCACAATCGGTAAAGATGGAGCGCAGGTTAGGATTAAGGCAACTGGACTATCAAAGGCAACAGCAGAACAAAAGGCGAAAAGAAAAGTCCTCGTCTTGATTAGCAGATGTAAAGTCCAGGGCACCGGTGACTGTGACCATAACTCACCCTATAATTGGCTTGATGTAAATAAATATAGGCTAAGTATCAGACTTACAGTAAAGCCCCAAACCAAGCCTATGTGTAGTTTCTGGTTCAGCTCTGAACTTTTCACACACCTCTACCAGAAATCAAAGCTGAAAGTGAATAGCTTATACCATGATGAGAAGCAGTAACTTTTGAATTAAACCATATTCTGTGGTTCCAAAGCAGAGAGTGCAATTTCAGTGCCCTAGTCAGCATTCTCCAGCACAAAAAGCTGTCTTGTTTCAAGATTTTTAGAAAGGACTTTTAGATATTTTGCATAGGAGATGCCGATGAGAAACAAAATTTAACTTTAATTATCTACTGTCTACATTTCAATGATGTACAAGAATAGTTTTGACATATAGCCACTGAAATCTGTAAAAATTTTATGTATGCATGCATGCTTTTTTACTCAATAAAATGCATGGGTGTAATTTAAAAAGTGAAAAATTTCTTAAAGCGGTTCTGTTAGGTATCACTCAAATGTTCTGGTATCTTGAGCCTGTTCATGAGTAAGGTTGTCTTGGGTGAGTAGACTCAAGAGATGGAAGAGAAGTCAGTGAAGTACCAGGAAGGTAATACATAAATTAAAATCCTCTCTTCTGCGACAGCTGAAAAGGAATTTCTATGAGTTGTCCATCTGGAGGCCACAATATTAACCAGTAGGGCATTAACATTAGGAGATCCATCTTCTATTTGATTTCATGACTTTCACAATTTTGGACAATCAATTACTTAATTGACATTTAGATGGCACTAAGCAATCATGAGGACGCAACAGAAATACAGGCACCTATTGGGCCAGTTTTTATGCTGTTTAACATCCCTGTGCTGTATTACTGTCAGTGGGTCCCTCCCCGTCACCCCTTCTGTAAGTCAAGTAACTAGTGCCAACTACGGCTAGAGCATCCAAACACCAAAAAACCTAAGGTTTGGAAAACACTATAGATACTCACCAGATGTACTACTGCCTCTGTCCGAGCTGTTGTAGGATCCACCTGTATTCTGGTCATATGACTGGTTGTACGGAATAGTTGGAGCAATGTTGTCATTCACCCGGTAATCTGCAAGTTTAATAGTATAGTTAATGCTACCCTTCAGAAACACATCTACTTTTATATACCTGCTTTATAACACAAAGTAAGATCTCCTGCAAATAGCGAGGAAGAAATAAATTCATTTTTTGAAAGGAAAGTCATCCTACAATCATGTTTTCTTTTTATCTTGTCTCTAAGTGTAAGTTTAAGGAAAACCATGGGAACTTAGTAGCTCCACAGCAAAAATGAAGTAAAATGAAATCCTATGCACAGGGTTGTCCCAATGCCTCTGCAAGGATTGTCTCAATGGACATATATAGGACCTGTGTGAGCATTTTGCATATGAACAGACTTGTCACCTTGGTTGATTTTCCATGGTCTCTGCTTAATTTACGCATGCAGGGCAGCCAATGGACTGTGGTAGCTACTTTTTGTATTTCAAAGGTGACAAACCCACGTAGGAGTCAGCCCTGCATTACAAGGGTTGAATGATCTGCTGGAGCAACAATGCAGCTCCACCAAATTTGGTTTACAACAGAAGAGGTCTTTGTTTAACGCCTGCTGGCTCCAAGAAGATTTCTATTTACATTGGGTCATGCAAGTTCTAGCTACAGGCAGGGCCTTTTTTTGCTAATGGCTATTACCGTAACTTCCTTCTCCAGTTCCAAAGCACTTAATATACATATGTTACTTTTATATCTAGATTTGGCAACCAGATCTGTAAAACTTTATAAGAAGTAAAATACTCATCTGACAAAACAGTACTCTCCTGCCAAAAAGGAATTATAATTTACAGAGAACAGAAAGGAGCTGAGTTACTCTTCATACAGCAAATAAAACTGCGTCATGAACAGAACCACTGGACATAAATTAGTGACAATGAAGCACAGCATGTAACTCATCAAAATGGTTATTTCCCATCACAAAAGCTATAGGTATAATTGTCAGCAAGATGGTTTTGACTTAGGAAATGAGAAAACCAAGATCAGAATATTGACTCATAAAATAGCAAATCAAAACAAAAATAAACAAAACTAAAAATCCAGTCCCCATCTGCTGCAGAAATGTTTGTGATAATGTAAGCACGGGAAAAAGAGCAAAATGATAAATTCCACATCAGTGTATTCTGTAGTAGTTTCTCAGCCTAGTTGCATTCCAGAGATCACGCTGAAGCCCTACATACCGCATATGTTTACACAGAGGATAAACAGTAAATCAACACTCTGAAATATGTATATATGACTGTCAGCAGACAATGCTTTAAGGGGGCCCTTCCACACTACAATATGCTAGAGAATATGCAGCTGTAATATACACAGTTTGAAAGATGCAGTATCTTCCAGGGCACAAAACCCAAACATGTTTTAATTTCAAAACAGATATGTAATACACAGTTCATGAAAGAAAACATAATTACAAAAAACCACAGCTTTCACCCTCTAGTAAGGAGCCACAAAAATTGAATTTTCTTTTGACGTGTTTATGTCAAGGGAAGGTGTCACATATTATATTGCCCTTTGAACTCCTCTGTGAGTAGATGGGTCCGGTAGAGAAATCAACATTCCTGTAATGCAACATATCTTTTTACTGGATAACTTATCACTTTGCGATCACTTGAGTTACAACAATCCATGCAAAAAGTTCCAAGTTAGAATGGGTCCAGTTCCTAGGGATACTGTTTTGCAAATCAGGTTATTAAAAAAGGTTGCATGGTAGCCTGGAGGACTAGCAAGAAATCATATACCTATTTCTTCTAACTCCCACACATTATATTAAAGAAACATGCCCTCAAGGCCACAAAAGTACATTCTGATGTTTCCCGTTAACACTGAAATCAATTTATTTTTAGATTCTGGATCCACAGACTTCAGTCAGAGTAACAAAGGAATTTAGTTTCCAAAACTGTGTGTGGTAGCATTGCCTCTCAATATGTGAATCGAAGGCTTGCTAGGAACAAGTCTAAAATGAATTGGATCACTCCATTTGGGTCCCCAGTGTACAACACAATACAATTTTACAGAGTTTGATATGCAAAATTTCATTCGTTTACATGAACATGTAGATTTAATTAGTCTCCATCCACGACTGGGAAGAGTGGGTTGACCTATTTAAAATTTAAGGTAGAGTATAATGTGACTACCATGCATCTGGCTTATGAATAAAATATCTGGCCTCTGTCCTAACCAATCCCTTAACTACTATTAAATTTAAATTAATCTCAAATCCATAGGAAGTGTATTTAACTCTGTCCTAAAGATACAGCTTGTTATTTGTTATAATAAATTCGATATCTGAAGGTTATTGTGGTGCTAATTAACTTTCTGACACTGCTAACTGTGGATTTCTAAATCTAAAGAGGGAGAAGTCTAAAAGCACCACAGAAGTCTGTAATTGCTGAACCTGAAAGCTTTAGACTCCCAGCACCAGAAGGTCAAAACTCCTCTGATGCCTAAAGAGGAGAAACAAGCTAAAAGCTCTTCACCTTTGTTTAATTTGTTTTGCTCCATAATGTTGTACTGTATGGGTGCAACCTCTTGCTTTTGCTGAACAGAGGGTTTCCAGTGTTTCTCATTCGTATCCCCGCTGCCATTGTTAACATTATTGCTGATATTTGACTGGATGAGTTGAGTGGTGGCATAAGGAGTGGGCTGCCCAGGCTGGCTGACAAATCTTCCGTCCTTTAGATTTGGACTATTGAAGGTTTTCATCTCATTGATTTTGTTGCTGAGGTCCACGTCACCATATACAGTTGACTCAGGCAACATCAGGTTTGTTTGCTTGTTGTCCAGCTGATTGTTGTAATTTGCTATACAATCGGCTAACCACAGAGGAAAGAAAAAAGAAAAGGTCATTCTGTTCGCTTACACTATACTCTCAATGAAATTCCCTTTAAAAATTTTTTTAGCGCATAACTATGTGGCTTGCATCCATGAAGCAGAGATACTGTAATTAACTAAATAATTTACAGAATATTATTTACCTTATAAGCTACTGCTTCAAAAGTAGTGTTCGCTGCTTTGATTCGCTGTAAATTCAGACCTTCTGAATTGTGTCTACAATGACTTACCTTGCTGGGCTTTTCTGCAGTGGCCATACAAACATTCACATTTTCAGACATTATTCTCAAAGCAGTATAGATATCCAATCAATAACTGTGATTAAAATAATTTGCATTGAAAGGAAAAATCAACCAAAACTTCATAGTGGGAATAACTAAACATGACAGTCATGTCATCTCAACAGCAGGTAGACTTTCTTGTACTTGTGATAAGAAACAGAGATACAACAGATTTTTATAAAACAGACTGAAAAATGATTACACATAAAAGAATTAAAGAGAAGCAGTACAATGTGAAAGGTAACTCGGTACCCAGTAGCAAGTCTTTATTCGATCATCGTTTCCTTGTACAATCTCATATTTTGGTTTGAAACAAAAAGACAGGAAAGCAATCCGGAATTTTTGCTAATTTTTAGTTGCTTTGCGTATTGCAAAGTAAGTAATACCATAGTAAGACCATTGTCCTGTATGCTAAGTATGTATCGTATAGACAGCATGAATTCATTCTTCTAATAGTTATTGCATCATGAGATCACCACTTATTGCACAGAGTAAATTAGACATGTACTGATGCTCTGGCCACCACTGTGTGAACCAGTGCGCCTGCCTTTCCGTGTTCTCTTGCCTCTGCGAGACAGCAGCTCCACACACTTTTTTTCCTCTCCATATCCAGTCCACTGGAAGAATACTGAATGGAGTAACACAGTCTGTGGGTCGGCAGTTAGAAGGCTTAGTGAAACCGGCATTCAATGATCATAAGCAAAAATTCTCATTTGCCAGCTGATTAATGCATCAATAATTACATAACAATCACCAGGAATATAGTTTTCCTCTTTTAAAAGATGTGGTATTTATGCTAATGAGTTTGATTCAAAACCTGAAGTCCATTACCTGTGGCCACAAGTAATTTACTGGAAAGGGTGCCAAGTAAAACTAAGTACAGAATTCAGGATTTTACCATTATACTAAATGAAATTACTAAATATAGAGGATGTTCAATTTCAAAAGTATTCCCTAATACATACATCTTTTTTGAGAAATATTTCCTGAAAAAGAGAAATAAAATACTACTCGAGGAAGAAAACCACCGATCCACATTTTCAGTGATTAAGGAACATATCAGAACATGCCACATACAACTTATCATTGCACATTTCATGCCCCCCAGCTTGTGTTTTTTGAAGGTTTTACTGTTCGATATATTTTTCTTTCTTATGTGAGCTGTTATTTATTGCGTCACAGTCTTCAACTTCTTGATTTCTACTTTTTACATGTTTTCATTTCTGCTTTTTCTCTCACCTACTGAAACCATGCTAGTCTTTCCTCCTTTCCAAGACTATTGTATTATACTGGGCAATAATATATCCAGCATATTCTTCATTCCTAATACCTCATGCTTTGCTATAATATCCTTGCAGAGTCACTTATAACATGTATTTTTGCCTCCTTCCATTTTCAGCTACATCCCACTTGTGTATAGGGCAATATAATCGATACAGTGTATGCAGTAGGTACTTTTTTTTACATAGATACATTAGAATTCCTCATACAAAGTACTTCAACAAAACCGGTTTACCTATATAACAGAAGATTTATTCTGTTAGATTTTTTTATAGCATCTACTTTTAGAACAACCTGTTCCCATTCCGTAGACTTGGAAGACAGGACTATACTTAAAAGAAATTAAAAATGCACAGTTACTTAGCGTATTCACAGTTATAGAGGGGATATCCAACTCTGCTGCTTCAGAGCATAAGCCAAGCCCAAGCTGACATAATTGAGAATATTTGCCAGATTTTCCAGGACAGAAGAGACCACTATGAGCATCTTGTCTGACCCTCAAGCTCATAAGCGCTACTTGAAAGGAAGGAATCGCTTTGCAACACAACCAAGCTTAATATAAAAGCTAAACTGAGAAAGAATCCGCTGCACCTCATGAGAAGATGTTTTAATAGTTTACAACCCTCAAAAATGTGCATTCTCTTCCTTTTCTGAATTTGTTAAGTTTCAGTTACTAGAACTTGGTATGTCTGTACTTGCTGACAATATACTGACAATAAAGTATCTCTGTATCAGAAATCTTTTTACATAGGTATTTGTGGACGTGATACCCTCGGGCAGGGTAAGATACACATCTCTAATGTTAAAATCTCTCACCTTCCTCTGAAGCACCTGGCACCGATCACTGTCAGACAGCATATTGCAGGAGATGAATTACCACTATCACATTATGACTGGTTTCACATTAATTACAGGAGGTAATGCTGTTTTGCACTTATGCAACTTCACTATAGGTAATCATACTCCCTCTCTGAAATGCTCGGAAATGCTACTAGCAAAAATCAGCTAGAGATGCTGGTAGTGGAAAAGACTCATTTTCATTCCTCACCAGTAACACAAACCGGGTTAAAACAAAAGGAACCTAAGGTCTGTTCAAAACAAAATGTGCAACAATTAGCACTTCCAGACATATTTCGCCAACTGTGTTCCCATGGAACTCACGAGCTTTTCTTCAAGAGCGCTCTGAGTCCTGCCCAAGCTCCCAGGAACTACCACTTAACCTAACATTTCATAATTGCTTTTAGAGTGTGAAGTTAACTTTTTTATCCGTACCCCCTAAACAGAAAACCAGCTATCCATTTTTGTACAGAATGGCACCCCAAGGGAGGTTTTGAATGTGCCAAAGTAGACTGATTGTCTTGCAAGTACTGTAGCAATGTTCTATTTCTTGCTTCCCATCACACCCAAACCAGAAGGAAAATCTCACTAGTGTCATTTTGGTACTTCTCCTTCTCCATCCAAGCAACAAGGATGTACAGAACAACCTAAAAATGACCTTATCTGCTCTTTTTCAGCTGCTGAAACATATCAGTTCAGTGTGACTTTTGGTAACCTTGAACTTTGCAGGGGCTCCTTCAGCCTAGAGCTTGCTACAACTATCCAAAGGGGACTGAAAAAAAGGGTCCAAAAAGGGACCGAAAGCATAATCACGACATAGAGGAGAAACTATATTAAGTCTAAATGCATTGGAAATTAAAAAACCAAACAAACCTGTACACTCTCTCAGGTATTAGAAGTATACACTCTGTAAAGAAGATTCATTAGCAAGGTAGAAACATATCTAACCTGGTCGACTGTACGTCGTAAGGTTGCTATCACTGTTTCCGTTGCCAGAGGTGCAGCAGTTGATGGAGCAGTCATTGTGATTGTTCCCTGTGTTAGGCCAAGTATCTGCTAGCCATGGCTGAGTGGCCGGTTCACTGATGTTTAGGAGTCCTGGCCTTTAAAAACAAAGCTTGGTCATTTAAAAAATTAAACAAAAGCATTTTCACATTGCAATTATATTCTTCTCAAAAGGTTAGATATTACAAAATAATATCACATATTTAAAGGCTTGAGCATTGGAAAATACAGCTTGATTCAATTATTTAATGGTTTCTAGTCTCCTATATAACCTGTTCCTTGGTAAGACATTCTGAAGTAAACAGCCAAGGACAGTATGAATTCAGTTTGCTGAACTACACATATACGTTTCTGTACAACCTTTAACCGTCACTTTGGGTTTGTTTTGGTTTTTTCTGGGAAGGTTGTAGTTTTATTTTTCTGCCCCTTCCCCCTTTCTCAAAGAAAGCGAGGTAAAAAGGGGGAAATTGGCAAGTCAAACAAACAAAAAATTCACACACGGAAGTGAGCCGGATATGCAGAAATAAGAGCCGAGTTTGGATGTGAATACTCCCAAATTCTTGGTGATTTATGAGGCCAAGTTCTCCTCACCATCAGATAGTACTATTGTAGTGGATCAAAGGGAACAGCAGATTACAGAAACTTCAGTCGCTTGGGAGTATTTGGACCTCGCTAAGCATACTGAGTGTGCAATACAGCTTTGTTAATGAGTAAGCCACTCGCTTAATCTTTATGTGGGTGGAACAGCAGCAGCTCCTAAGCAAGTTTAAAGTAACTGGGAATACTCAACACCTTAAAAAGCATCCAGATCTCAATGCTGCATATTGGCTGCATTTGGAATTAAGTGTATTCCTGCCATCAGCAGAAAGAAATAGCATTCTTTGGTTTCTAAGTTGCTGAATTTTTCTAGTGAGTGTGAAAGATGCTCGATGAATGTTTTGTAGAATCTTTGGTCCCTCTTTTAGTTTTCACACTAACAATGCAATGGCATGTTATAAAGTCCCACATAAGTAGCATCCCCTAATATCTTAAAATTGCCTTTGATAACTAAGGTGCTTTTAAAAGTAGATAATTTTAGCCACTGTCGTATTAAAAAAAAAGAAAAAGGAACATAATCTCTTTCATCACAGGATTTAACAGGCAACTTTCCATTTGAAATAGTGCAGAAACAAGTCTCCATAATATTAGATGTGATGCTCTTCAAAAATAAAATATGCTAATCCTCTTAAACTGCAAGTTAAGAATACAAACTGCATGTAGTTAGTTGTGGGGAATATAGTCTGTCAGTGCTGCAGGTTTAAGTCATAGTCTTAGAATGACATTTAAAAGATCTATACATATATGTGTATATATATTTCTGTACTGCATATGTCATCTGACAATTTAACATAGGAGGTGATGAGGCTTGACTTACTGTCAGGCTAACAAACCAGCCAATACACATGCACTAAACAAGTATTTTTTGTAAATCTGAAATAAATGTACAGCTATGTAGTCCTGTGAGCAGGCCAGCTGACATACCCTGCTTTTTTCCGTACCACTCTGTTCTTACAATGAAACTACGTCTCCAGGCATCTGGAGGAGACAAAGCCTTCCAGAATGTTTCAGCACTTTCAAGGCCTGTGTACTGGATTTCTGGATAGAGTTAAAGGTCCTTTGCTTCTAAAATTTACTTTGCATTCACACCTGCTATCATCTAAGAAATGTGGTGTGAGGTATATAAGTAGACGAAAACTCTTAGCCATTTAGCCATGGAGCCATTTAGGTGGAACTGTAGGCAAGAGATGTTTTCATTACAGCTCCATAGCCTGGTGATGATCAGAGATCATCATTTCCAAAGATCTTTAACCTTTGCAGCAAATTCCTTGAATCCTTGAAATTGCTGTACTGGGTCTGGGGTGGGGGGTGGACTGAGCAAGCGGCTGTGTGGGTGCCTGGCTGCTGGCTGGAGTCAATCCACCACAATTACCATTACTTGAATCCTGTCTAGAAAAGGGATTGCCACAGAAATGGGTATTTTTTCAGCATCGCAGAAGTGGGGATATGTTGAAACGTAACATTGTGACATTTTGAATTCTGAATAATGCTTTTAACATGCTCACATAACTGCACTTGGCAAAAATGCTAAACCTCTCCAAAATATTGCAAATGTAACTTAAGGAAGTAAACCCCTTAAGTTTGGAGATCAGAGTAAAGGTTTCATATGTAAAAATAACATTTTTTTTTTAAAATTGCAGAAGTATGTTTCATATTCTACAAAATACAGTACATCATACATTCTGTAAATGCCATATAAGCAAATGGCGTTAGCACCTTGAATCAATTACACTGCTGGATGTGGCACTGATCCTTAAAACTAGGACAGTAAAAAATGATGCTGCTTCTCTAGCAGTACCAAAATGACTATATACAACATAGACACTTCTGGGTTCATTTCTGTCCTCTGAGTCTATGTGACTGCGCTTCGTCTAGGCTTGTGCTATGGGAAGAGTGAGAAAGCACAGTGGCACAAAGAACACAAAGGATGTTCACTCTGAATCTTTTTGAACAACCTTGTCAGGGAAAGAGAGGGTTCATCTCTGTTCTCTCTTATTTTCTCACTATCCTGGGGTGAAGGCAGCAACCCAGTGATTTACAGATTTGTCCATTCAAAAATCACACGGTAACTGTTCTAGAGGTTTTCCTCCATGGTTTTATGGCTACGACAACACAGCAGCATACAGTGCTGGACAGAGATATCTGCAATGGCTCTTACCGTGCCAGGTTCAGCAGCAGCAGCAGCAGAGTAGCCTCGCCTCTGCACAGCATTCAAGTAGACTGGGAATGTTTAATTTTATGCCTAATCTTTACTATTACCAAATTTTTGTATGGTCTTGCAAATTAGGAGTCACAAGATGCCACTTGTGAAACAGGAATTGATATAGGAATTTATCGCCCAGCTGCTCTCTGAGATTTTAGAGTTTATTCCAGCATCATGCCAAATCTTTAACTGAGATGCTTATAAAAAGGCATGCTTGAATGTGACCTAGAAAAAACCAGATGCTACTAAAGTGACACTGCTCTGACCTGCCTTTTTGCTGAAACTGGTATTTTGCCTCCTGAAGAAAACTCTGCCTCTAGACAGGAAATATAAATTACTGTTTTGTCCACTGCCATTCATTAAGCGTAAACCCAGTAAACATGTTGTAGTTAAATCCTCAATCTGGAATGGGCTAGGTTCTCAAAGCGGGGGGCTTTAAATTTAAAACCTACCTGTTTCCCTCTCCTTCAGTGCCCCGCCTCTTGCAAGCGATGCTTTAACTGTTTTGCATTCATAGCAAGATTTTTTCTTAAAAAGTCACCTTATAAGCCGTTTATGTCTCCAGCAATTTTTTCCAATAAACGTTTTCTTTCTTTGTAGTACTTGTGAACCAGCTATATTTCTTAATCTTCATAAATGCCACGACTTAATTACTTTTACTCCCTTAATCAGCTGGTAAACCAGGTCTTTATTTTGAAGTTAAAGTGCTCCCTCTGCTGCTCATTTTTTGAGATGCAGTTTTTACAGGTTAACAAAGCTGAAAATATCACGACTCATTCTTTGGAAATCAACCTAAAAATTCAAACCATATATCCTCCTTCTAAACAGAAAAATATATGGCCAAAATGTATAAATTAATGTAATACATTAAAACATATCTCTGCAAGTGATTATTCTGCTATCACTTACAAGGACAATTGTTCTCCTAGCATCCTTAAATTTAGTTGCACACGATTTATAGCTTTAAAAATAAAGCACATAATTACCTGCCTCCACTGCTTACGGCCTCTCCTCCTCTCTGATACGTGACTGAAATAGTTAAAGATAAAAAAAGGAAATAATTTAAAAATCATAAAAGACTCCTTAAATAGCAGTATTAAATTTGCCTTTGTTTCATTTTAGCTAAGACAATAAAAGTGCATTGTTTATACATTAATTCTGAGCCTCACTCTGCAAGCTATTCCTTCAAATGCAAGTTTATACAGAATACTTGTGTTGCTTGATAACCGCTAGTCTTAGCTCCAACAGAGTTTTATATTTCAGTTCTGTTCTGAAAAACACAAACACGCACACGTATCGCTTAAGAAAGCAGGAAGCCATACATCGGGTCGAACTTTTTCTTAACATAACTCTGCTGACTTCAGTGGAGTTACTCTGTGGAACAATTTAGGTCATATATTTATTTCATGAATGGCTAGATGTTAACGCTATTCTCTACCTTACTATTTTGCTAAGATTAAAGAGGTATCATGATTCTGTAACAGACCTTACTTCCAATGTAAACAATGGCTCATTACAGCTGAACCTACTGCAAAAACACGTGCTCTTTCTGAATGTTACTGCACTATACTCATGGAACAGATACACTCTAGAAGTCCACAGGAGCTTCACATTTTATAACATTTTACAATTGGATTTATTAATGATATTTTTTATCTAAAAATTTAAATGTATATACCTTGGTAAAAAACGTCTGGCAGAAAGAATACTTCTAAACTAGAAGGAACAGTGTTGCTAGCATTTCAGAGGCATTACGCATTAACAAAGTGGATGTTCACATGCGTTTATTTGTTGGCATGGATTGCATACCCTTCACAGGAAGCATCATGGTTGCAAAGTTAGTTTTTAGGATGCAAACATCCAAGAAGAAACAGTGCTATAAATTCTGCAGGTTTGCATTGGGTTTGGCAAAGGGTTAAGGAGATTGCCTCCCTGCAAATGCTGATGGATTCTACGTTTTCCAACTAGGAATGTGTTGGAAAAAAGCAGCCAAATTCTGCTCTTTAGAAGAACTCCAAACTGGGAGTCTGCAAGAGACAGATAAATGCTGGCAGTGATTACAATAACAGGATTAAAATGTAGGATGCATTGCTATAGGTAAGTCTTTTACTAGAGGTAATGCTAAAGAAGAGGGTCTGGTTCCATTTAAAGTCAATGGAAGGAATGACTGGGATCCTGGACTGAAAAAGGATTTTTTTTTTCCTTTAGACGTTTTACACACTTTGTGTTTTCTCCAATTTCTTCTTTAAAAATCTCAGTGCTATTTATTTTGCAGCTCTGACGTATCTTACGGAGCCCTGATATTTTCTTTTCATGCTAAGAATCCAACTGAGAAAATATGTTAGCTAACCTACCAACCTCTGCAGAATTTCAGTAGTGTGCTACAATTGTGATTGCGATAGAAGCCCTCTGTTAAGCCAATTCAAGTAACAGCAAAATAATAATACTTTGAATTAGTCTCCACCGTGGATCTCAAAGGACTTAAAAAACATTAAGGGCCACTCTGACTCATGCCGAACAGTAAGCAACTCCACTGAACGTAACAGATGACTTTTGAAACAAGATACTATCCAGTGTGATTAAAAGCACGTGGATAAGAATCTAACCCATTACCATTAGGTCTGTGTGGATGAATGCAGACAGACATGAGATTGCTTCATCTGCGGTCCAACTTGGAAGGATGTAACTCAGCTGCTGCCCAGAGGCCAAATTAGTACAGTGCTGATTTTGAGCTAATATGCCCTGGTAACATGAGCGTGCAGAGGAGGAGGTAGGTGGTTTTTACCCTGCCTGGATACACGTCCTGCAAGTCTCATAGACCTCTTGTGAAAATAAGGGATTTAGAACAAAGGAGGAAGAAACAACCTGACCTGTCTGTTCACCCAGGCGGTAGCTAAGAGCAGTGCATGCAGTATACTGGTGGGTACTGAATGTGTTGTATTGTATCTACTGTAGAGGAAGAGCCGCTGAGCTGCCAGACTGTGGGACCGACTGAAGGTCAGCTCTACAGAACAGAAAGGCTCTCGCGGACTTTGGTGGGCTACGGCTCAGGTTATGCCATATTTTGTACATTTCCAAGCAAAAAGAAATAGAAGATGATTTTAAACCCACTCTGAATTTGAAATGCACCTCTGTTTATGTAGAACAGGATGATTATTTTAAAATTTCATAGCACAAATACAGTTTAAGGCAGCAAGCAAAGAAATCCAACTGCTGTAACACTTTGATTTTCTGTATCTTCCCAAGCAGACAACTCCTAGGTCACTGGATTAATGCAGATTCAGAGGAAAGAAAAGAAGGAAGTGTTTCACCAGCTATAACCCCACTGCATCCCTTTCAAGTCAGCATCTCGGCTCTGCTAAGTCATTCCTCCTCCATCAGAAGCACCTTTTGCATCGCTAGATGCAGAAGGCCACGCTACTCCATCATAATATGCAAGAAGAGAGCCCAGGCTGTACAAACTGACGGGATCATGCTACAAAATGGCATGCTTGCATCATATGGTATGCTACAAAATGGTACATACAAATGGAAAAAAGTGTCAGCTACAAAGCAAATATATACTACTTAGAGAACAAAATAATGATTACTGTCATTAATGAAATTGTTTAAAAAAACCCTTCAGAACAGCTGGGCTGGTTAAGTCAGGAAAAGAGAAACAGTACCACAAACACATGCTAAAGTAACAAAGAAGGTGGGAAAAGTGCAAATATATACCTGTTGGTGTGAAGGTAAAAGACGGGACTGAAAAATCAAAACAAAATACAAACTGGTTATTAAGCTGAAGAGAGAAAGGGAAACATACCACATTAGTATAAATCTAGCAGACAGCTGAACATAAAACAAATGTATATAACTAATCCAGTAGTTCAGTCACATTGATACAGAAATAAAATTAAATTTGCGATTCAGAAAGAAGCTTGTCTTTGCAGGTACTATTCTGAAAAAAAAGCTTGATATTCTGTTGTGCTCCTGAGGGGACTGGACTGTGGTTTAGCCTTTCAAATACCCCTCGGTTTGGTATTTTAAGTTTTTCTGAAGATCCTAGCACAACAAAACCCCCACACTGTTAATCATTTTAGAATGCAGAATGACAAATTCCTTAACAAAGCCTTATCAAGGTCCTATTGAATCTTATCTGCAGTTCACTAAGTAAATGCTCATTACACTGAACTAATAGGCACACTTAAGTATTCAGTAAGGAAATAATAATCATATAAGGGAACAAAGAGAACTGCTGTTTTACTGTCTCTGAATCAAGAATGGCACCAACTCTCACTGTAATAAAGGCACTAAAATCTACTGCAGCAATTAATTTTTGTTTTCATAGACGAGACTGTTAAACAGAGTTATTATCTTTCTTTCTTAAATAATCACAATCTCCCTAGATGTAACACCTTTCTACCTTTCAACCCTTGGCTTTAAGAGGGAAAGGTTAACAACGGAACAATGACATTGCTTGACAATCTTCACTCTCACAGCTACTATAAATCCTCTTTGGATCAATAGGGTCTCTAATCCAAATACAGAGCACTAGCATCTGCTCTTCCTATTAGCACATGCTCCCCCTCCTGTTGACAAGACAGTACAGTTTTTCTATCACTGATGGGCAGAAAAAGGCTAACATTGCCCTTTTCGATCTAATGACAGCAAAGAGAAATGTAAGAGAAACAATAAAATATTCACTAGAAGTAGCCCTGAGACAGAATTTCATCAGCAGACCTGGCACAGAAAGAAAAGGTTCTGGCTAAGAGAACAACTGCTTAATCTAATTTTTACAAGAACTCTGGTATTTGGGGGGAGTGCAGAGTGTCTTGTTGTTATAATTTAGGATACGCTGTAGTTTTCCCCCCCTTTTACCAAGCCAGTTTATTTCCAGGGATATGACACTAAGCAAAAAAAGAAAAAACCTCTGGGGATTTGCCCATTTCAGGCTTAATTTGTAGCACAGCTCTTTATCTTGGGAATTCCATTGTATTTTCTTTGAGCTAGGCCTTTTCACACAGTCAAGCTGAATTTAGCTACATTCAAAAATATAGAACCATAGTAACAAGCTTTCATTAAAATAGAAGGTGCATTTAAACCAGAGCTATTCAAAAGAGAATCAAGTGTCTCAAAATTAATTTGCAATCACAAGGACATGAAAAAAAATCTTAAACTACTGTCTCATTACTCTTCTGTGAGCTAAGTACTAAACCTAGTTTAGTTTCTTAAGGAACTGAGGAACAGATGAACAGAGGTTCAACTAAATTAAATCTTTATCACTACCACACAAAAGAACAACTTAATTCTCAGAGCTTCTATTAATAAACTCTTCTGAGTGTGTAAGAGTGCTAGTACAATATGTATGTGTGGGAGTAGTGAAGTATTTTAACAGATGTCAGGCCTGAAGCTAAATATAAAAATAAATAAATAAATGCAAGACTGAAGAAAGTTTGGGCTTGCAGTGATGACTTGGTGCACTGAAGAGTGGCAAACTACTTTGCAATTTATATTTCACTAAAGATGGCTTTTTTCTTGAAGAATACTTGATAATGGAGATGCAGACCCTACTTTTCTGTATATTTTCATTAAAATCCCCACCAAATTACACGAAAGATATTTTTACAGATATTGAAAAACACAGCTGCTTTGAACAATAGCTGACGTCATTAAAGTAACCATTTTTAAGGACAAATTGTATGCCTTTTGCTTAATCATAGGTACTGCTGAAAGCATAGTGATGTTAGTTTGATAGAACTGTAGAAAGGCAGTATGGCAGCATGCTATTAGTAAAACAAAACAGTGCAGGCCAATGCAGCAGTATGTTGGGGTCTATCTTATCTAAGAAATCCTAGCAGAACAAAATCAAAGGTGAAATTCATCCCTGATTTCTGGTTGGTTACAACTCCCCTACAACCACTGTGCCTGAAGTCTACCGCGAGCATTGATACTTTAATAGCACGGAGGACACCTAAACTCTGCAATGCTCCAGAACTATTTCCATGTTTCCACTCACTCAGTTGCTATTTTTAGCACTGCTTCTTCTTCATAGCAACACACTGCTACCGTTTAAAAACATTTGTGTTATATTTGCCTATCTATCTTGCCCAACACACATTCATTCTTGAAGTGACTAAAGAACGTAATCTCATGACACCTTGCATACATTAAGATTTGTGCACCTTTTAAGCCTAGGTCTATCTTTTGATTGCTAAATATCAAACATTCTCCCTCTATTCCTTCAAAAGCAGGATCTCCCATTCTCTGATTAATTCCAGAATTTACGGTTCTCACTCTGTGAGTGCCTATGAGGTACTGCTTTGAGATGTAATGAACCGTAGCTTATTGAATTCAGCTTTAACTTCAGGGCTTGATCAAACGATTATTGAATCAGGTAAAATCAAGTTTTTATTCCACAAGATCTTCCAGGTAGAGATTCTAGTTTTGTTTGTCACAGAGTATACTGTAAAGCACTGCTTGCCCACCGACATTCTGATATAAAAAGTATCGATAACATGAAGAGTGCTTTAAGTCAGTCCCACTGCTGCCATTCTAACTGAATGCAGATGCAAGATGTGATAGCCCCAGAATTCAGTCCCAACGAAGGGTCTCACAACAGCATTTATGAAAGAGTCTTGGAAAGTATTATTGACTGTTGTGCTTTTGCAAACAGCCACTTCACCGCATTCCCCTGGAACACAAGGAAATTCAAGTACACACACCAAAAGCATTACTGTAATGTACACCACTGTTAGTATTCTTAGCAGCAAGCAAAGGACCGAACAGGAGGGACAATGAACTACCATCCACTTGGCTCCCTTCCAGATGGTACAGTGTCAGGTAGCAAGGGCATATTGGAAGCTCCCAGCCTTAAATCCATCTTTACGTTTCTCATTTGTAGGAGTACCTTTATGAAAAGCTAGTCTAGGTATTTTGCTAAAGGCTTATGCTTTAAAGCCAGGTTTAACACGTTATGCAAATATTGCTGCTTTCTGCATCGGCTCCTGATCCACACCTCCTGGAAGTACTGACATAATTTGGTAATTCCTGCATCGAGTCTTAGAACAAGAGACTGATGATAAAGTAAATAGCCAGTAAACGGGCATTCAGCAGCCAGCAGACCAAAATATATAATACGGCACCTTTTCTGATACCAGCGTAAGTACTAGTGAGTCCGTTTCGCTTCTTCCTGTGGCGATATAACCAGATGCTGAAGACCATAAGGATAATCCAACAAGCTGCACCAATTCCAGCAATAAAGGCAGGCTGCTTTACCACATCCGAAATCTGCTGGGCTAAACTGACTTGATCTTCTGAAGACACAGGGTTTCCATGAGAATCTGAAAAAAAGACACCCAAAATAGCCAATTAATTTGAATGAGCAACTGTAAAAGGCAGCATGAAAAGAACTGACATAACCGTAGTCCAGTTTTTCAAGGTAAAATCCTTAAGACTGCTCTTCAGAAATCTCTTTCCACAGGTCTAGATAGAAATGGTTTGTTTTCCTTACAAGACAGGTACCTCCAACTTCACTGACTTTTGTTTGTTTACGAAACCCGCTAAAATCAGGCCACTAGGCATACAGATAGAAAGTTAAGCTCATAAATTTCAAACTTGGGGACTGCTATTTTTCTTATTTTTATTTTAGCAAAGCAACACCAGCTTCAGAAAATTATTCAGAAAGTCAGCAAGGAACACAGCAAGTAAAAGGAAGCTCAAGTATGGAACATGTGTAGTCTGTTCTTTGAACTCTGCGAATGGGTAGAAGTCAGCTACCCAAACATCCACTCTCATAACTGAAAATCACAGAAGAATTACAAATTCATAGTACATTCACATGAGGCTGGTATTGCGGGATACATTTCAATTTAGCAGTTTCTGACAGATGACTTAAATCTTGTATTACACAGTCTTACGTACTCTTTGCAGTCTCTCACTTTGACCTCAATTAGAAAAGACTGAGTATTTAAAAGGACATAAAGAAGTAAAAGTACAAAATAACCAATCCTGTCCTCTTGATGTGGATGAAAAAGCTAAAGGATAACTAAAAAATGAGTTATGAATTGGTAAAAAGTCAAGCAGTCTCATTATTACTGAACAAGCAGCATTTTTCAACAACAGTTTATCTTTAAATATCCCACATCAAAATAAAGAACATGTATTTTTCCATACACTTTTTTTTTAATAGAGAAAGTACCTGTAAGAATCAGTCTTTTCTGCTTTTTTGGTACTGAACTTTTGCAAGAACCTTCTAGGAACAGCAGTAAGAATATTCAGTTAGTGACCAATGCTTTCTAACTGAAATGAAGCAACTCAAAGACAAAATACTGCCTTCCTGATTTTTTACCACTACAGTGAGCGCTTACTGGAAATTTCATTACTGCACAGGGTGAGGGCAAGAATTCGAAACCTTTACTCAAAGCGGATATTGCTTTACACATTCCACAACTTAGTCTTTGGAATGCCCATTTTTACTCTTGTGTAAATCCAACAGTTAGTTGCTTTTTACTATGGGTAAGTGGCATCAGATTCAGAATGAGAGATTAGTGTTTTAAGGAGAAAGGTGCTGTTATTAATTCTATTAATATAAACTATATAAGAAATGAAAACCTATTTACTTAAAAAACCAATACCTTTTCCCTACCACCTAAGCAGTGAATATACATTTTTTTTTTTTATGATGACATGTCTTGCATTATTCCAAAATAAGCCTAAATAAAAGAAACCGCAATACAAACAGGAGATGGAATCACAACAAATTGTACAAATAACAAACCTCCTCTGGAAAATGATACCTTTTTGAATGGGAAACGGTTACATTAATAACAGCTTCTTCCAGTGATGAATTCCAGATTTCAGTTTTTGCGACATCGAGGTCAAATACCTATTTTGCCGAGGAATCACCACCGCCTTTGACTGCTACTTTATTGGGAAATTTTATTTCATATTTCAGGTCCCTTTATATTCTGTGATCCTAAGTGCACTGCCTAGTCTGAAAGTTCACCAGGCAGACTCATTCTTTTCTTACTAATACACCCTTTGTGTCTGCTGGGTTTATAGATTTCATGCCTATTTGTGCAAGGTTAAGATGGGTTGCTTCAGATTTTATGGAGACAGCCAAGTGAAGTTCCACACAAGTGGCCAGATGGGCTTAAACGTATAAAGTATACTGTGACCAATGAATTAAATCTGTCACTCTCTATCTCATCTTTTGCCTCTTTGCAGCTGAGGCCATATTAAGATATGAAAACTTGCATCACCAGTCTTTTCAAAATGAGTAAGCCTACTATTTCTATATTTTTAAACAGCTACACTACCTTGTACTTTTTAATGGAATAGAACAAAAGATTTCCAGAGAACCTGTAGTCCTGAATAAATTTAGAAGACTGATAAACATTTTTTCTCTAACCCTTTAAATATATATATTTAAAACAATAAATCCAGGGGAGAAAAATAATCACAAACTCAAAAGCCAAATAAGAATGTTTTTTAAACATGTCGACAATTCAACCATACAGGCAGTACTTCTATAGATACAAACATTTTGCATTGCTCAGTGAATGCATGTCTGAAGATTACAAAATACTGAAGAATCTCTTTGAACATTTATTGTTCTAATTTTTAATTAAGATTCATTTCATGGTATTATTTTGCTAGCCATTGCAAGCATAAGAACAGCAGAATAATATATTCGCTTTTAAGAAACTAGGTTTATGGCACGTTGTACATGGGTGGACTGTTAGAGCCATTACATTAAATTAGCTGATATATATTTACACCCACGGTGAAGAGAAAAATGCGTATGTGTTCATGCAGACTCATATAAACAGCATCATAGAAAAGAAGATGGAAGGGCTTTCAAGAGGCCACATTTGACCCATGTCCTGCTCCTCTTATAATTAAAAAACAGAAAGTAAGCTAAATATGAAGCAAAGGGAGTGAAATCTAGTGAACCCCTCATTACTAAAAATTTCCAGGAACCTTATCTTAGAAGCCTTTCTTTGAGAAGGGCATCTTCCGTCTCCGTAATAGTCCCGTGAGATCCTGAATGATCAGTCAGGAAAAAACCTCCTGAACTAAAAAAAGTACTTTTTCTTCATCCCAGGAAATTTCTGGAAGCTTTGACTGAGATATAAACAGTTCATAATCAACATTCCTGTTCCTGCTTGCACTCTTCGGGGAGACGTGCCAAAATAATAAGTGAACATAAACATTCTACGGCAAAGTGCATCTTACTGCCAGAGCAGCAGCCGCAGCATTTAACGTACTTGAAAATGCCTCAGAGTTGTTGGAGCAGGCTGATCCCACACCTCCCTGAAACCAGCATATTATCACAGTGACTCATCCCTTCTTCTTCTACCCCAAGATAAGCGCCTTCTTTTTAATCACAGATAATGTTGCTATGACTATTGCTCACAAGCTACCTGATTTGACTATCCTGAAGCTCCAAGTTTCAAACTTCAATGAAAACTAATTAGAATTTACATCAAGAAGAACTGGGACCTCTAATTCTCTAATGTTAAATATTCATAGAAATAATAATAATAATAATAATAATAATAATAATAATAATAATAATGTAAAAACTAACATTTGTTAAATGTTTTTAAAAAAGATTAATATACAATTAAGATTGGAATGCCAAAGATTCGAAAAAGACAGGAAATTCCAGGTTCACAGGTGTGCAAGCAACCTTAACTTTGCCCTGTACATCTACAACCTATGGAATGGTACTTTTCCATATGCCTGTCTCATTTAGTATACAAAATGTACAAACAGTAGGTAGGAAGATCTAAGTTTTGTTGACATTGCTAATTCTAGCAATTCAAAACTTGTAAAACACCTGGAGTCTGCAACATAACGTCTGAGTTTCCTCAAATATATGTGCATGATGCAATATGAAAATTATTTGGTAAAATATTACAAGGTTAAGAATATGCTGTTTTGTCTCCTTTCTAGTTAGATACATTTCCAAAACTGGAAAAGTATCAGTTGTGCACTTCAATGTTATAACATACAGTTTGAGGAGACAGCACCGAACTGGTTCGGAAAGGTTTGCTGTGAAGGAAACAAAAAGATTACTTTCTTTGAGTCGTTTGCAGGCCACAAGACAAAAATATCAATAAAAAAACCTTACAACTATCACACTAGAAATACTTGAAGGGCTGACAGAATAATATCCCTGAAGGCAAGCTAGCTAGTTCACAAATTGCATCTCCTAAATGAAGCAATTAGAATAATAAAGATTCAATGAGACTTTCTTGTGTTTTGTACACTTGAGACATCCACTGGTTGAATAATGCACTCAACATTTAGAACAATTGTGCTGACATCTCTTAATAAATAACTGCATACCATATATTCATACAAATTATGTGTTTAAAAGTAACATTAACTGCAGTTGTGGGGCTTCTCAGAGCTGGTACCCTGAACAAAATATGTTGCAACGTGTTCCAGTTTCACTACTTATTTGCCAACAAGCATAGGTAGTACTGCCAAGCTATCAAAGGTAGTATCCCATCACTGTACAAAAGTTAGGCCAGAGATCAGCAAAATGTAATTTGTTGTGATAATTCTCACCTTTCTGTACGGAGCATTTTTGTAATCAATGTCCTGAGTTACACACGTCGTGACAAGAAAAAAAGTTCTATCAAAATTCTATGATTTTTTTCTCCACAGTACAGTATTATAAGCACAATATAGTGAGCTGTGGCTAGTTCTCATGAAATATGATTTTTTTTCCTTAACACCAAAGCTCTTGCTGTCCTTCTTTATGTAAAATATCAACTTTTCTTTTAAAACAAACAAACAAATGGTTTTCCAGCCCTTGGAATTCCACAGAAAGCTTTAAAAGGTCATTCAAAAGCCAGGAGGAAAATTCAGAAGCCCCAAGGGGAGTGTTTTAAGAAGACCCATGATTTTTCAGTTGATCTCATGATTTTAAACACTGAAAGGTGATTTTTGAATAACAAACAAGTATATTGTTGGCTTGTCCCTGGTGGCACGGGAAGTCTGGGGTACTGCAGCTCAGTGAGCTGCTTCATGTCAGCTGAGACATGGAAGATGAAAGAGCTTTGAGTTTACAATTTGTACCTGTCTTTGTAACAGGTTAAGTGCGTGCATAAGGTCAGTTATCACAGCTCAGCTGATGCATGGGACTGCGATTGCACGCCTCAGCTCTCAGAAAATCCAGTTCTCCTGTCCTCCCCTCTTGTTCTGGAAGGCGGCCTCTGAAAGGTGAAGCTTCCTTCTGTCACACACCTGTCTGAAACTCTGCCCAGGCATTTCTCACAGTCACAAACCCGGGAGCACCCTGCACAGCACGCAGACTCAAATATGAGGTCGCTGTGCAACAGAGTAGGCTACACTGGGGAGAAAACCCTCATCTTTGGATGCTCCAGAGCCAGCCACAACCTAGTCTCACATTTTTGTAAGAAAAACACATTATAAGGAGATACATGTTTGATTTTAATGAAAAGCTCTTAAAAAAAAAAAGTGAATATCTAAATCACATAGTATATCCTGTTTCCACACACGGAATTCTTAATTAGTTTTTTAAAAAAAAAAAAAAAAAGTAAGGATTGTACTACTTCAGATATCAGGAAAATGTTTCCTGAAGGAATAGTTGGGATCAGTGACAGAAACGCAGGAACATGAAGTTGTCAGTGGCAAACACTCAGTTCCTAGAGCACGTAGGTACAGGGAGTCAGGACTCTTTCAAACCTTCTAAAAGTGGCATCCTTGGTCCTCTTTCCTTCCCCTCCCTGGCCTCCCTTCCCTCTCTCTGCAACCATGTAATTTATTGCTGGTGAAAAGTGCCAACTGATGACATCAACAAATTAATTTTCCTTCTTCAGAAGAGCTACCAGAAAACTCCAGTGTCTGCTCCACCCCCATGCTGGGAGCACATCCAAGCACTAAGAATGCGATTCCTTGCAGGGGCTGTGGGAGAACTTGTATCACAGGGTAGAGTTAGGTAAACTGCAGCCATACTTCTGCCTTGATGATTTTAGGTTGATCTGTGCTATTAAAGGGTACTCCTTTTAAATTTAAGTACTAATTTTCAGCAGCCTCCTGCAGTTGCCGAAAGGACTGCAGCACTATCTAGGTATTTCTTTTGTGCTGCTTCTAGTGGCATGGTTCTCCACAAGACTCCTGTCTCCAAGTCCTTGCCATGTAACAACCAAATTATGGGATTTTTACCACAGTATATGTAGATTTGGCCATGCCACTTAATTAGAAGCAAGCAGTACAGACTATGAAAGCAAACCCCAACCACAAGGAAATATATGGATTCTACCAGACTTGCACATCTGACCACCCTCTGAGGTGTGTGATTGCTTCACGCTTTCTAACATAGTGTCAGTAAAGGCCAGGAACCCAGAAGCAGGCAAAAATCTTACCCTGACAGAGTCTCATTTGTTTCTTTTTCCACTTACCAAAACCCCAAAGTAATTAAGTTCCATGGTAAAATTCACCTTCATTAAGCACTTGCTTATCATCAGAGAAAAGGAAAAAAAAAAGTGGTTATGAAGTAATTGGCTTTGAACATCGAGGTTACCCTATTGTTTTACACTCATAAGCCTCACTAATTTAAAATTTTCAAAATCTAAGCCATATAGAACAAACTTGACTTTGACTGGAAAGCTGGCTGTAGGAAGCTGTGAATGGAAGCTGGCTGTAGGAAAGAACAATCCAACGAAGAACTATGGGGTTTTGCACATATTAATGTAATAACATGTAAGCTGTGTGTAATTTTGTCATAAAATATCTATTAATGTAATTGGGAATCATTTGCCTGTATAAGGTAAATAAGTTAAAGATGACCTTCATTTTAATAGCCAAGGAAATGTACATGTAATTTTCCAGAGAATATATTAGTCGTTTGGTCTTGTTTTCATATGCAGTAATTACAGATTTTTAAATATAAAAAGTGAAACAACAAGGAAGATCTACTCATGATAGAGAGATAGAGGGGACATAAAGTCCAAAGCAACACGCTGAGTTGCTTTCACAATTATATACTGCAATGATATATTGCAGTATATAATATATGATATATATATATGTATATGATATAAAAAAGATATTTTGATACAGGCACACTGGTAAAGCAGCATATGACTATACCTAAAGCTACTTTAAATAATCTTCAGCTAACCAACAGCAAAGCTGCATTTCTCCCAGATACATCCAGGAGCAATGCCCCTGATCTGCATTTATGACAGAGAGATGTTTGGTGTAAATGAAGTTAGGAGGTCAAGTTTATTGTAAATCATCTGTGTACCTCTTTTTCCTGTACTCAGGTTATTTACTAGCTTTCACACATAGTTGATATTTGTAGTGCCTAATTTTAGCATGCTTTTGTTTTTTTGCTTCAATAAAGAAAGATAAAATCTGATCAAGACAAACTACATCCCTAAACTGAAGTGAGCCAGCATTTAGTGATTCACACTCCCCTACATGTTTTATTACACCAGTCTTAAGTGTGAAAATTCTCTTTGAAAAATCAATAACCAAAAAGCACCGCTGAATTGAGAGATTAAAAAAACCTGTGTTGTTATAATGCCATCTTTAGACTGCAGTTCTAAGGCAAGTTTAAAACCAGAAATGCCAAATCCTGCTATTCCAGAGATCAAGTAACACTATCTATTTCACTTGTCTTGAAAGTAAGAAATATTCTGGTGCCACAAAAGACAAAAGCAAACAAACAAAAATCATTTAAACCAATAGGTAGGATTACCAGCAGGCTTACCTAATTGGATAAACTGGGGATCGCTTTTCACTCCAGGTCCTGCCCCAGTACTTGCTGCCACTTCCACGCTATATCGAATACCAGGAACTAGGGAGGGGATGACTACAGAAAAGGTGGAACCGTCTACCGTCTTGTTTATATGGTATCGACTTTCATTGCCAAGACACCAAACCTGCAGGGAAGTAAGCGTATGGTATGTATAAATGTTCAAAATTCAACACCAAAGCATAAGTAGAAGGAAGGATGACACATTCCTTTCTCCTGGATAAAGAAATTTAGAATTTGTCACTACTCTAATATCTGCAGTCATGGATTGCTGTCCTAGGCACTGTATGAATACTGAAAAGATACTTCTTGTTCCAAAGCGCAGCTCCAACTACTACAATTATTTGATGGGTTTATCGTAATTCATTTACAGTTCAACCAGTGACATGAGTGCTAATATAACTAAAAGCGTTAGTAACACGGAACAAATAAGGGAAGCCCCATAGCCAAGAATCGTTCACATAAACAACAAAGAAAGAACATTCAGTTAAATGAATTTGCAATTCTCTTGTTCAGGAATCATTCGTCAAGCAAGGCCTTCTTCACTCAAGCGCAAGGGCAAGTCTTTCATCACATGACGTCACAGGAGAACCGATGTCATGCTGGAATCCAAACGTTATCTTTTTTTCTTAAAAATGGCAGCAAAAGGAAAGGATTGAGTAATATGCCATCTTCTATTGAGAGACAACAGCGTGATAACAGATCTCATTTTTTGGTTGAGAACAGGACACAGGTCTAACGTCTTCAATTCACCACTTCATAAATTACATCAGTGATATTAAATGATTGAGAGAAACAGTATGATGATATATTTTTCTCTCTTTAGGCTTGCACCATTGATGTGGCAAATGCTTTTAAGAGTACGGTTGAACTCCCAACTGCTATTAAAGGTGAAGTAGCAGCTAATCTAGATCTGCTAAAAAATTGATGAAGCTGTGTTGATTTCCTTTTTATTCCTTTTCCACAAATGTATTGCGCTACAATGAATATTTATCCAGAAAGTTAGATTAGTTAAATTCAGTACTTTATCTGTAAAGAAGCAAACTTTCCTGAGAACAGCAGCATTTCTGAACCTGTGCTGATTGTACACAGGAGGGAAGATTTTGCTTTTGACACATGGAGCTCCTAAAAGATTTAGTGCCCAGATAGCTGTTTGTAATCCCTCGTGCAATTCTGCCGCTGTGAAGATTGCCAGGTGAGTGAGCTGAAGTTTCATGTATAGAACAATTGCTAGGGCCCTTTCTGTAGAGCCCTTTCCGCCTGGACACTGGAAATTTTATTTCACCTTCAGGACACTGTAAGACCCTTTTTCCTTCTCTGGATGCCAAGGATTGAAACAAGGCTAGTGGGACACTGTCAGGATCTGAAATGTGTTTTAAGCTCCTTTGAAACAGAATCCCCATGCAGCATATACATAACTGCTGCTGCAGAGCAGGTCAGAGCACACGAAGAGAAGAGAATCTCCTTTTTATATTCTGATACTAAATAGAGACTGTTTCAGTCAGTAGTAGTAGTATAATTATTAGTAATATTAGTAATATTGCTCTTAAATCCTAAAGGATGGTCCATGAAGATGCTCTTATGTAAATAAGAACTCGATACAGTGTTAAAAAAAGATTTAAATCATTTTGACCTATGTCGTTTTCACAGAAATTGTTACTGCCACCTTATACAATGGTGTATGTGCAAACAATAAAAACAATTTATTATGTATTTGTAACTATGCACTACTAATTCATAAAAATGTTTTGTTCTTAGGCGCTCAAATACACGGAGAAATTCACAAAACAAGAATGTTAGGTTAAACATCAGGTTGTTCAGTACTTGCCATACTATATTTGATTGTATACCTAAACAGGCAAGTGAAAACGAACTTCTAGAATGTTATGAAGGAAGGAGGAATTCACATTATAATAGACACATAAGTGAAGAAAGAATTAGTATAACAAGAGAATTTCAAACTTCATGCTAGGGAAGGAGGGAATGACTTCTGCTGTGACCAGGGAATTTCAAACTTCATGCTAGGGAAGGAGGGAATTACTTCTGCTGTGATTTGAATTTCTGGCTTTTTGCGTGTGCTACTGACACTTCTTCAATTAAGATGGTATCCTCCTTCCTATTTATTTTACCCTTTAATTAAAGTAGGTACACTCTTGCCTTAGATCTGAGTCGCTGTGAAAACAACAAATTCCCCCACATATGCGTGCCTTTTTTTCTGGGAGAAAACATAGGAGATAGAAAAAGAAAGAGGAAAGAAAAAAGAGAAAATATGACAAGACTTCTATTTGTGTTTTTCTTGTTATTAGTTCTTAATCTTAAATCACTGGTTCTGCATTTGTTTAGTTTTTAGACAAAAATATTAATTACATATAGCAACTTAAATAGCAATTACATATATATTCATTGTGCCTGTTTTCTGTCCATGGTGAAAAGCACAAAGGAAAATAATGGCATCCACGCAATAAATGTAGATGTGAAACATGCCAGCGTGCCATCTACTGCTACAGAAGCACTACAAGACGCTTGCTCCTACACCTGATAGCCTATTACTTCCGAATGCTAGGAGGTATGTTAGGTATTATAGCCACTCGGAAATGTGAATATCCTGACTTTTATTGTTTTGTCCTTACAAGCTTAACATTCCTCTGATGCAGTTTCTTGATGGAAATCTATTTCTTCTGCTCAAGGTCTGTTTTTAAATAAAATAACTTTGCAAGTATTTTTTTTTCCAATTACATTATATATCTGAAACTAAGCCATAAACTGATTTTTTTACCCGTTGACCAGGTTTTGAAAGGTGTTTTATTATTCTAAATTGACCATGAAGCTTAGCGATCTTTTCCCTTTCCCATTTCTGCTGAGGAAAAAAAAATAGCAGAATGAGTTTTGATGGCTAGGAATATATGTCTATAGCACAATGTTTTAACCTGAAAAAAAGCCGAGACATTCTCATTTGAAAAATTTTCTCAGTAATGCGCATTTGCAGGAGACTGAAACCAAAGATCCCGCCTCTCCGTGGCTATAAAGCTTACTTGATATCCACAACTAGACATTTAAAACGTCTGTAGCTTGCTTAGCAAAAATAAGCTTCATTTACTTTGCTATGTAAATTATCGCAAAACAATTTGAACTGAAAATAAATGCAGTGTATTTTGCTAAACAAACATCGAATAATAAATATTTTATAATGTATTTACAATTTGTTAAAAATTAAATAGCATGATGAGGACAGTGTTTGTGTGAAAGAAAATTTCTATACACTAAATACATTTATTACCATACAAGTGCGTTCTTTACGTGAAAGTTTTCCATTTGTTTTAACTACCCAGTTATGCATAATTTACTCAGATCTTAACACTGTTAATTACCGTCGCTGAGCTTTTCAAATCATTAAGCCTGTTTATATTTACTACCTCGGCTGATGTCTTTGAGTCACAAAACGGTTCTCAAACAGGTATGGTTCCCCCGCTACTTGTGTGCGCATTTCTCAAGTTATAATGAAGGCAAGAAGGTAGTTGTTTTAATTAAGAGTGTTGATCCTTTGCTTTGATTTATGGAGGCTGTTTTAATTGCCTTCTACCATCTATACAGAATTACTAAATATGGAATTTGAGTCAAAGTGATTTTCTAGCTCATTTGCTCTGACTAACCAGTAGATGGAGCCAAGCATCCACGAACAACCTAATCTGTCACTACCTGGCCAATACCCCCTCTGCCAGGGGATCAAGGCATGCCAGCAGTACCTTATATTCCTGAACCATCCCGTTCTGGTTGTCCTCGGGGGGCGGCTGCCAGGTGACCACAATTGCCGTCCCGTTCCCATCGTTCTTAGTTACTGAAACACTCTGAGGTGGAGCACTAGGAGCTGTTTGTTTGGAAAGAAGGATTGAACGGTTAAGTTCGTCACAGGCAGAAGTGAGCTTTTTTAAGAGGAAGATGGTTTCTGGGCCACAGAAATGCATTCTTTTATGCCCCACCCTTCATTGAGGGCCCACAAGATAAAATGATACAGAAGGAAAGTGATGTGAACCTGCAACCAGGCTCCTGAGTTCTGCTGCATTTTTGCTGTGTGGGACAGGAAAAGTCACACTCGTCATCAGACTCTCCAAACTCAGATAGCCGTTATCTGAACGTCACAGTCCCGAGCACTGAATTCCTCATTGGTCTCAAATCATCTCACCCAGGATCAACAGTTTTGAAAAATAAAGTCTATAAACTGACCCCAAGAGAATGCCAAATCGCAGTTCCTCTAGTGTGTAAATAACAATGAGTAATACAAAACTTATTAAAACCAGGACAGAATGCGTTCATATTAACACCTTTATAATAATAATTTATGTTTTCTTTCTAAAAACTGGATGCTTAGCTGATGCTTAGGATGAACGCAGTTAAGCACACCTCTTGAACCACTCGCAGCAATAAACCAGAGCTACACGGCATTTCTACTGGGGAGGGAAGAGAAGGGGAAAGGTTGCACATCCCAACAGAGGCACTGAAATCCCTATTCAGAGGCACTGGCCACCTTGCATACTCATTACGCCTGAGCAGCAACAAAAGGAAGAACTTCATGAACCTTCTCTTTTTACCACACGTATGAGATGGAAACACATAATTTAGTCCACTATATCTGTTGCCCTCATTCATCTTTTCATTTTGTCTTACTGATTGATCCAGATATAAAAGCCTTCTAAAAATGTGGTTTCCATTCCCTCAGCTATAGCGCTTTGATGATTTCTGTGGTGTCTGCTATCTACTCAAGATAGTGATTAGCAAGTGCTTGAATCTGACAGAAGTCACTTGTGACCAGACCATGAACTCAACAGGGAGGAGTGCACACTGCAGTGAAGATAAAAAGTGCATTTCCCATTGTATGTTGGAGGGGATTTTTGCACATCCCTCTCTCTCTGTCTCTCGCGCGTGGTTCTGAATATTTACTTCTGTGTCACCAAACAATTCACATAATGATCAGTCCAACACAGCCTCCTCTGCCACAGATTGCTGTTCTCAAACAGCACAGACTTCAAACAAAATCAAATAATGAACATATCAGAGGAAAGCAGGCCAGACTACTACTTCAAAAAGGAAAGATGAAGACAGTCTGGCTCCTACTTGCCTTCTTCCAGGGTCTTTGCAAATTTCACTTCGCTATCTGCTCCCTGAAATTCATTAAAAAAAGGGCGGGCCTTGATTTCGTAGTTTACACCTTTCTTCAGCTCGGGAATGATAACGCTGTTTTTGGTTGGAGTCCTCACTTCAAAGATTAACCACTCTGACTCTCCATAGGATGCTGGCGTAGGCCGGTACAGAATCTTATATCCTTGAATATACTGGGACTGCTGGTCCACCTGGCAAGACAGCAGAACACACAACACATCCTTTAACAAATATGAACCAGGAATGATGTCTGTGACACTATGCACGGTCCTTGGACTATCCGTTCATTTTATTCAAAGCAAACAACACTGCCAAAGTAGATAAAGGCTCCTTGCATTACAGCAAATTACAGGCCTGATTCACAAGTGCATTAATCTGTTTGATGCTGGTAGAACTGCGCTCATTTCCGTGGATTTATGAAGCCATTAAAAGGGGATAACGGAGTTGTATAATATGCCCCAGCTCCGTGAAATTAACAGCCTTTGCATCCGTGGAGCGATGGAGCTCAGCACAGGCCAGACTTCTGCCCACCTGAATCTATCCAGCAGGGCAGGGGGCACATGGGGAAAGGGGGGAGGGCGAGGGCAGGGGATCTACAGCTCCACAACTCAGGGTGACGAACATGGAGATCAAAGAGAGAGCCTGCCAACTCTCCCGGGGTGTGGAAGCCTCCCAAAATCCATGAAATGAGCACCGCTTCCTGCCTGCTTCCTTCTGGAGAAAGTGAATTGAAAGGGCAGCCAGCTGGCACTATCTCCATCGCTGTGATTAGGCTGGGCTCTGTCACAGGGCAGATTTGTCCAAGTGCTTCCTCCATGTCCACCCACTCAGTGGGAGGCTCCTCTGCTGGAGGGAAAGGGCTGTTTTGAGAGGGCTCTGGAGAGGCTCATAAAACTCAGTATGGCAACACAGATGAGACCAGGAAAAGCAGATCAAAATGATACTCAGTGGTCCTGGGTGCTTTTTAGACTGAGGTCATTTTACATCACACGTATGGAGAAAGAGATCTTAATGTAAATGAGGGTGGGACTCAATGTGTTTGGCTATACCTGAAACAGAAAGCCATCTTACAGAAGTGATCTCTCGTGGAGCATTCACTATCATTTAACTACCAGTTTCAATTTCTGATGAATAAGAAAGTCCAATAACAGCAACAAAAAAAAATTTAAAAGTGCATCAGATTTTCACTATTTTCAAAAATCTCGTACGGTGATATAACAAAACTGTTTGCTTGCAATTTTACTCCAAAAAGCAGCACGTTTCATTTTTAATAATCACATAAAGAATGCATGTGTTAGCTGAAACTGAGGTAATGCTTATTTTTGAAATTGCAGAGAAGCCACAGGCCACCCAAGAGACTGACAAAAAATGCCCGTCTGGAAAAGGTTGTTCTGTAAGTAAAGGTCAAACAAAATCGTGCTAGGAACCTCAAAGATGTTTTAACGTTATTAGTTAAAACAGGAGATTGCCTGCTGCAGGTGGCCGTACTGCAGGTGACAGTGTAATTACTGTGCAACACAGCAGGTATTATTTGTACTCTTGCAGCACCAAGGAGCCGTGGTCATGGACCAGGACTCCATTGGGCTAGGGCTCTTCTACAAAGTCAAAACGCCTTTTGTTCCTGTTCAAAATGTTCTGCTGCGGCATGGCAGGGGCTACACCCTGTGCTCTCCTACACTGTCCCTGCCAATATATTGACATGTTCAGATGGAAGTCCTAAAAAGACCTCAAAGCTCACTCCCTTTGGATTTATTCCTGCACCTGGTGTAATTATCCCCCATCTTTTCTTCATTCTGCATTCTATTTTAAAACTGCTCTTCTCTTAATTACATTTTCTTATCGCATTGCTTGGTACTTGCAGTTTCCCATGTTGTTCTTTCTCTTCATTTCTACCTCTTGATTGCCAAATGTCTCCCACAGTAAGCCATTTCTAATCCTTTCTCTCACTGGGGCCTCAGCCTTGTAAGCTTACTTGAATCTTTTTCACCTATGTTCCCATTCCCCTTGCTTCAGGACTCCTACGGTATTGTTTCCTCACTCTCTCATTTCCTCTGCTATATCCTCCACACGGCCAACTTCCCGCTTCCTCCCGCCAGAGCAACGTCAACACACCATCTGAAAACCCTTTGCCATTTTCATCTCTTCTCCCTGTACTGTGTGTACTCATAGCACCGTGGGAAAGGACAGGTTCAGATGAGGCTATATGGGTTTGCGTGTGTTTCTCAGTATGCATGTAGGATGGAGGTAACACTTTCAAACAGAATTATGCAGTATTTCTCTCCACTAGTGACTGACAGACAGGGAAGTGCCCATGTTACCTCATTAGGGGACTGATACACTTCCTACTGAAAGCAGTGCAAAAGCTTCAAATGATATGACTTAAGAAGCCTTTGATCAGTCCTTTAGCTTCCAGAGGACTCTGAAACTCTCACCGTATTGTAAACAGCACTCTCTATGGAGACATAAAATGGTGAAAATGGGACAAAATTTAATCAAGTAGGAAAGCAAAGCCCAAGTAGCACTCATTCCAGAGAAAAACATTTGCAAGCATACAAACTATACAGCTTCTTGAAGTGTGACTCCACTGCAGTCAAACGGTACAATTCAGCAGTATATATAACCACCTCCATGATACAGATTTATACTTACAGTCCAATGAACTTCAATTGAGGAGGAAGAAAGGATAGTAGGGTTGTGCAGATGTAGTACCACGTCACCTAGTTCTCTCTGGACCTGCTTGTGATCCACACCTTGACTTGTTGGTGGAACATCTGTAATAATTTAAGATTCCATTCTCACAAGTATATATGCTTGTTAAAATAAGTATATGTAAATACAAATGAATATATCATAAAATATATGATGCTATCCCCAATAAAGTTTACCCTAAGAACTTCACAATTATGTAAGAAAAAACTACATGATATATTTTCCTGAGCAAATCACCAATGCTTAGGTAGTACCAAATCAATGCACTGCACTTTCTTCGACAGAGAGAAACAGGAGGGAAATGCTGCATAAAAAGAGAAACCACACTCAGGGATGTCTTTGGTAAATGACTACAGCAGCATGTCTTTATTCTTTCCTGCTGGGAGGAGAAAACGTTCTATTACCCACTGCAAATTCCAAGAGACCAGGAAACCTATAAAGAACGGCAAAAGCAGAAGCTGTATCTTCAGATAAATTCACGGGCAAACTTACTGTTTTTAATTACAAAATAAATGTAACAACTGAAGAAAAGAAAAATGAGTCATGTGGCTGCAGCTTCTCTGATGGCAAATGACTTCTGTGAACAGGAGGCAGAGCACAGCTGAGTACTGTCTGGCTCTTCTGACATTTGGTCTATCTTACAGTTAAAAGAATTGTTCATGCGCATGAAGGGACAAAGTCCTCTCAAAACACGCAATGGTACAATGGAAACACATATTTTCTGCATGCAGAGCCCTTGAAAAGCTTATTTAACTGAAATGGAATGACTGTCAGACACGTATAGAATTTATAGGGCAATCACTAATAGGGTGTCTAAAATATACAAGTACTATGGACAGCAGAGTAACATAGTTTCTGTATTGATTTCATCTATCTCTCTTTGATCACTTCATTTTAAACAAATACCATGCTGACTATGGCTAAATATCACAGACTAGGAAATTCATGAAAAGTACTTGTAGTGATTCCTTTCCTTTTTTTTTTTTTTAAAATTAATTCCAGATACAGAGTAATGCATTACATAAACTTCACTCCAGCCTACTACTTCCCTGCCTGACCTCCACTAGTGACAAAGCAAGATCAGGAAATCTTCAGGGGTTCTGTGCTCTGAAGACCTTGGAAATTTCCATACCTGTCTGCTTACAAGAAGTGCCAAAGAGAAGAGTACACAGAAATTGCGTATATATATATGTACAACTACAACGACTGTAATGTCACTGTAGGTGTGTAGACTATCTTGAAAGCTGAGGTTTGGATAGCACAGTTGATGCTGATATAGAAGACACTTATTAAATGCAAGTGCAACAGTTGTAAAGCATGCTTTTTGCATGGTGGTCGTATTCTCATTTTACCAGCTTTTGGTCTTGTCTAAGTAATAATAAAACCATTGCAAGACTGCATTAGGACAAGACATGAGGACAAGTTTCTTCCCAGAAATATAGTTCCCATTTCGGAATACAAAGCCCATGTCACTTTTAACTTTTATCATAGTTTCCTCAATATATTTACAAGAAGATGGGATTTCTTCAACGTTAAAGCAGCAAACTGAGGTTAGCGTGCAGTCAGTGGGTGACAAATCTGGATTCTTAGCAAGGAACGCTGATAACAACAAAACAACAAAACCAAAAAACCCTCCACTGAGTCACGGCTGTATCCACATGTAGTATGCTCTGCCAAACAGTCCATTTATCAGAGTATTTCCCTCCCCCTCAAAGTTTGAAAGCATTAAAGATAGACGCTTTTGGTTGGAGAGTTGCCTAAATATCACCCTGCTTAAAATGTAACAGGAAAGTCAGTGGAATAATTAGTTCTATCTTTGCTAGTCATAGAAGATGAGTCATCAACAATATGAATCAAACTATTAATAGGCTCAGCCATTTGCACATCTGTGCTATACAACAGTATGTGTGTGTTCTTGTTTCGGCTCCAAGCTTCCAAGACAGGCACTGTCAGGGAGAACACCTAAGCATGTTGTTGTTAATGTTGGTAAAGTGTAAAGATAAAGATAGGTTAGGTTCCTGGTCTGGACATGCATTTAGGACAAGACTATACCACCCTCTAGACAAAAGTGAACTGGGAAATTTTTGAACTTACTTAGCTAGACCACAACTTACACAAAACTGAAACGGTACTGGAAGAAGAGTGGAACTGCTTTAAAGAACTTGACACTTGATTACATTTCTTACTATTGATGAATTTTTTATCTATTGGTTGTTATTTTCACTCAGGCATCGTGTGGTTCTCAGGTTTTCAGCTCTACTAGATGCCCAGAGGACAGTGAAGCTTTTCCATGCCATTATAAACCATTCAGTTCTGTTGAGTGAACAGAACACTGCCTCATTCGCTGTTTATCAGAGTCAGTGAGCAGTTCCTTTGGGACATTCAGACCCCATACCTCATCTCATCTCTAGGAATGAAACTACACTGTGTGAAAAACGGACTCGTGCAGAACACTGCGGCCTGCCCTCATAGTAACACATGTTGCCCTGTTCCCAGGAATACAGAAATCACTAAAAGGTTACTAAATCTCTCCTTGGTAACAGACTTTGGAACCCGTGCAATCCCTATTTTCCATGTGGCTGTGACTCTGCTGTCTATATATATCCATAGAAATTGTCATCCATCAGGAGAAATGCATAATAACAAAGGACAGCAATGTGAAATTGTTCACTCCCCAGGGGAGATGAGAAAGACTTGCTTTCAGACCAACGTCAGAAAAAATGAAAAGTCACCAAAGGAAAATGCTTTGTTTCCTTTAAGGAACTTCCTTTCAAAAACAAACATGTACTTACTTATGCATACAAGGAAACAAACATACAACACAGGTATTCTTAAAAAGTCAATGGGTCAGTTTCGCCAGTAAGTAGGAAAAGCAGGAAAAAAAGAAAGGTGATCTCTATCACTTTTACTTTGAAAAAGAGTATGTCCAGTTTTTCCCTTCTTAAGAATGTAAGTATTCCTACTGGAAAAATGCAGGCTGCAAAGTTGCAATGCATTATTCCCTGTACACCATCATAAGTGTCATTTATTTTCTACAGTGAACACAAAGTTATTTTAAATTTTACATAGCCAGATTCAGTCCATAGCTGGACTTCAGTCCTAGCTGGAGTCAGTGGATGACTCCTTCATCCACTACTACCCAGCCTTTTCTTCCACTTGGCTATCTGTAAGCATTGTCTCTCTTCCCTACTATTTTACTTTCAACAGCTGTACTATTGAAAGACTTTTAATATATTGCCAAAACCTCTTCTTTACTGGCTCATGATGCCCAATTCCTTCTAATTTTAAACTTCTCTCTTTCCTAATGCAGCAGAAACCAACTTAGATTATTTGCTGTTTTTCTCTCTGTCTCAGTCTTAAGCCTCATTTGATTCACTGGACATAATAATACCATTTCCACGGAATTTGAAGATTTGCATGATAACTTAAAAAAATCAGAGATTACTGTTGTTGCTAACAAGAGCTATTCTGCAAGATGTAACTATCTTCGGATAAGAGATACTAGGGTTCCCTTAGGCAATGCAATATGCTGTCTAAGCAGCTTTCAGAGTCTATGTTATAGAGAAATGCAGGTTTAAACGCTGTATTTTACTACCTAGTATATATTATAGCCAGGATAGGCAGACAGTCGAAAGCTACCATAATTCCTGCATCTGCTATTGCTCAACTTGTGACAGCCACTGTGGACACCTAAAATGTCCAGAATCAAAAGCTTACCTTGAGTTTTCACTGGATCAGATATTTGGCTTGGGTCACTTAGTCCATATGCATTAGCTGCCCTCACAAGGAATAGATAGATTGCATTAGGTTTTAGCCCTTTAACTGCAAAACTCTCTGTTTTCACATTTTCAGCTACAGTTTGCCAGCTGCTACCAGATGCATGGCTAAGGATAAAACACACGCAAGAGCAGGTTAGCACGTGCTTCTTTAACAACATCTTGTATATAAGCATAAGTACAGCAAGATCACGAGACTCATATACCTGAAGGCCTCAATTATGTAAGAGGTTGGTGTTGCACCTGAATTCAAATTAGGTTGCCATGACAATGTTACTGTATTTCTGCTGACATCTGTAACCTCGGGTTTTGATGGAGCGCTAGGAATCAAGTTTGGGTCAGTGGGTCTTGGTGGCTGCACTGGGACTCCAAACTCTAACAAAGGAGAGAAAAACGCTGAGTATAGACAGGAAGCAGCTGTAAGCTAAATGCTGTTCACATCTGCACTGGCAATTTATGACAGAGTCAGATAACTTCTGCATTTCAGTTTCTGATTTTCCTTTATGTATTTTCTCCACGCAGAGAAACCCTAATTGATTTACCTTGGACCTCTATGTATGCACTCCATGTAGCTTCGCCACTTGGGGTTGAAGCAATGCAGGTGTACCGACCAGTGTCACCCAGCTGAGTGGGAAAAGAGAAGAAGAATAAATATTTGAAACAATCAGGCACTCAGTGGGCTAGAAAAGTAATTACAGCTCTCTCTGTTCCCCCATGAATATGGATAAATGTATTAGGCTGCAAAAACTTTGAACCAGAAACTTCTTCCATTAGAAGTTATGATTTTGTGTGCTGCAAAATGAAAATGGATACTTATTTCTGAGCATTCGCTAAAGAATTGGAAAAACTGCAGATTCTAATTTAATGTTACCTATTCTGTAATGAACAAACTGAAGGCCAATTCTTGTAGCATTTATTCCTTATTCTGCAGAGGTCCTAACAAATAAATTGAGGAGGAACTCAGATGACAAGACCCCATGCAACTGTCAACCTTCTGCCTAAATAATGCCCAGGGATTTGTCTGGACTGCAGCACTGGAGAGCATGTCATCATTAAAACAAAGCTTAAATATTGCACAGGGCCTTGTACATATGGGGTTCCCTGTGTTAGTATAAATTTCACTCTACAGCAGACCCAAAAAGGAATCTCCATATGCTATTCTCATCCAGTTCTGAATGTTGGATTATTTGTCCATATGTGACTTAATCACATTTCAAAAGAGTTTCTTTTTCCCCCCCAAAAGAAATGCTATCCTCCTAAGGTCCCAGCCTCAGCAGATGAGCTGAACGGAAGTGCTCAAAAATCAGAGGTTCAAACTCTAAGCCAGTGTAACTTGTAATTGGTAACAGGGCAACTCTAGGGAACATAGTAAAGTGATGTATACAGCCTACTTTTAAAAAATTACTACATTTCAAACCACAGAAAAGATAGCAGAGAATAGCCAGTATGCTAAAACTAACAACGTTTTAAAAAATTTTACAGCGTGCGAGGCGTGACCAGCAATACTGACCAGGTACTTGCTGTAATTCCCTGAGGAAACCAGGTATTTGACAGGTGGTTAACCATTTTAAGCTATGTTTACACTGTCGAGTGAATATATTTAAACTTTAAAAACTGTTTTGAAAAAGCTGTGTACATGGCTTTATTACTGCAGTATGCTAAACAAAGGTTTTCTTCATAAACATTTGAAATAATTACTTCATTTTAATCTCTTAGTGCTAAAGCCCAAATAATTTAAGTATTCGTCCTACTGAAATACAAGTTTTGCTTTCCCCTTCACGTTTTAAGTAACATATAATTCCTTTAATTAATACCTCTTAAAAGCATTTTTCCTTATGAAATCAGAAATAACGTGCCCTAGGCAGAATAAGCCAAGGTGTTAAGCATAAAGAATGAACTATCTGAAAGCACGAAGTATCAAATATTGTAAGACATTTATTTAACATTTCATTAATTCTAAATGTAGGATTTACTACATCAAAAGTGCCTGAAGGTGAAAAAACCAAAGTGAAACAAACAACAAGAAAACCCGTTTGCCAGTTCAAGCTACCTTGGCATATCGGATCTGTAATGCTCCTGTCTCCAACTGCTTGATGCGAGAGTCCTGGGTAGAAATGAGGATCCCATCCTTCTTCCAGAGGATAGTGGGCATTAAAGTGCCTGTGGCCACGCAGTTCAGTACTAAAGTGCCATCTACAGCTACAGTCTGATTCACAGGACCCTGTCGAATGACAGGGGGAGGCCGGTCTGCAATCACTGCCAGAAGAAACAACAGGAAAGAGATTTCTGCAACTGGAAGCAATTTTCTAATCATCTAAGCAACAGCAGTTGCTTGAGGCTTTGAAACAAACTAAAGATAATTAAACAAGTAATTAAAGTTGGAGGTATGCATTATTCAGGGCAGGGTGCGTTCTAATGATGCACAACTACAGAATTTTGAAATGATATGCAACACAGTATTTTCAGAAAGTAAAGCAGCAATACATATTACATAGTGGTATCTGCTAGGCATTCTCTAATTCCAATGTCTTTATAAAGTGATAATGGAATGAGAAAGGACTTCCCAAATTCTTTGTCAAGGCACAGATTGCACCTTGTTCATCTTCTACCACGTAGCAGGCCTGTGTAACAGGATTCATACTTTCAGCATTCAAAGACATGAGAAAAAGGAGGTAGGCAGGCAGAGGATAACCTGGCAAATATGTACTTCTTAAAAAAAATTTATTGTGTACCATCAACTCATCTTGGTGCTGTTTCCTATTTGGGAGATGCCTCGCAGCAGGGTAAAGTAAGCACAAAGCTAATGAATAGGACCATATTAAAAATTTTCAACTAAGAAATATTTTTCCAGTAGTTTCTTTTAGTTCTACGATGGCTTAATCTGTCAATACGACTTCAAAGTCACAAAGAGAATCCCACAGTGTGTTTGTATCAATTTTAATGCATCTTTCACACAATCAAAATTAAATGTTATTGATGGGTTATTTAATAACTGTGCACAGAAAGGTATAAAGCAGTCTCAGTATTCACAGAAAAAAGAATCGTTGTCCACATGAGTTTTTTTTTCCATTATCCAATGGATAATCAAAAAAAAGAGGTAAAAGCTATCTTATTGTGTGTCAGTGACCTCCTCTACCTGTACCATGCACCATGATGTGGACTGATGATCTGAAAATAGCCACAATTTTAAATGACATAAATCTGTTCAACAGTGTCATGTAACTCATGTAACTTAAAAACTGGTTTGGGTAGCTGAAATATAAACCTGAAGTTCTGATAATTTGCGAACATCAGATATTTCTAAATTACTTTTCGTAACAACAGACAGGGTGTTAGTATTGCTTTTTTTGGCTAAATTCCAACTCCCGTAATTTCATTTGCATGTTCAAATGACACTCCGTGTTTTCAACTGCATAATTCATCCGTTACTTGTCCCAACCTGTTGCAATGCACTGCAATGCACCGCGAGGCCATTAGTATCTTTCTCTGCAGAGACAGTCAAAATAAGCTCACTTATAGTTTGTATTTGACTTTGACAAGTTTGTAAAGAGCTTTGCAGTTGTCAATGGTAAGAGGCTGACCGATCTATGCTCTACAGGAGAAATCTAATGCCACTGAAATCCATGGCTAATTTAAGTGCCACCGAAGTTGATGGCAACTTCTATTACCTTTAGGAATACCAGGGCATCATTCTGCATATCCTGCCTTCACTTTTATAAAAGTATCAAAAAAATATTGTCCCAAGACATTATACAAAACAACTACCCATCAGATCAATCCGGAGAACATAGTCATAGTAAAGGAAATATATTTAAACTGATTTGATTTTTCCCAAGTTCAGACGGCATAGGTCATTAACAGAAAAACTTAATTTTCTTCATTTTCTTTTTAAAATTTATTTCTCACCTTGCCATGGCCTTCTCCCAAATGAAAAATGGATAAAAGTGGATTAAGAAATGTGGCTTACCGCTTGTGAGAAACCAGAAAGGATGCAGTCCTATTCCTCCAAACAATCTCAATCCGGTGGGTGCAAATAAACAATTCTATTCTCCAGGTTCACTGCATATTTCTAGTTCTGCATTATTTCTATGTTTTCTATAGGGCAAAGGCCTAGTTTATGGAAACTCTTCTCAGACAACAGCTTCCCTCCCCTCAAAGTCTCTCCACAGACTGCACTTATCCTCTTCTTCCATAAGTACTAAGATTATTTTTTTTCCTGTGTATCTTTGCTATTAAAAATATGCAGTGTTTCTGATAATTGGCAAATTAGCCTCACATCAGCATATATTACTGCTTGCAGTAATGCTCCCTGTAGCTTTTTCATCTTAATTTTTTTCCCAACTGCTCCTAAAAAGGAATGTATAATAACATTCATTTGTATGTTATTCTACTGACTTCCATATAGGTTGAGGTTTTTTCCTTGCTATACTGCAATATTAAAAAACAGGGAAAAAACAGGTAAATGGAGATGCTAAGCAAACGGACACACAATAATAGGGATAAAGAGCTAGGCAGCAAGCAATCTGCAAGTAAACTAAATCTAGTGGGGGAAGCTAAAAAAGAGCCAGAATTTATCTGGCAGATCTGACAAAAATCCATAAACTGAAGTATACTTACTAAATACAAAATGGCAATAGTGTTACACAATATCCAAAGTTTTAAACCCCTCACAGAGATGGCCAAAACAGGATTTTTATGTTCAAAGACACATGCAATCCACATTTATGCAAAGCAGGTTTCAAAGTAGTGTCATATCATCCCACTGCTGTGTTCAAATAAAAATAAAAACTTGGAAATGATAAAATAAAGGTATCATTACCATCAGTAACCTCCAAGTAGGCTTTTGTTATGATACTTCCTGCAACATTTAAAGTCTGGCAGATATAGTACCCAACATCAGATCTCTGGACATTGGTGATAGTGAGGTCTCCTGTCTGGGAAACTGAAAATCGGCTGGATGACTGAGGTGGCTGGTATGAGAAAAGCAGATTCTACCAGATGTATAGAAAAGAAAGTGGGGAAAAAAGGGGTTAAATAAATTCAAACATCAATAATCTTAACTTTAATATATCTAAACAAATTAATCTTTTCACACTATACATAAAACATTCTGCTTTTCATATCTTAAGCAGGTCTATACCACAATGTGAATAGCTTTTATAGGATTTTTTGTGCTAAAATAGGTGCAGATATGCACATATGACCGTGTAAGTCTTTTGGGATTGCTCTGACACCCTCTATGGTCAATGTTGGGCTTTACACAAAGTTTAACAGGCACTAGCGAAGATATGATATGTACAGATACCATAATGGTGCAAGCACCTGTGGTGAACCTAAGTAATTTGCTTTAACATCCTTTTTTAGAACCTACTCCAGGGCATTCTATTTATTTCATTTAAATGCAGATGTTGGTTTACTTATTTATATTTTAACTTTCACCTTCCTAAGAATGGAGGAGTTTTTTTTAAAAAGAGATGCTGTTTAGGTCTCTCTAATCATAGTTTTTGTGTTCTATAGCAAGTCCTATAATACAGAATTAAATGCTACGCCCGTTTCTACTTAGATGGTTTTGGTATGAAGTACATAGTATTTACCAACAGTGGTCAAAAATCAGAACTGCAATCAAAATAATACAAGTCCCTTACACTAAATACTGATTCCGAATTTCTACCTCTGGCTGAACAATTTGTGAATGAGAATACTTTAAGGTCACAGAGGCTATTTTTTATCTTGCTCTCTCGCCTAACTACATTTTGCATTTCCAAAAATCATCCAAAGGAATGGGACACAACATCCTCTACTTCAGTATTAGCAAACCCTATTCATCGATCTCCTTCTCCAGTTCCCTCAATCATCACAAGCGGTCACCGCTCAGCAGAGTCAAAAATGAGCCAGAAAAATTACATACTAGACAACACTTGCCCCCCCCCTCCCCCCCCCCAAAATCCAGGTCATACAAAAATATAAACATAATATACTGGTGTACTTATACCACTGAAGATTGTCATCTAAATTTGGCTAGCAGTCTACTTGTACTTAGGTATTTAGACAGAAATGTTGCAAATGGGGTAAAGAAGCCAATCTCTAAGTGTTCTCAATTTCTCTGGCCTGTCGTTTTGTAACACGAAGAACCCTGTCATATGCTATTGCACCATTCATTCCTTCATTCACAGGAAAACCAGAATCCCATATTCCTTCTTTCCTTCCAATGAAGAATACTTTGTGTCACATCCCTCCTTCAAAAGATGACTCTGAAAGAAAACTGTGATTCTCTAGCTGCGCTATATTGTGTTTCACCCACTAGCTTTCAAGATCCTTTACAAAGAAGCTGAAAATATTTTTCCCTCCCATTCAAACAAGGAAGCTGGTAGAAAAAGTGACCTCTTCAGGTATGACCTGTCAGCCAACTGACTGAGTGGGAAAGTAGATCTCATTAGCCCCAAACTAGAGTCCTACCCATGCGGTGATGCAGATCAATTCAGCAAATGGTTTAGTTTGCCAGACACACACAAACACATGGCAAACTAATAGCTGCGCCATAAACCCAGAGTCAAACTTTCTGAAAATTTGGGAGTGTTTGGGAGTTCAAACAACCTTCAGCATTAGTCATCTCTTCATCTCTTAAAAGTTCTCCCTGTTAGCTGGAAAAGATTTTCATAGTAGTGAAGCACGGAATGTTTCCAGTTGTTTCATAGATTTATTTTTACATTCATGGAGAAAACGGGAGATTGAGCAAAACATAGATATCCTTTCTAATAAGGCTGACATCACCTAGCATGCATGTGACTTAGAAGTAGAGAAGAAATATCCAGCGTCTCCAAGCTCTAGACCTATTTTCCATGTCTTTAAAACAATAATTAAAGTATTTTTCTCTCATGTGACATCATCTCTTCAAGAAACTGCCAGGAGGAAGGGACAGAAAGGCTTTTTTACCTGACTTCCCTCTCTCCTCCAAAAGATGGCTGGCTGAGGGTTTCCAGTTGCTTCACACTGGAAAGTCACTGTTCTCCCCAGTGCAGCTACCTGATCTCGAGGCTTCACAACAAACTGTGGAGGCTCTGAAAGGAAAACAAATAAATCATACTACTATCAGGAGACCAAAGTTAGCCTATTTGAAAGCACAATTTGCCTACTGACTTTAAATGGTGTAAAACAATAGTTAAGTTTCTTTAATGAGGAGGGGCAGCACGAAGACACATCAGTCTCCAATAGCCACAGCTTCAGCATCACTCAGATCATCTTTTCTGTTGCTGGACCTCACAATTAAAACTCTGACTGTGCATCATGTGCTTTTATTACTGACCACTTATACCAGCAAGTAAGTCCCACCGACTTAATGAGACAACTTGCAGAGCAACAGTCACCAATATGAACAAATCTGTTACAATTTGGATTTTAAAGGAGGAGTATGGCTACAAGTCAGAATGGAGAAATCTTTGAGGGACAACTGGCCCACAGGCCACACTTTGTCAAGGGCGGCAATAAACACTGTTGAGTAACAATGAATTCAGGCTTACATGCACAAAAGTCGTCATCTTTGATTTAGGAAAGCTGGGGAGAGAAAAAGCCCTTAATTGCTTATATAAGAGACTTCTGATGTAGTTGGGGTCTCAGAAAAATTTAAAGTCAAAAGCCCCAGAAATACTATTGAACAAATTATAACCATTTAAAATCTTCAGTCCAATTACTGAAGAGGAATGAATTTAAAGGAATAGCAGAGCTAAATGTCTTCCTCATTTACACAGGCGAGGGCATGTTCAAACAAAATATATATGCAAATGAAGGCAAATTTGAAACATCTGCTCAGCCTAACATTATAAATACTGCCAGCATTGTCCAAACCGTTTGATTTATACTGACTTCAACAACCCCTTCATCCAGTAGTAAATAGGATGTCAAAAAATCATGCCAGTCACATTAAAAAAAAATCAGCACAGACGACAGCATTAGGTATCTTGATGGGGCTAGTACAGAAAAAAAATCTAGCTTGTTTTATAGGCTGTTAACTCTCACTTCTTGAAAAATGTGCATTAAATGAAAATCCATTTACTTATTCATTTCCAATTCCTTCTGATCATCTCCAAAACTAATTATGCTCTCCCTCTTCTTCGGGTTGAGAATAAAGGGGATGTTTTGAATCTGACTGTAATAACTCAAATGTTTTTGGTGCGTGTCCTGGGTTTGGCTGGGGTAGAGTTAATTTCCTTCCTAGTAGCTGGTACAGTGCTGTGTGTTGGATTTAGCATGAGAACAATGTTGATAACACCCTGATGTTTTAGTTGTTGCTAAGCAGTGCTTACACTGGTCAAGGACTTTTCAGCTTCCCATGCTCTGCCGACTGAGAAGGCTGGAGGTGCACAAGAAGCTGGGAGGGGGCACAGCCAGGACAGCTGACCCCAACTGGCCACAGGGACATTCCATACCATGTGACGTCATGCTCAGTATATAAGCCGGGGGAGTTGGCCGGGAGGCAGTGATTGCTGCTCAGGGACTGGCTGGGCATCAGTCGGCAGGTGGTAAGCGGTTGCATCACTTGGTTTTTTTCCTTTGTCTGTCTGTCTGTCTGTCTCTCTCTCGTTGTTTTACTTTCCATTACAATTTATTATTGTTGTTGTTGTTATTATTATTATTCTATTATTTCAAGTATTAAACTGTTCTTATCTCAAGCCACGAGTTTTCTTACTTTTGCTCTTCTGATTCTCTCCCCCATCCCACCGGGGTGGGGGGAGGGTGAGCGAGTGGCTGTGTGGTGCTTAGTTGCCAACTGGGGTTAAACCACAACATTTTTTCCTTTCAAACATTTTTGTATTTACAAGATTTTCCTTTTTAAAAAGAGTGTGAATCATATAATTTAAAGATATCACTCAATGTGTTTTATAAACATCAAGTATTTGTGGCTTTATCTAGAATGAATTCAATAACACTCAAAAGTCCTCTCTAAAAAAAACTGCTTTCAGTGTTCCTGTGGGCCAATGCTTTCAGTTATCTGTTCCTCATGCCTTGTGTCTCTGCTCCCTATTGAGGTCATATTAGAATATACTCTTCCTATGACCCTCCTGCTTTGGGAGGAATTTTTAAAGCACAACATATTATTTACAGTTGGATGAAAATGCTACCTTTCCTAGAATTTCCTTAGATAAGAAACTACCCAAAGTGAAGGTGAGATTGACCTACAGTAATTAGCAGACTTCACGACATCTAGCTCTGAAACGTCCAATCAATACCTTGGAAGAAGATGTGGGAAGACTTTGACGTGACAGCATGTTTAATTTAGAATGGAAGGTGAAACTGTTGGGGGTTTGCCACAGGGTTGTAAGGTATGACGGGGAAAATGGAGATAAGGGTGAAGCACCTTTGTTATGCTGTTGGATTCTAATAACAAGAATAAATTTAGCATAGAGTTCAATTTAGGGCTTGGCTGGTTCTGTACTGGTCTGTGACACAATGCCACACAAAATAGAACTGAGGGTTTCTAAATACTGTGTTAGTGCACAGGATTTCTGAGGTTTCAGATTTTGCTAAACTTGAGAATAGGTACAGCTATAAAGAGATTAAAATGGTTCTGACCACCAGAGAAACAGCTGAATGCTTGTGATTCTAGTACCTGAAAATGACCGTTCAGGGACTACTGAACACAAAAAATGAGGGGAAATTCAGTCTTTCAGGTAACCGTGGTAGAATTTATAAAATGTAAATAGGTATATGTTTCTCTAGATATTATTCTAAGTATGTATTTTGTATGTATATTATTCTAAAAATATATGCGTATTATTTGTATGTGTATTATTCTAAATCTATTACCATTAAGGTAAATAATAAAAATCCTATTAGCATCAATGTCAGAAGAACTAAAACAGGGTTAAGTGAAACTTTGTTATTAAACTCCATTTGATGTTCACTGTACTGCAAGCATTTTCACTGTCTTTTTTTAACTTCAGTTTGCTTTCACACCTTGGGTCACATACGTGTGGTATGCGATGAATATACTGTAAAAGATGCTGAAATAATAATCCACTTAAGGAAAGAACAACTTCTATCCTTGAGACCTTTAAAACAAAAATATTTTTTTATATAACACTGAAGTTCAACTAATGCAGTGGAGGAAAGAAGGTATTAGGATTTGACTCGTTACATCACGTAAAAACAGACAGAAAGTTAGCAACCCATTACCTTTCTCTTTGCCATTAAGTTACCCATACTTCATGCAGAATTTATTCTGTGCGATGTGTCTTGCCAATAACAAGTAAAAGATGGGAGCTGACTGGTTGAAGGACATGGAAGGGGATGGATGGGAAAGGGAGGAGAAGTTCCCGTCACACTGATACGATGACTAGAAGATGGCCAATAAAATTTCAACTTACCAGACACAACTAAAAACAAAAACAAAACAAAAAGAAAACATGGAATAAATAAAATTGAATAGACATGAAACAAAGCAAAGAATAAAGCAAAATTAAAAAATAAATAAATAAAAAGGACCCTTGGTAAGGACCTTAGAAAGCACACATATATTCTGATATATGAAAAACAGGTTTAAAATGTTAAACCACATATTTTTTATTTGATTTTTAAGCAGAAGTCTCTATCAAATGCTGAAAGCAGGCTGTAGAGGAAAATGGGTAACAGACTGAAATAATGGTCAGGCAACCTCAGTTCTACTCCAAGCCTTTCCAGTGAACTGTTGTGTAACCTTGAGTGAATTTTTTTTTCATATTATCATTATTTCTCTCATCAAGAGCTTTCCATGGTAAAATTAACTTGAAATCTCTAGAAAATATCAATCTGCAACATTGCTGAAATGGAACAGTGACATTTACACCCTTTCTAAAGCATCCAAACATCTGCCAATGGAAAATACTTTTCTGAGGCTAATAGTTATTACAAAGGATGTTTATTAAAAAAATAATAACATGCTGAGGCATTTAGCCCACACACCAATCTCTTTAGTATAAGATCGCTGTATCAAGGTCATAATACTCACTATTAAACTGCAAATGCAAACTAAACTACAATTAAAATTAATTTGAAAAGATCCTTAACCCTTTTCTTCCCCCGCCAACCTCAATTTCACTAAAATATTCAACACCAGAGATTTATGGAAAATATTAGATTTTTTAACAGAAATTGTTAGTGGTAAATTATCTAATATTAAATTATCATTCAACCACAGTTGAAAATTTTCATAAACTTTGAAATGGCGCAGATCCTGGCAGGCTGACTTTGCTTATAAAAGAAAGGCATGTTAGAAAGCATTCCAACCACATATCACTAATTGAAAGAACAGGTTGAAAATAAAAATGTAAAAATCATGCATTTCAAAAATATACACAGATACCAACAAAAAAGTCAATCAAAAAAGGGTAGTTGGTGTAAGATAATTAAAGTAAAAGTCCTAAAATATAAAAATTTTTAATGCATGTTACAAATACCAAGCCCTTCAATGTTTTGGTCTTATCACTTTATGTTGAGAGTAAAACACTATTGTTCAGCGGGGTACACTTTCATATCGAGTAGGTAAGCACCTGCAATACACCATCCTCTGATAAAACACATGGAAACTAATAATATCCAGCCTGCCAACATTCATTAGGTATGAGGAATACTGGCGTACTGTTCAAATAAATACAGAGGATTCCAGGTGTATTATGAAAATGAAGCAGAAAGAGAATCAGATATAATATTGGAATTTGAATCATGTTGAAGCCAGGAAGCTGCAACTGAATGCACCAAAACCAGATCATATAGAGAATTTGGGGTTTATGTTATTAGAGACTTTTTTTTTAGGAAATAATCCCAAACAGAGGAAGTTGAAATTACCATTTTTCAAATATTTGAGTTTCAATTTTAAGGAAGTATTCTGGATGTACATTAGCCTTCTTTAAGTGTGTGGATTCAGTATTTCTCAAAGAGAAAATCAGCGTGCATTATTCTGCCCAGATTATCTGCAAGTCTATGATTTGTAAGAGGAGTGGCCAAGAAATGATACACAAGAATTTCTGAGAGAAATATGCTCATCCCCAAAACTCAGCTCCTAGCTACTCTTGATCGTGTGTAAATATATTACCCAGTAACCTCTCCTTTTTAACTGAGAAGCTCTCTACTAAACTTGCCATTACAGTCTGACCTGCTCTGGAATTAGAAATGTTTCTCCATAAAACACAACTCTCATTCTACATGAAATAGCCTGATAAGAGACTTAATGGGATGCAATTCTTGCACAGAGGAAGTAACTCTAAATTACCAATTTTCCATTACTCGAGTGGTGCCAAAAAGTCACTGCTTGACTGTCTACCCAGTGAAGAAATTTCTCCTCATGTCCAGCCTCGATCTCCCTTGTTTCAACTTAAATCCATTGTCTCTTGTCCTCCTACCATGCACCACTGTGACGAGCCTGGCTCCGTCTTACCAACAACCTCCCTGTAGGTATTGGGGGCTGCTGTTCTGTCCCCCCTGAAGCCACCTCTCCTCCAAGCTGTGCAAGCACCGTTCTCTCAGCCCTTCCTCACAGGTACATGAGAGACCTCAACATACTATGTGTAATGCCTACATCTCTAAATAACACATTTTGTAATTTTTCCCACAAAGGTGAATACAAATGTTGATCTAGTGTTTCTCTGTAATTCATCGGTTTCCTCATATTTAGAATTAAATATTACAGGGTTGTGACTATTTCTTAGTCTGATATCGGACAAGCTATAAACTTCAAGTACCTATTCTTGAAAGCTGTGGTAGTAATTATCTATCTTAAAGAGAGTAAAATTATAGAAATTTTCATTCATTTATACTAGTAAGGTGCTTTTGAGATCCTGAGATTCAAGGTGGTACTTAATTACTAAACAGTATTTTGTTCTGCATATTAAGCACTCATTATTTATTGTTCTGACTATTACTGTTTATGAATACCTTCCAGGTGCTCAGAAGATATCTTGTTATTCAGCTGACACAAGCTGAACACTTTCGATTTAAGCTCAATGTGTTTCATTTTTGATGATTTAAATAAAAATCTTCACGTCTTCAAGGACTGCTTGACACCCATAGAGGCTATTATAAAGGAAGCAAGAAAGTATAATTCTACACCAGAGAAGTGAAACAATCCCAATCTTCAGGCCAATAATTACATACAACAATCAAGCTCATATACAACCTTTAGCTTCTGTATAAATCCTTGGCCATATGACTAATCTAGGAAATGGCAGTCACAATGAAATTTAGATTGCTTTCAATTAATTTTGTGATACATTAATCCCAGTTTAAGTGAAAAATATCAGAGGTTGAATGTGCCTGTAGAAACAAACTGGTAGGAGATGGGATGTGACTATGAGCCTATGTGCTGGAAGAGACAGCGGAGCTCAGGAGCAGGCATTTCAGATGCAGTTGGCCAGGTAGAGACTAGACAGTGTGAGAGGAGAAACTCCAGAGCTAGCAACAGAGATAGTATAGAGGTAGCTACATTATCTGTCATGGAGCATTGCAGTTCTACAGAATGGGTAAAACTCAGCTGTTTATAATCTTGGTATGAAATGAGTGGGTGAGAAACCCACTGTTTATAGCCTCTGTCTGAAATAAGTGGGTACAGAAAATTTGGGTACTGGACTTACAGAGGAAATGTAAGAGTCTGAGTACATTTAGCAAACTGGTCAAACTCTGACTGCTCACTCCTTAAAAAAAATAAAGAAATTCTGAACAATTTTATTTTCCAATTCCTTCCCTAATTCCAAACAAAAACTCAGCTAAAAAGCTGCCAGCCTCTTCTGTTCATAAATATGTTTCATTGCTAAGCCTGCTAAACTCTGAAATCTAATTAACTGCTTTTTACCTTCAAGTATCTGAACAAGGACCCTTGAATGCCTTTCTGCAACATGACTACCAGATATTTATGTCAGTGTTTTGCAAAAACTATTATTAAGGGAGATAGTTCAAGACGATGTGCCATGTTTCATTTCCTATCTAGTGATTTGTAGGCTATTTGTTCTTATCAAAGCAATCTGAAACACCCAATATTCTTGATACACACATCTCTCTACAGTCATTTGTGGAAAGTATCACTTTCTACAGAGAAATAAACAAAGGCCAAAATCTCTTGTTCTGAAAAAATATAAATGCTGCCATTCAGCTGTCTCCTGGCTTCAACCTGTGAAAAATATGGGAAAATAACACCAGGTACATTACAAAAGAATTGGGGTATATCGTTTTTCATCCTCATTGGTGTCTCTATTTTCAGCTGTCACTTCTTGAGGTCTAGATACATATATAAATAATTCATATTTTCCCAGATTTTCTGCTAAAATTCACGTTCATGTAAGACCAGACTGGGACACCCTTACTCACCATGAACGCTTTCACAGTATGCAGTCCCAGAGCATGAAGTGTGATACAGTGCAGTACAAACTTCTGAGGAAAGGTCTAACAGTCTGGCGCCAAGCATGCCACAGCCATATAGTTGAGGAAAAATGTTTACATGAGATTTTTGATGTTTCAAATCAAAAGTGATGACTTGTAATTCCAAACACCCAGCAAGGGAGTGATCGTGGTTTATTACATTTATGATGACTGGAAAAATTCTGTTTTGGATTGCTGCTGCTGTGTCAGATAAGCACTTCTTAAGTTTAAAGGAACAAGGGACCACGGTAACTTCAAAGTTACCAAAGGCAAGAAGATAGAAATCTAACTGATTGGAAAAGAAACAGACTAATTGTTTTCTATAATGGTACTGTAAGTAAGAGAATGAAATGAAGAAAGAAAGCAGGTGACTGAGTATTTGGAAAAATAGTTCTGATAGTAAGATCACCTTCAGAAGTAATGGAAATCTAGAAACCCGTATCAATGTTCCAGGTTCATGCACAGAAAAGTTAATAAGGGGAAAATCTCAGTATCAATTAGCTGCTGTGTTCCTCAACATACATCCCATGACTTTATTTTTTATTTTTTGTTTACAATTGACCCATATTCCCCCTTCCATCTGAATAGTGAAGACTTGTCATGTGCTGGGCAGTAACTTAGAAACAGGCTGGCTAGAGTCTGTGCCCTACACGAAAGTGCCACTCTTAAGGTGCCGGTGGGCTGCCAGCTGCACTTCTCTCTGTGCACTTAGAGACAGCTGCAGTCTGGAAACCCGGCAGCCACATCACCATGACACTCACTCTGGCCATGCAGGGCAGAATACATTCTCTCAATTTCAGTGCAGGGCACACGCCTGGCAGGCTGGATTTAGCTCACGCCTCTTGACTTGGTACCCAGAGAAAAAGGGCAGGTGCCTGCGTGTGCTCAGGAGAGCTAACGTGCTCTAGGAGAAAGTGGTCTGATGATGAAAAAAGTCAAGTATTGCTCCTTGGTACTGACAGTATAAATAAAGCCTTGAAAACGTAAGTGCATTTAGAGCTGGTACACATACCAGGGAGAGACACAGGCAAGGATGTGGCTTTAGAACATGTACCTAAACATGTATGTCACAACACACGCAGTGTGGCAGTTCAACATCATCAACTCCAGAACCAATTTTAGAGATCAACTTAAAGTGCCATGGATTCAAAATGAACGATTGTCCCTCCTGCAGCAAGCAGGAAGGTATCTGTTCTGAGCTCTGTGGCGGGAGCAACAAGCAATTTGTTTCAACAGTTTGTTTGTTTCATTATTGGCATTAAAATGTCACTAAGCTTCTCTACTCTCTTTGGTGGCTTAAACTCCACCCTCTGCTGATAAACAGCACAGGATCTGTGCATTAAACAAACCTCCTGCTTGGGTGCTATTCTGTTTCCAAGAGCTATCAAATGGCATTGACTCCTTATGGATTTCTGGCCATTTTGAGATTTAATTTAGGCTGAGAGGTGTTTCCCTCCTCCACTCCAATTGAGGGGGCTGGGCAGTAAAATCTGGCTCTATCTCAGCTGTGTCTCAGTTGTGGAACTATAGTATCTTAATGCCTGCTTCACAGCAGGCTAATGAATCTTCACTTTAAAACATTTAAAAAGCCAAGATGAAAAGGGCTACACAAATGTGTGTGTGTTTGCATATGCGTGTGGGGGAGGAACCTCCTGCAAAAATTTGTGGGAAGAGAACAGTGTGTAAAATGTACTCACATGAGATTTTTTGATTTGCAACTGATTTTGCTGATACTACCTACAAAATAAGAAAGTTCACCATCTCTCCTTCTGCAGGAGTCAATGAAGATTTCTACGATAAAAATAAAAAATGCGGAAATAGACTTGGCAGCGTGGTTTTAAAAGGTAGCACTTCTCAGGTTAATACATGTAGTACGCAGTTTAAAACGTTTATAAATCCTGTAGTCACTGCCTTAAGGTGACAAGAGAAATCTGAAATATGGGGGTTAGAAGACAGAGAGAGGGAGAGAGGGATTTAAGGTCTTCCAGAAGTTCCTCTCCCAGTCTCCCCTCCCCCTTCCTTACTCTGGGTCCTCCTAAACCATCCTATAAACCAAATACAATTTAGAGAGCCCACTTAGGACAAGTCTAATTCCATCTATTTAAAAACTAGAGTAATGCAGTAAATTGTGGAGTCCTGTTTCCCAGGACTTCTCTTTTCGGAGAAGAGTTGTCTTCCCCTGTGTTTAAAAAGAACTGAGGTAATTTTGGGCATTGCTGCAAACTAAGTAGTCATGGCTACAAATATTTATACTAAAACCTTTTAAAAGAGTGAAAAAAGATAGATGAATTTTAAATAAGATGTGTAGAAGTACAAAAAGATTATGATAGCGGGATACTATTTGAAGAATTTGTAGGAGCTTCCTACTGCATTATTTGACTTACAGTAACAGACAGCAGAGCTGAAAAGGAAACGGAGTGGGATTTTTTTCCCAGCTTTTTATGATAACAGTTTTCTTTTCGGAAAGAAGTACCTGAAATCCATAGCACCCTTCTTATAATAAGGTAAAGCTATTTGTGAAAAGTGGCCAAAGACCCATGATCAATGGACACCAAACACACACTAAAAATGGAAGGACAATAAATCTCTACAGTGCAGTAACTTTTGATCATTATAAAACGTTATTTTGGGCATGCAATACTCAGTAAGGAATACTGTCAACTGAAACAGATACTATTTCAAAAGAAATCTGGACTTCTTTTCATGGGGACACCACACCCTCCTGTCCTGGTTTCGGCTGGGATAGAGTTAATTTTCTTCCCAGAAGCTGGTACAGTGCTGTGTGTTGGATTTAGCATGAGAATAATGTTGATAACACACCCATGTTTCAGTTGTTGCTAAGCAGTGCTTACACTAGTCAAGGACTTTTCAGCTTCTCATGCTCTACCGACGGAGAAGGCTGGAGGTGCACAAGAAGCTGGGAGGGGGCACAGCCAGGACAGCTGACCCCAACTGGCCCAAGGGACGTTCCATACCATGTGACGTCATGCTCAGTACATACACTGGGGAAAGCTGGCCGGGGGGGCCGCTGCTCGGGGACTGGCTGGGCATCGGTCAGCAGGTGGTGAGCAGTTGCACTGTGCATCACTTGCTTTGTATATTCTATCATCATTATTATTATTATTATTATTATTATTATTATTATTATTATTATTATATTTTAGTTCATTTCCATTGTTAAACTGTTCTTATCTCAACCCACAAGTTTTCTCACTTTTACTCTTCCGATTCTCTCCCCCATCCCACCGGGGGTGAGGGGGGTAGTGAATGAGCAGCTGTGTGGTGCTCAGTTGCTGGCTGGGGTTAAAACATGACACCCCCACATAGAGACAACTCAAGTCTGCGTATGGGATACTAATACCTGAACTTTCTTTTTAATAATGTTAACAGGAAGGTAACCATGACATATTAACAAATTTTAACTATAGGTAGCAAAAAATACAACATTTAAGAATTCTAGACAAGATGGAATTATCCATCAGGTACTGGGAATTTTTAGTGTGATAGAGGTAGAAAAGGGAACAAGTTGCTTAAGGAAATAAACACAATGTGCAAAAACAAAATAAAATAAAAAAATTCAGGGACACTCAGCCTGATTTTCATACCGTGAAGTAGTGGTTCACCTCTGCCAAAAGATTATAATGCTATCAAAAATCACTGGTAGTCTGAAACAAAAGTGTTGCTGCAGCTATGATGGTCTAGGGATATTAGCAAACATGTTTTGAGGTTTAGTCTTTAGTTAGGTTAGTTATACTCTTTGAGGAAAAAAATCTGACAAGATCTGAGCACCCAAGAACTCTGAAGGAAGAGGTACAGAAAAGGCCATCAGAACTTGCTGGTAGAAGACTGGACCACAGCAGAACTCTCAGGTGACTTCTTCCGCTGTACTGAGACCCAAGTAGCAATGTGCTACCTTAACTGTGTCAAAAGAGAGAGTGGCTGTTTAATTTGAGGAGATGCAAGTCCTGAGTGGGCTCTCGTTAAGCCACTGAAAGATGCAAAGAAAACGGAATCCCCTTCAATGCTGTGTTTAGAGAGCATAGGACATTTATGAGAACAAGACAAGTAATCTGATGTCCATCCAGACAGCTTTGTTTTTTTGTTTCTCAATCCTCTCCTCCTATTCCATACTTAAATGGAAAAAAAAAAATCACCCCAAACTTCGGGAATTAGTGTGTGGTCATAGGGACAAGAAGAGCATGCAGATACCTCCTGCAGAAAATGATGTGAGCATACCTGATATTTAGCAGTTTAACCCAAAGAAGCCGTTTTTTTTTGGCACTGGAAGATTCTGATACTGAGCCTACTAGGTGATCGAGCTCGTGTATAAAGACTGCAAGATACTTTATTACCAATTCTTGAGTGTTATTCGGCACCTAACACTAAAATATTTTAGTGTTCAAACAAAACATAATTCATAGTAACAAATGGTACTGAAAACAGCTTATCAAAATAATGTTTGAGTGCTCTGTTATTATAAGTCAGCATTTTTTTTGTCAAGAACCAGTTCAGAGATGACTGATTTTAATGATGCATGTAAACTAACAAAAATAAGAGAGTACACTATAATCATTGTATAGTCCTTACAAAAATTACTTACAGGCTATAAACAAGGCAAAAATAAAGTGTGTATTACCTTTTTATGGATGTCTAGCATAATTTAATAAAGTCTAAGTTTATTTCAGAATGAACATATAGCAGAAGTACTGTTTAATGAACAACCAATGAAAATTATTATTCCTTGCACTCTATTTAATTTTATACATAAAACCAAAAATCTGCAAACTCAACAACCTGTAATAAAATTCTACTTTGCCTATTCCAAAGACAGAATTTTTGAAATGTTATCTTTAGAACAGCAGTCACAAAATAAAGTCTGCAACAGTGAAGCCTGATACAAGAACAATTGATTTTTCCCTAGCCATGGGATTTAGGAAATTGCAGGCACTAGAAAACAGTCTTCAGATTTTCTTTGCTACTTTTTAATTGAGTGCTGAAGTATGCTACACAAATCTACTTTCTTCAATTGTCTGCAGTGAGTGATTAAAAGGTAGAATTTTTAAGAACAATTTACAGTTAATAAAACCCTTTCAGCAGGAGAAAGCCTCAACTTATTCAACTTATTTTTGTAGTAATGTTTCTCCAAATTATTTGGACCCCTTCTGTTCTACTTGCTCAGAAACATCTGTCTCAAGTCCTTGTTTCAAAGTACTAAATTGCAGGAAGGAATCTCAAAAGTTTTAAAGTGTTATCTCCCTGTAAGCAATTGCTGTCACTGTTGTGAGACTCTATGTAAAAAAATAAAACTCCATTTAAGAACTTAAAAACCATAGAAGCAGTTATTTATTAAAAAGTTACATGGATTTGAAGCAAGTATAAATTGCCTTTTTTTTAAAAAAATTTGGCTGAAATATTTACTGATTCCTTCCCTTACCTGTATTTTAGAAATGCTTCAGGAATCCTAGTGTTCATCACTTGCATCAGTAGAACAAGAACCTTCAGGGCACTAATCTCTTCTTCAGATTGTTTCCTCAGTTTCTTCTGATTAACTTTTAAGATTTATATTCTTTCACCAGAAATAAGTGGCAGTCAAACTCCTCAGACCCTTGATAGAAATCTGAAGTGCTGTCATAGTTTACAGCAGTCATTAAGAGGGAAAGGGCTGTCTCTTTAAACTATACAAATCACAAGAGATGGTTTCCCTCATTCATCCTGAAAAGTTTATTAATTAAAAAAATCCTGAAGTTCATAGGACGACCACTATTCTTCCTTCCTCTTTCATAGGGACTGAAGACAGAATATGGCCTAAAATTAGTTCTTTCAAAAGGAGAAATACTGACTTAAAGAGAGACAATGTAGACAAGTTCAGATTTAAATCCAAATCCTAGTTTTAAAATTCAAGTGGTTAAATTCACCCATGATACTGTGAAGCGTTCGCTGCAACACATAGTAACTACCATATACTCAATAGTATTTTTGTAATCCCATAAAAATCTGAATTTTGTCTTTGTTATTTTAATGTAGGTAGCTCAGATGCCTATAAAGCAATTACATTTACAGCCAACTTAAAACATGTACCAGCGGCCTGACGCAGTGGAAACATTTATATGGTATCTGACAGATAAAAGAGAAAATCCTATTCCTTTTTATTCTGGGTGGTATTCTCAGCCCTACCCAGAAGTCTTATCAAATAGATGTCTTTTACAGCATGCCTTGAAGCTACTTTGTACAAAGAGGGGGTGGAAGGAGGAGGAAATTCCAGACCTGAAGCATGTGCCACCTTTTCAGATTAAAATTCCTTGTCAGTTGACTAGTACAGCAAAATCACAGCCAGAAGTCACTTAACAAAAGTTCTGCTCACTATCCACCTTGCAGACAAGCTCTGTTAACACTAAAATTAAATACATAAGCTAAAAAACCTTGGTATCAAAGATCACCACTGTGAAATATGAGTTGGCCAGCATAATTTCCATAGGAATTCTTCTTTTTTCCTGCCAAACTGATAATACTGAATGTGTTTAGTGCCTTTGAATGGCAAAATTTACATTTTACAGTCCAGTCACTGCTGCTGCATGTTTAGCTGCATATTAGGCAGGGCACTGTACCAAGTATTGCGAGCTCCTCCAGAGCCACTGCTTGAGGAAGAAGAGTTAAGAAGAACTCAAAGTTTGAGGATTGTTGTTCACCACCAACCTGCTGGTGACCGACCGACAGTCACCAACAGCCGCAGTGTTGGTGTTATTCTTGTGAAGTCCTCAAGCCAACTGACCTACTTGACCTGTTTCTCTTTTAACTCCTGCTGAGTAGCAACTACACTGTCATTGCTAGAATGGTTCCTGGCCAACTGCATAGTAGGACTTCCACTGGAGCTATAATTTCCGCTTGTATCAGAGAGTAAAGCTCATTTCAGCATAAATTATAAACTTATTATAAAAATAGATGTTAAAAAGGCCTAATTAAGTACTGCAAATGGGAGCGAAGCAAATGGAAGTAGGGAAAAATATGTAAAATCTTTGGTTGTTAGTTTTACTTAAAAGCATTTTTATGACTAAATGTGAAATTTGCAGATTCTTGAAGAAGCCCTACTTCTATTTGCATTAATAGCAAAACTAAGTCTCTTTTATAACTGAAGTTCTGAGGCATGCATTTTTGGTAATTTCATGTGTCTTAGGAACATGGGCTTCAATTATATATATAATAATGAAATATATAATATTATAATTTCTACAGTCCTGCTTCAAGGCATAAAACTAAGCAAATCACATAATAGAAATCTTCATGTGTCGTGGTTTAACCTCAGTCGGCAACTGAGCACCACACAGCTGCTCGCTCACTCCCCCCCCCCCGGTGGGATGGGGGAGAGAATCGGAAGAGTAAAAGTGAGAAAACTTGTGGGTTGAGATAAGAACAGTTTAATAATGGAAATGAACTAAAATATTATAATAATAATAATAATAATAATAATAATAATAATGATAGAATATACAAAGCAAGTGATGCACAGTGCAATTGCTCACCACCTGCTGACCGATGCCCAGCCAGTCCCCGAGCAGCGGCCCCCCCGGCCAGCTTTCCCCAGTGTATGTACTGAGCATGACGTCACATGGTATGGAATGTCCCTGTGGCCAGTTTGGGTCAGCTGTCCTGGCTGTGCCCCCTCCCAGCTTCTTGTGCACCTCCAGCCTTCTCCGTCGGTAGAGCATGGGAAGCTGAAAAGTCCTTGACTAGTGTAAGCACTGCTTAGCAACAACTGAAACATGGGTGTGTTATCAACATCATTTTCATGCTAAATCCAACACACAGCACTGTACCAGCTTCTGGGAAGAAAATTAACTCTATCCCTGCCGAAACCAGGACACCATGAAAACATGAAAAGCATCTTGCATATATATTAAATACACACACGATAAATATATCCAACTTGCTTAGTGCTAGAGCAAGAGAGAAATCCACTGGTTCCAGAGATGCACTTTTGGCCATTGTTTCCCTTTTCTGGAGCACATCAGCTACTTGGTAAAATATAATGTATTGGTAAAATATAAGGTATTGTACTCTGGGCTGCTTTCCTGGCAGTTTGTATTGACTGAGGTATTTATTCAATAATTAATCATCTCCTGAATGAAATGCTCCCACATGTATTTAGCAACGTCTCTGGATGCCTTACATATGCACTACACATTGCTGCAAAATGAAAACAGTGGACTGAGACACTCTAATTTTAGGAAAATGCAAACAACAGCAAGATTACATTTTCTTAACTATTTAATTTTCCAAGGAGAAAATAAGATAACTTGACAAACAGTTTCAAGGATGGAAATGCTTTTAAGCTGCAATAGTAAAAGACTAAGTGGAGGGTTCAAACTTCTATGTCAATACAGAACTACAAATTTGATTTATGAATATGACTGAAATCGCAATAAAAATACAGCATCTGTACTTCATGTAGGAAACACTTATAATCCCCAAAGTTAGGAGTCTGTATAAAGGAAAATAGTGATTCCAATAATCAGAATCTGTGATGCTGGTGCCATGAGCAGGAAGAACATTAAAATGGAATCGATATTCCCTCCCCTCTTTTGTGTTTTCTACAGTTAGCATCCTATTATATATAGTTGAACTATCTGAGTTGACAGTTCCTAGTCCACGGACACAGATTGGGCCCATTCGCCTAGCTCAGAAGCAGCGCTGTGCAGTTTTCCTGAGACAGGGAGCACTGCAGGGCATGCACTATGCACTCCAACATCTGCTAGATCAAGTAGGGTCAGAGCTGACCTGGAGGTAATAATACCGCCAGATCCAGGGCAGCTCTCTGCTGAGACACCAGGTTAGCTATTCGCTGCGTTTCACCAACACATCCCCGACACCGAGGTATCTCAATTAGCCCCGGTGTTGCACGCTCCACCTTTTAATACCCTAGATAACCCTGTATAGTGCAGAACATACACAGGTCAATCACAGTGCTTGAGGCCTGAAAAATGATGAGTATAGAAGAGGGTATGTCCTCTTCTTAGCGTGCTACCAACCCTAAGGCCCGAGCAGTGTCCCGAAAAGCACTGCTTACAGCCCTTTCTGCTGTGTGCCATGTTTCATTCAGTGCAGCAGTTCCACTGTACAGACACTTGACAGACGATGACTGCCGCTTTCCTAACACAGACATGCATCTTGTGGGGCTACCATTAACAACTCTCATATTCTTTCTTGGAGTACACTCTGGCATGAAAACACCCCAGCCTATCGCTGAGATACTGAGGGGGAAAAAACCCAAAACAAACCCCCACAAAAACCCACAAAACCCAGACAAACCCAAAACCAAGCAAAAACCCCTCTTTGTCCTTTGCTGAATATAACAAGCCTACACAGTGGCAGGCGTAACCTCTGAGGCCATGATTTGTAACACAGCCCCCTGTTTACAAAGATGTAACAGAAATAACTCTATTTGGCATAGCAGAACACGCAGTTATTAATCCCTACAATCAACACATCACGTGACAATTAACAAAAGCGCAGAAGAGACTTGTTATTTCCATTCCTTAAACTACCCGGAAAAAATACTACTCGTATAAAAAGAAAATTCTCCTCAAAGAGCTATGTGTCCATGAACAGTCAGATCAATGTCATCTTAGCACTGAAACAAGAAGACCAAAGCTACCTCTCTAGATGGAGCATAGTCAAAAAGCTAACCCTTTAGGAAAAAAAAAAACCTGTTTTAAACAGGAGGGAAGAGGAGGGGAGAGGAGGGAAAAAGAGGAGGAGGAGGAAAAAGAAGGAAAAATGTGAAAAATATCTGAATGGAAAGTGCATGTTTACTAGAGGAGTCTTTTTTTTTTCCTTCCCATAAAACTAGGTCTCCTGGATACTCTAATAAATGGATATTGATCATAATTTACTACATTACCAACTACAAATTGGCCTTACACATTACAGTTTCTCACATCAATCCCTTCTACGAAGACATTAATACAGACAAATGGCTCAGGAGGTAATCCATTCACACTGGGAAACAAATTATCCCATAACAATATCCGCAGAGCAAAGCTGTTACAATGTAAATATCTACTGTGTAATGCAACTACTTAAAAAAATAAGAATCTTGCTGAATCAAGACTTAGGTTATGATCATGTTCCTTAAAAGTATAATTTTATTATCAAAATTCAAGAGATCTCACTCTAGATCTCTAACATCTACATACTTATGTCATTTTATACCTAAGTAGCACCGTTAACCTGAATGGAATTACAAGAATGTGTTTGCTTATTATTTTGAATAGGCCTACGAAGGTTTAGGGCTACCAAGGGCTTATTTCCAGAAATGTAACTGCTCAACCAGTCATAAAGCAAATTTTCTTAATACTAACATTTCACAAGATTAACAGTTGATATAAAGACGTGACCTTCAGAACAGATAGCCATTTAAAAAATAATTCAGTCTTTTTCTTTTGAATAAACTGTACTTACTGCTCATGTGTTAATCTTTTATTCTAAAACACTGAGTGTAAGAGCTGGTTATCTTGCAAACATAAGGTATCACTTCTGACGTATAAACATCATGGTGACTAACAGAACATCTCAAAATTCTTGGTTTTATGAGAGCTTCAACAAAAGAATTCCTACTTTCCTAACAGCTACAGATGTTAGGGACACCAAATGTTTCTGGTGGAAAAAGGAGAGCAGGTTAAGGACAAGACCTTTCCTGTTACAGTAAATGTGTCAAAATAGAGGCCTGTTACCAAATAAAATACTTTTAAGCCTGTACTTCCCCAGAACTCCATAATGACTAATTCCTACTGAACAGAGAAAAGGACAGAAGGACCATCAGTGCTTAGAAAAAAGCATCAGGATGACATCATTGCCTGTCTGCTAGCCAGGAAAGGAAGAGAGGGATTATCTGAATAGTGAACATCTGGATTGTGTATATAAAGGCAATGAAGGATTTTTATACATATTAGTTCACTGAGTTCCACTGAATTTTTATCTTACAAAGAAACAGTAGTGCTACGATACGCTTTTATGATGAAAAAGCAACAGGAATTCCAGTGGTCTGGGTTAGTGTATTAAAAGATACACAAACAGATTTATCATTCAGTGCTTCTTTACTATATTTAATTGAAAAAATTTGGCAGATACTTGAGCTTATAACTCTTTCTTTTCAAGTTAAAACAATGTAATTCAGTAACACGGGTTTTCTTTTTTCTGTTAGGGTTTCAGATACAAAGATTGTAAGTGACATGATTCCGATCACACTGAAGTTCAAAACATATTCAGTTTCCCATCCCAGTACTGTAAAGACTGCTTACAAAAAAATCTTACATCTCAAGTGCTTCAATTTCTTAAGAATACAACTCAAACCAATTTTTTTTTCCTTTTTTTTAATTTACAACACAGCATAGAGCTCCTGCATAAGTAGCAACTCTGCTAGTTGTATACAGACTCAACTAGTCTGTGTATAGCAACTCTATAAAGTTGCCGTGCAAACAAATCAACTTTATTCTAGGTTAGAGTACTATGTAAAGAAACATTCTTACCTTGAACTGTTAGAGTTGCTGATGCTTCAGCTTTTCCAACCATATTTTCTGCAACACAAGTATACGAGCCCATGTCTCCTGCCATAACTTTCCGGATTTTCAAGGTATGATCATCACGGATTTCGTATCTTTAAATATACATAGTCATAAACAATTAATAGGAATAATAGAACTTTGTACAGTTTCTGTAAATGGTAAAAATATGGTGGGTTTGCTGTCAAATATTTTTATTCCTACATTTCCCTTAGAAATAAAAATATGTATAAATCTTTATAAATTGATAATGTAAAAATAAAGTTTTAAAAGCAAAATATATCTAAATATTTGAAAAACTTATTCTGATTTCATTTGCAATGTGAGTCAGTTTTACTGACGTCAATAGAATTTCACTGGCGTAATACAATCATAAAGCTCTAATGCAGAACGTTTTAATTGTTAGAACACTTTTAACAAGTAAATGTAGTAATAGTTATTACTGTCCCTATAATTTTTCCATCTGAATGAAGGATTTTTTTTTTTTTTAATACGGTTGAAAAAAAAATATTGTTCTCAAGAAGATCAGAATTGCTTGAAAGTCAAGATAAATCACAATTCATTCAATAATTTTTTTAAAGAACAATGTGGCCTTTTACCATTTCCTCTCCTTTCATCACCTTTTTTCTCTTTTTGTATAATGCAGTCAATGTGTTTCTCTTTATGGGAAGTTGATTTTTCTCTTAAAAATGCTATAGTTTTGATTAAAGCAATAGACTAGATTAACAGGAAGCTGGATTTGGATGACCGGAGCCAACTGTTACAGGGTTTCTTCTTTCAATCCCCTCCCCTAATAGGTTTTTAACTGATGATTGGGAATTCAAAGTAAATAAATAAATAATCTGTCTATCACAGAATGTATTTCTTTTTAATAAAGTATTTTATTTTTTGGCCTGAATTAGAGCAATGACAGAAAAAAAAAAGTTAATTGGAAACTCGTAACAAAAACATGTATAACCAAGGCAGCTTTCTACATTACCAGTCTACACTTCATATCAATTGCAATTCCAATATATACTTCTCGGTGTTATAATCTAATTTATTATTTGTTATACATTCTCCAAAACTTTTAGTAATTACAAATGACTCTTCAGGTGAAGAAATAATCTGTATCAGATATTACTGACTGAACTTAGTTATTTTTTGTTGCATTTGTCATGTGTTGTCACAACAAAAGCTTGAGAAGAAGCCATTCTTAAGTTCAATATAAATCATAACTTCAAAGAGAGCTCAATGGTAATCAGAAATGTCTTATTAGATCAGCCAGGCCTTCTCCATTCAAGAAAAAAGTAATGCTAGCTGTCAAATGTTGAATGGCTACATCATATACCAAGCTAGATGTCATAAAAAAGGTAACTCTGTGTACTGCACCTTGCTTTTGGTAATTCCCCATCATCTTTCCTCCATCTTACTGTAGGGACCGGGTCACCTCTTGCCTCACACTTAAACTCCGCACTATCATCCACAGTTACAGCCAAATTACTTGGTCTCTTCACAAAAGATGGTCTCTCTAAAAGGAAAGAAAAGGAAAAAAGGGATTAGTCCAGCAGTACTGTGCCTGAATTGCGATTTTCCCTGAACTGTGGCTGTTAGAGCAAGGGGAGCAGGGTGACAAATCTGATGGAGGTGCCTCTGCTGCCGCTCCTCTCGCTCCCAGCTTCAGGCAGAAGATCCGTGGCCCTGCAGGTGGCCAGCACTATGAACCTCAGCACAGGAGGCAGACGCTCTCAACAGTGGCTCAGGATCCAAGCACAGACTTCCCTACTTCTTATGTATTATCATCACAGCTAATATAGCTAAAGGAAAACAACCTACACAGAAAATCTAAATACACATCAATCCTCAGGTAGAAGCAGGCCTGCTGCAAGGACCCAGACAAATGACCACTCATCTGCTGCACTACTTCAAGAAGGCAGAAGGCACAAACCAAACACTGTCTCACTGGAGGTTTTGACTCAATGGTGCCTCTAAATTCGAAGGCTAAGTAAGGTCCAGCACAGTATCTCTATGAGGTTGCTTGCAGGTGTCAGCAGCAGCTGGTGTTCGATTCAATCATTTCCAATGCTACATTAGAAAGACAACATTTTCTTTCACTGGCACACATAAAATAAAACAAGCCAAAAAACCCCACAATGTCCTCTCTATAATTTTTGTTCACAAAAATTGCTGTTATCCCTGACTTACATTGTAGGACATGGATGACCCAAGTCCTGGCTGACCAGAGTCAGATTAATTGCTGCATACTTTTTCTCAGGCTTTCTGAAACAAAATGGGGTCTCAGTACAGGCTGTGCTATTCTGCCAACCCAGCTACTAGCTGGAAATTTCAGGAAAGGGATCGACACACTTTTCTACCTGTAACAGGGTTCAAAGCTTTATGGTGCTGGGCTATTCATAGTTTCGTAGTTCCACACCAGGCTGGAGTGCAGTGAAGTTTGCACACGTACACGGAAGAAAAGTGTTTTTAACAATTTCTGGCATACTCCAGGAAGGATTACCCATCTGAAAAGGCAGCACCAGATGACAACAGGATGTCCATAAAAGAACGGGGAAGGTTCCACAGGAGAGCGCTTGGCAGGTTCCTTTGCCTAAGGCAGATGACCTTTTTGCCTATAAACCTGTGAAAGCTCTGAGGGAGTTGAGAAGGCAGTTGCATGTTTTGACTTGTATGTATTAAAGATACAAATATCATCTCCATGGAACTGGAAGAGTCTGAAGCCATTGGCACAATCAGGAAGCGTGAATACCCAAAAATATGCCACAAGTTTCTCATAGGAGTACAAAAGCACCAGACAGAAGGATAAAGAGACAATCCCATGTTCTTAGCGTCTCACATTTGTGTTTGAAAAAGGTGGTTCTGAATATTACTTTGACTTTGCAGACAAAGATATGGAGATTCAGTACTATAAAACCTTAGTGAATGGTTCAGAAAGGACTGAAGTGGAAATGTGAACTGAACAAAACCCTATAAAGAGCTTCCTTTATTCTCGAGGACGTCCAGACCAACTGGACACGTATTGTAGAAAACTTACCTTTGCTTGCAATGCCAGGCAAATAATATTAGATGAGATAGCAAGTTGATCTTTAAGCTGTCAGTTCTAGCCTGGGTTCATACACAACAAGTGAGAAATAAAACAGAGACCTACAGACATGAATCTAGCTGCGAATTAAAAAAATACAAATATAGGCATTCCTCCCCACCCTGGCCTCTTTCTTGTAGATGCAGTAAAAACGCAATCTGAATGCAAGAAAAGAAAATTCCGGATTACACTTCAGAGTAAGAATAGTTTGGGGAAGAATATTCAACTCAATTATGCAAGAGAAAAAGGACTGATCTGGTAAGGCCAGGACTGCTGCACAACAGCAAAACCCACAAGAGGCACATTGTTCTCTAGATCAGTTTCCTAAAGGAAGAGTAATAGTCTGAGGACTTTTGTCTGCCCATTCGTAACACTCTTATTCAAACGCAGAAACTGATAGGGGAAATCAGCACTGAATTAAGTATCTATCTTTGTCACATGATTATTTGGTAAATACAAGGAAAGCTTAGCAAGGATCACTGAAACTTTCTAATATTACAGTTTCTGGCATGCAATCTTCCCTCTGATCTAAAGCAGAGACCTAAAAGCAAAAGTTTAACTTCTAAATAACCAAAACCCATAAACAGAAGATTTATGTTGAAAGATTTTAGTATATGAAGTCAGCATGTTTCTTGTACTTTTTCACGCGTATCTAAGGCCTAAGTTGAAAGACTAAGGTGTATTAAAGATTTCTAGACACGGACTGGTAAGACATTCAAAGCTTTACTGTCCTGTTTGAAAAGAAACCCTCACTAGTTTTCCCAGGCTGAAAACCAGAAGTGCGTTTGAAGGGAACACGAGGTGAAGAAAAAGGCAAAGGCAGACCTCTCTCTCAATGCATCCCTCTTACAGGTGTTCAGCAAGAGTAATATTTTCCAGCCTGGGTTACATAACAGTCCATACCATGATTCCCTGGTTAGTAGTAGACTAGTGATGAGCAATTAACTGGTACCAATTAACTGGTACAGTTAACTAGGAGCCCAGTGTCAGGACTTTACTCATGTAACTACAACTTTCTTTCAATTCTACATTTTGCTTGGAAGTTCTAAAAGTCTATTTGACAACAAACTTCTTCCCAAAGTGCTTCAAAGGTGTCTATAAATTAAAAAACCCAAACAAACAGCATAGTGGATCATAGGAAGTCTTCCTTAGCTTCTAAGAAGTTACACACTATCTTGCTGGATATTCAGTTTCAACAACTTTAAGATGGCATAAATCTCGTTTTATTACGGAAAACCTTGCTTCAAATAAAACCCTGAACAGGACTTCAAGTTGCTGGAGTCCTAGCTCTAAAAAGTAGTGAAGACAGATAAAAGTGCCAAAGACTGACAAGACAGATCTTAAAGCTGAATTAAAAAAAAAAAAAAAAAGGCACAAGAGCCAGGATTACTGCGGCAGCACTGTGATGAAAACCAGTGTGTTATGAACCACGGCTTGGATATTCTCATTCTGTGATGATAAAATATCTAATCCTTCTGCAGAAGCAATTAAGCTATCTCAAGCCTCCCCTACTCTAATGTAACATGGGACACATTTTGAATGAAAACTACCAAAGCTGCATCTACAGTGATCATGAGGCAATTCTCCCATGCTGAAGGTATTCTGAGATTGCATTTGGAGTTACAAAAATTTGTAATTTTTCTGCAATAGCAACAAAAAATGCAATTTTCAGCTAAGCTCAGTTATCTTAAATGAAAACATTTTTTTTGATGCTCAGAGGAACTATCATTAGGATCACTTAAACAAGTAGACCTGTTGTATCTTTGCAACACTCAGTATGCACAACTATAAATGAAAGGATAATTATTTAGAATAGAAATTTAGAATAATTCTGATTTTCTTCAACGAGAGGGAAAAATTAAGCCTCTGCTTCTTAGTGATGTTAATTTTTGTTTTGCTATTATTTTACAATACTGATCCAGTCGGTGGACACTGGAATTATTTTCAGTTCGAGAACTAAGAAAGTGTCTTCCAACCGCAAAAACAGTCCAAGGTGGATTGCAAAGCCATTAACTGCCACCCATTTGCTAGAACACAACCATGACAAAAACATTTTCAACACAGACACTGAAAAGGAAATAGATGAGAATGATCCTTACTAACAGGCTTACTAGGAAAAACAAAAGCTGGGCATTTTCATTAACACAGTCTTAAAGGAGGAGTTCTTACCTAAAACAGTGAGCTCCGCAACTTCACTTTCACGTTCTCCAACCATATTTGTTCCAACACAAACATATTTGCCAGCATCATTCTTTCTTGTGTATGTGATCATAAGCTTTCCTCCTCTGATCTAGGACAAATCAAGGACAATAAAAAATACTTTAATATGAACTAACGATTTAATAATATTTATTAACTTGAAAAAGGTTTTGTTACAGATAAGGAAAAAAACAAGCTATCAGTGATTTTCCAAATCACACAAAAAAGTGAAAAAAATAAGAATTACTATTAACCTAGTTTCCTTCTCGTATGCGAAAAGCTTGCCTCTTAGTTTTACATCAGTATTTTAAAATCTCTCAGATTTGGACTCCTATCACTCTTTTCCTCATTCTGCGGAAGGTAATACTGGCTGTTCAACAGCCTGTTTAATGCTCGTTGGCCAGAAGGACTACAATTCCTTCCGATGTACTGCTGCAGTTTGATATAATCAGGTGGAGAGGAAAAATTGGCACTAGACATAAATCCCATTTTGACATCAAGTGCTGTAATTACTTTTTCTTGACAAGAAATACGTGTACGTTATCCTGCCGTTGGTCATGCTTGTTATTATTCATGAATTTTGTGTTTGTTTTGGTTTTCATTTCTAAAGGAAGCAAAGGAAATTTTTTATTCTTTAGTTCTTCACCTTTAAATAAGTAATTTTAAAGGCTGATAAGCAGCTGGGCAGAAGCAATTAAATCCTTACTGGGAAATGAATAACGTTCTGCTCTTAATTCTGAATTCAGTTTTTGGAAGATAATGGAATTCCAATAACCCCAAAACATACTTCCCCTTTGTGATTCCAAATCTTATTATTTTGTTTTAAAATATATATTAAATGCATACGAAAATATCTGATCTTCCTTTAAAAGTATTTATTCTCCCATTTGATTGACAAAATGGTTGAACAAGTTTCAAAGTTCACCAAAATGCAGCAAAATTTGTGTAGGCAACTGAATATGTTTACCATAAAAACCATGTTTACTTTAATATACAAAAATGTTACTTAATTACATTAATTACATTTTTAAGCGAACATATGCTTGTAAGTCCAATCACATACAAAAACCACTGCAGTTCAAGGCATGGGTGGAAGTAAACAATAAATAAAAGCCACATATGAAGCTACAAGAAAGGGTCTAATGTGGTCAGTGAAAAGGAGGAGAGTGTTCTCAATATGAGGTATTTTGCTTAACTTGCCTGCAGCTAGAAATCTATCCCTGAAAATTTGACATCTTGAGCAGTGTTGGGCTCTTACTATCATTGTAAGATGTACGCACACAAAGATGACAGTCAGTTATTAAGATAAATGCACATGCACATGTAACGTAGATAGTGTTGCATACAAATTTCATTCTGTTGCCTTTGGCACTCGTTGTTTGAGAACAGAAAAGATACGTCCTTTATCATCCAGAAATCTAGTAATGCTGAAATTTCAATGGGGATTTGAGGCATGATGAATGAAAAAATAAAGGTGACCTGCAAATACACATTTTTCAAGAATCTGCGTGCATTTTTAGATGGCTGACCGCCTGAAATGGTAAGTACGGGAAGAGAAAGTAACATATAACTAAAAGTCTATCTATATTTATTCCTTTTTACATCTCCCTAAATCACAGAAAGCTATTTATTTCCAATTAATCTATGCAAAGGATCTAAAAAAACAATTTTAGAAAGATTTCCACATGTATTTTGGGGTATTTGTATATCCAGATATATATGCAGGAATACATACTTTTCATGTATATCAATATTGAATGCACTGGATTTAACAAACATATTTACATATCACAAGAATTTACCAACTCAGCTGATTATTTCAAACCCATGTAAACTGAAAGCAGTGATTTTCATACATGTCTTAAGAGCTTAAGTCCTACTGATGTTCAGTAGCACTTGTGCTCCTCTGTGATTTTGGCACTTAAGAAAATCCCATTCAAACTCATTAAAATATGACACAACTGTGTATTTTGCACAGATTGTAACCTCCAGCAAGAACTAACCTAGGAATTTCTTCTAGGAATCATCACAAAACTCTTTTCAAAGCATAGATGGAGAGAAGCATTAAAGCAGAAACATTTGAACAACTGAAAAATCATTGAAAGCTGCTTTTCTTCCAAGTTATTTGAGATTTACATAAGGAAGGAGAGGCAGAGGAAACATTCTCTCATGGGCGTTGCGGCAGACTTCCAAAGACATGACGTGCCTACTGAAGGAAGCTGTGCTTCCAAGATGGAATTCTGAATGTATTGGGTTTATTTTTCCTAGGGGCTTTCCTTTGTTGATCTTGTTTGTTTGTTTGTTTGTTTTCCATAAAACAGAAGAAGAGTTTAGAACTTTAGCTACAGTGATGGCTACGCCACATTAAATTGTGATGAATTACACAGTTACAATAAAATGTACCACAAGTGCATGTGGAATTACATATGTCTGTAACTAGAGCATTCACAGATGGCTAGAAGAAAGCGTACTTCCGCTGTTGGGTCACTACCCAAGTTTTCCATTAAATTTTAACAATTAGGTACCCACCGTCTCAGTAAGATTGATCAAGCCCTTCTATTTATTAACAAGACATTGCAAATCAAATCTGTAGCTATGACACATTTACATTTTATATGTGCAATGTTTGCCACATTTTCTCTCAATAGGAAATGCTAGAAATACCTATGGGCTATAGACCAATGGCTTTAACTAACAAAGTGCACAATGAAATACATGCACGTGAATTTTGGTAGGAACACATAAATAACCACTGCTAGATTTCTGTCTTACTAAGTTTGTATCCAGTAACCCAGTACTATAGTTCATATCCAGTATTTAGAGCAGTAAAGAGCCAAATCACCTTTTGGGGTCAGTATTTGAAACCATGCGAATTAGAACTATTCATAGTCTGTGGAAACTTAACAGTTAATCAAGGTGTTTTCATTTGAGTGTTTTGGCTCTTCTTCTTACATTTGTGCCCCTGCCCCAGAATACACCAGCTGGACTTTATAGTAGCAAACGATATAAAAAGTGACAGGCAGGGTAAGGTTTCATCTCAAACCTCCAGAAGAGCTGTTACCATACTGAACACAAAGAGAAGTCCTTTCTTCCTAGTAAACAAGATATACCCAACAGTTTTATTACACTACTCTGGTAGATACTGCATATCATGGGAAAATAATTGCTTTGCTAACTGCCAAAGCTTTAAGTCCAATTTTGAAAAGATGGAAGGAAGTATCATGTTTCATTTATACAGAAATGAGGCCAAGGCACTTTTTGACTTTTCACGCCTCTTCAGGATTTTGTTCTGTTCTGTGCCTCCCAGCAAATTTATCAGGGCTGTGCAAGCAGAGAATACGGGAATAGTACTGAATACTGATGAGAGAAAAAGATTGTGATCAGTGGTTCACAGATGATCTTCAGTTGCCTGTAACATGTACGGATTGTTGTATGTACTTTAAGAGAATATATGATAGCATGGTGACTTACAAAGACTTACTGAAAGCAATTTTCTATGACCTGCGTGCCTGACCATATTTTGCTCCTCATGAGTAAATTGTTCATTCAAGCAAGTCCACTTCATTTATTTCTTCAAACAATAGTTGGAGATGTTCATACAGAAAACTCTAGGCACCCACAGAGTTAACTAGGTCCAGAATTGTAAATTATGGCCACTCAGCAGCAAAAAATCATATACAAATAATGAATCAACTCGGTCAGCCAATAAATCAAATCCATAAAAACTTACCCAGGGGTTCTACAACATACCACCAAGTGTTCAGTATAGCTGTACACATATGTATACTTATCCTAAGACCACATTTTACATACCTATGCGTGTTGTGTGTGGTGTGTAGATTTCTGTATGTATAAATCCATACCCATCTATCTGTGTTAAGAAATATTTTTATGTATCTGGGTGATTCATTTACTTTTCACAGAAATGTGCTATGTTACATGAGAAAGAATGAAGCCATGACAGAAATGCTCGGAAAGTCCAAATATAAAGGTGACTGGCATTTTTTTTACTTTCTTTTATCTCCTAGTTTCATTCTATTTAATAAAAGAAATCTGCTCCGTTGCAAAATAATTCTAAAGCAAACTTAAATCCATAAGAAAGAGAAATTTAGACTGCAGAGTGAAATACTGACCTCTGATTGTATGGCCAGGGTTTCTGCATATGTAATATCACACATTTCACATATTTCAGTCTTCTACAGTACAGCATACATAATATCACATTTTATTTAAATGAAATGTGACATGCATGTGACATTTACCTGTCAGACACAGTCTTTGCTTTAAAAGTGTACCATCTAATTATAAAAGACAATGAAACAGTTAACAAACAAGGCGAGTACAGGCAATTGTAATTAATAGCGTCGTCAATGGTAGATACAAGTAAAATGGAGCTTTTATTTCTTAGTTAGGAAACACAGAGTTTACTCATTTCCCTCTATGCAGTCTAGCATCCCAAAACAGATTAGTATATCCATATTATGACTTATCATTGCAGCATAGACTGTAAGCCATGGAATGTCAGCAATAGAAGACAACTTTGCAGTTTTAACGAAGTTGAGGAAAAAAGAGTAAAAATTAATACCTGTCTTAAATTTTTATTTAAAAATGTGTATCTTGTTCCAAGCCTTGTGAATCCCATGTATTCTTCCCTACCTATTATAGCATGCTTAAATATCAGACACTAGACATCAAAATGTGTTTGGAATAGGTCTTCAACAATGATTAAAGTTTGTTCTTGTTCAACTTCAAAGTTCAGACAGAGGGGTCTGTCCCGCTTTTGGTTCCATTCTTTGGGACCCCAGGAGGGTACGTGCTGCCTCCTCCAGATCAAACACACCAAAAATTCTATTTGAAAGAAGTTTAAAACATACTTTCAAGTGGTCTTCCTGTGCCGTAAATCAGTCATGACAAAATGCAAGGCAATTGTTCCTCCCTACCATACAGACCAACGAAACAGTCTTGCAATGATGACAGGCCTGAAGGTAGAGTCTGTAAAGGATGGCGCAAAATGCATAGGAAGATAGCTTTACTTAACAAGAAAGAGCATTTGAGGTACATAAAATGACAATAGATTCAAGCTGCTGCTTCTGGCACCCCTGCCAATCTGGCCAGGATACATCAGAGCCAGAATCGGATTCAAGTCCGCTCATGAGACTGCCTCATTATTAATGGCTGTATCTACAAGAAGATGGATATCTACAAAGGCTTAAGGTTTATCTGTGTCCTGAATTGTTTGGTGACTTCAGAGGGAGCTGAGGGTTATGCAGCACTTGGCATTATCACAAGACACCAAATATCAGAATTACCTTATGTGTTTGATACTTCACCCAACTAACAAGATCATGGAAACAGCCAAAATATATGCAGAATGTCATAAATCAACTTCAGAAAAGAAAAATCCATACCTCAGCATATACAATTTTCAGAAGTTTAAAATTGTAACAATCCCAAACTTACTTTCTACAAACATTTGGCTTTTGTTAATCACAAAGGAAGATTTAATTCAAAATAGGCCGTATTGGCTCACATTAATCAGAACTAATTTCTGAACAGCCAGCCATGTTTATATGAAAATATTTGAACCAGTAAAATACTTTCCTGAAACGTTTGCACAGCTATGGCACAAAACATTTACTATGTAATACTTCCTTTCTTATTGTAAACCAAGATTAAAATCCTCCTACAACAAAAGCATGTTACAACTACCTTCATGGCCTTAAATCTGCTCTACCAAGATCTAAAAAAAAAAAAAAAAAAAAAAAAAAAAAAAGTAGCAAACACTTGCTTCAGAAACTGCTTTTCACAATGCTATTTACTGGGTACAGAAAACACACTAACCTTAACTAATAGGCAACACATAAGCACATCCTATGGGTCAGTAAAAAATATATAGAACTGACCAATCTTTCTGCAACACCCAAAGAAAGCCCAACTGAGCCCAACATGGGAACAACGTGCATGTAATGACAACTACAGTATTTCTGTAAAACTGTAAATTTAACCTCATGCACGAATCTCCCCTGGATGCACTGGTGCATATATAGCTTTCATTGCTATCAGTGATTGAAATCAGAAATAAAAGTGAACTTGAACTGAACTCGGTGTTTGGTATGTCTTCATTTCTCTCTCCTTAAGCAAGTCAGATGATTTGAAGTATCTGTTATACAGGACTTTTCAGCATCACTACCACTGTATTATTTACACACCTCCAAGGATAAAATCCCAGACCAGCTGGGGTTAATTTGCCACACAAAATCTCTCAGTTTTTAATTATGTTACCTAAAGTATCACAAATATAATATGGAAAAATAATCCTAACAAACCACAAATTTTAAAACATATAAAAAATTCCTACCTGGTAACCATAAAAGAAACAACATAGCCCAAATCTACAGAGGAATTTAGCAGCCTATTTCCCCCTGAGAGTGCCTACACTGCAAAAGACAGACGCAAGGCCACTCCGCGGGGCTGTGTCAAAAAGTCACCAAGAATGAAGCCAAGGGCGGTTTCAGACCAGCTCTCCAGGGACCACAAGGGCCCATTTACACGACCAGACCAGACTCTGCAGTGACTTTGCATGCTGCAGAGTACACCTAAACCCTGCAGACAACACTGGGGGGTGGAGGGGGGAGGAGTACCACCACCATACCATTTCAGAGGAGTATGGACTCTGCTGCTGATTTCAAGGGGATTTAAGTTCCTAACTGTCACTGTCTCTTCTAAGCCTGGAGTTAATGTTGGCAGGGCAATGACATGGATTTAAGACAACTCGATATCATGGGGTGTATTTCGATGATAGGAAATCTCCTACTTTCCCCTAAGGAAAGAGGAGCTGTGCAGAGCACGAGTCTCCAACAGCAGAGTCCTAACTTTCAACTTCAAAGCTTAGAAGCATGGGTCGATAAAACTTCACTGAGACTTGTAATCTGATGAAAGACATTTCTCAGAGTGCAGCTCTCTCGCAGCCATTGTGCCAAAATATGGGATTTTTCAAGGTCCTGATACAGTGTTTCCTAAAGGGAACTGTTCTGAGAGGACTCAAGTTATCAAGAGCTTTGAAGTAGACGTTCATAGCTCCCACAAGAAATTGAAAGGCCTTTAACATGCAAAACCAAGGTTCTCCTAGACTTAAAAGTACAATTGTGAAACACCACCACCACCACCACAATCATCACAGTCTGAGAAGAGAGAACAGAAATAAAAAAGGATTATCCAAAATTTCTCTCTTGGCATGGGTTTGTGTGGTGGGTCATTATTTTCAGCTTTGGCTTCAGTCATTCAGTGACCTTCTGCAATGCAGCAGATTTGGCTCAGACTCCCACTTGCCTGGAGGAGAAGGCACATCCCCTCTGAGACTGGCTGTCCACTGCTGGCTCCTCACTGAAGGGGATGCGAATCACAGGCTCCGGGCTCCTTCCCGTGACCATTGCATTTCCTGCACTCGATTGCCTGTGAAAGCTTTCCTCCCTGGAGCTGGCACAGCAGATTCCCAAGGGAAGAAGGAATTTCTGTCTTCCTCTGGGGGTAAACCTGAGCCCTTTATGGCATAGAATACAAACTGAGAACGAAACTAAGCAAATAAAATTTGTCACAGGTGGCAAAAATGCAGTGGATTCTTTCATACATTTCCAAGTTAGTATTTTGACCGTTTTAAATCTTGAGACAGATTTGACTTCTCATTCAAAACGTTTTCTTTCAAAACTTTACAATCAGGTTTACTTCCAAAGAAGAGTTGCCACTACCAACTAAGCACTACAGATACACAAATATTTTGCAAAATGTAACCTTCAAAAAATATGCAATGTTTTATAACATAAAGACTAAAAAACTGCTGGTTCTCTGACTTTTGACCAAGATGACTTGTCATAGAAATGAGACCATGCTTCAAAAAAAAGCACATAAACCTGGCTTAAGTTTCTATTGCATTTATCTCTGAGTCTAAGCTTAGTAGAACTCTAACTTTTATACTAAGACTATGCTGGACATACAGAGCTGTGAAAACATTAAACCTTTCACATCATTTGTTTAACACTTTCAATAAAAAGAACACATGCACCACATCGTTCATTTTTCATGAACAGTTAAACACAAAAGTCATATATTAATCTGCCACATTTCACTCTTCCATCAGCAGTCACTGCAGCTCTTGTGACTGCAGCACGTGCAAATCATAAATCACAGATTTCCTTTTATTTTTTGTGGTCACACACGAGCTTTGTGCTACAGGACTGAGGTAAAAACCTGCAGTCACAGGCAACCACAAGCAAATCTGACTGTAACTTTCATGCTTGGAAGATGCTAAAATTTAAACTTACCAAGAATAAGGAGGAGAATGCATGCACAGAGAGGTAAAGATCAAATCCCCCAATTTCCCCAGCCCACACAGCAGCCCTGCGTCATTATTTTCATTCATCAACTTTAGATCCTCCAGACGGACTCAACAGGCAGTGAGTGACCTGCAGATCTCAGTCCGTTCACAAATGTTCAGCCCTCTGTTGCACAGGGGACTATACAACATAAGATGATCTTTGGCAACAGTCAGTGAAGCCAGGAGCTTCTTGGAGTTTCTGTTACTCTTAAAATAAGCCAGCACAGGTTGCAATCAAGCAGAACAAAGCATACACTGTTCCCATTCTCTATATGTATTGGTATCATTGCCCCCTGATGCTCACACATTTCCCATCGCCATCCTTTAACTGTGATACCCTCTGAGGGCTACTGCTAGGCTTGCCACTGAGAAATACGGCTCCAGTGGCAGCAGGAACAGGCTGCCTACCGGCCCTGATCTTCCCACTCAGCCCTTGCCTTTGGAGCAGCAAACCGCTTACCGCTCCCTGTGTGTGTAAATGGAAGCGGTTACAGTGTGAATAGCCAAGGAGACTGAAACGACCGAAGCCTGAAGAATGGTGCCTCTCCCCTTGCCCCTCCTGCAGCCGCTGGCTCTTGTCTGCTCGCAGTTGGGGGCTGCCCGAGCTATTCAGGGGGGCTCTGGAGCCCTGCTGGGATAATTGCTTCCTTTGTAGCAGTTCCTTGCTATTCCTCTCAGATGCTACAGTGGGTTTAAACTCTTGGTACAATTTTTATTGTTGTTAAAAGGGTATTGTAAACTGCACCAATGGAAACGGTGGAGAAAAAAAAAAAGTGGCTGGAAGGGGGGAGAAACTGTTCTGGACACTGGAAATATCAGCTGTTCAACTTTTTCCATTTGTATTTACAAAGCAAAGTAAACTATGACCTAGCTGGCCAAGTTCTGTATGGAAGTTAGTGTCTCCTATTTGTGGCAGTTTGCTATTGGTGGAATGGGCTTGTGAAATGGCAGAGAAATTGAAATTACTCCGCACTTTCATTTTCCCAGTTTTTCTTGTGGCTGCGTGCACGCCTTTTTTTAAACTAGTACTATCCTAACGTAAATAAGAAACTTTGACGTCTTCTGTGTGAGCAGTGTAAAAACACATAATGAATAGGAAGTGATATTTAGAGAAAACTAAAAGCGTTACCTGATCAGATTTCAGTTCCTTTGGTATGAATTACCTTTTTTATGACGGCGACAGGAAGTTAAAAACTGCAGTTGCATTCCCATAGTAAACTTTCCCCCCTAAGAACACAGAAACAGCCACCCTACGCTCCTAAAACAGATACAAACCCAAACGTTCAGTCTGAAGTAAACACTTAACTTTTGAAGACATTGCTTTTTCTTTGCCAGCTACTCAGCATGACAAACAGAAAAGAAGATACACCTTTGTATTTAAAAGGCTCATCGACCTAACATCCTGGCCAAATTTTTCAAAAGCAAATGGCAAAAGGTAGGAGTCCTTGGCTGCTGGGTAAGGTAAGGGGCCGTCAACACTTCTGACTATCAGATGGATGGATTGACATGCCCAGGGAGTCGAGTTTGCAACTCCACTTCCAAAATCTGGTCCTGAATGCACATCACCGAAAGGCGCTGCCGGTAGCCCATGGCATGCAAAACAGTGCGTGCCATCCTGAACGACTGGGGACCATTTACAAATGGGACGAGTAAGAGCTGCCCTCAGCTGGAGCCCCACCAAGGTCTGAACTCCCCACTCCTGAGCCACTCTATGACTCTAATCAGCGCCCCAAATACATAAACATATTTCTAGGAAAAATATTTATGACTGGCATTTCTCTGTGTTGTTCCTGTTACCGCAATATTCTCCTTTGCTGACATCCTTCCCATGCTGATGCACCTCAAGGAAAATTAAGAAAAATGATGCAAAAACACACACTAAAAAATGCTGGGAAAAGTTGATGCATGTGAACAGCCAGGGAAGACAGTATTTAAAGGACTATCCTGATAGCATCTATGCAAACAAAACACCTTATCAATAAGCTTCCTTAGTCTTCTTACCTCCTTTTCCAACACAAACAAACATTAACAGGATCTACCACTACTGCAATATGTAAACAAATTTCAGAAGGTCACATCAGTACCCTGATGTCTGCACCAAGGTATAATATTACAGAAAATTTTGTTAACAATAAAGTTCACCCTTTTTTATCTTAGAGGATACATGTGTTCCAACGCAGGTTTTGCTTATTTATGTCCAGAAAAGGTAAAGAAATGATACTTGCTACCCTTGCAAATTCATTTTTAATGGAAGACTAGTAATGGCGTTTTCAAACCCTAAATAGAGAAAACTTCCAGAAATTAAGGGAAAAAGTTCTAAAACCCCTCAAGCATTATAAGCATAAAAACAAAATAGTCAGCTGAATTAAGATTTCATCAACTATGCATTGTACTTTGCATTATACTATTAGGCATTATACTTCACGTACTTCATACAGACTTTTTCTAAGACAGCCATATTGACTTTTTTGAAGAAAAAAGAAAGCCAAAGTCTACTGAAGACCGAAGTCAGTCATGACCAAAAAAGTCAGAACTCTAGAGAAAGTTTGATATAGAGGGAAAAAAAGTGTTCTGATGATTCTCTTCACCTTTCAAACAGTTCCATGTGTTACTACACATTTGACAAAAGTGCCATAAAATCTCAAGAAGTTTCATCCTTTGACAAGATCCACTTTCAGGCTGTTTTGCTTTAGTGGTTTCAGTGGATTGCAGTGAAATGCTCCGTGTTCTCCCCAGACCTAAAGTTTGGCAAGAAATGTTTGGTGGAATACAATATGAATATTTCTACTGTATTTCAGAAAAATGCTTAAATAGTCCTTCAACTTCTGAATACTGAATTCTAAATACTGAAATTCTGGAAAATCCTATTAGATTTTAAACTTTTGTTCAAGACCTGTAAGAACTAAAGCATAAATGCTGTACTATAGATATTATTACTGACACTTTCAAACATCCATGCAAAGAACAATCTGATATGCAGGCCATTCTATGCATAGAATATTAAAATATCCTATTTTCTGTATTTAGAGTTGCCCTTAATTACATGTTAGATTTTGATCTAGGCTCGTTCTGCTTACACAGCAAGCTAATTTCATAGCACGACTACCTGGAAACATACCACAAAGGTATGAGCTTATGATCCTAATGGTAACTTTTCAACAAATGCTTAGGAGAAATTCACCTTGAGGCAGAGGACTAGGACTGGGCCTCTGCTGAGCCTGACATACTTGTAGCCCAAAGCAGCAACTCTGTTCCTGAGACACAGGAGGAGGTAAAAACCAAAGCAGGAGGAGGAATTTAATGAGATGCACACTTCCTTGAGGAGTGGAAAACCAGAAGCTCATTAGGTGGGGATTTGGAAGAAGGTATACATACGAGATTCCATCAGAAAGAAATTTTAGATGCTAAATTAATCAGCTAGGCATGTAGATATTAGAGTAGTTTGAAGTGTTGTTTCTTTTTCGGTATGATCATGTGGTTAAATAAACAATACTTTTCCTTTTCAGAAAGCTCTTCTGTGGCATTGTCAACCACTGTTCAAAAGCTTCCAAAGGGAAAAACCATGGGATCACACCTAACTGGAGTTAACGTAGCAGTTACACTGACTATTATAAATTTCCAGACAAGTCTAAGAAGGAAAATGAGGTAATTCTAACTGAAAGGAATAAGTGATTAAAGGCTTGTTACCTAAAAGATTGTGTTCAGAAAAGAGAGGACAGAAGAGGATACAGCACTGTCCCATTAATTTCTCAACTCTCTCAAGTGAATGTATAGAGGGCAGAGAGTACCTTTGTATACAGTCTGAATGCTGCAGATAGGTACCTAAGTGTAATGCCTGTAGACCTATTTTAAAGTAAGGAGGAAAGAATACAAAGGTAAGACCTTGTAGACTACGTACCGTTTGGGATTAAAAGTAACCTCTGCAAGTAGCAGGAAAAAAATTGCATTGGCATTCTCCACTGTACCTGAATAAACAGATCATCTTTACCTTATAAAACTTTCCAACATTAGCTAGTGTTCATTCTCCAATGAGAATATATGGAAGTCACATGAAACAATGTAAGAGAGAGAATAAAATGGATTTTGGTATCTAGTCCTTTCATTATTTCACAAACACAAAACTGATGGCCATTAACAGTATCCAGAAGTAGATATGGCCAATCAAATGGCCTATGTGTTTTATCAGAGGACAATCTTGAAAAAATATGACCTTTGCTAACAGCACATTTATAGGGTACAATGTATCAAAATAATGAATTTTAATACATATTTGGAAAATATGTGTCAACAGGCTTCTTTTATAAAAGAACTCCCTTGGCTAGATATCAGTCCCACTGACAAGAACAGTATTTGCAAATATAATTTTCCAGGTTAGCAAATCAAAACCCATTTTAATGATAAGAGGCTAATTATCCAACATGGTACTTTGGTAGGATACCTTGGTAGGACAATTCCAAATAAACAAAGTGTCCTTAACCTGTCCGTAACTAGAACTGATCCCACAAAGCCGATACTTAGTGATGTCCTTCTGTCTATCACCACATACTCTTTTGAACTGTGCAGCTATGTGGTATTGTAAGCAACAGTTCTGGTATAAATCTGCCCGTTTTCAAATTTAAAAAGAAAATGCTTCCTCACCTTATTATTATTGCTTATAACCATAGAGTTGTTATTTTAATAATTTAGGAAAAACAGGGATAAAGCTGCAAGTTTTAAAATTTGACATCTATTTTTACACAAAACTAGGAAGAAACATAACTCATTCTCAAAAATCATCAAAACTTGCCCCTATGAAACAGCAGCGTGAGACTGAGGCTTCTGTTTCAGTTATCTGAAACAGTGTAGGTTGATAGAGGCTCCAAATGAACAGGCATCACGAATATCACAAGCTGTAATGATGTGTTAACCTTGGTGACAGTCAGAACAGAAGGGTCGAAGGTTCAGCTGGCATCCCTGGGGGTGATCCTTCGAGGTGAATTTGAGACTCATTGACAGGGCAGCACAGTAAAACTGACACTGCAGTCTAAGAAACGTATATGTTACAAGGATGAAGAACTGTCTTTTTCTTGAACTTTATCTTCATAGCAGTAGAAGAAATGGCCTTTGTTAAGATGGTTAATGCATGGAGAATACAGTTCTCCACCTGCTGAAATCCTAAAGGTGAACATTTTCAAAGGTTACCTTCTATTTTTGAATCAGAAATAATTAGCAAAGCAGGCTCGCAGGTTTATTTGCTCTGGTTACTCTAGAGCATAGATCTGGAGTATTTTGCAAATTTTAAAAGTTATTCCCCCATGTCCTACTTAAAATGTCCAGATCGCTAAAATTAAGATTTCCTCTCCCGCTGAAAAACCTGTTACAACCACCTACATTTGTTAGCTTCAAGAATAATTTATAAAGACAACCTCTTATACTGGTGGTCCAAAGCCTTTGATTTTGGATAACAAAAGTAGAGTTACAGCTGTCACCTCCAGTTGGGTAATTCCTAATATTTAAGAATCACAAACACAAGAGATACCAGCTAAACATATAACAAGGAAATTTTCTTAGCAGAAAGTCTCATTAGGACAAAAATGAGAATGAAAATGGAGTATGTCCATAAAACTCCAGCTGGCAAAGGGAAAGTAACTTAATGACAAACAAGCCGGTAACAACAAAAAGTGAAGGAGCAACAACAGCAACAAAAAGATGAAGAATGTCAACTCATTTAGCACTTCAAAAAGGGGCTTCTCCCTTGCTATAAATTATACTATCTGCTTTCTTGGAAAGGGTGAAATAGTCTCAGTGAAGACAATGGTAATACTCACACTGTTTTCAGCAATGCCAGACTTTCACACTGAGAGTTGAGGATGTGTGCAAAGTGTATTTTCATGAAACATACTAATCATAGTCTTTGTGAATGCAAATTTCCCAGGAGTTATAATCATGCAAAGTACCTACTATAAAGACATTCCTAGTTTATTAATAAACTTTTGAGATCCTTGAGTACAAGGGACAATCATTTCAAAACCACTTTGATGCTTCAGCATGTAACTTGAATGGTAAAGAGATGTTTTCTTTAAAATAAAAGGAAATCTTGAAATATTTGCACCTGGGCTAGATCCTGCAAGTATTATACAGTCACAAACACCTAGAGTGGAGCATGGTCTGTGTATGTAAGTGAGAATATTACTCTACTGTTTTGTCTACAAAAAAAGAGCCTACTTATTACTTAGGATGTAATAACACTTTGCACTTTGGCAAAGTGGCACAACACAGTTTTGTTGCAATAGTGTCAGGCTGCTTTACATGTATGAATGAATTCAGTCCCACGACTCATGAAATGCTGAACAAGAAGTACTGAACAATTTCAAGGCTTGCCCAAAATCACACAGGAAGATTGCAGCAGCCCAGCAATCTGTTTTGCTTAGCTTGCAGACTTTCTACCTCAAGGCAATCTTTCCTTTACTGTACAGTAATTTTCTCTGTAGGAGAATGTTTTGCATCTCACTTTTAAAAACCATGTTGCAATGACTGTATAGTCTCATGGCAAAAACAGCTTATCTTTAATTCTGTTCGGTGTACGGGCCTGCCAGAAAGCAGAACCACTCATTCCTGGAGTCTGGAATATCTACCACGAACCATAAAATAGCTTCAATCAGATACCTGCAGCTTCTATGGTAACATTTTACCCTGAACAAGCAATTTTTTTCCTACTTGATTTGCATCAGGTCTTACTCCAAGAGAAATGCTCAAACTGAACACCAGAGTTCAAAGTAGTCCTAAGAGACAAATGACTCCAAATGAACGGGAAGAGCAAGATCTGCAGAGTCTGAAATGTGGGCTGTGGTGGAGGGAAGCCCAAGCCATCATGTCAACATCTTTCACTTTCAAAAACTTGGCATTCTGAATGGCATAGACACTTGGAAAAGCAATGATGCAAAATACATAAACTTACAGTTAAGAATTCTTGAGTCACGATCATTTTGTTCAAGGAACCAAACTTCACATTTTGTGAGGGAAGGCAAAGTTACTTAAGCATACATCTCTATGGCTAGTTTCAAAATCGAATATACTCCATGTAGCACTAAAAATATTTCAAGATATACACCAGAGAAGTATTTCAGTTTCTCAAGTTTTCCTTTTTTAACAGCATTATTTTCCCTGGAAGGTTTGTGGGTTTTTTTCTCTCTTAAACTTATAGGGGGAAGAACTTACTCCCTTTTCCCCCTCTTATATCATGCAGCCAGAACCAGGAGGACTAGCAGAGGCAAGTAGACAACTGACAACAGCAGCAAAGAGAGAGGCAAAAGTGAAGCTGTTGCGTTAGAAGAAAATGAGTATAACTAGATCCAAGTATAACTAACCACCCACACTTCGACGTTAAATAAAAGAACAATCTTTAGGTGACCACATCCGAAATAGATTCTTGTTAGGTAATGATTTTTCAGGAGGAAAAAAGGATCAATTAACTGCTCAATGCAGCATGAGTATTAGCAAGAATTGTCTTACAGCTAGATAAGGAAAGAAAGTAGCTTTATTTTCTTTCCCTTTTAAGGAGGGCAACCATAAGAAGGCAGACTTGGTCCTGCATAATATTACACAGGAGTCTGGAATAACACCCTGCAATGTGTATGTTAGTCCCACACTATTGCACGTGGTGAATATCTGAACTTGGCAGTAAGTAATTGTGAGTATATTATTACCTGGAGAGAGAGAAGTACTCTGTTGGGTTGAGGAAACCCAAGAACTAAAAAATTATTATTTTTGAAGTGCTGTGATTTGGACTAGACTTTTCATATAACCAGAAGCATCACAGGAAACTCAGTAAGGCAAAACTATCCAAACAAAGTGAAATAAGCAAAAATGAAGTTGACAGAACTTTCAAAAAGTAGACCAAAAAATCAAAGCAAACCAAACAAGAAGCTCTAATCACTTACATCTGTTCAAGGCTCCAAAAATGGGCACTGTTCTTCTCTACTATTTTTATTCTACATTTTTCTTTTGATTATGAGAACATAATATGTGCAAACTCAGCACATAGATTGTTGAGGTTTTATTAAACATGCTTTTAGAGTTAGTGTCATTTTTACTTTACAAAACTAATTCCTAAAAAAAGCATGATACACAATAAAGTCTCAGTTAGCAGTTATCCGATATTTAGATTTTAAGCGACAACATGTGGCTGCTGCGGTGTGCAAGCGACTAGGAATATCAAAAATGCCAAGAACAATCAAATTTATAAGGTCCACTAGAGACTTTCAAGAACAAAAATGTACTTTTTTTTTTTCCTTTCCCTTCCCCCCAAATGGAGAGGGTGCCAGTGAACACAGTGAGGAGCTGCGTTGCTTCGCTTCACTGATACAGGCTTGCCACAAATAATACATTGATTTCTGTAGGATATTTATGTCTTAAAAGGTATTTCATGCTTTACTAATGGAAATATCTCCGTATACGAGTATAAAGTAAAAGTAAATACAGTAAAAAATAAAGTAAAAGGCTCACAGGTCCTGGAGTCTGCATGAAAGAACCTTGGAATGCAGAAAATTTCTAGTGCTTTTTTGTACATTTGATCTGTAGGGATCCTAAGTCCCATGTCCAATGGACTGAACTCTACTCTGAATGTGTTTTCTGCCTGTACAGCGTGTGCATGCTTCCTAGTCTGAGTCCTAATGTTTGGTGTGTCAGATTCATAAAAGGTTTTAAAAGTTTGATTCTTCGAATATTGCTTTGCTTCTCATTGTTTTTGCTCATGACAAGGAACTGGAGAAGGCACACAGCACAGCAGTCCCTAAGGGGCTGGGAAGAACGGTGTCTCCAGAAATGGATTTTTAACTTCGAGGAGGATGTCCACACTCCACATGTAGGACTTCCACACAGCTGATGTAGGGAGGGGAGAAGAAAAATTAACTTTCTAAAGCCAATCTTCATCTTATAATATAAGCAAAGGCCCCTTTCCTGACTGCTTAAAAAAACTAACCAAACAAAAATGTTTCTTTTTCATTAAGAGAATAAAATGAACGAAGAAATAATTTCCCTCCCACATCCTTCTTCATCTCCCTTACCCATCCCAAAAAACCCCAACAACTAGACTGTCAGCCAAACAAAACAAAGAATTTACTTTCTCAGCATAATAAATCACCTTTGCTCCTAACTATTCAAATCATAAAGTCCTACACGCTCTGGATAGCTCAAGTAACCTAGGCTGAGATAACAACCACCTGTTTTTTTATTGTTTTTTAAGGAGAAGTTTCCCAGACTCCATTTCTATAATTTCAGATGGTCCCAGAGGTTCAAAACTCTCAATAAGCCATTCTAACAAGAAAATCCTGATAGTCTAATGTCTAGGCCTGTGGAAGTCTCAAAACTCAGATATCTAACACATACCCTATTTGCTGCAGGCATTTATTTTCTTTTACTATCTAGGTCATCAGTTCATGACTAGGAACAAAAGAAATCGGTGGAGAATTTTGACTCAGTGAGGAGTTTCCCAATTCCTTTAAGTCCACAGAGTATCTGCAAAAGAACTTCACTCGTCTTCACTTTACTTTTATATTTAAAAGTAGAAATCAGTGTAAAATAAAGTTGAGCATAGAAAAATACATACTTAGTTCACATTAAAGGAGTACTTTTCATTACTGCTGGGTGAAACAATACCGAGAAACCATAGTTATGCATGTCTAATACCTAACATTTTTAGTGGCGAGAAGACAAAATAGCTGAAGCAATGCACATCACTGATGCAAAGGAACATTTTTGAAAGTTGTGAGAAAAAACAGAAGGCACAGATACTCTTAGCTATAGGGACAACATGATCAGTGATAACTTGGTTTAAAATGCCAGCAATTAAATTACCATAATGAGCCTTTTAATCTAACACTGAATTATGATGAGTTTTAATTCCAGTAGTTTCGGTTAGTGTGAACACAGTCTATAAATCTCATAACCGCACACAGGAGGTTACACTACTACCAGGCATGCCCTTGGGAACACGAGGTCAGTTCGGTCCTAAATGCAAAATCGAGTCTCTGTGATAGCCAGCACAAGCCTACAGAACCTGGTGTTCTCCCCAGTCCACAGATGTTTGACATTGGGCCACCCTTTTGCCCTGCATCATGATGCTCCTTCCCTTTCCACTGATTCCACAGACCAATATTATCCTTTGGAGATGTGTATTGAAAAGACACATCACATCAAGTGTGAACCAATGCATGGTTTACCCTGTCCTACACTTTATTCAGCAACCTTGCACAGAAGATTCAGGGTTAATAATGAGCCATTTAAGCCTGTTAGAACAATGTCGGGCATTGAGCATGACTCAAACACTTTAGACTAACTGGCTAACGGGCTTTTTCCTCACCATTTTCTTGCAGCAAACATCACAGTAATGGAGAAAGCAACTTGTCTCCCAAAGAAGTATTCGGGACAGTTGACTGTGAGAGCTATAGAGAAGGAAGGGAATGTCCACACGGGCGTTTTCAGGCCATTTGCTTTGGCTTGGCACGTGGAGACTTCAAGCCAATGCAAGCTCATTTTGCCCTTACCCTCAGCGCAACAGAAGCTGTGTGGCCATATTAGTACAATACCGTGCCGGAGTGATCTAGCCTGTCTCTCAGCAGGGCTTATTAGCTCAGGCTCGGCGCCACATTAACCACTGCCATATGGCTTCTGGTCGATTCAAAGAGCGAACTGAATGAGCTCACATCTGCCTGACAAAGTCTGCATAACTATGCTCTTTAAAATGGCAAACCTGCAAAAAGCTGCGAGGAGAGAAGCTTGTAATGGGTTAGGATTTTCAATCCATGTTTACTTCAGTGCTTGTAGAAATACAAGCTGTTACTATTAACAGCTGTGGTCAGGGTTGGAAACTACTTGTGGATGTGTTAGAGATGAAAAGTTTTGTCTCAAAGAGCTGAGTCTGAAAAATGATGCGAGTATGGTAAGACTCCAAATAGGATGGAAGAAGAGAAAGAGGAAAACAAATAAAAAAATAAAAGTATGTCCAATATTTTCTCTTCCTTCTGTCAGCCCAGGCTATTAGTCAGATTTTTTTACAGCCTTCCAAGATGAGCAGGGTTCTCTGTAGAAGAAGGTAATGTTTTTTAGGGCTCAGCCAAAAAACCCACAAACAATGTACAAAACGATGCAACAAATGCTAATCAAAGATTAACGTACCACTGAAAACTGCTCAGACATGTCTGTGGTAATAAAAAAATGACACAAGAAGCAGCAGCGTAGCAGAAAATACTCTGAGAACTCTTTGTCTTAACACAGAAAGAGTGGTTGTGTCGACGTGGAAACTCGAGTGGTTTAGACACAGCAGGGGAAACTGCAGGCACGCAGAGAGAGTTGAGGAGGAAGATGGGAAAGGTGCCCTGATGATAATGCAGGAGACAACAGGAGTACATGCCATGGTCAGAACAGAAAACAAGGGAGACGATCCAGAAGACACATTTTGAATGATTTGTGGAGTCTGGAGAGCAGAGACACTCCAGCAGGAGCAACAGGGACCCTGAAACAGAGCTTTAAGCGTGAACACAGAAAAACAATGTCACATTTTGGAAACACTAAGAGCAAGAAACAGCAGGATTTAGAGCCGTTCTCACTATCCTCTGGGACAGCTGTGTGGTTCCAAATTATTTTTCACAATCTTTTACATTTTTTTCCCGCTGGGGTGCCACATTAACTCACAGCAGCTCCAGTTGTGTCGCCAGAGGAAGCAATGTTAATAGCAGAAGAAATATAAATCATTAGCAAAAACTACTCTTGATCCTTGAGGAAGCCACCATTGTAGGGATCAGCAGATGAAGGAAAAAGAAAGGTAGAGTGGGAAGCCAACCCTCTCAGGGAGTAACAGAAAGAGACAGAATTAAGAAAAAGGACTGGGAAGAAAGGAAATTGCTGGGGGGCAACAAATATGTATTGGGAATCAGAAGAAAAAATACACTTCTCTTCCTAACCCTCCTGGGGCATATAGGAAATTGCTGCCTGCCCTTTAATCTGCCCCAAAAAAGAAAAACAATTAAAATGAAATAAAACCCTGAACTGTAGGTACTTGCTCCCTCTTTCCCCTCACCCCCATTGCTTTGTGTGCTGTGTACCCAGGCCATGATCTTTCATGCAGTTCTCCATAGGACAGACTATGTTACCAGAAGCATTACATCTTCTACAGGAATATGCATTCTTTTGCTATGTATCTAAAATACATAATTTGGGGAGATTAAGATGTTTAAGAGATTAATAAATTAATGAAAAAAAAGAGAAGGCCAGAAAAAAAAAAAGAGAAGTGGAGAAATAAGAAATAAGGATAAACATCTTGAATTAATTTGGAGTGGCATCGTACCAGCACGGTTTGTGTCAGGAGCATAACTGTTTTAAAGGGTTAAGACTGTTACTCCTGCACAGCACACAGCAACAAATGAGATCAGTTTTTGTTTCCTTTTTCTTGATTCACCTCCCCTCTGCAATTTTTCCCACTGCAATTTAACTTTGGAAGGAAAGGCCCCTTTGCTAAATAGCGAATTAATTTCTGCTTTTTCCACTGTTCCCTCCAATACAAACAACCCTTTCTCTTTTCCTTTTCAACTGATAGGCATAGTAATTTCTTCCATTTCTTTTTTCTTTCTTGTTATGACCAAGATCACGTTGAGATCACCTATGTAGTTTTAAACTTGCCAAAGCAGAATGAGGCTGTGAATGGTCTCCACCAAGAAGGATGAACCAAGTTCTCTGACAATTCATTAACAAAAAATTGGGGGGGCAAACAAATAAAACGTCTTCCTGTGGATGGTACCTTTAAGGAGGTTTTCCTGTCACAGCAAAAGATCAGAGGCTTTGTTTTCACATTTTGTAGAAAACATTTTCATCACTCACTCATGTAAAAATAGCATTGTGCAAGACACAATAAATGCTTCATATTTGTGATGTACTATTTAAGGGCCAGGAAACGAAACAGGAATCAAGAATTCAAGTTACAACTTACCTAAAATAAGATTGTAAGTCACTCAAAACTGTTGATGTCACAAGACAGCCACACAAAAAAGGAATGAAAACCTGTATGCATTATTCATCCTGTAACTTTGATCTTAAAAGCTAAGAAACTTGAACAAGGAAAGATAAATGGCTTCTCAAGCTTTTTCTTTTAAAAATCAAATGAGGATGATTCAGGATAAATGATAGATAAGAGTTAATACGAAAGAGGGAGAAATTGCAATCACAGTGCTGCACCAAAGTTTCAATGCAAAGGCTTTGCTTTTTGTATTCAATTACAAAGGATTTCTTTTTTAGGTACCAGCATCCTTTTTCATGTATATGTAAAAGATTTCACCTATTAAAGTTTCATGTTCAGAATGCATAGCTTTTTTCTTCTACCACTTACACCATGACTTCATGTGAACAATTAGGAAGCTTTCTGAAGCATGGGCTACTACTGGTCATGGGGCAGGAACAACAGAAGCTGTGAAACCCTGACCTCCAAACCTGGCTCAAACATCAACTTGCTCCAGAGCTTATGCAAGATATGTATACATTCTCCCACTGGGAAAGTATTGATAATTACAGGCACTCTGACTGCATCCTGATTTTATTAAGGGTTAGTTAACTATGCAGGCATTGCCCCTAAAATATGAGACAAATTGAGAGAGAGATCCAAAAGTGCATGGAGGTTCCCCTGTCTAGATGGGAGATCCACAAAATCCTCTTTGAACGCTTTGTGCTCCTGAGAGTCTGTAATTATTGCCAGTTTTGGCCTAGATATGCTCAAAGTCCCCACCATCTTGGTTAGATTATTGATGTCAGCATCTTCTACACAGGCAATTGCATTTGGGATTCACAAAGAAGACACAGCAGCAACACAGTTCCTTAAAGGAGGCTCTGAGCAAACCTAACGCAGACAGACAACTCTGCATTCATTACAAATCACAGCACACCAGCCATTTACATCAACAGCAAAGCCAGAGGAAGAGTGCCTTTACATTACAGCATACAGCAGGAGGTTTTGCTTATCTGAGCTTCCAAATTGTTACCTCCACACAAGCAGTTAGCACTAATCAGTTGAGAGAGTGGGGCTAGACAGGTCAGAGAAAAAGGCTGGGTGGATGCAAGGGCAGGTTGTGAGATGGAGGAAATGGATGGGGAATGAGGTGAAAATTTCATTGCAGTGGTGTGTGGTAGGAAGGCAGTGGGAAGGCCGTTTGAAAAGTAGTGGGAGGTTTTGGGGTACAACACGAAGATGGCTGAGAAGTGAATGGAGGCACACTGGAGGTATTCACAGGCTTACAAGCAACCAATATTCACTGCAGTTGCTGTGAGTGCCCAAGCAAGTCATTGCTGATGGTACTCACGGCCACTGATGCTCCTGCCAACTGCATCTAGACAAAATACATTTGGAAAGACCAAGGCCAGTGATTACAGCAGTCAGGAGAAACTAGGAGACTGACTGCACTTTCTCCTCAGCCTGAGGGAATGCAAACTCATAGCTTTTGGCGCCAAGGTAAGTGCCTGAAACGCGTGGCTATGTCCTAGTGAAACTGGGCTGCCATGCAAAGGAGATGGCTAGACTGATGGGGCAGGCCTGTTCCTGGTGAGGATACCTAGAAGCCGGGAGTCCTGGCCTAGATCCTCGCTCCAAGCAATTAGCGGGTCTATGAACTTCACCTGGCAAGACAGCGATTCTAAACACATAAACACCACTAAGGGCTGGAAACAGAATGAGGAACTTCCCCACCCCCGTAAGCTCCCTTCTCTCTTACTCATAGGCAAGGCCTTGCATCTTCTTTCTCCGCTGTGTCTCACCTCCAAGAGGAGAGTCGCAACAGCCTCTCCTAGTGCAGACGGAACATTTCAGAAATTAGAAAAATACATTTTATTTTTACATTGTTCGCAGTGAGAAATTAGAGCTATTCACCGGACTGCACTGAAGCACTCTTTTTCAGCTATATATATTATAGGAGGGATTCTTGATTCCACAGTAATCCCAGGAGAAAAATTAACTAGATGAGCACAGAATCGCGCTGGTTCTACTCTGGCCTCATGATAATTGTTTTCCAATTCAACAAATTAAGTTAAAGATAAGCATTTGCTTCACATGCAAGACTGTCGTTCCCGCTTCATTTGTAATATATGGAGAGGGATTAGCCACATCAAGCATATGCTTTCATACTGTGGTGTAAAGAATACACATGAGAAAAATCATGTTTAGCTCCAATGCACTGAGAAAACTGTTTACAGACAACATATTCAAGAGCAGAGAGAAAAAAATGTTTTGATGATGATTCTTCATCAGATGGACCCAGTGGACATGTGTACACTGAAGAGCCTACACAGAGTCTGACTTGTGCTAAAACTGAGCCATACCAGGAGAGCTGTGCTCAAAGAAAATGTCTGTTTCTATAATCCCCACCACAGATAGCTGTGCCCATACCCTTACTTTCATTTCTTATTTGTCCATTCACTATTGTTTATAACCTGAAAGACATATACATTTATTTCTCTTCAAAGCACATTTATTTGCCCTACAAATGGACCAAAAATATGCAAAGACTACTTTGATTTGTATTATCTCACCTACATAAACATAACGATTTCCTCAACCCTACCAGGACAAAATAATATTTTCTTTTTATTGCATTCCAGAAGAAGTTGTGCCTTAAAAATTGGATCTTATTTAACTGCTATTTAGCTACATCTCTTGCTTCAAACTCTCTGTCAGGAACCAAGCTACCACCTCTGTTTCTCTGGCACCCTTAATACTCAGTCTGTAAAGCCCAGTTCTGCTGACTCAAAGATCAACATTGTCATTGCGGATGAGAAAAAAAGCTCCCATATATTAAAAATAAGGTTGCTTCATGGACATACTGTCTTTTTGAAGAAGGTATAGATATGAATCAAAAAAGAGGTGTCAAGCACCATCCCTTATTCCAAAAAAAGTACAATCTTAAGGTTTATTTTAAATCTCTTGTCAGAAAGCAAAGCATTAATATGAAATGCTTTAAACAGCCTTTGACACTTACAGAACTCTTAAAATGGCAATGAGTCGAAGATCAACAAGCCTTTAAGAATGAAAACAACTGGAAATGCTTTAGAAGTGGAGCCACTAAAGTATTTTCATTGATTAAATGCCCACTGGTATTACGTATATATTGAACACCAACACCTATAGTTTGACATTTCCTGATCTGGTAATTTCATGGCTTAAAAAGAGAAAGGTAACACCTGTAAACTATATTACCTGAAACTTAAGTCTTACTGAGTCAATGATAATTTTGCCATCAAATGAATGTAGGCATTCATTTTAAATACAGGAACTTAAATGAAAAACTTTGGTTTCTTTTTTTTAAAGGTTGATTTCATGTAAAAATGAAATCTATCACTTAAAACCCAACAACTTCACCCTTATTTCAGTTGTTGTACTATTTTAATTCTTTATATTCCTGTTGCTAAACTGAAATGGAAATGACCTAAAGGAGGTAAGTTAACAGAAAAGGAATTCTGAGCCAGGTTTCAAAATTAGTATTTTTTGCACATCTGTCCTTTAGTATGTTGTCCATTCCAGGTCCCAATCTCCCCTCGCCTCCCAGCCACTAGCAAGATAATACAGATGGTTACCGCAAAGCTGTTAAGACGTACATCTGAATGCATATTTATCCACTTGGCAAGATCGTGCTACAGCTGTAAGCCGATGCAAATCTGCATTACAATGTAGCTTCAGTCTCTTGCCTGTGTGAGAAAGCAGCCATGATATTAATAGTGCTGCTTAAGACAATGCCAGGCAAATATGACGTAAATGAATGCAGTTGAGCTAGCTATCGCAGCACTGTTAATTTACACCTCTGAAAACAAACGCTTATTTGGGCACATCAAACAAGTGTATATCTACACCTACATCAAAACTCATTTTCATTTGTTTGTTTTTGGAAGCAGAAACTGATAATGCAAGATAACTCCACCAGATGTCATGGTGAAAGAATACTATGTAGGGGAGTCCTTGACAAAATCACCAGAAAAGAAAACCAAACTGAGGGTCTTTATTCCATCATAAGCACAGTTTTAATAAATGCAGGTGGCACTGCCAGTCAGTGATAGTTGCTTTTGTTCCGGGTATGTCTTTGTTACAGCAGCTGGGAGGAACAGCAGTTTTCATGTATAATGAAATAAATGTACTTAATAGGCAACACCTGAAAATCCTTCAAGAGAATAAACTATAGCAATAGAATATGCAAGTTTAGAAAGCATTTCCTGAAAAAAAAAGTAGCACTGGAATCTTCTCTTTATCTCAGGTCAATTGACTCGTCACAGTGGGAAGGAAATTTGAAAAGGAAATTGTAAGTTCTTAGCAAGTATGATTGGAGGAATTGAGTTAATAGCCAGCAATCAGTATAGGTTCGGTAGGGTAGTTAAAAATTTAAATGTATGCATACGCCACAACTACAGAATGCCTGAGCTTTGTCTTGTTTGTAAAAAATAAATGGAACAACAGGCAATTTAAATCTCAAACAAAAATGGTAACTTTTTACTTAGATTTCTGGGGTTTAAGTGTTCTTCCATTAAAAATTTCCCTCATTTCAGCATATGATTGAGGTATATAAATTGTACGTGCCTCTGATCTTGTTCTACACTAGTAATCCTCCCAGTACCAACAGGATCCTATATGGTATGTGCTTTCAGATGATACAGTTTCTCACCATATGGAAAGATGTTTTGTATCACCATGTTGGCAGCACATAAATGATTTTTGAACTCAATTTTTCATTGCCATTTCTTCAAGCCATTTAGGCTCAATAGCTTATTGTTTCACATGTCAAAAATTAAAAGAAGGATAGTTTTCTGATTTGAGAAGCTGCTTTATCCATACTCTTGAATAAAAGGGAAGAAAATTACAGGACAGTGACAAATACAATGAATTTCATTTCTGCAAGCTTCTAATTCCTCTGAGAAAGAGAAGAACATAGGTTTTGCATGGTCCTCTTTAACAAATAAATGCACACCCCGCAATGAAGTAGTATGAGACTAGAGGATGCATTCCAAGCTAAATGCAAACTAGCCTTGCCTCCAAGGCAAGGAAAGGACAGATCCTAGAAAGTACAGCATGGCTGGATGCCCACATGCTAAAGAGACTAGCAAGTTTACATTAGCTGATTTTTGTGTCGTTTGAAAAACTTTTTATACTTACTGTAATTCTCTCATCTTTGTCATCTAGCGGCGTCCCATCTTTTTTCCACGATATAGTGGGTTCTGGGTGACCTCTTGGGGGCTGACATTCCATCACTGCAGGTTCACCCACGGCTACCATTACATCTGATGGATTTTGTCTGAAGTCATCCCGTAGAACTGAAAGAATAAATAAAATTAAGTAAAAAATTACTCAACGATACACCAATAGCATAGCAAAGTGGTTTGTTTTGGCCTTTAATGGTCCCTGTTGTCACTGTACTTTATATTATTGAACAATTCAGTTAATGAATTTCATTTGGCATCTGCGGATGGCCTCTGGTACTTCCACACCGTAATAGAGAAAACCCATGTACAACTCCTATTTAACTTCCAACATACAAGCCAATTGACTCTAATACAGACAGAGGGGAAAGGCTGACACAGACATAGGACTGTCCACACAGAAGAGCTGCCTCACTTGGCTGTATCTGGCATAGCGTCTGCCTAGCATGTGAGCACAGGATTCCTATCACAGCTGAAGAAGGCACAATGTCTTCTGCTCAGGTAGAGTGTCACCTGGGGAGAAGCACAGCAGAGACTGCTTTCTGCCCCTCTTTTTCTGAGACACAAGGTCAGCCTGCCAATAACTCAAAGGTTTTGGGTTAAAGATCGGCCAGTGGCTGTATGAATTGCACCTATCCCTGAATTTATGGCAAAGATGAACAACTATCTAAACTTCCCAGTTCTTTGATGACATTATAAGATGCCAAACATTTGTGCAGCTTTAGCCAAACTCATCTTTGCAATGTGGCTTGTGTCTTTTTCAAGAAAAAAAAGAAAAAAAATTCTGATCTCTGGGAGTCATCCCTTAGCCTGAGTCAGGACCACATCCTCCATTTGGAAGAAGTCAATTTTATTACCTTTTCACAGAAAGAAGCATTTTTATTGTGGCTTCATTACTAGAATTTGTTTTTTCTCATCATTTGGCCAAGCCCAGGCCTAGGAAACTCTAGTTCCCTCCAATCACCCACTATGAATTTTACCAATAGCTGTGTGATTATTTTTCTTTTTGGGAGAGGAGAGACATCATACTATGCTCAGCTGACCACTACACAGGGACACAGTTTAAAAGAATAATGGCATTCCTAAGTCTTGCCAAGTAAGTGGCATTAGGTTTAATCTAAAAATAAATAATTCAGATGATAACAAATATAACATTCTAGTCCTCTCCACGGCTGAACATTCTAGTCCACTCCACACTGAACAAAGGAAATGGTAATGGAAAAGTACATTACAACCAAAGGACTCAGGATTTTGATGAAGCTATCTGTCGCTCTTGCTACCTGCAACAATCTTGTGTCAACAGTAAATAGTGCCAAGAATCTGCAGCAAAAAATACATCCCCCAAGCCATGGACCACAGATATATGGACATTCACTATTGAATAATGGTTTGGTTGTTAATGCTGCTTCAAAGCGAGGTGTGATTTATTGTTAGACGTTAAGGAATGTGGGTGTGCCTACAGGCTGGCATGTACAGAACTGCCACCAAACCATTCCTCTCTGTAAGGTCTTTCATGCTGTTAAGACCTTTGAAAATGGTCTGAGGGCAAATGGGTCATCTACTTTGGGACAGAGGGGTATACCTTTCTCACACCTACTTTCTGCAATGCTATATAATCTAAAATGAAGGGAGGGAGCAAAAATTATTTGTAGTTCTTTGTTTTGCAGGATTATTGGCAAATAGCTCTGTCAATAATCAATAGGACTATCTGCTATTTTGTCTTCTCAAGTACATCTACCTTAAATTCTGATACCCTACCATTCAGTAGCTGCAGTCACAGGCCTGTGGCCAGCTTGGCTCATTATAATGTAATACACAACAGGGAAAGTTCCAGATTGATATAGAAGTGTAGATGGGAATCAAAAGCAGTGAATACAGAATATTTTACCACTGTTCTAGAAACAGGATATAATCTCTGGAAGTACCAAAGAGCATCTGTGTACCAACAAGACTGAAGTATATTGCAGAGCTCACCAGACATCATCTGAATTTACCAATCCCCTTCCATACTGAAGCCCTAACTTTTCAAATACTTCAGTTTAATTATTGAGGTTTCTGGATGCCCTAGAGTCAGGAGATACTGATGCACTGAAAGAGGATAATCAAAGATAAAATGTCTCTATCCCTTTAACAATACAAACTAATACAACAGAATGATAGGACTTAATGAAGAAATTACAGAATAATTTAGGTAGGAAGGGACCTCTGGAGGTCATCTAGTCTACAACAATGAGATGCTCTTGGATGAACATGTTCTCTTGGATGAACTAGGTCTCTCGAACAGACCTAGTCTAGAACGTTTATTTAAAAAAAAAAACCCAGAACGCGCACCTATTGCTTGGTGTACAAAAACCTGAGAAAGCATGTTCCATTTAAGAACAAAGAATTTCTGTCTCTAAAAAGAAAAACACGTGGATATTTTCTGTCTATGGACTAGGGAAAATTGACGTTTTCAGCTATAAAATTAATCCAGGTTACATCTAGAGGAAGTAATATGTTTTCAGAAAGGGGAATGATGTCATTTTTAGTTATTCAGAAAGGTAAGTCAAAAGACCAATCCTTTAGCTTCCCTTCTGCTTTCAACAAAACTTTATGAAGTTTAACCTGCATTCTCTTTCAGCTTCCTTACTACATTCCCCTAAATATTGATGCATCAAAATTGGATACATCAAATTATTGTGGTTTTGGGAGCATTAAAATACTACTCACATACACTGAAAACCTTGTATATACTTATTCCGTTTATACTGAATATGGCATTAATAACCAGATGCAACTTCTTGTCTTCCCAAGAAGCCCTCAAACCATCCAGATACAGTAAATCATGTAGCGTAAGTGGCTGGGCTGACACTGCTTCTGCTGAAGTCAAAGAATTTTTTCTATTTATTTTAATAGAGACTTGATCTGGCTTGGAGCCACTGGTCATATTATTACTTCTTTTTTTCACTTCTCCAAACTAAAGAACATAAAAGAAGAAGAAACAGAAGTTGCACCAAGTTACTAAAAAACCCCCATATATCCAGGTCCCAGTGCCAACAGCACATGAAAGTGTAGAAGAGTTTATTTGCTACACCACAGTTCTATTGCAACACAATAAAAGGGGTGTTTTGACCGTGAGTAAGAAGCCTCTTATTACTGCTGAAGATTGTATCACTTGGATAAAGCTAAGAGATATATAAAAAGAAGTGCCCTTAAGTTTAAAAAAAAATCAAGTGAAGTGATCTTAATAAACCATAAGTGCTTTTCAAGTCTGAAAGACCTCGTAAATCTAAGAGTAAAGCCTATCAGATAGCACCTCAGATGGCTTTTAGCACCTTTGAAGCAACAAAGAGGTCCAGTACTTGCATAATAAAAACAAATTACTTCAGTAATTTCTACACTCCTTAGTCTCAGATCAGCTTTACAAGCATAGTACCTTGTCTGTAAACTTAAGACCTTTCACAAATTAACCAATGCATAATAGAATGCTTTAGCAGGACATCAAAGGTCCAGGCCATAGACACATCAAAAAAAGTATTTTTTTTTACTATGAATTATTTTGGCTCTAACATTACATAATGAAATGCTAACAAAATGTAATCCATTAGAGATTACTCCACAGACAGTCATCATGTAATTATTTTTGCAGCTGTAAAGTAGATACATGCTCTATTTTTTTGCCTCAGGCCCTGGCAATCTTGCATAAAGTTATAAATTTTAAATTTTCTTCCCTTACTGAAAAAAAATCCTTTTTTATTTCTGTCCTTCCTAGTCAAGGCTTACTGTAAATTGAGAATACATTTCCTTTTGAAGATATATTGGAAGTAAACTTTGTAATCCAGTACAGCATGTGCTTTCAGTCACCAAAGGGTCAAATTTCACCACATGCACCTCTTTCTATATATATACAGCTGGAATGAAAATAGAGAAATTAAGAGGATGCTTGCCTTTTTTTCTTTTTTTAACAAATTCAGTGTAGAATCTTCATAGATATAAAAAACCCCCAACATTTCTGACATACTGTGGGTAAGGTTTTCTAACATTTTCCTCTAATATTTTCTAAAATACAATGAACAATGATCGTAATTATTGTCATTGCACAGCTAGGACAACTCCATGATCTTGCTGTGTGAACTCTGAACTCCTGTGTTTGTGCTGAAAACATTTTTATGCTATGCTTGCTGAACTAATCAGGTTCAAGAGCAACTTTTGTAACTCCACTTTAAAAGTCAACTACTCATACAACTATTTAAAATTGTGTACTATTCAATCAATAAAGCAATTACACTTTCCCCAGAGAATCTTTCCCAGAGCAGAAAGGAACTAGCAATCACTTGAAGATAATTTCTATTGACAAGCAACATAAGTAGAGACAGTATTTTTTGTGTAAACCCTAAACAGTGCTTTCCAAAATGCAGCAGCCCGTGTTTTTTTCTTAAGTTCTTCGTTGGCTACTACGAAAAAGAGTAGGGTGTCATTACTGGGTGAAATGGGAGGTAGGTAGGCAGGGGTTTTTTGCATATCCACGCTGCAGATATTTAAGAAACATTATTGTTAGCGTTTATCATTAAATAACTGTGATCTAGTTCAAAGACAATAAGGAAAACCAAAGCAAAACACAAGAAAAAAGAAACCAACCAGAAAGCTTTAGTCAATAACTGAAAAGAATGCATTTGTAAGGAACACACTAATTACCATCATACGTTGTGGATATCATGCCTTAACAGGTGGTATCATTTAAGAACTGGAAATAAGAAAATCTCCTGGAAATTTTGATTACAGGTCTATACTAGTCAGACTGGCTAGACACTTCATGCTAGATCAGTTCAAAGCAGTGCACCAAAGCATATCCAGGATCCCCGAACAACCAAGATACTACAGCCATGGTCACGCGGTGAACAGAGGAAGAGAGGGAAATGAAGAAGTTTGGGGTGCAGTTTCATAATCAGATTAAGGCATTCTAAATCCATGTCAGTTCTTCTAAAAGAGACCATCCAGGCTTGCTTCCTGAAAACTCTCCTGCGTTGCCCCAGACAGAGCACACTATTTTGCAAGGCTAGTTGTTGGAGAGAGATCAGTGAGCCAAAGTGTCACACAATTAGACAACCGAAGAGATCCCAACAATTTCCACTCTTTCAGCATGAAGATAATTTAAATGTTTCTTTGTATTGTAGCACGTGCCTCAAAAATGTGGAAAAGTGAAATAAATAGAAGAAATGCTCGTTCCTCCCACTGCTTTACAAAACAACCAGACCTCAACTAACGAGCAAGTTTCCTCCCAGCAAACAAAAATGTGCTAACACCAAACTACGTGCTAAAGCTGAGCAACACAACCCTACTAAAGGCCCACTGCCCTGCCTTTTGGCTAATCTTGTTATAAAAAAACCCCATGTAATAGATTTTAATTTTTTTAATACCCACCAATTCTATTATTTTAATTCCTGTAAATTTATAACACGTATTTCATTTTTTTTTTTCCCTCCCCCCAAACAAAATACCAGTATTACAAAGAAAGTTTCCACCTAATATGAGGAACAAAACAACAACAGTGTGGACCTGCTGTAAAACGCTGTAAGATTAGGAAAATGAAAAATGGGATTCAGGAGGTTAGATAAATGTTCTAATCCCATGAGCCCATAATCGAAGAGAAACTAGACACGTGGCCTAACAGTTTAACTCTCTCACAGAGCCAGCCCTCCTACGACACAGGACTTCCCTGATTACACAGTCTGAGAATTCACATTGAATAGGTTTCCAGATATGAGACTGCTCATTGCAAAGAGACTGAGCATAAGGAGCAGTTAGATGTACGAAATAGCAGCAGTAAAATTAGATCACACTTCTAAAACGTTAATAAAATGTACTGCCTCAATTACTGTAACCTTTAAGTTGTTTTAAAATGTATTCTCTCCAAAGAGTAATGTTTTTGATTGATCGCTTTTTATACAGCACCACCGAACTGGGATCTTAATGTCTGCTGAAGGTCAATAGTTACCTTCTCTGGAAAAAAGTGTCATTCCTTGTTATATTAAGCAATACATGTTAGCAAATATAACACCTGCATGCTTCTAAACCATTAATGTAGAAAGACATCAAGGAGTGCTGCACCTACTGGATCACATCTTTTAAAAGGTGCTGATGAGAAATACAAGCGATATGCTTGAATCAAGCCATATGCTACACTGCAAAAGCAATTAAATGGTGAGGCATTTGGCAATAAGCATACTGAATGCATAGAAAGATGTTAAAATACATACATTTATTGTCATTCGTTATTTTTCATTCAGTCATTAAGAAACTTACAATTGTTAATAGAAAGAAATGCATACTTAAGGAGCAGGTTCCAAAAAAGACTTCTGTAAAAACCATCGGCTGAAAGTTACTGACGATAATTACAAAAATTTATGGAAACCACGCACAATCAGTCTGATTTTATATCACTAGCTGAAGATTTGGGCTTTAAGTATTGCCAGGAATCTTACTGGGCAACGTAGCTGTCATCCCATCACAGTATTTCCATGTGTGGAAAGGAAAGTGTAAATGAATTAGATGATGAATTGGGAATCAATTAAATGACCAAATCTGATAAGTCATATAAAGAGTAATTTTAACTCCTGTGAGAAGGGTAACTGACAGGCCTAAGAGAGCACACTGCAGCACTGGGAATCCTAATTAAACCCTGAAGGATCTGTGATGCCTCAGGCATGTGACTCTGAGAGTGTCCCTTAGGTTGATTGAAAATTGGAAATAGATAAGGAGAATGGACCCAATTATTAATTTGATTGACTGTGTACAAAATGTGATCCCTCTCAACATCTTCAACATATTATGGTCTGAGAGAAGGCATTTACTACCTGTAAGTCAGAATTTACCTCCTGGAAGAGTAGATTCATTTGTACAGACTGCAGAGACAGTTATTCACTTATCCTAAATATTTACAGTTATTTGCTTTTTTATTACTATTATTATTATTTTATTGTACATTTCATTTTAGAGTCTTGGGTTATTTGAATCATGCTTCATTACAGACAGTATTTTTAGTGTGACTAACACAGCAGATTTCCAGACTTATGGACACAAACCAAGGGGCTTTAGACACAGCTCACAGAAGAACTGTGCCTTTGGGAGATCATAAATTAGTTTTCCCTAGGCAAATAAGGGTTTATATCTTTAAATCCAAGGATTTGGGTGTGTTCTGTAAATAAAGTTTTTTTTTTTTTCTGTGCATTCCAAGTCAAGGTCCAGTTTGCAATGAACTGTTAGCTGCACTAGCCTTCCTTCAATGCAGATTATAATAGAAAAGAAGAATCAGATTAAGATGCTGCACCAAGACCTTGTCTTGGCCCTCCAAATTAAAGCATAAAGAGGTAACTGAAATGACAAAAGAGATATAAGGACCAAACAATGAAAGAGAAAAGGTGAGAAGATACTTCACCAAAATGACAGTGTTCTCCTTAACTACTTCTCAAACCTTACTTTGCGAGCATAATGGTTTTCCCTTTTAAGAAAGAAGACACAAACCAACCCAGAAACACAAGTGTCCTGTAACTCAGGATTCCAGGGGGAAAAATAAAGGAAGGAATACAGGCAGCAAGGACAGAAGCAAACATTTAGCCAGTTTTCAAGGAAAGCTTAAAGCTGGGATATATGGCACTGGCAAATGGAGCCAGATTGCAATTGACTGAAAAGTTGTTGCTGCCAAATAGCAAGCTACGCTGGCTTGAGATGTGAAAAACTGACTCTTCCCATAGTTTCTAAGCTGGAAAATCCCTCACTAGGCCAAACCTGAAGGAACCTTATTTGTCTTAACTTGTGTTGTTAAAAGAGGAGACACAATCATTCCACAGACTTGCCAATGAAACTGTGGCAGCACTGTTTCTGTAGTACAGGCAAGACTTAAATGGCCAATGCTTGTACAATTGCTTCTAATCATCCTTTCACTCTGAAGAAGCCAAAAACTTATCAGAGGAGACATTTTCAAAGAAATAAAGATTCATGTGCCTGCGATAACAATGTTTCTGCAGAATAGCCCTAAATCTGCATATGCACTATGCTACTGTTTTGCTAAGGTCCTGCCTCAAGGCAACAATTTTAGCCGTGTCCTTCTGCTTAGCGTTCAAATTTCAGCGTGTTATAATGGTACCACTACCATCAATGTTTTTTGAAAGGACCCTATTTCCATGAAAAAATCCCCATTATGCTGTTAAAGTGGTTGAAAAATATGATATTTTAAATATCAGAGAATATACAGTATCATTACCACACTCAAACTCAAAGCTAAGTCACTTCTCCTTTAATATTGTGGAAAATGATATTCCACCATTACATCTGAGGTCAAGCCTGAAACATCAGTCAGGAGGTGCAAGATGCAGGCACTTCATACGGCTGAGTGGCTAATTCTAAATAACAGCAGAGCTAAGAACAGCATTTGTTGGCACCAGACACTATAGCAAAGCCACACTGCTCAAAAATGTTGCTGAACTATTACATACAATTTTATTCTGTTCTGCTGTTCCGTTGTTATTATATACAGTTTTATTCTGTTGAAAGGAACTACAGACCACAGAACTCCACCGTCTTTTCTCACCTCTCCGGACTGCTATACAGCAGGATGTACCTTAGTTAGATAGAGGATGTTTCCTTAATTACACTCTGCATGTCCAAATGCACGAACGTATCATTCTTATGGTAATGTTATCTTGTTTCTTTACCTCCTTTACATTCAAGATGTACATTGACAACAGATTGCCACAGTAGAAACAGGTAAACTTTTTCAAAATGACTTTTATGCCAAATATCATGTACTTTTCAAATTACTTTTGCTGGTTTTAGAAAACATTCCAGGAAATCACCTCAGGGAAAAATGGCAGACAGTCTTATACAGAGGTCATAGAGAAATATAGTCTTCATCTAATTCAATTAACTGCTTTGAGTTAGATCCCAAATGGTACAGGCAAACGTTTGTTCTATTTCAAGCATATTCTGAGATATGAATCATTCCGCTTTCTCAGTATAAAGAAGCACAGCGCAATATCATGCATTCCATTTTTTTATTGCTCAGAATTTGAAAAATCTCTAGACAGACGTCTTCATGATTTACAATGATAGCTCTTCATTTAGACAACCATCCAAAGGCTTCAAATATTGTAAAATTCTACCTAGAGCATTACAAAAAGTAGCAAAGTTAATAGCTACAGCAATGAAAAATAGTATTGTCAGCAAATGGACATTACCAAATTCACCAAGCTGGAATTGCAGCTCTTGGAGATTTATATGCTATTGTAAATGGCAAAAGACAATAAAATCATGCAGAAAAGTACTTCTGCATTTGGACTCTTATTCTGGCTTCAATCCCTATGAGATATTCAAAGGCAACGTGACAATTGATCAATATGTTAGTATTTAATGTGCAATAAGTGCTACTGAGTAAAAATCAGAGAAACACTGCCTGTTAGCAGAGTCTGCCTTACTGCTGGCAGGAAGGACTGCATGAAGTTTTGGAACACCCCATGTGGTAAAACAGCAGCCAGAAGTCTGATTCAGAATTAACAAAAGGAAACAGAGGGCGATGCTCAGCGTGAACACAAATGCACATAAAGCCAGTCAGATTTCAGTACTGAAGATTTTAATTTTGATTAAACGCTTCCTTTTATACTGGGTCACATTCGTTGTTTTCAACCCTCTGTTTTCATTAATATTTTAATACACACAGAACATCAAGTTGCGTAACTTCAGTGTTGCGGCTAAAGATAGCATCTTTAATAACAGCTACAAAAGAGATGCTGGCATCCATCGCTGCCCAACCTCGTAATGCTGTGAGGCACCATGGGCTGGTAGGGACTTCGCGGCATGCCAGACAACGCGTCTGCACTCACCACCAAGGAAAAGGGAAGTGGATGACTGGAACATTAGTTTAGTCTGTTTGAAATAGGAACTTATAAATGCATTCAAGACAAAACAAACCAACCTAACGCAAAAGGCTGTGAAAGTCTAAAACGATCAAGAGGCTGAGTGCATTTGGTGGAAATGTTGCTTTCACCTTCGTTTTACATCCTGTGAGAAACTGCAGTACAGTGCAGCTCCTTAAAAACTTCCCAGGAAACAATGGTGGTAAAGAAATTGTAACATGTAATTTTAGTAATTTGACTGTTGGCTTTTTTCCCCTTGTTTTTGCTATTTCTACCTCCTAATGATGAAACTTAAGTTTGGACAAAATTCAGAAGACCACACTTTTTCTTGATTCCACACAAGCTGGGGTACCATTAGCAGAAGTACCTATGCTCGATTTCCCTTGCCATTACAAACGTGAACTGTGCACTGTGCCATGATACACTCTACAAAGACCTACAAACGCCATGAATTCAGTTCCTATCAGTCCTAAGCAGCCCATATAGGTTAATTTCCTGGTAAATCACAAGACTCTTAGATTTCCATTAAGAATTGTTATAGACAGAAAAAGCAAATGTGGTATTATGTGAGACCGGGATTCTTTTATTTCTCTATGAACTCTGAATACAATTAAATTTTCAATTCAGTTCAGTGGACTGGTTCTTTTCTGTACGTTTAAGCACAAAAAGTAAGCTTGAAAACATTGTGAGACTTGATCTAGATTATCAATAGATGCATAAAAATGAAAGTCATACATTTTCAGGACAGTTTTAAAAAGCAAATACATTGTGACTAATTTTGGTAAACAGGATACTGGGAAGCCAGTGAATTTGCAAGATAAAAGCTACTGGTATCTTCTAATAATTCACTCAGAAACAACTGAGCTAAGGGGAAAAAGCCAACCCCAAAACACTATCTGGATTGCCAAAATCCTTACGCTTAGTTTACTGATATACTGTGAGAATACATTTTTGCTATTATAGGACTTTCTAGTAAACAAAAACTCCAGCTGGTTTGGTGCTACTTACTTTCGTTGTTAGACACTTTAAATCTTACTGGTGAATGGCACTGTGGAGGTTATTTACCATTACTCATTACTATCAGTGTCTTTAGTGCAAAACAACATTGGCTTCAGCAGTCCACAATCAGGAAGGATTCCAATTTCTGTTTTCCCACCCTACCTAGTTAGTTAGTGCAGAGAAGCTGTACCAGGCACGTCAGATTTTCAATTAATTTGTTAGGTTTCTGGTCTGCATATTTATGTGGGCCTCTAGTAAATACACAAGGTATAATAAAAGAAATGAAAAATTAGTTTTGGCTTCTCTCGCTTCTCTTCAGTTTGTTTCCAAACAGAGCAAAAACCAAACTCAAAAGCAAAATGGAAGTTCCTCTATGGATGTCTTTATGTCAGTACTTGAGTTTGGATCAGGACTGCACTGTGAAGGAAATCTCCAAATCTTCTCCACCAACCTGGGTTTGATTCATATCTTGGACTGGGCTTGGAATGCAAAAACTGATTATTTGGGGGTGGGTAGGTGGATGGAACTAGACCAGAAGACGAACACCAGGTTCCAATGGATGTTCAGGCAACAGACCAAACTGGAGTTCTCATGAAACATGCACAGTGTAGACACCGTTTCTTAGGCCAACTGTTTCCCTCTATAAATCACAGAATAGAATCATAGAATCATAGAATCATTGAGGTTGGAAAAGACCTCTAAGATCATCAAGTCCAACCGTCAACCCAACACCACCATGCCCACTAAACCACGTCCCTAAGCGCCTCATCTTCACATCTTTTAAATACTTCCAGGGATGGGGACTCAACCACTTCCCTGGGCAGCCTGTTCCAATGTTTAACCACTCTTTCAGGAAAGAAATTTTTCCTCACGTCCAACCTAAACCTCCCCTGGCACAACTTGAGGCCATTTCCTCTCGTCCTATCGCTTGTTACTTGGGAGAAGAGACCGACACCCACCTCGCTACAACCTCCTTTCAGGTAGTTGTAGAGAGCGATGAGGTCTCCCCTTAGCAGTGCTGGTAAGTGCTGATAACAAGTAAAGAAAAATACACTTCTATTGGGTTGCGCTACTTGCAGCTACTTGCTGTAGACATAACATACATGTAGCAGAACTAAGAACACCTGATCTCATAAAAATTCCTTATTAATATCCACCATAACAATCTTCTCTTTTCCTCTCCCCATTTCTTTTAGCTACCACATCATGGCCTGTCCACCAGTTCTTTCAACACCACCATGCCTTTCCTCCCACATGTCCACTAAATTACTATGGGATAAGAGGAGTTGCATGCCTACTGTCAATATTTACACACTGTTTGCCCGGCCAGGAGGCCAAAAAGGGCAGATAAGTTTTAAGTTCATATTACAGGTTTTCTTTCAGTGTATGTATCCATTTATTAGGTTTTGGCCAGTGATTACAAAACAAACCAGGAGCAAGAGGGCTAAGAGAAAGATGATACAAGCCTTCTCTTGTCAGGAAACAGGAAAATACAAGACAGCAAATAAGAATCTTCAAAGTCACCATGCTCACTTATATATGAGAACCTGAAAGAAAAAGAGAAATTATCTTTGCTAAAGAAAGTGCTTTGTTGTTGCTTGCGTGTTTGAATGAAATTGATTGGCATCTTTCAGTAGCTTACCATGACAAGTGATTACTCAGAAGCTTTCCTGAACTTTCAGACTGAGGCACTACAGTTACTTCATGTAGAAAACGCTTTTAAATAGTAGACGCTCCTAATGTTTATACAAACTGTAAGGTGCATATAAGTACTCGGTTTTCTGTGCTATGTTTCGTTTGCTTTACAGCAATGAGAGACTCGTCTCAGAACTGAAATACATAGAGTATTTCGTAGTATTACGTAGTACCAAAAGCGCAATACATGTACACTACAGCTAAATGTTAAAATATATTCGTGTATTTCGGATTTGTTGGGGGGAAGGAGTATATCTGTTGTGTCCTTACTAAAGCCACAGAAACAATAGTATTATATATCAACAAATCCATTGAATCAATGCACCTGGTCTAAAACGGGAACCCTTAAGAATGTAATACTAAGCAGGGAAAAAAGTGAGTGCTTTTACCAGTAAACAGAAGGAAGCAGTGCCACTAGCATTTATTCCCATTTTTGTGTCAAACTTCCATTTTCACCATAAGTCTGTATGAATAATGCCTAGGTAGCCTTTGTTAGTTTAGCATGTAAAACTGTACAACAGACAAAACTATCTGATCTCTCAGAGGAAAATTTTTTGAAGAGCAAAGTGGTAACTCTAGACATATCCATCTAAAAAACCAGTAACAAATACCTCACTAAATTCTGTCAAGGTTCATGGAGACAATTGGGATTTGTATATACATCACGTGGATATAGGCCATTATCAAACTATCTAGAGAGTTAACCAACAGAGGACACGCTCAGCAATACAAGACTGATGCTACATAATCAGAAACACCAGGGCTGTAAACAATGGAAACGCACATTGTTCCCAAACAGTATAAATAATTTAAGACTTCCAGAACAGAAATTAATCTACATACCATTTGAAGCACACAGAAGCACCAATTCAGACAGAATAATAAAAGGTAAGGGAAAACCAGATGGATAATTAAAAAGATACTTTCCAAGTGGGAATACACTTAGCTTAGCAGTGCTGGTAACTGCTGGTAACAACTAAAGAAGTAAGTATCATGGAAATCCTATTATGTGCACGTATATTTTTTTTTTTTTTTTTCCAAGGGATTGGGTTTTTTTTTTCCTCTGGTGTGATTGGACAGTGAGCCTGCTCTATCCATCAACATCTATCTGATTAACTCTTCAGCTCTTTGAAGCTTCAGTGTTTTATAGGGCATTATTTGCAGAGAGATGGAAACAATCCGATTTGTCCGTATTTGAGATGGGCATTCTTCTTTTAGCCCCCACTGCCCTAGGAGCCCATACCCTTTCGTCCCCAGATGAAGTCTCAACAGCGTACTTCAAAGGAAAAAGATATTCATGGTGTCTTAACCTTTCCTTTGAAACTGAATCTCTAGATCCAGTATCATCTAGCAAGGCTAATTGCATAGTATGCAAGGGAATTACTATTATTTCAATATAACCCGCCATAGAGAAATGATGAAAGCTGAGGCACTGTTGTAACAAGCTTTACATAAGGACAGCGCTGCAAATGCACTATCAAAGGTGAATATCTTGCACAGGTAAACAGGAAAATTTCACAAAGTGTCTTTATAACCTTAACAATTACATTCAAATATCAGCCAGCTTATCCTACAAAGAAAACTTTGGGAGAGGAAAAGAAAAAAGAGAGGGGGGGGAAGAATGCAGATATGAAGAAGGTATGTGGTTTCATGGTTAGATTTACTACATATCTTTCACCATATTAACTCACTGTACTCGCTATTTATTTTACATTCAAATCTCCTTACCCTCTACAAGTTTTACATTTTCCTATAATACAGGTCCAAATTACTCTACAAGTTGATTTAAGATAAAGTAGAAAAAAACATGGAAATGCAACAGAGAAATTAATAAGAAAATCTCATCATAAAAAAGTACAAATGTTATCTTTTTCATTAAACATTCATATTTAAGACTGTCTACCTACCTAGAAACCCAAGCCACATATTCTAAACATCCTTTACAATTCCATGGCAAAAAGTGGGCAGCTGCTTGATTATTTGACGTGAAATAGTCATATTTGACACTGTATATCCACTTAGAAATTAAGTTTTTATGTTTTAAAAGTCTAGTGATAACATTTTTAGAAGTCAAACATTGAAGAACTAAAAAGCAAGTTTTTTCCTGTTAGATTACATCATCTTTTCAAAACCTCTTAACTTTAGGAAATTATTTCCTACATCACAGGAATTTACCATAGTAATTTACTGGAGGCCTTTTTAGCAGTGATACATGCATATGTACTTAAAAACATTAACAGTGCTACTTGGATCTTCTAAAATGAGTGAAGTTTGCATATTGCAATTTTCTTTCTTATGCAGCAAGAAAGTGCTAAAAAAATTATGAAGAGAGTGGCATGTGCACAAGTAGATGTATGACCTAAACAGGAATTTGGAAAACTCTTTACTACATTAAACAGCTTCTACTGTAAGAATTTAAACAAAAGGTGACTAATTTGGAGACAACTAGAAGCTTTAAAGTAAAGAGGAACCTTCTACTCCTCACCATGAAAATTCATACCTTAAATCAGTTCCATGATTTCCATCAATACAAAAGTGAAAAGAGAAGTACTGAAATCCACGTAAGAAAAGTGCTTAAGCATGTCCCAATGTTTCTGGAGCAACAATGAGTTTAAGATATGCTTAAACGTTTTCTTCAGTCAGTGAGAGACCTGTCAGTTCTCCCTATAAATGTCGAAAGCAGGGTAAAGGTCTTCAGTCTTGTTAAAGTACAAGTATGGTGTTCAGGTGAAAAAAAAAAACCCACCTTGAGTAACACTAACAATCATAATTTTTATAGAATGGGAGCTGCCTTCCCTATTACTTTCTTACATAAGAGTGGGGAGGTACAATTACATTAGTTGCATTCAGCACTCTTCACGCTACCTGTGATTATACACCAGGGACCATGCATAATCTTCTTCAAAACGCAACAGTTGAACCCAAAGTCACTAAGGCCTGGTATGCAATAAGAAGATCCAGCTCCACATGAGATACACCAGGGATTCAAAACAGATTTGTCTACTTATGAAATATATTCAAGGATTTTTTTTTACATTTAGCATATGAGGAGGTCGCAAATTGTTAAAATGAATGCTTTTGTACATTTATATATCTATACCCATACTGTCCAGATACTTGATCAAAATAGCTTTTGTCTCTCCTGTTTCAAAAGAAATATAATGTACTTGCATGTGCATGTATTGTTTATCATAAAATAAAATGTGTCTAGAATTTATACATGTTTACTTTAGGCAATATGATCAATCAAGAACAACCAATCACGTTTTTAAAGGCAGCCAAACTCTTCAGAAATGGGCTGGATGTTACCTAGTAACTTTAATTATTTTTCCATGTGAGTCAATATTAGTAGCACCCAAGTTCAGCAAACATTGAAACCATCACCCAGTATTTTTAAAGACATCTTATGTCAGATCTAAAAAGTTAGGCCTGAAATCTTTGATTTAAATGTTTTTGAGGAAACAGCTATAAAAAAGAGCAAGGAAAATAAGGTTACTTTTAATTAAACACAGAAATTAATATCTAGCACAAAATAACACATTATTCATGTGGTAATTATAATATTGTATTCTGAAAGATAAATATGTTAGCAAGCCAGAAGGATCTGGCCTTATTTTATTATACTTTAATAGAGGGGAAACCAAGTTAAACAGATGGCACTCAGGATTTCTCAATGAATTCAGCATCTGTGAGTACATGTTGCATAAATGCCAATTAAAATGTGTCTGAGTAAATTTAAAGTCCTTGCTGACAGAATGTAAGCCAACCTAGCTGGCTTAAGATCAAGGTTGAACTTAATTGTCTGCTCAACTTGTAGCAAGTTGCTCTCAAATTGTTCAGAAATTCCCAGTGAAATAATAAAACAGCGTTCCTATTGATTTGTATTTATTTACATTTGTAACTCTTCTCAAGCGTTGGGCTGAAGCACAAAGGAAAAATAAAAGTACTATGTGAATCATTTGAAAAGTCTAAATTGAAAAAATACTTCTTTGATTTAAAAAGCTTCTGCAGAAATGTTCTGTAGAACTTTCCCTTTGGGTAGTTTTATGAAACAACCACTTTAGAAGTGTCTTCATAATTTTTATTAACCACACAAGCCACTTTTTACTTTCCTTTACTCTGTTACTGACAAATTACCAATATCTTCTATTAGGTTGTCACCTAAATTTTTTATACAATGCAAAGTCAATGTTGAATATTATATAGTAAAATACGTACAGAAGAGGCTACACTGAAAAGTTAAAGCAGTGCTGTTATGCAACCCAGTAGCAGTTCTAATTCAATTTGGCATTCAACTGTCTCGTAACAAAAAATGCAGAGATATGAACAGAAAAAACAGAACCTTTGGTATAAAAAGAAAAAGAAAAACCCATCCAAACTACAAAACTCACAAAACTTTGTTTGCCATCTATTTCAAGAATTACAAAGCGCAGTTTAGCAGGTCTGTACCCAAGAAGGCTAAGCATCCACTCTCATGAGAAAAGAGAAGGCATTTTTGTGATATGCTGAGCCATGCATAAAAAATTGGTATCATTGACTGAACTGGGGCAAACGTACACCAAGCAAAGCTGGGGTCTTTTGCAAAGCTAATCAATTAAGTCCCTTTATACATAATCCATGTGCGCAGCCTTTTCCCATACCAATTATTTCATGCTGGCAGCGTTTTGTTGAGGGAAAAGCCAGTCAGAAACTATAAAACATACAACACAACAGCAAATGAAATTAAATGCCTGAAGTGCAAATTACTACCTAGGAAATGAAATCTGAACTATTCATGCATGTATACTAGTAATAAATTAAATGATGGTAGTCAGGGAAAAGACCTAAATGTCATTAGGAAGAGTGCAGTGGAAACACTGGTGCCCCACTCAGCAACTACAGAATGAAAGCTTTCCTTGAAAGTGGGAAAACAAAAGGTTTATCACTGTTTTCTAGAACAGCAGGAATAAAGTGACCCAGCAAGAAACATATGCATCCCTGTGTATCTTTAGATGGTAGAAATCATACTGGATTTTGAACAGTTCACTAATTCAGCAAAATCTGTTTCTTAGGCACTTCTGCAAGACTGGTTGGGGAAGACACCCTCGTATCTTTTACAGAAGGCCAGTGCTCAACAGAATGCACACAAGGAGCCTGATTTTCAGACCTATTCATCACTGAACTATTGAAGCTCTGGCTGAGGAGCATCACTGAAAATCAGGTCCCTAAGCATTTTAATAACAATAGACAATGCTATTGGAGAAGAAAGGAAATAAAAATCCCCAAAAGTCAGGGTCCACAACAGACATGCTTCCTAAATTGAATTATGAAGTGGGTAACATCAGCAGAATTTTCAGATACGAATTTAGCTAAGGACGGATGGCACACTACTCTTGACTGCCTTGTGACTTGTAGTCGTTTATTGCAGTACAGAGCGACTGCAGTAGGAAGGGTAAAATACTAAAATGTTGAGGTAGTCGAAGGTCATATATTACAACATGACTGACTACGTAATTTACTGGGAAAAGAAGCACATGGTCCAAAATAAGAAAACTTGTCATTCAAAATATCGTTACCAAGAAGAACAAAACAAAAACACTTCCGAGCACAGGCAGCATTCAGCACAGAGGGAGGCTAAGGGAAGGAAAGACAGATGGACAGAGTAACTTGGCACTGCTGAAAACATGACCTGGTGCACACCGAGGGTGAGCGAACCTCTATCTTTACCTTCTGGAAGAAGCATTTTTGCTCGACTCATCTGAAAAGACGATTTGGGGGGAAGAGCAGATTCCAACGGACAAATGCAAGAGGCCCCGAAAGTCAGACTTGCCTTAATCCCCCGCAGGAGAGCTCCAGCGAAAAGGAAGGAGAGGTCCATGTGCTGTGTTCTTCTTTTGTACTTCTTTTGCTCTCCCGTTATTATTCCTGATTGCACCTGTGCTTGACTTCTTCTATTGGCTAATTTTCCAACCCTCTTCAGAGGCTTTATATCCTTGCACTTCAAAGTTTCACCAAAGTCAGGACAGGCCCATTCCCCCAATCAGTTGATAATGGCTGAATGTCACATGCACACAGCAAACTACAAGATTTTTGAAAGTGGATTCAGATCTTTTGATGGCGGCAGCATCTCTAGATTCACAGACAACAAGTTTTGCAACTGATATTTGTCTCAGACATACTTGTCTCAAAGGTCTTGGAAAACGAAAGGCAGAGCACCTAATAGGATGGATCAGGCCCTACCAAGCACTAATCCTCACAATGACTGTAATGATACTTGGATCAGATTCTTTACTCTAGCTTGCAGTGCACAAAGTAATATGATTCAACAATGGCTGTGATTCTCCTTGTGCAGTTGCACAAAGAATAAACACTTAAAGATTCATCTGAACAGCTTTCATTGTTTTCTACTGTAACTGCTGCTCTATTTATTCAGAAGAGGTGACCTTCTAGTAACCTTGTTCTGTGGCTATGAATGAATGGAAATTTGAGTTCGACCTCACTTTATGACCTCTATAAAAAGAATTATACTACAGTGATTTTGCGTCTTTATGTCAGCATGTCAGATAAATATTTTAGTCAATTGCTAACTGGATAATGCATTTTCAAAACAACTCACAATGCTGAATGTATTTTTAAAATACATTTTTGCTAAATGAAGCAAAATTTCAACTAATTTTTAATATTTAAATATATTTGACATTTAAGGAATATTGGACATATTTGCCTCAGTGAGAATGCATTATGCATTAAAAAAGTTTTAGCTTCCATCAGGAAGCAGCACCTATGAATAATACATCTTTTTCTAATGTCTTTTTATGTACACAAAAACATCAATTTGTACCTAGCTTAAAAGAAATCTAAATTACAGGTAAGCTATCTAATGTGTCCCTTACTACCTTTTGGCAAGCTTAGTCTAATCAGAGTTTTTCCACTAAATTACCCAGATCAACAGAAACCCTGCACAATTATACCCTGCTCTCTAAAACAGCACATGATCTTTGCTCATGTGGGTAATTGCCAGGGTGGGAAATTGCAGTGAGGATGATGGTACAGATGTTCTTTTTCAGTTGACCAAACAAAATGAAAGAGAACAAAGAATTCCTGTTTCATAATGACTTCTATTTAAAATGCACCGATTTATACACATTTGCACACACATAAACAAATACAATGGGAATTTTCAACAGATTTTTCTAACGGAAGATTACATTCTTCTGTTGACGGTACAGGAAAAGATTAGGTTTTAAGGGAGAGGAAGTATTAATAAAGCATCAACATGTGAAAAACAAATGTTCGACGTTTGCAAACTATAAGAATGTACTATGATACTATGCTACAAAGTTAAAATTGTTGAAGAGGTTTCGAAAACAGGATAGGTACACTGGAGAAAATCTTTTTCACTTGTATGCAAAGACAAAAAACAAGCAAACTCAGCACTGACGGGATAAAAAAGATTTCCCTGCAATCGTTATTACTGCTACATTTACTGGTCCCCATCACTGAAATCAGAAATTGCACTTTAAGGGGATGAAGGTAGGTCATCATGAGCAATGTCCTATGTATTCAGCAGAGACTGTTGCAGAACCATGCCCACAGAAGGGACATCTCATGAAATCCATTTTCCAAATCTCACAACCCCCTGCCCTGCTCCCATCTTGTTCTTCTCTCCCCACAGGTACCCCCTGCTTTGTGTACCTTTGGGAGCTGTTCTCCATTATATGTTTGTTCAGTGAGATTCTACCAAGTTGCAGGATGTTTTTGTTTCTTACAATTAACTATTTTACATTGTACCCAAAAACCATCATTGAACATAGTTGCTGTTAGTTGAGGTTTTTTACATTTAGGTTATTTCCAAAAGTGCCCTGCTTATTCTCAAATACAAAGCAAAACAAACAAACAAGCCCTAGCAATTATTTTGCATGGACATACATTGGCACCAGTCTTCAGTTATGGCAATACAGAGTGATCAAGATTTTTCTATGTTACAGGGAGACGCAACAAGAAAAGGAGACACAGAACCAGGCAAAGGCGGTGGAGAGCTTAGAAGAGCAGCTGTTTGAAGCTAGAACACCACAAATCCCTTTGTATAAGCGACAGCAGTCATTTCTATCAAAATGAGTAGCCTAACATATATCGGACAAAGAGGGGTTGGAACAGAACTTGTGCTGACCTGAGAGAATATACTATGGGCAGTAGTGAAAACCAGATTGTCTTCCCTTACCAACACTGAGAAACACCTGGGCTGAACGTCTTCCACCAGTGTACACAGGAGCCAGGAGAAACTGAGAGATCTGTACCGTGTTATGTTTCCTATCTTTTAGTCCCTCATCAGCAAAAGTATTTGTATTTAAGAAGGAGGAGGACAAAAGTTAACAGGTGTCTTATGTGCATAAAATTTTGCTTTTGTGAGGGGTGCAAGAATCTGCATCTCAAGAATAGCTGCATAACAAATTCTGGTGAGGTAGGCACAGGCCAGAGACAAGCGTTGCCCACCTTCTATAGTCTACGCAACAGTGCTTTACCATTGTCTGTCTTAAAGCAGACTTCTGTCCTAGTTTGAGCTGCTTGGACACAAATAATACTCTTTCTTATTCAACGTGGGTATGAAAAAGACCAAGAGGCATCCATGTCACACTCGGACAGCATGCTGCTATCACCTATCTTGAGGGCTCCATTACATCTAAGCCTACTATTAGGAAGGAAGAACGACTCAAAGTCAACATGAGATTGGGGACAAGGTATGCATTAGCTAACCTCAGCCTCATTTCTCACAAAATTCAGATGCGTATGCGTCTGGATTAAGAGAAACAACTGGAAATAACCAATAAAGTTACCAGCACTTTTCAAGAAATACAGTATCTATTTCATGGTTCACAACTGAGTATCTTGCAAGGTGTGTAGCTGCTGCACAAAGCTTGCTGGCACTCTTTACAACTCCTTCCATTACTAGTTCCTAACAGCACCGCTGATCATTTCTTTCAGATGATTCCATAACTACTGCCTCTCTGGACCACTTTGCTATTCACTGTAAATATCATGCGTCAGAAAGGGAATAAACATCCATGTATGGTATAAACTGCAACTAAAAATCAACCCTATTTTTTCAGATGTCTTCTTATAAGTCATGCTTAAAAGCCATCTGCTCAGTGTTAGGCTAGACAGAAGAAGCACTAGAGGAACTGCCCTTCCCTAAGGTTTCTGAATACTGATAGAGTGCAGAATATGCAATTATTTTACAATAATATATGCACTGTTATGTATGTATATTCCTGTATGATCTCTAACCATGAACAGGGATGAAATGGTTCTTCCTATCGACCTCAAGTATGTGTTTTATTTATCCTCATTTAGAATAAAGTAATCGAAAACATCTGACAAGTATTTAACAATAACAAACAGATAATTACTGAGAGTTACAGATGGAAAGAGTAAATCCACTATTTTTCAGCACTTCATGGTGTTACCTGTCTGGAGGAGAGTCAGTTCCCATTTGTTTCCTCTTCACAGCACATACCCATAACTACAGGCTGGGCTCACCCTCGCTGACATAGCATCCTTTGGGCTATGTTTCTCTCCAAACCAGTCTGTCAAGGATCAGTCATATAAGGCAAGTTCCTGAGATGCTGACCATCTCTCGAATATGCAAGTGACAACGAGTCAGAAGAACCATTTAATTTCTATGTAATGTCCTAACACCCACACACTCAGTTGTTGACTAAGATCTCTGTCATCCTCTCACACCTTCAAATATTTGCTCCGAGAGAAGGGAGGGGAGAAGGGCAAAGTAGAGAACAACCTATTCACTGCTTCGTAATGAAAGTAAGTCTGAGGCATAGTCTTCCCCCCTCCCGCAATGCAAAAACCAGGTTGTGGTGCAGGATTTTAGCTACTTATGTCTGGTTAAGCTAAGCACTGTATAGTGTGTTTCTCTTCACCATGCCTTGGCCACAGCTCTGGCCCATCGAGCTGCACTTCTCTAAGAACAGCTGAAAACAGCTTTTTCTGCAAAAAGTATCAATTTCAGAAACTTTCTGAACTACTTCTTGATTTGACTTGAATCACTGAAAAACTTCAACAAATATATGTTTAAATTTCAGGAATGTCATATTAACAATACTTAAATTGCCTCCTGAACAAAACTGACACCCACAGTACATACGCTGGTGGCACACACAGGTTACCTCTCACACCCAAGAGGTCAGCAATTAAGTTCACATCTCCTTGGTGTGATTCATGGAGAAACTTTTAATGTTGTCTTTCTGAACAATGTCTCAAACACAAAGCTTTTGGTTTATCTAAACAATAAGAAACTAGTATTGGCAGCTCCATCCTATTCTTATTTGTGAGCTCTGTTCACCACAAAAAGTTAGGCATATTACCGGAGTAACGTAGCATGCAGCAGTTTTAGGCTTCAAGCTGCTTTAAGTATTTGGTGTTGAAAATAATCTTTTTTTACAGTGATACTGTCAAAATTCTTTCCTTTAGCAAACGTCAGCATTTAATTTATTAAGTAGTACTTGTAGCTTATAATAAAACTTACTATGACATGGCCTGTATTTTTGATGCTGTGTTCACAGAATGAACATGTATGTTGGCCTCTATGAACAATTATGAATGGCCTGTATTTCTGATGCTGTGTGCGCAGCTGGATGTGCACACCATGGAATTTACCAGTATTCACATGATGCTTCTGTGACAGAAAGACGGACTAATCTCTTAGTGCTTCCAAGAAATGGGAAGTTCTTCAAAACTCTTTTAATCAATAGGTATATACTTATCAGCACCAAAATGGGAGTACCAGGACTCAGTCAGGTTAATTTATTGTTGTTTCATGACTTAGTCTGAAAGCGTGCAAAAAGTCAGCAACGTTAGAAATGGATCACGCAGGATTATTGTCCACTGAGTACACCAGTCTGCTAAGGTATCATCTAAAAGCCATTCCTGTTCCACTACAAATATCCTATACACCTTGCATGGGCCACTCAGAGTGTATCTGCCTCCTGCAGATAGACTGCAGAGTAGCTACAATCAAGTTAGTACATCCCCACGGTGTGGTACCAGTGATGTGGGGATTCCACCACAGGTCTGAAATCAGTGAAGCCACGTGACCCAGCACCTGAGGTAACAAACCTACTCCTCAGTGTTTACAGATCTGGGAACAGAACCACGCTGATTGCCTCTGTAGTGTAAACATGCCTTTACTTTCACTAGTCCCAGTTTCCCATCTAAAAAAACACATGGCTTACCACACAGCTAAAGGTCATAAAACATTAGAAACACGAAGGCTGTATAAAAACCTCAGACAGATGTAGAACATGACCTAGATCTAGACGTAAATACTGAAACATAGTCAATACTGAGAGGATTTAGATCACTAAGGCCTTCAGAAACTAAAATGGCTTTATGCTAATGAAAATCCTTCCATCCTCTCCATATTGCCAAAAGTCCATGCACATATGTTAAGAAATTCAACTTATTCATAGCTTTCTGTGTTTAAGGTCCTATTTTTGCCACAAAGACAGAAACATTTTCCTTGACCACACTATCAATATGTCAACCTGAGAAGGTATTAACAAGCTGCTTCACTGTATTTGTTATACCCACATTAAATTCTGAAATGAAAGCCTGCAAACCAGTCATTAAATAGATTTAAATCATACTGAAACTGTACAAGTAAGATTTTCTATTGTTTGTTTGTAACATAAAAAGCACTGTAATCATTTATATCATATGGATCTGATAATTTCCATTCACCTGTTCCAATGGGAGCAAGAGGTTAATAAAAGATGCCGATTTAAATGAAAAGTACCATAATTGGAATTTCGCCTTTTCATTTGCTCTCACACTATCAAGTCCTGCAGAGTAAACGGCTGTCAGATTCCTGGGGCAAAATATATGAGGACTTTACATCGCTGATTTTTATTGGATAACGAGGCTGCTGCCATACCTGGGTCTAGGCTACCATTTTATGTATGCTCAAATTAAATTTACATTCTTTAACAAGCTCCTTGAAGCTCTGTTGATATTATGTGTACTTTAATTATTGCTGTACTTTAAAGTTGTAAGTAATTACATTGACTTGAATTCAAGTCAGATCGCTGAAGTTCAGGAATAGCTACAAGACATGACAGCAAGAAAAAGGACAGCAGTTCAATATATTCATGGAGCTGGACTACACACAAGCATTGTACTCTTCCATAGGTTTCCATATTTTCAAATTGCCTAAATAATGATAATTTTCAGTGACAAGACAAAAATTCACACTCTTATCAGAATCCGCACCTTGATAGATATGATTCAATTCAGACCATGAATTGAAGAAATCTTTTTTATTGCCTTCCATCCCTTTTTCACATACAAAATCCCCAAACTAAGAATCAACAGTTCCTGATGCTTAAAACTCACAGCGCGTATTTACATACACACGTGAGAAGAAATATGCCCATCTTCACTGTCTGTTTGTCAGCAGTTCTGAAACAGCAGGCGATTCACTGGAAGTCCCGGTACCTCCCAAGATCCCGACAGCAGCTTCGTGTCCTTCCAATTTCAGAGGAGGCCTTGGGGTCATAATAGCTATACTGGTACTAACACAGGAATCTGTTTCCAAGCAAACCTGCTCCCAAGCATACTGTGGGATTTTTTTGGGTGGTTTGTTTTTGATTTTTTTAAAATAATTTTAAAAGCCTCATGCACAGGCCAGCTCCTATGTAATTTACCTGAGAACGTTTTTCAGCTAACTACCATGACTCCTCCTGTGGTTGTGGCTGCGATTCTGTAACACTGCTACAAGCTCACTGATCGCAAGACATTGTTGGATGCTTTTTTTAAAGAAAAGTATGGGGAAGAGAAGAACAAATGTTAAAGTAATGCCAATCACCAAACTTATACCAATAAAGCAAATTCAAAATTTAAGATGAAATATTCCTTATTTATTGCACTGAATAACTATTTATGATTCTATATTTGAGTACACTGGTGGATGGCACCAAATTTCCAAGCATTATGTAAAACCACCTCCACAAAAAAGACAACTGTTCTCCTTTGTGTTTTCTTTGGTGTTAGCCTATTATGATTTTGAAGTGGCTAAAAACTGCTTCCTGAAACAAACTTGTAGCTCAAGTACAAATGCATTCATATGTAATGACTGCAATGTGTTTTTAACACAATCAATAAAGCTTCGCGTTGAAGTACTTTGTCATCACTAATAGATCATCTGTGTTCTACAAATTAATTCATTTTATTAATTCTAGTATAGAAAGATTATTAAAAACTCAGACTCCAGTCTATGTTTAGGTTTGCATTAGGCAGTTGTAATCACGTGACTGAACAATCCTCTGAACTAAAATTAAACTTACACCTAGATAAAATGAGTGAATCTTGGGTCTGTAACAGCAGAATCACCGTGGAAGAAGAGCCAAACTGGTAATTTATAAAACTGAACTCCATTTCAGTGACACTAAAATAATAGAAGGATTTATAAATAGTTTCTCTCCTTGTTACACCCAGATTACTGTGTCATCTGGGTGATGCTGAGGACTTAAGAGTATTTCACCTAAACTAATAAACCTATTTACTGAATCTGAACTAAGTGCTGAAGTTTACTTCTAATGAGTGTTGACTGATCTTGGCAAATAAAGTGAATTAGACCACACATAGCTGAGCCAGACAAGTCATCACTAGTCAGTGTGTCTCCAGGGGACAGAATGAATAAAAATTGTTTCTCAGCTTATTTTTTCTGAAGGATCACCACAAACGCTCATGTTGATAGTAGCACTATCTTGACATCCTTTCAGAGCTGTTCTTAGCACTGGTAATATCTTGTCTTGTTGAGACTTTTTTTACAAGTTAAAAAATGGAGCCATTTTAACAGTTTATTTTATTTTTATCTATCCAAACACTTATAACACACTCATCACCCCCATGTTTGTAAGCCCGAGATTTGAGTGTTGTCACACAAAGGATTAGTGTGCAAATCCCCCAGGGCCTGGAGTGCTCCACATCAAACAAAGGGTTTCATCGCCGGTTTCCAGCGTAGCAGCGTTGGGGTGGCAAGGGGCTCTAATCCAAGGGGCGCTGGACTGGGGGTCAGAGGACCCGGCTGGTTTGACTCAGCTTTTCCTGACACCCTGAACAACTCGCGTCACATGTCTCTGCCTCGGTTTCCAAGCAGAATGGAAACAGCAATATCTCTCAAAAGCCCTCAAAAGCTATGCCTGGAAAGCCTAAATAAAAATTCTCTATTACTACTCGCTAAGAAAAATGCACAAAACACCACTGAAAGGTTCAGGGTATTACCATATCTAATTGCTTCTACCAAAAGCAATGCTGTAATGCCACCAGCGCTGTTGCTCTCCTGAAATCAAAATAGGAAAAATAATCCTGACCTGACAAAAACATAAACATGAAATACGTTGCATTTAAAAGTTTCGCCGCTTGAAGCGAGAACATGAAAAAGCATTTCTGTTTCCCTGGCTTCATGGAAACTCACGTGCAGCTCAGATCAGGAACCAACCGTAACACGTCCTGCGCGTCTGCGCTGATCTCTTGACCCGAGTACGGCTGGAGGAAGGGAAAACCCAATCTCTTCAGATGTACCTTTCATCACAAAAGTAACTTGGCAGAATGACTAACTTACTGCTCCCTCGACATCTTTTTTCCTCGATATTCTGACTGCTGGGTTCAGAGCATGTGAGTGCAGCGAAGAGGCCCAGGACGCCTTCCCCCGCCAGGAGCTGGGCTGCGGGGCCTTGGGGCCGGCCCAGCCTCCGTGGGGCCAAGGGCCAAGGTCCCGCCGGGGCCGGGGGAGAGGGTGCCCCACAGCATGGCAGGAGGCCACAGCCAGGGCCGACCCCGGGGATGGGAGACTGCCTGCCCCGCCTGCCCCACACCCTGGCACCGAAATGCAGAGGGCCGCTGCTTTCAGAGAGAGTAATGAAGGGTGCCTGTACTTACTTGAGCCTGTACTTACTTGTGCTGGAAAGACTTGGGAGACACATATTCAACCTCTGAACCAAGTTCAGTTACTGTACCTTGTCGTAACCCGATTTATTCTTTCACGGGTGCTTACATTTGTGCTGCCTTTAACCTGGTTTTGGTAAAAAGTTTTACAGCCACTGGCCTCCCATAATTTTCTCCATAGTTTAGTTGTCTCTAAAATAAAGAAAATTCACATACTATACACTATCATATCTGTATACTACGTTATACAGAAATGTTGTAATGGGCCGATAAATCAGGCCTTCTGTAAAAGCTTTTAGGTGTGAAAACAGAATGAAGGCAAGATAAACTCTTCCAAAACAATATACAAAGGTTCAGTCTTATTTTTCATTTGCAGAAATTGCAGGCTCCACTGACACTAGGTTTCAAAAAAAAAAAAACCACCAAAAACCAACGCCAAACCCCAACTCAAAACCAAATCAATCCAGCCCCCATTTTTTGGCAAGGACGGGTATTAGAGGCAGATGATTTGGAACACAAAACTGCTTGGACCACATCGTGCTACTGACCGTATCACCACACAGGAAGCTGGAGCTCTTCAAAGGTTATTTTAGAGACATCAAAAACATTTCCAGCCTAATATAGTAATAACATCTCCTTAAAAGTAACAGTGCATCTGCTAAACCTCTTTGTGCAAAGGACACAGCTCATTTGCTCCCTGGAGATTTTCAGTTGTGCTGTATATTAGCTTGAATGATCATAAAAAAGCAAGTATTACCTGCCATGAATTTTCTTCTAAGTGCATTGTGAGATGGTCCTGAAGTTCTTTTTAACTACACCTTTTGTTACCTGTATGTTTCCCAGATATCTAGGATCCGAGGCCAAAAAATGCTGGCTAAATATGAAAAAGAACTCAATATCGGTGTAGTGTTGGAGGAGGAAATTAGCATGTCCTTTGCATACAAGCTTCAGAAAACCTGGAAAAAGTAGAAGGAATTAGGGTTTCCTCTAATTGAAACCTAGTATCCAGATAAACTTGCACACATCTAACCTTCATTCTCTTACTACAAAGCTGTTCAATTACACATGGAAAAATGGAGCACAAGAAAAGCTATGGCATCTATTCACACCACAGGAATCCAGTTTAATTATTCCCACTAGGAGATATGAAGTATTTCCTAATGCAAATACTGAACTCTCAGAACATCGACATCAAGGACCTGCACTGTATTTCTCCCCCGCAGGGAAGAAGTATAAAAAGTGTTGCGTTTTACACTCAGTTTAAGCACAGTATTTTCTGATGATTCTGTTATAGAATTAAAAAGGTAAATCTCTAAGCTTTCAGTAAAGTCCTTGCAGATTTTCTAACATGAAATATGAATCTGCATGACAGATTATTGCAAAATACAGCTATTTCTGTAAACATTGACAGAGATGTAACACAGTACGCTCTGCATTCATTCATGGACCTGCCATTAAAATGAAGTAGCTTTCTGTAAGCACCAAATATTTTAGTGCTGTGTTTCACCATTAGCTATGTAGTTACAAATCAGTGCCAGTTACAATCAAAATGGGTGATACATTTGTAAAGCGTATCGAAGACCAAAACTTCATTTCTAAAGAAATGCCTCATGAGTGGCAATAAAGTTGGCTTTAAAGAGGGTAGATTGATTTCCTAATGGTTTAATCAACAAGTCAAAAGATTTTTATGACACAAAATTCAAAACTGAAGCTTCAACCTAAGCCAAATTATTATTTACTGCCAAACACTGAATCCAACCTCTAAGTAGAGGAGTTTCATCCCTGTTCTCTGCCAGTGCTCCACCCTCTGACCTTGCCCATGGTCATCTCCGTGTCCCCTTTCATGAGCTGTTCTCATAGGCCGCCTTTTCCACTTACAGGTTACTTCCAGTGTCTTCTGCTGGTCTGTAAACTGAGGCAATTCCCAAGCAGCCACTGTAGGCTGGTAACTGCGCTCCATCACAGAACTCAGCTGCAGCACAGCTGATAGTCCCCTACACTACGTTCTCCAGTACTAGAGAAATTAAAATTTACATTTCCTATATTTTAAAATAAATAAAAAAGAGTGAATGAGGGGAAAAAAGGTCTTGAATCTACAGACAACCGTACAGAGAGTCCCTTGTATCTGCCCAGAGCCTACAGATTTTACGTGAAGTCCCCTGAAACGGCAACTGAGTCTCAAAGCACACATCTGCCGCTAACAAAAGCTTTTATTCCAGCAACAGAAATAGGAAATAGATTTTAAGAAAGCATCTGTCATTTGATCCTGGGAGGAAAAAGGATCATGATTGGGCTGTATTAAAAAAAAAAAGTCACAAAGTTTAATTTTGGAGGAAAATTGGGATTTACGTTGTCCTCCATGCTGTGCTAGCAATCCAAGCATTCTCACTTATACTGGAAACAGTTTGGTTGCAGATCACACTTATAAATAAAAGTAAATTGATTCTCAGTGTCTATGGTGAATGAAATATACGCATATGTGAATTATATATATACATATATCTATGTCTTCATCCAAAATACTAGAGCTAAGGTAGGGTATTCTTTCAGCATTATGTTCAAAGGTACACTTAAGCATAAAAAAATATTTTCAATATAACATTTTTAACTTGATATATAATTTTAAAAAAAGCTGGATAAATGAAATGTTTTAGACAAATGTGGTAGATTCACCAGTTTAACTTCTGTACAGAGACATATACACATCTTTGCCATACACATAGCTTAAAATTGCTACCATGTGCCAAGTAAACTTTTACAGATGTTCAGCAACAGAGTTCAAAGAAACTGCATTGTGTCTTCCTGGATATATACCAGCCAAATATATAAAAACAAAGAAATGTCAAGATATCAAATGAAGTGTCCATTTGCTGACGTGCAGATAAATGAGAGATGCAGGACTGCTAATATTCTTTCTTTCCCATTACTTGAACTACATCCAGCTAAACTATGACATGTTTTAAAGTTACTTTTCCCCTTGGCTTTCAAAAGGATATTTCTACATCATAGTACACACGTGAAATCCTCCTCTGACAAATTTTTGTGTGCACACATAGAAACTCTCAGCATTACACCTATCGAGAGAAAAACATAATCTTGTTGGGGTGGGGTTACTTTTGTAAATTTAGTCCCAAAGAACATTTAAGCATTTTGCTTGATAGAACCAATAATGTCCTAGATAAGGTATGCCTAAATAAGGCATCACCTCTGCCCCAAAGGGTCTGCTTTTATTTTGTATTGCTTTAAGGATAAATATATTGCAAAGTCATGTAATAAATCTAAAAATCTTGTCATGAAGCCTATAACTGTATGGTAAGTTTAATTCATTGTGTCCTGTTGACCGCTCACCTGTTCTATACTTCTGTGCCCACTAATCCGTTTTCCCTAAGGCCATTTCTAACATTCCTAACTTTTAAACATTTGAACATCTCCAACCGTTTTTTAAAAATAAAAATAAAACCCCCTCCCACCTCCACCAGCAAATATTTCCTTCCTTTATCTCCATTGTGGAATTTCCATTTACCTTTTTATCCCCAAAACACCCCCATGCACACACTCCAAATTACACTTCCCTAAGGCACAGGACAAGCAATATTCAGTCCTGGAACAGTGACATGTTTAAAGTATAATATTTCACAGCCCATTAGGGCTGGAAAGAGAGGTTTTTTAGCATTTCGTGAGCTACAAACTCCCTTTCCAGTAAGACAGAGCTGGCTCCTACTCTGGGTTATTCACTCACTCTCTCTTTATATGCAGGTACATATATATATATACACACATGTATACACCCAGCCCAATACATATCTCTTTATACACATCAGTCACATTTTTTCAACAGCAAATTTATGGAAAAGCTGTATTAGGCAATTTTTAAAGGTTTCTGCAATTTATTGCTTATAATTTTCCTTTCTTTTCTAGTTCCACCCAGGTGAATTTGTTCTATGAGAGGAATTCAGTCAAGCAAAGGAAGAGATGAGAAATAATATCGATGCAACTGAGAAATAATTCAAGAGAGTTTTACGAAGCTAGATTTTTCTTCCATGCAAGTTATGTGGTACATAGAGAATTCATGGTGTTTTGGTGTAACATAAAGGTTTTATTTGCCTTTCCTTAGGATGAACTGCAGAAGTAACTTACGGCTTTCACATGCAATACCATCAAAACCCCTTGCCAATAAAAATGACTACCAACCCTTCACGCTTTCTTTCTCTCTGAAATCTAAAATTGCCTCTCACATAAAATAGTCTATAGTTATTACTACTGAAAAATGACAAGTTTTTTTTTTTTTAACAAAAAGACAATTAAATAGAAAACCCAATTTTGTGAACAGCAAAATTAATGAAGCCTGATTTCTTGTAGATGCGTATCTCAACCAGTTACTTTGGTATCCAACAAGGTGGCAACTTAAACTGCAGCTTTTCACTAGTTAGGTCATTTACAACAGCTCTATCCTCTGGTGTCTCGTATGGGCTGAACTCATGCACAGTACTTCCTCCAAGGTCTCTCCCTCTCTGGCTTTCTTACCTAGGTGCCTATATTTCAGGAAATTTGTAGGAACGGAATATCTGAGAAACTGGGCCCTCCTTCACCCCTTCAGATTTGGTTGAAATTGGCCAGTGTGTTAAAAAATCTGTCGTTGTGGGAAACACTCACATGCATGTGGATGCACGTGTGCACGCACACCCAGGCACACATAGTGTAATCACATAAAGCTCATTTCCTTCGGAAACCAGGCTAAAAATGACATAGCAACAGCAGATGTGAACACAGTTATGAAAAGCAGCTGCATGAGTTTTCCATGAAACAAACAAACATAAGGCCAACACGCATACAGGTTCCTTTAACAAAGCTGAACTGGCAAGCCTTTGAAATATTTACATAAATATTTTAAATATCCTCTTTCTGTGGGGCAGAGGAGGTACATCTTGACTTCAGTTCATATAAGACATGTTTCTTATTTACTCCGGGTCAAATTCTTACCCACTGAAGTCGATGGAAGCTTTATCTCTGACTTTTAAATCTACAGTCAGGATTTCTTTCTCTGAATATATTGATATAATTTCTGCGGGTGTGCTCATACCTCCCCTTTCTCTGCCTACACTTACATAAATAATACGTTTTTATATCTTCTCCATGCCACATATGAATATATTTGAGGAATTCCAAAACCTACCACTGACAAAATATGCATGAAAACTTTCATAACAAAATGAATTAGAGCCCAGAGACATTTGGAAACAAGTATCACCGCAAAACAGCCCTTTACTCTTAACTAGAGAGATGAGCTTTTCACTGCTGCTGACAATGGAAAGCAGTTTGGGCTCTCTTAGGCCAATATGAGAGCCATTTAGCAAAAACTTTGTTACATTCAACTTCAAAAGCCATCTGGAAATTATACTGTGGCATGTGTCACCCTGGTAACATAAAAACATAGGACTGTGGAGGATCTTGAGGGGCAGCAGAATCCAGCCCCATCCTCCCCAGTTCCACTATGCAAGACACGTAATCCAGAGAAGTCCACAGCATACCTACCTTTTATACCCCACATTTCTTCTCTCATCTGCTGCAGAAAGTTCAAGAAGAAACCAAAGCTAGCACCCTAATTAACCCCAAAAGACATCTCGCATTAAAGAATCTATTCCAAATATTAGTTTATACATGGCTTGACATTATTCGCTTCCAGTAGGTCACAGGAGCTACGCTTCCTCCTCAGTACTCCTCATGGAAAGCTTCCCCTACAGAACATGCATAGTTTGAATGTTTCAGCTAACTAGACCACTAGTTGCTGTTTTTATACCATTTCCAGAGGTAAAAATGGTTATCTTAATAGCTTTTATGGCAAATGCAGTAAAAGATTAAAAAACACAATTACATTTTGAAATATTCTAACAGGGGCTCAGTTTTGCAGTGTACTGACCATACGGTTAGACATTCATGAAAAACTCATACAATCATAGAATGGTTTGGATTAGTAGGAACCTCTAAAGATCATCTAGTCCAACCCCTTTTTTATATAAGGATTTTTATTTTCCTAAACTCTAATTTCACTGGGCTTTGTAGTGGGTTTAATGCAACTTCTTCTTTGAAATGAGGGACAGTTTCATAGGAGATGAGAGAGTTTGGGGTGCTCTTTTTCAGCTGTATGGCTGATCCCTTGTTGACTAAAATAAAAAAAAACCAACAGAAATATTGGATCTAAAAATAGTAACAAAAAAATATGCAGCAATCAAACTTTTAACAACTACCTCACTTGCAAGCTGCTTTCCCAAATCTAGCAGTTAAGTCTCTTTTTTGTATGGAGTAAGACTCAAATAAAACTCACTCAATCACCGCTGCTAGTGAGATCTGGGTAAAAATTAAGAGAGATGGAGAGCTATATGCATCCAATACATGAGGGTACTGGCAGTCATATCTCCTCAGGCTATAAACCGAAAATAAAGACTGTTAGAATGTAGAGTGAAGCACAGACACCTTACAATATTACAACTTCTCAATGTTCAGAAAACAAACAGCATTAAGTGTAGTACACGCTCGGTGATTACCAGCCTAGATGCTATAACTGGGATTAGTTATCTAAACTGAAATGTTTTCAGCGCACTCTGAAGTTTCTGAGCACTGCTTCACTCTTTAAAAAAAAAACAACCAAAAAACACAAGCCATGTGTTTTTGCTGGTATAATTTCTATTTGGTAGAACAGACCATATTTTTCTGCATTTGAATGAACGAGTAAAGCAGTTGTTGAGACAAGGCCTCCTAAACTGACTGCAACTCTGTAAATGCCTGTGTGTATCCCCGTTTGAAACGCCATTCTCAGTTTTACCAGTTTTTCCCATTCTGTGACGTTCGATCTTTCTCAAACACTGGAGGCACAATGACGATTGGATTCTTATTAAGAATTTGCATAGTAAATGTTTCTTACAATATATGAGATTTAAAGTACTTCAACGGAGATGACAATGCAATAAGTGCTTTGCCTGGTAAAAGGCATGCCACCTCCGAAGTCAGCACTCACTGTTGCGTCTACTTCGGAAGGGGAGGGAGAAGCAAGTTCAAATGAAGCCAGAAAATGAAGATATGAAATGTAAACATCAAAATTAACCCTATTGACTCTACTAACATTTCAATTGTATTTTCAACAACACACGTAACTCATAATTAATGATGTCACCAAATTTGCAGAGACAGAAGTAGAGTGCCCAGATGAATTCTGAAGGCTTATTTGCTGCCAGTGCTTATCTGATGTATCGGGAATATAATTAGAAGCCAGCAACCAAGGAAAGAGGTTGATCTGAGAAGCTGGTCTCCAGTGAGCGTGCTTGAACGACATTATCAGTGCTCCCTGTTGCGAAAGATTACTAGTACCCAATCTTGTTTAGTGTTTGGGATTAGACTTGTGCTCTAATTACATCTTGTTAACATTTTTTTTTGCAATATCAATTCTAATTTTGTAAGCACATGCCTATTCTTTTAATTTGCTAGAATATACTTCTTTGTGTCTATAATCTTGTCGTAAAACAATAAGCTTAAGGTGATCTGACAGTCATCAAGCATATTATTTCTTAGAAAGATATTCCCCCCCCCCCCCCCCCCCCCCCCCCGAAATATGTAAATATTATCTGGTAGCTTTTGTCCTCCCAGATGTGTTTTGGACTCTTCAGAATCAGGGTGGGGTTTTTAGTTTGGGACTGCTGTCAGATCAATGAAAAGCAATCTCCACTGCAGCATACAAACTGATACACAATTGCATGTAACAGAGAACACAAAGCCAGATCATAATGCCACGAGCACCCCATTAACTTTGCAAGACAGTTATCTATCCCTCTGAAAAGTTTAGCAATACTTGCTACAATTTATTTGAAAGAAGAGGAAAAAAAAAATTGCCTCCAGTTGCTTTGGTTGGTTTCATTACTGCATACTCATACATACAGAAAGTATTAGGAATTTTCATACTATGCATTTCTGTGCAGCAAAACTCACACGCAAATGCTTTTATGCATCAAAACGTTACTTCAGCCCCTCTCTAAATAAGAAGTAACAACTGCACTTTTTTCCAGTGCAAAAAAGCAAAACTAAAACAAAACCTAAAATGAAAGAGAAGTTCTGTTTCCTCAGTGAATCCTTAAAGTAAAGTAAATACAACCGATTTTTGTTTCGCATCTGCCTCAGGATCTGGCACATCCTGGACCAGCTTGCCAGTGTTTGGCTGCTTAGTTCACTGGGAAAAAAACAAAAAAAAAGGCAACAAACAAACAAACAAACAAACAACTAAAAGAAAAAAAAAAAAAGAAGATAAATCTTTCTGGCTTTGGCAAAGTCCTTTTTCCTCCTGGAAGCCTTCCCAATAGTTGTGGTTCCTGATGCCCTTTTTCTATGGACAGCTCAGACATCTCTGGGCTAGCTTGCCTTCTGCAGCCCTCTAGATTTCTTTGCTGTGCGTCTTGGATCAAGTTCCCAAACCCTTACACTCCTAAGCATTCTCACAACTCCCGCCTTTCGCATGCTCTTCTGGTTTCTGAGCTGATTCTGGCACCAGTTTTTTCATAGTTCCTTTCCAGCAATGAGTCAATCTGTGGTGCAAGTCTCAGCACAGCAGCTGAGACTTATTTCATCTTCCGCTTATTTTAACTAACAGTACTCTGCTTAGCATCTTACATAAGGCCAAGCTTTAATACGAGAGGTCAGCAGCAGCTTTGTTCCCTTTTGTCTGGAATTCAGGATTCCTCTGAGGCTCGTTGCTTCTCTCGAGCAGTGCACCAACACAGATAGATTCTCTTCACCTTTCCAGCAAGTTTTCAGATGTTGCTGCCTACTTAGATGGCAAACCCACCCACTGAGAAAATGGTTGCAGTTTGATAAGAAAATAAGGCACGATGTACTTGAAAGATGGGAGCTTGCTTTAGATTTCATCTACTGAAAAAAATCACTCACTTGCACGCGCACGCTTTCTCTCTCTCTTTTTTTAACCCTAAAAGTCAATGCAGCTATGGAACACTGAAATGAATCTGACTTTGGATCCTAATGAGTACAATAAAATAGCCCAATCCTTGTCTTATTCTTCTGATTTGCATCTACTCAACCATAATGAACTGAAAGAAGCCAGGAACTTTTCTATGAAACCTACATTGCTAATGAGGATACGCAACCCGGCGGAAAAATACCTTTAAGGGAGTTAGGAAAGGAAAATTATTTCTTGTAAAGACTGACTTATAAATCCAGCAGTATTTATAGACAATAATTTTGCTTGCTGCTGTTACAGAAAGACCTCTAAAGCAGAATCAAATTCTTAAAGGCAGCTCTTCCATATAATTCAGAACAAAAAACATTCATATGATCATTTTCCTGTGCCACCAAATATCTGTCGGCTTTGGGATTTAGTGGCAGTCACAAAGCCACTACTGAAGCCCTGAGGTAACGAGGAACTCGGCATGCACCTAACTTCAAGAAGGTAAGGAGCCCGTTCTTCTTAGTGTGGAGCACAGGTTGCATTGGCACATCAGATATCAGTTCAACTTGCTATTGTATGCTTTTAAATACTGCAGATACTAGTACCACCACGAAGATCTAAACAAGGATTTCTTTACAGTTCCTTACACAGCTTTGTCCTCTTTTGTGCATTACAACGCAACAGTTCATATCCTATCAATCTTACTTTTATGCATTCCTTATTAAAATGCTGTAACTATTCCTGAATAAAATACTTTTTTTAATTAGTCAATCATTTCTGTAACCCTGAATTGTCATATCATAGAAAGATGTGTATGAGATTAGGAGTTGAAGTGAAATCTAAAATAGGATTCTGGCATTTGAAGGTTATTTGTCATATGGAGATTCATGCCACATCAGCCATTTTATATATGGCTACAAGGGAAACATCTGCAAGGTCTAACAGCTGATAAAGAGTAACCTGCCCTGCTACTAAAAAAAGGAAGACTGCATTCTATTCAAAGGCTGCAGATAAGACTTAATGAACTGAGATTTCATAATGGAGAAATGATGCATAACATAGACCTAATATATTCCACATACACAAAGCATTAAGAAAACACGTTAAAAGAGAATCTTAAGCTACTTTTTTCAGGTATTTGCAGTCCTGCATAAAATATGGATTTAACAATTTTAAACAACATTTTCAATATCAACTTTTCCAGAGATGCTGTTTCTAAATTAAGATCGTGCGATTCCACCCCCTCTCCCACCCATGTTTTGGCAAATACTACTAAAACACATTATTTTAACCAGGACAGAGCATGCAGGCTCAGAAAGGGCCTCGGGATATTAGCTTTGCTGGCCATTTTCACAGAGAAGAGGTTAAGCCACATAAATTTTAACAGTACTCTTGCTGGTCATTTCACAGAGAAGCAAATCTAGTTGGTGGCATGGAAAAGGAGGATGGAATTAGAAGTTAAAGGGGAAAAAAAAAAAAGAAAAACGTTTTCACTGACAATAAACAACAAGCATGACCTTTTGGAGGAGGGTACTCTTTCCTAATACTGTAGCTCAAATGAGCTGAAAACCAGATTTTAGCCCCACAGAATGATTTATAAATTAGCAAATGCTACAGCAGAAGAAAAGAGGGAGCCTAAATGACAATGGACGAAGGAATTAATCCCCATGACTGCAGGCAGTGTATCACTTTTAGCTAAATCTCAAACCAAATGCATTTGCATCTGCATACTGATTTAACTCCTTTGCAATTCTGTTTAGCAAAGGCCTAGCTTTGCGTCTCCCCCAGAATGAAACGAAACCCATATATTGTTAAGTAAGTCCCTGACACTTCATCTGGCTAAAGCTAGTACTATAGGCTGGTTTTAGTTTCTGAGGTATTAAGGCATGTGAGTTTCAAAGCTAACAGAAATCTCAGAGACAAACAGAACTTCCACTCCAGATCAAGCCTGTCGCACCACAGCCCTTCACAATATTTGTAGCCTTGTCAACAGTTTTCCTTTCAAAATATATTGCTGAATCCAAACTTTAATCTAAAACATTTTATTTGGCCGGGAACTGCTAGTTCTCAACCAAACACTAATTGTGCCAACATTTTTTTTCTGGTCTCAGTAACTCCGAGTTGTATTCTTGAAAAGATTGTTAAATATGTTACAAGACTTGTCCTTCACAGCAGTGATATCAGACTAGTAAGTAAAGAGGCTTTCATCATATAGCAATTCTTAGCTGCCAGCTTTCTTTACTGCATATTAGTGAATAAAATGGGATAACCATGTGTTGCACAAGTATAATTGGCTGAAGCGATCAATATGATTGGCTTCCACTCCTGTGGTTTTCCTAGCCACACAAATCAGTACACATTTGCCTAATCGCTCAGTAGGTGTTAAATAACAGAACGTGTGGTTTAGGATTGGCATTTAAAAAACATTAAAACCATTTAAGGTGAATAACTGCTCCTAGGAATGCCAAAGGAGAAGTATGGTACCAAGAATTCTATATTGTTTAAAAAAAAAAAAAGAAAAACCCTATGCAAGCAAATGCATCTGGTGAAAAAATTACTCTGTAAAATGCATTGGAAAAGTAACTTTCTTCTGTAACTACTTTCATAATTCAGCTCTTATGTTACCCGTAATGCTCCCAGGTCTGTGTGGGAGAAAGGGAAGTTTGCATCCAAAAAAGTGATACATATGGTTTTAATTGCTTTTTGCAGGGAAGTCAGGGTCCAATGTAGAGAAAAGTTATTCCAAACTCCAGCTTGCAAACCAGATTTTCATGTGAAAATTTCCAATAAAAAAGCAGCAACAGATGTGGCTGAGGCTATTAACTTGCTTGGGACATTTTTTTCAGTCTGTTCACTTCCAATCAACTGCCATCTACTTCTTCCTAATCAACACTGTTTTCACTTAGCGCAGTCAAGACTTCCCTCACAAAATCTCTTCCCACAACCAATCAGCTGTACATACAGCATTGTCCAATACTTTCCTTTCCCTTCAGTTCTCTTTTTTTACAACAATGTATGCCTGAATTTTTCCTTTTATTCCTGAAAACATAGATTTGATATAGAGTATCATTTTTAAATGAGCTAATGAAATACGGTATCAAGCTACTGCACAGCAATGTAGCTGTCTGTTCTAACACTGTTCAACCAAAGCAAAAGAACTCAACTTTGAACTCCTATAAAATATAACTAATATTGTCCTAATTCAATTCCTTGGTCTTGGCTACAGTAACTCAGGGCATTAGGCACAGTAAACCTTCACTTACAGAAATTGTACCCAATGACACAGAACAATTTTAATGCCCTCAGAATAAATGCTATCTTTTTCTTAAACAAATTCATTTAAGAATTTCCAGAACTGAGAAGTATCTGCTGTTACATACTCTACACTCCCAACTATGTGTGAATGTGTTTAATTCTGCAAGAGAACCATTCTTCTGTGGGTGGAAAGCAGAGGAAGATAGACTATGCAAAGCTAAATGTTGGGGGCCAACGTAAAGGTTAGCAGAGGATACGGGAAGAAACATTTTAAAATTTAAGGAAGAAGAAAGATGATGTGAGATATTGAAGATACTAGCAGAGCAACAAAAAAGGTAAAATAACATCACGTAATTAATAAAATAATATTCTGAGTGTAAGCTAAGTTTTTTAGGTCTGAGTAAATAAATAAATACACCAAGCACACCAGAGTGAAATAAAAATAAAAAATCTAAACAAACCAGCTTAGCTAGCTGAAATTTTACAAAGCACTGACAACTAGTTTTACAGAAGAGAGTTATTATTAGGTCAAAATTTCTTGTCAATCTATACATATAAATATTTTGTTTAGTCCTTATGATTCACAGAAGATCTGGATTGTTACCATCTGTGATAGATATAGAATAAGCAACTAAAGCACAAGAATTCAGTTAAAATGCTAATACTTTTTGGGGTTGCAAGCAACCACTAGAAAGTGGCATCTGAATGAACTCCCTCCAGAACAAATCTTCACTTGTATTTTCAACGAAAGTATGGATGTGATGGTTGAAGTATGGAGTGAAGGAAAAATGCTCTATAAAGCTGCATTTATCCATGTTTTTGTTTTCTCGTGATTGCATTCTTTGACTGTTACATACTTGTGGCAGAGATTATACATCTTTCATGTCCTTTGTATCTATTTTTCTGGCATAATACTAAATCTGTCCAACATTTGGGCTTTCAAAACAACATTCCATTTATAACCAAGACATAAAAAAAAAAAGCTCAGACAATAGAAAACCAAATAGAAATGAAAATACTGCAAATGCTGACTTAATATGCAACCCCTTGAAAATGTATAAAAGAGGTTCATTTTAATCTATAGTCTACTTATTATAATTTAGGTACCTTGCATTTAATGAAAGAACATTTAGCAGTAAGTTCCAAGTGAACACGAGGATATAAAATGCTCTGAAAAGCAGTGACGCTTTCCTTCTATGCATATTCTTACTACGACATACCACCATGCAGACCCTTGATTTGGCGAGAGAGAGCTTTTCAAATGAGAACACCTGACTATACTGAACAAACCCTTTAGTTCAACGATACCTTTTCTGTGATGAAAATTTTTGGTAAAGAAGTCATCCCAATAACAAATAAAAAAAAAGGGAGTTTCTCAATCTGAATACTGAACTCAGAGGTTATTTTATGTGAAAAGACAGCCTAAAAATGATTTGATGAGTTGTGCAGTCTAGCAAGCTGAATCAGTGGGAACACTATATTTAAAGACAATCTGAGAACTGTTTGTCCTTCTTAAGCAAGTTTGCACTCTGCTCTCTGTGTTGGGTTTGCGTGGCAAGGTTTTGGTAGCGGGGGGGCTATAGGGGTGGCTTCTGTGAGAAGCTGCTAGAAGCTTCCCCTATGTCTGACAGAGCCAATGCCAGCTGGCTGCAAGATGGACCCGCTGCTGGCCAAGGCTGAGCCAATCGGCGATGGTGGTAGCACCTCTGTGGTAATGTATTTAAAAAGGGAAAGAAACTATGGCAGAACAACAGCAGCCAGAGAGAGGAGTGAGACTATGTGAGAGAAACAGCCCTGCAGACACCAAGGTCAGTGAAGAAGGAGGGGGAGGAGGTGCTCCAGGCGCTGGAGCAGAGATTCCCCTGCAGCCTGTGGTGAAGAGCATGGTGAGGCAGGCTGTCTCCATGGAGGTTAACGGTGGAGCAGATATCCACTTGCAGCCTGTGGAGGACCCCACGCCAGAGCAGGTGGATGCACGTGAAGGAGGCTGTGACCCCGTGGGAAGCCTGCGCTGGAGCAGGCTCCTGGCAGGACCTGTGGACACGTGGAGTGAGAGGAGCCCACGCTGGAGCAGGTTTGCTGGCAGGACTTCTGACCCCGTGGGGGACCCATGCTGGAGCAGTCTGTTCCTGAAGGACTGCACCCCGTGGAAGGGACCCACGCTGGAGCAGTTTTTAAGATTTGGTTTTATTTCTCATTATCCTATTCTGATTTGATTGGCAATAAATTAAACTAATTTCCCCAAGTCGAGTCTGTTTTGCCCATGACGGCAACTGGTGAATGATCTCTCCCTGTCCTTATCTTGACCCACAAGCCTTGCCTTATATTTTCTCCCCCTTTCCAGTTGAGGAGGAGGAGCGATAGAGCGGCTTGGTGGGCACCTGGTGTCCAGCCAGGGTCAACCCACCACACTCTCTTAAGCCTGAGCATAAAAAGGAAGAAAAGAAACGAACAGACAAAATTCCCAAGGTTTTCAGATATTTTTCATGTTAACATTTCTAGTTCTTCAATGGCCATTTCACAACGTACGTACAATTCTTCTATAACTCAGTGACTTATAATTGTGAATCCTATCTATGATGACACCTTCAATCTGAGGAAAAAAGTCTGTGCGTTGTTAATAAATACGTTGTCAATAATTACACTGTCAACTATGTATTTTCAGTTGATTTGAAAGTGCAAGTAGAAGTAATCAAATTAAACATTCCTAGTAACTTTAACATACTTTTCAAAGGAAATTCCTGGATGTAACTGGGTGATATCTAGCTCTTTGGAGACTGCGGACACGTGTATCCTCTTGAGCATTAATTTGGCTGGGAGATTGGAAATATGAACAGTTTATGGACTAAAGCACAAGAAGAACAAGAAAAAAAAATTCCTGTTTATAAGAACACGGCAGCCATCAAACATTTGTTAATATTCTATAAAGGGCTCCCTAAGTTCATTAAAAATTATGTAAGCCTTTCTGCTCCCTTCTTGAGAAAAGGGATATTGCCATTGTACATAATGACAAGGACGTACTGGACAGGGATTCTGGTATCCACAAATTCTTTCATCAAGAACAGCAGCATTGCCTCCATCATGCCCTCAGACTGAGGTTGCAAATTACTTGACCAATGGAATTTGCTTGACAAATGATACAATTAAAAAACTTTTGCAATACATCCCTGCTGTTACTTTTGTTTTCTGCACCTCTTTCTTGTTTCTCCTCTCTGTCACTCTTTCTCTGCAGCAACATTCAAATCTCAATTCTTCACTGCTTTAGCATCTCCATTCTACTGAACAGCAGTAGGAAAGTGCCACACAGGAACGGACTTCAGATCTGAAAATAAAGTAAGTGTACGGGCAAGGGGCTTATACTTGTTCTTTACAGCTGCCAAGGCCAACAATATAAAACTAACTACATAAATAATGTTATGTCATGCAAGCTGTACTAATGCACCATGCCACCCGCGAGGCTGGTGGATTAAATATTTACAGTGATTATCTGTAGGATTTCTTGGAGCAAACAGCAGCAGAAGCCAGAGAAGGTAGTTTTAGAGCAAGAAGCTTTGCAGGGTCTAACTTCACAGAAGAGAACCAGGCCGCCTTCTGTCCGTAGAAGTCTCTACTGCCTGCCAGGAAAAACATGCAAGCAAGAAATCTTGCTCCAATACCTGCCTACCTACCTGCACACATTTATTTTAAGGCAATTACTCAACTCTATGCTTCTCATTTGCTTCTCATTTTAGAATAGAATCATAGAATCATAGAATCATTGAGGTTGGAAAAGACCTCTAAGATCATCGAGTCCAACCGTCAACCCAACACCACCAGGCCCACTAAACCATGTCCCTAAGCGCCTCATCTACACGTCTTTTAAATACCTCCAGGGATGGGGACTCCACCACTTCCCTGGGCAGCCTGTTCCAATCTTTAACCACTCTTTCAGTAAAGAAATTTTTCCTTACATCCAATCTAAACCTCCCCTGCCGCAACTTGAGGCCATTTCCTCTCGTCCTATCGCTTGTTACTTGGGAGAAGAGACCGACACCCACCTCGCTACAACCTCCTTTCAGGGAGTTGTAGAGAGCGATGAGGTCTCCCCTCAGCCTCCTTTTCTCCAGCCTAAACAACCCCAGTTCCCTCAGCCGCTCCTCAGAAGACTTGTTCTCCAGACCCCTCACCAGCCTCGTTGCCCTTCTCTGCACACGCTCCAGCACCTCGATGTCCTTCTTGTAGTGAGGGGCCCAAAACTGAACACAGGATTCGAGGTGCGGCCTCACCAGGGCCGAGTACAGGGGCACGATCACTTCCCTGCTCCTGCTGGCCACACTGTTTCTGATACAGGCCAGGATGCCATTGGCCTTCTTGGCCGCCTGGGCACACTGCCGGCTCATATTCAGCCGGCTGTCGACCAACACCCCAAGGTCCTTTTCCGCCAGGCAGCTTTCCAGCCACTCTTCCCCAAGCCTGTAGTGCTGCATGGGGTTGTTGTGGCCGAAGTGCAGGACCCGGCACTTGGCCTTGTTGAACCTCATACAGTTGGCCTGGGCCCATCCATCCAGCCTGTCCAGGTCCCTCTGCAGAGCCTTCCTACCCTCGAGCAGATCAACACTCCCGCCCAACTTGGTGTCATCTGCAAACTTACTGAGGGTGCACTCAATCCCCTCATCCAGATCATCAATAAAGATACTAAACAAGACCGGCCCCAGTACTGAGCCCTGGGGAACACCGCTCGTGACCGGCCGCCAACTGGATGTAACTCCATTCACCACAACTCTCTGGGCCCGGCCGTCCAGCCAGTTTTTGACCCAGCGCAGAGTACACCTGTCTAAGCCGTGAGCCGCCAGCTTCTCGAGGAGAATGCTGTGGGAGACGGTGTCAAAGGCCTTGCTGAAGTCCAGGTAGACCACAGCCACAGCCTTTCCCTCATCCACTAGGCGGGTCACCTGGTCATAGAAGGAGATCAGGTTGGTCAATTTATCTGAATACAGGCATTTTCTCTAATCAGAGATGAAAATAAGTAGCTGAAAAGAAGAAAAGAGTGTCCTATGGTCTAGAGAAAAGTCAAAAGACTTGAGCATCACCTGGGTGAAAGGATTAAGTAAAAGAATGGCTATGCAAAACTCAAGTGTACAAATATATTCTCTTTTCAATTCTTCCTCTTCTTACACAAATCCAACTTCTAGACATCTAAAACATGTGCAACTTCAGCATGTGAGATCTCCCACTGATGTCAATGTGCCTAAAGTCAGCATCATGCTTGAGAAATTCTCTGAAACACACTGTTAATAAAAGCCATGAACTGAAGTATACCAAGAAAGTGCTTAGTTTTCTCTCATTTTGAGACTGTAAGTATCTCAGTTTGATATAAATAGCTGAAAACAATATACAAAACTAAGCAGTTCAATAATCACAAAAAAGGGCAGAAGTAGTTCAGATAATTACCACCAAAATAATTATGAAATATTGGCGGCTGAAAAAATGACTAATTTGCACTTGTACTGCTGAAACATAGAATTCAAGATCCTGATGCTGCTACTGTGAACACTTGGGTTCTGGGATCTAGCCACTCTCCATAAGTAAGTTTCAGGACACTTGTTGGGTGACCACTTCCCAATTTTTGGCTTTCTGCTAAAACTGAATTACTTTTATTTTTTAATACGGGTTATCCTATACCCATTTATTCACAATTATTTTATATTCCAGTGATTTGATTTACTTGGAGAGCTTATTCCAATTACCAAAGCATGGTTTTGTTCCTGCTTACTTTTGCAACCCATAGTCTCTGTTACTCTGTGAACATCATCATTAAAGAATGTGCTTTGTTCTTTTGTTGGAAAAAAAAAAAAAATGCCACAATTCTGTCTTTGTTGGTTTTGTTTTTTGTCTTTTTAGTTAACACTCAGGATCTAATAATCTCTTTTTTCTTTCCCTAATGTTCTTTCCTATCTGAAAAACTTAATACTATAGCATTTCTCTATTTCTCATGTGGTTGTAACAAAATACAGTGGGAAATCTTTAATTTTATAGCTTCGTAATTAAGATAAGTGAAGCTGAATAAAGAACTGCTCCTATAAAACTAAAGAACACCAAAGAAAGATTTGCAATTAGTACGGGCTCATAAGGATTCTACAGAGAAAATGTACATTTTTGTATGTTATAAAACATTCTTCTAAGGCCAATGCAAATTAATATTTACAAATTGTTCCGAATCTTTTTCTCTAAGTATACAATAGTTCACTTGTTAACACTGACATATTTATCTGGCCTTTCCCAGTTGTAGGAAAAAATTATGTCAATTTTCCCTCAGACTGCCCTCCTATTCTGTCACACACATTATTTCATGAAACATGAATCCAAATGTTCTGTTTCTTTTCAATTTCCTTTCACCACAAATTCCAGAGTCCCCCTCTCCATGGCTTTTAGTAACAATTCAGCCTTTCTAGTCTAATGGCAAAAACTCAATACTGCTGTCTTTAATCAGGCTACTTTTCACTTCAATGTCTTCAATACTGAAGATTCAATCCTTTGTTAGAACTACTTCTTTCCAGGTCAGAAGTTATGGCTATGATTCTAGATTAAGCATCTATTCTCATAAGAAACAGCAAGGCTTGACAAGATGTCTGAAAAACACAGAACACTCACACGCAGAAGGAAAAAAAAAAGTAATGGATTTTAATAAAGAACATCTTTTACAAGTTGTAATAATCAAGGACTCAGGCACTTCCAAAAGACTCAGGTGACTTCGTGCTGGGATATAGGCCATTAGAATTATAGTTAATGCAAAAGTAACCCATGTTACTTGGAAAAGAAAAAAAAAGGTGATGTTTAAATAATTAGAGGGAATACCTTTGTCTCTTTCCTTTCCAAATTAAAGAACCGTTCCTTAGTTGGTTCTAACCATCTATGACCACAAGTCTGTGACAGACTTCTGGCAGCTGAATAGATGGTGGTCCAAAGCAGCTGGGTTCAAATTAAGATCACAAAACTGACATGATCCTGATACTTTCTATCCTGAAGAGCTCGCAAATACAAGATGTGACAGACTGTAAATAAGGGGACACCATTTACTGATGCACTGAGGAGAAAAACATCATTAGTAAGTGGATTTTCTTTTTTCACTAGCTGCAGTTTTTGAATGGTTTGTCCTGTGGACAACATATTGCAAACTCTAACCTCAATGTGACAAAATGAGTCACAAGTACACAGGTGAATCCCTATAAAAGTAAAGAATGGGAAATCATTTGATTAGAAGAAATAGGTGCCTTTCACATACTGCAGAAAGGCAAATCCCCAGCCTGTGATACAGTTCGACACAGACTGAATAGTGAAGTCTTACACATTGTCTGTTTAACTCATCTCAGAATGTCCTTGATTGTGAAGAGCAACCACCCTTCATTAGCCACGTCTCTTGATCCCGCAGGAGTGGAGTACTCCAAAGGAATGCCATATACTGCTAGAAACTACACATGTAAATTGAACGTAGTAGCAACCAGTATATAAGAGATGTAAGAAAAACAAATTCCTCTGGATCTCTGGTCCAGCTGATGCTATGAAGACTAATGTTCTAAAAATCCTTTATGATCTTTCTTTTGTCATTGAACAACAGTATGTACCACAACCCAACTGTGCCATACAAGCTGTGAGACGTGGGGGATAAACGTTCTGAATTCTGTGCTCATATGAAAGATTCAGGTCCCCCTTCCCACTGAGAGCTGAAGAAGGACAAGCACCTGCATGGAATGTTGAAGCTCGCTTGTGTGGACTTCATATACATCAACAGAGACCTGCTGCCAGCTCCAGATTCTGTTCGATCAAGAATCTAAATTTTAGGTTCTTTAGATCTATGTCCCACTGTAGGTGGGGAATATACCCTGAGAAAATATATTCTAGAGATAGCCTATGCTACAAATTGAAAATAGCATAAAAAGTGGATCTCAGGATAACTCAACATAAAAAAAACCCAGGAACATTGTCTGCTCCATTGGATTGTGTACATTTTAGGACTCTGTTCCAAAAGAACCAGATGTTTGGTTTTAAAATATATACATTAAGCTCAAAATTGGTTATTGAAATGAACAGCAGTTCTGATTCAGATGTGTTTATAAACATAGAGGTTATGCTGAAAGATATACAGGCATTTAAAATTGCTATGTGTATTTGTGTATGACTATCTGTATGTAAACTGGCCTCAAGTGTTATGTTTTGATTAATCCCTAAAAGGCAAATTTTCAAAACTAAGGACAATTTACAGTAACAGCAACTACAGAAATTACATGGAAAAAAAAGGTCTACCTATAGGTAATACAGTTATTTCTTTAAAGTTGGGGGTTTAGCTCACAAATCCTTCCTTCTGCAATACCACTCCTTTTTAAGGGCACAGATGGTAGGCACAGATTTGCCTCAACAGTGTCAATACCAATGGAAGATATAAGCAAGTCACAGACTGGGAAAATCATGAAAAATATGGCTCTTCAGCTTTGAAAAGATGTAGCACCTCACAGAGGCAGCAGCAAACAAAACCACAGTTTGTCTCTTAAATGGGTAGGCCTACATACTGATTGGCAATTACCTAAACTCTTCTGGGTTTTAGCTAACCAGGTGACCTGGAAATCTGTTCAAATCAAAGTATTCTTTCATGGGATATAAGTAAGGAAATGCTAAAAAGTGGTTTTAAAAATTGCAGCAGATTAGGTAACAAAAATATTCAGACATGCTCATCCTGTCCCAAGAGGAAGTAAAGCAAAACAGAATACAGCTGAAAACATTTTAAGATAACTCATCATGGAGAACTGCATATCCAGATTCCTAATAGAATACAGAAATTACACCTCTCAATCATTGGTGTGCAGATAGACTGGACTTTCAGTGGCTGCAAATTCTTGCCCTATGATGGTAACTAGTTGCTTTAGCATTGAGTTTTAAAATCAGGTATATGATCCTAATGCAGAACCATAGCTCCTTTTTATGTATTGATAATTATTTACCCATTTAACTTTTTTATATAGTTGCAGTTTTGGAACAGCAAAAATTAGTGGCTCCATTTTCGTCTGAGCTGGTGGTAGCGAAAGGCTCACATTAAGAGAGAGCTGTTGGAATGCTGAATGTCAATTCAGTAACAGAAGGGAGCCACCAAAGGAAGACCAAACAGTTTTCCCAGTGTTGAACTTCATATCAAGAAAGACTGGCATTGGAGAATGCAGTTTTCTTTCTAAAAACATTTTCATATATGTAAAAAGAAAGAAAAAATTTAAATATGGAATTTTTAATTCTGAGGTCAGCGCTATATAAGAAAGATGACTCTAGTGAGTCAAAGAATTAAGGCAATGAAAGTGAGATACTGCAACCAGGTTATTGTCCTTAGATCTGATCCTAAGAATGAGGAAGAAAGAAACTTTTGAAATGCTACCATGTATAACCTTGAAGACAGTTATTAAAAGTTAGAGCATTTGTACAAAACTCTACAAGAAGGCTGTAATGGAATATACCATGATTCTCTAGTTCCTATTAAAAGAGGAAAGGGATATTTTGAAAAGACTAAGCACCTTTTGTTGGGATGTCTAAACAGATTCTCACGTTTCCAATCCCCTGGTAGAAATTAAAGCGCCAAAGTTCCAGGTAAATCTTAATAAGGCTATGCAACTGAACTCATCTCACGGTGAACAAAAGGAAGGGAAATACTATTCTAGGAGTGTTATTCAGTCCTTAGAGAAAGAGTTTCCCAGAAGACTGATGCCTGAGTACATCATTAGAGCCAAATAGGATTTTCACAATATACATCCAGGGGATGCATAACTCCTGTGATCAAGCAATTGTATTGTTCTGAACTTGCTTGTCATGGTACTTGAAGGCTTCAAAATAATACTGTGGCTAGGAAAACACTTTTATATGCTTTCTACAGATAGAGAACTGAAGCACAGACGAGCCAACATATCCACAGTCACACAAGTTGTCAATGAATAGGGGAATCAGGACAACCAAGCATCAGATGAGCCTTCTGACTCTTCTGCTTTGGAGACCATGGAAGAGGACCTCAGCACTCACAGGGAAGCAAGTCTGGAGAGTACTCACTGTGCTATTTTAATTCCTCTTACTGTAAACGGGTACTTTGCACTATCCTAATCCGGAACTAAACTAGATGTAAAACTGATGACTGCAAAAATGATCTGTTAGTCTATTAAGGATTGAATTAAGCACTGTATTTGAAGGAAGACTGAATAGAGCTCTTCATAGGGAAAAATTCCATGGTCCTACAAACCCAAAAGCGACTAAGATTTCATCCAGAGTTTTTAGCATATTCAGCTGTGACAAGATTCAAGGCAGATTTGTTTAACAGATCCCATTTTGTCTCTTCTACTTACCTGGCATCGTATGTACGTACAATACACCTTTGTGCACTGTAATCTGTATATGACTAAGAGACTCGGAAATGTATACTGTCTAACAGGTATAGACAGAGGCAGTGACTTCCTATTTAACTTCATCTAGAAAGCCAAAATCTCACCTTATTTACATATGCACAGCTTAACTGAAATCGGTGAAGCTCCCTCTGTTTGCTTAGGTTAATAATATGGCCCAAGATACATAATACAATAAGCCTCCAAATATGTCATCTCAACTGTGCAAAAACATTTTTACTAGACACACTGATCATTGATTTCTTTTTAAAATATTAGACTTTGTCTATACAAATTATCTCATTGTTTCCTTGCTTTTACTTGGATTTTGCTGCTAGCAACAAAAACTTTCTCCTACTGTCTCCTACTCATGTTTCTAGTACCAGGAACCCCAGAGCCACTCTGTAAAACTCGATGCATGTCAAAAAGACTATTTTGAGTGTTTTGACTTGGCTTAAAGCCAGTAAGATTATTTTGCAGGAAATGGACAAAACTGGAACATATTTTCTATTTAGACTGATAAAGTCAGTCAGCTGGAATGTATTAAAGAATTTGCTGGAGCTAAATTAAATTTTCTAGTAACTGCATCACCTGATATAGAAGCAACAGAACTTCTCAATTACAATGGGTTTGTCTGAAGACCTGTTTCTTTCAGATTTTATGTCCAAAACGATGACACATGAAACAACTTCAGCTCTGCTCGATGCTATACAGCTCAAGATCAAGCTCATACTCTTCTGTGGCTGGGAGTAAAATTGCACTCAATTTTAAATTATCTCTAATAAGCAGCATGTGCTACTATACTTGTCAAAATTGCTCTGTTTACAGCAACAGTGGAAATAAGTATTTTTCAATAATTGACTCGTATTTACAGATGCTGAGTTTTAATTATGATATACATTGGTAATTAAGAAAAATGTGGAATGAAATACATTTAATAGAAGATTTGATTTTCTGAGAAACGAATGAGACTCCTTAAGAAAAAGATGGAACCACTGAGACACAATGTAGTGATGCTTTGTAAGTCTTTTTAGACATTTGCTACTGCACAAAGATTTTTAAATTTTCTAGCTTAATTTCTAACTTTTCTATCTACCTTTATATCTAAAAATAATTGAAATTATTAGAAAAGGTATGCTAGTAAAAAAAAAAAAAAGTAGGAAAAAGGAAAGTAGTCAAGCCAAGGAAATACTATTACACAGTAAAACCCCAAATACTCAAACCTTGGAAACGACAAACAAGTAAAGTAATTGTTCTAACAATAAATATTTAGGGCTTACAAATATCAATAATGTCAACCAGCAGGACTAGCAAACCAACCTGTTACATTTTTGTGATGGTGTTAGTGGTCTGTGTTGTGTTGATATCCTAGATTTTAATTTCCAATTTAATACCTGAACTTGATTTTATTAAATACCTGCATTATATGTTTTCTCTTTTATGACTTTTTGGCTCACAAAGAATGAGCAGAAGTGCTTTAAGGTCCCCAGGGACCTGTTCTTAGTACACTGCTATTTCCAACTGTTTGGGGTTGTGGGTTTGGTTTGTTGGTTGTTTTTTTTTAAACAATGATATAAACATAAAATCTCTATTGCAAGCATGAAGATGACAGAGAGATTAGTAAGTACATAAATAATTAAAGAATTTGGGTGAGGAATTGGTTAGACGGTTGCATCCAGAGGGTAGTGGTCAATGGCTCAATGTCCAGATGGAGACTGGTGACAACTGGCATCCCACAGGGGTCTCTATTGGGACCGGTACTGTTTAATATCTTCATCAATGGCATAGACAGTGGGATCGAGTGCACCCTCAGCAAGTTTGCAGATGACACCAAGCTGAGTGGTGCGGTCGACACGCCAGAGGGACGGGATGCCATCCAGAGGGACCTGGACAAGCTCGAGAAGTGGGCCCGTGTGAAACTCATGAGGTTTAACAAGGCCAAGTGCAAGGTCCTGCCCCTGGGTCAGGGCAACCCCCCGTATCAATACAGGCTGGGGGATGAAGGGATTGAGAGCAGCCCTGCCGAGAAGGACCTGGGGGTACTGGTGGAGGAAAAGCTGGACATGAGTCAGCAATGTGCGCTCGCAGCCCAGAAGGCCAGTCGTATCCTGGGCTGCATCCAAAGAAGCGTGGCCAGCAGGTCGAGGGAGGTGATTCTGCCCCTCTACTCTGCTCTGCTCTGGTGAGACCCCACCTGGAGGACTGTGTCCAGCTCTGGAGCCCTCAGCAGAAGAAAGACACGGACCTGTTGGAGCAGGTCCAGAAGAGGGCCACGAAAATGATCAGGGGGCTGGAACACCTCTCCTATGAAGAAAGGCTGAGAGAGTTGGGGTTGTTCAGCCTGGAGAAGAGAAGGCTTTGGGGAGACCTTATTGCAGCCTATCAGTACTTAAAGGGGGCTTATAAAAAAGATGGCGGCATACTTTTTAGCAGGGCCTGTTGCGACAGGACAAGGGGGAATGGCTTTAAACTAAAGGGGGGTAGATTTAGGCTAGGTATAAGGAAGAAATATTTTACGCTGAGGCTGGTGAAACACTGGCACAGGTTGCCCAGAGAGGTGGTGGATGCCCCATCCCTGGAAACATTCAAAGTCAGGTTGGACGGGGCTCTGAGCAACCTGATCTAGTTGAAGATGTCCCTGCCCACGGCAGGGGGGTTGGACTAGATGACCTTTAGAGGTCCCTTCCAACCCAAACTATTCTATGATTCTATGATTCTAATTAAAGCACCCTGGCTACTGCTAGAGAATAATCTACCAGGTTAAACGACTGCAAATCAACAAAATATATGTTATACTGACAAATTGAAAATAACACCTTTAAGATTAGATTTTGTTCTTTTATTACAGTAAGTTGTATTTTAAAGTTTGGAAGGTCTTCATGCAGCACAACTAAAACAATATAAATTGCAAGCCCCCAAAATAAGCTACTGTTGGACGGGGAAGAAGTATAGCCACAGCAGTATGGCTCCATGCCAGAGCCCGACTAACCTTGGCACAATACTGCTCTGAGAGACAATCTGGTCAAAAGCAAGTGAAACTAATCTAACATTACGCTACCACTGAAAAAGGATTACAACCTTCTCTACTTCTGGCCAGAAGGCAGCTGTAGTGCTCTTCATGGGGACCTGGATCCGCTCGCTGACTCAAATGGAGACAAGGGGTTTTTTTCCGTGGTAGGTTTAGTCAGATGAGCAAACTTGATTCACCATGCTACAACTTGGGTACAAAAGCCAACGCAGGGGGAGGAATGGGAACGTGTGGCTGTGGCTGAAGTAAGAACAGCCCGTTCCCTTCAGCAGCAGTGCAGCCTTTGACCAACTTTTAAGTCAATAAATAGCTACCCTGCTTCCAGAACCACATCAAGAAAAATATGCCATATAGCAATGCTTGCAGACAATTGCCATAACATGTGTTTCTAATGTAATACAGTGACCAAAAAAAAAAAGAAAAAAAGAAAAAGAGGAAAAAGCAGCAGCAATACAACAATCACTGGTTGTATACAAAGGGAAACTTCAGGTACAAGTGAAGAACTGGCTACACCTTTATACAGTGGTAGAAGGCAACCTACCAGTTTTGGCTCCCAAAGTTCAAGACAGAGAGGCAGTCAACACTTCTAAGTCTTAAGAGAGAATGTAGTCTTCCAGGCTAAATTTAGGACTGTAAGGAAATCCCATTCATTTGATTCCCAGCAAGTCTAGATCACTATGTAAAAGTGATCATATGCATTCTGGTCTGACTGCTTTCAGTTTCACATTTTCTTATTCTTTTTCTGTTTCTGGGAGATGGAAAGCAGGAATAAAAGGAAAACTCTTAATTCCTTTAAAATTTTGCATATTGGTCACCAGCTACCGAAGAACTACCATTCCTAGATACCAGCCTGTGTGCATTGCTTGCCCACAGAGAGTCACGATGATCCCCCCACGTATAATCAGATGGGATGTATACTGCAGGTCTTATGGACAGGAGGGGAGGGAGGAAACAAATCATCTCCCTTTTTCGCATGCGTGATGACACACCTGCTGAGATCATCTTAGCAAACTAATAATTTTGCATAGACCTCAAAAATTGATAATGTTCTAGGCTCTCTCTCTGTTTTCAGCTGTTCTAAAAAATAATTTTGTTTATATAAAGTTGCCAGTCTTAGCACGCAGGTAACTGGGTGAAATTTAACAGATGTGACATGCATGGTCCCGATGAGACTAAATGGTTTATTGATCCTTCCCAGTCTTAAACATTATGAAAGCCAGACTTAGCGTGCACGGCAGACAGATCTGAATTATGATGAATCCCCAGGTGAAAACCACAATTGTGGCTAATGACAACTGGGGGGGTGTGGGGTGTTAAAAAAAAAAAAAAAAATCAGTGCAATATCAAATAATTTCTACTTCAACTAATTTCATTTGACTGAGCATGCAGCCAGCTGCATCACACAGAGTTTGAGATCTTTACTGCATGCATGCTTACAGGAGTATATGCAGATATGTATACCATCAGGTGGAATTCATAAACCATCGATTGCCCCATGCTTCCTCTAATGACACTCGTCAAGGCAAAGATCTGAGTCACAGGCAGAGGCATAGGGGACAGCAAAAGACTTCTTGCATTTTTCTGAATATGTGCCAGTTTGTTTTGGTTCAACACGTGCAAATAAAGAAAAAAAATAAAACAGAAAAAGGCAATTTACATAGACATTTTGCTTGTTCCTGTTTTGATATCGTTCAGGCCATGGACTGCTCTTGCTGCATTTGTATAGTATCAAGCATAACAATGTACTGGTCATAGCAGGAATCCCTAAGGCCTAGTGTAATATATGTAATGAGTAATAATGCAGTCTCCTGCTGTTTCCTGTGTCTCTAGCCGCTACGCTGACCTTCTTCTCTTGATACTGCACATGTCAGCTGGCTCCATTTGCTTCTGGAATTAGCATTAAAATGGCAATCCTCAGAGATTATGCTACAGCCGTAGTAATGACAATGGAAATTTTGAAAGAATTTCTAGGGTTTTTTAATTGCATATTTTAAAATACAACACTTTTCCTGTGACAATATGAAGCAAAGCTAAAACTTACTGTTTTCTTTAAAAAAAAAAAAAAAAAAAAGATTACTTTAAGAAATTTGATTCGGGAGATATATTTCTCCATCTCCATCTCTTGTTGCCAAGACAGCCTGTGGATGTTTTTGTCAGAGCAATGCCATTAACGAGATTTTATTGCGAGTTTATCTTAATTGAAAGAATAAATGTTTTTCCTTTCTAAAATAACTGCTACAGACATGAAAATTCCTGCAATCTTTGACAAACTAGATTAATTTAAAAATCTGCTCAATAATTCTAAGATAGGTGGAAGGAACTTAATACTTGATAAACAGTAATTTTCAGATACTGAAGTGATTGGTTAATGAAATTTTGCATAGGCATTGCATCTTGGAGGATTCCTGTCACACTACATGTCAAAGCTGTAATATATTAAATCTAATTCCTTCTCGTTGAACTAAACTGTGTTTTCTACATTTGTATTGCCTGTCCTTTACCTGAAATTCAGTAGGAAGATATTGTCACAACAGATTTGCAAGACCATACAAAAGTTCAGGGAGAAATAAGATTAAGAAACAGCACACAACATAGCCTGTAAAATAAAAGCTTTTGTGTTCTAAGATGAATCTTATTGTTTAAAACTCTGAAATTGAGTTTATACTGTATGTTTGTAGTTTTTTCTGGTGAACACATACATATAGAGAGAGGAATTCATATATTTGGATTCTTTTTTATACATTTATGATGCATGGAAAATATAAGGAAATACACTCATTTTGCACCACAAGCTGTTAACAATGTAAAGAAATACAGTTAAGTACTGCACTTTATAAATTAATTTTTTTAACATCATCCTGATTATGTTTGCAGCGTGTCAAACCTAAAACACTATTGCCTAGTTAAGTATCTAAAAAGATTAATATTTCTAGTAAGAAAAAAGTATACTTTAATCTGGCAAACAGAAAGATAAAATTCAATTGTTGAAAGTTGTAATTGGACAAATTCAGTCCAGAAAATATAGAGAACACTCAACAGTCAAGGAATGTAGTAGATCCTCCCTCATTTTAAATCTTTTAATTAAGATTGGATGTCTGTCTTAAAGATATGCTCTAGCTCAACCACAAATTGCAGGTTGGATGTCGAAATTACTGAGTGAAATTCTAAGGCCTGTCTTATGCAGGAGGTCCATTCCTGGTCTACATTTATACCGAGATGAAAGGCACTCTAAAACTAAGTAGCACATAATTTGATTTCTCTTAATGTTGCAGTCAATGCATGTTCTTGGGGGTCAGAAAGAAAGAAAGAAAGAATGCAGGCAGGCAGACTGCATTCTCTTTCTTCTAAATGAAGAGGATAATTTACCTTTCTTGTACGACAACACTTTTCTAACTGTAGTATTAGTACCCATGCTCTAGAAAATACGCCAGTGCATTAGAAAAATACAATTATTTCCAGTATTTTTAAAATAGGAATAAATGTTACTTACTTAACTGATTTGTCACCGTGTCATTCAGACACCATCTCAGCTTACTATTCTACAGTTCTGTGGAACAGCTTAGAGTAATAATACTACCATTAAAGATCAAGGGAATTTCACCACTTGAAATACCTGCTAGCAGGTATGCATTTTCCTTCCCATTAACACAAAATGGAATTAAACTGGATTTCTAATAAACGCATGCAAAACAGTTTCTGTGACACGATATAAAGATTTTAGAACCTCTTTATATATAGTGCTGGGTGTGTTACAGAGAGAACATTCCACACAATAACTCAAAAGTATCTCAACAAACTGATGAGAATTTAAGGGCAGCAATAAAAAATGTACTGAAAGACTTAGAGGAATGGTTTATGCAGAAGTATGCAGACATACTAACTCCTTCCTTCGCTAAGATGACTTGAAATGGAACTATCCTGAAAACTGTCTCTGGGTATCAAGGGCAGAAAAGAGAGGGTCTGCTTAGACCGTACAAGTCTAGTGGCCTTATTTACACCGACAGTCACACTGAACTTTGAACTTCAAACTGAAGCTCAGAACTTGCATACATTATTAAACACCAGCTATGGAGCATGGAGCCCCCCCAGACGCTCCAAGGCCAGAAATGAGCCAGGCCGGGCTGACTCAGCGCTACGTGCTGTGTAAATAGATGCCCTGCACGGGGTTAGAAAACCCTTCCCTCCCCGACTCCCCTCCTGTTCCTGTTAGTGGGCTGGCACCAGGCTGGCAGCTGCAGGCAGCTCATACCTATTCAGTTGTCAGAAGGACGTGGAGCCAGAAAAAGCAACACCAGCCTTGCAGGGAAAGGCGGGCTGCTTCAGAGGAGACCTTGCCCATGTAAACAGCAGCACTCCGGAAACAAACAGCTCAGGATAACCTGAGCTGTTATCTGTTAACAGTTAACCTGTTCTCCCAGGTTAACTGCCCATGCTGCTTGGCAGCCTCCATAGTAGTGACAGGTGCTCATCTGTGCCCGAGAGACACTGCAGCCCAAAAGCCCTCCTTTCCATCCAGAGCCTTTTCCTGCTGCTTCTCAGCTCCAGTCTCTGATTGATGCTTAGTCTATCAACTTTTTGATACGCGCTGGAGCACAGAGAAAGGGAACCTGCTGTCCGAACAAAAGAACCAGGGAGAGAAAGAATATGGTTTAGAGTTGACTGTGCGTGCAAGTCCCCAGCCCTGGCCCAGCCCGTGTGGACATGCCATCACGAAAAGCCTGGCTGCACTCAGCGGCTTATCAACACCTCACATGCTGGCACTGTCCTCAGCATTGGCAGCCTGTGCCACACAGGGCCTTCCACCCACATCAACCAGCCTGTCAGGGGCTATAGGCTGTGCACAGAGAACATCTCGCTCTTGCTGACACAGTTACTTTTTGCAGCTCAAAAGTGGTATGTTGGAATATGGTCATTCTCCAAAGAGGCTCATTTACATGAAAGCAAGAGAATCAAATAAAACACAGCAAATAGGGGGGGTGGGGAGGGTGGGGGGTGGAGGAAGAGTGAAACTATCAAATAATGTGCAATTAGCTTGTGGAAAGCTGCTCCAGTGATGTGAAAGATGCACCAATGTTTAAGTAATTCAAATGTTAACTTCATTACTCTCCTTTGGGAAGTAACTGCATTGGTGATGGGATGATCTAACAAGTTTCTCTCCTCTGTGAGCCTTTGGAAGGAAAAGCACTTCATTTTAAAATGCTTACTTGCCAGTGATCGTTCTTACAATACCAGCACCATTTCCCTTTTCCTACTCAACTTTTAACTAAGATGTCAAAGCTGTAATATTCATCAGTGAATAAAAATGCAATGCATTTTTAAATGGCAGAATTACTCATTAACTTCACAGACTCCCTTATCTACTACTGAATGACCATCCCTGAGCTGTCTAACTGAGATCGCCTTAGGGAGTTGCTCCACTATCAGGTAAAGTAGCAGAACTCTTTGAAGTCATTCTCTTGTAACATCAAGTTAAAAAGAAAACACTGCCTCCAAGGAATTCTAATTACAGTATTTCATTTCCAGGAACATAGTTTTATACTGACCCAATGGTTCAAGGTACACACATCTTTTTCCTGTCACTATGATAAATTAATCAAGCAAAATATATATTTTCAATGTTTCCCATGCCGGAAGGTTTTAAATATGCGGTTAAAAAAGATCAGGGTCAGAAATCATCTCCAATAAAACAAATTAAACTGTAATGAGGATTAAAAACCAGGTCATTCATCCGCTTTGCAGTTCTATTTACAGTGTGTCTACGTAAACTATTTACTAAATTGTGGATACGAACAGATTAATGGGAGTGGAAAAGAATAGAATAAAATCAGTAACAAGGAGACTGTCCATAGTTCGGGTTACGGTTTTTGTTGCTATAGCTAAATACAAAACAGCTAAATAGGTTGTATAAAGTTTTATTTCGTTATGAAAGGCTACTTTACCCTTATTTTTAGCTAGAGTCAGATAATAGAAATATGTCCTTTCACTAAAATCTACGTACTTTAATTTGGTAGTTTGGAAAACATTTTAGCATTTTGCCTTTCTGAAGAAATGGAGGAGAAACTCTGTTTCTCCAGAGAGGCAGTCACAAAGCAATGACTTTGTGTGGACAAGTTCTAGTGAATAGAAATAAAAGTTCCCTGAGAAAACATTACTACTGTTTGGAAAATTTTGTGCACCAACTTTAAAAAAAGTGATTCGGTGTCATATGCTTCACAATCCATTTTATGAATATGGCAGAAATACAAAGAAGACTGAACTAAGCCTACACAACAGAAATCTACATTGTTTACGTTACAAGACTGCATTCTAACTCTTCTACAGGGAACACTTAGTATTAAATTATAAAGCAGCAATTTTTTATATAAAAATCCTACTGGGAAATGATATAAGCTGAGTATTACACAGGCAGTATGTCTAACAAAATAATTATACCAACTTAAGAATTCCAAGTTGCCTGTATTTAACTGACTGGGAAATGCACGTTTCATTGTATTTTTAATGCTGTATTAATCTCCAGTATTTCAACTTACCCAGAGAGTCAAATTAAACACTTTGGAACAGCGCAGTGATATATTTTAACTTTGTGTTAAAGACATTCCCTGCTAGGAAAGCTTAAGTATTCATTAGGAATTCAGGTGCAATAGAAAAGACTGATTAATTAAAAGACAAAAGACACTTGGTTTTACTACTTTTTGAATGCCATTAAAGAAAGCAATAGGAGGCAATGGGATGAGCTTACTTATAGTTAGTTTGCCACCTTGCTTAAATGATGCATTCTGCAGAGCAAACCCTCCTCCCTAGAAATTCTGCCTCACTCCCACCATTCTTCTGGTCTCACAACTTGCATCAATCTGAGCATAAAAAGAAGTAATTTGATTGTGTTTCTGTAGTTTTAGGAACACAACTTCTTTATTGTCCCACTGGGTAAAATGGGCTTGGATACCAGCAGGTGGCCTTTTCTAACAATGTCACATGTAGAAGACCTACGGGACAGCACTGCAGACTGTATCAGAGAGTGAGCAACGGTAGAAGTAGACAATGGAGGAAATGAAGAAGAAAATGGGAAACGTTTAGGAATCTCTATTTCTAAAGGCATTTTCCTACATACATGTTCAGGGACCCAGGTGTAAATGGCCCACTAATCATAAATTCTCCACAAATTCTGACTTGAGCTGGTGGCAATATTTACCAGCTATGATATTATTCATATTATTTAGATATCCTCACGTGTATTTAGGAACCTACTAATCAACAAAACATATTGGAAGAGTAATATTTCATAAAAGAATAGCAGAAAGAAGTCCAACATAAACAGTGAATTTCCATTAGCTTTCTAAAAACAATAGCGCCTTTCATCTCTCCCCCAAATCCCTGCCCATACGGCTCTCAACTAAAGAATTCATTAAATATATCCGTATTTAAGCCAACTTTGTCATAAATTCAAAAACTTTGGTTGTCTCCTGAAACTCTTTAAATACTTTAATCAATTAGTCTGGAAGGGTTTTAGCTGGAGATTGAGCTTTGCCATCACACTTCAGAAAAGATGTCAGCTAACTCTATAGGGTTAAAAAGAGACCAGAAAAGGATAACCAGAAAGTCTAGATGTGTCCTCAGAGGAAAAAGAGTAACAGTGCTCTGAAGAATGGATAAGACTGAAAGGGAGACATGATAACAGTCCTTGTTTATGTTAAAAATTCCTTTCCTGCAACCTAGTAATATATCAGACAGATTTCAGTTTCTTAAACACTGCTGAGAAGTTTTACTTGGACATAGTTATCTGTTGCGAGATTTGGGAGCAGGCTTGATGTGAATGGTTGAAGGTTATCTTACAACTCCTGCATCCTATTACAAAGCATCCCTCCTCTGACTTGCATGCAAAATACGAAGAGCAAAATTAACAGCCAAAATCATGTTGGATGACATCCTCAAGTGTCAAAACCTCTGCTTTTGATTTGCTTAATATTAATTCTTTAAGTTCAAACTTTCTGCCAGGACGACAACAGGATGATCCCTTGAGGCTTGTTCTTTCTGGAAGTATGGATTAGAAGAATGATCTAACAAATCTTGATCCAAAAATGCTGCCACAGAATGAATTAAACCTTGGTATTGTGTAATGCAGAAACTGACTTCTGTGCTATTTTCTTTAAGTAGTCTTCATATCTTTCCTTTGAATCACAAACTGAAAAAAAATTTATCTAAACCCATATTTTTTTAACAAACAATTCATTGGTAGAGGCAGTCCCAACTTCCATGAACTGCATCCCACAATTCTTTGTAATGACTCCAGGTAAACTTGGTTTTGTCTGTCATGATAGTATCTGCAGACAGGAGACTGTTTTTTTTTTCTTTTCACTCAGTTTTTTTAATTTATTCTGGATGAACGTGGAGATATGTCAGCAAGTTAACAGATGTTAAATGCTAATTTCAGAGGTTTCACAACAGTTTGCAAAATCACTATATTGAAAGGTTTAACAAGTTTTATGTAGAGAGATATGTAACGCAGCAGACTGGCAGGGACAAGAATTCCAAAGGCTTTCTTCATACTGCTAGTCACTATCACAGTGAATAAACCTTTCCATTTCAGATTTGCGTGTGCATGTGAGTGTACGTGTGCGTGCGTGACTACAAAGTCCCAAAACATCAGTAGTATGATGATGGAAAAACACAAGACTAGACAAATATGCCTAAATGAACAATATTTATGTGAATGGCAGAGTCAAAGCTACCTGAAGAAGCCAGCTCTTGACAAATACAGCTCCCTCTTCAGATTAGGAGGGCTATTCCAATGAGGCCCTTCTGCATCCAAACACAACATGTGTTTTCATTGGGCATTTTCTTCTTTATTGCTAATGTGTGATAAAAAGGAATTCATAAGAATAACCAAGTCAAATACGGTATTTGCTACACCATCATTTCCGTAAGAGGAATAAGAGAAACACTGTCATTTTGCCTAATACATAACTCAAAGACATTTCAATGGCAAAGGCACTACAAAAATGTATACAAGGCAGAACTGTTCAATACTGGAGTCTTAAAATATTGCCATTGCTGCAGGGGATATTTCCACCCTACAGGATGCTGTCTGTAAGAACAAGTTCCTACACAGTTCCTACCTATTATATCTGCAGGACATAATGAGATTTGAAAGATTCAGTGTTGTGTGAGTGATGCTGTTAAATAGAAGTAGCTTTCCTAAAGAAGCAAGGTTTATATGGATAGATTGCCTATCTGTCTGCTTACCTGTCTCCTTCTAATAACTTTGTGGAATATCATCACTTTCAACCCAATTCAACATCAGGCTATGGTCTCCGAGATAATTACACTCCTACAAGTCCTGTGAAAATGAGCAGCTAGAGCCAGAAGAGTCTACATCAGTGTTTCCAGCAAGAAGAAGGCAATCAAAGCTTTTAGGCAGTAGCTGGCTCACAAATCAGCATAAACATACATTAACCACAACAGCCCCATGGCTTACTTGAGCATCACAGACGACATAGAAATTAAGCGGTGTTACATGAGTACCTATCTATACATTGAGAAAGAATGAGGAAACAACCATCAGAACTTGTTTTTCCCCTTTGAACAGTACTTTTGCCTTTGACTGCCTGTAGATTTGGGGTTTTAACAGAAGAACTCCAGATACCAGGACAGAGCACTCCAGTGTGCAACCCTGATGCTAGGAAAGCTTTCCATGATGCTTCTCTACAGCCGCCACAGAGAGGCAGAAAACACCTCTGACCCACTTCTCTTCCCAACCCCTTCTTCTGTTGCTAAAAGAAGCTCAGCTCCACGCATAGTGACAGAGTCTATGGCAAATGGAAGGTACCATTATATAATACAGGATATTCACATTTCAAAAACATCACCAAACCAATACAACAGTAAAACCATTTTCGGTTCATGATCTGTTTTGGGTTATTCATGTGCTGTAAAGGACACTGAGTTCCCATGAGCAAATGTAATCAGAAAAGGACTGGACAACACGGAAAATTTGTGTCCCTTTCAATGCAATTATACATACAACAATCTGTTCCTATCTAGCCCAGTTTTCCATTTCTCCTAATTAAAACAATAAAACAGGACAGTTTATTGCTGTGTTTTGTTGTGGTTTTTCTCTAAAGAATGCTTTTACTTATCAGTTTGACATCTTCAGCATCAATTAACAATTGGACCTCAAAAGGGCATCTTCTGTTACGAAGTTTAATTTCAGATCCATTCCAAAGCCTATTAACAAAAGCCTTTGGATTGAAACCTCACTTACATTCACAATGTATAGCAATAGGAGTGATAGAGATCACAGAATAGAGATAGTTACATTTTATCCTAAAAGGACTGAATAATAATGGAATGAGTAAAAGCATTATTTGCTTTTTCTGCATGTTAGGCTTTATCCTTCAAAAAAAACTATGTAGGAGATACCCATAAACTAGGCCTGAATCAAATGGTCCTGTCAAGTCCTCAGCATAACACAGCACATAAATGCCAGTTTGAGTCTTGAAAGCAAGAGTATGCCTCATCACTGCAGTACTGTGCCCACAAGAATAATTTTATCAACTCCATGAGAATACAGATTATTTTAAGGCCATACAATACAATCATTGCTGGCTGCACTGTGCCTTATCACGCAGACCTACAAAATGCTATACAACAGGTTTTTTTCTTAATCTGTATTTCATTTTAATTAAGCAATTTACCTTAATAATAGAAAATAAGAATAGGAGAAAACTATTTCAATCAACTTTAATACTTGCAATATGAATATCCTTTTAAGATTAGAGATACAGTTTGATAGAACTTCTGAACTAAAGCACTGCTTTACAGCCCATGAAAAACTATCAGTTTAAAAACATCTCTGGAGTAGCACTGCTTGCTTTTTTTTTTTAGCTACATGCAAAAAATTGTATCAGGACCTCATGCTGTATTTTAGTTAACTTTTAAAATTCTTTTTAAATATGCAGAATCTCTACTGTGGCAATGACTTGGAAATTCATATTATTAAAAAATACAGTGAACTGGGATTAAAACGGTAAAATTACTTTATCTCTTAGTGCTATACCATCTGAAAAAACCCCTGTTTCAAGAACTTCCAGTTTTAACATTCTGGTACACTTTTGCTGAAGAAATCAAGATTAAAACAGATTACGGTAAGAAGCCAAAAGAAGTGAATTTGCTCAAGGTGCAAAAAGATTCAAGTTTCTTATTTGCGCAAACACAGAGCTCGTTTTCCAAGTCCCTTGGTAAGTAAGTGTTCAAGGAGCTTAAGGTAGTTTTAGTCATTTGACTCTGGTTACAGTCAAGCACAGTCTTGTTGCTAAAATCACAATTACCACTTTGAGAACTGAAGTGCTGATGGAGGCTTTGTTTATGCCGTGTGTCTTCTGAAGGCTGTCTACAGCAAGATACTTTCTTCTCTGTGGAGCAACTAACTCGCATCCAAATGACAGCAGAACAATGACCATAATATTTTTCATAAACCTGTTGGTGATAGTTTTTTAACAGCTCCAGTCAATGCTAAATTTCTCAAGATAAATTCTAATCCTGGATAGTGAAACGTACAAGCGACAGTGACTTGATGAAAAGGCTCACAAATTACTAAGTTGGAACATCATTTTTGCTCCTGGTCTGTCTTGAACAGAAAGCTTTAGCAGTGGCAGTGGTCGACTCCAAACATGTGGGAAGTCTTCCCTGCTGAATTTAATACAGAATATTTTTGAATTAAAAAATAACTAAAAATAATGTACTTTACACCACCCCAAACACAAAATATTTGAGTACAAAGGGTGAAATAGGCAATAACTATAGTACTTGACTACTTATCAATTTAGCAAATATTTCTACAGCAGTACAATGAAATTAAGTATTGACATTTTATCTTAGTCCTCAGATGAACAAACCATGTTTTTTGGATGACCCCAAAAAGCAAAATTACTTTCACACAATTTCTTATGACATACCATCTGTCCTTTAAGCACTGCTACAAAATGCATTCTCTTATTCAGACTTTGTAGAGTAATAAAGATAAATGGACATGGACAATAGCTAAAAATAGCTGAGCTATGTCTAACAGATATATAAAAATATATACACATACTCACACACACAGAAATATGCAGACAAATGTATATACAAAGAAAGCAAGTTAGCTTTATGTGGTTGTGTGATACTACCTACTGCTGAAATAATAATAAAGTAACCAAACATTATACTTGTTTTGTTAGAGAGAAATTTTGCTGGTCCCCCCCCCCCCCCAAAAAAAAAAGAACAAGTGTACAAACATACACCACAAAACCCAACTATTTATTCTTTCTATATTTGGCTCCACAGACAAAACCTGTTTGTAAACCTGTGATTTGAGATGGCCTGTGACTGGATATAGTAAAACAACAGTAGTAAAAAAAAAAAAAAAAAAATCTACACACCATCATGTACACAACTTATTAGAACTACAAGACAGAAAAAAAGATATAACTACAAAGGACAACGGGAAACTTAGACTGATGCTTTGGAAATACCTGATTTATTTTTAACTCCTCTTTGACATCTACTGTTTATATAGTCAGAATATTTACTACCAAATTAGGATGGGGTTTTCAAAAGCTCTCAGTGTTGGTTAAATCTGCTACCACTAAAGTTAATGGGGGCCAGATTCACAGATGGTGTAAATCAGCTTAATCCTATCAAATCCAGCTTTGAGTGTTTTATCACTAACTTCACTAAGTACAGATTAGGCCACTGCCGAGTCTTTTGAAAATCCCACTCCTTAATTCTTCTGCACACAGTAAATTTAAAGCCCAGTAATTAAAAAAAGGAGAAAATAAAATTCTAGGCAAAATGAGGCTACTAGCTCCAGAGGAGACCACTCGTCCTCTCAGTGAACATCCCAGCTGAGGCCTGTAATCCCAGTTTTCAGAGACACACAACCTGTACATATTATTATTACTAAAAAGAATCCTGGCTCTTTCTAAGGGAAGTAGTAATATGCTGACTAATTCACAACCAGCTAACTCACTTGTGAACTAAATATTCTCAAAGCTATTTGATAAAATCAGGGAAGGCCAACAACATGTACAATAGCTAATTTTTTTATATTATCTTCATCCGAGCCAAATTACGACTGTAATTATAATGTATTAATCTCATGATGCAACTGTACAACTGAAAATATTGGTTCGGATATTTTGCCATCAATCTTATGAAGTTGTAAATTACTCTGTAAATAGTACCTTGAAAGCAAAGAAAGGGACTTTTTGCCGTAAGAGCAAGAGGGATGATATCCTCTACAAGGGTATCAACTTTTAGGGGTATAAAATTTGTAGTGTATAAGGTCAAGTGAACGTTGCATGAGTACTGTTAATTTTCACCTATATAGTGTAATAACGAATCCACTAGCTTCAGTTATGCCAAAACATTTCCATTTGTTAGAAATAGTTTTGTACCACAGACAAAGAACTGGAGAGACTGAACTGCTGAAGCACTGAAACATCAAAGAATTGATTAGGCAATTGATCAGAAGACTCTATCGGATAGTTTATATTTCACACAGTTTGGAAAAGCAAACCCCTTTTTGAAGGCCCTTCCCATCTTGTTTGCAAACCCTCACTCTGTATGTGGCAATCGTAGAAAGGGTGGGTTTTGTACCATCTTCATTTAGTGCTCAGTGCCTCTCTGTGAAGATATTCTGATGTTACAGAGCCAAAGAGGAAAAGAAAGAAAATAAAAAGCATTTGATCAGCTGTGTATCAGGGAATAGTCTAACCTCCTGGCTGACTACGCAGGTGACCAGACAGAACAGTCATTGACTGAAGGGTCAGGGTTATGAGAAGGCTGAAGGCAACACAAGCAACTCTGTTCTCCCCAGGGCCCCTGAAGGAATTGCAAGGAACTCCCAGTGCTGTCTCTCTTGGGAAAAGCATACTATCAAAATTGTAAGCATCGCAAACCAGTATGTTTTCTTGCAGTTAGAAGGACACTGTTCCTGTTCTGCACACCTTTCTTACAGTTCCGTGATGTTTTCTCCATGCCAAATGCCTCTAAACAAAGTAAAAAAGTTATGCACGTGACTTGGAGGTTTCCATGTTATAAAGACACAGAACATGATAGGAAAATTGTTTCTGAGGTTTTTACACTCATTTAGTTAAACACTGCCAGAAAGATTCAATGGCATATCATCACGTCTCTGGCACAGAAGAACAAAGTACTTCTTAACTGAGACTGAAAATATGAGGTAACAATTTCAATCTCATTATTCTTTGAGACTGGAACCGGTCCCACAACCTGTTTCACAACTGGAGTCACGTATTTAGAAAGGCCCTCTTTATCCCCTCACGAGTTTAGTCACACAATTGAAGGGTGCACATGTAGACCATTTTTACAGTTTTATTACGATAACAACATTTCAAGCACTATTCTCTATGATAACCTTAACTTTTGAGGCCCCTTAACATCTTACCCCTCCATCTGTCTTCTGTTTAATCAGTGTTTCCTTTACTCCATTTTTCCCCACAGACAACTAACTCCGTGATTTCTAAACAGCATCCCTGTAATAGTAATGTTTCCCACAAAAGTCTCAAAGTCACAAAGCAGTTTTACCAAAGTTGTCCTGTTGCAATATTTACACAGAACTCAATAATTGCTAGGCTGCTGATGGGCTGTCATCATCAGTTACCATTTACTTCTTTCATTGTTAGCTTATATTCCCTCTGGCTGTTTTTTCTTTACCCATCTACTATCTCACATCATAGACCTACCTGCACTGTGGATAGTATCACATGTAGGACACATTGCGTACAGTTTCTTCTCGTCCTGTTTTCCTTCTCTATTTAGCAACTGAAATGACTAAACTACAGCAAGTGTTTATTGCAGTGTTAATTAACGATAGAGGGGCAAGCACCCCTCCCAAAAGCAAGAACCATCTTTAACACCCACATTCAAAATGTATTGTCTAACCTTTCAGCAAGTTAAAACTTCTGAAACTTATCACACAAAGAGGTCATACAAAACTAGAGCAGAAAGAGGTGCTTGGTTTTCTTTTATAAGTGTACCTTTGCACTTAGTTCCAGCGAGTAACAGACTGCTTGAAATAGTGCTTTCAGATCTCAGGTTCTGTAGCAACATATAGTAATGATCATTCAATTTCTTCTTTTCATTCCAGGGAAATAACGAAGAGGGACAAATCTAGTTGCAAAGGAATCAAAGAAGATCTCTTCCATGATGCACCCCTTGATAACTACATGTGTTCCAAAGCTGCTTACAAAAGGTGGGATTTCAAGAGATGATTGTTGAAGGTTGCTCTCCATAGGAAAATGTAAGAACAATAAACTCCACTATAGTGTCCATAGGGATTTACGTACAAAATTCAGAAGAGAAATTTAAAAAAAAAAAAAAAATCCCTCTCAGGCGTTAAATCTTTAATCCCCGATTATTTGTCCAGCAAGGTGACAGATGGCAAATCTACTGCTGTTATTAAAGCTCTTCCTCTGCATTGGCATCTGTTTTCCCTGGGGTAAGTAGAATGAGGGAGTTTGCCTGCCTAACCAAATCAGCCAAGTCTAGATAGGACTCCTTTCAGTATATTAATACTGCACAGAACTACATATCCTCACATTGTCTTCTAGTATCATGCCTGCTAGTTATATATTAGGTCGTCATGATATTCTGTTCCAGTCTTTGCATAAAGGAGAATCTGAAACGATATTAATTTACACCTATCTAGATATTTCTAGTACATGAATTGCTGACATAAATAGGCATCAAATATTACCAATCTCAGAGAACTGCAATTGTAGTCATGGAGACAAGATCCAAGCATCAATTTGAATTTGGAATTCAAAATGAATGATCATTAAAAGGATGTTAGTAATGACAAACTCTTTGATACAGCTGTGTGTTCCTGCAAGCATAGCTAATCCCCTATCATACAGACCTAGACTGAGTCCTAGATAAAAATGAAGCTGCAAGGATATCTGCATCTATGGATGGGCAATCTGGGGTGGGGGCAAGGGGGATGCCTGGATATTTGGAACGCTACATTAATGACACAGTCATTGTTCAATAAAAAGAATATTCTTTGCTTCAGAGAGCTGAAGGTACTAGCAGTTACCTGTGACATGTAACGAGAGTTTGTCATTCAGCGTAAAAGAAACAAAAGAACATTTTATTTCATGTAAACTATGTAAAAACATCCAGGGCAATAAAGGGAGCTTTTCCTCATAGTCAATCCTTTTGCTTTTTTGAAGCATATGTAAACTCTAAGTGGTGTCTGGCAGGGACACGAGACAGTTCTGTTTTCTGTTGTTTCAGAAGGAAAAACTACTACCTAGTTCAGAACCCTAACAGTTAAGGCTTTTGTCTTCTCTAAAACCCAATTACATTCTTCCCTTCAAATTATAAAAGTTAAGTTTTGCTCTAAATGATGTACAGCAACATTTTGCATTCCCTTGAAATTTTGTTCACATTTTAATGGAAGTACTTTCCATTACTAAACGTGGAATGTTAGACTAAAGTCATAAACTAAAAGGTAATAAGCTTTGAGACTGTGATGATTACTATATGCATAATGCTATATATCCATACACCCCCAACGATAATACCGTAACCTACTTTGCAGAAATAAACAACTGGTATTCAATGTATAAAACTACTTTTTTGGGGGGGTGGTGGGGGGTGGTCGTGAGGGAGGCGCATGGGCAAGGACTATAATTCATTCAGATTAGTTCCATTAACTGCTTTTTACAAACAATTTCAAGCAAACCAAATAAAGACAAAGTAAAGAAAAGAAGCCAGCTGCATAATTAAATGGTCAGTCAGCACATTTAACTTATATAAGCCATATTACTAAACAATGTAAACACTATCTCCCTGAGCTGACATCCTGGCAAAAAAAAAATGCATCTTTCATGTGTTTGAGGTTAAAGTTGCTGTCGAGTGATATACCTTGCTCTAGAGAAGAGGGCAAACATATACTTTATCTATGAAGAAGAAGTGGGAAGGAAACAGACCCTCTCAGCGGTGTTCTGTTTGTGAGCAAGATTAAAAAGGAGGAAGCTTAAAACATGAAAAATGCAGTAATCAGGATCTTGTCTACCACTTTTTTTTTTTTCACTTGGTACAGATGTGAGTTAAAAGACAAGCAAGAAGGAAGAAAAATGCATGTGATAACAGAAGGCAGCTACCCGTTGTGAAACATGCACATTTACTGTCTCCTGAAAAAACTAGTTTAATTCTGAGAAATATTTTTGGCAGTCAGGTTTTCTGAACTTCTTAATTATGGACAATTTGCCATCTAGATTATTAAACTGGCTGATTTATTTAAAATGAGCCTTTGGCCTTTTGAATATAGAAAAAAACCTATTAAACAGTATGACTCAGGCATGTACCATAATTTTTCCAGCAACAAAACAAAAGGTCAAAGGCTGAGCTTGGAATTGACAGGTTAGCTGTGCTGTAAATCAATACTAGCCTTTGTTGACCACAGCGATGACTTTATGGATAAAGGTCAAATCATTTAGAAGGTTCAAAGAATAGTAATGAAACCTCATGCTTAAATTCTTCTGTTTTTCTACACCCCCAAAATATACTTCTCCTGTATTAGTCCTCTACTGAACAGAAAGATGAAATGACAAACTGTAAATCATTCAGTTACCAGTCACAAATGGGAGAGAGACAGAAATTATCATCCATGAACTCTAAAAGTTCCCTTGACACCAGAAATTAAGAGGATGATGCCTTTCCTTGCTGGCCTAAGAGAGTGATTACTAGCGCTGTGCTAGTGATGTAAAATACCACTTAATTTGGAATTCACCATGAGACTACTAATTGGGTCAATAGCCAGAAAGTGAAAGTCAGCAGTGACAGTCTGCCACTCAAGCATGCTTTTGCTATCCGCTTAGAGAAATTTTATGCATCTGCAAAGAGCCGCTAGCAATGGGATGCAGCTGCAATTACACGAGGAGAAGCAATGACTGGAGCAATACCAGCTGAACCTGTATGGAAGGATGTGGGGTCTTTACACTGCAAACCCTTCTGGTACCCAGCTAATGTTTTCTATAGCACTGCCTCCCTGATCGTCCCATCACAAAGCAGTGCTCTGAGCCAGGTCAAACAGGAGAAAGTTCAGGGCTAGGCTAGAAGACAGCATTTATTTTGAAATAGAAGCGTCTCAATGAATCCAGAGTAGCTCTGACTGTCCTTTGTGAGACAGAAACGTGTTCATTGTCTACACTGAAAAGATAGAGCTAATTCATGCAGATCTTTTGGAACACACACAACTTATCTTGAGATAAATTGCTGCAAATAATTAGATAAAATTAAACCATGAAACATTTAATTATATAACCTTCAGAGAGTCATCACTGGTTCTTCCATCGGTACAAATTCTGTAACTGGGGTTTCCAGTGTTTACTCTGCGAATGCATTCAGAAAGGCAGTGCCTTGTCTGATCATTTCTTTTGATCTATTAAAGTTTTATTAGTTTCACCGATTTTTTGCTACTGACTTAGCATTCTGATTAGTTATCACTCAGCTTCTTGCCTATTGACAGATTCCTGTCAGCAAGACTGTAAGCCACTTTGTCACTACACTGCAGGGGAGAGAGAGGCTTTCTCCTGTATTTCGCCACCTTGGCAATTACAGATTTAGGATTCAGAAGAAAAGGCAAATGCTTTTCTCTCAGTTTTGATGAAGGTCAGCAGCAGGAATTTGTCCCTTCCTGGAAAGTCCCGTACTATTATTATTTTACACTTCGCTGGAGTCAGTCAAGAAAGGTTAAAAAGTCTGAGGTTCTCTCTGAGGTCAGAAACATCAAGAAGCGAGTAACCCTCGTGTAAGTGCACGGTCTTACCATGAAGTCTCAAAAGCTCTCCTCCCACTGCTTTGCTATTGTTTAATGCATTTCTACCCATCGTGTCAATGTAACTTATAAATGATTTGTATGTCTTTCAGGAACGTTATCTTCTCTTTATAGCAAAACTGTATCTGAAATACAATTCTGTGTGCAACCTGATTCAAAGGTCATACCCTTATATGCAAGTATCAAAAAGATTTAAACAAACCTCTTAAGCTCAGCCTGTACGTGCCATGTGCCCTGCTGGAATCACTGCATTTTTTCCCTCGTTTAAAAAACAGCAACAAAATTCCTAACCTGGCTGTAGGATGGGTCTGTCAGTTCACGACAGACATCATGCATAGATTACCTTAAAATGGAAACATTAATTTAAAATGGAAAGGCACTATTTAAAAAAGAAGAAAAAAATCTTCCTGCGGTTTTCCAAAAGCATTCCAACGAGGTTACTTACATTGCTTTGAAATTGGTTTGAGTTATGGGAAGGCCACAGCCCGAGACCGGCAGCTGAGACAGCAACAGAGATGAAAGTTTTTTAGCTTCCAGATTCAAGGGGGAACACAGCTGCTACAGCTGGTCCTCTCAGATCTCAACACTTACTATAGCGATTGAGAAAGCGATAACGTTTTGTGTCTCGGTTTGAAGAATGCATTAATAAAAACAGTCCTTAAAGAGAATGAAAAAAACCCAAAATGATTAATCAAACAGTAGGCTTTTAGCTCTGGAAATTGAACTGGGCTGATTTTAGGGAAACTGGGTTCTGTTACATACTGAATTACTGCCTCTGCATGAAACTGCCATTGGTGTGAGTGAGTACTTACTATTTTCTTTTTTAAAAACAACTGGCATTTGTTTACATTAACCCCACAAATGTTTTTTTTATTGCTATACAGCAGCATATATATGAAATAATCACAGAAGTTTCTTGTAGAACATTAGAAAAAACCCAATTAATACCATTAAACGTTGATCTAGGCAGATATAATGGGCAAGTATGATACGAAGCACATTTTCAAGGAACAAGAGCAATAATAACCTAAGAGGAAAGGACTGGAGAACTTTAAGATCACTGTTCAATAGTTGCTGAGCCCTCATCTCACAAATGATTGTGTGATACTGTACATTACCCTCCTGGAACTTCATGAGAAAGTTGGGGGGTGGAGGAGAGAAAACACATAAATATCAATTTGGGAGAAAATAAGCATCCTATTCCATACACGTGATTTCAACAACATTGCTCATTTCAAAACTCATCTACAAACAAGTACTGGTTTTAAAACAAAATGGTAGCATGGTTACAGTTGTTGTTAAAGTATTCAAATCTAATTAACCAACATGATATTCATATTATTTTAACTGAAATTATCCAGATCCTGGAACAGAAAATAACTTTGTTAAAGCGTAGAGGAAAGCACCAAACCAGAAACTCAAATTCAAATTTTAAGGCTCAGTTTATAAAGAGGTTTCAGTTCCCAAGTGAGAACAATGGAAACTGCTGAACATAAAATAGTAACGATGATTACACTAGTTCAATTTAGGTGTTTAAACATGAACAGAGCAACTTTGGGAATTTGCCTTCTGCAGTGCTGTATTCCTGGTCAGTGTACTGGTTTTGGTTGGGACAGAGTTCATTTTCTTCATAGAAGCTAGCATGGGGCTCTGTTTTGGATTTGTGCTGAAGGCAGTGCTGATAACACAGGGATGTTTTTGTTACTGCTGAGCAGTGCTTGCACAGAGTCAAGGCCTTTTCTGCTTCTCACCCCACCCCACCAGCGAGGAGGCTGGGGGTGCACAAGGAGTTGGGAGGGGACACAGCCGGGACAGCTGACCCCAACTGACCAAAGGGATATTCCACACCATGTGACGTCATGCTCAGCATATAAAGCTGGGGGAAGAAGGAGGAAGGGGGGGAATGTTCAGAGTGATGGCGTTTGTCTTCCCAAGTCACCGTTACGCGTGATGGAGCCCTGCTTTCCTGGGGATGGCTGAACACCCGCCTGCCAATGGGAAGCAGTGAATGAATTCCTTGTTTTGCTTTGCTTGCGTGCGCGGCTTTTGCTTTGCCTATTAAACTGTCTTTATCTCAACCCACGAGTTTTCTCATTTTTACCCTTCCGATCCTCTCCCACATCCCCCTGAGGAGAGTGAGCGAGCAGATGGGTGGCTACTGGGGTTAACCCACAACAATCAGCAACCAAGAGTTTGTCAAAAAATAAACACCCTTTTAAAAAAAACAACACCAATGGCTTCTTCAAAAACACCTGCAGTTACCGGTAGAATTATTTTGTACTGTGTTGTAGACAATTTTATGAGAATGTATTTCAAATGTGGTGATTTTTTTTATATACAAGAAAAATCTTCTTTTAAAGGAGATAGGAAATTATTTTGGTATGGAAATTTCTCTGGAAGTAAACTATCTAGCCAAAATTATAAAAAACTTGAGGACTGAAATTCAACAGCTGTACTTGAAGGATGATATAATGATATTGCATCAGACCTATCAGAAACCTATTTTTTCTTTCTTCAGTCATCTAAAATATAGCTTATGAAGCTGATGATTTCTCTGCCATCAGCCAAACTAACAAAATTTTCTTGTATCTTAAATTCCTCCTAGTTAGTTTTAAATGCTTATATGTTTTTTAATAAACTCATCACTGGCTATGATAAAAGGTATCCTTCAAGACTTTATTTATAAATGCTCTCTCTTTCCCAACAGTGAAAAAGCTGAAAGCAAACAACCACTTGTATCAAAGTAGTTGAAGTTAGCTAAACTATACAGGCAGTTGGAAATCAATATGAACTAAAAGCTGCAAGTCAGTATGCATGAAAACACATATTTAGACAGTCAAAAATCCAGAACTATTTACGGACACTTTGCTTGTTAACTGTAATATGATCAGTGTTGGTATGTCACAGGAGCCGTAATGGAATTTTACAAAATCATCAATCTTGGTTCATGATAATTAATTAAAACAATAAACAGATGAAAAGTCCCTCTCTCCACAGTAAAACTCATTTAAGAACCACCAAGCAAGATATGGCATAAACTACTGTTATAACACAAAGAAACTTATGTTTAATTACACATAAGTCTTAAGTTATGTTTTGATCGTATATCCTGAAGAAATCTGTCTTGTCTGAAATGAATCCAATCATGTTTTTCTCCATAAAGCAGGCTTTAAAATAAACAGAAATTAACCTTTTTTTCCCTTTCCTGTTACTCAATTATGTACTTTTTTTTTTAAGGTGGAATCTTTGTGTCTACAAAAGGATTCTGTACGTTTTATTGCAGATGCTCAAGAAATGAACTTCACAGTGAAGTTAGTGATAAATAATTATTATACACTTTCAAATGGCAGGTGCAAATGCTTGAAGCGCTTGTTTCTGCAGTGTGGGAAGTGATTCATTTCAACGTTGCTGGTTTTAATTAGCCTATATTTAGAAAATGGATTTCAGACAAACAGCTTCTAGAGCTTTCAGACACAGTCTCCAATTTTAAGTTTAAAGAGGTAATCAGGGGAAAAAAAATGCACAACCTTCCTGAGAAATGCAGACGTAGGAGGTAAATATTAATTTGTTTACAGTAGGATTCTGGAGCTAATTAAGTCAACAATTGGCTATTGTGGGCCTAGAATTTCTTTCTAATCTTCAAAAGTATATTTCTTTCTGAGCTAGCAACTGGCCCCCATATTTTGGAGTCTCTCACTTCAGGCTTTAGAAGCTTCCTGTATCGATATGAGCAGCACTGCTGGTACTTCAGTGCAAAAGACAAAAGCCTCCACCGAAGTGGATTCACCACATCCAGCAGTCTGTAAAGAAGTACCACATCATTTATTTCAGCTGTTATATATAGCAAATGGTGCAAACATCTAAGCAGAGATCATGAAGCATTAGCTACAGCCAGAAGCAAGAGACAGTGTCACAGAAGGCAGAGCAAAGCAGGTCCTACAGACATGGGGAGACTCAAGAGAACACCTGGCCTTGAGAGGGAGAAAGCTGGGGAAGTCCGTGAAAGCTTGATTCCCTATAGAATCCATGTGCAGTTCATGCTGCTTATGCTATAGCTCCTCCGGAGGTAGACTAGACTTCAAAAAAAAACCAGCAAAAGACTATCACGCAAAGCGCAAAATGATCACAGAGCAGATGACACTCAACAGCTCTGTAGTCTTCCTACCAACGACTGCTACTTTACTCTAGTTTTGTATTTGGTTAAAACCTAAATCTTCAGTAGTAGCCAGACTTGGTTCTCACCACTTGTATTCCTGGCCAGCCAGGGATCCCATTACAGAACATTATGGTGCACAGATATTCATGGCAATTTAAAAAGAACAACTATTTTTCAATCTCATACATTGTGTAGTCCATCCAGACACAGCTGCAAATCTCAGATGAGGAATAAATATCAAAACAAAGTTTTTTAATTCAGAAGGCTAGAATAATGTCATGATCTTAATAATTCCTTTGAATATTTGGCGTTAAAATACTATTTATTAAATGTCCAGCAGTGAAGCAGGTTTGAAAAAATTACCATTGAGATTGTTCTGCCTTACCAGAAATAACTGTTCCTTGGGTTTTATATTCCTTCTGCAAATCAAGGGTAGCATCACGTAATTCCATTTGGCTACTGAACATTAAATACAATATTTTCACTTAAGAATTTCAAGACAGTTACATTACCTCCTTCTTCAGAACTGACATTGGGATACATCTAGCAGATGACTGCCACAAGTTCAGTAAGAATACTTAGCATTTAATAACAAAATAAAATCTCCATGACATTAATGGAAGCATTGGTATATAAAGTAGAAGAATAAGAAATACTCTTCTATTTTCTCAATCCTTACTTAGCTCTATTAGCATTAATCTATTGTTAGATCATTTACTTTCAACAAAAGTTTAAGTTTTCAAAATAAAGCATCTAATCTTCCTAAGCTTAAAATAACTGAGGTTAGAATGTATGTCCTGGTTTCAGCTGGGATAGAGTTAATTTTCTCCCTCGTAGCTGGTACAGTGCTGTGTGTTGGATTTAGCATGAGAATAATGTTGATAACACACCGATGTTTCAGTTGTTGCTAAGCAGTGCTTACACTAGCCAAGGACTTTTCAGCTTCCCATGCTCTACCGACCAAGAAGGCTGGAGGTGCACAAGAAGCTGGGAGGGGGCACAGCCAGGACAGCTGACCCAAACTGGCCACAGGGACATTCCATACCATGTGACGTCATGCTCAGTACATACACTGGGGAAAGCTGGCCGGGGGGGCCGCTGCTCGGGGACTGGCTGGGCACGGGCCAGCGGATGGTGAGCAATTGCATTGCGCATCACTTGCTTTGTATATTCTATTATTATTACTATTATTATTATATTTCAATTATTAAACTGTGTTTATCTCAACCCATGAGTTTTCTCACTTTTAGTCTTCTGATTCTCTCCCCCATCCCACCGGGGGGCGGGGGGGGGAAGAGTGAGCGAGCAGCTGTGTGGTGCTCAGTTGCCAGCTGAGGTTAAACCACGACAGCCCTTTTTGGTGCCCAACATGGGGCTCAAAGGGTTTGAGATAACAACAGATTAACCAGAGCGCATTAAGGAATTTATATCTGTTAACAGTTCCGGGTGACAATATTGATTCATCTGTTCTCAATATTAGTTTATCTGATCCGCATCACGCTCTTTTTTTTGCCGTACATGTTAGAGATTGGTGTTGGTTTTTGCAGTTCGCTGTGGTCTGCAGTGATTAGTGATGTTTTGCCTGGGAGGTTTGTTATTAAAACACTGGCCTTGAGCTTAATCTGGTATTTGAGCTTTGTACTGAAGCCATTACTGTACTTCGGGTACCACTTCGTGGAGACAATTAGCAATTCTAGTTCCTCCTCTGAGAGGTTTTTTATGGAGGAAATACAGAATGGCAGCATTGCTACCTTCTTCTATGATGTTTCCTCCTTCATTACAGTAACTTTTCAGTATTTTGAACAGCCTTGGGTAGTTAAGATACTTCTATTGGTATATCCTGGGAATATTGTTTTGGTTTTGTCTAAGGTTAATAAGCAATGTAAGACTATCATCCAGAGATCTGCCCCAAGGCTGGATAGTTATGAGTGGCAGGGTGTGTGGGATAGCATGGGCAAGTACCTAGGCCAATGGGCACCCCCAGTGTTTTGGAACTTCACCCCTGAACAAGTGCAGAATCCTGAGAAATTAGTAGAATATTTGGACAAAGTATGCTGTCACCCTGGCAACTCCAGAGAGACACAGATCACTGCAACGTGCTGGGGCCTGGCCCATGCCTACCGAGCCCTGTTCAACACTGTTCAGTACCCTCAAGGGGAAGAGAAGGTCTCTGGATCTGACGATAAAACAACAGGCCCTGCGGCCAGTCCGACCCCGGCAACAGGCACCCCAGCTAAACCAAAGAACCAGCCTGTGCCGGTATCAGTCGCCCCTGTACACAAGAAGAAATCTTGGAAGCGGAAGTCGGCTCGTTTAGTAAGGGAGGAAGAAGCTTCTTCTAAAAGGGAGCTGGAGGAAGAAGTGTATGAGGCAGACTACCCCAGAGTAGGGCTATCACGAGAACAGGAGGAGAGCCGGCTGCTGCCCGGGGAGGAAGAAGAGGAAGAACTCATAAACGAGGCAGTGACCACCCGATCTCTATCCCTGAGTGAGCTGGAGATATACGAAAAGATTTCAGCCACCGTCCAGGTGAGCATATTGTCACCTGGCTGCTCCGATGCTGGGATAACTGGGCCAGTAGCCTGGAATTAGAGGGTAGGGAAGCCAAGCAGCTGGGATCCCTTTCTAGGGAAGGGGGCATTAACAAAACAATTGGAAAGGGGACACGAGTCCTCAGCCTTTGGAGGTGACTCTTGTCAAGCATGAAGGAAAGGTATCCCTTTAAGGAAGATGTTACATGTCACCCAGGCAAGTGGACCACCATGGAGAAGGGTATCCAGTACCTGAGGGAATTAGCTGTGCTGGAGGTGATTTATGGTGACCTGCACAATGAGCAGCTATCCAAAGATCCAGATAAAGTCAAGTGCACACAACCGATGTCGTGGAAGTTTGTACGGAGCACATCATCGTCATATGCCAACTCATTGGCAGTGATGACCTGGAAGGACGGAGAGGGACAAACGGTGGATGAATTGGCTGGCCAACTCCGGCAATACAAAGAAAGTCTCTTCCTCCCTCACCTCGGCCGTGGAGAAACTGCCCCAGGAGGTCCAGCAACTTGAAGAGGATAGGTTCTACTCCCCACCTGTATGGACCAGTATCTCAGCTATTAGGAGTCAGCGTTCTTTTGCTCAAGAGAGAGGATATAAAGGGTACACACCACGGGGCACCCTATGGTTTTACCTGCGTGACCACAGAGAGGACATGAGGAAGTGGGATGGAAAACCTACCTCAGCCCTAGAGGCACGGGTACGTGAGTTGCAAGGAAAAACAATCGCAAAAGGGGGTTCTTCCAGGAAAATTGCTGCTCCAGTTTCCAGCGGGCAGTTCCCCAGACAGAGTAGAAGGGCCGATCTTACTTCTGATCTTAATGAAGAGACTTCTGACTTGTATTTACAGGAAATGAGAAACGAATACTATGACGAGGACTAGAGGGGCCCTGCCTCCAGCCAGGGGGAGGAAAGGGACAACCAGGTTTACTGGACTGTGTGGATTCGGTGGCCTGGCACATCAGACCCACAGGAGTATAAGGCTCTAGTAGACACCAGTGCACAGTGTACCCTAATGCCATCAAGCTATACAGGGGCAGAACCCATCTGTATTTCTGGGGTGACGGGGGGATCCCAAAAGCTAACTATTGAAGGCTGAAGTGAGCCTAACTGGGAATGGGTGGCAAAAGCACCCCACTGTGACTGGCCCAGAGGCTCCGTGCATCCTTGGCATAGACTACCTCAGGAGAGGGTATTTCAAGGACCCAAAAGGGTACCGGTGGGCTTTTAGTATAGCTGCCTTGGAAACGGAGGAAATTTAACAGCTGTCCACCCTGCCCGATCTCTCAGAGGACTCTTCTGTTGTGGCGTTGCTGAAGGTTGAAGAACAACAGGTGCCAATCACCACCACAACAGTGCACTGGCGGCAATATCGCACCAACCGAGACTCCTTGATTCCCATTCATGAGCTGATTCGTCGACTGGAGAGCCAAGGAGTGATCAGCAAGACCCGCTCACCCTTTAACAGTCCCATATGGCCAGTGCGGAAGTCTAATGGAGAATGGAGACTAACAGTAGACTATCGTGGCCTAAATGAAGTCACGCCACCGCTGAGTGCTGCTATACCAGACATGCTAGAACTTCAATACGAATTGGAGTCAAAGGCAGCCCAGTGGTATGCCACAGTTGATATTGCTAATGCATTTTTCTCAATCCCTTTGGCAGCAGAATGCAGGCCACAGTTTGCTTTCACTTGGAGGGGCGTCCAGTACACCTGGAACCGACTGCCCCAGGGGTGGAAACACAGCCCCACCATTTGCCATGGACTGATCCAGACTGCACTGGAACAGGGTGAGGCTCCAGAACACCTGCAATACATTGATGACATTGTCGTGTGGGGCAACACAGCAGGAGAAGTTTTTGAAAAAGGGAAGGAAATAGTCCAAATCCTGCTGAAGGCTGGTTTTGCCATAAAACAAAGTAAGGTCAAGGGACCTGCACAGGAGATCCAATTTTTAGGAATAAAATGGCAAGATGGACGTCGTCAGATCCCAATGGATGTGATCAACAAAATAACAGCCATGTCTCCACCAACTAGCAAAAAGGAAACACAAGCTTTCTTAGGCGTCGTGGGTTTTTGGAGAATGCACATTCCAAATTACAGTCTGATCATAAACCCTCTCTATCAAGTGACCCGGAAGAAGAACGATTTCAAATGAGGCCCTGAGCAACGACAAGCTTTTGAACAAATTAAAGAGGAGATAGTTCATGCAGTAGCCCTGGGGCCAGTCCGGGCAGGACAAGATGTATAAAATGTGCTCTACACCACAGCCGGGGAGAACGGCCCTACCTGGAGCCTCTGGCAGAAAGCACCAGGGGAGACTCGAGGTCGACCCCTAGGGTTTTGGAGTTGGGGATACAGAGGATCTGAGGCCTGCTACACTCCAACTGAAAAAGAGATATTGGCAGCATATGAAGGGGTTTGAGCTGCTTCAGAAGTGATCGGCACTGAAGCACAGCTCCTCCTGGCACCCCGACTGTCGGTGCTGGGCTGGATGTTCAGAGGGAGGGTCCCCTGTACACATCATGCAACTGATGCTACGTGGAGTAAGTGGGTCACACTAATCACACAACGGGCTCAAATAGGAAACCCCAGTCGCGCAGGAATCTTGGAATTGATCATGGACTGGCCAGAAGGCAAAGATTTTGGAATATTGCCAGAGGAGGAGGTGACGCATGCTGAGGAGGCCCCAATGTATAATAAACTACCAGAAAATGAGAAGCAATATGCCCTGTTCACTGATGGGTCCTGTCATCTTGTGGGAAAGCATCGGAGGTGGAAAGCTGCTGTATGGAGTCCTATGCGACAAGTTGTAGAAACTGCTGAAGGAGAAGGTGAATCGAGCCAATTTGCAGAAGTAAAGGCCATCCAGCTGGCTTTAGACATTGCTGACCGAGAAAAGTGGCCAGTGCTCTATCTCTATACTGACTCATGGATGGTGGCAAATGCCCTGTGGGGGCAGTTGCAGCAATGGAAGCAAAGCAATTGGCAGCGCAGAGGCAAACCCATCTGGGCTGCCGCATTGTGGCAAGATATTGCTGCCCGGGTGGAGAACCTGGTTGTAAAAGTCCGTCACGTAGATGCTCACGTACCCAAGAGTCGGGCCACTGAAGAACATCAAAACAACCAGCAGGTGGATCAGGCTGCTAAGGTTGAAGTGGCTCAGGTGGATCTGGACTGGCAACATAAGGGTGAATTATTTATAGCTCGGTGGGCCCACGACACCTCAGGTCACCAAGGAAGAGATGCAACATACAGATGGGCTCGTGATTGAGGGGTGGACTTGACCATGGACACTATTGCGCAGGTTATCCATGAATGCGAAACATGCGCTGTGATCAAGCAAGCCAAGCGGTTAAAGCCTCTCTGGTATGGAGGACGATGGCTGAAATATAAATATGGGGAGGCCTGGCAGATCAATTATATCACACTCCCACAAACCCGCCAAGGCAAGCGCCACGTGCTTACAATGGTGGAGGCAACCACCGGATGGCTGGAAACATATCCCGTGCCCCATGCCACCACCTGGAACACTATCCTGGGCCTTGAAAAGCAAGTCCTGTGGCGACATGGCACCCCAGGAAGAATTGAGTCAGACAACGGGACTCATTTCCGAAACAACCTCATAGACACCTGGGCCAAAGAGCACGGCATTGAGTGGGTGTATCACATCCCCTGTCATGCACCAGCCTCTCGGAAAATTGAACGATACAATGGACTGTTAAAGACTACGCTGAGAGCAATGGGTGGCGGGACATTCAAACATTGGGATACGCATTTAGCAAAGGCCACCTGGTTAGTCAACACTCGGGGATCTGCCAATCGAGCTGGCCCTGCCCAGTCAGAACTTTTACGTACTGTAGATGGGAATAAAGTCCCTGTAGTGCACGTAAAAAAATATGTTGGGGAAGACAGTTTGGGTTATTCCTGCCTCGGGCAAAGGCAAACCCATCCGTGGGATTGCTTTTGCTCAAGGACCTGGGTGCACTTGGTGGATAATGCGGAAGGATGGGGATGTCCTATGTGTACCTCAAGGGGATTTGATTTTGGGTGAGAATAGCCCATGATTTGAACTGTATGATGTTAATTGCTACGTAGTACTATATGGCATACCAATGGTATTACAATAAGAATCACCCAGATTAATGAAGAATAACTTCAGTGAAACCAAGCAAAGCACAGTGATGATGGAACCAGAACTGACTTCAACCTGAAACAATCCAACACCACATACCATCTCCATCTTTCCTGCCTGAAAGATTATTATGACAGATGGAGCCCAAAGTCATGGACTAAATTAACTCAACGAATATTTTAGAAGGATGGCCCATAGACTAAGGGAATGATATCTCTGTGTGTATGTATATATCAAAAGACAGGAAAAGGAGTGGTGATCAATGGGAATGTATTGGAAAGTGGGGGACTTGGGGATGATGTAGATAGTATAGAATAAGGGGTGGATAATGTCCTGGTTTCAGCTGTGATAGAGTTAATTTCCTTCCTAGTAGCTGGTACAGTGCTGTGTGTTGGATTTAGGATGAGAACAATGTTGATAACGCACCGATGTTTTAGTTGTTGCTAAGCAGTGCTTACACTAGTCAAGGACTTTTCAGCTTCTCATGCCCTGCCAGCGAGAAGCTGGGAGGGGGCACAGCCAGGACAGCTGACCCAAACTGGCCAAAGGGACATTCCATACCATGTGACGTCATGCTCGGTATATAAACCGGGGAAAGCTGGCCAGGGGGGCCACTGCTCAGGGACTAGCTGGGCATCGGTTGGTGGGTGGTGAGCAACTGCATTGTGCATCACTTGCTTTGTATATTCTATTATTATTATTATTATTATATTTTAGTTTATTTCAATTATTAAACTGTTCTTATCTCAACCCATGAGTTTTCTCACTTCTACTCTTGCAATTCTCTCCCCCATCCCACCGGGGGGGTGGGGGAAGAGTGAGCAAGCGGCTGTGTGGTGCTCAGTTGCCAGCTGAGGTTAAACAACGACAGTGTACAGTAGTGAAATTGCTATTTCTGAGTGTCGAACACGCTAGAAAAATTACAACTTCAGAAAATTTGGTATAACCATCTGTGAAACTTTAGATGAAATAATGGAAAGAACTACTCTAAATTGATGCTATTTAATTTGCTCAATCATCAGTTAGAACTCAGAAATTAATATCAGCTAATTTTAAGAAAAATTCTATTAATTACACATTCATTGGAGTTCTAGGTCAGAATTACACATCCATGAGGTGCAATCAGCAAAAAGACAAACAAGAGCTTATACTGTTTACATTAAGAACAAAAGCACAGCTCTACTTAAGAGTTTGTAAGTGGGAACACTGAGGGCATTTTTGGAATGGTTTTATAGTTTTCCAATTAAAATATACAGCTATTTCTGATTTTACTAGATAAGGTCTTTGCAATTCGAGCACTTGTTCAAAAAGTGTGGACTAACTTCCAATATTCCTTTGGGATTCACAAGAGATTCAAATTCACCTCCTCTATGCCTTGTGGCATTGCTTCCTGAGCAAGTGGTCTAATAGGCTACCATGTAAAACAAAGCAGCACAATGAAAATTGGATTTACAGCCATTATCTTTCTAAAATGAGGGTCACTATTGATAAAGCTGCCATGCTTTAGAACCCATCCCACATAAAGGAGATAACCTTAATAACCAAACTTTTCAGACAGCTTAGTAGCATTTAGTTTCTGTGTCTCAAGCAGTTGTACACATGAATTCAGAATGAGATGCTTACCTTAGCTGGGACAGTGCTAACTGCGAGTCCCCACAATAATAAAAAAGTACACAGTTGATAAAAGCATGGGCTACCAGCAACTTGACAGAGCTTTTTTGAAATCTTAATTTGGGTTACGAACAAAAATTCTGCTGAAATTCAGTAGATCTGGTTCTTAGACATCACCTGCACAATTTAAGTCATTATTTTAAAATACTTCTTTCCTTTTTGGTAAACGTAATCAGGATATTAATTAAAACTGCAATATCACCATCAGCTACAGCACATAATTTATGAGCATTCTTTCTATGAAGTTAAGAAAAAACTTCCAAGCTTTGCTATTGCTTTTACAGAATCTTGTGGGCAGCAGTAAAACTGTAAATAATTATACCAATGCCACACTACTGCTGAGTCAAATGCCTGAAAATAAATCCAAGCATTAAGAAAGTCAGGAAATACCATTATTTGTGGGGAATTATGACCTAAAATCTGTTGTTACTGTGGGCAACCGTGACCAATAACCTGAAACTGGGAGAAAAAAAGTCATGGACTGGGAGATGGAGATGAATAGCAGACACAAAACTTTGTCATCCTTTATTTCTCAAAAGGCTTTTGCCATGGGAAAGCAGTTGAAAGCTCCTTCTCATCTCACCCTCAGTGTCAAAAGATAAATACTGGCTAAAACCAAATCTATGAAGTGCTGAACAAGGATCTGATCAATGCTAGATGTGAAACCTAACAATTGGTATGACCAGGATATTGGGCTTTGCATGAGGTTATGGCCTCCAGAATTTTGTCCACCATGTTCTGAAGATCTCCCTATAAAATTACACTTTTTATTCAGACCAAGCAGACTGTTCTCCAAGTGGATGATCTCAATGTTTCTTTTTAAAGATAATTCATCAAAATAACAGTCTCTGTAATAAACTGATGTAGACTGAAGTTTAACAAACTAATGGAGAAGTACTTGAATTAAAGCCAATACTAAAGGTGGTACAGGTATTGACTTTATTGTATTTTTGCTTGTGTTCATACAAAATCTGCTAACCCTAAACAGATTACAAAAGCAAGTGAATGGGATAAGTCAATTCGTCACAGACCTTATCATTGCACTCCAAATATGTGCATTAAGAGCAGAAAAATAAAATGCTTCAAATCAGATGTTAGGACAAAGGCAGAATTATAGTAATTACATGTCAGACAGACTTTTTCATTAAGTACCCCTTACTTTTTTCCTTCCCCCTCCCCGCAAAGCCTACAATATTGAGATATTCTAAGTATGTGGAGTCCCAACCCCATTTCTAGGCCACACAGAACCCATCTGAAATACCAGACATTTAAAAATGTCATCTCTAAAAGAAAGTTACATAAAGAACTAAATACAAGATGAACTTACTGGTTAACATCTGGTATCTGTAACTACTTTTTTCGCCCAAATAAATTATACACCAAAAACTACAACATTAAACAGGCATATTTCTTTCATAACTAAGTATTTCTTATAAATATTACAATTAACTCACAAATGTTCTGCATTATATATAACATGAGTCTAAAGACTATTCCTACGGTTCAAACTGCCTTTCTGCAAATCAGTGAAAGATTTTAATTTGGTGCAAGAAGCCGGCAAATGAAACACCACTTCTGGTAGGCAGTCAAACTTTTTAATGCTTTCTACCAGTTTGCAGCCACCCCTGAAGCCATTTCAAGTTCTTATTTAGAACTACGCCACATTTATATTTAAGATAAGTGTTTTAATATGTTTTAAGGAAGGTTGAAAAGATCATTTATCAAAACACTGGTTTCCACTCAAAATGTATTTGGCTGACTCAGGAATTTCCAATTAAATCACATTCATTAGCACTCTGATTGTTCCCTTTTCTTTTTAACTGTTATTTTCGTCTTTGTTGTATGAAGAATATTTTTAAAATATCATTAAGGCTGTAAATGATACAGTAAATATTTTTCAGCACACTAACAACCTATGTATGTTTTCAAAGGAAATTAATTCTGAGAGAAGAATATATCTATAAGTGATCCAAAAGTCACCAAAATGAATAGCAATACTATGGCTCAGGTCCCTGACTTCAAACCTGGAAAATGCAAATATTGTAAGTCTTATATCTCATTTTTTGCCTTCCTTTAAAGAATCCTCTGATTGCAGCTATTAAATGAAAGCCTGCAAATGAGCATTTTCTATTCACTCATTTACAACCAAAAGTTTATCATCGTCTAAATAAATAAACTGCATGCTTTCAATAGAGATAATAAAACTATAATTAATTTCCATCAACAATGCATTTTAATCACGTAGACCTACACTTATTTCATAACTTGCCTGCAATTTCAAAAGCATTTATCACTGTCATCATTTGTATATATTTTTAGACCTCAGTCCTGTAAAGATTTATGCACTAAAAACATGTTCCAGGGTTGTTTTTTCATTCCCTTAGAAAGAAGCCACAATTTGTATTTTGTTTGTAATATGTCCTTAAAACTCTGAAATAGAATTAAATTATAATGGAATGTATTCCAGTTTTTTAAAGTAAGTTAAAATAAATTCAGTAAACTATTTTTAGTGGGGTTTTGGTTTAAAATATTTAGAAGGTCTACCACGTCTTTCCTTGGTTTCAGATTGTAAGAACATAGACATGGAAACCACAGCTGCTTTCGGCTATGTACAGAAATGATGATCAATGGTTTAATGTAGACTCTGAAATTTACAGAATGGGCACACATCTTGTAAGTTCAAACAAGAAAACCAGTTAAAGAATCAGATATACATTGCCATTTATCAGCCTGAAAAAACTAGGCGCTCATACAATGATACACCAAAGCAGTGCCAGCAGCTGGCCCATAAGGCTAAGGCAGCCAACTCTTCTGACCTGTGGAGGAAATCAGCTCACAGCCAGCCATAGAAAAACAAAGTTCACCCCTTCGTTATTTAAAGGCAGGCTCTTTTTCCATGCAGGTACTCTCTATGTGGATCTCATGGATCCACAAGTCAAGTGACTACATTGCCTTTAACAAGGCAAACACAGTCATTTATAATGCACAACTAACATAGATTGTACACAAGTCCCAATGGCTAATTAAAACATTCATAAGGTGACAGTGATTTTGTGTTATTGACATGAATGTTCCATTTAAATTAACACAAATGCTAGCATTCATATAGAACTACTGTAGATATTTAAAAATATTATAGCAGAAACAAAACTGAATTTGGACATGCTGTGTCTTCTGAACTGTTTTGTACCTCAGCTGAAACTCAGCCTGTGAGGCACTATGGTGCAGACAGGTGAAGTTCACCATACTGGAATAACGACTTAAAGCAAACACTGAAAGGCAAGAGAAACATTACATGACTATTTCAGCAAAACAAGTCTGACCATCTCTCATAATTATCTGCACAACTCAACCAGATAAGAAGATAGAACCTGCATTGTTTAGCAAAGGTTATTATACTCTTTCCTTCAGACTTGTAAAATAATCCAACTCATCTATTTTAATTTCACAAAAAAATGCATGTAGCATTAGCTTAAGGTATTTAAGGGATTTTATATCTTAAAGGTTATTTTTGTATAGTATTAAAATCCAAAAATTACATGATTTTTAATTATAGACCATTCATAAATAATCGTATAGCAGAAATCGTATTCGAAGGAAGTAAAGACCAAAGTCCTCATGATATTGTGAACTTATCAAGGGAAAGAGAAGGCAAAACAGAGGTTTTTTTGGTTTGTTTTTTTTTTTTTTAATGGAGTGTTTGTAGACTGTGAGGCAAACGGCTGCAGATTTAAAGGGTAAAAATGGGGATGGAGGAAGACAGGTGTTGTAGTTTAACCCGGCAGGCAGCTAAACACCACACAGCCATTCGCTCACTCCCCCCACCCCCTCCATAGTGGGATGGGGGAGAGAATCGGGGAAGAAGAAAAAGTAAAATTTGTGGGTTGAGATAGACAGTTTAATAGGACAGAAAAGGAAGGGAAAATAATAATAGTGATAAAAGAATATACAAAGCAAGTGATGCACAATGCAGTTGCTCACCACCCACCAACCGATGCCCAGCCAGTCCCCGAGCAGCGGCCCCCCCGGCCAGCTTTCTCCAGTGTATGTACTGAGCATGACGTCACATGGTATGGAATGTCCCTTTGGCCAGTTTGGGTCAGCTGTCCTGGCTGTGCCCCCTCCCAGCTTCTTGTGCACCTCCAGCCTTCTCAGTCAGCAGAGCATGGGAGGCTGAAAAGTCCTTGACTAGTGTAAGCACTGCTTAGCAACAACTAAAACATGGGTGTGTTATCAACATTGTTCTCATCCTAAATCCAACACACAGCACTGTACCAGCTGCTAGGAAGGAAATTAACTCTATCCCAGCTGAAACCAGGACAACATGGCAAAATGGAGAGTGGTTCAATGGAACAAAAGGAGAAGGTGAGAGGGAAAGTAAATCTTGCCAAGAAAATGGGATGGCCACTAAACAGACCTAGAGAAAATGACAGGAAGTGTGTTTAGAAATTAGCCAACAGACATGGAAAGAAACCTTGGGACTAGAATGTCACCTGTTTCCTCACAGCAGACAGGTGACTGAAGACGGGCAGAAGAAAGCAGAAGAGCTATCTGTTCTTGATAAAAGACTGAATGCTAATTTTCTCTTCGGCTGTGACAGAATCATGCATAAATTAGAAATAATGTCTTTTCCCTCCTAATAAGCACACTAATGTGATTAATCTGTGACATTTTAAAACCAATCCAAATCAAACCAAACATAGTTGAGAATAACTCAGATATTTGAGTACTCTCCTACATGAGAGTAATAAATTTTAATTTTTCAGGATTTGCAGCTCGGAGTAATAGCAATTGAGCTCTCTGGCTTACACTTATTGTATGTAGGGGAGAAAGTACTTGTACTGATTTGAAAAGAGCGCTAAGTGAAAGTTAGAGCACTTTCATTAAAGCGTGTCATGGCTATTGTCCAAAAGGACTTAAGCACTGCTCTTATCTCTAATTAAAATATAACATTTGATTCTCTGTATCTGTCAATTTAGAAAGGATACGACTTCTGAAGCATCAAAGGATACCGCAACTAGAATACCCATTAGAGTTCAGAACAGCAACAACTGCCAAAGAGCCGTCCTGCAGTTCATCATCTCAGAGTTAATGTTGTCATTCCAGCAGCAGCATACAGTGAGCATACTTGCAAAAAATAAACCAGGCAAAAAATACTTCAGGAAATAAATGACAGTTGACAACATACTTTTCTTTTATATGCACATATGAGAGAGAGCAGGAGAGATGGGAAGACACAACAAGAGAGTTAACATCCTAAGAAAAAGAAAGGGAGTGCATATATTTTGCTTAATATTCATGAGAATTTTTCCTAGAAGGCAGTCTCAGTCATATAACTGATTTCTGGAGTTTTGCCAAGGACTAATGAGGCAAAACTTTCATCCACTGGGATACTATTCTTTTTGGGTTAAAAAGAAATAGAAAACTGAAAAGTGGTCAAAAAACCTGCTCCTCTAGCCAGTCTTCAGCAACATCTCCACTGCAGGACACATCAGTGTGGACTTTGCCATAATACATAACAGTTTGTATGCAAAGCACCTCATGTGCCTACAAAGTATTAAGCCATATCTTGAATTACCAGTAATTATTTTCTGTAAAAACGTATTTCATAGAATTATAATGTTGCACAAGAATCTTTTATAATGGCGGAAATATTTGAACCTGAAGGTACCTTTACACTGCTTAAAAGTACAATGGCATTGCTACAAAAGCAAACTGGCCTACCAGCATGAAGTGGGCCTCTCTCTCCGGGCAAGGCCTACAGTCCCCTAAGGTTCCAAATGGGCAAAGGCCATTTATCCCACTACTAAAAGGTTCCGCTCATTTACAGATCAGTGATTTTACACAAAATAGTGGAAGTCAAATCACACACCATCACAGACATGCACAGAAATTTCAAGATTAACTCCATGATTGCCTGGAGGACTCCTCCTCCATCCAGGAACTGGTTAGAAAGAAACGTTGCAATATTTACATTTGTTGAGATGATGAAAGAGCAGTGAGGGATGATGGAGTATATGACTTCGGAATTTAGACTGTGATTTAGTGGATTTTGCATGAACAAAGCATTCTGAAATCAGCGCCTGCCACATGGATCACTGGTGATTCAGAAAATATTTCAGTGGAAAAGATACACACATAGGCCCTTGTTAGCATTTTGGCAACAGATCATTGCAGTTTTTCTGCCAGACGTGCAGAAGCTGAACTGGCATAACATCATGCTACACACTGTACATCCTGCACGTATCTTTCAGCTGTGATTGCTCTGGTATAACAAATGGCATCTGAGAACCCATAAATATCAGTAAACAGTTCCAGCCTACTAATAGCTTGTCTCTCTCTCTAATTTGGCATTTCGTACAAATAACATCAGGCCACTTCTGCTGTTCTGAATAGAGAGTATTTGCTTTTGGGAAAGACAGACAGAAAGACATAAAATTAAAAAAAAAAGGGGGGGGGAAGACACAATTCAAAAAGAGAAAGATGCCCAACTTGCTTTTCCTAAAACCACTGAATATACGCAGAATTCAACTCCTATGCAATAGCTTTAGGCATGTAACAACTGAGTGATTGAGTGCAACTAGGATAAAACAGATGCTTGACTTTTTGCTGCTACTTCCAGGCAGGAAACATTAACAGCCACATGTCCTCCACAGGCCGCTGGGAAAGTCCGGGCGAGACCTGTGGCAAACCCTCTACTTCACTACGACATACTTTCATTTTTATCTGCGTTGTGTTGCAAGCCCAGCAGCATGTATATGAGAAGCCTAAACCTTCTTCCGTCCAGTGTGCAAGCTCATTAAATGTTACAAAATGTTTCCAAATAGAGAAAGCGGAAAGGGCAAGGTTCGTAATAGGAATTACAGAGCGAAACATCCCTTTCACTCACTGTAACTTGGGAGAACACTCATACCAAAAGGGAAAAAAAACCCCTAAATAAACAGTGGAAGAAGTTCAGTCATCTGACTGCCCTAAAAGCTGTTAAACAAAACCGATAAAGCTAACCTACTAATCCTCCAGCAGGACTACTGTAGAAATAATAATAATTTATGCAACCCCCCTGGTTACTCTGATGTCTTTATCTGTGGAAGTGCAGTGACCCCTAAACATCTTTGACCTACTAAGTGCTAACAGATCAAACACTCAACAGCTTTTAATATATTTTCAGATTTAAGAGTCCTTCTAATCAGATGCTGACTCTCAAGTTCTCCAGCAATGAATATTTCATAATATTCAGCCAAGTACTGTTAGAGACAGAAAGCATCAGCTCCTGTGGATTATACAGAATATATTCTCTGCATACAATTATAACAATTTTGTTTCCTAAATTCTTATCATTTGGAAATATCGAGTGATTGGAGGGAATAAGACCAGGCATGGTAATAATACTTAACTAATAAATTACTATGAAAAATATATGGAAATTTTTAGTCTATAGCATTACATACACTCATTTCTTAAGCAATATTTCTTTATACCTGAAAGGCACACTTGATATATTACATTCAGAAGTTTATACTGACAGGAAATATGAAGTGAAAATGTTGAACTTTTTTGACTGAAATTCCGTGTCTGTACGTTTATCATACTGGCAAGGAAATAGACTATTCTTAACACAGCTCCAGATGTGGCATCATTTTACAAAAAAACCCACATTTAATTATAAATTGACCTACTCTACTGTATTAAAATGAAAAAAAGATTTAGTAGTGCAAAAGCAGAGGGGAAATGAATGGTAAAGATTATTCAATACAAAAACCTAATGACCGTAAAAGAGATTCTTTTCTTAGGTTGTTGTCTTCAATTATTAAAGCAAAAGTAACAGGATCAATCTAACCAAGGATAATAATCATTTAAAGTTTCATAAAATACTTATTCACATTAATATTCAGGTCTGCCGGTTTCCCTTATATGATGACCAAGGGTTTATAAGGACTTCGCAAGGAAGAATAAAGAAAAGATCAAGACAAAGGTTCACTAGAAGCCACTAAAATCTGTCATGGAGAGAAAGACTGCCATTCACCGCAGTTATCTATTCTAAACATAACCCAGCAGATCATCCTTCCTGTGGTTCACTTCTACCGTCACGGGAAGTACAATGTTATTTCAAGTTTGTCTCTACCTGTCAGAAATTAAATGTTAATAATGTTTAATGACTCATTTTCCAGTTAATCTACTACTTGAATGCAAAAATACTACGCTAAGTAAAATCCTTCCAAACATGCATAGTTAATAAATCCACAGTATTCAAAATAGGGGTTGAGAAGGCAAACATAATTTGCAGTGTGTGCCAGTAAGTAGCTTACCTTCTCATGAACTCAGATTTGATGATTGTTTCATTGGCTTTTCAAGCCAAAAATTGCTTGCACTTTAGCAGTTTGCCAGAGGGAAAACAAACTCTAGGATCTTATGAAGTGTAACAACTGAAGAACAAGCAAGTGCATATTTGAATGAAACAATTCTACAATGTCAGTAAGCTGAGTTAACAATAAATAACCAATCAGTCCTCTTTAAAAGATGCATTACTGCTCTCTTATTTTTATTATGGAAAACACATGACCTTTTAAACAACATTTTATTAAATTACTTTTGTCCAAGCAAATTTTAATAATACAACTTAAAATGGAAAAAGGAGCTTGAACTTTGGGGTTTGCTTCCCTTCCACACACACTGGGAGGATTATGAAAAATTCACAACCTGACTTACCCTTATTGTCTCATCTCGCTGAAATGAAACTAACTGCCTGCATTCGCTCACAATAGCTGTCTAAAAGGAAAGCTGTTAAAGAAGAAAGCCTTCAACACATGATTTGCCACTACATACCTCACATTGTGACTTGCATTGAACAGGCTTGCAGGCTCCACTGAATCTCCTTCATCCTAAGTGTAGAAATAGGGTCCCAGAAGAAAAGAAACAGATAGCAGTAGCCATATCCTCTCTTTCTACTGTACAGAATAAGCACTGCTTGAAAGCCAAAAGGGGAACTTGAGTTTTGATCTTTTGCTGAGGAATCCTCTCTCTGAAACCTGGATTTATAACTATTTTCAAACCAATAAAGTTGTCCCAACTTGTATTAGATGAAGTAGTACTCTCTACTTTCTATGACGGTAGCATCTTCTGCATTTCTGGGATTTATATGGAGTGAGAAAATAGCAGGAAGCACAAATAAGTAAGTCCTTTGAGATCTATATCTGAACAAGAGTTACACATTCGCAGTAATTAAATGATAGTATTCACAGTTATTGTAAGAAAACTAGCAATGTGAAAAGTAGCCCATAAAGACAATAGTGATTTCCACAGCTATCTACTCAACACTTCTCATTGCCTATGTTCAAAATATAAACTTATTTTTAATTGTTAGTATTTAATTAAAACAGAGATTTTCCAATTAAATGTAGTCAGTTGCCTGGGAAGATTTTCTAAGGCAAAAGGGGAACTTTTGTTGAAACCAGCAATACACCACATACGGCATTATTCTAGTTATTACAGGTAGTGAATCAGGTTTAGATTTACTGGCTGGGAGGCAGTAAAAAATTCCCTTCTAGATTGCCTTCTCAGGAGGTACGTACGTCGAGAACTACAAACAGACAAAGAAAGGAAAAGCATACCAACAGAGGAGAAACCACGATAATTTCAGCAAGCCAAGGACCAAGGGCAGGATGTCAAGCAAGATAAAAACTAAAATACGTTTGCGCAAAAACACTCTCTGGCCATATTAAGTAGCGATTACATCTTGGCAATGTTCACATGCAGAAACGAGACTGTTTACAGCAAAAAAGATGACACTGTCCAGTTCAAAAACAAGGCAAACTTGTAACGATCTGGCTAAAAGGAAGTTGTTTTGTTCTGGCTCATTTGAGATGGGTAGCTGGCAGGAGACAAAACTGATGTCTCTTCAAATATTTGAATTCAGAAAATATTCTTTTGGTTTTGAAAGAATGTACTTTCCAAATCCTGGAAAAAATAGCTTTTCCTCTAGATGAAAGGGGCAAAGCTTAGAATAGAGTAATAGACTTGAAATATTCAGCTTTTTTGTCTAACAAGCAGATGTTTTCTAAAGTACTGCTAGGGTGTAAAAGACAGTCTGGTGAGTGCTAGCATCACAAGCAAGTGGGTGAACCTGTGATCTTAGCCAAACATCTTACAGCGAGCCCCAGAAAGCGGTATGCTGGAATTCCAGAGCACAATACAAAAACCTTCAGCTTTTTCTATCTATTAAGTCTCACCCAATATCCAGACTGGTTTTATATCTGGTTTTATATCAGATAAAACAAAGAATACCTATCATTTATACCACCTCTACTCAGCAAAACTTTTGACTCTGCTACTTTAACATCAAGAATGATATTGAAATAAGATGCATCACAAAAAGATTGTTGACACTGTATGTGAAGCAACGCCTTTCGTGCGAAAGTATAAAACATCATCAGCGGTAACTACACAGTAATCACATCTTTTGTGTTGTTAATTACTTCCCATGATGTGGAAATAACAGCATGCATGCTCAGAGCTTATGCACTAATATTACTTTCTTCCAAAAATACATTCAGATATTATTGACACAAGCATGTAACCTTTAGGTAACAAAATAGGATCTTTCTCTGTAGTAAATGGTATTAATTCACTGATAACCAAATTTGCATGAACTATGACTCTGAAATAAGTAAAAAAGATAGAAGGTAAATATTACTTGTATTGGCCTCCAAGTTGAAGTACTTTTGAAATAGACTTTTAAAAAAATTAAATACCATAGAAAACAGAAAACAATTAGGAAAAAAAGAAAAAAATCATCTATGACACTAAACAAGATTTATCTTTAGTAAATGAAAATTATTTAACTATTAAATGAAATTAAAAACATCTAATTCAACATTTTGGAGATACCTTTCATGAAAGGCCCATGGTACAGATTTGGATAGCTTCAGTGTCCTCTTACTTACCCCAATTTTGCAGCAAACACGACAGAATTATTCTCTGTTATTTTAGTAAGAAATAAAAATCATATATATTTCAGAATAATTAATAGAGTCTGGAAAAGTGATCCAAACTGTTATGTGCTTTGTCTTCATATAATTTATGTATTTTAAAAATCATACTATAATTTTCTCCCCCCACTGTAAAACAAACATGAAATGCCTTCATGTGACATTCAGCGTAAGTGAAACCCTTCAGATATGAATCGATACTGTTGAGATTTTCCTCTTCATTTCAGTAGGTGATGACAAGTCAGACAGAAAGCAATTGCAGTAAGTTGCACATGTGCTGAAATTGCAACCAAGCTCAGTTTTATTGTACTTCAGGGCCTGCCGTGTTTACACCATCATTTACATAAATTTTCTATTATTATAATATTATCAAAATTCAAAACACAACATTGAGGTTCTTCAGACATGAATGCTACTCAACCTAAACAGTAATACTTTGTGGTAACCTGTATATTTTTATAACAAACCTAAGTAGTAAAAACATAATAAAATCTTGAAGTAACTTCTTTATTCTTCAAAACACAAAAAAATTTCTCTCTTGGATGAGACCAAAAAATCCAGAAAGAACAACTGAGTCAAATAGAAACTGGCAAGGAAGCTTGAAGGATATAAATTTAGCGGAGGTGAAGAATGCTTATTCTCAGTTTGAAAGTATATGCACAGGTGCATGGGCACACACATACACGCACAAAAGATCTTTTCTTTATTAGGCTCATGCTTTATTCTCCATCCTCAAACAGGGCACCTTGCTAACGAACAGAGTGACAAGCCATCACATCAAGATACAATGTCTCTAGCTTGCCCAACCAAATATTGCATGTACTCTGAATTGCCAGAAAATGCTTTCTGCAAGATGAAAGTCTATCTGAAATTGCTAGTTGAAAATTCTATCTCATGCTCAGTGAGCAGACAAAAAATACTGAACATGCTGGAAAATGAGCACATACAGCTGTATCTTCCCTGCATTATTTTACATAAATATTGGATTTGGGGTTTTGACAGCGCTTATTTGTGGTTTTTTGACAAAAAAAGTCATTAAGTTGAGGGAAGCATGGGAGACATGGAAATGGACAAAAACATACATTTGCTCCTATAAACTAGAATCCACTATTTGAATGTAAAGCATTAGCCAGGAAAAGGAGACATCAGATTCTCATGGAATTATTTCATACCACAGCATCTTCCAAACTTTGTCCAATTCCTTGCTAGGCAAGTTTTTAACAGCTCAATAATGAGAGACAGCCTATCTACTTGGCCCAAGATGAGTGCCAGTCAGGTGCTGAGAGCTCTACGAACAGAGCTACAAGAACCTAAATATCCATATAGGCATGAATGCTGATTAGTTGGCAACACACTTTCAGAAGTATTTTTGTCCAACTTGGATAATTAACCACTCATCTAAATGCCCTCTAAGCAATTTCTGAATTCACACAAGACATCTATCCATGTATAGCAGGAGGCCCCTAAGTGTCTTTAAATACCCCAACCTTCCACCTTAAAGTTCACCTTTGTTTGTAAAGCATTTGTGAAATTCCATGATTACTCTTTCAGAAACGTACTTATCAAAAATGCTCCATTTACAGGGATAAATACAAACCAACCAACCAACCTAGTTACTGGAGCTACAAAATCAAACTAGAATCAAACATCCAAGCTCTAGATTCTCCACCTTGCATACACTAATCAAAGTTTTACAAAACTTCCCCCCCCCCCCCCCCCCAGTGATAACTGTACAACTCTACTGTCCAGAAAAGCTTGCCCTTGTGATGCTGGGAATAGCAACCTTGATATCAGTGAAGTTAACTAATTAAAATTCATGTTAATCTTGCTGGCCAAAACCAACATAACTCTGACATACCAGCTCCACAATCTACAAAGTAGATTTAAAAAGACAAGTCAATTTTTCTGGGAGTAAGGATCTACACAAGTTCTGTGACGTACTCAGACTCAAAACTCTGAGAAGTTCTTAAAAGCAGTTTATAGGAAAAGCTACTTAGTAAAAAAAAAACCAACATGGGGTATAACATTAAAATTTAGGAATACTTCAAAACATTAATAGGTCTATCTGGTAGATCAATTGTACCTTACTATCTATGGAAGTACTATGTATATTAAAATGATTAACAGTCTGAAATTAGTTATTATACTCTTGCATCTTCCGAGTAATTAATCTGTAAATGTAATCTGTATGCATTAAAATATATAAGTAATTACTATGATGATAACACAAGTTCTAACTGCATTTTTAATAATCTTATTGTGCAAGTTCTTACTTCTGTTAATAAACAATCATGTATTCTGAAAAGAACACAGAAAAAGTTTTACAATCCACTTTGTACAAAAAGTCTGGAATTCAGTAGTGAAAATAAGATTTTTTTTTTTTTTAAATTACAAATACTGTAAGAAAAAAGTTTTGCAAGCTACTTCTTTACTTCATATGTTTTCTTAAAGCTTTCATCTTCTTTAGGCTGAATACCTATAATTTACTCCTATATTCTAGGAAAAAACCCACAAAGAGGGAGGGAAGGAGAGAGGGAGGGAGCGAGAAAACAACAGCTAAGCAAAAATTCCAGAGTCTGTAACCTTTTCACCTGGATGGAAAGGAGAAGGAAAGTTTTGGCTTTGTTCTTGCCCTTCCCCACCTACTATGACTGATTGAGCTACAAAGAAAATAACTACATGTGCCTCTACATATTTGATGTTTTATGTATCAACAAGCGTACACCTAGATGCCTAGGTACGCATTTAACGTTCCCAGGTGTCTTCTATTACATTTATTGCTCACAAATATTTCCCACCGATTTTAGCATACATATCACTAGCCCTAACAAAAGGCCTGGATCTCATGAAGATTTCTCTTCTTAATTCTCACGGCATAATCCTCCCAGCAATGAGCTATTCAACAAAACAATTCTCCCTCCCTTTAAAAAGATACCAGTCAGGAAGTTAGATATTGCATCAGGCAGCCACTAAACCAGACCACCCTCCTAGCCACCGCATTAGATACTGGTCCTTTGGAAGTCGCTACTAAAATGCTAAAAGCCAAGTCTGCAAAAAATTGGTTCCAGCAGACAGGAATGGAAACATCTGACTTAGTCTTGCTGTGGTGCACAGAACCAAGATTTTTCCCGTCATCTCACCCGAGTCCATGCTGCGTTGGCAGACAATGGGACTATTCTGAGAATGACCCTATTAAGCTGTACAATTATAGCAAACTGCCGACTGAAAAACGGATTTGTTTATGTGTAAGTCTAAACACTGTTTATCAATCAGATGGGAAGTGTCCTGCAGATAAATTTCCTCTCTAATTCCATGTACTAGGTTTTTCTCTTTCCAGAAGACTTTCCAAAAGCTCCAGTTAACATGATCAAAATGTGGCACTTCATTTTTTCTGTCCTTAAACTCTGTTCTGTTTTGTAAAGCAGCTAACAAAGTCAGCTTACAGTACTAGCTTCAGCTCTGGCTTTGCTTTCTTCACATGTCCAAGACAAAACCCAAGTAAGCTGCTTTTCAGCTTGGGTTAAACACATCACTGTGCTACTACAGAAGGCATCAGCTCTGAGATGATGTTTTATTATGTTCCTTTATACAATTTCAGTAACAGTTCAATTCTCGCTGGTTTCATCCATCAGCCATTCTCTCCACCTCTGTGTGTTTCTTTCTGTGCCGCTCTCAAGAAATGAGCTCACAAGGCTTCAGCACATCAGGTCAACTGTCTTTGTTCATTTAATGCCTTACTAAAGTAAACAATTTTTTCATGGCATTCACTAAAGTTAATTCCTAGACATACACTCCACCCTTGTAGCAGAGAAAAAAGCCAATATTTGAAAACTTACTTCATTTAAGAAATTCAACCTAAGTTAATTCTTTTCTGTAAGTCTCCCTATAAGATTTGTCTTTTTAGACTTTCTCTACAGGTCAAAGATATTCTGGTAGCTGGGTGTCAGCCAGGCCCACCACCGAGCACTGTGAACATCTCATTAAATAATCAACAATATAAGCTGTTCCTCTTCAGAAATGAACAGTCATTACACTGGCTGGCTGCTTTCGTACAAGGTAGTCTTTAACCTAAAGAGACAAAGCATTAGGATATAGGCAGGAGAAACTCAGGTCATCTCAGAGAAAGCACCACATCAACAGGTAGTATCTCTAGGCCAGCCAAAGGAGTTGAATCAGAGATTAGGAAAGAGATATAATAGTTTAATTTTAATTAAACAACTGCATTAAAAATTCCCTATTATACCTTGGAAAATACGCAGTGGAACAGGGTTGATAATAAAAGGACAGATTTTTGAAGAAAGTTCTCTGCTGAGATGCAGTCCCTGCCACTCATCATCTGCTTCTGAAGTTTCAATTCTGACATAGAATTAATTAAGCAAGGGCCCACAGTAAATACAAAATTTGAGTCAGTGGCACTTGTGAGATGAAAAGTGTAAATACAAACACAAGGGGAAACCAGTAAAGAATACTGCAGTTAGGCTGTACTGCTCTTCTTTGAGTTGGACAGTCTCGGCACTAAGTGAAGCTATTTATCGTTACCACTGTTTCATACTAGACTATACTGATAACTCAGATAAAGTAATAGCTTCCCTATATTTAACCCAAAGGTTTTGCTGAATTTGTGAAAGGGAGCCCATAAAAAAAAACAAAACCAAAAACCAAAAAACAAACAAACAAAAAACCTGATGCAGATAAGTCTTTCTGATTAGGAAAGCTTTTTCATTGAAAACAGGCAAACAAAACCCAAGTACCAAACCTATTCCTGTCTAAAACTTACTCATTTTTTTCCCTTTATCGCAAAAAATGGTTACCTTTTCCTTCTAAAGACAGTAAGGTAATTGTTGCAACTGAACTAGATTTTATGACATGAACAACTGAGTGCAAATGTGAATTTAGCAGTGGACTTCCCTCACTTTGGAGGAAACAGGTTAGGAATAGTCACGTACTTTTTCCTTTTTGCTTCTTGTGCACTAACTGAAAGCTTCAGAAGACTCAGAATGACTTGTTGAAGAATAACACACTCTCAGCTAGAAAATGCTGCATGTAGGAAAGCAATCAGCATACAACTAGCTGCAGATGCATTTCAAAATACAAAATATGCAGGGCGCACATATGTACACTCACAGACAAAACCATTAAAACTCCTCTCAAAAAAAGAAGAAACAGTGACTTATAAAGAAGGAACCTTTTAAACTAAACTGTACAAAATGATGATTAAAAAGAAACTAGGCAACCATACTAAACTAATTATACTTAATATTCAGAGATGAATAGGAACAACCAGCTGAAATTTTACCTGTATATAACAATTTTCTTTGAAGTTTTAATGTCTAGAATATGTATAAGTTGGATTGTATCCATTTTAGTAAATCCTCTCCTATCAGAGAACCTATTAACTTTACCTATTAAATTAGTTAATCAATTAACTAAGACTCAGGTGCATCTGCAACGTAGTAGGATATAATTGTGAAACATCCATGGTAAATCTAAAGTTTGGTAAGAAAGAATAACTAACTATTTTGATTAATGGATCATTTTCTTTTTACAAGCATGCAGAAAACTAAAAGCACCTGGAATCTGCAGGATGTCTCTGTACATAAGACGTTCTTAGTACAAGTTCCATCAATGCAAAAAGAATTTATCTTGCACTGTATTTGACAGAGGTGACTAAACTTTCTGACTGAAGTGACCAGGTTACTCAAACAGTTATCCAGACTTCCATTAGCATGAAACAAAAGAAATGCCTGGCCCCTGAAATCTCTTTGTTTTTTTAAAGGATGGACACCAAAGACTGGCTGGATGTATCTACTAGATTAGTACACAGAAAGCAGAAACAAATGCTTCAACTGTTATCTCAGGTGTATACAGAAAAAAATTGCTGGATTTATTTAGTTGACAACATGCATCATAAACATTTGAGAGTTACTCAACAAAATAGGCACAGAAGGACTATGACAGTGCCACAGAAATTCCTCTTTTTTCATTATGAAATGTCTCCATTTTAAAAAAATTGTAAAATAACTTGGGTATTTGGGGTCCTTGACGCACACTATTGCAAGATTTTAAAGTACGCTATTACAAGACGAAGAAAAAATATCAGCCTTGTCAAAAGCAGCAGAAGAAAAATAAGAAAAAAAATCAGGCTTAAGCTCCAAGGAAGAAATCCATAAGTGAATAAAAACAGAGATTTACAATGGAATTTGTGTTGCAACTTTAACTATAGCTTTCACAGGCAGGGACAGGGACAGTCATAGACATTACCCACTCACACAAAAGATAAAAGGGGAAAAAAGTATGTTTGCTACATCACAGCTGTCTTCCATTACCTGTAATTATCCATGTTCAGACCACACTAGGAGCAAAGATACACAAGGAACAATAGTTAACCGCATGTTATAAGGCAACAGTGTAGTAGTCTTTCCAATACACAACGTTCACTTGCGATGAATAACACCAAGCATCCTACTCGCAGGATACAATGTTTTGCTTTACATTGTCGATGTTTTAATGAAATGCAAGTTAAATCGGGTAATTTTTAAAAAAAAATTATTTTTGAAATATGTTCCTTGTTACATTTTATTCAAAGATGTATCCTTACAATCATGTACTTTATAACAACAAAAGATAAGTACAGATGTTCTGAATTAATGAGGCTAGTCCTTAGTTCCAGTACAAAGTATATAAACTTTCTAATACATACTCTCTACACTATTGAGATCTGTCGTAGAAAGTTAGTTTTGCTCCCAGTACTCCAACAGAAAAGCTGCTTCAAAACCTCACATCTCTTAAAATTAAACCCCCTTTTTAAATTTCTAGTCAGGTTTTATTTAAGATCATTCTCAACTCATTTGTTCTTGGGTAAAATCTGGCCTTTCAACAGTAAGGAAATACCTTCCTCTTCTACACCATTCATACAGCACAGATTTTTTAGCTCTCAGTTTCACTGAGCCAAGTAAAGCTGCTCTTACAGTCCCTTCTTGCAACCCTGATTCATCATTCTCCCAGTCATTCTGGTAGCTCTCCTTAGCATCACTTCTAGTCTCAATTCGTGTCTCTGGAACATGTGAGATAAAAGCTGTATACAGTATTTCAGATGAGGCCTCACCTAGGCTTTCTACAATGGCACAAATGCTTACTTATCTATTTAACAATAACATTTTTAAGCTGAATCTCACCAGATGATCTGATACCCTCATAAACCTTCTCGTTTTCAGTCACTTTTGCTTCATAAGATCATTGCTTATATTTGACAATTCTGTTATTCACCTTAAATGCAGAACTTTCTGTTCATCATTCTAGTACAGGGCTACGAGCTTCAGGTGATACTGACTTTAAAATTATTTTATCCTCTTTGCTGGGTGAAGATCTAATACTAATATCTGTAGACCCATGCTATCACACAAGACCACAGGTGACAATGTTTTAAAGTTAAAATTAGGAAAAAAATGTCATTTAATGACAGACAAACATGTCTTTTCCTTAAAATATACCATCATTAAAAGGGTGAGTAAAGTATGATCAAACATTCACCTGTTAAATTAAAAAAAAAAAAAACCCACCACCCCAAACAATTTCCAAAACTGAAAACAAATTACCTTATACATCCACCTTCCCTCCCACTTCTCTTCTATACTATTTGATTGTATCACTAGTATATATTCATTATTGAAACAGAATCTCGAAGGCAAGGATTATAGGGAGTCAGACATTTGCAATGCTGGGTTAATCTCTTTTCCCCAACACCAAAATGCAGCAGTTTTCATCAGACACTACCAATAGGGTAAAAACATTCCGAGTAGGATGCCGAAAAGCCATCATGCTGAATAAAAAAATTTTCAAGTCAGCATGTTCAGCAGAAAGTTCCCTGTCATTACAGAAATGCTGAGGAAAACAATCTTAAACCCCACTACTAAAGCAGGCACCTTGGATTCTCCGTCTGTAGGGGAGATCCTAGCCAGTAGCTTACAAAGACGCAAATTCATAATAATGGATCATTACCATAAACCACAGGCTAATTTAAAGACAGACTGGTCTTCTGGGGTTTGCTTCACTCTCGAGAACATAAAACTCACATTTTTCATGCTATCGCTGCTGTAGAGCAGAGGAAGATTTGTACATAACATCACCGCTTTACAAGATACAATCCCAAGACACGTGGTGCTTTCCATAAAATTCTGACCTACTTAGTGGTTTCAAACCTGGCCTTTCCACTTGTTGAATTATGTCCCAACTTCTGCTGTTTCAGTTCAAATGTTTTCAATGTCAAGAATACTGAAAGAATTACAGAAATTGTGTGCAGGATAACTATTTCTTCTCACATTTAAAGTCAATTTTAAAGTTTTTCCACCAGAAACCAAGTGATATTTCTGCTCATGCTGTACACTTTTCAAACTCTGCTTTTTAAAACCAGCTTCTTCGTAGCTTTCCTTGCTATTGCATAGGGTTGAAAATACTTTTCTCTTCTTGCTAGTTTACACAGTACTGAGCAAAAGCCAATGTGGTTTCCTTTTTGTGTAGATGATTTTATAGTTTAGCCATCTAATTTTACTTTGAACTTTCAATTTTCCCGTAATATCTTTCAGTATTAGAGGAAAAAGGATACAGAACTAAGGAAAAGTATTTAGTCACGGTCCTTTTCTCACTTCGTTTGTCTTCAAAAATTCTTTAAAAGTTAAATTACTCATAAAACCATTGCACATTAAACTATCATACTCAATTAAAAATATCTTCCCTCTTCTCATTTTCTTCAATTCAAATGTTCTCCTTCCTTTACAAAGGAGAAATGGCCTGACAAAGAGTGTTATTCTTACATGTCTGATTTATTTTATTCACCTTTTCAAGAGAACTGAGGTAACTGTGACTTTCAGAAGGATTTATTGTTTCGTTTGCACTATTATCTCCCTCTGGAGAGATCAGATTTTGCTGTTTCTCTTCCGCCAAAAGAGAAATAGATGGGCTAGCTAAACTGTTAGATCTTATTTCTGGGTTGTCCATATTCCTTTGTCTATTGACTGAAGCTCTGTCTGCAGTAGTATGCCTGCACCAGGTCTCCTTCTTTTCCCAGGCTACTGTATAAACATTTCAATACCACTGGGATCACTAAACAATTGCTTGAAAAGTTTATCAGTTTCAAGGTTCCTTTCATGCTTACAGCCATCCCTGATAGTTCATTACTTAGATTAAAAATCAGACACCTAAATAGCGGAAGGCTTGCCAACGAGCTTCTGAATCAGCAAAATCTGATCTCTTACACAGTGAAGAGATCTTCCTCTTGCCCAGCATGACTACATCCCAAATGAATTAATTCACCTTTGTGCAATGTGCCTGGCATACAAAACAAGCATTTGTCCCCTCAATGAGAGATTCAACAACTGTGACAGTCCCACGGTTTTTCCTGTGGCACAGATTTTGCTACTTTGTCACTTACGCTGTTTGAAAACACTTGTTTGTCTCCTGGAAGTGAGTTAAGAAAATCTTAACAGTTCCATTCATCAACTCACTATACCAAGAACTCCTTTTTAACAAAACAGTTTCCCCTGGAATACTTTTAGTACTGGTATATTACACAAGAAGAATACTCTGGAGGGATACTGAATGGTCCTACCGTGAAAGAGAGGGCTACAGTACCTGCCTGCTTGAGTGGTACTCGATATCAGCATGCATTGTCATTCAATATCAGCATAAGGAGAACACTTGCATCTGTGTTTTAACACATACTGCCCCAAATCGCTCTTTGTAACTCCATCTGGTATCTGGCTCACCTTTTCATTCTGTCACCTCCCTTCTTGGCAGCCGGAAGGAACAGAACGTGGGACATGTCCCGTCTCCCACTCCAGCATGCCCCTGCCATGGCACGAATACAGTAGCTCTACCACAGTGGGCATGCTTTACATACAACATGTACCGTGAAAGGGCACCATGAGATAATCACTCCGTTTCCTCAATGTGGAGAACTAAGAGAGTAACAAAGCTGGACTAATGGGCAGGGCAAACAGCAAAGGCCCTGCTGCCAATAGAGCTGCAGGGCCATTTTTACCCCACCAGAAGTTCATTGTTTCTCACATCTTGCCAGATGATCACAATTACAAACCAGGATTGTTCTTTCAAAAGCTTACTTATTTTAGCTATCTGAAAATCTGTTCTTGCTTTTGTTATTGTAATCACTACACAAGACTTATGAAAATAAGATTTATGCAATCTCAAAATCCACACCTTTAGCTGGGAGAAAAGTGATATGGGGCCATGATAACAGTTTTCAAATATGCAAAGGTTGCTGCAAAGAGAAAGGCAACAATTCTCGGTGTCCCTAGTGGACTGGACAAGGAGTAATGCATTTAAATTACAGCAAGGATAATTCAGGTTAGATGTCAGGGAATGAGAAAATGAAACAGTGGAATGGATTACACTCTAGAAATAGTGGAGTCTCCAACATTGCAGATCTTTAAAAATGAATTAGGCAGACATTTACCAGGACTGATAGCGCAGGCCAATTCAAGAGATCTGCTTTGCAATTCTTCCTGAACAGTAGTGGAGAATGTCTCCTCTTGGCACTTTGTCCCAGGCTTACCCTTCAACTAGCTGAAAAATATGGCACTGATATATACACTCACAATGAACGTGTATCTTTCAAACACAGTCCATTCTCAATTCCTTGGGAGACAAGATAATTTGAAGGACAAGTTTCATGCAAGACTTGCTGCCTACAGCACAAGAGAAAAACTGGTAGTATGCAGCAAGCTAACAAAAGCCAGGCAATGCCAACAGTTATCAAATGACAATTACAACTTTGTTTACAACATAAAGTAGTCATAATAGCTATGTGTTAAGTATTCCTGTTAAACAACATATTCCACACTTCTGCTTCAGGGACATATAAACCACCAACACTTTCTTAGGCATTTTAGAAAAATATATGGAATGACAGAGTTTATATGTTTAACAAAAATAGCTTCCTATACTTTTTTTTTAATACCCGTGATGCTAAACAAATCAAAGTAAATACAAAATGTCTTAATAAACTTCACATAAGGAGAATATAGAGTCACTTCTTAAAAGAATTGATAGTTCTCAACACAAAACAAACGTTAGCCTTTTTCTTCTCCTACTGGAGAGCCAGTAACTTGGAAACAAAATCCAATATTCTCAAATGTGGGACAGCACACATAGCAAGACCTGAAATTTGAACTTCATGACATGTAACTTATATTTCAGATGGAAACCATCAGCTACCTATTTCTAGTAACACATGGGGAGCCTGTCTCCTCAAAAGGGCACAGAAGAAATCACCAAGTTCCTTCTGTGCATAGAAAATTTCAAATACAGAACAATATTTCTTAGCCACTCTCCCTTTTCCACTAAAATATTTAATATCTTTATCAATGATCTGGACGAGGGGATCGAGTGCACCCTCAGTAAGTTTGCAGACGACACCAAGTTGGGCGGGAGTGTTGATCTGCTCGAGGGTAGGAAGGCTCTGCAGAGGGACCTGGACAGGCTGCATCGATGGGCCGAGGCCAACTGTATGAGGTTCAACAAGGCCAAGTGCCGGGTCCTGCATTTCGGCCACAACAACCCCATGCAGCGCTACAGGCTTGGGGAAGAGTGGCTGGAAAGCTGCCTGTCGGAAAAGGACCTGGGGGTGCTGGTTGACAGCCGGCTGAACATGAGCCGGCAGTGTGCCCAGGTGGCCAAGAAGGCCAATGGCATCCTGGCCTGTATCAGAAATAGTGTGGCCAGCAGGAGCAGGGAAGTGATCGTGCCCCTGTACTCGGCCCTGGTGAGGCCGCACCTCGAATACTGTGTTCAGTTTTGGGCCCCTCACTACAAGAAGGACGTCGAGGTGCTGGAGCGTGTCCAGAGAAGGGCAACGAGGCTGGTGAGGGGTCTGGAGAACAAGTCTTATGAGGGGCGGCTGAGGGAACTGGGGTTGTTTAGGCTGGAGAAGAGGAGGCTGAGGGGAGACCTCATCGCTCTCTACAACTACCTGAAAGGAGGTTGTAGCGAGGTGGGTGTCGGTCTCTTCTCCCAAGTAACAAGCGATAGGACGAGAGGAAATGGCCTCAAGTTGTGCCAGGGGAGGTTTAGATTGGATATTAGGAAAAATTTCTTCACTGAAAGGGTTGTCAAGCATTGGAATGGGCTGCCCAGGGAAGTGGTTGAGTCCCCATCCCTGGAGGAATTTAAAAGACGTGTAGGTATGGTGCTTAGGGACATGGTTTAGTGGTGCTAGGTTAACGGTTGGACTCAATAATCTTAGAGGTCTTTTCCAACCTAAATGATTCTATGATTCTAAAATATATCATTATGATTGTAAAAATTTAATGGCACCCACAAACACTCTATCTGTGAATCTAGTCATTTAAATAGCAATTTATTTTTAATATATGCTAATTCACCTATTAGTTCTCAGGCACTGAGATGATGCAGGTAACATTTTCTCATTGCTATTGTTTCAGTTCTATAGAGAGTTCAAAAAGTTTAGAACATCACTGTATTACACATTGTCATGAGGTCCCTTCCCAGCCTTCAACTTTCTGCTATTTTTAGCAGAGTATCTAAATCTTTTTTTTTTTTTTTTTTTGGGGGGGGGGGGGCGGGGGGGAAGATAGATTGGTGTCTATATCCCTTTTTCCTGTCCTACACTGTGACTGTTCTTTCTGCGTCACTGTTATGTAAGATTGGTCTCATCTTTCTTACCTAGAACAGGAAATCTGTTCCTGTTACTCTTTTTCTCCACCTGCATCATTACTCCTATCTTCATCTAGAATCTTCACTCTCTACTGTTAAAAAAATACTAGGACTTACATCATTCTCTCTAATTCTTTAGTTTAATTTTTAGTTTAACAAGATAATTCAAATCCAATTAGCACTGGATTCACAACATTTTGTTATAACCATTATTTCTCGACTTTTCTTCTCCTTATCTTCTGGTTTTGCACTCTGGATGTTACCCGCATGTCTTTTTTTTTCTTTCATTTGTTTCTTTGAAGTTCTTATGAGAATCTCTTCAACACTTCAAATATGTTCAGTAAGAAAACACAGTAAATCAGTGTTTTAACAAAACAACGTGGAAAAATCCCATTTCATTTACTGAAAGTCCACCTTGGGCAATTTAAAAGCTGCAGTTTGATTCCAATTGCACCATATAAATGCCAGACAGAATGAGAAACTGTCACTGTAATTGCCAAGTTCAATATAACATTTAAACACAGCAAGTCTCAGCTTTTATGATGGCTCATTGATGTGTTATTTGTTGGTTCCGTGGGTGATGCAAAAGAAAATGTGAAACACTGTCATCATTGGAGTAATTTTTAAAGCAAGTATGCAATTTTTCTCATATATAATATGGGGGATATTTATGTGATAGATTAAAAAAAAATGTCTGCAAATGACTTCCCAATACAAGTCCTTTACAATAATGCATCTTCCTCTGACATCAACATTATATAATCCCTTTGTCCAAAATTCTTCAATCATTCTATAGAAAATTAACCTACTATGTATTTTAAAGTTGAAAATTCAGTATGTCTTTGTCAGTGTTTATTACTCAAAACAAAAGTAAAGTATAGCTCCTTGATAATATACTATTGGATATAACATTGGAATGAGTGCAATAATGCAAACTTTACTGAATTTTACTTTTTGGGGTCGATGACCAAGATAATGAAAAAACTTGTTGCCTTGTCACAAATACCACTAGTGTGGTGCAATGCATTTACTTATTTATTGCATGCTGTAAAGTGATTTGGTAAGAATTTCATTGTGTATTTAGGTTCAATTTCACATTTGTTTCCACCCAGTGGTCTGGCCCAAATACAAGGTTAAGAAATATGCAAGCAAAACCTACGTAGCATGTTTGATCTTATAAAAATTCATGAATATTGTTACCACATGCTTTCTTCACACACAAAAAGGAATCTAAATACCATCTGTGCAAGACAGACTAATTAGGGGATTAGGACCACAGAAGTTCTGCCCACTCACGTGTTCAAGCGCCTGCTCCCTTGGCCACTTAAGAAAAAACATAAGTGAAGAAGAGAAAAGGGACAGCAGCACCCTCCTGGATCCAGTGTAGACAGGAGTTAACTACCCTCACAGAATTTAGTTGTCCAACTCTACCCATGGGAGTTTGCATTTTTTTCCCTTGATGTATAATGCCTGGCCCAGCGCAAGGCTTGTTAATAAACTTGGCACCAGATGAATCACATTTTAATAAGTTCAAACGATATTCTGCAACCGACTGGTATTTAATGGCTGCAGCATACCACAGGGACCAATTTTTCAGGATTTGGCACCAACAATAGAAAACTAAATGATAAAAGCACATAAGTAGTTCTTAAACAAAATAAATGAGGTATAAACAGAAGTAAAGGCTGTAGTGAATATATAAAAAGAGTCTGGACTACACACAAAACCAATGATCCATTTGGAACAACCTAATTTTAGAAATAGAAGTGATAAATGTACAGAACAATCTTATATTAAAAGAGAGTCACTAACTAACATGCTTCACCATCAATTTAAAACTGTTTCTGTTTGCCACATCATTTTTCTTAATCACAAGATAATTTATGAATGCTAGTAACAACACGCAACTGAAACCCTTAAAGGAAAATCAGATCTTTGTATTTTGAACACGAATTCTGACAAGTTTCAACAGCTTATGTCATATTCAACAATTTGACAGAAATTTGTAGAGCTAAACAATGAACTCGCTCAGAAATATGTATTCAAAACATTTTTTTCTTTTTGGCTCACCGAATGCTCACAAACAGATGGGTTCTATTTGTTTAACATATTTAATAAATTTATTTTTGCCTTTTTTTTTTTACCATTTCTGTAGTGGCTGCTGATAGTTCACTTTGAAGAAAAATCAAAATGAATCGCAATTATGCAACTAGCCTGCTTCTTGACTGAATACACATGCATATCTTATCTATCGCTGACTTAAAAATTTGTATTCTGAAACCATTTTCCAGTTGGAAGCTAAGTCAGAATACCTTTGTGGGAGTAGTACGTATTTCCAGACTACAGAAATATTAAATATAATGCCTGATGCTATCCCAATCTTATAGTTAAGAGAATGCCATACAAAAAGTCGAAGTGATATACCAAAGTTGTACAAGATAACTGAGCAGGAAGGGAATGTCAGGTCTCCAGGACCTTGCAGTAGCATTCCCAAGACCAGACCACTGCGGTGCCCAGGTAAAGTGCAAGTACCTTTTCAAAGCACTGTTTAGTAATAAAGGTGATCATTGTTTTGCAGCAATTCAGCTGGAGAAGGAAATGATTGAAGTCAGTAAATGTTGTGGTATCCAAAATGATTATGTCACTGAACCTAATTTTGATTTTCAATCTTATCCCTTGTTTAGTCTAGCACTGCTGTGGAGGACCAAAGATTGATTACAATGAATAATGCTTAAAGCGATTTGGTAAGATACAGCGGGCCATCCAAAAGAAAAGCAAATCCCCAAACATAATTTATTTAATTACTTGAGCTAGATTTTGAAGTAGCTCTGAAAAATCAGGGCTCTATTAACTTTCCTGAAAAGATTTGTTTTGATTAAAATTTCAGTAAATTCACTAAAACTATGCTTTTCATCAAGTAAATATCAGTAACTGGCCAAGCCAGAATAGACAGGCTTCTCCCAGCACAATGATCTTTGGTCTTCCAGCTGAGCTACATAAATATCGGAGAAACAGAAGACGACAAATACCGTATCCATGTTCCACAATGTGAGTAGTTGACTCAAAGTGTTCAAATTCAGAGCTCTCACTTGTTAGTGACTAATATTTCCTCTCCCATCTAGAAGACACTCCAGTGTCTTCTCAGATATTGGCTTCTGCAATGAACTCACATTGTCAACAGATGTGAGGGTGCTGCTTACTCAGCTTATGAATGGTTGCCAGCAGAGATTTGCTGCTTCAGTCTGCAGTAAATTCATCCCAGTAGAGGCAAGGTTTATTTGCTTCTCCAACAGTTTGAAGAAAATACTGATGGCACAATTCTGAGCAAGGCTAAGGACAACTGAGCACTGGAGATAGCCTTGGAAAAGCCAGAGGTCTGCTGGAATGCTCTTTCAAGTCCACATTACCTATAGGGTATTCACCTCAGAGAATCCACTTACCCTTTACGAGATACTGCTGTTTGCTCTTCAAATGTTTACACAGAGAAAATTGTTAGTAACAATGTATATATACATTTAAAGTCAAGGACAAGCTAGCCAGTGAGGGTAATAAAATAAGTAAAGTGCAAGCTATGGAACCTTTTTCCCAAAGCTCTAAACTAGAAGGAAGACAATTATTTTCAGCAGAAATTCTTTCAAGACTGCTATTCTGAGAAATTCAACTTCTGCATGGTTGATTTTGTTTTAAATTTTTATGATCACAAAATGAAATCTAAAATAACAAAGGCAGACCAACTTTGCTTCCATTTTCAAACCTCACCTAGAAGACCAGGGGACAGCGAAGCTTTCCCTGCTGTTCTGAAAGCCAGCTCAATGCTACAGAGCCAAGGTGGTACTAAACTGAATTTTTTCCCTTTACCTGCCTGGTGATTCAAAGGACTGCTACAAACTGGGCACTTGCTACACTGCTTCTCTCTCTCTTTTGCCTACCATATTACATATGTTAAAATACCTTGCTTATATACACCACAACAAAATTCTAACAGCTACCTGAAAAAGTCAGCGCAGCAATACTTTTTCTTTTTTTAACCTAATACGACTTAATTACTTTAAATATGATTTTAGTTGGACAGCCAGAGCCAGCGACACAGGAAAGAAATAACAAGAACTTATCACAAACTCTACATATCTAATTACAAATGCTCAAAAACAACGCACGTATTAAGGAAGCTGCAAACTGATCTTTCAAATCCTAAGTACTGCATGTTGGAAGGAACTTCTCTCCAGCAACATTCATTCCTCTTATGCTGATAAAAGCATTACTGCCAGTGGGAGTATTCAAATGCTAAACTGTACGCTAGGCAACATAAAAAAGTTTGTCTGCTTTGGGTTGGGCAGAGAAAGAAAGAATATGGGAAGTTCTATACTCAACTTTTATTTTCTTTATGGAAGCGTGGATTTTCTACACCCAAGTTACACAGTGCCTACACAAAGTATGTATTTGTACAATATCTAACAGTGCAATACAGAACTTCTGCCATATTTCAGGTTCCAGAAAATTTTCAGCCTCCTCAGTATTATTATTTTTTTGTCCAGCCTTGACCTGCATTTTTAGCTTTTCCGTGGACATTTATAAAAATTAAAATCATTGAGTAAAAATCTCTGAAGGACACTCTGAGAGCTTACATGTGGGAGGAAATGGAAATCTAAGTTCCGTCTGCAACATAATTGAAAGGCAAATAAAATTCAGTGGTGCAGATACAAAAATAATGTCATGTTTACTGGTAAATAAAGTATTATTAGTTAAAACCAGTAGTTTCTGGACTTTATATTAAAAAGAAAATCTTAACTGGCCTTGAAATATCCACTAACTCAAACCGGCAGATGATTCAGAAACCTGTTGGAACTCATTATTTTTAACTCCTGAAGTTTCTATAGAAAAAATATTCCAAGGGTGAGCTGGAACCTAACTGTTTCTTTTTCCTGATTTTGCCAAGCATGCTTTTCAACTGACACTTTCGGCTCTACACTCATCCTCACTGAACTGCTTATTACAATCTCTGCCAGTTTGGGTTTCCTGATATTTACAACTTCATATTGTTATTTTCTCAGAAATACGGCATTAAAAAAGCTCTCGGGCTAGAGAAATGAACTGTTTACAGCTGGAACGAGTCTGCTAGATTCTACTTCCTCCACCAACGCTGTTTGTTAAGAGTCCCGCATTCATGCCTTTGTCACAGTGGGCTGTGGCAGGGTCTAATGGCAACATCAAGTGTTGGTACTCAAGCCTTGTAGCAGGAGCAGCAAGAGTGAGCAAGGTTTGCCTTATCCTGTTACTGCTACAAGCACACCCAGAAGATACAGACACAAGAAGCTGGCTGCAGAATGGCAACCACCAGAGCTGGGCTATTTCCCATAGCCATGGATTTCAGTGAAAGACACGGGAGCAAAACACTGTCACCGTTTTTCCCTTCTCCCAAAGGCAAACTGTTAAAAGAAAGAAGAGTTAGGCTTACTTTAGCAAGCATTTAACTAGAAAAAGCCAGAGGAAATTAAATTCATGAGCAACAACAGAAGCATGGGAGAATTTCAGCACTTCTCCCTGTAGATTGCCTCTAGTAAGTCATCAGTTCCTTAGTTTTGACAATGTAACCCCCCTCTTTTTAATCATGTTTCTAAAATACCACTTTTAAACTTTCTTTAAAAAAAAGCTACTACATTTACTTCAGTAGCTGACAATTCTGTATTGAGGTTCCTGAGATTCTGCACCCGGGGAAAACTGGTGCATGCAATGGACCCAGCAGGCTAACTAAGTAATGAAACGGGGCCCAAGGCAACAGAGGGTCTGAAAGTCTCAAAGATGGTGTAAAGCCACTTCAGTTTGACTCCAGGCTGCATTCTTCATGTCCCTGTTTGAACTCTCTTGAATATTTAAAAAATGCCACATACAATAATTTTGTTTTTTCTCCATTAGCCTCTACAGAGAAAATATCTCTACCTATAAAACATAAGAACACAAAGCGGTTCCTTGCAGGACCAGGCTCAAGGCCTGCTTTGCCCAGTATTACGTCCCCATTAGTGGTGAATTGCAGATTCTTAAGTAACAGATTTAATAGAATTATTGTTTTCCTAAAACATAGAGTTCAGTTTCTGGCAGCCAGAAACTGTGGTTTGAAAGAGTTTGCATCTGGACTTACATATTTAGTAGCCATTGACAGATCTGTTCTTCATAGTTACTTACTTCCTTTAGGAAATAGTTTGTACTAGTATATTGCACCAATGAAGTCATTTCATCGTGCTAGAAGGAAAAAAACGGGCTGAGATCTTCCAATTCAGTCAGTTGGTAATTTTCTTCAGAGTTTCTCCAGAACAATACCTCAATTAAGCAAACTGATACATCATTCTCCATTTAATGGGAGTGAGAGAATAGACACAAAAATCTTTTTCTGACAGTCATCTCAGAAACCATGTAATCTTTAAAAATTACATTCTAATTAGAAAGGATAACTAAAAAGGAGCAATGGAATTTTTCTGGATTGTCACATGCAGGTTGTCAAAACGCAAGAAAAGCTTAGAAAATGTACTTTTAAGGGTCCATACTGGACCCTTAAGCCTTTTGCTCCTGATAGCAACTGCTTAATCTGGCCAAATGAACAAAATCTTCCTTTCCAAAGGATTTCCAGGAGGAAAATTACCCAAGCTCTTCCTTGAATAGAGCCTTTTAAAAATGTTATCATGGTGGTTATTCCAATAAAAAGAACCTTATCAATTTACCTGGAAGTAGCCAGTTAATAAATCATTCATCGCAGGGCTTTGCAACAACCATTTCATATATTAAAATTCTAGGTTTTATGAGGCAATCACTACCATAGGGGAGGATGGGCAGACAATGAAGACAAGAGAAAGGTTCTTCATCACAGTTCTACGGCTTTCCTCTCCCACTTTCTTTAAAAACAAACATACAAAGAAACGGAAAAACACCCACAGACAAACAAAACAGGTAAATAACCAAATGAAACTAGCTGAGCTAACACGGGCAATGGTCTAATGCTTCACAGAGCAGAATCATTCAAGATATTCCTAGTGATCTTCCAGAAGAAAGAAAGGAATCAAATTTTATCAGAAGTTACTGTCCAGCACATAAAAGTTAAAATCTAGTAACTGATAGAAATATGACTTTTAATTGAAGGTGTGTCATTCAAATTTTATACACTTACTGGCTGGTTTAACTGCCAGTATGACTGGAAGGGCTGAGTGCCACCAAAAAACCTCTGACATCTCATGGTAGCCTAGAATTTTGACTACTAGAGCTGACAAAATTACTACAAGTAAAACCCCTCCATAAAATCCCCTAGCTCAAGAGCTGATTCTGAATACTAATTCTGCCTAATCTGTCAATGCCAGGACCATTTTTTCCTGTTCCCTTCTAGTAAACTGTATTCATTTTCTTATAACTTTTCCATCAACCATACAACTGTTTCAACCCTCAGCTCCTTTGTGATTTAGATGAATAGCAGTCTCAAAAACAACTGAATGTCCTTCACAGATATTCCCTGAGAACAGGTATATTTAATTTTAAAACGTCACTTAGACAATCTGGACAAACCCTGAAGTGACTTCCTTAAGAGGCACTAGCTAATCTGAAAGAAAGAAACAAAACTCTTCCCAGACCTTCTCAGAGTCAACCTTCCTAGAACCTTGCTTTTGCTTTTCAAATTTATTGCGAGCAACAGAGAAAAGAGGACAGGTCTTCAGCTGCCTTCCTGGACACATAAAGAGTTATTTAAATGCTTTCACAACGTTTTGGAAAAGCCTCTCTTTCAAAACCAAGTTCCCACCACTTCCTTTGTGGTTCCACTCAAACAGTGGGCAATAGCATTAATTAAAACCAGTCAGGCAGATTTAGAGTATGCGCTCTGTTTGTTGTTTTAAATTGTTGAATATCAATTACCTTATTATTTTGTGATTAGCATGAAACATATGCATCTATGTCTTGTGGCTTTTGGCAGTGATTTAAAAAAAAATTCAGCAACTTTGCATACGGCTGTAAAACAGCATGTTTCCAGGCATTTTTAGCGCTGACTAGAGCCATTCTCAATCTGCTCACCAGCATGAAGTTAATTAGGAGAGGCATGAAGCTTATGGCTGGGTGCAGAAATCAGCAATGGAGCAAAATTATCCTTTTTTTTGGCTTCAGCCAGTAACTGCCACTGCGTCTACATGATTCTTTTAAAAATGCTTTCACTGTTAAGTATCGGTTTAAGCTTTAACTTTGTATCTTATCCAATTTTATAAATCCTTCAATGAATGCAAATTGATGAACATGAAAACGGAAAGAGCTAATTATAATTATGTAGAGCTTGGGGAGGTACTTTAAGGTACTAATTTACAGAAAATCCAGTCTCAGACACAGCCTTGGGATTCCTTCATCAACAGTCCATTTTTGACCAGACTCAAACTGTCCATTTTATTCACAGAATGCCAAACCAAGCTTGTGCTGCAATGCATAAACACCTTACAAGAATATCCATGTATCAGGGAATCTCCCTGAATGTTTCGTAAGAGTCCTGCATCATTACAGTCCACACAGGGGAAAAAAAAAAAGAATACTACCTTGGATAAGTGGATTTCGTCAAGGCCCTGTCTATTTTCCTTACGTAACAAGATCACAGTGAAAGCAGAGGAATATGATGAAAGAGAAGTAGATAGGAAAATCTTCCAAGCAGTCTCCCTAGTAATAGATTTCATTCCATTTCATAGATCAGGGATTTATTAGGAAAGAGGATACATTAAACAAACAAACAAGAAAGTAATCTAGGACTAGATGAAAGTCAAACTCCCTGTTTTTCTTCATTTTGCAAACTAAGAATGGATTTCCTTGTCTAGGTCACCTTCCGCAGTAAAAGGACTGCTCAGCTACATAATAAGGTATTTGTTATCCCTGCTATGCCTGAAATCATGTGCATACATTAGTTTTTCAATTTAGATAAGTCTGCTTTTGAAATTACTCCCAAATATCCTCACTTACTGTATTTTAGTTTGCATCGCGTAGCAGTCCTGCAGTGTGTGAACTGAATTCCCTTCAGATGAAGCTAAGACAGAAGACAGGGTCCTGGAGAGAATCTAATGTCATTCAGGCCAAGCATCTGGACCAGACCCAGTTTAAAGTAGAAGCCCTAAAAGCCATAAACAGCTGACGTTGGGGCCCTACCCCAAACCTTTTCACTCCTATTGCACTGCAGTATTTGTCAACATCAATATAATCACAGTCTTGCTAAGTGTCCTTTGGCTTATGCTGGCAGAGTTTAACCAAAGAAAGTTGAATCTCATATCATAGAATCATAGAACAGTTTGGGTTGGAAGGGACCTCTGAAGGTCATCTAGGCCAACCCCCCTCCCGTGGGCAGGGACATCTTCAACTAGATCAGGTTGCTCAGAGCCCCGTCCAACCTGACCTGGAATGTTTCCAGGAATGGGGCGTCCACCACCTCTCTGGGCAACCTGTGCCAGTGCTTCACCACCCTCAGCGTAAAATATTTCTTCCTTATACCTAGCCTAAATCTACCCCCCTTTAGTTTAAAGCCATTCCCCCTTGTCCTGTCGCAACAGGCCCTGCTAAAAAGTCTGCCGCCATCTCTCTTACAAGCCCCCTTTAAGTACTAATAGGCTGCAATAAGGTCGCCCTGAAGCCTTCTCTTCTCCAGGCTGAACAACCCCAACTCTCTCAGCCTTTCTTCATAGGAGAGGTGTTCCAGCCCCCTGATCATTTTTGTGGCCCTCTTCTGGACCCACTCCAACAGGTCCGTGTCTTTCTTCTGCTGAGGGCTCCAGAGCTGGACACAGTACTCCAGGTGGGGTCTCAGAGCAGAGCAGAGTAGAGGGGCAGAATCCCCTCCCTCGACCTGCTGGCCACGCTTCTTTGGATGCAGCCCAGGATACGACTGGCCTTCTGGGCTGCGAGCGCACATTGCTGACTCATGTCCAGCTTTTCCTCCACCAGTACCCCCAGGTCCTTCTCGGCAGGGCTGCTCTCAATCCCTTCATCCCCCAGCCTGTATTGATATGGGGGGTTGCCCTGACCCAGGGGCAGGACCTTGCACTTGGCCTTGATGAATCTCATGAGGTTATATCCTATATATATCCTATACAGTTGTCAGACATCAAGGAGACAACATGAGCTAGATGCAAGAGGAGATGTGGGAGGATGGAGTAACAGGAGCTCAGATGCTAACGGCAGGAGGAGGCTTGGGATATTCCAAGTCAGTCCCTTCTTTCTCTTCTTAAGTGAAAGTGAAGAAATATTATAACGGGTCTTTTTTAGAAACTGCCATTGTCTCTTCCGACACTGACCGAAGTTTCTATTCAAAGTACTTCTTTAGGAAGTGCCGTGAGCTTATCACATTCAAAAAAAAGACCATTTCATTAAATGAACCTTTTTCTGATCATTTCCCCCTTAAAACAATTCTCCAGAAGAGCATCCACATTCTATGGAACGTTGACTCCAAATGACACAGAGTGCAAAATACCAAAAGCCAGGAGATTCGAGCTGCAGTCCCAACCTCCCAAAGCAAAATCTATTCAGCGTGTTGCCGCCTCTTGCATCAACCACCACCAGTGCACTTTTAAGTACAAAACAGGACTTACACTTTGAAACTAAGTACAAGTTCAGACAAAACCACCGGGTTATTTAAAAACTTCGTAATTATAGCATTCCATCATGTCAAATTCACATTAAAACATAATCAGAACATTAACATTTTGATAAATACAAAAGATGAATTTTTATAATGGGCACATCAATCAAATATTGGTACGTCTGATCTCAGCTTCTCTTTTTCTCTACTTTGAAGAAGATTTAAAGACACAGTCAAGGTATCACAAGCAAAAAACTATGACTCATGAGTCACTAAATAGTAAGAAAACACACAATATTTACATCTGTAATTATAGTTACCAATTCCAACAGTAGTATTTTTGCCTGTAAGTGTGATGGGAATGCAAAAACAAACACAATTTGAGATGTGTACAAACACAGCATGAAGTACGTTATAAGTACACCTACAGTACAAACAAGCACGCACTTTACTGATCACAGAAAAACTACATTTCAGGCTGTAGCCATTTCTAATTAGCATATGGGTTTTTTTAAAAATACCTCTTCTCTATTTATTCTCCTGTCATATCACAGAATTATTTCACAGTGGAATACCAAAAGGAAGGATTTAAGCTGCTAACTGGTAAGGTGAAAAGTTTTTACACTAAATTCTCAGCATTCTGAAAAACAGTTTTCTCTATCCCAACTATACTGCCCATTAAAAAGTTAGAGAGTAGTTGATTTTAGTAGATAGTCACTACTTTGTAGCAACCATTTTACATTCAGTAAGGAGTTGCTATTTTATAGCTATTTTTACATATACTTAAATTCTATATGAAGACAATTAAAAATAAGGTAGTGGAAAGCATGGAAGAGTTTTAAAAAGAGTAACAATGCTCTCCGGTTCTGTGTTGACTGCTCCATTAATTGGCTGAATTGTGCAGGATTGCTCAGAAGATTAATTGAGGCTAACGAAGTGAGGTGCCTCCCAAAGGCAGGAAAGGCCCCACTCTCCAAGGCTTGTCACAGGGGTTTGTTTCAAAGAAGCAGGAGTATGCAAACAACCGCAAGTTAGCAACAGTAACGTCACAAGGCAAGAGAACTACTGAACTCGCGTATGCCCATTCCTTACCTCTATACCATTTTCCAAGCCTAAAATGGCAAAAAAACCCAAACCAAAACCAAACATCTCTAAATTTATTCTGAGCCATTTAGTCATCTGCCAACTGAAGCTCATCATCCATTTAGACAAAAGAAAAGTCCTTAGATTACGTATTAAATACAGCCAGTGGTTCCAAGCAGTAAATGGCCTTGTGGCTGTGAGGACCATGGCTGGGACACGTGCCACTGGCACCTCCACAGATGAGAGCCAGACTTTCCAAAGGCTCTCATTACCCCCTCAGGTTGAGGCCAAAGTCAGCCTGCCTGAAGTTCTGGTAATCAATTAGCTAAGGTCCAGGCCAGCCCAGGAAGGGAATCATTTAAAGGAAAGGGTGGGGAGCACGTAGGACAAAGCTATCTCTTGCACTGGAAGAGCTTTTCATGTGCATATGTGCCTTGAGCATTGTTCTGCCACTGAAGAGCCACATTAATCAATGTTCAGGGATGCTTTAAACACAGAAGTACAGAGCTGGCTATTCATTGGTGATTTATTACCGGGCCCAAAACGCAGCCGACATGAAACAAGTTGGTACTTTGGATGCTGCCACCAACAGACAGAAGAAAAGGGAAGCGGCAGTGGGTGTATGGGGGCACAGTCAAACCAGCTCCATTTAACTGCCATGCGAGGGAAACGCAATGTCGGCAATCACCTCAGCAAACGTCCACAAAGGGTCCCAAGGGACTGAATGCCTCATTTTGATTAGCAGAATTGTATAATTGTTGAGACTCCAGAAAATTAAAGCTCACGCAGTCATGAATACTGCCATTATATATACATAATGCCCTAAGTGTCATTTAGAAGTGCCTGGAACTGAGGTTATAAATTAAGATATCTACACCTCCCTCAGAAGGCGATGGAAGTTTTAAAGCTGTCTGTCCTTAAACAGAGAAAAATAAAACCAGTTTCCATGTTCCTATAGTTCTAGGATTCTTGTATAAGTCCTATTAACTTAACCCCAGGATGGAAGTTTCAAAAGCATCTTTCATTGTTTTATGACTAGGGAATTTCTATTTAAAACTTTAACCAAAATTATCTCTGAAATCACCTCTTCTCTGGTTACGTGCTTATGTCCCAGAGTACGTATGACAATGTAGTATCTTCTCAACAAGTCCAGTCCTCTTAAATATTACTCAAGAAGAGAGGAAGGACAAAAAGCCCTCTGGCCAAAAAAATACACATATATAAAATTCTAATTACTTATTTTTCCTCATGACAAATGCTAGAAAGAACAATTGCACTTTTCTATTATTACAGGGCAGTTAATATTTAAATTTTATCTTGAGATGTACAGATTATTTTAAAATAAAAAAATACTACTATAGCACACCTCACATTTAGGGTTTGTTTGCATAAGATAGAGATAACTGTAATGTGAACAAAAAGAACAGAAATTACATGGTAGAATTCTTAACACACATGCATCAAACAAAGAAGAAACAGTAAGAAATTGTTTCAGGAAGAAAACGGAAATCACTGCAACTCAAAATACAAAGACCATGATAATAGCCAGAGGTCAGAAGTTTAAAAGAGTACCCAATAAGCTCTGACACCAGCCCAAAATGTTGCAAAGTGCCATCTGTGCAATGTATGCAAATGTAAATGTTTTTTGTGATCTGTTTGAAAACTCAAAGGAAATATAACCACAGCCTGTGGACAATTACACTTTGTCTGCTATTTCTAGGAAATTTACGTTTGTGATCTCCATTCAAGGAGTTAGTCTTCACGTTTGCTTGAATAATCTGTTAATTTGCTTTAAAATATACAACCCCTCTGATAATTCTGCTTTAAATACAACACACACACACACACAGAGTCCTCAGTGCCTTCATTGGCTGTTGAAAGAACACTGCAAAACCAGATGCAGCATTTGGTTGTAATAATTAAATATTAATAAATTAATAATTTAATATTAATAATTAATATTACACTGACTGGGTTTGCCTCAGTGTCTACTGGATGTCCTTAAAATAAAATTTAAATTTTAAAAAGTACTCTTCTTCCCAAATTCTACATCATCTGAGCCAACATGTTCATCCAAGTAAAGCACTCCAAGTTTCTGGGTTTGGTCCTCACAATACCTTTATTTTCACAAAGCTTTATGGGAACACTTTATTATATATTCTAAACAAATATGTCTTAGAAAAATCTGAAAACTTTTCCTAAAGCAACAGCTTCAAATTTCAGAGCCTAAAGAAACATTTCTAATCCATGCATTCTCACCTAAAAATTCTCTTTAAAATTAAAAATATTTTACAAAAAAACCCCAAGTTCTCTAAGCTTTTTATTTCTAAGTTTCACTTGCAAAAATATTGCAAGTACACACAAGTATACGTAAAACAAAATACACAGATCTTTTTTTGTCATTGCACTGCAAGTCTATTAAATGAGATTGCTAGAACACTAATCTGAGCACTAGGTTTCAGTTCAATGGCTGGTTAGTGTAATATTGTACTTCAATTGACCTGAAGGTTTAAAATATTCCCCAAAGAAGGGACATCGCTCAGAATTACAAAGACCAAAGCAATTTAAAGTTTATGGTATTTTCTAAAATTATGCAAATTAAATATGAGAAAGTGAAAAAGTGCTCCTAGAATTTGGCTATGAATAGTTACATTACACATTTATTAGTAAGTCTCAATATATACACACACACATTTAAATACCTTAACCTACTTGACAGGGGAAGCATAAAACAAGGTATAGCAATTAAAAAATAATAATAAACATGAGTTACAGAAACTAGAAAAATTTACCTCCCTGAGGAACAGTAAATTTAGGTCTTATAAAGCCCTGCAAGAAAGCAGGACTGTAATCACTATATTTGCAACTGATGTGGAATCAAGGAGAGTTAAAAGCATTGAAGAACAGAAGCAGACAAAGGCATCACGTTTGAAGAAATGTATGAACAAAAATCAGGCACGTGGGTGGAATATATTCTGCATTGAGATTAAAGAAATGTATTCACTTTAACTATGAACTACAGGGGAAAGACTGGAATGAGCCTGGAAACCTTTCAATATATTCACAAGAAAAACTCACATGAAGAAAAGACTGGTGATTCCAGGAGGATTACAGGCTTCAAGCAACCATTAGTAAAATTATAAAGAACTGTATATGAGGATTCATTAACTACAGTAGTATTTTCTTGGTTCAAAGACAAACTGAAAAGGACACGAGTGTAAGATTATCTAATATAATTGAATATACAAATTAGAATTATAAGGAGACAAAAGGCAGATGGTATTATTTGGGTCAATTTGCAGTTGATGCAGATCTGGATAGACTTATTCACTATGGTATTTCTTTAAATAGTCTACTTTTTTGAATGATGGCAACACAAAGAAAAACTGAAGAAAACCAGAGCAAGTCTGAGGCCTATCATGTATAAAGTACACAGACATTGAAATCAGCCATCAAAAATTTATTAGTTACTCCAGTGACAACAGTCTCGGGGAAAAAAAGGCAAGAATGAAGAGAATTATAAAGAGCCAAGAATGCAATATTAACTAGCTATGGAACAATTTAAAAACAAGTGTCCTTTTCAAGAACAGATTACAGGATGAATCATAGAATCATGGAATCATTTAGGTGCAAAGGCCTTTAAGATCATCAAGTCCAACCGTTAACCTAGCACTGCCAAGTCCACCACTAAACCATGTCCCTAAGTGCCACATCTACACGTCTTTTAAATACTTCCAGGGATGGGGACTCCACCACTTCCCTGGGCAGCCTGTTCCAATGCTTGACAACCCTTTCAGTGAAGAAATTTTTCCTCATATCCAGTCTAAACCTCCCCTGGTGCAACTTGAGGCTGTTTCCTCTTGTGCTATCCCTTGTTACTTGGGAGAAGAGACCGACACCCACCTCGCTACAACCTCCTTTCAGGTAGCTGTAGAGAGCGATGAGGTCTCCCCTCAGCCTCCTTTTCTCCAGGCTGAACAGTCCCAGTTCCCTCAGCCGCCCCTCAGAAGACTTGCTCTCCAGACCCTTCACCAGCCTTGTTGCCCTTCTCTGGACACGCTCCAGCACCTCAACGTCCTTCTTGTAGTGAGGGGCCCAAAACGGAACACAGGATTCGAGGTGCGGCCACACCAGTGCCGAGTACAGGGGCACGATCACTTCCCTACTCCTGCTGGCCACACTGTTTCTGATACAGGCCAGGATGCCATTGGCCTTCTTGGCCACCTGGGCACACTGCCGGCTCATGTTCAGCCGGCTGTCAACCAGCACCCCAAGGTCCTTTTCCTCTGGGCAGCTTTCCAGCCACTCTTCCCCAAGCCTGTAGCGCTGCATGGGGTTGTTGTGGCCAAAGTGCAGGACCCAGCACTTGGCCTTGTTGAATCTCATACAGTTGGCCTCGGCCCATCGGTCCAGCCTGTCCAGGTCCCTCTGCAGAGCCTTCCTACCCTCGAGCAGATCAACACTCCCGCCCAACTTGGTGTCGTCTGCAAACTTACTGAGGGTGCACTTGATCTCCTTGTCCAGATCATTGATAAAGATATTAAACAGATCTGGCCCCAATACTGAGCCCTGGGGAACACCACTTGTGACCGGCCGCCAACTGGATTTAACTCCACTCACCACAACTCTTTGGGCCCAGCCATCCAGACAGTTTTTTACCGAGCGAAAAGTATGCCCATCCAAGCCATGAGCAACCAGTTTCTCCAGGAGAATGCTGTGGGAAATAGCATCAAAGGCTTTACTAAAGTCTAGGTAGACAACAGCCACAGCCACAACCTTTCCCTCGTCCACTAAGCAGATCACCTTGTCACAGAAGGAGATCAGGTTAGTCAAGCAGGACCTGCCTTTCATAAACCCATGCTGGCGGGGCCTGATCACCTGGTTGTCCTGTATGTGCCGTGTGGTGGCACTCAAGATGATCTGCTCCATAACCTTCCATGGCACCGAGGTCAGGCTGACAGGCCTGTAGTTCCCCGGATCCTCCTTCCGGCCCTTCCTGTAGATGGGTGTCACATTTGCTAACCTCCAGACAACTGGGACCTCACCGGTTAGCCAGGACTACTGATACAGGATTGAAAGTGGCTTGGTGAGCACTTCCACCAGCTCCCTCAGTACCCTTGGGTGGATCCCACCCGGCCCCATAGACCTGTGTGTGACTAAGTGGTGTAGCAGGTCGCTAACCATTTCCCCTTGGATTATGGGGGCTTCATTCTGCTTCCCCACCCCTGTCTCCCAGCTCAGGGGGCTGGGTACCTGGAGAACGACTGGTCTTACTATTAAAGACTGAGGCAAAGAAGGCATTAAGTACCTCAGCCTTTTCCTCAGCCTTTGTCACTATGTTTCCCCCCCATGTCCAATAAAGGATGGAGATTCTCCTTAACCCTCCTTGCTAATGTATTTATAGAAACATTTTTTATTGCCTTTTATGGCAGTAACCAGACTAAGTTCCAGTTGGGCTTTGGCCCTTCTAATTTTCTCCCTGCATAACCTCATGACACCCTTGTAGTCCTCCTGAGTTCCCTGCCCCTTCTTCCAAAGGTCATAAACTCTCCTTTTTTTCCCCAAGTTCCAGCCAAAGCTCTCTGTTCAGCCAGGCTGGTGGTCTTCCCCACCGGCTCATCTTTCGGCACATGGGGACGGCCTGCTCCTGTGCCTTTAAGATTTCCTTCTTGAAGAATGTCCAGCCTCCCTGGACTCCTTTGCCCTTCAGGACTGTCTCCCAAGGGATTGTCAACCAGTCTCCTAAACAGGCCAAAGCCTGCCCTCCAGAAGTCCAAGGTAGCAGTTCTGCTAAGCTCCCTCCTTACTTCTCCAAGAATTGAAAACGCTATCATTTCAAGATCGCTATGCCCAAGATGGCCTCCAACCACCACATCACCCACAAGTCCTTCTCCGTTCACAAACAACAGGTCCAGCGGGGCGCCTTCCCTAGTTGGTTCACCTACCAGCTGTGTCAGGAAGTTACCTCCCACACACTCCAGGAACGTCCTAGACTGTTTCCTCTCTGCTGTATTGTATTTCCCGCAGACATCTGGTAAGTTGAAGTCCCCGATGAGAACAAGGGCTAGCGACTGTGAGACTTCCCCCAGCTGCTTATAGAATATTTTGTCTGCCTCTTCATCCTGGTTGGGTGGTCTATAACAGACTCCCACCATGATATCTGCCTTGTTGACCTTCCCCCTGATTCTTACCCATAAACACCCAACCCTATCGTTACCATCATTAAGCTCTAGACAGTCAAAACACTCCCTAACATACAGGGCTATCCCACCACCTCTCCTTCCTTGCCTATCCCTTCTGAAGAGTTTATAGCCATCCATTGCAGCACTCCAGTTGTGCAAGTCATCCCACCATGTTTTCATGATGGCAACTATACCATAGTTTTCCCACTACACAATGGCATCCAGCTCCTCCTGTTTGTTGCCCGTGCTGCGTGCATTGGTGTAGATGCACTTCACTTGGGCTATTGATCCTGCCACCTTTTTGGGGGCAGAAACCCTAATTCCTATATGACCATTCTCAGGTGCTCCCGTGGTTTCTAACACATCCATAACCCTTGCGTCTTTGCTGCCGCATGGATCTCCATCCCCTACCTCCACTGAGACGGCAGACCGAAGGACCTCGCTAGCACACCGTCCCTCAAACATTGGTGTGCCGCCCCCAGGATTATCTCTAGCAAGCCCGGTTTTATCCCTTTCTCCCTTCAAATCCAGTTTAAAGCTCTTTCAATGAGCCCTGCTAACTCCTGTGCAAAGATCCTTCTCCCCCTTTGAGACAGGTGTATCCCATCTCTCGCCAGCAGGCCTGGTGTCATGGAGACTGACCCATGATCAAAAAACCCAAAACTCTGCCAGTGACACCAGGCTCGGAGCCAGATATTGATCTGCCGGCTCTTTCTGTTTCTTCCCTCATCATTCCCTGCAACTGGAAGGATAGAGGAGAACACTACTTGCGCTCCTGATCCCTTAACCAGTCATCCCAAGGCCCTGAAGTCTCTCTTGATTGCCCTCGGACTTCTTGTTGCAACTTCATCGCTGCCTACCTGAAAAATCAATAATGGATAGCAATCTGAGGGCCCTACCAGGGTAGGAAGCTTTCTCTTCACATCTTTAAGCCGGGCCCCAGCGAGGCAGCAGACTTCCCTAAGAAGTGGGTCCGGTCTGCATATTGGGCCTTCTGTTCCCTTCAGAAGGGAGTCTCCTATGGCAATGACCCGTCTTTTTGTCTTAATGGAAGCGGTTTTGATGCAGGGCATAGGCCGACTTAACCTCAGCAACACCTCCAAGCTAGATGAACCATCATCCTCATTATCGTTCGGTTCCACTTGCAGAGCCTCATACCTATTATGCAGGGGCACCCGGCAAGGGGGGGTAGTCACAGGGGAGACGCGCCTGCTGCGCCAGGCAGGAACTCATCGCCATTGCCCCCTACCCCTCAAGTCACTGTGTTCAGCCAGGCAGAGAGAGGACGGGGAATCCTCTGTATCACGCGTCCTGCCTGCCTGTTGGGCCCGTCTCAGGGAAGGCAGGGTGCGCTTCCACTGGTCTCTCTCTCTCTTGCTCTCCCTGATACTCCTCAGCCTACTCCCCTCCTCCCGGAGCTCTGTCACCCAGCGGAGGAGTTCCTCTACCCGGGCGCACCTCCCACAGGTGTGCTCACTGCTGCCCTCCGGTACTGGCGTGAGAGCAGGGCACACCCTGCAGCCGGGCACCTGGCTGGCAGCGTGTTCCCACCGCAGCTCTGTCGGGGAAGCTGCGTCAGGCGTGGCGGGTGCAGAGCTTAGAGAGGCCACGGCTTTCTGCCGGGCGGATACCGCTGCTCCCTGGTCGAGCCGGCAGAGCTTCAGCGCCCTTCCCTTCCTGCCCACCCTGCCGCACCACCACGCCCTGTTTGCCCACCCTGGTCACTCGCGCTCCCCAGGTGCTTCTTTTATACGTGGGGGGGCTTGGCCACCATTGCTCCTGGCCCCGCCCAGGTGCCATCAGCCGCTGTCGCCCGAGCCGCGGGCTCCTGGCGGCTCTCTCGGCTCCCCCTGAGGTTCCTGCGGTTTGGGAAACCCCCTGCGCACAGCGCTAGAGTGCTCCACTGCGGATCCTGCCGGCACCGGAGCTGCTCGCCTCCGTGAAATAGGACAACAGAGGATAAAATTTATTATATCTCTCCTAATAGTTAGAAATCAAAGCTCCAGCCACAGGAAATCAAGCTAATTCAGTCTAAGTTCTTCAAATAAAAAGATGTTTACCTCACTTAACTAGTTAAGTTAGTCTACCAGCCTTAGCTGGTTGCATAGCTCCCTGTTGAAATTAAGGAAGCAGGACAGGCAACTCAAGGCTAAAGCTTTGGCTGCACAAGCTCTTTACTGATTTACTGTAGGAAGAGTCTAGACAAGTAGTATTCACTAGACACCATTCAAATGGCCACAGTCAGACGATACATAGCTCCTATTAACCCTACAGAGGGTAGTGTTTGCCTCATCATGGGTTTTGACAGTGATTAATAAATTCAGGTAAATTAATTTTTCTAACTCGTAGGCCATAACCTAGAACGCAACAGGTAAACACAGTGTACCCATGCAAATATGCCCTGTGTTTGCCCACTGAAGTAAATTGTAAACTTAAGGGTCCACAATTACAATTGCAAGAGTAGTAAACTCTGGGGTGCTCCTTGGCCTCCACTGAGTCTACTGAGAAAAGTATTTGTTATAATGACAATTGTTTTGTAATGCAGATGAGGAAATGTCCAAACCAAAGAACTCTTGCCACTCATGGAACAGGATTTCTGTAAAACTGCAAAGTTTGAGTACCATCACTGTGACTCCAATTTGAAATGGAAACCTAGGGGTCTAAAGGCCCAAGATCCTCCAAGCTGAAGTTCTGAAAAGACCTTCTCTAAATCTGAGAGGTACAATTCATGATTGTTATGATGTACATTTCCAGTAGAATAGCTGTATTGTGCCAGCATGAGACAGAAAAAAGACTAGCAAACCATGTAGATGCAGATTTTTTTTTTTTTAGAAAAAAATAGTTACGATATAATCTGTCATCCAGAGAGGTGAAGTATTGCAATGTCTCCTATTTTTTTCTCATTTACAGCTAGACGCACATCAATGTTTTAGAGATACGTGGAAGGTGACAAAACAATTTGTTAATAAAACTCTGAAATACCCTTTATTAGAGGGCTGTTGAAGAAGCAGTTTATATTTTAAAATTAAAATCTCAATATGCTATGAAACAAAAATTACGTTTTCATCCCCAAAGTATTAGTTACACAATTATGTCTCCCAAGAATATTTTTCTTGAATAATTTTATTGAAATACAAAAAGAACCTTCTCAGATGACATTTTCTAAAGAACTGCTAAAAAAACCCCCAACATTCCTGAAAGTGAACTTTTTACCTTAATGTTTGAGATAAAAAAAAAATATTCATTACAAAAGCCAGTTTCAAAGAAAATTCCCAATATAAATTAGTTATAATTCCTAAATGGGATTAAGAATGTATTTCAATTTCAACTCCTTTAATTTAATCCTATCTCTTGATACTATAAATCCCATTCATTCGTGGAGTTATCTGGTTAACAGGGTTCATGCCCTAGAGGAATCTTTGAAGACATGCAATCTATTGTTACTGAATGACACAAAAGATCTCTTCCAAACCTTATAAATCTCCAAGTAGGCTGTCCTTTAAAAGTGGAATTGAACCATCCATACACTTAGACCATGCTTGATAAGATGTTTCATGGGTCAACTAATGTTCTTACAATGTATTTTAATTGAAGGAATTTGTCTTAATCACAATACTGTGCTAAAATCGAATCAATAGTCATCTCTTAATCATCCAAATTTTATTTAAGCTACAAGAACCCATATGCAGAATAATTCTATTCAAGCTAATGAGAACTCAGGAGAATAAATTTACACAAATAAAATCAAATATAATTAACTTTTTGGTACAAAGGAAGAAACCTCTACAAAGCATTTACACACTAGCTTCAGTCTAAGTACTTAAATTTTTTAAAGATTATACATCAAGGATAAACACTGGAGGACTCAGAACTCTAGCATATAAGTGATGATAAACAGGACACTTTGTTTGTGCTGTTACTTGAGGTGCGATCTCGTATGTATGCCATAAAATCTTTATATTCAAACATGACATTTTTGTTTCTGCAGCTGTACATTGCATTGAACCGTTTTTAGCCAATTAGTTTATTTTACACAGGCATGAATTATTTTTTTCCTCGTGTTTTAAGGGATTCCCTTAGTGCCTTGCAGGCTGGTCTGGTTCAGTTTTGGATCGAGCAGACTGTTCCCACTGCCTAGACTCAAATGAGAAACAGGGCAGTGAGGTGGTTGGTTCTCAGGCTGCGCAGCCCATCCAGCTGCAGGTCTGCAGCCAGCCCACCATCTCTTGAACAATGGTTTGTTCACCATTTCACCAAAAACTTAAATGATCAGTGTGCCCACTGGTCCTCGTGAAGTCTGGATGGTTCATTATTGGCCGTCACTCTTAATGTTTCATTTACTGATGCAGAAGTTAAAGGGGCCACAAGAACAAGCGATCAGCACAACCTTCCCCAAAGTAACTTTGACACAGCTCAATCTATGTGCTGTTTTTTCCGGTGTTACTAAGCCTTACTCAGAAACAGGGTGGGGGGAACCCACTTTAAATCAGATACTGATCTTGCCTATTTGGCTTGCCTATTTTGTATTTGGGCTGATGTAATTTTTGTGGAAGAAATGTATCATTTGAAGGGAAGACACATTGATCTGTCAGTTTCTTGAAGTTGTTCAGGATTACAGAACCTTTAAATAAGACCTGATGAAACACTTCATCAAGCAAGCAAAAAAGCAAATGAGGCATTCAAATGGGCGTGAAATTCTTTTTTCCCATGTCACAACTGTTTGTCACGTGACTGAACTCTGTAAGAAGCACAGCTAGTCATAGTGCACATACTTTACATATATAGGCATGGTTTTAGCTCACTGATGGACAAAGAAATCTAAGTTCTTTTTCTGCACCCCCCCCCCCCCCTTTTTAAATGGGAGTCTGTTTACCATGCTGAAACTTTAAAGAACGGTGATGCAGCCTCTCAATTCCAGAACTGTTATTAGATCTTGAATCAGTGTCAGTAATTCATAAAAGCTGCAACTTAGTCTTTATTACCTGAACTGTCATGGGAGAAGCATTATGAAAGCACTCCTGGCAGGCATACACTTCGGTCACAAAACAATTCAGATGATTTTACTGATACTACTCAGAGGAGTAAGAGTTATAGGAAGACTGCTAACCCTGCCTGTAAATCAAGACTACCATAACATTTCTATGTGTAAGAAACACAGAAATAAATTAAGTCATAAAAAATAATCTTTCAAAAACAGAACAAAAGTAGCTACTGCCTTGCCTCATTCTCTGCCAGTGCAAAGAATTCCTGCTTGCAAGAAAAACAGTTCATGTTGAAAGTCCATGTTTCAAATGCCTGTGGGAATTTGAAAAGTGTAAGGCTATTATTTCTAGGCTTTCATAGACAGAAGTGTGATCAGAGCTCCAGGAAAACGCAGAAACCAGAAGGCATGGCCATTTCAATTTTAACCACAAGAACTCTGAAAGTGCAGTTATGCATAGCTGTGGTTCTTGAAATTGTATCAGTATTACCACATAAGCCTTCATAATACAGTTAAATTAATATTTAATTTTATTCCAAGCAAGGTCCTTTTGACAAGGTAACCTGTTCTCCAACATGCACAAAATGAATTCAGATATGTATCCTGAAAAAAAAACGAAAATCCATTTGCTGGTTAATGAACGGATGACTTTTTTATTTTCCTAACTGAGCTTTAGGACAAAAATATCTTGACAGACACATATTTGAATTCATTATTTCATTCTCAGCTCTGGTACTACCAGCACAGATTTGAGGGGTGGGGAGGGAGACGAGTGGCACAGGGGGAGTTGTCCAAAGAATATCCTTAAGGAAATTGAAGTCTGGTCCACATACAAAGTTGGACTGTTTTAATAAATCAGTTCCAACTTCACATGTTGACACACTCTAATGGCTCTACCACTGACTTGTATATTTTAACAAGTGTCAGTAAATACACAGAAATAAGCCAAGCTGACATAAGCAGTTTGAAACCAGTACAAATATTCAGTTGGGATGCTAAATTTATTCAGTTAAGTCAGCTTCAAAACCTACTTTAAAAAGTAAACAAAGCATAGCAAGTGCATACGCATGAATGTATAACACTTATAAACCCCCCATGAGTCCGAGTCCTAAATGTGCCAAAAGTCCAGCTAGGGTGCAGCTTCTACGAAAGAAGTGAGAAGGGGTTTTTGGTTTTGAGTGTGTTTCAAATGAATTTAAACAGAAAAACAAAACACAAATATGTGGCATCCTTGTCTCTCTAATTTGCTGTTGGAAGACTACAAAAATAATATCAGTTTCAAGTTTATCTTCAAAACTGTTGCTCTAACAAGCCTTTGGCAAAGTATCATTCTTAAAATACATGAAAAACAATTACGGAAAGTGATATTAACATTAGGCTTCTGCATCTTCTGAATGCTGCTCTGCTTTATTGAATGTTCCCCTCAATCATCCATGTTATTTGTAAACACTTCTCATGATTTCTCCTGACTTTACATACAATCTTCTATTTTTTTTGAACTGGGAAAAGGACAACGTTTCCTCCTCTTATCAACTGGCTTTTTAAAAAACAAAATAGTAAGAAAAAAACCCCAACCAAAAAAAATCCACATTGAGAGAAGACGACACCAATTATTCAAATTTTCTTGCCTTACAGACAGTTCCTGAATTTAAAGATGTGACTTGCAATACCAACAAAACCCAAAACCTAGGACTGACTGGCCAAAGGAGAATTCTATTCACCTAACGTAATGAAGAGAAAAACTATTTCATTATCATTCAGTTTTCACATTTGCAGAGGATATTTATAAATTATGCAAGTCTATGAAAAACAATTTATATTATTAAATTAATTTACAAACAAAAGCACAAATCTATTATCTGAAAACTCAGAACAAATGTTTGTATTTTTTATGTAATCCAACAAAAAAGAGGACAGAAATAAATAAAAGTAGGGAACTTGATAAATATATGCTTTATTGTCTTACATTTTCTCTTTCTCTGGCAATATTCTGCCCTCCAATTATTTTTATATAATTAGAGTGGAAATTGCTTAATATGTAAATCAATATTTAATAAACTGTACTTTCATAGATGTATCTTAGGTTTATTCCTGCTAGAAAAACCTAATATACAGTGTACATATTGCAGCTAGATCTCCAGGACCCAAAGGCCATCATCTCTGCAGAAGTCAGCATGGAAGCTCAGAAGTTCCCCCCTCTGACAAGAGCTCGTACCCAGAGTTTCATGATGACATGACGGCCACAAGAACTGACAGTCACCTCTGCACATCATGGAGAGTTAATCAACCAGCTCCATTTCATTAAAGAATAACCTTGCACTGGCATACATTATCAGAACATAAAAGAGTCATGACTCACATTAAACGCAATATTTTGAAAAAGAAGAAATTTTCAGATCACAGTAAAGACGAAAACACTTTTGTTGAAGGAGTGAAATTTAAAAGGACTTTTTCAAAACTATGAAACAGCAGCACCTAAGAACTAATCAAAATTCAACAGGGTAGCACAATACTGGTGATGTTAATGCAGTAATATTTATTGTAAAAAAACCTGCCAGTTCAAGTCAACTGGTTTGTTTTTTTTTTTTTTAAAGTGGGTGGGTGGACAAAATACTGTAAAATTGACAGTGAACAAAAATTCTTGTTGAGGTGGGTGAAAACAATCTTACACAGAAATTATTTAAATCTATAAAATGTTAGCCTGACAGGCATGAATTGACTCCTGTCTTCTGATATGTAGAAGACACATTAGCTATCATTTCTTCACACCCGTACCTTTGGTAAATTAGACCACATCAAGTGCCTCTTCTAATAACTTCTATGATAGCCCAATTTTCCCTCTGCAATGACCATTTTCATGCTTGTTTCTTTCCCTTGTTATGTCAGTTTTTCCCTTGTCTGCGTCCTCCTCCCCCAATACTGGTTTAATAAAACAAACAAAAAAAACCCAATAGTTGATGGCCGTGTCCAAGGGCAAGTGAATATGCTGTTTGATTTCTTTATCCATAATTTAAAACAGAACACAGAAAAAAATTACTTTTTTTCTAGAGTCACTATAGTCCAACCATTACAGGCTAAGCACTTTTCCTATTAATCTTTCACTTAAAGATCTTCTGTAATATTTTTGCCATGTTCAAGAAGAAAAAGTAAACCTAGTTTTCAGAAAAAGTCCAAAACATCAAAAGGCATCATTAGAAATTAGATACACCAATAACTCTACCATATTATAACTATTAAATTGGTCTAAAGAAAACATTTATTGACAAGAATTTTTAGAGCTGTTTTTTTTTAAAATCTAGTTAGAGTGCACATACTATAAATGTGGAAGAACAGGATGTACTTAGAATTAAGCAACCCTGTTTCAGATCAAAGGATTTTAGAGCCATTTCTAGTCAGAGGATGGCATTATTTATACTACTGTCTCCACAGAGGATAAATCTATTTCTTGTTTGAAGAGGTTAGGCAATAAAGAGAGATTTATAAAACTAGTACAAATAATTGATTTCCTTTTCCTTATCCTCTGTTGGCTTCAGTACACGTTGGATAACCTTAAACCTCTACCCAGTCTGGAGCAAAGTATTTTTACTGAGATTTTACATTACTTTTTTTTGTAAGAGATCTGCATAATTATAATTATGTTTGTACTGAATCAAAACCATATTTTAAAGGGAGATCTATCTACATATATTTTCTCATACTGTCCTAAAATTCACATTATGAAAAGCTGATTTTTCACAAAATCGGTTTTACTATTTCAGTCATCTGTGGAAAATAATAATTACAAATATTCAGAAGACAAAAGATGGGAAGAAATTTCTAGTTTGTAAACACTGATATTACGAATTAATTTAACAGAGAGTGAAGGCAGCAAAAAATAAGAAGGTAAACAGTAGCCCTAATTATCTCTGAAACCTGTAGACTGATACTAGGCTTTATTATGGTTTACTTTTTAGTTTAGTTCTTGATTAATACCAGTGTTAAGTCACTGTATCTATCCATCATTTTGTACATTGCAAATACTGTTTCATAATCCCTTAAAAAACACAACAATAAAAAAAATATTTTAATTGGTTAGCTAGAGGTAGCCCTTCTGGGGAAAAAAAAAAAATGCTTTTTGATATGCCGTGACAGTCATTGACATAATTCCTAATAACAACTGTAAAGCAAGAGTTTCAAGATTTTATTGCATTTCACACAATGTAATTGATACTATCATCAATAACTACAACCTATTTTTAAAAGCATGTCAGACTTGCTGATGACTATCACTGACTACACTAGGTGAATAAAATCACTGAAAAGTACTTTTAAATAAATATGAAGAGATGAGATTTAGAATGAAATCTTACATATCTTATATTCTATTTATCCATAGCAGAGGCAGAACAATGCTAGCAAAGAACAAGATTTCTTTTTCTGTGTAATTAAAAATGAAATCCATCTAAACCATAATTGTAAAGGAGGGCTTTCTCAGCAAAATGGTTTGGTGCTAGTTTTCACGCTCTAATTTAGCAATTTGATCCTGTTAAGCAAAAGACTTGGACACATACTTAGTAGTAAGTTTCACATACTTAATATTTTTTTATTTCAAAGTGACATAAGAATGAGCTTCAACATTTTTCAAAATTATTGCTTAAATATTTGGCGTTTCTTTGATGACAGCTTGCCAATTAATACAAATTACTACAGCACTTAATATACAACTTTAACACCTGGGCACCAGAAATTAGTGAATATTCACTTATTCATTTCACATAGGCCACTGAGCAGTAAATCAGGCCTAATGGCTAGAATGCAACTTCTTACCTAAAATGGACAAATTGAATAGAACAAAAGAATATTTAACTTACCTATAAATAAATGCAGCTTTACAAGCTTTACTAGTCTCTACTGGAAATACACAATGAATATCCAGCCAAAAGGAATGATGTAACATCACAGAAAGTCACAGAAGATGTTAGAGAGAGGAGTGTCCCCTTATTTTTCTCAACTAAATAAGTGAATAGCCAATTGCCTATAAAACACATTTTTATCATATACAAACCAAATATCACATGTAAAAAAGATTATCAAGAATTTATTTTAAATGTCATATATTTCCCTGTGGTCCCTTTGATCAGAGCTTCATATGCTGCTCCAGCAAAAGTAATTACTCAGATAACATTTGTGGGATTGTGTTTTCAATAACTAGGCTAACACTTTTACCCTGCTTCCCAATGCAAAGACTTTTAAAAAAAAAAAAAAAAAAAAAAGCCACATTTCAGGAAGAATGAAGTAATAAGGTTCATTTATCATTAGGTATATAGACACTCTGCTGATGAAATGCCAAACCTAGTCCTTAGCTATCAACAGCAGCAGTTATGGAAACTACAGGTACAAACTTGTGCCAGGCGATCTGCAGTGAATGCAGAACAAAAATAAGGCTCGGCTTAGAAAACTGTTCTACTACAATGATCACGCTATATAAGTAAACTCAGCTTTTTCACTGAACAGACTGAACAGCTAGATTGAATGTGAACTCATTTAAACTCTGTTGATCAAAACTTCTTGTATGGTCCTTATCTAGTGACACACATCAATACACAAGTTTTGAACTCACAGACTTAGAATCATAGAATCATTAAGGTTGGAAAAGACCTCTAAGATCATCGAGTCCAATCGTCAACCCAACACCACCATGCCCACTAAACCATGTCCCTAAGAGCCTCATCTACACGTCTTTTAAGTACGTCCAGGGATGGGGACTCAACCACTTCCCTGGGCAGCCTGTTCCAATGTTTCACCACTCTTTCAGGAAAGACATTTTTCCTCATATCCAATCTAAACCTCCCCTGGTGCAACTTGAGGCCATTTCCTCTCGTCCTATCACTTGTTACTTGGGAGAAGAGACCGACACCCACCTCGCTACAACCTCCTTTCAGGTAGCTGTAGAGAGCGATGAGGTCTCCCCTCAGCCTCCTTTTCTCCAGCCTAAACAACCCCAGTTTCCTCAGCCGCCCCTCAGAAGACTTGCTCTCCAGACCCTTCACCAGCCTTGCTGCCCTTCTCTGGACACGCTCCAGCACCTCAACGTCCTTCTTGTAGTGAGGGGCCCAAAACTGAACACAGGATTCAAGGTGCGGCCTCACCAGGGCCGAGTACAGGGGCACGATCACTTCCCTACTCCTGCTGGCCACACTGTTTCTGATACAGGCCAGGATGCCATTGGCCTTCTTGGCCGCCTGGGCACACTGCTGGCTCATGTTCAGCCGGCTGTCAACCAGCACCCCCAGGTCCTTTTCCACCAGGCAGCTTTCCAGCCACTCTTCCCCAAGCCTGTAGCGCTGCATGGGGTTGTTGTGGCCGAAGTGCAGGACCCGGCACTTGGCCTTGTTGAATCTCATACAGTTGGCCTGGGCCCATCGATCCAGCCTGTCCAGGTCCCTCTGCAGAGCCTTCCTACCCTCCAGCAGATCAACACTCCCGCCCAACTTGGTGTCGTCTGCAAACTTACTGAGGGTGCACTCGATCCCCTCATCCAGATCATTGATACAGATATTGAACAAGACCGGCCCCAAAACTGAGCCCTGGGGAACACCGCTCGTGACCGGCCGCCAGCTGGATTGAACTCCATTCACCACAACTCTCTGGGCCCGGCCGTCCAGCCAGTTTTTGACCGAGCGCAGAGTACACCTGTCTAAGCCGTGAGCCGCCAGCTTCTCTAGGAGAATGCTGTGGGAGACGGTGTCAAAGGCCTTGCTGAAGTCCAGGTAGACCACAGCCACAGCCTTTCCCTCATCCACTAGGCGGGTCACCTGGTCATAGAAGGAGATCAGGTTGGTCAAGCAGGACCTGCCTCTCATGAACCCATGCTGGCTGGGCCTGATCCCCTGGTTGTCCCGCTCATGCCTTGTGAGCGCCCTCAAGATGAACCGCTCCATAATCTTCCCCGGCACCGAGGTCAGGCTGACAGGCCTGTAGTTCCCCGGATCCTCCTTCCGGCCCTTCTTGTAGATGGGCTGAAAGAGATCTTTTCTGTACAACTACAGATCTATGAGAGTCACTCTTTTCTTCCCCACAGTGTCCTAACTCTTTGTATAATCTGGCATCTTAAAAGAGTCTGGACCTGTAGGGGATAAGAGGATGAGCCAATAATACAGTGCTGTTGTGAGACTATATACATATCAGGCCTCTGCTGCAGTACTGTGTCCAATTTTGGGTATCACTCTTCAAGGAAAAAAAAAATAAAAAAAAGATAGTGTCAGACATCAGAAATAGTCCATAGGAGTGTAACATGAATAACTAGAAGGTATGAAAAACTCAACGTAAGAGGAAAGATCAAGAGAGTTAGGATTTCTTAGGCAAAGGAAGCAAACCTTAGGTGCAACAAGTAATAATGGTCTTCAAGTAGGCGAAAAAGTTCATGCGAAAAAGACACTCGTGCTCTCATCTCCACGAAATACTGGACAAAGAATAAATTCTTGCTATTTCAATAATAATGACACAGCGAGGTCAAAGACTATGAAAATATTTCTAATGCTGAAGACTGCAAAGCATTAATGACTGCCTGGGGAGTTTACAGACTTCTCACTGGAGATCTCCAAGAACAGGTCAGGTGACCATCCGTCAGTAATGATACAGGTATTACTGGACAGGCTTTGGAGTAATGAGTTAGGACTAGATGGCTTCTGGGTTTTACAGAAGCATATAAAACAAGAAAAAGACATTTTAAGTTCATCCATTCTAAGTCAGATATACAATACATTGCAACAAGCTAACAATTTGTTAGCCAAGTTGAGATAAATCTTTTTACAAAGAGTCAAGCACAGTTGATTTTAGGCTCAGAATCCTTAAAAAAAAGTGGTATTCTAAAAAATGTAAAGAAACCACTGTTGACTTGGTCTCAAGTACAAGACCATCACTAATGAAGAGCTACTTAAATACAGTGACCATAACACACTACAGTTAACATCCAAAAGGGGAAATAATGACCTAGAATAAAAAAGTGAACTACAGAAATCAAACAGAAGCGTATTTTTGTTAAAAGAACATCAGAAGAGAACTTAAAAAGACAATATGCTTGTAGCTGACATAGTACTATTCAAAGATCCCATGAGAGATTCATGATATTTTGTCACTTTTAACAGAATGACTGGGTACACCAACAGAAATACCCGGCAACGTATTTGCTCATGTCTTTTTCAAAATAAGTTTTGTGGATTTGTTTTGTTTCTAAACACAGTACATTCTGTAGATGTACATAGCTCCGCAATGCTAATACATAGCTCCGCAATGCTAATAATCACTGAGGGTGGAAGGGATCTCTTGAAATCTTCTAGTTCAAAGTTCCTGCTCAAGAATGGTCAGCTAGTCTGGGTTGTTCGGGTCAACTATGTCCAGTCAGGTTTCTAATATCTCCACAGATGGAGACTTCACAACCTCTCTGGGCAACCCGTTCCACCCTCACAGTAAAAAATTTTTTTCCTGTGTTCAGATGGAATTTTGTGTGTTTTCATTTGTGCCCATTGTCTCTTCTCCTGTCACTGGGCACTACTGAGAAGAGTTTGGCTCTCTCTTATTCATTGCTTTCCACCAGGTATCTATAGACATGGCTAAGATCCCCCTGAGCCTTCTCTGCTCCAGGCCGAACAGTCCCAGTTCTCTCAGCCTTTCCTCATATGACAGATGCTCAAGTTCCTTAATCATCTTTGTGGCTCTGTGCTGGACTCACTCCAGTAAGTTTCTATCTTTCCTGTACCAGGGAGCCCAGCACTGGACCCAGCACTCTAGATGTGTCTCACCAGGGCTGAACAGAGGAGAAGGATCACCTTGCTTGACCTGCTGGTGATGCTCTTCCTAACACAGCCCAGGAGGCTGGTGGCCTTCTTAGCCAAATGGGTGCATTGCTGGGTTATGGTCAAGTTGTTGTCCACCAGGACCCCCAGGTCATTCTCTGCAGAGCTGCTTCCCAGTCTGTCAGCCCCCAGCTTGTAACTGGTATATGAGGTTATTCTTCCCCAGGTACAGAATTTTGCACTTCCCATTGTTGAACTTTATAAGGTTTCTCTTTGCCCAGTTTGATTTCCAAAAAGTAATATGAAAGGTCAAAATGTAAGTGCATTCAAAAGACAGACAAATTCTAGCTACAAGCTTCTGTTCACCACTAGAAGCTGGGAAAGTGTTCCAAGCACACCTGATGTTTATTAAACCTTTTTCCCCCTTAACATTTAATACAGGCTAGTTGGATTTTTGGCCTGATCCAGCATGGCCCTTTCAGTAAGTTAGCTTAAAAGGTGCAGTAAAGGAGAAGGAAAGGAAGTTTAAAAAAGGAAAAAAAGAGGTTCTCTTGACAAGAACTCCCTTTGCATTCATTCTTTTTATTATCGATGTACACTTGGTAAGAAATACCTCCAGTCCTAGTCTCTTCTGAACTAACACACCTTTCATGCATTTTTAGTGATAACATTCCAACCTGATCTATACTTTCCAATTACACTATCCTATAGTTCCTCAGTAGTAATTCCTACTGATCCTACTATTTGTCTGAATTATCGAAGCCTCTTCTCACTCATTCAGCTGTTAAATACTGAAAAATGTCTACAGTGGTTATTCAGTACTATACAATTCTGTTCCAGTCCACCTTCTTCACCAAAGTAATATTAAGTCATCAAATCTGAACAAAACCTCTGAAACTGTAACCATGGACAACATATTACACAGCATCTCCAATATATTACACATGGGACCTATTTCTGATATTACATTTTACTTCAAAAACTCCACCATTTACACAAAAGCATGCAGTACAATTTCTAGCTGCATGTTTACTTTTCCTCAAATATAAATCGATGAAACGGACCATTTCTAAATTTATAAAGAACATCAAGCTTGACAGTAAAGGATATTTTATGAGAGAGATTACTAAGCAAAAAAAATCAACTTTATTTCTTTTTTAATCCCATTCTAATAATCTTTTTAATCTCCCAGTTAATGGAAGTCTACTCTAAATGCTATTTTATTCTATTGTTTTTCCTTTCAGTTATACTGCAGTGCTCATCTTGACTAATGTATGTCTGCAAATCAACTAGGCTGTCTGTCTCTCCCAGTACCTACTGACCAGAAGGCATAGCCCAAAAGCTAATGAGCTGCTAAACATTACTGCCATTGAAGAGAGACGTATTGTGAATTTGCAATTTTGCAAAATACCATGCACATAACTGATGATTCCCATCAGTAGCTGTAGCGTGAGATCACGATTGACTCCAAGATAACAATTAAAATGGAATACATTAAGTAACTCGTTATGGATAGGAGAAGCATAAAGCTTGTCACTGACTGTGGCTTCATTTCCCTGACGTGACACTTCATGAAAGCCTTAATGATTTGTCAGGTATCATAGATGATGAGTCCATATATAAAACTTCTTTTGAGTAGTCTATAGCTTTACTCTACTGCAGGCAAATCACAGATTTTATGTACTTGGGAATATAAACGTCTTTCGTCAGGATGCCCAGACAGAAGAAAGGCTAAATGATTCAGAAGAAAAGTAGTACCATACGGTCATTTCACTCATACAAAATTAAAGATTTGATTCACAAGGACATCTTATTTTTCAAGAACCTTAATTCCACATTGGACTTTACTGCCCTGTGCTTTAGTTCCCATTTCACTGTAGAAGACAAAGAGATGGCTCAGAACCAGATTCACACAAAAGGATTTTAGTAATTGCACTCCTGGACTCAGTATATAAATTCTGCTTATGACTTCCTTTAAACATTGATGCCTTTTTGTGAATCTAGACTACCCATTCACTAAAACTTTCAGAGCAGAAGAATTTTGCTGAAACTAGTAAATGCTGAACAAGGAGCACATGAAATCTCACCCCTTTAGAGACTTAGGCATATGTTTCATCACTGAATTCATAAACCATAATCCTCTAGATTTAGAGGATAAGATTCCTCTTTTAAAAGAAAAAGGGGGCGATTCTTTCCAAATATAGCAACATTTGAAGTGTACGTTCTTTACATTCAGTAGCCCAGTGGTCAAAGTTCTCGCCCATGTATCATCACATCCTCAGGGACCATCTTCCTAGCCATTTGGACTGTTTTGAAGTGGGTTCAGTGGTAAGTTTGTGTATTTATGTAAACGTAAGTTAATAATAATAATAATAATAATAATAATAATAATAATAATAATAATAACAACAACAACAACTCTTAACTCATGACCAGCTCAAAATAAATTTCACATTCACTTTGCTCCCTTTCAGCAAACATGCTTTTGCCACCTTTGAACTCTCCTCCACCTTTCTGACTCATTTCTAGCATAAAATCATTTATATTTTGTTTATGAAACCAAACACCAATATTTCTGTGACTCCCTGAACCAATGTGACTGTTGTTCTAATTACAGCCATGTTCCTTAGTGACTAATAACAAAGTAATTTTTCACTGACTGTGCTTTAAGTGGATACATATTTGTGCATACTGACCAACTGAAGTATATGAATTAAAATGAAAATAGAAGTGACTTTACACGTTCCCACAGTATCATCTCCAGCAGTGTATGCCAACCAATTCTGTAACAAAAAACCTGCTGAGAAAAGCCCAGAATGTCAGGCTGCAGATTTCAATATTTTCTTCTGATTATAACTTTTTGTGCCACTTGAATGCTGAGGTGCAGTGAATTTTATACAATGAAAATAAAGCTACACTGGCCCAAGGCTGAGGCTTCTTGGGAAGGTTGCTACTTTAAAGGACAAATAAAAGCAAGACATCATTAAGATTACACACATTTTAAATCAGAGGTAGAAAATACAGCAACACATCAAGCCAACTTCAGAAATTTTCTATTTCTAATGTCTTATTATACTCCTCACACTAGAGCTGATAGGTCTGGAGGCCTTAAAATTGTACTTTTTTTTTTTTTCACTAGTTTGCTGTGATTCATTAGATAAGTTCCAAGCTTGATATTTTGCAACTAACAAAGCATAAAGGACTAAATCCATGAACCACTGCTTTCATTGTACTCTCCCTTTTAAGGCCAAATCCCAGCTTTCAAGCAGCACTGAACATTATTAGCATCTAAGTGCATTGACTCATGAAATATTGGACATTAAAATCAATCAGAGTTTATCCTAGAAGCCTAGACAGAAAATGAGATGTTTCTAATGTAACTGTTAGAAATAAAAAAGGAGAAGAATTTTCGTCATTGTAGCTGATCATGGGTGAAAAAACACATGGACAGAACAGCACATACATTTTCATGCTTAGGAAATACTTGCTAAATGTTGGTCTGTGAGCAGTAATCAGACAGAAAAAAAAGCGCCATTCTCCAAGGACACATATGATTAACAAACTGGAACCAATTAAAGTCAAGTGAAATCCACTAGAACAGAAGATCCTCGAAGTTCTGCTCATGCTTCCCTGGGTGGCTACGTGCTGCCTAAATATGCATGTGCAACACAGGACAGGACAACCAGGAGTAAAAAGTTACTTTTGCACCATTCACATTGGATAAGAGATTGTGTAACATTATTTCCAAAAGCTTTAGGACAACACAGTGTAGTGTATCACTGAAGTATATCTACTAGTCAAGACAAAAATATTTCTTTAGCCATCTATTTAGGTTTCAAAAAACTAGTCATTTGAAAAGTAATGCTACAGAACAACCCCAAGTCATACTCTGTTTATGCAGGAACACTTCAATTTGAGCATGTTCAAAACCTAAAAATCTCTCTTTTGTGATATGAAAAAAACCCTATATTTTTACTTATTCAATAAAATAAGATTTGTTAATACTCTTTTTTTTCCAGGCTGCTTCATGTCATATATATATATGTATATATTTAAAAAAAAAAAAAAAATCTTTCTTTGGGAATATCTTCAAAAAGGTTAACTTAAAAAATCTGGGATCCATTCCTAAACTTGAAAACAATGTTGATATTTTCCAACTTAACTTGCTCAGGAGAGAACCATATCTACAATGGTCTTCTACAATGAAGGTTAGTTTCAGTAGTTCTTTTATCTGATTTTTCTTCTACCTCTAATTTAAAAGGAAAAAACTTTACCAAATGGCAATTAACCAGGCAAAATGCTGGCAAAACTGTTGATTTTCCTAAGCAATTTAGTTTTATCTCCTCTATTGTAGATTCTTTAGGTAATCATTTCATTCTGGTAAGGCCATTAAAACACCTTTTTCAACTCTTTTCTAAGATAATACATTTGGCCGTTAATGAAGACTTCAAATTTGAGACCACTTCCTTGGTTAATACGGAAGTTTCTAGTTCTAAAGTTAAATCATCAGAATTTCTGAAGAATTTCTGCTTTTACCTGTCTAATCTTTATTAGAAATTTAAGCCTCAACAAGCACTCTGCTTGGACTCACTGGGCTACAATTTTACAAAGCTCACTCTCCTCTTCTGGACAGAACCCTTCTACCGTAGCTTCAGATCTAGTTTGGGTTTTTTCCTACAAGTTTATTACATTCATTTTTATTACTAAGCAAAAAAAAAAAAAAAGTCCAAGCATAAACATGGTTTCTAAAACAACCACCCCACACCCCCCCCGTCTATTCAGATAAAGACATGAAATTCTTTGTTATTCCCAACTAAAAATAAAGCATCTGAAACATTGGCCTCCCTCAGGCTTTGCAGTCCCTGCATCCCTCTCACCCCACCCTGTCTCATCCTTCAGTAGATGTTCCTCTTTCCCCTCCTTCCTCCAGGATTGGTGTTAGCTGATGTCACTGATACGGCTTTAAAGACCACTTCTGTGATGATAATTCCTAGAGCTTCCTCCGCACTCCTGACCCATCCACGTCGTGGCCTGTAACACTGCTGTCCCTTGCAGCAGCTCAACATTACCAGAGCTTGTCTGGGCCTCTAACCGCAACATCAGGTGTGATGGAATAACCTAACTGCTGATTAATTTTATCAATTAACTGAACACAGCCACATGTAGAGACGGAAGAGTTTGGCTCTCGCTTGCCAGGGTGCAGAAGCAGAAATCCAAGTCCCACAGAAGCGGTGCCCGCTGCCTTTTGTGGAAGGTCAATACCCAGTTCCCCCACAGTCTAGACAATCAGTAAATATTTAAGAGAAAAATCAACTGTGAGTAATATAATATTTGTTCCTAGTTTCTCGGGGTGGGGGTGGGGTGGGGGTGGGGAGGAGAGGAAGCCAACTTATCATACTCATGCTGGGAACCAAATTAGTGTGTTCAGAAAGGAAAAGTGACACATGTATATATATTAAGCAATATGGCTGGAAATAAATACAAGTGAAGTTATAAAACAGTTTTATTGCTTTTCTATATGACCTTTAACATTCTCCTAAATTAAATGAAAGGGGATGATTCTCAAACACTCCCTCAGTCTGTCTCCCATCAGACATTAAAAAAACCCTATACAAATCATAAAGTTTAAGATTTTATTTACTATCTACTGATAAGTATCATCATAGTAACACATGTAATGAGGTCCGTAAGACAAGCTGTTTGCATCTTATATTACTACAAACATTAAATCGCCATGCTTATGGACAGGCAGTCTGATACTTCCCCCTTTGGACATCACATAGGAATATATAAAGGGGTTAATATATACTTGGTATTGTTCTAACCAGCAAGATATCAGCTGGTAGGTGAGACCATACAGAAAAGCACCACTGAAGCCCAAGGAAAATACCAGCTGTCTCCGCTCAGAGAAGACAGATTACCACCTGTCCAGTTATCTTCCATACACAACACAAGGCACGTTGGTCATTTTAACAGGGATAACTGTACCCATATGCTGTTTAATTTTGCACTGCACTCTGCCTACTTGTAAATATTCGTGATGGCTCATTGTAAATCGTAGATTAGCCCAGTGGTGATGTTTAGCTAGAGGCTGAACTTCACACTTACTTTAGCTCCCCAAAGCCTTAATCTACAGCGTGCTATGTTAGCATCACTACTTCAGGCAAACAGCGGAAAGCAAACACATATGCACGCGCGCGTGTGCACACATACACACACATGCACAAAGGGAGGAAAAGAATTTTAAAAAATTTAAAATTTAAAAAATATTTTAGGGAAGAATTGTTTTAAGTCACAGTCGGGCAAAAGAGCACTTAACAAGCTTTGTTTTATATACTGTGAGAAGTCCTGCTTACATTTTAAGCAATACACCAAATACTGGTATTACAAGATCATAAATACTGTTGTAGCTTTAAAACTAACCAAGAAAAAAAAAAAATCTTCCCACATTCTATATGGCTGGAAAAAAACAATCTGTTCCAGTAAGTTTTACAATGTTAGTAGAACATGCCATTTATGATACAAATACACGATCAGCACTTTTTTTTTTTTTTAAGAGCAAATAACTAGAAGCCTAGCAACAACTCTCTGCTGATTTGGACACAGATTCTTGCAAGTTAACTGAGTGTTTTTATGTTCAAAATGTGGCTCTGAATAACTAGTTTTATAACACAATCTGAGTTTTATAAAGAAATAAGCAAGAGAATAATCTACAGTGTAACTCTGCCACCTTCACAACCATAGCTCTGCTAAAAAAGCAGACTCAACCTGAATCCTCAGATCCCATAGGAGCTGCAAACTTTATTAGAGTATTCTGGCTTTTCGTATTATTCTTTTTCTGCCGTTCTCTGTGTTGAAGACAAAAAAAAAAAAGGCGGCGCTTGAGAGTCACTGGCATGGAATACAGCTGACTGCTGTCTGTCAGCCAGATGTTAGTGGCTAAAAGCTGCATCATTTGCAAGGAATAGCAAGGATGTCTGAATAGGAGGCAGGAATACATCAACGAGGACTGGGACGAAGGGTCTCAAATTTTGAGTGTCTCTGAAACTTCAGAGATTTTGGGTGCTCTCTAGCCTTGCTCAATCTCTGCAAATACTTTGCCCTAGCAGCTGTTCAGATGTTTGTTTGAACAAATGTTTGTAGAAAATGTTGAAATAATTATTTTGTATGAAGCTGTTGCATCATGGTCTAAACTGCTAGTTATTGCAGGCCTCTGAGACAATGCACTGTGGTTTTGACCCAGAATCAAGTATTCACTTATGCTGCTTTCAGTTTTAGAAAAAATTAAAGACCCAGAGCCTTGAAAGAGTCACAGTGAAAGGAAGGATCACAGATTCCCTGTGAAAGCTCTGCTCACTCACTCATACAACTCACTCTATTAGATCAGGTGCGAAATTTGTGGTAGCTGAGCAGAAACTTAACACCGCATCTATCCCTACGTTTTTTGCTAAAATGATGACACAAATCACAAATCCACCATCTAGCCTTTTCAGTATTTCGAAATTCTCAATTTTTCAAACAATAAAATGTTACGACGTTAACTCACAACATATATTTTAATTCCTTCCTTGTCTGCACTTATTTGGTATTAAGTTGCTGAGTTAGCAAAAAAAAAAAAAATTCCCACCCCAAAAAAACCAAATCCAGAGGACAACATGATTTTTAACAGTGACATATGATTTTTATTAGAAATTCCAGGCATAAAACATAAAATTATAATAAAATTAAGCTAAGGGAACTTCTAATTTTAAAACATGTTATAATGTAGTTCAATATACAAGAGATGCACAATTTATTGACAAATCACCTTAAAAATATCTGGTCATATAATTAGCTTCCCCTTCATTGAGGCTGATAAAAGTTATTTTATTCTCAGCTGAAGCAAGTCAAGGCTTTTCTTTGCTGATCTACATAGCACCTGAGCTTTGCATGTTGCTTTTAATAAAGCCTCATATGCTCTGATGATAAGATTCATTAAATATAAATGAATTTACCTTCTTAAAATTGTTTCCCTATTTTGTAAGGGAAATACACATTCCTTAAATTAGATTTTAAAATAACACTTGTAAGTCTACTGAAATACAAAACAGTTTTTATATCTGAACTTCAGACAGAATGTGAGTGAATAATGTATCTCCAGGTATATGCAGAATTATGTAACTTAATTACTATACGTTTCCTCTGAGCATATTCAGTTGCATGTAAAAAGGATCATATACAAGTTAATCATATAGCTATCAGTGCTCTAAGTCTGACCAACTGCTAAGTTAACTTCTCAGCCCCAGTGTGTGTCACCCTGCCTGTGCCGCTGCCACCTGTGCCAGAATTAATACTTGGGTATCAAAGACACAGCTCTGCTTCAATTTCAAAACGGCAGCTTTTGCAACTCCAACTAAGTTTAACCACAATAGCCCGTTAAACAACGGTTATAATACTTAACTGCACTCAGCAATTGGTCTTGGATTATTATAAATGGATAAAAAACCCACAGATAAAAAATAAATGACTTCTTACAGCAATTTTTACAGAAATTAAGGAATGCCTCAAGCTCTTGTACACATAGAAATTTCTTTCAAGAGCAGAAAAAGTTGACCGTTAAAAATTTTATGTTATTTCAAAGGTTTCATACATAAGAGTTTATTCCTTATAGAATAGTCTAATCTTTTACCTGAAACCGTACACTAGGATGTGACTACATTACACTAAACAGCAAATACTGTAAACACAAATTTATTCTGTTAGCTACTACATTAAATGCATAAGTGTTCTTTAACAGTCAGTTCAAACAAACTCTCTTTCTGGAACATGGCCTTATAAATAAACAAATTATTTTTAGTTTAGGTACTTCGAAAGAATAAATCTTCTATGCAGTCAAAATTATATTGCTTCAGTCTGATTAGACCTTTGTTTCATGTAACCAAAAACAGTTGTGTAATCCAGGCAAGAATCAGCAGTTCCTACCAGATGTCATTACTTAAGGCTAATATATCAGGTGAAAATAAGGAACATCAATAGGTGGAATTTTAAACATTCAGTTGACCATCAGGTTAAAGTCAAACAAGAAAAAACAATTATAGGCACAAATACTGTATAGGAAGACAGAAGTCACAAAAAGATGACAGAATCTGGAGGAATATGATTTTTTTCATACCTTTACCAAATACATAATTATAGTCTGGCAGCAATATGCCATAGCCCTGCATGCTACCATGACAGCGAGATGACATTACCACCTTCGGCTGCTTATTCACACTCCTTTACCAAAAGCTATTCTCTCTGATAAAGACCTGTTTAAATACATTAGCCTAAATATAGGCTAAGTAACAGCCAACACATAGCCTTTACCTAACTTAGTTTTGTCAAAATAATTCTGTACAGTTTAAATAGCATAATTTAATTCAGGTTTTCTCAAAACAGATCATCTTGACAGTGGCTACACATGCAGTTATGCTGCATGTTACAGTGGGGCTGTAATAAGGGTAGGGAAGGGCAGAAGCAAACAGCTGGGACCAAAACCTCTTAACTTGCCTTAACTGTAGCCAGAAGAGCACATCTGACCTAGTTTGACAGAAAAGCGGTTTGTGTCACCCCCAGCCAGCTCCCCACCTCTGTGATGAGGTTATCGCCCAGTTCCAACTTTCTGAGCCACACAACAACGAGAGCAATCGTCTGCCCAGGATAACAACGTCTAGTACTTCAGCAGCCAGGACCTAGAGAAGTAAATGCCACAGTACTGGAATTTCTTTCCCCATGCACCCAAAATAGCCTGTGCTTGATGCTCTTCTGCATTTCCAAATGTAAAAAAAAAAATTTTTTTTTTTTCAGAAGACTTCCAAAGAAAGAGTAAGCATCTGAAAAGGAATAGTCTTTTTCTGTTGTAGTTCTTTTTTGAGCCTATATAATCTCTCAAGTTTTTAATTACCTATTATATTATGCAACTATTATAAGGATTACACCAGGTTTGACTTCCTACAGTGTTGTGATTGATAGCGCGATCCAGACCAGCAGCAGGCTAGAACCAGTCCCTTACTGGTAGGTTTTCTCTGCAGTCTTAACTTGGTGAAGAAACATCCAGGCTGAGCTATCTCACATAAAACTAACACAACTCTCACATAAAACTAATACTAAAACAAACCCTTCCAGACTATATTCAGGTTATTTATTTTAGGTGGAGACACACTCATTCATGTTAACATCTACTGTGTCTTCTCATTCATGACAATGCCTGCCAATGTGCTTAGCATAGCAGTAAACTACGTGGCTGTGGGGCTCCGTTTCCCCTGTGAAACCAGACAAAGAGTCACTTATCTCACCATGCACAAAATGAGCTGTGGCACAGCATCGCGAGACCTGCAACAGTAGGGTGGTTCAGTCTGCATCTGAACCGAAAAATCCAGGAGACTCAAACCAAGCAGTAGACAGCTTTGGACCATGTCCGTGACTCAGCTCAGACTGTTAGCTCAGGTATCAAGCACCACTCACTGCAAACTGGTGGGAAGAAGTTTAAGGGCAAAGCCCAAGTCAAATATCCAAAGAGACTCAGCTACTGGTATTTGCTTACCTCTGCCTGGGAAAAAGTGTCTACAACAGCACTTTTAAAAAGTACAACACATCCGCTCCCTACAGCTTAGTCATCTCTTCCTACCCTCTTTCTATACATTTACTCCTAGGCTAGGTTGTAAGCTCTTTTGATCCTGTGAACGCTGGATTTCATTCTATGGTCAGTATAAAAAAAGAGGGTGAAAAACCAAGCAAAGTTTTCTTAACGCCTTCCTGACTTGGTCAGTATCTATGTCTGTAAATTCTGATTTTACAGAAAGACATGTTAATAAAATACTATTGGGGGTGGTGGTGGGGAGAGGTATTAACACATTAGAAGAAAGTTAGCCACACAATGATTTATATTTTCTTACTGGAGAATTTCCTTACAGGTAAGAAAAATAACAGTTACGTCAGATGTCATTATATGAAAACGATAAAGTAAATAAAAGTAAGCCAACCAAAGATGTTACAACCAGGATAAAGTAGGCTATTTTTCTCCTTGTAATATGTGCTTTTTGGAACTCTGGGAAAGATTATAAATCTTTTTTTTTGCAAAGTTTCATAGAAAATTTCATGTAATGATGTTTAATACAAAAAAATAATACACCGATTTCATTTGGGTTCCTTTAATTAAGTCTTTTTCCCTGTTGCCTGCAATAACACAGGCAGAACAAAAATATATTTTGAAGTGGTTTATACTTTATTTTATTTCTTTGAAATATTCTTTATAAGTTCTTGATCAAGCATGTGTACTTTTGTAAAGACTTTAATTAACAGAAAAGGTAAAGTAAGCTCACATTGCAGTTACTGCAATTTTCATTTTCTCCCACACAACTGCGTACACAAAAACCCTACTAAGAAAAGTCTGAGAGAGTACAACTTTAAAAAGATCTATGCTGGATTGATATCGACTTTCCTCAGTGCATCTCTTGCTTTCCCTCCCAGGTAAGAAAGTAGTGAAGTAAGCGATGAGCAACAGCTGAAAGAGATGCTTTATTGCATCAGGTTTATGACAACCTGAAATCTATTCCTTTCCCCTATGAACTCAGACATAGTTTGGCATTGACATTATTTTGAACTCTTTCCATATGATTAAAAGCTGACAGGCTTTGAGGAGGGGCGTTGGACTAGACGTTCTCCAGAGGAACCTTCCAACCACAATGATTCTGAGGCTGGTTTAGAAACAACATTCTGCTAAATTTACATCTTTAAATACTTATTTTAGTAAAAGTATTTCTAGGTTTATTTTCTATTAAAAATTTAGTAATTCAACTGTTGTTCTTATTAAATGAAACTTGCAGCAGATCTTCATGCACACTAGACAACAGAATATTCCACTATGTTCACAAAGGCAATAAACATGCAAGGTCACTTCACACAGACTCTAACAAATCATCTCCTCTAGGCAGTTGTACAACCAACCTCTGTAAAAGCCTTGGCGAGAGCATTCGCTTATTTCAAATATAAACCAAACAAATTTGAAATACTCTTTAAATAAAATTTATGAGTAATTGCATTTTTATTGTAGGTTCTGTGTTTCTTAAAAGGGTCTAATACATTGCTGGCTGTACACAAAAACTGACATGCCCTCAAGGAGTATCTTTGAACTTAAAAGTCTGAAATGGTATAATCAAGGAAGACCCCCTTCCACAACAGACTGTATTTTCCTCCTGAGAACGTCAGGCATCTCAAAAGCACTGAAAAAGTTAGGTCTTGCTGGGTTTTTTGTTCTCTTAAAGTTTGTTTTTACCTAAAATGAACTGGGAAATTAGTGATTGCAAATTAAGAGAAAAGAGAAATATTACTTTAAAACATCAACAACATTTCTCATGTTTCTTAACTTGAAATTCCTGCTCAAACTCATAAGCCCTAGTATCACAGCATCTTGAAGAAATTAATGCAAAACTCTACTGGATCTTTCAAGTTTAAGACCCTAACATCTACTATCAGCATCATTTCACTTACAAGAAATCTTGTGTATTTTAATACGATCCAGTGTTCTTATGGTGGGGAAATAAAAGCAACCAACACAATGCTTATCTTTGTAGTCCAAGAGACTTCTTCCTCTACCATCCAAATTGCAAGCATTCAGGTTACAAGAAAGTAAAACATTATTAAAATGTACCATTTCTAGAAATTTGCTACATCAACGCTCCAACCTAAATTTTGCAGGGCTTTAATTTAAAGGACAATTATAATATTTGCAAGTAGGGATATTTTTTCATCATGAGTGTAAGTAACCAAGGAACATTTTAGTATTTTTTCCTGAAGAAAATATCAAAAAGAAGCTTGAAAATTATCCATAGGAAATAATGCATTTCTTTTTTAACCAACTACTGTGGTTTTGCACATTGATCAGACTTACTGTACTTTTTGCACACAAAGAATAAGTTGTTTGCATTGATTTTTACAATCTCTCCATCCAAATATTTCCAAATTAAATCCATTTCCTACTTCAGGCTTATTTTTGTGTTGCTACTTCATAGTTACTGGAACTACAACTTTTGATCTAAAGGTAACATTAAACAATAAATGACAGAGGGAAACACTCAAAAGGCAAATCTTAACTGTATCCACAACAAGAATAGCAAAGGCTTTGTTGAACTTTTCCAGTTACCTGGGTTTCAGCACAGCTCATCTAAAACAGAAACCACTTCACTCTAAACTAAAATGTTTTTCTGTCTTCTAGAGCTGTTATCAATTCCAGTGTGGAAAACTTCGCAGATCTCTTTAAAACAAACATGGACTAAACATATGAATCACAAACACCCATTATTCTTTAATACTGAGATTTAGTTCTTGTTTCTGCCAACTTTTGAAAAGATTTTACTTGGAATGAAACCTGAAAAGTCATGAAAATATTTTACTTAAATTTTCCTTAAATCCTACAATAAGCAACATTATGATGTTAATCTGCAAACCTCAGTAAAGCTGCCCTAGCAGAATGGCTAACCTGCCTCAAATACTTGTCAATAAAGACTCAGCTGGCACTTCTTCCTCAAAGTACTCAATAAAGCGCTGCCTTTGTTGTATAGAACTCCTATACAAAGGTATATGGCCATAGGGCTCTTTAGATACATATTCTACTGAGACCAGGGTAGAAAAGCTATACTAGCTCAGGGCCACAAAGCACATTAATTCAAGTCTGGAATACAGTGGGGCTTCCTGGCCTCAGTACTCTCTGACATAACTCCTTTAAAAACTTGTTTTTTTCTTTTAGGCCACTTCCACCCTTGCAGTGCTGTCTCTTATAAAACCTGAAGACACAGTACAGACTTCATTGATACAGACAGTCCTGAAAACTAAAAGCAAGTTGTGTTACTTTTTAAATAGGTAATAATACACTCCAATGTATATTTCATATTATTTTAAAATACTAATGAATTTGTCACTTTTTAAGACAGCAAGGACAAATAGAAATCATTTTATGGTATTATTTTCTTTATAGAAAAACCTTAAAAGACAACGTCTAAGGTTTTAAATACAGTAACTTCTGCTGTACGTTCATATGTGCAAATGCTTGGCATATTGAATGTTAAGGTTGTACCTACACATATTCTTCTTCAATGAGGGAAAAACAACACTTCAAAGATGTGTGATAGGTAGTGTAAATACTGGGGCCGTGAATTTATTTATATGAATTCGCATTTGTACCAGCGGTTCACAAATCAAAGAACAGGCCAGTGCTGACCACCCTGAAAACACAGAACGGAAAGTAACTAGGATGTTTTTACTAACCATCTAAAATGAAAAATATGTCCATTACTTAGCTTGTTAAATGCTGACTGATGTTATAAAAAAATTACACCGAACTTGACAAAGTCAAGTAAGCAAGCTAAATAACCAAGCTATGCACTTCCAGCAGGTTCATCTGCTGCTTAAGGAAACTGTCTGTCAACGTGCCACGTAATAGAGATGGTTATGGCCCACCCAGAGTAACAAACAGCCCACAGATCTGATACTATACTACCTCTGTAATTAGTATTACCCTAATGATGTATGCTATGAACAAACATGCAACAGTTTGATTGAAGTTTGGTGTAGACACAACATTCGTCTTAGTTCATTTATTTTTGTTTCTTTTGCAAATATTCCAGATTAAACTAAGACCTAGTTTATAGCCTTTGTACCAGTCTATTTATACAGACTAATTTAATATAGATCACTTCATGGAGAGATAAACCCCAGTTTAGTTAAGAAAAATCTGTAAAGAAAGAAAAACAGCAAATGAAAGTGACTTTAAGGACACACGAGTTTCTTGAGATAACTAGGCCTTCAGAAGACAAATGAAAAATAGTAGTAGTAATACAGATGAACAGCTCTTTTACTGGAAGCATGCCCAAGGCTGAAGTAAAAGCTGTGTACAGGATTCCATGGATAAAAGGCAAATATTCTCCAAATCATTAAAATAAATGAGAATCTTTCACATTAGTGTTTCCTAACCTTAACTAGAGGGAAAAAACCAACCAAACAAACAAACAAAACAGTGTATTTCTGTTCCTGCCTACCAGAAAGTAAGCAAATAATTGAAAAGCTTTTGGATTTTCCCATTAAAAAGAACTTTCTCTCCACTCACTAACAGAAGAGAATGTCTGTATCACCAAAAGACTGCACACAAATCAGCTCTGTCCTCAGCTACAGCCTTTTTGCACTCCATCTTGAACTAGAATCCAGGTATGATGAACAGCACGATTCCTTGCCTCCTTAAAATTTTCATAACTTAAATGGTTAAATGATAGCCAAAGGAGACTCTTCATATTACATTCCCTCCAAAATCATCTTATGCATTACCAACAATCTATCTAGAACTGCAGGGATTTGGCCTCTGCTCCACTAACAAACAAATCCAGGTGCCTACAATCACACCATAAAGCCGACTTTCCCCAGGACATACACAGATGCTGGTACTGGTATGTAAATGGCTAGAGACAGAATGAAATGTTTCACTGATAAATAGAAAATTGAGTATTTCCAAAACAAGGTGCAAACCCTAGATGAGAAGAGAAGCCTGAAAAAGGTGTCCCAGTCACGAGACATCAAATAATTACAAAAAAAAAATCTAATTAAAAAGATCCCTTGTAAACAAAATCTCTTTAACCTTCACTGGAATGAAAGGCCCTTATGATCTCCACATGCTACCATCATATTTATCACCAGTTCTAATTATAAACTGTACTGCAGAGACTTTTATTGGGTAACAAGTCTTATTTCACATCACCAGTAATCCTTACCATAGAAAAAAGCTGCTCTACTAGGAACCTCTTACAGTGAATTAGTTCAAGATTATTGTGACTACTATTTTTCTAAACGAAATGGCAAAGCATGCTCAGAAGGCATTCATGTATTTTGACCATCATAATCATCACTGAAATCGCATGCTTAACAATATTTAGAAAAAAGTTTAGTATTTTACCAAAAGAAATCGTTCTACCTTATATTTTATTGCTGTCACAAAGAAACAATTACCTTCCCATCACCATAAAGCTCACTCTTCCCCGCTGTAACAAAACACAACATCTGCCAGCATTAACTTTATTTCTAGCCATAAAAAGGGTGAGGACTTTCAGATGGTATTTTCCAATGTATTACGGATAAAATCCTCTTTCATAAAGAGTACTTCTTTCCCTCTGATTAGCCCTAGTATAGCACTACTCCTTCCTGAGTCTTGTAGAAGCTCTCTCATTTCCAAGCACACCTTGAACTTCCTCAAGAAGGTGTAACATTTCCCAGTCAGTGCCTTAAAACAATACAGCTGCAAAGCCTGCCCTAACTTTTTAGAGGCCATATTACTTCCTTTATAGATGATACATTAAATCTAAGATAAAAAAATAAAATGCACAGACTCATAAAAGATCTTTATTGCATGCAATAATTGAAAATATATTTTGTATTTTATTTTTTAAGGTAGCGTTTCTCTGTATATTAAATTAATAGAGCTTTGAACAAGATGACAATAAATTTACGCAGAATTTTTATTTCAAGTGAGATATATACAAAAACTATGTAATATACATGTATGTTTAATTAAACAAACATTTTTAAAACAAGATGCTAGTATGCATTTTATTTAGAAGATCAGCACAAGAAGTGTAGTGTACGTTATCTGAAGTTAAAACGTTTAGTACTTAAAACAACTGAATCTATATGAACACTGATATGCCTTAATGTTCTGCTCAATTGGTTTGTTTCCCCTGCAATTAAAAAAATTGTCACTTGTTCCAAAGTTTGACACTCTGCTACGCTTACAGAATAAACCGACCTGAAGAGCCTACCTGTGATTATTTACTATGCATACATATTTCAGATCTGCTTTCTACTCATCAACCAGAAGAGTCTCCAATACATCTATAGTAGGAACAATCAGATACAAATAATCATCAGGCATTAGACATCTAAGCCATATGTCTCAAAAAATCATCGTAGCCAAAAGTAATACCCTTCGAGGGAAGTAATTTTGATTTCTCCAAATCATTTAAAGAGAAAGACAAAGACTCAAATGATTAAGGTCAGGAATAAAGAGATCATTACTCAATTTACCTTCCCGTGCTTCAGGTCTCAGCCACAATACAATGCTGAACTTAAGGCCAACGCCACATACCGGCGGGAACAATCCCCCGTTCGCCTTCACAGAGGAAGAAGTTACCAAATTCCAGAGAGGCCACCACAGTTTAAAAAAAAAAATTAGATCTTTGGAAAGAATAGATGAACAAAAAATTTACCTGGCTTGGACTGATTCACTAACAACAGCTTTCTTGGTTTGTTGTAGGTAACAATCTTATTTCCAGGCCATCGCCGCGGTTGCCTTTCCAAGCCGACCCTGTGACAGACATTCCCTCCCTGAACCCTCCTGTGGCAGCACCTGCCTGAGGAGCCTGTGTCCAGTAAGTCCTGCGGTGCAGGGCTGCCAAAGTCCCATTTCTATACTCTGAAGAGTATCAAAAGCCTGAGATCCAGAAGAGAAGACAAAGGACGGCTCATTAAGGACTAAAACTGCAGGTACAACAAATAGCATTATCAGAAAACAGATATACTTTCAAGAGTCCCCGGAACAGGGAGTGAGGGGAGGAAAGAGAGGAGGCATGGAGCCTGAGGGCCTGGCACCTTCTGCCACTGGGCAGAGCGCTTCACTTTCCTACACAAGTCCAGCTGGCAGATCTGATGCAGTTGAGTGACCACAGGCAGAGGTGGCTGAGGAATAGATGACTTCTTTTCTGTGTACCGTGCACGCATCAAGACACTTTTAAATGAAATCTGCTGAGCAAGACTAGTGCCTAACCAGCTACTTTCGACTGTTTCCTGCTCTTTTGGCGGTCTATGAATTTACAACATGCTATCGAGATGAATTACAGGCAAAGACAGTAACTGTAGCCTGGTGAATAGTTAATGTCTTCAGATGTAGACCACAGATCAATTCAAACTTTCTACTCTCCTCTTTAAGTATAAACATACTGCACAGAGCCTCATCCAGTCTTGCATATCATCAGCTCACTTCAATATAGGAATACTTTAAGTAAATGTTACAAAAAAAAAAAAAAAAACAAAACCAAACCCAAAACCTAAAAATGCACATCTCCTCATGTCAGTAAAATATGACCCAAGGAACCTACATTTCCCACAGAAGAAAAGCATATTAAAAGCTACTACATTTTTCTGACAAGTTGTGCTTCTAAGTTTCAACTGCAATTCTCTTCTGCCCCTTCTTCTTGGATTCACTGACTTGTGTACTATATGAATAACTATGTATTTCTTCAAGACACAAATGTTACTCAGGAAGCCAAAACAGTCTGAACAGCAAATCTCACACTTACTTTCTCATCCTGTAACTTCCCTTACTGTGTTCTTAATTGAAGAATAAATGACAGTAATGAAATAAACTCCAGTGCTGCCTTACATTCCCAGAGCAGTGTGAATGTCAAAGTGCAGGAGAATTAGCGATGTTTTACCTACTGATGTACTTCGTAGGCACAAAACTGTTTAGACCTTCTTCAGTGCTGTAACTGCGGTCAGGGTAGTACGCATATATATAGCTTCTTAGAGGCAGAATCCCTGCATCTACTTTCATGTAAATATACTACTAACTGGAACTTCTATATAGTATCAGTGACTTGTAGCCTCAAGTTACCTCTTAACATTTGCTTTAGTAAAACTATACTAGGCTGAGCAGAAGTCTCATGTATACCAAGCTTTTCAAATTTGGAATCATTTGTGCAACTGTTTTCTGAGCCCGCTCCAACTTTCCGATGTCCTTTTTTGTGCGTGTGTGTGGACTCAGCATTCCAGTAACGGTCTCACTGATGATTCACCTGTGCTTCACCTCCCTGCTCGTATTTCCCAGCATAACTTGGAAAAATATTTTTAGACGATCTAATGTGATTCCAGGTCCTTTTCAGCATCACTCCCTTACAGACTATGGTCCCATAATGCTAAACTTCTGAACATACACCTTTCGTGTTTAGATGTATGATTTGAATGCAAGAAAATATACTTGCCAAGCCATGCAGTTCAAATATGGAGAGTGGACTTGGCTTTACCACTACTTGTTTATCTGTCAACATTTGTCTTATGTGCAAATCCTGCAAGTTGTGACTAATGATTATTGCGTAAATCCATTCTGAGCTATGTACTTCTACTTCAGTGACTCTTCCTACACATACCTATTAACTTAGCGGTTTTGTGTGTGCGTTTAGAGGGAATGGTCACTGCCCAATTCTTTCTATAAACTAGTCAGATAATTTGAAGAAAAGTAAATCAGGTTTTCACCATTAGTTTACACTGCTCTTCTATGGACAGGCTCTCCTCATGCTCTTCTAATTCTCTATGAAGACTGGTTTAAATCAGGTTTCTTTTTTGTCATAATTGAAGTCAGGAGAAGATTAAACTTATTTTCTTATTTCCAGTAACAAAATATTTAAATGATGACAGCATACTGAAGGAGCAAAACCAGGGACTGTGACTCCTAATTACTACTCCCATTTTCTACCCTCTTAACTTTGAAGCTCTGCATCTATTCCGTGACATAGAGCAGAAATATGCATGAGCTGTGATTCTCCCTCTAGAACAGAGAAAACTAACTGACAGCCTCAAGGCTGAATCCAGCCCCGCAAGATGGCTGTACTTGGCTCCCACGATGGCCTAGAGCAAGACTGCACATCATGTACTGCGCTAAACAATTTGCTTAGCCCACAGGAAAGCAGGAAAGAAAGAAAAGGGAGTGAGGAGAAGGAGGGGACAGGAGGAACAAAAGACCGTGGGTGATGGCTGACGGGCTAAAAATGGAAGTGTAACCATTCCAGCACTTTCCTACCTTCCCGAGTTGCCTATATGGCGAGCAGTCAGCGCAGAGCAGAGCTGGAGCAGGCTGGGTCCTTCACAGGGTCTGCCCTGAACTGGGCTAAACCAGAGGAGGGATTGCTGCAGTGACTCTGACAACCACACCAGGCTCCAAGGTCCACGGGTCTTTTGTAACAGGCTTTTAAGAGGTAGCTTTGCTAGATCTACTAATTAGGGTAGACCAGGAATGAACCAGTGCCCTAAGAACCGCTACAAACAGAGGGAAGGCAGACAGCACCGTTCTTGCATGGGACCTACAATCTCTCCAAAGGGAGGTCACACTGCTGGAGCAAAGAGAGAGTCTGGATGTTCCTGGTCTGGGCACAAAGACCTCTTCTTCGCATCCACTATGTATTAAAGCAAGGGGGCTGAATTTGATTTTATAGGCTTTCCCTGAGCATGGGTGAAATTAAAATCAATGACGCTCATCTGCTTCTGCAGGAGCAGTCCCGAGTCCAGCAGGAACATACTAAATTGAAGTCAGAAAAACAACTGTCTCTGCGCCAGGCTCTCCAGCGCCTTCTATATATTATTAGGATTTCTCTTTTGTACCTTTCTCTCTCTGGACAACGGAGGGTTAAATATACAATCATCTTGATATATTCATCTGATCCATCAGCAGCTGGAAGGGGCAGGGGGGAGGGGAAGGTGGCCCATAACCATAGGGAATCAGCACTCCAGGCTGTAGAGGAATAAATCCATAGAAGGAAAATCGAAAATTACAAGTTAGAGAACTAAATTTATATCCCAGCACCACCCAAAAGGCATAATTTTTGTAACATTTCAAAGGACTTCCACAGTTATTTGCAATTACTGCTAAAAATAGCTACAAAACTTTTCAAACAGTCCTTAAAGCAGAGCGATGATGAAGAGCAGTCTTGTGAGGAACAAATGTAACAGTGAGCAAGTTCCCAATCTCTCCACGGCTGACAGACGTCTTTGTGACCCTCTGAGACCAAGATATAATTTCTTCCTGCGTGAGTTTTTCTGTCTAGAGAACAGCAATAGTAAGACCTCCTTCTTTCGCAAATATGAGTACATTTGAACATTTATAAAATGCTTTTAAAAAATTGATTTGAAATACCTACACAGAAACAGAGGATTGTGGATTTTTCAGCGTACTCTTGCAAAAAAAGTCACAAAGCAATGCTAAGATACCGGAATCGAAGTATATGCATTGATTCTCTTTCTTCTGTACATGGACAATATTTACTAAAATTAGCTGGCCTTTATGATTTTTTTTTCATTTTTGGAAAATATTGTGACTATTTTTTGTTTAAAAACCTAATTACTTCAGTTAGCTTTTTAAAATGAAGTAATTTGCAATTCCTACCATTACACCTTTTATTAACATCAAAGGACTGGTTCAGCCCATTAGTAGTGAAAAAGCTACATATCAAGGTGATTTTGATTATTTTTATTTAACTAGCTAATTCTGTGATGGCAGTTTTGACTATTTCATTGTCTGCTTCTTCAATAATTATTAATATACATCTAGTACATGTTACTTTACAAGGAAATTTTGCTATCTTATCAAGCATCTTGCCAAAAATGCTGCTTGATGCCTATTTATGAAAGGACAGTCCTTTCCACTGTATTTTAATTTATGTTTATTCAGAAAGTGGTACCTAGGTAAGTTTTCAGATATTTTGAAGAAATTTTGACCGGTTAATAAACCAAAACCATAGTTATTAGAAAGAGCAGTCCAGAAGACGACACAGTTTTATAAAACATCTTAGTAAAGTCACACTATCAGTGGAGCCTTTCCTGGTTTAAAACCTCGCCACAGACTACACCAAAGAACTAATTCCACTAATAAAACTGGAGCCAAACAAATTATCTTCAGATAAAGAAGTCTACGAGAGAGACTTGCTAGTGTCTGATGAAAAATTTAAGAGCAGCATGGTATTCAAGGAATCTGCTTAATTATTGCCATCTTACTTTTGTGGCATTTTTAGTCTACATATTCTGTGTATTTTAGAGTGAAAAAAAATATTCATTTTTCTGACATCAGAGAAAAACCTGTAGGTTTTTACTAAATACTCTATCTATACTATGATTGTTGAGTAAGGATAAGGCATTGAGCTGAATACCAGACTTTTAACACTAAGTTTCTGCCAGTAAAGCGTTTACTAATAGGAATTGAGGAACAAAAGCAACCAAGAATGCCTTTGCATCTGGAAATGGTTACAGAAACAAAAATGGTAACTGTGTATAAAGTAGCACAGTCACATACCCCTAATATTTTTTTATTTTTCTTTTAAGTACATGGGTTAGAAAAAGCGCTTGACACTTTTGCCTTTTTTTTGGGTTAATTGGAATATTTTAAAGTTGTAAATTAATAAAAAAATAATTTTAGTGGGTTTTTTCCACTTTATTATGAACTTTTGGAACTGAATTATAGCAGGCATATAGGTAAAATATTAAATTTCAGCCAAGCCAGCTCTAGCATACAGCTCCCCTCCAATCACTTCTGATAGCATAGAAGCACAAAGAAGCCCGGTTTAGAGAGTCCACATGTGTTTAATCTTTGATTAATTGAACAAAAACTAAGCGCCTCCAGACATATTTCTTTTAATCACAGGAAAGATATCTTTTCAGTTGCTTTGCTAGTAGGAAAGAGTCAGCAGATGTCTGTCTGGTCTAAAGGGAGTTTCTCTCTCTCTGGAGAAAACAATTTAAATAGGAGAGGAACAGCCATATGCTGACTATGCACTGCTTAACAGATGACGTAGAGAAGCATCTACTACCGCAGGGAGTGGAACAGGGCAGTTTTCAAATTAAATTTCTTTCAAATTCAAAGCAATCAGATGAAATCAATTTACATACAGGATGCAAGTTAAGTCAGACAGTTCTCATCAAAACAGCTCACAGACACAAAGATGCAAATCTATCTTTGTCAGCAGTATGATTTTAAGAAAGGTTTTAATGTGATGACAGTAAAAAGAAAAAAAAAATCTTCCCAATTTTAAATACAGCTGATACTTTTGTTTTCTGGGGAATGATGATTCAAAATAATAATAATAATAAAATATTTCATCGATATGAAGTATTTGCCAAAGGCTCTAAATTCATACAGAAAAGAGTATTGGCACAATGCAAATTTATCTCCAAATTTAGCTCAGGAGCAAGACTTTCAGTACTTCAGGAAAACATGTTTTAAAATGTAGGACTGGGGAAAAAAGCATCAGAAAAACTAATGCATGAGGACTACTAGTCAGCATTATTTTTGTCTGACGTTATTCTTTTGCCTATAGGCCTATGTCCTATATTATCATGTAGGAAATGTAAACACTAATAAAAATAGGAATGATCTCCTTCGCTTCATCTAGTTCTACCAAGATGTTGGGGGGGGGGGGGGGGCGGGGGGCAGGGGGCGGTGGTGGTGGCATGGAGATCAGAGTTTAAAACAGAAACTGGGGGGGGCAAAAAAAAAAATATACTAGACATCTGTTAGTTGAAAACCACGTATAAAAACTCCCTTGGACCAAAGGAAGCTCACCAACCAGAAAAAAGGAGGAGACAGCCAATGGTCCAAATTAATTGATAACTTCCACCAAAGAGACCCCTCTGAACTCCGCTTGAGGATCCATCTTTCACAGTCCACAGGGCATACAGGCTTGAGACACAGCATGTCACCTAACACCGTGGGAAGGAGATTATGCAGCAGAGACTGAAAACAGACTGTTGTATCAAAACCTCCGTTTCCTTCTTCATATAATTAGGATGCCTGCCTTTATTGGTATTTCTAGTTGATGTTAACAGTCTGAATTGTCTTCCACAGACTTCTGAACAGCAAAACTAAGGAGAGCTCTGGTATCAATTCACTATACTGGTCAGATTTGGGAAAATGACTTGCACGTTTATCTCAGGTTCATGCTTGGAAAGGAAGAGCCCTTTAAACCTGAACAATTTTAATTCAATTCCCCCCCCCCCCCGAAAACTAATGACCGATCAGTCTAAATCTGCAAGGCATAGCTTCTACCCTGTTCTAAGAATCAACTTCTCCAGTTTTGGTTTGAGGTTTCAGATAGTCTTTTACCCATCAGAGTCACCATCCCATAGAAAGACTTCCACCACATTTTTTGATTTATGAATTTTCTGAGCTGCATTTCAATTTCTGGCAAGACTACAAAACACATAATTTGTTTGATGTTGATCATCCATCCCAGCATGGTCACCGTAACATCCTAAATTACTCATCAGTTTAAGAATAATCAGCATAGTCACAGTATCATAACCGATCAAGAACTCTGTTGGCTGAAGGCAACCTAAATTCCTCTGTTCCACAGTTTCTGTGAAGACACAAAGACGTAAGAACAGCTTTCTTGGGTCAGACAAAGTGCTCATCTAGCCTACTATTTTGCCCTGACCTTGGCAGGAGTAGATAATTGCATTGAATAGGAATCTTAAATTTAGGTGCTCTGTTTTCACAGTTATTTGAAGTCTCATATGTATCAGCACCTAGAAAAATCTTTCATTTGTTTTATTGGTGTCATTGTTATCCACTAACAATACCACTGACCTGTGAACTGTCTTGAGTACAGAATTAACTATAATACTTAAATACGTTGACATACATCCTCAATAGGAGTCCTCTTAGTCTGCTTCCACAATATATTTAATCTTAGCATTTCATACCTAACATGAAAGATATAAACAGTATGGGCTTCCAATCCTCTCCATGGAACAACCAAAATCCTAAAACAATAATCCTACAACTGTAGACTATATAACCTTCAGATCTTTAAAAATTACTCTTACATATTCCCAAATAAATACAAGTTGTATTTTAGATAATACACATACAATTTTCCTTTAAGAATAGGCTTAGCCATAACTCCAAAATTAAGTTCTACCATACCAAAGAACTGTGTCAGTTTGGATACGTATTTAAGTTACAGCATTTCCAGTCAAGCTTTGGCATTTTGGTTTTCTGTTGTTTTTTTGTGTTTTTTAAATCTGTACGTCATTTTATTCCCCAATGCATAAATTAACCTTGTAACCCTCTCTACAGTGTAAACATCCAATAACTCTGATAAGGCACATTTCTTTTTTTCTTTTTTTTTTATTTTATTTTATGAGTACAAGCAAGACTGAATCATCAAAACTTCACCAAACAATACTAAAAAAGTAACTCTTTTTTGTCTCCCCCACTGCCCCTGCAAGGGTGGACATTTGCCTGAAGAAACCTAGCCTTTGAACAAAAGGAGAAATGAGAAACTCAAAAAAAGAAAGACCTTTTGTGATACCTTAAAACTAACTGCACGCTTGAAACAAAAAATCATCCACAACTTTTATGAGACTTTGCCAAATAGAATCATAACCAACATGAACAGCACATGTTTTCCATACACAGGCTTTCACTGTATCTTGCTGCAAAGTACTGCATATAGCATGCGAGTGCAGCAAATCAGCTCTTTCTGGTAGAAGCCTCTGTACCAGCGTACTCTGAAACCTATCACCCACCATCAGCAGCCTACAAACTGAGGGGAGACTCTCTTCCCAAAGAAGTTACTGTGGCACGTTCACAGTTGCTGACAAAGTTCAGAAAGAAGCTCCAGAACCTATGGTGGAGGTAAAAAGGAAAAAAGACCTGCTTTTGACTTGGCATGAATCCATATTCCTCCAAGGGAGTCCCCAGGTGACTGACTAAATCTGAGCTATCATCACTGTAGGAGTGTTTGTTTCAGATCCCATGTAACATTTGATCTAAGCAACTCAGATGGAGGCAAGGCCCTTAAAGCTAAAGGAGTCTTAATCTACGTGCACTTGGTACACAGAAATTATTTCCGTCATTGCTGGAATGGAAACAATTGTAAATATATTAATACTTCTAGAACAACTGTAGTCTGAGTTACTGTATATAGTCGAAGTATTGATAACTAAGTACGATTTCTTCTTGTACGTTTATCAAGCAGTAATGGAAGCTGTAGTGTGCACCATAGCATACATCCACTGGTCCACTGCAAGGAAGATGCAGAGCAAACTAAATGATTGTGAGTTAAAATTGAGTTAATAAATCTTCTAGTGAAGTGGTGGTACGGATCACGGCTCTCATAGCAATGTTCCATCACCAAGTGAGGGGGGCTGCCCTCCCCAGGACAAAGAGAGAAAAGATCATACTAGAAGTTGACAGTATTTTTCCCTGGTCTGGTGAAGTATGAATGGTAAACAGCACGCAAATGAATCAAGTCATTTTAGCACTGCTTTTAAGAACAAAATTCTTAAAGTTTTGTTATTACGGAATGTGAAAATATAGTGAATGAGGTAGCTGTTGGAAGCACAGAAAATGTACCTGCATTATGCAATACATACCACTGTTAAGCACAGTCACTTAGAGAGATCTGTTGATCATGACAGCAAACAAACAGAACTGTTCTTCTGAGGTTCACCTAACGTTGAAGTTACACAGCCTGGTAGGATGATATTTAGTTCCTCTCTTCAATGAAGAAAGGAGCTGATGGTTTGGTTAAAAAGGGCCTATTTTTCTCCGAGGCCATGGGTATCTCAACCCATGGAAATTATGAAAAGTGTCCAAAATGTTTTGTTCATTGTCATGCAACTGAGAAAGGGAGTAACCTGTTGTTTGCCTGATTATTTTAAAACACCAGTGATTGCACATTAGGTATAATTTAAAACACAGAACATTTATAAAAATTAAGTGGTTTGAATTTTGACAATATTGCATAGCTTGCAGGTAATAATACAAACATTAACTCAGGGAGATCCCATCTTGCCTAAAATTAATGGAAAGTGAGAAAGAATTTTGCAGCTAATTGAACAGCTCGTATTCTGCATAACACAGGAAAATGAAGTACAGGAAAGTCATCACTGATCTTTAGATTCTGTAGCAACCTTTTCTTCATCTACCAAAGGAATTTCAGAACAACAAGGGATATTTCATTTTACCAACGAAAATTAATGCTGCTGCTGATGAAACCATCCTCTCCACAGGATGGTTAACTCTGCTTCTTGTAATTCAAAGGAACAAGTGTTTTTAACCATAAGACACCTACACTGACTCTATGCCATTTTTATTCCTTTTAAATCATTTTAAAACTGCAACAACACATTTTTAGAACTCAAACAGTCATTGAATGCGTACTGACGATTATGTTACAATGATGACAAAGCTACATATGGAAGAATCATGCCGAATTCCCTGGTAATAAATTATCTCTTCTCTAAAAACTCATTAAGACATGGCAAGGGATGAGGTGAGAGAAAAGAATATAGTCTGAGTCAGTGGGAAACTTCAGATTTCATACCTTGATTTCATCAGATAAAACCATGTCATGGTTTAACCTCAGTCGGCAACTGAGCACCACACAGCCGCTCACTCACACACACACACACACCCCCAGCTGGGGTGGGGGAGAGAATTGGAAGAGTAGAAGTGAGAAAAACTCGTGGGTTGAGATAAAAACCAGTTTAATAATTAAAATAAGATGATGATGATGCTAATAATAATAATATACAAAGCAAGTGATGCACAATGCAATTGCTCACCACCCGTCGACCAATGCCCAGCCAGTCCCTGAGCAGCGGCCCCCCCGGCCAGCTTTCCCCAGTGTATGTACTGAGCATGACGTCACATGGTATGGAATATCCCTGTGGCCAGTTTGGGTCAGCTGTCCTGGCTGTGCCCCCTCCCAGCTTCTTGTGCACCTCCAGCCTTCTCGGTCGGCAGAGCATGGGAAGCTGAAAAGTCCTTGACTAGTGTAAGCACTGCGTAGCAACAACTAAAACATCGGTGCGTTATCAACATTGTTCTCATCCTAAATCCAACACACAGCACTGTACCAGCTACTAGGAAGGAAATTAACTCTATCCCTGCCGAAACCAGGACAAACCATCTTAAAGTAATTCAGCCACCTTCTCTGAAGCTTGACATGGGCCGTGTGTGTATTGCTTGCACAAAGGTAAGTTCTGCTCATAAAGAACATGAAAATAGAGACTCAACACATTGGCTTCACATGTCGGGACAGTCCAATTTGAAGACAATCTAGAATTATGTCTTATTTCTACCCAGCAGAGGAGATCACCCTAGCAGTTTTTGTTTTCATTTGGAATCTCCTGAAATATTTTTTTCTCTTTGCACCATGCTATGAGTTCAGACTGAAATTCTTTAAATGTGTCACTATTTCATTTTTAACCATGCTATAGGACAGTCATGGAAGACCAATGTTACTAACCCTGAACTAGGAATATAATAGTAATAATATGATTCAACCTGAGTACCGTAAGAGCTGTAATATTTAAGCATTTCCATTTGCTGCACTGCTGGATTTCTGTGCAGCCTCACTTCCCTATCTCCTTTTTTGTTTGGTGATTCATATTAGAATTCAAAGAAGGTGCACAGAGTAAAAATATTTATATAAAATATGAGCATAAACCCTTGCTATTTTGTAAGAGAGGTTTAATGGGACAAAGAAATTCCTTATCTTTCACCCTACTTTGACCCTTTTTATAGGTAAAAGTAAACACAACTGAATAAGCGTTCTTTAAAATGTGGGAGGTTTGTAAAGCATCTGCTATTCTCATTAGGTCTAACTCAATATGTGACAACATCGTCTTCATTTAATGAAAAAAAAATAGAAAGAAGGAAGTACAAGGCTCACTTCCCAAACTTTTATGGATGCAACACTACTATGCTTAACAGAGAGAGAGTTACCCCCAGTTACTAGAGAGTTGGTTAGTAAAGGAAACAGAGTATCAAAAGAGTAAAAATAAGGCTCTATGCATCTTTAAAAATTAGGTGGGGGACTTAAAGGACTACATTCAAGCTCTCAACGTTCTTCAACTGACTGTAATGGCAGAGGCAAGTAACATACACAAACTTGTTTAAGTAGCTAAAATAATTGTCCTAGCTTTCCTCAAGCAGAGTTAACTACATTTTAAAAAGTAGCACATTTGCATGTAACTTTGACCTCATTGCAAAGAAATTTCTCCTAAATGACATTACATCTTTTGCTAAGATATGCTTCAGAGGCAGTTTATAGTAATCCAGGCTTTCAATGCTTGTTACAGCTGCACAGTAAAAGTCAAGGTAAACCTACCATTGATAAATGGTAGGTTTTAAGAAGCATTAGCAACAGCGCTACTATTAAGCCTCCTACGCCTCAAGCAACTTTTGTTAATGCCATTGCTTGTGGTAAGCAATGGTATAGCTTCACTAAATTTTTGTATGTACTTAGGAGCTTAATGAGATTCTTGTAAAATTGAGATTCATCTTCATTATATATGCATATAAGCATTCGAATTAAGTCACTTGTTTATCAGCAAGATATGAACAGATCAGGTAACAAAACTGCAAATCTGTTCATTAATTTCAGCTTGGCTTAAAATATTGATGCTGTACAATGGCAGTCAGGAGAGCATGTTCGCTAACGTATCACCATACAGACTGAACATATGATGAAAACAATACACAAAGAAATATGACTTCTCATTGTGAGAAGGATATTACTGTTTTAGAACCCCTGAGTAGACAGAGCTGTTAATTCATTTTTCATATCAATTCTGTGCAATGGAAGGTTTTTTTTTTGTTTTTAAAGTCACAACATGGCAAGTCTAACTGGGACGTTCCTGGGATCTAATGTATTTGGAGTATTATCTATTGTAAATTGAAAACAAATGTGAGCAAACTTTTATACACAACAACTTACTTACTGTAAGATGCTCTGTTACTGAGGTTAGAGATAACATGCTTTTGTATGTACTTTACAAATACTTTTGTATTTGTACAAGAGCATGGCTCTTGAGAAGCAAATCCATGTATCAATGGAAAACACAAATGTTGTGATAAGAGTCACCTAGAACTTTCACAGCAAATGTGAAAGAAGTTCACAGAGAAACTTGATTTAAAGTAAAGATTCACAAAGCCACTGACCGGCAAACACAACCAAATTCATTTGCATTTGATTTTTCTTAACATCCTCAAAAACTTTAGAGGAAGAAAGATGGCTCTTGACATGGGTAGTTTTCTACATAATGCTACATAACAGACACTCACAAGATCCGGAGATAAAATTTTCCTCAAAAAGGAGTAACTGGAGGAAAACAAAAGAAAAAATTAAACACTGAATCAAACTATCACACACCAATAACTGAATTAGGTCTTGATCAGGTGCATCCATTCACCAGACAATCCTAAGAGATTCAAGCATATGAAGCAGCTGCAGCCACCTTCCAGTCTGCTAATGGGTAACTTTCCACTTTTCCAAAACTGCTTCTACTTCTCTAGCATCAAAAACGACTTTTGTTTTCCAACTGTTTATGTGATAGCCTAAACAGTCTCCAGCCCTTACTCTGAGGATCAAGCATGCTTCCATTTTGTGCTCCCACCTGTAAAACCTGACATTTATAGAGAGAATTACCCAGTTTCGTTTTGACAGGGACATGCCCTTTTTCACGTTCTTTAGGACCTTTCACCACTGGAGAATGTGTCACTGGTAGGCAGTAATCCGAAACCAGTTACATTCCTCAAAAACAAAACACAGAGCTAATTTGAGTAGGTCTCCAGTGATCAAAAGGCTGAGTTCAGGAAGTCAAGAAGAGGGAGGCAAATGGACTTGTAGCAGCCTAAGTCTGAAGAATGACTACAGGCTGTTATCTGATTATCTCATCGCATACTCTTTCTGGGCTACCCTACTGAAACTTCATTCTACCGCAAATTAAGTTTGAATGCATACAGCGAGTCTCCATTTCAGAAATTTTGTGAGAAAAACGTTTCAAATAAAGATGAAACCAGTCAACTACATACACAAAAAAAGCCCCAATTAAACAGGAGTTACATCTCTTATTTAATTGACTTGTAATTCAGCTGTCTGTTGGGTTCCTATTTATGCAAATATATAGCCTTCCCATTTACGAAGATCTTACAGATCTAAATTACACAGAAAATGTCATGTAATATTAAATTACAAAGCTACTTTGCACAGGGCTGTGTAGCTTAGAATAGTTTTACTAGTCTCTAAAGTGTCTAAGATATTTTAATTCTTGAAATATCAAGTGGCTAGCTATTTGATTAGAGAAAGTTACAGTCCCTGCAACATAATCAAACAGAATGGAGTCTGTGGGGGTTCAAGTACTCGTTTGGTATATTTAAGAAAGATATCACCTCTTTACCAGCAAGAAGTATCACCTTGTTTTTAATGTTTCTTTGGGCATAAGGATGGGTCATGGTTTCAAGGAAATAACCACAGAAACTGCAGGAAATACAGCTGGATTTTTTTTTTAAATCTCTCTCTCTCTCAAAAATAACATTATGGAGAAGATATAACAAACCCCCAACGCCATGAGTAGACCCAGGGGATCTTCAAACATTTTGGAAGGGCCACAAGAGGCTGAGATTGAATAAGAGACTGACTTAATTCAATTTGCTGATAATAAATGGTATTTAGATTTTGTTTAACAGTATTCATTGAGGACTACACTATCATGACTGAGATACACATCAGTGGAAGAAAATGTAGCATCCTCTGGATTAAATGAGATGCACACCTCAGCCAAGTCACCAAATAAAGGTTGATGAACAGAAAGGAACAAAAGCAGAGGGAAATTCTCTCCGCAATTTCATGATTTATGATTTTAGTCTCTCCCCCATTGTGGCTATCACATCTAAAGCTGTTTTTGAAGTTCTTAAAATACACACGTATTTAAGAAGATGAAACAGCTTTTTATATATTGCACTTCTGATATTTTTGTAGATTTGAAATCCCTCTACGTTTCCTTCTTTGCAATTGTGGAATCTATGCACAGTGTACTTAAGGAACACGTCCACCTTATTACATAGGCAACAAATTCTTTGTGGACTACCTCAACGATGAGCATTGGAACTGCTTAAAAAAGTTATCTGCATGAAGGAATAACAGACACGAAAATTTATTTTTAGTATTAACCCAAATCTGAAGTCAAATCTACACTTCCATTGAACGCTGAAGGAACATCATCTAATTGAAGTTTTTACTGTAAGAGGTGATAGAAAATGTTGTGATAAATTCCCTATCACATTATGAAACAAAGTGGTGCAGACAGGAGCTGCTTCTTCCAGCAGGAGCTAGCAGTTACAGCACAAAAAAAGCTTCTGCTTTCTATGCTTCACAGAAGTTTTTTAGTTAAACTTGCAGCGTCAAAGCATATAACCAAATGAGTACTCTAAATTACCTTCTGTACTTTGTAAATTAAAACCAAATAAAGGCAATTTTACTCTGTAAACATACAAATATTAAACTATAACATAAGGATTTATTAAACAGCAATTGTATATGACTACATGTATACAAATGAAAATGCTGTGGTGCTCAAGACAGGTGTACTGAGAAGCTAATCAAACAGTTCGCTGATTTGCAGCAATCCACCGTGAGTGTAGCTACAGTTTATAATGATGATAGCGTTGCAGCTGTAATGCATAGATTTTGAATTTAATGCAAATTTATTCCACCAGCCTTCAACTCTTTCCTTGTTGCTCATGTCTTCTGTACTATTTAAAGTGGTTTGGTGCTTTTGCACTGTCACATCACTAGCTTTTCTATTAAAAGCATAACCTTTTCTGTTAAAATTCTTTGTCTATAATCTGCTGGTATACAGTTAAAACTGTATACCATTGTACCTACAAATATTATTTCCAAATATAGATTGTGATTTTTTTCCCCTTACAGCATTGTTGGTGTTTATTTTCTGACACTAGCCCTCGATATGAGAGTAATTTTGAGCTGGATTAACAATTTAATGCTATACTATTGTTAGGTGGTGTACATTTGAACCCCTTTAAGAAGATTCTCATCTTTTATTTTTTTGTCTTGAGTGTTGGCAGAGGCTCTTAAAAAAAATTTGTGGTGATATCAGTATTTTGCATTCAGACCTTGTCAGTTAGACTCTCTACTGTAATCACATGAAGATGACTTGAGGCAGGGGGGACAAACATATTTAGCAACTATATAGCAGTTGAACTGGTACATGCTGCAGTGTACCAACCACTGAGGTCTACCTCATGTTTCTGGGTTCTGATCAAAAATTGTGGAAGACACAGAAACGCTACATGCATTTCAAACATTACTTCACGGTACATCACAAACCGAAAGAACGTGAAATAAGCACAGCTGTCCATGCTGCCTTGCTGCATGGACAGAACATTAAAACTTATTTTAAGACTCAACGAGCAGTGCTATAAAGTAAACAACAGCAATTAGATAAAAATCAAAATCTCTTAAACCTCAATGCCCACTCAAAATTACACATACAAGATACTGGATATAACATTTGGGAGTAACCAATCAACAGATAATTTAAACAGGTTATACATTTACTGGATAAGCATACTTCCAGTTAGCCAGACACTAATTAATTTTATCACTAAAAGTGGTAACAAGGAAACAGCATGATCATAGATCTTAATCATGTGCATTTACTGTATTATATGATGCTCAAGATCCTTCTGATATAAGAACTATGAAAGTCCTTGGGATTTTCTGTGACTGTGAGCAAGACCAGGCAAAGGGCTCAAGTAAATGCACAAATTTATAGTCTATTTCCTTTGCCTGCTGTGAGAGTTATGAAAATCCAGCCCTTCTTCTAAATTTATACACCAACAGCATTTATGTAACTTGTCTAAAAGTTAGGAGTTTCATCAGAGCTAGTTAACAACATTAATTGTTTAGTCAACAGAGAGATCAGTGTTTTCAGACAGTGACTCACCCAGTTCTGAGCTAGCTCTTCAACATGACACCAGATGAATTGCTACAGATTACAGAGGAAGCCTATAAAAGCAACTTAAAATAGATACCTAACTTTTGAATTGCAAGGTTTCCTCTCATACTTCAGTACCCCAAATTTGATATTTTTTGACCTACACTTGGCCTTCCATATGAATGCTTAAAACCCTTTCATGTACACTCTCTTCCTTTAAAATAAGTTGAGTTTAAAGGGCATACAGGAAGAGATAAGCATTACAAAGCGATGTGAACATACTTGACTGCTCCTTCCGTTGGCCAAATACTTAGAACTAGAGAGATAATTTGTGGGCCACTTCTTCTAGAGAAAAAAAAATATTTTGTGTTTCTAAATCTGCCATTATTTTTTCTACTGTTTATCTGTGCAACAACCATTCCAAACGTACCCTATTAGATCAAATTCTGTCTATCCTGCCTCCTATTACACATTGCAGTTTGCATGGTTATCTGGAGAGGAAAACACATCTATAAATTGAAATTAAGTATACAAAAATCTAACAAACATTAAGAAATAATAATTTCATGAAAGCATAAAAGTAGTGAGAACGCACAAAAAAAAAAATCTAAATTTCTACAGTGATACAATACCTCTTCTGACTATTTTTCTATTTTCCTATGTCTGTATTAGTAATAATTAACCGTCTGATTCCTTCATTGCTTTTAAGTCAGCGCGTCAGAGGCAGCTCACACTTATATTTTTATCTTCAAATAACATCAAAGCAAGCAGCTGTTACCAAAGGTGTGGGGGAGCGGGGAAGATGTACTTACTTGCCACCTCCAGCGACGCATTATGACTTACAGCTTCCCCAAGGTAATTCCTTGCCACACAGACATAGACCCCTTCATCTGGCCTACTCTTGCGCCCATGGACTATGCGTAAGAAAAATAAAGATCCGCTGGGCAGCAGCATGCGGTGGGAGCGTGGATCATCCTTGTCCGTTTCCACTCTTTCCCCCCCCTTGTACCACTCGATGGTGGGGGTCGGCCTTCCTTCAGCTTTACAGTTTAAAGTTGCTGGTTCTCCTTTGGAAACAATTAGATCAGAAGGGTGTTCGACAATTCGAGGTGGGAAATCTTCTTGCCGAAGACGGGAACCTGCAAGATAAAAATGCAAAACTTTCTTAGGAGATCATTGCCAGGTACAGTCACTGTGATTTGCAATACAACTACTTAACCATTATCCTGTAGTACAGGATTTAATAAGAACAGCCATTAACATCTTTTTAAAGTGGACAAAAAAAAGAAACCACCAAACAAAAAACCACCTTAATGCACTTAATTGTGTGCAAGGTTCTCCCAGGTGAATACATTGAAAGCATTTTTTCAACAGGCAGCCTATATTAGTGAACTAAACTGCCATGTTCCTAAATCACATCCATTTTCATATTGATCTATTCATATACATAAATTCATACATACATGCATATGTACATGTAGAATTATGAAAAACTAATCCTACAGATACTCTACAGACATCAGACCATCTTTACCAGCAAAACTGGTACCGTTCTAATTCATAACACAAAGTCACAGTCAACCTCATTTGACCTTCTGGAAAGCCCATTAATTCATACAATGTCTGCAGAGTAAGTCTAACATCTCCAGCACCCACAAAGTTGCTTTATTTTACTTGTACTGCCAGCTCTTTTTAGTCACTTGTTAAGCAGTACCATAGAGGTACAAATGCATGGAGTGCCTGAGTGCTTCTTACACCTTTTGTTTGTGTCAGGGAAAACTAGAGCAACTTTTTACATTATAAAATTTTTTACTGTCTCCAATCTAGAACTCTGATACAATGTGAGACTACAGTATCGGGGATAAAAGAAAAGTTACAAGTAAACAAGATACTCTTCTAGAAAAGTATTCAGTTTCAAACTAATTCAAACTGCAAGCTGATAACTGGCATGAAAAAAAACTGTAATAGTCTGGCTAGATATATACCACAGAAGAATATGGCAACCAACTGGGTGCCCAAGAATTCCAAATTAGGAATAAGCAGCTACCAAAACACTTGGGGTTTTAAATTGTTGACTCGATTTCAGACTACTATTTTCCTTATTTCTCTTTTTCTTGATATACAACTTTGCTATGGATAAAATTAGTCTTTTGGGTTACTAATTCCTGATTATTAAAATTTTAGATGCCAAGATTCTTTATTAACATTAGTAACATGGTTTCTGAACAGCTGTGAAGCACCAGAAGAAGTACAAGATCTATTCACTGCAGGTTAATAAACCATAAATTGGTATGGAAAAAGGGAAGGAGACAAGGAGAGGAGAGTCCCAGAGAGAGCTCTGTTTTCAATATATACTATGTGTGTGTGTATAATATATATATTTATATATATAAAATAAAAATATTCTAAAAAGTTGAACTTTCATGTAAAGTTTATTTCACACTTCTTTCACCTCAAGATAATCAATTCAAATTAAATGTCACACTAATCGGCTAGCACTAACTGCACGTTCCCAAATCTCTGGTAGTACAGCTTGACTACATTGAAATATGTTTGCATTCTATATGCAGTAAAAGAGGATAGTTTTATATGAACATTACTGATCATTAAATACAAAATAACTCAAACAGCAATAAACCTACTCTGTAGTCCTCTAAGGAAAGATAATTTAAGTAGTATTATATTTAGGACTATATTCCTAAATTATAAGAAATATTTTATCATTTATCTAATTTGCCGATTTCTGTTTGGATATTCATAGTATTACTAGATTTTGTAGTATTTAAAGCAAACAAGTAATTATATTTTACATTTACTTTTACCTACAACAACTGCCTGAGACATGAAAACTAGAACTATGGGCAGAAAGAACGGAAGGCAGGAAACTCCCAAATCCTTTTGCTGGCTACATACCACTGTGCAGCCCAGCCCTGCACATCACTATAAAGCGAGATTTTGAGCTGCACCTCCTAGAGGTAGGGCACAGGCCAAATCCAGTGAGAGGAGAGCTAAAAGTACAAGAGGAGAAAATTGTGCCAGCCAGCACTGGTCTTTTGCAGTAGCTAAAAAAGCCTCTAATACACTTCTGTTTGCCCTGAGAGCACGTCAGTCATTGCAAACTGCATTTGTGTCTACTCATCCTGAACTTTTGCACAGCTTTTGGGAAAAGACCTTCATGCAATAATGCTACCGTCACAATTGCGGTGACCAATTTTAGATCTCTCTTTCCAAGGTAAAAATACTTAGACAGGGATAAAAACCTTATTTTGTTTATACTTTTACTCACTTATTATGTACCTCATGAGGAAAGGCACAGAAACAAAGGATTAGAGAACTAAAAAAAAAAAAAAAAAAAAAAAAAAAAAAAAATCAATTGTTATAAGTCACTCTGGAAATATAAAAATCCAAGTTCAATGTAAAATGTTTAAAGATAGTCAAGAACTGTTTCAAAAAACAAAGTTTGCACATATGCTAGTATGTATCACATTCGTATTTTCACAGATTACGCTAGTCAGCCAGCACACAATATAGTACAAGCCTCCTATTGTTTCTGTCAGCCTGGCCCAGATCACAAATGAATGAAATACCACTTTCAGATATATTATACGCACACTTTCCATACTGACATTCAAGTCACTGTACACTAACTTCAAGTACTGTACAGAATGAAAGTTTAAAGACTGACCTCTAAACTTTCTTGAAAACTGAGACTCAAAACTCTTTGGGAGGAAAAAGTCCTCAGGAAACTCCAGGAATGCTCATATACTTTTTAAATTTCTTTGCTGGGTAATATTAGAGGAATTAAAAAGACAGGAATGTCCATTAATTTTTTTTTTTTTTTTATCCTGACATTTTATAAAGTAACATTTCTCTAGAAAATTTCATGAAATTGCTTGAAGCAGAAAGGGACAAAAGTTGCGTGAGTAGTTGACTGGCACATAGTGAGCATTAACCACAGATTTAGTGACAACTGCCTGAGGGGTATAATGGCCTTGACAACAAAGTTATAATCTTTCTACATATCTACACTTTTTTTTTTTTTTTTTTTTTTTTAAGATCTTTCTTTCCTTTTAGCCTAGTTATTTAAGCTGCATTTACGTTTTACTGAGAAGCAGCAGCTTCAATTATCAACATAAATCTTACAGTGGGCACCAATCCTGTAATTTTCCCGTCAAAAATCCTTCCCAAGGGGATATTTGGTAAAAAAAAATAGAAACAGAACACCTATTACATGCTGGATCTGCCATTAAATATACAACAGAGTTGCTTTTTCTTTCCCCCAAAGATGACAGCACTGGATTACAGGAACTAACCAACTTGTGTTCTCTGCTTTTATTATAATTCAAGTCTTTCATAAAAAGTCAACAGGATGCCACCAATTAAAGTATGCCATACTAATTATTTCATGCTGCTACTTAAAAGAACAATTATATGAAATCATGCTTCCAGTTTCTTGGACTGTGCCACAACTATTTTTACAAGAATATAACACTGAAATAAACAGATGTGAAGGTTCAAAGAAAGTTAGCATTAGATGAATGCTAAACTCGTAGAGGCAAGATTTGCCTTTATTCCCACCTTAAAACCTCCTGCTGGTAGCATATACAAATATAATGTATTGAAAAATAGCAGGGAATGTGTTTAAATGGGAAAGCTGCTGATATCAGGGATACAAACACTGTGCTGTTCTCCTTTAGGGGGAAAACAAAAAAGTTATGTGCTACTGGAACAAAGTGCCTCAAATTTGAACCATGCAGCCTAAGACAGTTAAAAATCAAGACCATACCTACAGTCGATCAAAACTTCAGCTAAGGTAGATATGGAAAAATCTTGATTTCCCAAGACCCATATATCTAAATAATAATTTATCCTAGGTCTTATAAAAATGCTGCATGACAGACTGCATTTTTCGCCACGTGCCAAAAAGCCAGTATACTCTTGGCCCCATTTCTTTTCCATTTCACAAATACAGCGTTTAACACTGATTTTCAGACCACAAGATCTCAGCTCTTTTATTGAAACGCTTTCCATTGTAACATAAGACCTGAGTGACTGGCCTAATTGCTATCAAAGTTATTAGTAAAATTCTAACAAACGAAATCACAGGTTTAAAATCAGAGTTAGGTAGTACTTACAAACAATTATACTTCATCAGAACATAAGAGCGTTCCCAATTCCCCAGTATTTCCACTACATATGACTTAACCTCTTTCAGAAACTTTTCAGAAAGCGGGGGGAATTGTTTTGTGGTTTTGTTTATGTTGACTGGAAAGATGTTCCATAACTGTCTTGCTCTAGTGGTTAGAAAACTTTCTCTAATCCTCAGGTTAAACATATCCCTGAGTAGTAAATACCTCGTTCTTCCTGTGCTTGAGCTGCCCCTTAATTCAGATCTCTCCACACACTTCTTGGGATTTTATCCCTTTGACATGCAGATTGCAACCTTTTCCTTTTTTACCATCCTCTTGGATTTTGTGTTCTTGTTGCTGTTAGAAACCAACAAACTAATTGCATCTGATTTTCCCCTCGTAAGATTCGCTCACCTCTTCCTGGTCTTAAACTCTAGATCTAAAGTTTATCCTTTTGAACTTGGAAGACCCAAACCATACACAGTTAAGAGGCAAGCAGACTTTGAATAACATTTCAAGCACACACTGCAAAGCAATGTCACATCATGTCACAGGGGAAAAATAACTAAAGAAAAAGTCAAAGTATTTTTCTGAAAGTGGCTTTTCTGCCCGAAGACATGCAGCTAACCTAACTTACTGAGTTTACCTGTTCTCACAGACAACAAATAATTTTCAAAGAAAAACAATAGGACGAGGAAGTTCCGCAGAGATCTTGTTCCACTCGCTTTCTTTCTCTCAACTTCTCCATTATTTTTTTTTAATATTCTTACTCTTCGTATACTACCCTTGTTCAGCCTAAATAAAGCATCCGATTCCTTGAGCTTTTTAGCCTGCAAGAATAGTGCATATTAAAAAGCAACTATTTTGACATTTCCTTTACAGATACTGCAGTCTTCCCTCCATAACCAAAGACATGAAGTAATTAATGAAGGCCGTAATGCTGTGCCTATGCCTTTGGATTTTCCCAAAACAGTCAACTGTGTAAGAACAGAAATTTCACTTTTGAATTCTGCTTTGGCATAAAGCACAAGAACCAAAACTGCATTTAACTGATATTTCTGAAACACTGATTTGAGAATAGCATTGGTCATTGTACATCACTTTAGACTCAGTAGTTCTTCGTGCAGAGAGTTTGATTTACAACAGCTGTTCATCTCTAACAACTGAGTATTGAACATAGAGTCTAGAAAAAAAAAGTTACGCTTTTTACCTAAATCCTGCCATTACTTTGCACAGTCATAACTGTGAACATTTCCATAACTACTTTAAAAGGATGCCACCTTTATGAACAAAAATGTCAGGCGACAGAGATGTTACAGTCCTGCAAGTAAGTCGGTATTTGTACACTAAGGAGAAAAATGAATAGTTGGAACATATCAGCACTGTTGTATCAGTTGATTAGTGCCCACCCAGGACTACAGGTTTATTGAAATGCATTTTAAGATGTGTTTAACGGTTCCAAATACTGATCTGGGAATAGGTCCAGTTCTTTCCAATAACTTACATACCATAAAATGTGACAAGCAAGGCTCTCGCTTTGGATCAGTAGAACCTGCAATTCCCCTACGTGTTCCCAATGAAGAGTAACATCTCCATTTCTTTTTCTAAGCACACAATGGAAAACAGGTGAGCAAGACGTAAGTAAAGAGAAAAGCACTGAACACTAAGTGATCATTCCTACCATGAAACCACTGCGAAGTTCCGTGAAAAAGAAGTTGTTCTTTTTTCATTTTACACCATTATGTCAAGGAATATTTTGTTTCCCTCCTTTAATTGCTGTGGGAGTTCCTGTTCCTAGCACGAGATGAAATTATTAATAAATGTTGTTCTTCATTATTTCTGTTACTAAGGGATATTTTGGGGTAATGCAAGTTGCACTTTAAATACAAAGTGTGATTGTAAAATATAAAAAGAAACTTTGTGGGCGACGGCTTTTAAACTTAAGTTGTAGGCACCCACAAAATATTTTTCCCACTTAGAAAGATATCCTTTAAGTATTTTATGTTGCTAAGACACCATGAATTACAATTACATTTCTGTCGTGGCTACCACACTACCAGGAGATGTCAGAAACCAGTAATTTACTGTACACTTATGGCTGGAAAAAAACTAGAATAACCACAGAGAGCCTGGAGTTTTAAGCCATGTCTGTCTGTTTCTCTGAAACAAGAGATTAAATGGGAGCTGTACTAAAAACGCCTCAAATCCAGACTGATCTTGTGCCTGGCTCTTATACTGAGAGGAGATGTAACCCAAACATTGGAAGCTATAGACATTAAATTTACACAATACTTATGTACTAGTCAACTGAACAGGAGTTAGATGAAGTATTACAGCAATAAGCTAAATAAACAAGGGAGAAAAATAAAAATCATTTATACATTATGTTGGTTTAAATGGTTTGTTTCTGTTCCTTATTCTGCAGCAATTCTGGACATACATGATTCGGTCAGAAAAAGCCATACATTTTTAGACAAAAAGACTTCTGGAAAGATGTATGGCATCTTACAGTTATGTAAATACTCTGCCTGGTGGGAATGAAAAAAAATATTGGCAGGTACTGTATTGCACAGATATTAACACTGAGTCTTTGTTTTAATACCTAAAGACTTATTTCCCAGGAGATGCTAAGAGAGACTAGCTCTCTGAAATAATCACTTTTAACAAAGAAGCTGAAAGCAGCAACAGTAAAAGTCATGCTTCAGTTTCTTAATCCAAAATTAAATACAACTCTTTAAAATTGCTCTTGAACAAACCGTTTATTTTCAAGAGACGTAGATGTACAGTCAATCTTTGTTACATGAACACATGCTACTGGTTTGTCCAGCAGTTAGCATAAATAAGTCCTGACCTGGTTATTCATTAAATTAGCTAGAATATAAATTTAAAATAATATTATTTATATTGAGCTATGTAAGATGCTGACATCTACATAAAACCTCAGGCAGCAGGTAATGTTCCCAGTGTAAGGAAGTGTTCAGTTTTATTTTTTCTTTCCCTCAGTTCTACTTTCTGGCAAGATATTTATCTCATCTGACTTCAGCAGATACTGGAGTAGTCTGAGATAGCAGTATTTAGAGCACTGACGTTTGAAACCAAACTTCACTCAAAAAAAATTAAAATATCCTACATCAAACTGGTAAGTTGGGAATAGTATTTTCCCTTAATGAAAATAATCCTGTAACTTCATTAGTGTTTTCTTTAATAATGCAAAATCAACTAAGTTGCTAAGCCACTATCCATCGTATTTGAGAAGTCGTGGCAGTCCAGTGAAGTTCCCACTGACTGGAAAAGGGGAAACATAACCCCCATTTTTAAAAAGGGAAAAAAAGAAGACCCGGGGAACTACAGGCCAGTCAATCTCACCACTGTGCCTGGGAAGATCATGGAACAAATCCTCCTGGAAGCTATGCTAAGGCACATGGAGGACAGGGAGGTGATTCGAGACAGCCAGCATGGCTTCACCAAGGGCAAGTCCTGCCTGACTAACCTAGTGGCCTTCTATGATGGACTGACTACATCAGTGGACACGGGAAGGACTACAGATGACGTCTATCTGGACACCTCTGTAAGGCCTTTGACATGGTCCCCCACAACATCCTTCTCTCTCAACTGGAGAGGTATGGATTTGATGGGTGGACTGCCCGGCGGGTGAGGAATTGGTTGGATGGTTACGTCCAGAGGGTAGTGGTCAATGGCTCAATGTCCAGATGGAGACTGGTGACGAGTGGCGTCCCGCAGGGGTCCGTATTGGGACCGGTACTGTTTAATATCTTCATCAATGGCATAGACAGTGGGATCGAGTGCACCCTCAGCAAGTTTGCAGATGACACCAAGCTGAGTGGTGCGGTCGACACGCCAGAGGGACGGGATGCCATCCAGAGGGACCTGGACAAGCTCGAGAAGTGGGCCCGTGTGAAACTCATGAGGTTTAACAAGGCCAAGTGCAAGGTCCTGCCCCTGGGTCAGGGCAACCCCCTGTATCAATACAGGCTGGGGGATGAAGGGATTGAGAGCAGCCCTGCCAAGAAGGACCTGGGGGTACTGGTGGAGGAAAAGCTGGACATGAGCCAGCAATGTGCGCTTGCAGCCCAGAAGGCCAATCATATCCTGGGCTGCATCCAAAGAAGCGTGGCCAGCAGGTCGAGGGAGGTGATTCTGCCCCTCTACTCTGCTCTGCTGAGACCCCACCTGGAGGACTGTGTCCAGCTCTGGAGCCCTCAGCAGAAGAAAGACACAGACCTGTTGGAGCGGGTCCAGAAGAGGGCTGCAGAAATGATGAGGGGGATGGAACACCTCTCCTATGAAGAAAGGCTGAGAGAGTTGGGGTTGTTCAGCCTGGAGAAGAGAAGGCTTTGGGGAGACCTTATTGCAGCCTATCAGTACTTAAAGGGGGCTTATGAGAGAGATGGGGACAAACTTTTTAGCAGGGCCTGTTGTGACAGGACAAGGGGGAATGGCTTTAAACTAAAAGAGGGTAGATTCAGACTAGATATAAGGAAGAAATTTTTTATGCTGAGGCTGGTGAAACACTGGCACAGGTTGCCCAGAGGGGTGATGGATGCCCCAATCCCTGGAAACATTCAAGGTCAGGTTGGACGAGGCTCTGAGCAACCTGATCTAGTTGAAGATGTCCCTGCCCACGGCAGGGGGGTTGGCCTAGATGACCTGTAAAGGTCCCTTCCAACCCAAACTATTCTATGATTCTATAACTATGACCCAGTGAGCAACCACGCTATATTCAAAAACAAACACAATAGTAATAAAGCCTACTTCATTACTCATTTTGTCTTTGAAATGGCTGGAGTAACGCTGGGAGGTATTTCCTACACTGGGATGATACTGAGAAGAAGAGCACAACAACCAGACTGAGAATGGCTGAGATGCACCCGAAGGCAAGCTCGTCTTTAGAGATTTGGATGTGACAACCTGGCCATAACAAACTGCTTGGAGATGATCATACTACGTTGCAGGATGAGTGCAGCAATGGGGGTTAGGCAGGTACCGGGGGAGCACAGAGAAGACTGTGACGTTGTGAGAGCTGCACAGACCCTGGAACGGCAGTCAAGACCGTAAAAAGGATGGCTGGGGGAAACGAGGTGGCACAGGATTATCGAAAGGCTGTAAATATTAGATAGAACTGAAGTAAAGAGTGACTGGAAGGCCAGTAGGGAAACAGATACTTGAATACTGAAGTGATAGGACTTGATGATAATTGGATAATTCTGTGGATAACAGTTGGAAATATATTGGAAATGATCACTGGTTAAACAGACGAGTTGGGACATGGCAGGAAGATCTGGGACAGCTCAGAGCAAATCACTGCTGCCCTTTTCTTCCCTGACAGATTGTGTTCCCTACAGAGGGAGGCCTGACAGCTCTGATCCATTGTCAGCAGCTTCACTGGCACACCTGAGAAGAAAAACCAACTACAGTAAATGGGAAAGTGTGAGAACAGAGGCTGGTGTGAGACACCCAAGAACTGCCATCTCCAGGGCTTGCTCTTCTGTTGAGCAGTGAAAGATTAGGAAACAAAGAAGAGACTGTTAGGCCCTCCACCTCTCCGTCTTCCATCCTTGTCCTCAATCATGTTTTATTCCGGACAGGAACTGAGTATCTCGTTGGCTGTGAACCACTGGTTTGCCGTTTGGAACAGGAAAACAGCTTGGAGAAGAACAATGATAGCGCACCAAAACCAAAAGAGGACTCTTAGCTGCACTGAAGGAACCAAGTGAACTGCCAATTTAGTGAAAATGCCTAGGGCTCAAAAATATATCAATATATTATATAAAAGATTATGATATTAAAATACTGACATATTTATGTTATATATTGTGGTTTATTTTTATATATATTCCTTGTGGATAATTCAGATGTCAGACATACTGATGCAGAAAAATTGTACTTCACCTTGAGGTTTGTCTGTAATCAGTGCCAACGATTTCATCTATTTGTGGCGTGTTTACAACACACTAGGCTATTTTACTCCAAAGTTTTATCTATGTGGACAAACAAATAAAACTCAAAATATCCTTCTGGATGATCATACACATTCATAAAAAAAATATCTAAAGATATACCTGCTTTTTGGGTTGTTCTATTTTAAAATCATTTAGTCATGAAAACAAATGTAACACATTCTCTTCATATTATTTCAGATGGGTTGACCCCACATTCTTCCAGACTTTTCAAAGCCACCTCCTACTGTGCATAGGAATACCAACTTCTAATTCATTTCCAGTTCCAGATTCAGTGTGAGATTGAATCTGATATTGATCAACTGAATGTTAAAATGTCTGCAAGATGCTGAGAGAAGGGAAAAAGGATCCTCATTTCCACAGGACTATCGGGAAGCCAGAGAAACAGCAATTCTCAACAGGGCCACTGGTTTTCTCTTCTCAGCTGTATCGGGCAACACTCCTCAACTCTGTGACAACAGAAGCCCAGTATAATAACATCACAGCCAATAGCATTCCTAGGCTTTTGCCTGTACGAAAATTGGCACATCTCATACCACTGATATTGCCATTTATTCTTGTGTCCAAAATAAATTTAAAGAGAAAAATGAGGATTCAAAACACCTATCCAAAAATCCTACTTTTTAAGACGATTAAAAATTTCTTTCAGATGCAAGGGTGAATGAAATATCAAAACTGCCCTCATGAGTCCAAATGTTAGGTATTAATAGGAGGGTTATGTAAGCTGAGGAATAAGTTTGAATTTAATTACTCCCAGTGCTCATAATTTAGAAAAGATTAAAAATGGAATAAAAATAATCACTATTAAGTACTTCAGTTTCCTTATTTTTATTGTTATTATTTTAATGTGTTAAAAATTTGGATTAAAACAGCTTTCTTCCACTCCATTTAAATCAATTTGACTTTTTGTACAACATTAAGTTTGGACAATTACAAGAAGGCCAGGCCAAGTTGTTACTGCAGTAACACAATACTGTCATGTTTTAGTTGCATAAGGAAGAATGGAAATTTAAATCCAAATTAAAAACTATTTTCAATGAGTTGTTTACAATTACATGTAATGTACAGACCAGTATCAATTAAAATATTTTATAAATAAGTTTTTAAAAAAATAAAATCAAATAACCATTTATTTAAAAGCCATCTATCCCTACCCTCTTTCCAAAACATACTTTTATTCATATATAAAGCTGAGTAAATTAGTATGAAAAGCGTAAAAGGCAACACACTCTCGGGGAAAGCAACAAATATCTCCTGAGAGGAGACTTGTGTACTAAGAAGCCATGATGTTGATTGCTATACCAAGTAACTGACATCCACTGCATGATGACTGAAGATATCTTTCTACTGCTGTTTTTCACCAATATAAAGGTATGTCAAAACAGCAAACAAACTTTCACCTAAAATAAACTTCCACCTATCAATGCCATCAAAATCATCTTTTTCTGAGCAACTGTGCAATGTTTTCCCTTTGACTGTGTTTGAATTTCTTGTCCCTCACCAGGCCAGAAAGTCCACTGGGTTTGTTTTTTGTTTCTTCAAAGTTTTCTTTGGTTCCAAATTCAAACTGAAAATCAGAGATCTTCCATATGCCCATTTCTTTTACAATTGCTTCTACTTACTCCTTTGCATAAAGTGTAACTTTACAAGGCTAACATTGAATCCAGCTGCAGATGAATGGCATTACACACAGAAAGCCACATCCCAGGACTTCCTTAAATGTACAATAGTATGGGCCCAGAAGACTATCACTCAGTGATTTTTCTTCTCTGAGGGATGAAGAATTTATGCATGCTATTATCATTATCATTTAGATGAGGCGCTTAGGGACATGGTTTAGTGGCCATGGTGGTGTTGGGTTGACGGCTGGACTCGATCTTAGAGATCTTTTCCAACCTTAATTACTCTATGAGTCTATGATCTGTGGTCTGATTTCCCATCCCAGAGCATGACTGCTGAAAATCTAGTGCAAAATCATCAAAAATTTCAACCAACATCTCTGCCACTCCTATACCTTCCCAACTGGATTTTAGTTCTGGTTGTAGTGAAAATGGTACAACAACTTGAATACAACCACAGTGAAGACTTCAGTATCATTCAGTGGCTACCACAAAGTTTCCTAAGAACAGGGCCTGGAGAAGTTCCATTAAACAGGCTTCTGCATTTACTCTTACGTAAACTTTAAGTCATCTTGATCACCTACACCTTGGCATCCAGAGTTTTCACACTTCAAGCTCTGAATCATGTTATGAGGAAAGCTCTCTGCTAGATGCCAGGAAACAAAGCCACGCAGGGTATCGCTCAGCTCCATATCAGCTCCTCCTCTACCAATGCACACTGCAAAATTTCTCAGTTATCCAAATACTAAAGTTAAGACCTGTACAGAAGAAAAATTGGTTCACTAAGTAAGAGCTACGTTAAAGTGACTGTGGTAGAAGACATCACCCTTTTACACAGTGGAAAAGCACAAACAAACAGCTCAGTGAAATTTCTCCATGACCTCATAGCTGAGCACGCGGAGACGTTTCAGCCAACAAGCTGAATGTTACTCGTAGGAAGAGTGAAGGGAAAGGCAGACCACGGTACCTGCTATGAGAGGCACTTCCCCAGCTAGCAGTTTGACACTCTGCCAGACGAAACATATGAGTATAAATGGAACTGAGAAAAGTACAAAGGACTTTCATTTTTACTTTACAATCTCTAGAAGATTGCTGAATTAACCTCTCCATTTTCTCAACATAGCACTATGCCTTCTTGATAAAAGACGATTCTACAGTATATACACAGCTACATATAAATATATATATTACAGTTAGCAATGTGGCTTTTAGTGTTTCTATTTCATTTTATACAACACAATCTGTGAATAAAGAAAAAACTCAAAGGCAATAGTTTCAAAACGAATCTAAGTTTCAAAGCACTCTCTGTAGACACTAACTTCAGTCTTCAAGCATGAAAGTTATACTTAACATCTCTCTATATAAAATTAACAGGAGAAAAAGAAAAAGCATACTCTATCAAGTCAAGTTGTTACTGATAAAAGAAATGGTAAAAAGAAATGTTAACAGACTATTTTCCTGAATATTCATAGTGAATTCTTCAGAAAACCTGTAGCTAATAGCCTAAGTGCTCAGCAGCCTGAAATGTATTTTAACATTTAAAACAAAGCTTTTGAGATGTCCTATATGATACGCACACTCAAGGAAGATATTTTAATATCTTACCAGTTTTAGGCGAGTTATTAACTTCTTCAAGAAAAAGAACTGAACCACAATTTTAAGGATAATTGTCTGAAGTCATTTATACTTTCAGAAAACAAAATATTTGAAATGGCCTGTTAAAGGATTAGTAACAAATCCCTAGAGGAATGCAGCCCACCTCAGACAATTTTCAACCTTAAAAGCAAATTCTGACATATCCAGAACATTAATGAAGACAATGTTTATACCTTACATAGCATGCTAAATGTGAGAATTCTATGGATTAAAAAAAAAAATGCTGTTGACTCTACCTACTGAAGCGTATAATGGAATGAAAAAAAGGTTCAAGAAGGGCAGTAGCTTATGGTTGTTGAGGATGAGATTTAAGGAGTGAAGAACATCATTAATAGTACGAGAAAAAGTCAGAAAAATATAATTATTTGATCAAAAGAAAAAAATCGGGAGTGCACTTTTATTTCGGGTATTTTAAAATTATTTTAATTAATTTATGATTATTTTTAATAGCTAGTTTAACAACTAGCTTTTGAATTACTATTATAAAGGGTTCTGGTGAAGGGATTAGAGTGCTGATAGAGAAACAGAGATCAATATTCAGAGGTCAAAAATGGAAAAAGGAATGAGAGGGGAGAGGTAAGAGAAAGACACAGTGCTACATAACCATGAGGCTGAGTCAAAAGTAGCAGAGATGAATACAAGCAGCAAGCAAGGGAAAAAAAACAGATTTCAGAAGAGTGCTGCAGAGCTGCACAAGAAATGTAAAAAAAAAAAACAAACAGTAAGTGAAAGTTAGAGGAACAGAGCCGTATGATTTGAGAAGATTATAATGCATAATACACCACCACCACAGGCAAGCAGGCAGAGGTTTGTACGGTTTACACACATAAATGCAAATGATGACGAAGCCTCAAAATTAAGGAAGATAGCTGTTTGAAAACCAGGGAAAGGAATCATCATTATTATTTCTAGCAGCAATCACCATGTGACAGCGGAGGGGGTTCAAACAGCAAAGAAAAATAGGTTATGCCAGGAATTAATAAGCCTTAGAGGAGTCTGTGTGCCCGGAAATATTATCCATCTTTTTTGCAACTTTATCACTAGATCTAACAAAAGAGATTACTTCTCCACACAAGGCTTGTTTCACAAGTTAAGATAACCCTGTACAGAGAGGCAAATGGAAAGACAACAGCAACAACCTATAAAAAATGGACAGCTAGATTCAAAGAATTTAACTAAGTATGCTCCTTCAGCAAAGGAAAGCTATTTTTCTCCAGTCTGTAAGACTCTAAGGTATGATTATATTATTAGAGTTTTCCTTCCAACAAATTAAACTGCATTTTATAAGGATGTAGAAATGTTGAGGAAAAGCGCTACTTATAGTCCTAGAAACAAATTTAATCTCAAGTACAAGTATCTCACCTTCTACTACTCAGGATTATGGCAATAATTCCTATTATGCATGGAAGCTACCTGTTCACTAAGTTTGTAACAAATTAGAGAGGAACATGCAAAGTGGACTAGTTTTAATTACCACCTCCACCCTCTGCCTCCCTCTCTCCTCCCATGGCTACTCCATGCAGAACTTGCTCAATCCCTCCCTCCAGAAAGATAAAGTAGGCTGGGACCTTTACTGCCAACACATAACATTAATCTCACTAGAAACTTACGCTGTTCAAGTAGCTACATCCATCTCTGTTACAGCACAGGTAGGCTATCAACCATGGCTTGAGAGGTGGATACAAGGAACTAGAGGTATTGTTCATTTTCATCCTTGCAAAGGACTATCCAAAGTTTTAAGCAGGCTTTTTTGCAATAGGGTTTTCAAGGCTAAACCGCCTTTTTATATCATGAATATAAGTATGGCATAGTTTCTAAACACTAAAAGACAACCAATACATGGACTTTCCCACTTTATGTAAACAGCTATTTGAAACAAAACCCCTCAACCTAAATTAAAGCTTCCTGAATAGGCTGAAAGCCTTCAGTGGGACTAATTAGACAGAACCACTAGGCCTTCAGGCTCACAGCTGCTCACCGGTACCCTCTGCAAAGCCTGAGAATTAAACGCATGTTTAGGGGTTTAAATTGATTAACGGGTATCAGTTGTCCCTTCTCTACAGGTAGAGCCCTAATCTCAATCTTTTTATTCTCTAATATACCATTATATGACTCATTAGTAGGCATTATGGCACATGTATCAGTTTAAAGGAATTTTTAGTGACAATTAATCTCTCCTTATTTTAAATTCTTAAATAAACAGGAAATTCTCCCTTAGTGTTTCGATTAAAAGCAAAAGCTAAGTAGTGCTAAAAAAAGGTCTATTAAAAATGAATGGGTCTTTTCTTGAGAGACTGTACCACAAATTGTCAGTCCTCTACACATTACTTAGGAATTCTACTCTTAATTTGTTCTATAATTTTGTGATTGCTCGAAGTATTTATAAGCAGGCATACCTGCATTAGGAACACCACACTGGAAGAGCTACAGGACTTTGTATACAAAAGTGAACTATAAATAATCAAGCTACATAGGACAGATTCAACACTATTTGATTCTTCATATGGACAGTGGTAAGAAGACAACTTTCAAGACTGTTAGGAAGGAAACGCTGGAGAAAGACTAGGAAGTCTTTATTTGCATCAACTGCTTAAATCTTTCAACACAGCACAACAACATCGAGAAACATTACCATCAAAAGAGCAAATGAGTTCATTCATCAGCTTTAAAAAATCATAGTCTAATGAAAAATAAATGAAGAAGAAACTGGTGTATAAGACTTAGAAGAAGGGAAGAAAAAGGTCTCTAAAATAATTTCAGCCGAAATCCCATGTTTTATCATCAGGAAAAAATGAAGTGGGCTTCATGGAGATCCCAAAGCTCTCAGAAAAGATTGTGTGCCACTCAACCATATGTTCTTCTTTCAGCTTAAGAGTGATGTCGTGAGAATCCACTCAAGGTCCTCTCTCCATATACTCCTAAGTGAAACCACTATATGTAAACACCAAGTGCTTTGCCTTTGCAGTGTTAAAAAAAAGAAAAAAAAAATCAAGATTTTCTATTAGGTACATATAACCTCTACAGAGTGCAGAGGAAAGACAAAATGACTCAAAATATTTTTTTTTTTTAACATTCTAAGCAGAAAATGACACAGAATTAGCCTACTATACAGTCCACAGACCTGTGCTCAAGGCAGGTGTGTTCAAGGTGTTTATGCCCTTTCTTTCAAAACACACAAGAATATTTTTTTCTGAGAAGAACCTGAGAGAGGTGATGAGGGAGCCCATCTGTATCAGCAACCAGAGAAGTCCCAGCAAATAGAGAAGTCCTGGGACCAAGTCTCCGCACCATGGGCTATCAATCAATTTTACATAAAGCAGTTAAAACACCAATTTTAGAAGAAAGCAATTGTGACTTGTTTATGAAACCCAATCTGGTAGGTCTGAGATAGAGGGTTACATAACATGTTAGTGGACTGAATGCCCCCAAGACCATAAGAAGAGTAGTAGGCATGCAGAAGGGCACAGAAAGTTGGGGCGGGGAGGGGGGAATTTGGCAGCATTCAGGCTTCCCTGTGATTAGGAAATAACTCATGGAGGTTTCAGAATGGCAGTTTCAGACATGGTTCCACTTCAGGTACCTAAGTCCCTTTTGGATCCTAACTTTAACCTGAGTGCTTATTTCAGCTCTAGAGGAGAGGCCGATATTTATCCACCTGTTCATGGAAACTGCTAGCAGACCAATCTACTAACATCTGTATAGCACTATTTAAATACGAATATAAATAATGGAGAACTAAACCAGAAACCTGAAAACAGTATGTTAGGTGCTCAATCTAATCAAAATTATCATAATTTGTTTTTTTCCTTATCTCAAATGGCAGTTCCATGCTGTTTTTAGTGCCATTTAGTCACTGCAACGACACGAAAAGGATCAAGAAGCACTTTTCAGAATACCCAGGTATCACAAGCCCCAGAAACTGTTGAGCTGACAACACATATACACAAAGCTTAACTGCTTAACAGTAAACATGTTGGGTGGGTTTTTTTTTCCTTTTAATATCAGTATTTAATTATCGGGGGGGGGGGGGGATCAAACAGTTGTAATCTGTACAAACAACTGTTCTTACAAGTCAACATTAGAATTTCACGACTCCTTTGTTAGGTAGCTTTCTTTCCTGTGCAAAGACATTTGGCGTATTAAACAGGCTTTCCCAAAATAGCAAGACACCATACCACTTTTAAAAACAAGAATAAGATGGGTTTTGATTGAAAAAGAAAAGCTGATGAATTAGGAACAATGTTATAGAAGTCTACTCAAGACAGATTTCTATTTAAAAAGACAGAAAAGCCTGAGCCAAACCTAAAAACTTCTTATATTTAAGTCAGGATACACAGCTTTAAGAATGAAAATAAAACCTCTGCCGTTCTCTTCTTTAAAGAGGAGCATTTTTCATCTAGTTGCTGTATTAGTTCTTAACTGACCATGCAGCATTATCAATGAGACAAGAAAGTTCAGTGTTTGTACCGTAATTCTCCAGAAAGTCATCTGTTAACTAATGAAGAAAGGCACGGGGGATTCGGTTAAAGTCCAGCTACTGAAGCTTTGACCTTGTATTATTTACATGAAGAGACCAACTTTTATACAATTACTTACCTACTAAAAACCCGTAAATGGAAGAACGTCTTACTTGGAGATGAATTGATAGTATAGGATAAAATGCTGAATCAAACAAGAGTTCCTAAGTTACTCTGAAAAACGTATCAGACAGAAGACTGGGTTTCAATCAGGTACCAAAAAAAAAAACCCCAACCAACCAACCAACAAAAATACTTTTTTCACACACAAGCCTAGAGTGCTCTGAAACTAGAAGAAAGCCACACAGCATTTATTTGTCTTTTCTTCTAATGACATAAGCTGAATTATACTAAATAATATACATTCAAGCTGTCATTCTATACACTTTATACACACTGCAGAAAGTGTTTCATGTAGTACACAGCCTTCTCTAAAGGTCCTGAAATGCACTTAATATTAAAAATGCAACAGACCCTCACCATGTCTGTTCTTACCAATTAAAGTAATCATCATCATTGTCTGGGCCTTTGTAATCACATTACAAGTACTATTTTCTAAAGAAATAAAAATGAAGGTGTTCACAGACCTATTCTGAAATCATCAACTTAGGAATTTAGGCAATAAAAAGGATCTATGAAATACTAAGTCCCAGTGCATTTCAGTGGGATTCCAGTGCCTAAATCCTTAAACCTGATTTGAAAACTAGAAAATATACTGCTGAGAAAAGAGCGTGGAGAGCTTTCGTTTGTTTGGTTTTTTACTTTAGATCACTTGACCATAGAACTCTTCCCCTATTAGAGTGTGCCTACATACAAGCCAAATCAGATGGGTTACCTCAGCAAGCATTTACCAACATTCATACTGGCTTCACTGATCGAGCTCTGAGAAAGTAATATTATGCGATGATGACTAGAAGCAATAAAGCAAACGATTAAACAGGAGGCTGTACACTGAGTGTGCTGCATGCGTATTTAAGTACATTTAGTGTGCTGCATGCATATTTAAGTAAATAGTGTACCTCTAGCATCTCATCCCATCCTTCTTACAGCCCGATAGTACCCATCTTTAAGCAAAACTGGCTGAAGGAAACAGATATGAAGTACAGTTTTGTGTTCCTCATTTACTAAACACAAGAGATCTCTTTCCTTGACCTTGATAAAATATCAGCTTATAATTCTTTGAAATTTCACCTTTAACAAAAACAAACAAACAAACAGAATTACAGAATCGCAGTTCTTCAGCCTCACTTAATTACACTCCTTAACTAGATTATTTTCTTCCATGAGAAGTCACAGTTTGATGGGCCAATACAGACTATAGTCTCCCTCATATATCATCATAAATATAACTCTAAACAAAACACAAACTTAATCACTGTTCTGAAGTAAAACAACAGATCCCAAAAATATCTTTCATCCTAGTTTAAGTAAATATCCTCAATGATTAATTGCAAAAGGAATACTCATATAAACATGCAGAATCAAGCCACGGTAAAGATCATCCCTGACCTTGATGAAAGCCTTACTTGGTATATTTCAGGAGGAAAAAATCCCCTTTTTCCTGTTAATGCTGTCATAAAGCCCAGAATGAATTATTAAAAATCGTTACTTTTATGTTGAAAGCTCTCACAATGACAAGAATGAATTAGCAGGAGATAGGAAGTAAAAAGACAAATAATGGTGAAGAGGCCGTCTCCATAAAACACTGCTGCGAATGCAAGTGCCTAAAGCCTTGCATACTTATTAGTATTGCCCATTGTAGTCCCCTCTCCCGCTCCATGCAACAATGTACCTGCTCTCCTTCACTAATGTACAATCTTCCCTTTTTTTTTTTCCCCATTATGAAGACTCTCTTCCTTATCAATACCTACCACTCACTCTACAGCACGCTGGCTCTCCACTGAGACAGAACTTGATTAGTAACTACTGGTGAAAAAAAATCTGCGGGGGTAGACAAAACTGCAGTGGTAAGTAGTGCGTTGCTTCCAATGTAGAAAAGCCATACACTATTAGAAACTACTCCGACTCAAATATTAATCCATATAACTTAACAATTCTATAAATCATTAAAGATAAACATTATTAAAATAAAACATAACTTAGTCAAAACAGTAAAGCTGGCTTGCCCATTTCCTCCAAGTAAATATGTTTTTAAGTTGAGCTTTCAATCAAAATATGATAGGATGGCATTATAATTTTACAAAACAAGGTACTATTCTCAAGATGAAAGATTTCTTCACACAGCTAAAAAAGAACAGCTACATATTCACATCAGGGAATCCTTTAAAAAAAAAAACCCTAATATATTGTTTGTACCTCCTCCTTTTCTATTAAGGTCAACAAACCACTGTATATAGATGACAGTTTTCTGTCTTGCATATGAAGGTATGTTGAAGACACCATTTCATGAAGGAGAAATAAATGAAGATAAAAAAGTATGAAAGAAAATGTGGCTGAACTTGAGAAATTACTATGCTTATTTTATAAAAATCTATATAATACTGACAGAATTCTAAGTTATATTTTAAACAAAGTTTAAAGCTATATTGCATCCAAAGAAATACGGTGTGATGTTGAAGGTAATGTTACTTATTACTACACTTCTGATTTAATTTATTAAATTGTCAAACATTCCTTTCCTTTTTAGGAAGAGTTTGAGGTTGTAGGCTTTTCAGTATCTTTGATGCAGCCACTGTTGGATCACTTTTGCTTGGGATAAGGTCTCAGCAAAAGTGATGACTGAATAGGTCAAAGCCATTTTTAAAAAGTCAAAGTATTTTTGTAACTACTTCTAAACAACTGGATGCGAGACTAACAGTAAAAACAACCTTTCTATAAACCAAAACCAGATTTTTTTCCCCATGACACATCAGCTCCTTTATGCTACAGATTTGTAAGTTACCCAAGAAATAGATTTTTATTCATTACACCAAATCTTCATGTTTTCAAAAAAAAAAAAAACAAAACACCAAACAACAACACACCCCAATTTTTCCCTTCTCCCGCAAAATGCTCTCAACATAACTGTTATAGGACCCGCCCAGGTCTGCAGAACCAAAAACAGTGCTTGAGAAGTGTGACCCATACATTTTTCATAACAGATGTCCGAAATAAATTGTCTGTTTATACAAACAAGTGGAAAAGCTGAAAGATTAAATTATGAAGACATCTATTATGTCTTCATATTGCTCCCATCATTGTGACCAATAGCTAATTTTAGTGCCATAAAGGAGTAAATTTAGCAGAGTACGGTTACTTTCCCCCACCCTTCAAATCTAGCAAGAAAAGAAGAAATCCCATTAACTCCTACAGAAATAGCAGGTCAACCAATCCTCTGGGACAGGAGAACAAGAATCTCAGGATATTACAGCATCATCATGAGGAAGACCAGTGCAGGAAACCTAAAAAGGATTTATAGGTTGGTTCTTTCTCTGTAATCCCTGAAGAAACTCAATGGACACAAATGGCAGGTATTTTCAAACAATTTACTGCAAATGACATATGGTTAGAACATACTTGTCAAGTAGAGTTGAGTACAGCACTACTAAATTCTTGTTATACTTGAATTTTTTTGTTAATATAAAATTACAGTCTTGCAGAACGTGTAAGCAGATGAACTTAAGATTTCTAAATACCATTAAATTACACGGGTCAGGTGGCTCAGTTCAATTGAGAATGTACCTACAACATTAGTATTGCCTTTATAACTTAAAGACTCAGATTGTTTAATATTAACCCAAGTTAAACATTAAAAAAGTAAGAAACACGCATCAGCTGAACAGAAGAAACTTGTTCATTATGAAAAACTAACCTTAAGTCACTATCTGAGAGAAGTCAGCTCTCCTTCCCAGAATCTCTAGCACTCGCAATGGCGCCATCAGCTCACTGCCATTGCTTACAGTTGGCCGAACTTGGATCTTTACCTAGCTTTTTTTTTTTTTTAAATGAAACTCCTCAGAATAACTCGTGATAAAGCTATTCTCCTCTCCTGACTAGGTCCTCATTTACAAACTACAACTTTTGCTTTGACTTGCTAGAACTTTCAGCAAGCACAAGCAATCACTATTGCTCTGGAGACTGACCTTACTATTTTCACTTCATAGATACTGGTAAATGGCTCAGTGAGCCACAAGCTAAAGCTCCACCACGCTTCAGAGGTCTTCTTTACAGAAAACTACATTTTAATATAAATGTATATAATTGTCCCTTAATCATCAGCATTAGCAACATAATTCATAATTTGCCTACAGCATCATGCTGCTTCTGGCAACCACAAGTGGCATGACTGTGCAGCATTAGTTACTACTGGAACACTGCATATCAACCTATGCATGCTTTACTCCCCCCAAGCACCCTCATACTACTCAACTAGAAGAATATACATTTCTTCAAAAATTGTAAGTATTAAGTACAATTTGACTCCACCTTGCAGAAGTAAGTATTTCTATCACTGAACAGAAGTATGTCAGAAGACACACTATTAAATCTGGTTAATTAACCATCAGTTCATTTCTAAAAGCATTACCTATGTACACCAAATAGTTTCCAAAAATACCAAAACAGTTTAAGAGAATTATCTGCAAAATGACCTACTGATGTTTTATTTCTGTCCAGTTTGCCCTACAGCTTCTATACTGTGATAAAACATGCCGACATATCATATAATACTGGAGAATCAACAGCGAAATTTATTGGATGTGCAAAAGGAAGTTGGGGGGGGGGGGAGTAAGGGGGAAGAGGGGAAGTTGTGGGAAATTCCAGTATGAATCACCACTGAGGATCCTTAGGAAGGGAGAGCAAGCAGAATAGAAAGAAAAGAGGAACACAGAAATAATTCCTCCTATAAAGAATGCTTTTCCATTGAAAACTAAACCAGACTTTGAAAGAGCGGCTGCGGATTCCTGAGACAGATGGTGTCAATAGATCTGTGTATTAGTCACTTTGGCAGCAGCGGTATGGCGATGGGGTTTGTAAAATGCCACTTAAAAGCTCAATATAAACACAAGAGAAGTACATTAAGAAGTTAATTCAACTTTCCAATACATGACACTTTTTCCCACGTATCACATAAAATTAGCTACTGTTAATGTCTGAGAGTTTGCAGTTCCTGCAAAGTTTTCTGTTTTACAGACTGTAGTAGAAGTGAACTAAAACCCCACACAGCACAGCTGGCCTTAACAGGTGAAAAGCTCAGACCTAATGGCTTTTCTGTCAAAGTCCTTCTGCATCTTTGCTTTTGCTTTCTTGTCAGAACTGACAACATGTAGTGCTGTTTTCTCACTGATATACCCTTTAAAATTGGAAGTCATGGCTGCTCATCCTCCTCCTTCCCCTACTGCAGGGTCTCTACTTCCTACTAACATGATCTAACATTTTAAGTAATCAAATGTTAATTCTTAAATGCTTTACTTTTAAATGTATCTGGTTTAATTCTATGAATTTACATTCCAGAAATGTTTGATGCCAACAGATAGAAATGAGGCATTCTTAAGGCATTCTTAAATGAAAACACATGAACTTTAGAATCCTTCGCAAACCCTGAAACCAACTTGGTTAGCTTCTACTGAAAGGAAGTCTTGCAGGGAAAAAAAAAAACAAACCACCAAAAATAAAACCCAGATTTCGGAATTAAAATATTACCATTGTAACATAATGTATTTTCATAGGACCTGATAGGTTAAAGATATCTAGAATTTGATAGAATAGCTAAATGCATTAGGAACAAAGTCAACTTTGTGTTTATGCAGAACTATGCATTAGCGATTAAATGGCATGCATCTGGCTAGGTTCAACAAGTATATGTAAAATAATACCACTCTATTAGAAATAAAATATATTTTTAAAAGACATATTCCTAGGATTACTCTCTTCCTCATTGTTGGTTGACTGATTAACGTAAGCTGTAGCAATAATGTTAAACAGCACTTTTGGCGGCAAGGAGCTCAAAGATTCACTTTTAATTCTCAGAAATACTTAGAACATTCAGAAAGTCAGAGTCTATCCCACTGCCCTACTTTATTTCTCCAATAAGAAATGTAACTGAAAGAAGCAATAGTTGAATCCTGTTCTTTTAAGGTGGAGGCAGATGTTTAACACAGAACATCTGTCCTCAGAGAAGACAGACATGTAGTTCCAATAATCTTGGTTGTTACCCACGTAAAAAAGAATACATAAGCCAAACAAAGACAAGGTTGGTCTTATCACAGGTAATGCATATGGTGGGAAAACTCCTTGGAAAATGGTCAAGATCTAAGAGCACAAGAATTGTAATTTAATTACCCACTACAAAGCATTCCACCTGCCTAGCACAAAATCTGAGTCATACAGTTGCTGTGTTAATGATAAAAGATTCATTGGTTACAAGTTACATTTGCCTCCACTGGCATGGCAAACGTATCTTCAAGAACTGTTTCCCTCTCTTCGTTACTGTGCTAGAAGGGAAAGCATTTCTGAAAGAATCCATAGGATGCACTTAAAGACAGGCAACAGCTCCTGGATGCAAGTACGCAGCCATGTTCAGATTAAGGAAGTCAGTGAGACCTTAGCCTGCTTACAAGAACTAACTCTGACTAAACAATACATATATATGAAGAACATGCAATACGCAAAATATCAATGACACAAAGCTCCAAAAGTCCTTTCCACTGCTCTCTGTCTTTAGAAAAGAAGCCCACCTTTGGTCTTTCCTTGAAGATGGATCCTAAACTGTAAGCTGCAAGCCACTACCACCCCACGTGAGGCTGTTTTAAGAGGTTCATAGTTTGATATGACAGAACCATCATCATCTTTAGAGTATTTTCCATTAAATTTCATTTTAATGGTGTGTGTATATACAGTAATGTACAAGATTTTTTTTTGCATTTACGTAGTATCTTAATCCAAAAAAGGTGGAAACCACTTGTCATACTGTATTTAAGACTAGCGCTATAAACAATTTGTAAAATACTACACTGATTTTCATCATTCATCTTATAAAGCTTAATTCCAGACTTTTTTTGGAGTCAATTAGCTTTACATCAAAAATAAAATGCTTTCTACTGTAGTACCACAACCTGGCAGACCAAAAAAAGGCAGCTCCTGGCATTTCATGCTGTTTATACAAAAGGCTAGGGCAATACTGCTCTGTAACCAGTATGTCATGTAAAATTTAAATTCGCTCAGAGTGTTATGCTGTGGACCAGCATTTCCTTTACGGAAAGAGAAGGAGTAGGGGCACTGTGGCCTTGTGTTCACACAGCAGACTCAAGCAAGGTAGAGAGATAAGAGAAGAGGGTGTGAATGCAGGGGGAAGAGTAGCATTTCCTAAGGAAACCGTAGCATTACCATAGCAATGTTCCAACCAGTGTCTCAAACAACAGATGTAGAAGGAATCAAACAAAAATTCTTAAGAAATGTGGATGGGAGGGGCAATGAATTGCTTTTCATTATATATATTTTTAAGTGGCATTTTCTATTCTAATGGAACAGAAGATACATTTTATAAACAGCATTTTCCTCTCTGAAGCTTCCCAAATTATAACAAGGTGTTTAAATACACACTTGAAAGATTATACTTTTTTTTTTCCTAATTATATATAAGCTTCCTTATTTTAATGACACTCTAGAACACTTCATTTTTTGTTTAAGGATTAATATTGTCTCAGAGAACATTCCCCTCTCCTCCAGCATGCCTAAACTTGTATTTGTAATGATGGAGACAGGCAGTAGTAGAGGATTAAAGGCCTGTCTAAAAGGAGTTGCTGAAAATTGTCAAAACTATTGGCTATTCACAAGAAGGATGAATGTGCGGGGGTGGGGGGGAGATAACAACAGACTAATATTCATATGTTATGCAAGGATGAATCTATTTCAGACTAAGTAACTAGGTATCCTGAATATAAAATATGGCAGTTTGTGATCTGGAAGAACGAGTTAATACTTTCACCTATCTCAGGAGGAATTTGGAGCCAGACAAAGATTTTTGGAAGGAAGAAATAGACACTTTTACCTTACGTACAACCATGAATTGTCTATGATTTTGGGATTTCATGTTCCAATAAATAATAATTCAGTGTTCCATAACTAGAACAGAATGACACCAAAGTACTAAGTAACATAATTACATATTTTCTTTAAGAAATATTCCTTATTATCTAGTAAGCTCTGCTACTTAAATGTATTAAGAGCAGTATGTTTATGTTCAGGATACACCAAAATAATTCAGTAGAATTTATTTCCTTTGTACAAAAAGCTTTCGGAGAAAAGAAAAGACAACGTAAGTGAAGAAAGCTGTCCAAGACATAGTCATGAGCATCTGTATTCAAGTATAAAAAAAATCAATGATAAAAACCAATACAATACAGAGAAAGCTAAAACTTATGAAGGACTTGAAACTGACAATCAGGCAATAACTGGCTATTTATATACCTGTTCAAGATACTATAAATACAAAATACTATCCTTCAGCTATCTACCCTGAATTTTGTTGGAGTTGAAAACCCATGTTACACTAGTCATGTTACTATTCCCAAATCCGGTTCTCTCTCAATTCTGACACTTAATGAAATATGAGTGCACCAAAACCATTTGCCATATGGAGCCTCTGACTTGATTGTTCTAACAAGTACTTAATGATTTTTGCATGATTTTATTTATCAAAATTTACAGACTTAACTTTGAAGTCTAGTCCCATGACAAATTGTTTTCATTTCCTAGAAAGCAATGAAGGAGAGAAAGAGCTTATCTTTAGAAACTAATATAATCTCTGCTTACAAGGTTTACTCCTTAAGACTGTTCAAAGTGAAAAAAGTAAGATGAAAAAAATATAACCAAATAGTTGAGATTTTATCACTGTGGTGAGGATATCTTAATCCAGTGAGAGGAAAAATGTTGCTAAATATAATCCAGAGAATTCTCTTCCTGCTGCTCCTAAAATTGAAAAATGCTTTTTTTTTTAATTATGTTAAGAAAATGTGTAATGTTCTAGACTTCAAACACAAATTTTATACTAAAAGTTATATGATTAATACTAACACATTTCAAGCAGGTGTGACACTTCCTGTACAATTCCAAAATAATAAGGTAGTAACAAAAACTGATACATAAAAACCAAGCAATAATTTTTGTTGTTAGTAACAGTTCCACCTATTGTAAACCTAATGTCATGCTAGCACTCCTATCATGGACAAACAAATCCAACTCATTCCCAACTACACCTTGAAGTAACTGAACCTTATAACGGGAAGAGTACTTGGAACATTTTAACAATCGAATGTCAGTAGAGTTCCATATAATACACACCAGCAGGGAAGATTAAGTGAAGTGAATATCCAATACTTCTCAATAATCTATGATAGGACATAAATGCAGTGAGGATAAAGAAGTCTATCTTTTTTTTTTTTTTTTTTAACACTGAGTCACAGATTCAAATGTACATATGTACATATATACACAAAAACAACAAACAAAACTAGTGCTTAATCATTAAAGGATATAGAAAATATTTATCTCTAACACAACGTTACTTCAACTGTGAGACAAAAACCACTTCCTTATGATGGCAAGATAATATTGGATATGCTCTGTAATTTTCTCTTCATGTTGTTGAATGCAGTCTTGTTCTAAGACTGCACCCAAAAAGGTAAAATATGATTTCGAAAGCCAGTATGTAGCTATTTTAGTAAATCTTGTTCTTCAGACTCTCTATCTATTTTCTTCATGCTAGAAATATTTCCTTAAAAAACAAATACAGCTTGAGTAGCATCTACTTTTTATTGAATGCATATAATTAAAGCTGGCCAATGTATCAACAGCCTAATGCAGAGGCATTAATTAGCTCAACTGCTGAATACATCCCAGACTGCTATTGCTTCTGATGGTTGGGTGCTGTGATCCTCTTCTGTGGCTTTCATGGAGTCCTAATTAGTGATTTCTTAATCCCATTTAAAAAAAAAACAAAAAACAAAAAAAACCCAACAAACGCACACCTACAGCCACAAAAAACAACACAAAACCAACCTGAAGTTAGACTATGCCATTGCATAAACAGGTGGCCATTTACACTAGGTCAAACAAAAAAAGCCCATAAAAGCATCTTTGCTCAGTCAGCGTGAAACAAAAGTGAAGAAAAATCCTGCTTGCTTAATCTTTCTAGATTCCAGCTAACTAAAACATACAGAGTCCTGACATTACAGACCTGCTGATATACTGCACATTAATACACTAACAATAAATGGTGAATACATGAACTGAATGGCTGTTGAAATGTACAGTTTCCAAAAGAAGCTACTGAAAGATTTTGATCCCCTAGTCAGGTTCCAATTCAGAAAGAAACTCCAATTTACTTTTCATATTTTTCCATGAATTTTTGCTCACTTATTTAATATTTTTAAGTCTATATGCTTACAAGCCAGATATATTAATCTCTGGAACAGAGCCATCTCCACAAAAACTGAGAAGCTTTACATGCAATCTTTCAGGCGTGCACACTAGCACATCTTCTGACACTTTTCACAACCAAATTGCGGAAACATTGTTTCCTTTAGTTTAATTCACCCCCAGATACAAATAGGCCTCTACTATTCTGACTTGGTCTGTAATGACATAGGAAACAAAGTTTAGGAGGAAAGAGTCCTGTCTGTCACCTGCCCTGAAATTAGGTATTAGCCCTCAGACTGCAAGGTACAAATATTAGCAAAATTGCAGTATTAACACTGACAATATTTAACCTGACTTCTTAAGTAGAAATGGGTTTTGATCCTACTTTATCCCCAAGGGTATTACTTCATATTAAAAAAAAAAAATTAACTCAGTATGTAACTTAAGAGTAAAATAATAATTTCCTACACTACAATATACGTAAAGGCATAATTTTGCTTAACAGTTGCCAGGGAACTATGCACATTCCAAAACATACCAGATACATTATATAATATCTGACTTAAAAAAAAAAATACATATGTATTTTAGAGACATACCTTAACATGTTCAAAGAAAAGTTAACTCAAGCTGTAATTAAAATAAATCCCTATGAGCAGGGCAGGGCAAGCAAGACATCTGGATAGACTGTTTTAAAAAAAAAGAAAAAAAAGCTAAGCAAAGCATTAAATGACAGAGCAATCACACAACCAACCAGGTCAAACCAAGACATTTTCTGTTGCATTCTCCAACAACACTATCAAGGCTAGGGAATCTCCACTCAGGAAGGAAGGAACTGCTGGGGAAGTCCTGCATAGAAGGCTTGCTTCTCAATAATTAGCAGAGATCACATGTCGCTGAGGACCTATAGGTCTCTAACCCTCCATCTTCATCACCCTTAACTATTCATACTTGCTGTGTTAAACACTGCTTCTCAAACTGCTGACATACAAGTGCCTTCAAATCCCCACTGACCTGGACCTAGAAAATGACTTCCTAATCAGCAGGCATGCAGCTCAGGGCAGACCTTCAGACCACCACTGCCACTGTCCAGCTGACGTACAGAAGGCATGAGCATTCCCATGCTGTGAAGGCAATGCGAACAAAATAGCTACCTGTGCTGGAGTATGCCTGCTCACCACAGACAAATGTGATAGAGACCGGACTTATCTCTGTGTGCAACACTTGAGAATTTAACAGGAGAAACACGATGCTTAGGTTACCCTAAATACAAAACCACATATGATCCTCAGTTTTCTCACACGTACAAAGCACGCTACAGATCTGGTAAAAAGAAATATTGAGGAATCTGTCTTTGTATTTGGCTATGTCTTCCTTTACAACCCCTGAAGTCATACAACTAGCAGGTGAAACGTCTGATGATTCAGAGATCCTCTTGTGAGTCCCAGCTAGAAATGGCAACTAGTCTTACACAGTCAACCAGGATGCAACCATGCCTTCAGCCTAGGACTGTCAACCAGCCACCAAAAAAAAAAAATAATGTGATGATACTTGATACCATTTGGAAATATCCAGAACACATTCCAGGCTAAACATTTCATTTGAAATTACCGTGAATGGGGGAAAGAACAGAGGTCCACGTACCCTTGGTCTGAGACAAGGGGCAGCATTCTGTATACAGTAATTCTTTGGCTTACTGCATTTGTTCTTCCCTGATTATTTTTTAATGTTTAAAAAGTGAAATATCACTTTATTCCCATAGCTATTTGATCACAAAAATAGGAAATACACATTAAAGAGTATAAACATTATACATAGTTGCACCTAGTATAAATGCAGAGTCATTGCTATGCACAACTCCTCACATAAGAAACTTCAATACATTCGCTTACAGGAGGAAACAAAGCACCAGGCAGTAAAGCGTTGCAATTCAAGCTGAACAAAATAAATTTCTCCAGTCTTGCAAACACTTAGAACAACATTAACTCTAGATAACAAAATTATCCCATCACTTAGAAGGGCCTAGTCTCAGAGTCTCTGGGTAGCACTGAATTGCTAAAGGAGGGGGAGGGAGGGGAGGGAAGAAGAGAGAGTCAGTTGGCATTTTCCTTCCTCATTTACTGCACGCTCTTCCAATTTAAGTTTTTCTCTTATTTGCACATCCTTTTTAAGTAGTACACAGTCCAGTACTAAAAGCACTCCTCTCTGAGGCTTACAAACAGCATTACTTGATAACATTGTATTAGGAGACTCTAATGGCTTAGTTACTCTGGTGGTTTTTGAATTCACTAGCTTTGTCATCTAGCTTGCTAGAAGGGCCACAGTTTTCAGTCGACCTGTAAGACTACTATTTTTTGAAGGACTGAATATTTTAAAGTGTTACCACTCTTGCAGTCCTTTGTAACATACATTTGCATCTATAGGGACCAGGCTGATCCAAGTCTGTCTTTGATTCTCTGAATGGACAAAGCATGCATCCTCATGAGCCTCACCAAAGGCTTAACTAGTCTATATCCTGTTCCTTCTGCTGTGCGAGTGTGTCAGGTAAACACCAACTATAACACAGCAAAGTAAGCTGTTCGGGGCAAAACACAGTGTTTATTTCATTTTCACTAGACATATCAAAAACCCTGAGATATGTGATGCCTCTGTTCTCTGAATGGGGCAGGGCAAGCATTAGCAGTCTCCACTAAAAGCGATCTTCAGTCTCCTCCACCTAGAAGCTGCTAATTATGTCAGTCATGCTGAATGATGACTGACAGTTTTGTGATCTCACCTATTCTGCAACTAAGCTCAGATCACCCATTCATTTTATTAGTAAAGAGAGAATCTCGAATGAGAAGCTGAAGTACCTGTTAACCCTTTATTTACAAAACAGCAACAGTTTACAGACTTTTCATTTGTGAATAAAATTCTATTTGCAATAAACACAACCAGGATGTAGGAAGGTTAAACTTCTTTCTCAGAAGAGAGGGAGAAGAAGAAAAAAAAAATACAAGACACCTAACTGATTTGAACTTTTCTTGTGGGATAAGCGCTTGCCTTTGAGTTTGCCAGTTGCTCATCTACTTGGGCAGATTCTCAAGTGAAGTAAATTAACACCGGCTCATTGACTTCACGAGAACTACACTCCTTTACAGCAGTTAAAGCTGACCTACATTAAAGCAACATTTCACACCAATGAAGAGCTGCCTAAAGACAGTTGGAGCCAGGAACTGCAGTATGTTTCTTCCGTATACTTAATCGTTATGCTGAACACCGGTCTTCCTCTTCTCCGACGACCTGCAGCCCTCCTTACGCTGCAGTGATAACAGAATGACAGCTTATACAACCAGCAATTCCTAACTGGTCAGCTCCGGCCAGCTCACAGCTGGTGGATGACTAGACAAAGCGTGTGAAAGCCTGAGCAACTGCCCTTGAAAGTTCTGGGAAGGAGCGGTGCCTGTGCTTGCCAGACTAAGTTACAGAATGCCGTTTTCAATTGAATTCTTATTGGTTTTGCCAGCCATCCTTCTTTTAACAGTCAGGGACGTGTTCTGTCTGGAGCTGGTGGTTCCTTCTGACTGGCGATGTACCGTAATGAAAGGAGACTCGACACAAAGAGAGTCACGGATGAGGCAGGGAGAAAGAAAGAAAACTTGTGTAATTCAGAAGAGAGAACTGTTAGGATACCTCCACACCCTTGAATTTCTTTTCTACCATGCATAAATGTAGGTCTGAATACATAATCCAAACCACTAATGAAGGGAAAAAAAAACCAACCAAACCCCACAACCACTGGAACTAAATAAAGACTTAATATACTTGGGGAGATATACAGCACCATTCAAGAGTGCAAGAAGGCGAACCATACGAGCTCCACAGCAAAAGAAAATAATATTCAATAGACGTAACTAGAAAAAGTTCTAAGAAGTCTGATTTTGAACTGGAGGCAAAAACAAACAACTGCCTACCTGCAGATTTTAAGGAATGGGCTCTGGGAAAGCTGCAGAGATGTTATTGTACAAAGTCCAACACCACAGAATCACTCAGTAGCAAAGGGCATCCCCAAGCAAGCATAAATAGAAGCCTGTACTTCTCACTTTTCTCTCTTCACTTTTCCCCATTAACTGGTTAAATGAGGATATAGAGGCTGCACTCAAATTTTGGTATCAAATGAGTGCACCTTTGTTTTGGGTGGGTTTTTTTGGGGTTTGGTTTTGGTTTTTTTTAAGCTTAACCTTGTTAAATCAATTCTTCTACTTACCAGGGCACGACACTGTTTACATAAGACTAAGTGCAAAACCCTGACCTCTCTATTTCCATCATGACCTCAGAGAATAGAGCCCACTCACCCTACCCCAGTTCTCACAACTTTAATTATGTTCGACAAGGCTGCTGTGCTTTAAAGGTATCATTTACCGAGACCAAAAGCTGTTTATTTTTATTCCTGTTAGTCACTTCCATTTTGTTTTATTCCATTTATACGCCCTGGCTTTTGCAATCAGAATTGCTATCAGACTGGATCACTTCTTCAGATGCAGCTGAACAGCTTCTTGCACTAGTATACAGCCCTATAAAAGTCCACACCATTTAGCTTTTATCTGATGTAAATGGAATCAATCACAGGAATTCAAAAAAGCTTCCAAATTGCTTGGTTCTTTAAGAAATCTTTAAGGGGGGGGGGGGGCGGGGAGGAGGCGCAGAGGGGACAAGGACAGGTCCTACCTGTCTCATTACTTACAATTTCAACATAATGAATCAGGCTGATATCTTTAAAAGAAATTCCAGCCTTTCTGCGTAACTTCCCTGTCACTCAAAAAACACCCATTCTCTTCCCACATACTGTTGAACTTAAATTTTTGGGAATACGGTACGTCAGAGAATTGAGCGAAAAGCCAAGTTACCAATGCAACTTTAGAACTATCTAGAAGGAAAACTTAAACACACAAGGGGAGTTTTATCAAGGTTTTATCTCAACATGTTCTTCAAATTATTTAATGGCATATGAGCAAATCTACAAAAATACATTAATGTTAAGAGTTAAGCTATAATAGTTTAAAGCCATTATCATTTAGTTTATCATTATCACTTAGTTTAAAGCCATTATCCTTTCACTTTACATTTAGAAGATGAACAGCCTAAATAAAAGTTGCATTAGATTCAGTTTATTTAATGGAACTTCTGAACTGAAATTAAAAGCATGCAGTTTGAACTTTATGGCAAACTGCACAATCTTCACATTTTCTTTTCCGTACCACATGAGGTACTTGCTCACTAGACATAAATGGGTAGAAAACAAGAGTTTCTTTGTTTGCGTACATTAACTTAAAGCTGTAAAACTCATTCAGCCAAACTTTCACCTTTAAACCTTAACCTGACTTGTAACAACATTTGTAGCCTCTAAAATTACACTGCATGCACCCAGACAGAGTTAATCACCCTTCACTTTTGATGCGTAGAATAATGATCTACCACTTAAACTTGAGCCCTTAAAAGCCTGAAGAAAAATATGTACGTATCTGTGTCTTAAATCAGTAGCAAAATAACAAAACTCTACCTAGCATTGCCCAGTTGAAAAGGAAAACAAAACAAGACATACAACTTGTAGCTCATGAAAGTTGAAAATAAGTGCATTTAAAGTCTCCTCAGAGATGAAATTCATGCTTCCCAGCACATGCTATTGATCAGACACCTGGTACTGTTAGGAAAAAAGACTAGTCACAGAGGAAAGTCTGGCTTTATTTTTTCTGTAATTTAAAACTTGGGGGGGAAGAAATTAAGCAGAGATTTGGAAATAGCATGTTCTAAAAGCTGATGAGCTTGTTGTCCTTTTAAATGGCTGGCACCATTCTTTCTTTAAAAAAAGTGATCTGTGCTTAACACTTTGTTTATAATATATTATGGCTCCCTTCAAATATTGGGCTAGTAGGAACCAGATTGTATTCATTTTCAACCGTGAGCAACAGCAATAGTTGAGTATTTTTGCTATCTAAAAAAATCAGAACTATGTAAAACAAACTCCTAGATTTATGTATTACACTTCTCTCACAATCCTGGCTAAGCACCACAGAAAAAAGGATATTATACAGCACAGGAAAATTCAAAGCCAAAAATGCTTTGAGAAAGCTATTAGACACGCAAACAAACAAAATCAAACAAAGCAAATAAAAATGAGAATCTGAAACAAAACCAGTTTGGGTGCTGAGGAAGCAGGGGAATGACTGACTACCACAGGAAAGACACCAACAGCACCAACACAACACGCAATCAATCCAACATTGCAATCAATGACAAAAACAGATCCTAAATTGCAGAATTTGATCTTGAAACTTTCCTCACTTTCTAAGTTTAGAAGTGACATTAATAATCATCTCTTTTTCCCCCCCACTATTAAGCTTTTCTATGTAATATCACATAGTGGAAAAGTGACACACAACTTCTGCCTTTGCAAGACAAGATAAAAAAACTGAAATCAGTAGTTAAACTTCCTTTGACTTTAAGGGGCTGAGAATTTGTCCAGGTTTTATTTTTCTTCCTCAGGCCACAAAAGGATTGAGTTGCTGTTTCTTTCATTTACACTAATACAGAACAGGGAGCTATTTTTACTATTTTTATTTTCCTCTTTATTACTGCTTTTAAAAAAAAGGAATCCTCATTTTAAAACAAGTTTTAACAAGTACGTTACAGTCTGCACACATAATGCGTTGGGTGGAGCAAAAGCCCTCAGAAACACAGTGCACAGAGCCAATAATGGACTTGTCGCCAACACCCTGTGATTTCATGACTGCTAGAACAAAAACAAATGCCACGTTCAGTTCATTGCAAAGAAAAGGATTCATTAACTTGATGTGGGTTTTTACTTGACCTGCGTAAGGTGAGTAAAATAAAATTTCATTTTATGAGATTCAAAGTTATCAGCTGCAAGCCTACAGGAGTTGTAATGAAATGACCAAGTTAAATGACTAACTTTGTTTAATTCTAATTATTACTGGACTGCAGGCCACCATGAATTTTTAGCTGTGAGGTTGTTGCTTTCCTTCCTGCAATAAGGTAAGAGGCAAACAAAATGTAACTGTCTTTCTCTAAATTGATGTAACATAAAATGTAAATTCCTGTCAAAGACAGAAGTATCAATCCTGAAGACACGATAATCTGAGTGCAGACATTAAGCCAATTTTTTTTGGAATAACAACAATTGGCTTCATTGACATCTAAGTAGTAATTTTCCCCACACACAAAATCATAGTTACAGTCAAAAATCAAATGTCCACAGTATCAATAATCCTTATAGTCAGAGAAAAAAAAAAAACACAAACCAAAAGCTGCCCATATAAATAACATTCATTCCTTCCGGTCACAACGTTAAAGCACTGGGTCAACCTAAATCTGCCAAACTTCCTAGCTTGGCTGTCCCAGCAAAGGCAGGGAAAAAAAAAAATCCCCATCTGACACAGAGTATTGGGGGGGTGAGGTGGAGGAAATTAAATAGTCTCATTCCACATTATGGTAATGGCTACCACATAAATGTATGGATGGGAAAGAAGCAACAATTTAGCTTTAAGAAGTCCTACCTCCTTGCTTTCTGCTGGACACACCACCACCACCACTGCCCCCCCCCCCAAAAAAAAAAAAAAATTAAAGAAAACCAAGGCAGACATTAAACAAGTGGGAAAACTGGCAATCCAGAAGCCAAAAATAATGTGAGCAGAGATTTTTCAGCAATGCAGTTTAGGGAACCTCAGTCCCTAGCTGGTAGAGATTAAAGCTGAATTCTATTTTAGTATTTGCAGTGATAAGCCCCAGAGGGATAATATCTTATTCTAGAAGGGCCTAGCTCCCTTTTATTCTCTACCCCTACGAATTTGCTGCAGAAAGGTCAATCATTTTAAGCAACAGCATCATAAATGATGCCACTGTTTGTTTCTTTTTACAGGTCTAAAAAAAAATAACACTTGAACACACACTTCACTGGTTTTTCTATTCCCTCCACTAAAAACTTGGAAGTAAACAGAAGTGTATTTATATCAGTATTATAATCCTCCTACGGAATGACAGCCTTTGAACATTTCGAACATTATTCCTGATATGATACCAAGCTACATTACCATTCAGCTCAGTAACTGCCAGAATCATGCTTGAGAAAAGTTAAAATAAGTACTCTGTATGTCTCTAATCTTGTTTCACTTTATATGTTTCAATATTTTTCTTTCCCTACAGGCAACACAGACTAACACTCACAAATGAAAGAGAAAATAGAAATAATTATTTTCTGAAGTTTTTTAAGAAGCGAAGTACTCACCAGCAGCAAAATTCCATCCTGCACACTCCTTCCCATTTCAAGGCTCTGATTGATGCATACATATTTTAAAAGTCACAAAATGTTCCTCAGAACAATTGTTCAAAAGTTAATTTCTTAGTTTCTAAACTTAACAGCAGCACTTAACAGATTTCTCCTTGTATCAAAAGGTAGAGAAGACTTTCTTTCACCTTCTGTATTCAAGGGGTAAACAGTAGCAATGGTTCCTTCTTTCAGCTTTGTATCTAGCTTTAAATTATTCCTTTTAATTTTTAAGGGCCGTATAACCTAAGCAATGAGTCTCATTAATCACTACTGAATGATTTAACCCAGCCATTCAGTTCCAGATGCCCCTCAGTGCTAGAGATATGCTAATTCCTTCCAAGCTTTACCTCCTTTTGCAGTTGAAACCATAATTTTCCACATTGGTGGAGATTTTACTCCTTGCATGGGGCCTCCTGCCAATCATGTTTATGACTGGCAGTGGCACAGTGCAAGTTCCCTTCCACAGTTACATCAGACACCCTTTTGTTAAACGTCTTTGTTATATACATCCTCTCTCCTGCATTCTGCTGCTACAGCATCATAGTCCCAAACTCTACCCCCTCCAGTGACAACTCCTGGTTTGGGTAGCAAAAAGTAAAATAATTTGTTACTAGCCTTACCTTGTTTTCTTTTCTCCTTGTTTCCTCACACTACTTTTTTTTTTTTTCCCCCCTTTATCACCTCCTACCATTAAACACTTTGATTGTGAAGTATCTGTCAACTGCTGTACCTAGGGCATCAGTATATTCCAAAACCAGAAAGTTGCACTGACAGCGTTGTTTTGTGAGTGGGAGGTGAGGGGGGAAACATTCAGAATTTGCAAAACCCAGTCCTGAACCTGCCTAGCATCCAAGTGATCTCCCAGCACAAAGCTAGAGCAAGTGCCGAGTTTAACACCAGGTGCCAAGAGGTTTTGATAGAAGAAAAAGAGTAGTGACATTGCTGAACATTTGATCCAAAGTCCGTATTTTATGACCCTGTATTATGCATTTACCACAAATACAGGCACAACCTATTTTTGGATTTGGGGGGCTGCTATCCTTATCTTGGGCTTACATGCTTGGGCTTATTTGGCCAACAGGAGGTGTCTAGGTTGAAAAGTCTGCTTTTGACTGATGTTAGCAAAATGCACGACAAAAGTGACAAGCCGAGAAGATTCTAAAAAGAATACATACTCAAACACATTTTTGCTTGGCTTCTCACCCTACACAGAGCTATAGACGCAAATATAGATGCAAATTCAAAGGTATACAGCTTTTTTCAGTTAATTGGCTCTTAAGGAAATGTTCACCACAATCTCAATTTTCAGATGGGCTGAGTACCCACAGTGATCCATAAATGTTTGCAACTAAAGATAAAGTCAAACACTTAATGCAATTTAATTTAAACACTAGAATCAACAGTTTCAAAAGGCACTACTGATTTTAAGTGGCTTCAAATTTAGGCCATAGGTTCCCAACTTCAACAACTCGCAACATCCAGGATTACAAAAACCTGAATTTTAGTGTTCACTGAAAAATCAAGCCACTTTTTAAAGCATGTCCATCTGGTCGCTATCAAAACCCCATTTCTTTCCCCCTTTACCTACTTCAAAAGAAAGGGAAGTTCATCCCGTGCACACCTTTAGGCCTACATTATATCCTTGGCCATATATTATATCCTGATTTCTAAGATGAGAAACTGTTAATGTCTATCACGCTACTGTAGAAGCAAATAGTAAAATTAAATTCTTCTCTATATGAATTTAAAACTATGAACTGCTTTATATGTCTAATCTTAAATGTAAAGGCAGTTAAGCAATTAGATAAGAGGCAATATAACTAAGCCAGAATGTAAAATAAGTATCTTGCCTGGGGATATGCAAATTTCAGAATGCACAAAAAAGCTAACCAAGCAAGTTTTAATGCAATACTAGCATGAAACAGTTTAACAGTACTAAAGAAATCACAATTCTGATTTATGTACAAGACAGTTAAAGGAGCAGAAGACAAAGACTACAAAACTGAGTAACATCAGAAGTATACAGACTATACAGTTCTCTCACATGACTGTCACAGATGACTTCAGATTTCATTGGTTGGAAACTGACCCTCGCTATACCCTGCACTGCATGTCTGAGAAGACAGGTTGTTCCAAAATTGAGCTTATCCAACTGCTAATTCACTATGCAAGATGAAGAAAATAAAATATTAAGTTTAAGATTTTAAATCCAGAGCTCAGCGCGGGCTTGTCAGCTTTACAGATCTTTAATCTACAGTAAGGGGTGCTCATATTATTTTAATCATTCACTATATTAGCATTAGACTTAAGGTAATGCAACACCATATTGAGCAAATACTTGCCAACAGAAAAGGGCAGCTTGAGTAATTTTGCATATCTGACTACGCATTTCTTCAAAGAAAGTATAGGTATTTCAGGACTGCAGCAGTCCCGAAAACATGCTTGTTTTCTGATTAAAAAAATATTCATACCATTTCAATAATATTATATTCAATTAGCCATTTTGGTCTAAGCTGAATTTATAGTAAGTTATATTTAAATTAAATGCTCTATTTATTTAACTTAGTGATTTACTTAAATGTAAATAAATATAACCTTTAACACCGTACAGAAAGCCCTATGCCCCTCTAAAGGTGTAAAGTCTGGTGGCAGAAAATAAGAGGTGAATGGGAGTACATTGTGGAATTTACCTCTACCACCAGCCAGCAAACCCACAGAGGTACTCTCCTCTTGTTTAGATATGGAATCCAATCGTTTGTTATGGAATTTCTTTGAAAGCCAAGTAAGAAAGAAATCTTTAGCAACATATTTACTATTTTGTGAAAGTATATATGCTAATACAAGCATTCTATGTATGTCAGCAGTCCGACTGAGAAGATGAATACCTAAGATGTCTTTATTAAAAACCTGATCTTTTTATGCACTAGCTGTGTCAAGTTTATATAAAAAAATCCCTTAAGATAAAAACCAAATGTGTTAAAAATGAGGTTGAAGATGACATAAAACAATGCTATTGCTGTTATTAAAATCCATGTATCGAACATCTACATCAGAAGGTGAAGTGCACACCCAAGTTACACCACCAGGGCCTTCACTCCTCCTGCAGCAACACGTGAACATCATTTCACTAAAAGCTAGATGGAAAAGTGCTCAAGTTCTGTGTAGTTCTTTGGATAGTGGTGCTGAAAGCAACTATGAGTAAGCTTGAGGGCCTGAAATGCAGTTTTCACAAAGATGCAAAGCTGCTTTTTAAACTTTTAAAACATGCTGATCCTTTATTTAGATCTACAAGCGTATTCACTGCTGATTAACAGTAGATCCTCCTTCCTAATTTTCCAAGTTTCTGTTTCTGGAAGACACAATTAACATCACTTTCCACTAAAAAAAGTGAAGGCAAAAGGTCTTCTATTCCCCTTCTCAGCACAGAGTTCACCTCCTTTTGGTAAGGCCACCTTGAGGATGTACCATTCAATAAACCGTTCTGTCCTCAGCAAAGGAGAAATGACTTCTCTGTTCACAGGTGTGAAGGGGAAGATGCAGAATGCTCTGTTAACTGCAGCTGCTCGGACAACAAGTAGGCTCTAAATTAAAAGACTGGCCTACCACCATTCACAAATCACATTATTTTCAATTTATCTATTTTGTTTTAATCAGTCATATACAGACACACATCAGTCTTGGTCAGAAACTTTCCTAAGCTTCAGAACAAGAGAGGCATGGAAAATATCTACAGATGTCAGAGAACCCTAGAATAGTTCTCAATATTTGACAGTATTTAACTTCATATACTCCTTCACTTTCCCACTAAAAATAGTTTCCTAACTTTATTTTCAAAAGACATGGAAAGAAATAGAATATACTTTCCTTAAGCCTCTATTCATTGTTTTATTGAAGTGTAGGACATTTCCCCTATTACTTATACGTGAAAAGGATACTCAGGGGAAGTTAAATGAGAATAAAAACTTGCCAATCTCTCCCTCTGGCTGACTTTGTGCTGTTGTTTTAACACCAATTAAAACATATACATTCCTGGTCTGAGAGGCCTACCCTCGTATCTCTTAACAAATGTTCCAGAATCGTATCTTATCATTTTTGTGGGTAAATCTGAGTAAATACACCATTTTTCTAATGAAATCATTGTGTCAACTAACAAAGAAATTCTGGCATCCAGAATTAAATTCAACACCATCTTATTTCAAAAAAGGTTACCATCATCTTCAGGGAAAGGTAACTTCCAGTACCTGGCCTAAGTCTTTCAGTATCCTGATTATTAACTTAGCTCTTTAAAAAATGTAATACAAACAACAGAATAACAGAACTCTGCACATCTGACTGACAGCTGAAGTCATTATCAGCTTCCCAGCTGCTCCTCTTTTTCACCTGTTGAGATTTTCCATAGTACCAAGTCTCAACTGTGCAAGTTCAACATAGCTGGCTGCCATCTATGGCCCATGTCTGCAGACCAAAACATTTGTTCTCGTACGACATTTTCTTTCTTCACGTAAAATGCCCTTCTACCCACACCAATTCAGCACTGATTTAAGGCTGACGCAATAATCAGCCAAGAGGCATCAGCGTATGTGTGAAACACGCTATTATAGTCAAACAGCAGTATCAGGACCTACACAGGTAATCCTAAAGAAGGTATGAAGAGAAGGTATATACTAGTAAATTATCTGCCCTTAAATGCACCTCTAACTTTCAAGATACTTAAGAAGAGCATTTCTTTGTAGCTCTACTCTCACCTCTTGGTCAAGTTTCTAGTCACTAACAGGAAAATACACTTATTTCCCCTGTTTACACAATTTATTGGACTTAAAATACACCTCAGTCACTACTTCAGTTATTTCACTATTTACTTTATAATTTTATGAAGAGGCACTCAGGTGAAAAGTTGAGGAAGGTTATCACCACTGAATGAGATTATATAGCAGAATACACAAATAAAATGTGTCAGGACCTCAGCATATAAAATTCTTAAGTGCCCTTTAGTTTGCTTGGAAAGAGCAAAGTTCCTACTAACTTCCTGACCGCAAAATAACCTCAAAACATTAACAACTATTGACAACAAAAAGCCTCATTCCTAACCATTCAAGTATACAAAAACACCAAAAAAATCGCAACAATAACTTATACATTGACAATGGTGATCTTCACTATGAAAGAGAAATATTTTGAAGAAGAATCTAAAACAGCTACCAGGACACCAAGCCAAGTGACCGTTATTCACACAACGCATTTAACGATGACAAAAATAATAAGTTGTAGAAGCTGAGCAAGTGACTGGACTTACTAGACCCAGCATATTATTAAATTAATTAGACAAAGCTATCCCCTAATGAGACATAATATTGTCTCATTACTTCACAATCCTTGTTTAAGACTGTGAAACAAAACTCTTCTAGTTATTTAGGAAAATTAAGTGCCAAACCAAAAACAGTATTATTTGAGAGCGAGGAAATAGGTTCTCAGATTCTTAAGTACAGCAGCAGATTTCTGTCTTGAGTGCCTAAATATTTTCTCTCTCTACTTCTTACAAAAACAAGGTTGGTTTTGATCCCCCGTTGGACCTCTTTGGCCATCACTTCCAAAGCAAATTATGAAACATCATTTGGCATGGATATCACGTTAATATTTGACATTAAACAACATGTTACCTAAGTGTCACTAGTTTCTGACAATATTTGTAATGGTCCATCTATCTTTGTAGATCCAATCAGAACCTTTAGCCTGTAGACTTTGGGCAGGAGATTCAGGAGTATCCTTCACATAAATTCATGTTTTCTAATAAAATCTTATGGACAGTACACAGTAATCCTCCAAAATTCCGTACCCTGAACATTACAGATGATCCCTGCTAATGAAAATACTGTGCTGCTTCAGGACAATAGTATGGGACTACATGACATAGAAGCAAGAAAACATCTGACAACCAACACTGACTGTATTGAGCAAAAGTCAGCTGAAGTGTTTTCTGTTTTAAGCAGGTATCCAAATTAATTGCTAAGGTATATGAAAAAGTGTCTCTTTCTAGTTGAAAGGTAACAAAAACCACACTAATGCAAATTGAAAAAAACAAGTTTGATCTCTACAGATACTATCAGTACTCACAAGGATAAGTGGTTTTGAGTCAGTCAAACACCTGGATACTTGGAGAATATTCCATCCCAAGTAAGGAATTATCCATTTCATAGCATGTGGTTATTTCTTTTCTAGCTTGAAGTCCTCAAACACAATGCAAGCGTGGCCAGCTTCAACTGTAAGCATCTGACACAATCTTTCTTAAACATTCTCACAGTAAAATTACTTACACCCGCACACAATGCAATAGGGGTAGGTGAAAAACACCTGGGTTTTGTTTTCTTGGGTGACTTACTTGCTTTACAGATTATGCACTTAAGACTTTCATAATCCTTTGAATTACTGTGTAATATTTTTAAAAATCTCTCTTTTATTTTATTACTATTAGACAGATATGGAAAAAGAGCAGAAACATTTCCTGAAATACTCTACCACTTCATGAAGGGAAGCTTCCCCCTAAGTACAAACTTATGAGACAAACAAACAAAATGTATCAAAGAAATGACTGATTTATTTACTCCAATAGGTAGGCTAGTCAACTGGAAAGGACTTCAGGGACACTCCATGGACGCCCCTTAAACTATTAACCATCAGAAGATAACTCTCCCATGAAGGAATACAAGAGACAATTTTGCCCTCCACTGGCTAGAACTATCACTGGAAACCATGCCCGCCTTGCTGCTGTCAGAGCTGCCTCTGCTATGCTTTCATACAGCATGAAAAGCCCTCTTGAGCAAAGGTACCAATCCCATTTGAAGTACAGTAATTAGTACAGGATATCATGGACAGGAAAGGGGGAAAACATGTTGAGCAGCTAGGAATCAGCTATGCAGTGAAACACCTCATAGAAATATAAAGATTTCTGTGGAGGGATCAGGGGAAAAAAAGAAAAAAAAAAAAATCGAACAGTAACATATTTAGCCTTGAGAACTGCTAGAGCAGCAAACACACGTGGAAAACCAGAACCTTGACACTCATTCCCAGCAAAAGCGTTCTGCATGTTACTCTCCAGATAACTGAAAGCTTTTATTTTCCAAACGTATTAATTTGATGATGCTGCTTCTTGGGGGATGGAGAGATGAAAACTCTATGGATTATGAAGGAAAGACTGCCTCAAAATGGAGGAAAAAGGGCAGAGTGCAGGTAAACAGTCAAGAAAACAAGGATAACAGAAAAGTACCCCTTAAAGCAATTTTTATTCTTATCTTTATGCAAAGAAGCATTGAAATTACACTGGGAGAATAAGGGAGGAAAGATGCTATATTCCAATGCTCAAAATTATTCAAATTTAAATTTATTCAACATTTATTAACCACAGGCTTAGATGAAAGAAGGTACTTCACAGGGTTGCACAGAGGCAACACCAGGGTAAAAATTAGGAGTTTTAAATTCTAAGTGGTTTACCAATTACTGTTTTAACAAACACTAACCCACTTACCTTTCTATTATTAAAATTTTCCTCCTCCCCACCCCCCAATTATTTCCCACCTCTCAGTAGAAGTTTCTAACATCCCATTTGGAGTGTGGCCACACAAACCGTTCAGTATTGGGTGTGAGGGAAGTGAAAACCTTCAGGGCAAAAGGGAGGAAAGGATCAATCTACTTGCAAGCAGATCAGCTGTCAGTAGAACTCAAAGGATTTCAGTGTGGAAACTGCTGTAGATGACTCCTGTCCTTCCTTCTGCACCGCAGCCATCTGCCCTCAAACTTCATCCTGCCAAAGGTTTCTGGCATCTCCATTGTTCTAGGCACAAGACCGACTTGATCACACTCTAGCTGAGGGGAAAAAGAAACCCCTCTGGTGAGACAGTTGGAACAAAGTTATTCCCTGGTGTTTGTCTCTATTTTTGTTACTGACTTAGCTTACATGGCAAAATTAAAAACCTCCATAAAAATTCATGGCTTTTTTTCTTTTTTTCCTGTCCAACAACTCAGCTGGAATCAACGTGATTAAAGAGAACATCCCCATCCTGAGGGGAAAAGAAGAAAAAAAAAAAAAAAAAATCAAAAAACCTTACATCTTACTCTATTGAGCATTTATGTGATAAATAGATGAGAGAATTAAAAAAAAAAAAAAAGCCCACACACAAAAACACCAAACCAAACAACCGAACTGTTTCTTAACTTGGAGTTCAAGATACCCCAGTACAGAACTGAGTTACAGAGTACATTGTCTATGAAGTCAACTTTTCCACAGTGGGGACGATCGGCATGAAAGACTTACAAAGAGCAAATTGGTGAAAAGGCTCTTCCCCATTCCAGTTGTTTCTTCTATTAGATAAAGAAGGCAGTGCAGAGAAAAGCAAATTAAAGATGTCATGACAGACACAGTCAAAAGTGAACAGGGTTAGAGTTACTTTCTTTTAAAAGAGAGATGCAGCGCTTTCCATATTCAAAGCCACAAGAAGCAAACCTAATACCTAAGAACAAAAATTTAATAGTTAAATTTATGATATAATCTAGAAACAGACATAAGTTATTGCATTTGGTGACATAATTAAGACTTAAAGCTTCAGGCAGTGTACTTAAGTCTTTCAAAAACTTCATTCATTCATTTACTGACCAGGTGTCTCATGCTACCATAACTTTAATGACTCAAAGGGGTCCTCAGCAAACTTATAAAAATCAATTAACGTAGAAAAGTTAGCGCCCAAACTAACCTTAGCTATAACACTGCATTTACCCGTAGCCTAATACGCGACAACAGGCGTTGTTGAGAACGGGAAGAAATACTGCAGGCAGACAAATCCGGCCTCCTAAGAGCAACAGGAAGCTTACGCAGAAACAAAAACCAAAACCCCGAGCACCTTCACGACTACTCCGGTCCACATGAACACCCCCGGGGTATCTGGGCCGAGCACTGTGACGGGCACGCCACCGCGGAGCAGAGGGATGCATATTCCTTTTGAAGTCATTACACGCAGCTCTTTATCACATTCCTCGACACCACGATTTGATAGGGTGCTTACACAGCGCAAAATCTATCAACAATACCCTATTAGTACGACCCTATCTTTAATCTACAGGCACGATAAGATGCCCCAACACGCATAAGCCCCGCGCAAACAGTGACTAATGACCATTAATCCCCCCTATCTCCTCAGCGATCTCTCCCGCTCCCATTTATCACGCTGGCGCTTCACTTCACACACGTGGGTAAACTTTAACCGCCAAGGTGAAGCAAAACCTGTCCCCAAGCCCCCCCCCCCCCCCCCCGACCGCCGTGCTTCCCACCCGGGGCGGGGGCGTGGGGTTAACCCCTTCACGCGTGGGCCCGCGGCCCGGGCTGCCCCCCGCAGTCCCGGCGGTTGGGAGGGGGGAACGGCCGTTAACGGACCGCCCGGGGGAGGGTGCGCGGTACCTGCGGCCTCTCCCCTGGCGCGTTATCCGTGGGGAGCCACAGCCGAGCTGAAGGCGCAGCCCACCTCCCGCGGGAGGACGGGGTCACTTCCCGCCGTCCCCTCACCGCCGGGGTTCATCACCAGTCGTGGTGATGAACATCAAACGACCCCCGGGAGCTGCCGGCGGGGGGAGGGGGTGCCGCGGCCGCCCGCAGCCCTGGGGCCGCACCCGGCGCCGCGCACCTCCCTCCACCCCGGTCCCCGCGCCCAGCCCCGGGCAGCCCCCGCCCGCGGAGAGACCACGGCCGGCGGCAGCTCCCCTCACCGCGCCTGGGGCAAACGCGGTCTGGGCGCCCGCCGGGGGGAATTAAGCTTCGTTTCCGAGGAAAAAAGGGGTTCGGGAGGCGCGGAGAGGCCGACCAGCGCATCGCCCCCCCCCGCCAAGCCGGGGCGGGCGGCGGGAGCGCGGCCGCCGCCGCGGCCTCGTATTTGACTCGGCTATGTATGGTGGTTACCTGAGGTGAGACATATGAATCCAAAGAGGTAAAAGTGAGCAAACTCCGCGATCATTGTCCTCGGGTGGCGCCTGCAAGCAGTCTCATGCCAGAAGAGCGGGGGGAGAAACGAAGAGCCCCCAGTTGTAATTCCACAGAAGCTTAACGTAAGGGAGGTTTCCTAATCCCGTCGGACTCCCAGGGCGAGCCCGCTCTGGGGAGAACGCTGTCAGATCCGCGGGGCTCCAGCAGCACGCCAACTGCGGCCGGCCTCCCCTCTCCTGGCCCGGGCTTTCCTAAGCGGCGCCTTGACACTTCCCAGGACCATCCGAAGCGACAGGAGAAAACAAAAGATCCTCCTCGAGTCCCCGCAGCCGAGGTCCGCCGCCTCCCGATCACAAGTTGCTGCTCCGGCCCGAGACTTTGCTTTGGGTGCCCGGGACGAGCCAGTAACGGAACGCAGCCGGGACGGGTACGGACCGGCCACCGCCGCCCTCCGCGAAGGCGAGAGGCGGGCAGGGAAACGCTCTCCGCAAGTGCCCCGCCAAGTCACTGGGCAGCCGGCGCAGGCGAAGGGCGGGCGGCGGTGCGGGGAGAGCGGCGGGCAGAGCGCGGCGGCGGAGCGGCGGCAGCCCCCGCTCCCATCACGGGGGAAGGAGGCGGGCGCGTCGGGGGCCGCGATGGAGCCCGGCCGCAGTCAGGCGGGGCGGCGGGCAGGGGAGCCCCGGCGGCAGCCCCTCGCCCTGCCTAGCATCGCCGCCGCCCCCTGCACGCGGGAATCCCACACTCGCCCCCTCCCCTGCGCCAGAGGAGGGTACAAGAGGGGCGAAGGAAGGAAAAGAGAAAGAAAGAAAGAAGAGAGAGGGCGAGCAAAACTTCCCCGGGCCAACGCCCCCAGCCACCCACCCCACCCGCCCTCGGTGCAGCACAAGCAGCGGCGGCGGCAGGAGGAGGAGAAGGAGGAGGAGGAGCGGCTCCTCGCCTTCCTCCGCCGCCGGGGCAGGGGTGCACGACTCAGGCGGGGCCGAGCCTGCCGCGCCTGAACTTTCTGGTATCACGCCGAGCCCCTCACGGCTGCCGCGGGTTTCCCCTTTCCCCTCCCGGCCGCCTTCGCCTTCTCCCCGCGCTGCTGCCGCCGCGGCAGGTCTGGTGCCGCCTCAGGACACCTTAAAGGAACCGCACCTACACGGCCCCCGCACGCCCGGCGCGGCCCGGCCCGGCCCGCCCCGCCGGATCCCGCCCCGCCCCGCACGGAGCCGGAGCCGGCACCGCCTCCCGCCCCCTCCCCCCGCCGGCCGCCGCCGAAGGTAACTCGCGGGGCGGCTCCCGCTCTCGCCGCCCCCAGCCGGGCCCCGGTGCCCAGCATAGACCCCTCCTCCCCCACCTCCGGTCTGAGCCGGGGGCAGGGGGAAGAGACCCCGGTCTGAGCCGGGGGTAGCGTCAGTCACAGAAAAAGTTCAGATTCCTCCCCTGAAAACAAGCAAACAAACAAAAAAAACCCAGCTCGTGTGTCCGGAACCCCAGTCCCCAGATGGAAAATCGCATGAGGCCTCCCTCGAGGTTACTGACGGTTTGGTTCACTGTTACCAGGCGATTCTGCACCGTTAAGCACCTGCTCACTACCACTGTGCAGCCAGCGCGGGCCCACAGCAGGTAGGGCCACAGCCTGCCTTTCCCCTCACAGTTTACCTGACTATTTTCATTTCCTTTCCTCTGCTATAATGATCAATGGCACTAGCAAGTGGCATTGTGGGCACGTACAGCATTGTCTGGCATTCCCAGTGGAGCGAGGAGACTGCCGTTTGCCAGATGATCCCTAGTGCCTGCTCCAGGCGTGGACCAAACCTCTGGGACAAGCATCCTCAAATCCTTGCTCCTGCAGCTGGGCACATGGACAAATACTATGCAGAGGTACACGAGCAGGTCTTACAGTCAACTCCACGTGGTTGTGATAGGTTTATCTCATGCCACGAGAGGTAGTGGTAGGGCAAGAAGGCTTAACACCGTACGTGAAAAGGGTAGGTGTACCTGCAAGAAAGATCACTGCCTGACAAGTCGGACTTACGGCAGCACTACCATCTCACTGCAAAGCTCCAGCTATTCCTAGGTTTGATTCATTAGGTTATGAGGATTGAATGAGATGTAAAGAGAAATTTCATTTCCAAGAAGCGTGTTGAATATATTAACCCCATTGCAAGCGAGCCTTTTCTTGCAGTGGGATAATAAAACACCAGAGAAAGAACCTTCCTTTACTTCCTGTCGCAGGATTTATACGCGCCCCACATTGTTATCAGCCAAACAGGTTTGGATGCTCTCAGCCACCATCAATCCAACCGCACTCATGCTGGCATGCCACTAGGTTTGTCCCATTTTGCTTCCCTCAGGGTGGCGTAGGGCAAACTCTGACTAAAAGTTCAACAACAGAAAGGTCCTGTGGGTTGCACTGAATCTGTTTTAGTCCACTTTTATGCAAGATCTGTAAAGACAAATTTTCAATAATGTAAAGCAAAACTGCTTTACATTGGAAAAGGAAGTTCCTGGTTATATATATCCAGTGTATATATATCAGCAGCAACCAAACTGGCAAGATTTTCCACTAAAACTGCTGAGAATAGACCAAACATTAGAACACTCAAAAGTTAGAAAAATAATCTAGTGTTTTAACACCAATCGGACATTAATTTTCAGAGAGCAAAAGGGATTAGTGTCCTGCTTCAAACACATTTAGAAAACAATCATAACGGTGGAATCAGTAACAATGAATACTTTTGGATATGACCAGATTTCTTCAGGTTGTACCTAGCCAACAATTTCTCTTTCTGTTCAGTGACCTCATGCCATCGTTCTGCACTTCATGAAAGAAAAATGTATTAGCACCTCCAGAACTAAAACACACCACAAAAACAGTGAAGAGGACCTAGATAATCCTTGAACCCTAGTGAGAAGTTTGAGATGTCAATAAATTAGGTTTGGGGTTGTTCTTTTTTAATTAAATAAACGGGAGTCACGTGCAGGGCTGAAAATGAGCCTCAAGAGTTCATTTATTTCACCTGTCTGTACTGAGATAGGGTCAAATGTAAGTAGAATCCCACCAGCAAGTATTTTTTAATCCCATTACTATACATTTCTAATGACTGGAATTTCATATTCTCTTTAGGTAACCTGTTCTAGTTACTATATAGTCAGATTTTTTTTTTTTTTAAGCCTAGACTAAATAGTCTCCAGGAAGAAAACACACCACCACCACCGACAACATTTTGAAGGCGTTTTTTATTCCTTCTGTAGTATTGATACTTGACAGACTCACGTTGTACCGAATTACGTATTTTAATTGATTGCTTCTGTTAAAAAAGCAAAACCACAAATCTACAAGTAGGTCACTCTATAGGGAATAAATGGGTTTACATATTCTGTGAATGTACATACATATTTTATATATACATGTATTTATTTACTTGTAAAGTGTCATTTTTATGTATCCCTGTTTTTATATGAAGCTGCCAATATTCCCTGTAATCTTTAACTGTAAAAACATCATTTTTAATGCATTTCTATGACTTATGTATTATCTAGCAACATAAATTAATCCATTTACTTTGTAACTGGCAACAAGTATATACAATGTGGAGAGAAGGTAAATAAAGCATTTAGCTAATTCCCAGAGTGTTTTCTCTACTCAAGATAAATCTGCTTCCTGTACATTAGTGAAATAGTAGGTTTCTAGATTCACACATTCTTTTGCTTAGGTCACTCAAAAAAAGGGCCAGTAAAATTTTATGCTGTGTTGAAGTCTTATGTATGCCAGATGTTAATTTTCTAATTTCACATTTCAGATACAGAGATATTCTAAATACAGCAGTGGATTAAAGGTCTGAAGCTTGAATGACCTTACCGTATGATCATGAGGTGAGCGTAAGTCAAACAGTTTAAAGCTTTTGTGCCACAGTTACCCCATCTTTAACAGGCATCTAAGACTATGACTATAAAGAAATCTTTATCCTTTGAGAAGTACAGATTCATTCTACTTTAGGTACCTATATTGAAAGTACACTAGAGCTTCAAAGACTTGTTCAATTTGTACAGTCTCGGATACTTCATAACATAATGTTTAGCTGTCTGTGTTTTCTTACTTCAGAAAAATTACTAGAAGTGGATATATACTGCTCTAATTATCTTTTTTAAAATTAATTTAGATTGTAATAATATATAACAGCTGCACAGCTGAGTGAATCTCTTCAAATTGTAAGCCTACAGAAATTCATCAGAATATCTTATAAGTAATTGACATCATCTTTAATTCTGCAGATGTTCTTACAAAATGTGTGCTATTCAAGCATCCTTATTGTCCTTGATGCTGAGACATATATACATATATATGAGACACACACACATATATCTATATCTGTCAGAAAATGTTTCTAGGAAAAGAAATACGGCTTTAACCTCTTCAGATCTGGGGAACACTTCTTCTGTGTGTATTAAAATGCAGATGTACTTGCTGTGTTAATTCTGTGATGTGTGAAATGTGAATGCCTGAAAAATAATCAGATAAGATAAGGTAAATTTGGTGGCATCTGAAAAGGAGAAGGCAAAAATGTCATAAAATTATATTCCACTCCAAATTATCTCAATGGATAATTTTGACTCCAAAAAGCACAGAAAAAAATAGCCCACTTCCAGTGACATAGTCATGTTTTTAAGTGAAGTTTAAAACTACCAAAAATACAGCAATGTATGCATTTGATTATACAATAACATACATCTACTGCATTCATCCAAGTGAAATAACAGCTCTAATTCCCAGCATTTATCTTTTTATTTAAATTTCATACAGTACTGAATGCACAACAGTTGAAGGACTGAATTTTTAATCCGGTATTTATCTTCTAAATCTCACCTCCCCGCCCCCCGCAATTTTTAAGACTTACACAAACATGTAATTTCTGAGAGACTAGGACTACTCCTATGCACAAAATTACACATGCTGCCTGTGTTTGAGGCACAGGACTCTGGTTGGGAAACCTCCAAGAAAAAGAAAAGGTTCTACAGAACTGATAGTTGTGATTCAGCAGATGGCACTCTTCCCTCGAAGTGACTGAAATCAGTGCTGCCTCTGATACAAAGGACAATGTGCTTTTAGAGACTATTTATTTCACATTACCCAGAAGAACCTGAATTTCTGTAAGTACTAAAGATCCCAGGGTACTTCTCTATAAAGGCAGAGATATGCACCTGATGTCTTGGATGTGTTACGGGGCAACTGCACTCTCTCTCCACAAACGTTTTTGAACTTCAAATGACTCTTACCTTCCTGATCTTAAAACTACTGTGTAGCCTTCCGGTTATCTCCAGGAGCTGGCTGCCAGAAATACCTATCTGTGTGCGTGTGTATATTATATGATCACACGTGCACGTGTCTGCATATGCGCACAGAGTTTATCATTCTGAGCATTCTGAGGCTGGCAGCGAGGATGACTAAATCAGCAACATTTTTATTCTATACGCTACAATTAAGCTTCCATTGACGTCACAGAGAACTAGTTCAGGTAAGAGTGCACTGTTAGTGTTACCAATTAGACTATTATGAAGATGTCTGTACAATTTATTCAAACTAGAACTATTTTCACGGATTTTTGTCAAGGTGTGCATGACACCCCTCCCAGGCTTGGGTCTGCTTTCATATGATCAACCATATAGATTCAAGAATCCCACAAAAACCGCCAATGCACTTGCACGTTCACCCATAGTAACTCACGCGATTCCATGTATCCTGTTCTTTGTGTTTTGTTTTGGTTTTTTTCCCTCGTTAATCTCTTAATCACTTTAGTGTTAGTTATTTACCTACTATAGTCTAAAATATGCTTAAATTACTGTATCACATTATGTTACCCTCAGAATGTAATACTCATTTAAAAAAAGGCATCCACTTCAATAGCCCACCATATTCCTGCCCTTGTTCTATCAGATACAACTAAGTTTCAAAACCTGTTTCTTCCCAGACTGTTTAGAACATCAGAGAAGTGATCTGTTGGATTATTTAGTAAACTGTCTTAAAAAACTATTAAAAATCTTTTTTTTCTAAGTGTAAGCATTAATAAGCTGAAATGAAATGGAAAAATACAAGGAGTTATACATGCTTCTCTGTATATTTGTCTCTAAGTGTATTATGGGCCTAACCCATGGTAGGAATCCTAACTGAAGCCAATAAACATACATGACAGCAGAACAGTGTATAATTTCAGTAGTTTTTTGCAGGTTTCAGTAGTAAAAAAAGGGTTTTTCTACATTAGAGCTAAACAGACAGTGCAGTTGTTAGAAGAAGGAGCACTGTAAAGTGTAGCTGAATATAAAAAGTGCATGGGTAGCAAAAGCTTGAAAACCTACCGTTGCCATATAATTAATTGGGATAATTATTATGAGTAAACAAAAAGTGTTATGATTTCCATGCCCATATAAGTCAATTTCTGTCTCTTTCTTGACCTGGCTGGTTACTGTTTAAACATGCTATTCAAAGAAATTATTCTCTTGTGTTTGATTGTTAGGGCCTTAACATGATTTTGCTTTTATTTACATTAATCTTGGGATGTAACTCTTATTTCTTTGATGTTACTCTTAATTACACCACTAGTGAATTCAGACTTCCAGTGTCTTTCACTACGTACAACATTTAGAACAGTACTCATAGTCATTGCAGAGTAAGGAATACTAGCAATAAAATACACGATTTTATTTGCTATGTTGAATTAGTAGAGAGAGACCCTAAACAAGCTCAAGCCTCATTATGCTAGGTGTATAAAAACAACATGACAAAAGATCCCTTCTTCAAAGGATTTATAAAGCATCGTTATCAATATAAAGAACGACAAGAAAAATTCACCACTGGCATAAACATGCAAAATGCCATTGAAGTTTATCCTTTAATACCCCTTTATATTAGGGGTGAATGCGGCTTTTCATTTCTGTTTCAAAGATGCTATAGCACATCCCCACTGGAAAAAAAAAAAAGTCACGGAAGCTGTATTCCTTCTCTTCCCCCAGTAAAAAATGCTAAGGGCATATTTTCTATTCAGTCTACTCAGCAGACTAGCTCAAATACTTTTTAAAAATTATTATAATTATAGGAAATATGGCATACAACTTCTGCTTTGTGGTTTTGTTCTTGTTAATGACAAAATGCTAATCTGCTTAATATGTAATTTATATACAAACACCACAGTATTTATTACAAAACCAGTGTTATCTCTGATATTACTAAACAAAGAGAGACCTGTCCCTGAAATCTCAGTATTTGCTTTAAATGTTTAACAAATGAGCCATTCAGTACTCACTATCTCCTTGTTTCTATACAGAGTATAGGAAGAGTATGAGGGTGTCACCTAGTGGATTGTTCGGGCTGCCTATAAGAGAGCTAACAAGCAAAAACATCCAAATAGCATTGAATGAACTAACAAAATGAAAGAGAAAGGATTCTTTTTTCTTTATTTAATTACTCCAGGAATTGTGAAGGCTTCAACAGAGCATTATTGTTCTGTAATATCTGCCTTTGGGTTCCCATTCATGTCACAGAACCTATTGGCACTGAAAAGGGCTGTGAGAACGATGCATCCAAAATTTTGAAGGGAAAATTGCCTATGTTCCTGGCTCAGAGAAAAGGTTTAATATTACCACGGATGACCATTTTAAATGAGTTGCACGAAACTTTTGTTTAAGATTACAAATAAGTGGAAGAAATGATATACAGTGCCTGTAGGTTCCATCAATTATATTTTAAAAGAAGGAACTATTCGATGGTTTTCAACAGGCCATCAAAAAAAGGTTTTTTACATGTATTAGTTTGAGATTGCTGTATGCATTTATAATTCATGAATAGTTAAGGTTAACCTTAGCAATCTGGAGATGAAAAGGATTACATAAATTATCCATCTTATTTCTTTGATTGAATTACTGCACATATTTAAAGCAGACGCCACTTAAGAACTGAATACCTGCAGTGAATTAACTCAGTCAAATGCAAAGCAGACAGATACCCAAGCCAGCTCACCCAGTACAATTTCAATTGCATGTTGAAATTTAAAATAACCAGCATACAATTTATAATTGCATGATGAAAGCCTATCTGATCCCATATATTTAACCTCTTTTAATTAAAAAAATGCTTACTATAGTTTTAATATTACATTCTGCCCTTGAGTGGAGGAAGGGAAAAAAGTAAGGATGGAACTACAAGTGATAGAGACATCCTGTTTTAGTGCCTAGAGCATACATTTTATTACACCCTCTGAAATTTTTCAGTGTGTGCTGCGTGACCAGCATGGGAGGAAGAGAAAGTCTCTGCCCCATGATGGTGTGCTTATTTCCTGGTGTCAGAAGTACGTACTACCTGTCAGCAGACACAGTATGCTACTGGAAGCAGCAGCAAAAATCTTACGCTAGCAGTACGCTTTGCTGGCCTTGCTGTTGGTACCCTGCTTGAAGTGGTAATATGTCTGTTTTAATGAACAAGTGGAACTGCCTTCTTCTGTGTAAAAGGGCTAGCCCAGCCTTAGCCTTTTCTGCATATACAGAATACATCCAGACAATCTCAAATTCCTTGCAAAATACCCTAAGTGAAAAGGTATAAAGACCCCAGCAATCTTTATCCATATTAGAAGCTCTCAAAACCACACTTCAAGAGAACGGTGAAAATGTGTATTACTTAGTTTAATTACCAAACCAAACATTTGTAAAAATGTGTATCAAGTGTTTGAGTAAAACCAAACTACCCCTACTTTTTGATGTAGGAAATAAAGTAAAAAAAGGAGAAAAATACTGGTTAAATCCCTCACCCTCAAAACAGAGAACAGAGTTCTGTTGATCGGAAGCATCTTATTCTGCTAGATATTAAATGTTTTCTGTCCCTTAGAAACATTTCTCTCCTCTTTGGGACATGGAGTTATTTTGGGCTTTTCTTTTTACTTTTTTTTTTCCTCAAAACTGTTGGTCTAGGTCCTAATGGATTCTGGTGAGAAGTTCCCAGGTGATATATATTGTGAAGTTCGGTAGTAGACACTGATAAAGTATAAAATCTGCAGGGCAAGTAAGGATTGCTGCTGAGGGAGAGGATGCTGTCGATGAGTTTTGTATACCCATTTGTACAGCAGGCTATTTTATTTTAAAATAGTTCCTTCCAGCTCTGTGCAGGAAACAGCAGTACCAGCCTCCCGTACTGCATACATCTCTTTTCTCACAGAAGGTCAGGCTGCCTTCAGAATAAAAAAAAAAAAAAAAAAAAAAAACCAAAAAACAAACTAGAGGGAAGGCCTTGGGCCCCAGCTAAATATTTCATTAAAAAGAAAACTGGTCTTGCATGTGTTCTCCTTAAAACCTCCCAAAGGACAAATCTGTCAGGGTATGTCTACATAGTTAGGAGCATCCAGTAACACAACTATTCCTCCCACTCTCTGAGACGGCCTGACACGAGCCAGCTCCAATCCAGAAGCTGAGTAAATATGCTATCATAGTGCCAAGCCTGAGCTAACACAGGTTGTGTCTCAACAGGCCTTATTAGCTCAGGCTCATTACTATAATAACATGGCTATATGGCTGCTGCACTGCAGCTGGCTCTGTGTGCCTGGCTTGCCGTGTGTGAGGAGCAGGCACTTAAGTATCTGCTCCTGACTGTGTAGACATGCCGTCAGCGTGTTCCTCCTCTTCTTCCCGGAGATTTTGTCATTTAATTTAAAGCCAGCAGCTGCTCTTCTAAAAAAACTGGACTGGCATAAAAGAAGAACATTTAAAAATAGTATGTTTGTGAACGTTTGTGGAGTGCTGACTGCCTCTAGCAGGTCAGAGGATCACTTCTGTTACACCGTAATGGCATTTTCCCAAGTAGAAAGCACGACCTTAAGCAAGGATCACATAGGTATACAACTTCCAGTTTCCTCTCCTATCACCTCTTAACAGAGAAGATACAAGAGTAAATTACACACTGAGCACTGCAGGAGGCCTAAAAAATGCAGCAATCTGCTTTCAAATAAAAAGTGAAAAACTCACCCTTCTCTTTTATATAAATGGACAAGTTTTGTATTTCCCCAGTTGTTACTGAGTAGACACAATTTATCTGCATTTACCCTCAACTATACTGCTGGACAAACATCCTGCTTTTAGCTGGAGGGCACAGTCAGAGCTGCGTGGACTCATAGCCAACCTCAAAGAATGCAACAAGAACAGAAAAATTGCTCTTTAAATCTTAATGATGGAAGGAGACAGCACCAGTATAGTAGTTCAGATAGTAATATCAGACTAAATAAATACTCAGGCCAAAGAAAGTCTCAGGCGAAGGTCTTATAGACCACAACAGGGGAGGATATTACCTGGTATCTCCCCTTCCACATATGATCCCTGTAGTTGTAATTCTTAGGTGGTTAAGTAGAAGAGTAACAGCAAGACACAAACATTATGTGCCAAAAACCTAATTCTAAACCTACACCTACACACACACACAGAGAAAAGTATTCCCAATCGTTTTGCATTATTTATTTAATAAGTTATTTTTGGTTTTAGCTTTATCTGACATTTTTAAATGTTGCTTCCTAATGATGGAGCTGGGAAACCTTCGCTTTTGTGTATTCAAAATTGATAGTCTCACCTAGAGATAATAGCCTCCGGCCAGGGGAGATTGCCTTGGCATTGAGAGGGTTTGCAATATTGAAACCTTGCATATTGCCATGAAAATGTGGCACTACCAAGGGACCTCTTTTTAACTGGTAGGGGAAACTATTCACCTGAGTAGAAGTCGGAGAGATTTCGTTCAAACATATTAAGTTGGTTCTCTTTACGAACAACTTTATTTTTAATTGTAAAATTTCAAATTTGCTTCCCAACTTCTAAGAAAATATACATGCTTACTTTTTGCGACACATTTTGGTTTGCAATACTACTTGTGTTGCAACATTTGCATTTTGATTTGAAGAAGTAAACAAAGTTTTAAAAAACGGATTTTTATGATTATAATGGGGAAATCCTCTCAGTCAGTTCAATGTGATCATTAAAGAGTCTACATGTCTTTCAGCAAAGTACTTATCAAACCTCCAATGTACTTTGTCTGTTCTTATCTGGATTGTTTCCAAAAAGTAAGTTTTTAGGTTTTAGTGAACTATGCTGTAATGCCCTCTGCTGGTATTAAGCTGGTCAAAGCACTTTAGAGTTCCTTTTTAGGTGATTTAAAGAGGTATAAAAATTGTTTAAAGACTGAGGGCTCAAACCACTATGAACTTCTACCAGTACCCTAGGTTGGTGAGACTCTGTAAGAGGCTTTTAAGTAGAACCAGCCAAATTGATCTTAAACAATACCAAACTTGATATAAACTTTTTACAAAGTTGTCAAGACCTTTCAAGGTTTCTCAAGAAAGAATATTTGCTAATTTCTCAAAATTCTATGAAGAATTCCAGGGCTAAAGGAAGAAACTATTAAGAGCATCAACTGATGTCCATTTAACTTCAAGAAGTTAATTCTACATTAGCAAATCAAGACTGTGAAAATCTTATCAGAACGGTCATGTTAGATTTCAGTATTTCAAATGGAATTTCAAAGCTCCTGGCTTACATTTTACCCAGCCAACACATGACAATAACCGTAGACTGAAGCCACTGATCAAGGAAGGAGCTGATTATATGCACTAGGACTTACATGATACTCTTGGTCAATATTTTGAATAGCTTTTCAAGAAAATGGGAATGACAATTTAGACAGTTAAATATACATGTACTGAAGAATCCTGCTTCAATAAGTTTATGGCATGAATACACGGAAAAAAGGAAATATTGAAAATAAACTTAAGTTTTTTCCTTCCCAACTTGCTCCTGTCTTACAGAAAGCTTAGTGAGATGCTACCCATTCCCAAGGAGTTAATTCTTTCCGTGAATAAATATCAAACACATAAACATCTTCTGTGCAGCAAGATTAATCAAGTAATGGTTTTTAAAGTGCCATATCATTTGGAGTATGTATTTCATAGTGGCTTGGTTAAAATTGCCTTAATTAGATAGGATACCGATAAAAATAAGTTCTAGGATGTTCTTGTTTGTCTTTCAGTTCTCTCTGAGCACAGAGCAAAAATTATCAACCTGGCCCAAATTTGGCATCTTGGAAACAGGAGTGAGAGTTTCAAAAGTGCTTTGCAGAGGGGGATGTTCAACTGCCATTGAAAGAACTCCCCTCGGTATTCTTGAAAATCCCACCCTTAAACCTTTATTAAGAATCCCTTGAAAGAGATTTTTGCTTGAAGCCATAAATCTTCCTATCAGATATGCAGGGCAAATCACCAATTAACAGGAGACATGAAGGATTTTCTTGATTACAGTTCGGACATGCATTTCTCTGGAGAGCTGCTTTTGTTCAAAACTAGTCTGCCTCCTCCATGTTTGAGCACACAGTATGTTTCACAATCAAAAACCAGACAATGTTAGTGCAACAGAAATACGGGTTTGAATAGTCTAAAATGTTTTCATGAGACAAATTGTTATACAATAGGTGACATTTTATTGTTTTGACAGAACATCATTTCAGATGGCAAAAACATTCTGCTTCTGTGTGACACAATGGCATTGGATCCAAATGATGAATACATGTAGATGTGGTAATAAACACGTTAAAGGCAAACATTAGCACTCAAGACTATTGTGTAGATTTAGGCTAATCCTTAGAGGATTTTAGGTTCTTGGATCTGCCGCGTCCTAAGCTGGCAGTAGCTTGAGGTGACAACCCACTGCCTGAGAGCAGGTGTGGGAGGCATGCCTGCCACTTTTCAGATGTGTATGAAAAGCTGGAGTCCATCTGTTTTCTTCCCCAACATTTTAATGATTTGCTGTATCTCTCATTATCCATGTCATTTAAGTCACAGTGAAGACAACAGTGGAGACAAATTTTAAATAGCATAATATAGTTCTCTCTGAAATCTGCTTTGCTCTGATGATTGTCGTTGGTTTTGTTTTGTTTTGTTTGTTTGGGTTTAGGTTTTAAACTTAACGTATTAACAACAGGAAACTGTTTGATCAGTGAGCAGAGTTCCTGTCAGTGAAATAATGTGATGCCTAGCCTTTGTGAAATTTGCTTTATTGCTTTTCTGGAAGACATTGCCCAATGTAGTCTACCAAAGTAACATTCTTTAATTGCCTCTTATCTCTGCTCTTCTCTATTAAACAATGTATTACAGGTAACGTTAGTAACCACTTCTTACTAAAGAGGCTAGTATTGTGTCCAGTGGCTAAAACAAGACATCTTGAAGAAATAGCATATTCTTTTATTACCCATTGGATTCAGGGTAACCTATTGATTTGACACTGATTTCTCACTTGAATAGCGGAGAGACTGAAGTAAGCACACAGTGAAAAATTCATCTTACAGAGAGGAGAGGACTTATTTCTAGAATCTTGGGACACATAGATTGTTGCTGCACTGTAATGATGTAATTAAAGTATAGCAATCATTTAATACCCTCGCCCAAATGCTCCCATGCTTGCCATGACACTTTACATAGAGCATAGGTCTCAGTTCTGGAAAAAAAAAGCTGTCTTGGTAGAGAGTAAACTTAAGCCGTTCCAGGGATGGCAGCCATTTCCATCACATAGCAATCTTCCCTGCGTCTCACAATCAAGCACACACTATCAGCAGTAGGCAGAAAGGAAAACTGAAAGGCCTTGTCTCTTCGATGCTCTATTGCTGCGCAGGTGACAATCCCTTAAGTCTGACCGAGATTCCATAACCATAAGATTGGATCCAGGTCCATATACAAAATAACAACAAAATACTTATGTTCTGTCCACTCATTCTTCAAACATTTGCTGTCTGAAACACTGCCATGTCCAAATAAGAGCACAACAATTCTACCTCATGAGGCTTGAGGTCATGACATCTGGAGTAATGTGAAAGTCTTATTTCTGTCATATCCTGGAAAAAACAGGAACATTGTTTTTGTAGCCACAGAAAAAAAGTAACAACAGATAAATAGCTTTTTGGGTGCATTTATGCCAAACTGTTAACTTGTTTAGTAAGACATATGAAATAGATCTCTTTTTGAAATCACATACCAGCTTCTGGAACAGATATTTACAAACAAATTTATTATTATTATTACAAACACCCTATAATAACATGGTACTGAAGAGTCAAGGGAAGAAGTGGAATCTTCATTTCTTGATCCCTGCAAATTAAGATAAGGTGCTTTTCTGGAAGCCTTAAGCAAATACAAGCGTCTCTTATGGAGCCCAGTACAGGGGTTAAATGGGTGAAATTTAAATGGCTTTTATAAGATTATACTTGTCAATCAAGTGGCCTTTTCTATCTTAAATGCTAGAAATCATTCAACTGATACTAAACAATATATTATCTAGGAGATGAACACCAGTATTTTTATTGTTTTATATACTGCAACTAATTTAAAAGGTTTTATTTGTGTCTGCAACTACAACCATGCCACAGCTTGCAAAAGATTCTTTTCTATTCTATTGACAAAAATGAACATAGATCCAAAACATGATAGTCTATACCCACAAAATGGGAATGAGTTACTGCTTTCACACCTCTTCAGTTTGTGGCTTATAGACTACAACACAAGTTGATTACACTCATGTTCCTAATTATAGAAGTTAAGAGAATTTTCATCTCTTTCAATGAAGTAATGTCTTCAGTTGATTACAAGTAAGATTGGAAAACAAATCCTTTAATGAAATATGTGACACAGTTGTAGTAAATACAATCACACATTGCTCAGCAAAGCTGCCAATAAAGTGAAACAAATACAACTCCTCAAATGTTTCCGTGAAATAAGTAATTAAAGGTTTTCTAGTATGTAGCTTCATGGAGTACAAAGAATAAATCACATAAAATAAAGGCAAGACACTAACAACCCAATTTCATGCAGAATTCCAACTCCTGAAAGGTTTGAAGCCTCAGGCACTTAGAATTTACTGTTCTCATTCAGAGAAATGATTTGCAGACCTAAATGAATATTTTAGGTTTTTTTCTTTGAGTCAAATGATCCATCTGTTTACTAAAACAATTCACTGCAAAGCCAAAGAGGTCATTTCAGGGTAAAACCTCCATCTTAGCAAAGGGTAAACCAAACAGGGTGTCAAGTTGAACTATTTGAAGTATAAAGTGACACCAGATAATGTTTGATGATGGTCAGATTGTATGATCTTTCTGCTGCAGCATTTTTAAGACTGGGATACAAAGAATCGTTTTCTTGGAAGGTATAACATTAACAAAGGTTTATATTACTATGTCGTTATCCTAGTTTTATGCTGTGTTGATAACAAACCTTATATGTAAAAATGCATATACTTTGCAACTTACTAAACAACTTACAGCCACACCATCAGATGAAGCATTTGTCAGCAGGCTATGAATCCGTAAGTTAAATCAAGGCAATAGGCATATGCCAGAGAATTTTTCACATCTCCCATTTTAGAATGAGAGATTCTGTTTATTTCAAATCGCTAATTTGCAGTAAAGTTGGAATGCTTTGATGTGGGACTTGGTGGTAGGGGGAAAAGAGTAAAACCAGGATAGAATATGTTCTTGTGGAATCAGCATCTTGAGCAGGAAAATGTTTGTCTGAAATGAAACTATACCATATCACCTAAATTTAACATTACCAAAAATTTCAGTGGTGTTAGGTTTACAATACAGCTTCTACTAAAATCAAGGGAAAACTCCCTTTAAATGGATTATATTCTCAAAATTAAAATCTATTTTTGTTTCCTAAAATAGAAAAATAATAGAGAAGTTTCCATGATTCTTCAAATGCCACCACTGTTCCCAAGAATTAGGAGAATATACAGAGGATAAGAGCTGTTCTCAGTGAGGTGATTCCCCCCACTTTTTTTTTTTTTCCTATTCCACACATTGGAAACAGGCAGGTGGAAATACTGTACTAATGACTCTGCGGATACTACAGAGTCTAGTGGAGGAAACAGACTTAAGCAAAAAAACTGTATTGAGTATACACAAAGAGTATTGTGTATACTCTTCCAAGTCACAGCCTTATCTGGTGGTGAAAAGTACAGCACTGGGTCCCAACCAGGGTTTATTGATATATTTGCAACATCACATATGGTACAGCTCTGTGGAGCCCAGGGTTTAAAAGAGAGCCTGTTCTGTTGAACCCCGATTTACTTTCCTTGAACATAAATATCAGTCATTACCTCCATCAGAAAATTCCAAGATAATTTGTTTTACTCATAAGGTTTTCAAAAGTTTTTCTTAAAGCCAAAGTGGAAGTTTGTAGAGCGTTTTCTTTTCTGCACTAATGACTTCTGTGTACCTGATTTGGAATAGTGTTTCACAGAAGGTCAGCTGTCTAAAAGCTAGTTCTGTCTCTATTTCATCTACAGCCAACACAGAGAAATGGGCAACTCCAGAGGCTTTTTAATGGATGGATCTTAACACCTGTCTTAGAACTGATGAATCATCTTCTGGAAGCGCCTGTTTCTGCCCTCTTACTGCAGAGAGGCATGCATGATTGGCTTAGACTTGGCCTAACGACTTTTCAAACACCTGGCAAGATAAACCCAGCCTTTACATGTAATACTAAAGGTCCGCTTGAGTGAAGGACCTTGTTCTACTTGGAAAAGATGTTCAAAGGCATCTTCAATGTCTAGCTTCAGATATATTTAACACATTAACTCGTTTGAGTTAGGAGTCTCTGCTGTAGACAAGTGTGAAGAAGTAGTGAAACTTCTAACTAAGAGCTCTGAATCTGAGTGGTTTGACTGAATCATCAGCCATCTGATTGAATCATCTGAATCAAGCAGTTTCCTTGATTATTTTTGCAGAAAATTTTAAATCAGCTGTTCGCATACATAAATTAATTAAAAACTGAAGTGGCTATAAGAAAGGGATAGACCAATTACTCTGCGGTTTCTTTTTAACACCATTACATTTCTCCTACTATTATGCAAGGACAAACAGATAAACACAACTATATTTCCCTGGCCAGCAGTTTTGCAGTACAAGAGGAAATTGCTCAAGCCATAGTAAAGGACTTCTATTGAGTCTTACATGTACACAATGTGTGTGCTTCTCTCTTTGTCCCCTTTGTCATTTACCCATTCTTGTATTTCAGAAAGAAACCATAATGAACTGTCTGTGCAATTAAGATCTTGTCCTAATGTCTGTATTAGAGGTCTCGACTCCCTTTGAACCTTTGAACAAAATGCTTCATTAAACTTGCTTCAAGGTGGCTGGCTCCTTGATGTTGAATATCACAATAGTCTATCAACAGAAAAAATCTTTTCACATTTTTCTGTAAACCTGCGTCGCTTCTTGGCTTACAGAAATTATATTGTCAATGTGCAAAACTTGCATCAACAGTCTAATAAAGAAAACAGGGCACATGATGGTACTATTCATTCTTCCAGTAAAAATTTCTGGGATGACTTTCTATTTCCATGACCCTGGAATTGCACGAGGTCCTTTGTCAGGTGCAATGTTGCTTCTTCTTGTGCCCCGTTTTGGAAGATGCATTTTCCTTTTAAATTTCTGAAGATGACAGAGAAATTGTAGTGAATCTATGTAAAATATCAGCATTAAAATCAAGTCTTATTCTCCAAACATGCTACACATAGCCACTAAGCAGGTGAAGAAAAGAATACTAAATCTGGCTATTCTCAATGGAAACCAGAAGAGTTCCCTGTGTTCTGCCATATTCTGTACAGTACTTATGAAGTGTGATGATGAAGACAAAAAGTTGCCTCTTGCTTTACTCTGTTTTCACATCTCTCTTGTGTTTTAACACCCAAGCAAGTGTTTAATCCTTACTGATTGTTTTCAAAGCCATGGATAAATTCTTCCAAAGCTCTTTAGATAAATGGTGAAAATGCTGTTATGAAAACATATGTGTTGCTGTCTTTCTGTTTCTTCTTTTAAATCCATTCCTTTATACGCTTCTTTTATACTACTTTTGAGATTATTAGACACACAGGCTAGAGGTAAAATACTGATATTACATAGATTTAATCTCATAAGAAAACAGATGCCATCTTTAAAATGATTTAAAGAGTACAGGTGCTTTATATTAATCAAATTCTTTTTTGCCTTGAGTATAACTGTCAATTGAGGTGCTTATCTGTTCATGTTCTGTTCAGATAAATGACTGCTAATGATGTTTGAGAGCATGTTTAAGAGTTTTTAGACTGGTTATAGATATTATACCATTTCAAAACTATCATAAATATTATACTCTAACAGCTATAGTGCATCTGGATAACATTTAACCTGATTCATAATCATTGCCACCTACTGTGCTACAGTAAGCAAGCACAAAAGCATGTTATTAGTCTGTGCAGACTACACTTGAATTATACAGTAAGTATTTCTGAGGTGGGTGTCACAGCCTTACCTGCTTGACTATCACTGTATATTCACATAGTACAACTGTTAAAAATTTATTGCAAGATTGTAGCCCGTGCTATATATTCAAACTTATTCCACTTTCTTACAGGAGTTGGCTGTTAGCAGAAGAGGCAGAAGACCCAAAGGTATTATTTTCATTACTCATTGGGAAAGATAGTTTTAAACTGGGGGAGGACAACAGGAACCAAATTGATTCAGATAAAATCAAACCTTTTTTGACTCGAAACATAGAGGTTCAGGTGAGGTACACTTCCAGTGAGTTGTAAGCCTGTTATTTTTCAGTATCACTAGCAAAATTAATTGCAGACTAGAAAGATAACTGCGTTGAGACTACTAAAAACCTTTGCAAGTGGCAAAGAACACATTGGAAAAGATATGGTATGACTTGGCTGATGTTGCAAGGTGTAGCCATACAAAGCGTTCACTGAGAGAAGGGAGTAGGAGTGGGCAAAAGGAATCAGAAAACTTGGCCATGAATTTCACATGATGATATTGTGCTACCAGAAGGAGATAAGGGGAAAAGTGAGGAAGGGAAAATGGGGGAAGTAATATTGAAGACAGATCGGATGGAATATATTGAAGGAAACCAGGGAACAGGCAGATGCAGAAGCTGAGAAAAAGTGACAGCAATGCTCTAATGAGAAGTGGAAAGGATTAGAATAGCTTCAGCAAGTCTAGTAGCATAGCAATAACCCTGGAAACCTAATGACATTTGGGAACTTAAACAAGGCCTCATATCTAGTCTGGATGCTATCAAGATAAATGAAAATCTTTAGCAACAGCACCACTTGAGTTCTTATTCCAGTGTTATGACAGTTGCTCGTTGTTCATGAAAAGACTGCACTGTTGAGAGGAGGACTGGGTTATGCATTAAATATCTGAATAGAAAAAAAAATCGTCCTCTGAGCATACAGGAGTTCCTATCCCTTTCTGAAGAATACTCCCCTCCTTATTTTCTTTGACAGGAGTCAAAATGTTCAGTGTTTGACAGGGACTGGGCCTTATGAATTGTCTCCAATCATCACTGTCTTTGTATTTTCCTCTCTGCTGCCTACCTCGTAAAATATGATTTCCCAAACCCAGTGCCAGCCACCACTCTTCTTCAATCAAATACTTCCTAGAGACTCACAAGTGTCACATCAACCAATCCAGCACCTCATTATAAAACAGGGGGTGAAACATTGGGAAAAGAAAGCAAACAGAAAAGAAAAATGTAAATAGCATCACTTCTTGGTTACCAGGTGCATCTTATCTTATCTCTCTCTGTCTCCCACGCTGTAAATTCCTTAGGGGTAAGGGCTGTCTTAACAAGTGCTTTGTAGAGTGTTTATCACAGCATCATGCATGTGTTCTAGCACAGTGACAAATATGTCACCAGGCTAGTTTTCAGCTATTGTATGTTAGCTTATGCAATACTACTTTGGGATTAATATATGTCACATGATTTGTGTTTTGCAATAGCAAAACAAAAATCAAGATATTTGGATTTCATTGTCACCTTTCTAGGACAAAACCCCAGAAATGAGTGCCAAACCTAACTTCTAATCAGACTGCCACGTGAGGAGATGCATGAGTAAAATGAGTATTTAATTTGTTCACTATCGGTTTCTTTATGCTGAGATTTGCTGCTGCTTTGTTGAATTTCAACATACTGGTCAGATTACATGAAACTTGGCAAACTGAACTGTCTTTATACTAAATTACAAAACAGATTTCTAAAAACTGTCCTGAAGTCAGGACTTGCCATACATCCCTATATTCTGAGCAATACTATTCACCTATTAGCCGACACCAGACATTCAAAGCATGTGTACTTTTATATGTCCATCCAATTTCTGTTTGGCTGTACTGCTGCATAATCTTTTCACTTTAAGTGTGCTGATTTCAGTTGATATCAATGTAATTTAATCCCAAATTCATGGCATATTGGCCATTTTTAACCTAGCCCTTTCAAAGATTTTCCTTTGAAGTAAAGGTGCGTGGATGAGCACTTTCTTTGCACTGCCTATAGCCTAAGTTTGCATTTTTCCCTCCACCTAACAAGAGGTGATACTAAAGAAGGAATCAGTCATTTTTCTCTCTTCTGGTACACTGATCTTTTATGCTTTCTATTCATATTCCAAAATTACAGTGGTAATACTTGTAATTTACTTCATCCTTTTCTGCAGTTTCCTAATCTGCTTTTCTAACAATCTCAGTGAAGCAGGTAGGTTGTATAAATAGAAAGAATTTTGCCCAGTGGCTTAATACATTGTGTCGGTCAGTAAAAAAAGGATAGTTTCAGGGCTGGGATTAAGAGATCACAGTTTACCTTCTTAAACTCCAACCAAATTTTATATCATCATCATCATCTACATATATAAAGTTGAATTGCAATGTGCATACAAGCCTAATAGTTCACTTACAAAACTACATGTTTAATACATGTTTTATTCCTTCAGGTAAACCAAGGCACATTCATATTAGGACCACATGACAACAGGTCGTATGGCTTATATTCCAACAATGAATGAGAACAGTATTTCACATTTGAGCTAACAAGAGACAGGAGAGCTGTTCAACAACTCTCAGCCTCTTATTTCTTGTGTTTATCAACTGTGGTCATTACGGACTTAATAGTAGCTAATATTAAGAACAGAGCTAAACCCAAAGTTTCCGTTAGTTAACAAGCAATGCCACTCTTGTCACTCTACTTCCTTGTAAAAGAAATGGGTGTGCTATTGCATAACTTCACTTCCATGTGGAACAGAATTACACTCGTAATTTGTATCACCATTTTGTGGTGAGTCCTGGAAAGAAAATATACACCCTTTTTAATTAGTGCTAGAACATGTCAATACACTGTAAAGTGATAAAAAGCAGTGGAGAATTTGGGGCTACGTACATTTTGCTTCCTAAACCTCAGGTTTTAGAGTATTAGTTCTTCTAAAGCTACTTTAAATGAAAAGTGCCACTGCTAAGCAGAACTGCTAAGTCCTACTGCTAGCCAAAAATAGGAGGTCTGAAATTATCGATTACTTAAAAGAACTGCTTTGGCACCAGCTACAGGCTACTGAGAAACAGTGCAAATGCAACAAATGGCTTATTTTGTTAGAGTTTGGTTGCAGTTATTTTCTTAGATGCTGTGTATGAAAGCATTTAGGCAGCTGTAAGGAGGGAGCAGAAATTACCTCTCATCTGGTGTGGGGGAACCCAGCCAGGGAGTTAGTGGGGTTAAACAGGCTCTCCAGTCAGGTTTTCTGCAGTAATTGCCACGGGGAAGTAAGGACTCACTAGAATGTACACTTTGCTGTACATCCCCAGTGCGGAAGGGGTAAAGCAAAGGTAATGCTTATTTAACGAGGATCCATGCCTATGAATAATATTTTCAGCCTCTGACTGAATTCCAAGTCTCAAAGTACGTGACAGAAATATATCCATTTACTACAAGATGAAACATTACGCCTAACCTATAATCACTGGAAGGCTTATTTTTTAAAAGTCTCCATTCAGTACTGAAATAAAGACCTTTTTCCCTTTGAAATGAAAGAAGAGTAAAGACATCATGCTGAGGAAATTATGCAAATTAAACAGAGTCCATACAAACCAATTAGTTTCAAGATCAGAGGTGACATATTTTCTAACTAATACCAGTTTAAGCTTTTATTTATGAGCCTATAAATAAATATACCCTCACAGGAACATGTATGAAAGAAGAGTATCTACAGAAGAGGACCAGGTTAATTCGCCATACCACTAATATGTTATATTAATAAACAATAACCTCTGAAGAATAGTTTATTTATAAATGACAGAATTCCTATTATTGTCCTGTAGTCATGAGTTTACACAGGATTTACAGACTAAAAATTTGCTAAGACCACGGACATAATGGCTAGATGCCTGGGGAGTCTTATAACAGACCCCTTGATTCAGAATATACTAGAGCAAGCATTCATTTGGTGGTTTTCCTTGTGTCCACAATAACACCACCTGCCTTAAAATGTCTGCTTTGAGTCAGCTCTCCCCCAGAGCAGACAGTCGGCTAGTGCTCTCCAGCGTATTGCATGCTCTTAATAGCAATGTACTATTTTTTCCCAAATACCACAGCATCTATTCATTTGGGAATCTGGGGCAAGCTGGACCGAGGCCAGAGAGTAGTCCTCCTGCTCTGACTGATTCTGGCAGAATCGCCATCCACAAACCTGCTGCTTGTAGCAGAATTTACTAGAGGTGCGTGGAAATTGAACTCATGGCTTCATAAGGAACTTTGCAACCCTATATTTTTTTCCTATTCGAGAACCAAATAAAAAGAATATACAAAACCTGAAGTATTTGGTTGCTGAAGAGGACATTCCCTAATTTTGTCTTTAGTACTAAAGTACATAATAAGTTCTATGAGAAGCATTTAAAAAAGGAAAATTTAAATGTCTCACTCAATCCTTATCCTATTAAAACACTTTATTTTTTATTTTCTCTTTTTAACTGATTTGTTTCATTCATCTGAAATGTTTTGATTTTGATAAATCACCATTTCAGAGGAAAAATGGTTTTGCTAAACATTAACTCCCATTTCACACATAAACTTTCCTGCAAAGGAATTACATTTTAAGTCTGATTTTGCACCAGCCTTCCCTATTGGAAAGCTGTGCCAGTATTTTACTCCTCTGATGCATAGATGCCTTCTTCTAATTTGTACTTTTGTTTATAGCCACTTTATGCCTTTTTAGCATTGTGCCAACATCATCTTTATGTTTGATCGTTACCTTCTCTTTCCCTGATGAATATCTCCTGATGAATGCTTTTGGGAGCAAATCTTCTTCAACTTTGTTTCTGCATCACTGTTTACCAGTTGTCATTTTGTGATTGATGTGTACACTCAGGTGTTTTTCCTTTATCATTTCACAATCATGAATTCTCAAATTTGTGGTAGATAATCTAAGTCCCCTAGTTTATGACCTTGTTCTTCACATACTCAGTCCCACTTCAGTTTTGCTAGTCCTTATGGTCAATACAGCTTTTCCTAAATGATGTTCTGATATTCTTCTCTATTTATGATATCTCCAAATCTTACCATACATCATGTGCGCATACAAGGATGGTTAGGAAAACTAGTAATCTAGGGCAGAGCAAAGACAAATATTTAAAAGATTCCACTGTAACTTTACTTCAGCTTCAATGTTTCCATAGTTCTCCCTTCAGCATCCCCCTTGGAGTTGCTTACTCAATTTACTGATCTTATACTAGTTTCAATCTTCTGCAGTGTACTTTAATTTTTGCTTACGTAGAATAGAAAAAATATGTACCCAAGTCCAGGTACATCAAATATCTGCTTTTCTCTCATCTCAAGGAATCAGTTATCAAAGAAAAGGATGAGATCTCATCATTTGTCTTCATAGTCATCAAGTATAGAAAATCTTTCCTTTTTTCCTCTCCCTTTCTCAGTCATAAATATGAATCTCATTTAACACCACTGTGATCACAGTGTTTTTCACAGTAAAAATCAATGTGCCTGTCAACACACAGTCTTTTTCCATCCACCATACTCTAAACACAAACCATGCAAAAACAGTTTCTCTCCAGTTTAGACCTAATATTACCAGCGCACAGCCGTGAACGTGTCAGCCAAGTGCGGGTAACTGAAGAGCACGACATCTCACACCTTGGGTTTTTAACACTGACTTCCAGGTTCCTACCAAACTTCTCCACACTGTCCCTGGTCTTCTACCACCGTCTCCTTTCTACTGTATCTTCTACCTCCCTCAGAGAACCCCAAGCCAATGTCCATTCCCTCCTGCTCCATCAGCACTTCTACTGCACACATCTCCTCACAGGAACCATGTTGCACACCTTCTGGATTTCTCTGCCTTGGCTCCTCTTTCTGTACCCTCAGCTACCGGTGGAGCTTCTCAGATTGGCTGAGGGGCAAACAGGAAAGCAGCTGTGGGAAGGGGGAAGCTCGTGCCCCTCGCCAGAACTTACTCTGCTTCTAAACACACATTTGCCCAGAATGAGCCTCTTCCATTTTCCAGACATCAATGCTAACATTCGTAGAGTCTGGAAAAAAAAATCTAGTAAGTCTGTTTGGAATAGAAAACAAGCTGAAAAATGAAATATAAGATTCAGCTGAAGTATTCTTTCCAAATTTGGTATTTCCTGGAAGGCTGCTTCTCTCATACCACGTCCTCTTTAAGTCTTTGGTCAAAAACAGCATATCAAAAGGAATGGGCCTTAGCATCAGCTTAGATCTTTTTACTATTCTTTATTCAAATTAACTAAAAATAGTTTTCAAAAACTTCAGCACAGAAGCAAATGGAAATAAATAGGGTAGATAATGAATCCTTCTCATGGCTGCTATAACTGGAACAGCAGCACTTTAATACTGCACTGATTTTTTTTCCCCCAACAGTTTGTTTTTAATATCCCCCCAAAACTCTAGAAATATTCTAAGGCACCTTGTGGTCTTTGTGATGGTAGCCTCTATAGCACAGTGAAACAGTTAAAACTTCTGAAAAAGCCTGATCCTTTGGGAAACAAATAATCCATGTTTGCTTTCCCTGCCTGAGTTTGTATTCTTGTGAAAGACGAGACTCCAAGAAAACTCCAAAGTACCCCCCCCACACACACACACTCTAAAACACTGCCACTGGCGTCTGCTTAAGGACCGATAGAATAGGCCAGTGATTTTGGGGGCACCACGTCCTTTAAAAAAGTTCCCACACTCAGATGGCTGTCAATGGCGGTGCCAGTGAACCGTTACGCAAAGTCCCCCAAACACTTTGTAAACTAGGATCCGGGAGGACAATAGTAAAGTTCAGTGCTGGAAAGAGATAGTGTACTGAATGCACAATGCCAAGCTTTGTCTGCGGGGGCTTCTGTCCAGGGAGAGGGCTACTTAATCTCCCCACTTGCCCTGGGGATTCTAGCTGTTTTAATGTGTCCTTTTTGAGAGCCTGTGAACTGTAGAATATAGGCTGGTAACAACTTTCTTTAGGACTGCCTCAGCAGAACCAAAAGCTGCCAACACAGAATACCAGCACAGTGGTGCTAATGAGCACAAAGAAGACCTTTAACTGTTTTTACAGCTACCGTGGCTAGGGTTTCATGTCATTCCTTGGTGAAGGAACTAATTCTTTGGCTTGTTTTATATGAGCCTAGCTTCTATCACGCTGCAGAGGATGGCCTCTTCACCCATTTTTTCTTTTTCTTTTCCTCTTTTTTGAATAATAATAAAGCCTGATGCATCTTTAATGAACTGTGGCGCTTTCAGGGCTTTTTTCCCCCTTCTTACTATATGGTGTACATACACAGTGCGTATGTACTGACTGATACAAAAAAATATGAAAATTATTATTGATTTGTCTAAGGATGAGTAGCAAATGCAAACCAAAATCGTTGACATATTTTTTAATAGTCAGGGATAAACTCCTGAAGTCAGTGAAATCTCTGAAGTGAGAGTAGAATAAACTGATAATCTTTAATTCAGGAATGTTCTAGTTTTTGTATTGTTAGGAAATGTTAATGTTTTACTTTATGTAATTTGGGCCTTTGGCTGTTTATTATATATTACACATGAAACTGTGTTATAACTGAGAAAAACAAAATTGTAAAAATGATGCTATATATTAAAATGGATGCACGGTGCAAGCACAAAGACTAAAACAGTAGAACAAAATCAGAGATACCTTTTAGAGGAATGAATAACTTGAAGTAATTAAAGGAGCCCTACGTATAAACATATGAACTCAAGGGCTTTCCATTGTCCAACCAAAAATGTTTTCTTTATTAGCTACATACCACATTACCTACATGTGGACATAAAAAGTATACAACATTTTCAGTTTAGGCTTTGTGAACGTTTGTCTCTGCATCAATCGACTGCATTTGTCAATGCACTCATGACAGGCTATATGAACATTTGTATTTGACTGTTACCTCTCTTACCTAGAGAGGTATCTAGATACCATATAAAATCTGCATGTGTATATATCCATATTGGTATTTGAATATCCTTTTGTTTTCTTTTTATCCTTCCTCACTTTCCTTTTCCTTTCTACTTTGAATTTTTGCATTAAAAATTAAAAAGATACAGTGCAACTAAGGTTGAAGTGTTAATGAGATACTCAGGGCAAAGGACATGTTCAAAAGCTGCAGTTAGTTGTTTTTTGCTGCAGTAGCGTAGGACAAAGCAGCACAGATGTTCTTTGTATGTTTATTAGTACTTCATATGAAACAATAAATGGACCATAAGTAACGGACTCTGGCATATGCAAGCCCAAAATGCAGCTGCATGTTTCGAAGCACACTAGCATGCTGTTGTCTCTTTGTGAATGAATGTACTTTATGGTCTCATGAGAAATCACAGATATTTACTCATATAACCAAATCAAAACCAGGCTGATCAGATTGAATCCTTGAGAAATGCACGTGGTAGTTAATCTGGAAGCATTAAATTAACTCTACTTTTAGTATTTTGGGGCTTTCTCTATCTAGAGTAATTTGTGCACCACTAACTTTTTATGTGGAAAGCTCTGCTGTGAAGCAAACCTGCTTTAACATATACTGATGCCTCCTGAGATTAGCCAGCAAGGTGAGAACTCATGCTGAGACACTAGCTTTACACCTATATGCCATGAGCCAAATTCATGACCCATTTTAGTAAATTGTTGCTCACTTTGCACATGATGGCACAAGATGGTCAATGAAGTAAATTAAATAACAAGGTTTAAGGAGGAAAAAAATCAGGAATAAACAGCTATAATAAGTTTCATTCTAAGCTATAGTGGAATCACGGGATACAGATTTAGGTATTTGGCAAAAAGATAAACTACGCATGGCATTTTACAGGCAATGGGGTTTTGCTTGGCAACAAACATTTGCTGAGAACCAAAAGTTCATACAAAAACAGTAACTCAGTCCTGCTCTAGAATATCAAATAAACAATTTTGCTCAAGAATTTCTAAGTAATTAAACCAAGTTCTGCAGGATCAATATTTAAGGATTTCTTTAAGCAGCCAGGCTAATAGATTAGATTTTCCCTAAAAACTGTGGCTTCAATTCAAGCCTAAGCCAATTGGCTCTCATTTTTTCCCCATGGTATTTTGAACCAAACCTGTTCTTATGGAATGTAACTTACTTTCAAGGATGAAAAATATATTGCTAAGATAGCAATGGTGTTTGTGATGCCAGCATTTAATTAACCACAACCTCAAACAAAACAGAACAAAACAAAACAGAGATTTGGAGTCTGTTGATGTTTGAAGAAAAGAGGAAACACACAAACATGATCTAATGCAATAAAGTAATGAAAAATATGAAATTTGTTCTAAAATTTTGCAGGCAACTGTAGGTTATTCAGTCCATGCAAAAGCTGCAGGATGAACCTGCAGAACAGGTGGGAAACACCTATTGTTTAGCCACCATGTGGGATAAAAAGTCTTGAAGAACTACAAACCCAGTCGAATTTGCTTTGAAGTGCTCTTATGGCACTAGGTTGGCTTATATCTATCTGGAGCAAACAAACACCGGAAGATGTGATAGGTGTAGAAATCATCGAGTGACATGACGTTTCTAAAGGCAGGTTTTATGTCACTTGTACTTGCAGGCCCTGGTGTAGTGGAGCAGAAGTAAATATTTGGTGAAAGGAGAATGAATGTGGCTGGAGCAAGGTCATGTTCATTGGCTGCCAGAACACTCCCCTTGAGACATGGCAACTTGGCATAAATTAGAGTTATCCTGGGATTCCTCTGGGTTGTACCAGGATATAGACAGCTCCAGTACAAAAGTGTATAGACAGATTTTGTTGGTGGTTTGATAAATGACATAATGTTTGGTTACCTTGTGGAGGAGAGACCACTTTGGATAGGAAAGGCTAAGGGAAAAATCTATTTTCCTGGCTTCAACAGAGAAAATTAATCTTTGTATTAGCAGTATAATTTCTGACCTAAAAAGAAAAGTTAGTTGGCCGCAAGAGATTGGTTTTGGATTCTCATGAATCAAGCAAAAAAGTGAAGAGGCAAAGAGAGGGAAATTAATTATATGAAAGCCACATCCACATTTCCCTCTCTGAAGCTGAAGTCTGAACAGAAAAGCTTCCGTGGCTTTGCTGAGCGTGGAGCCAATGCCTGTGGCTCACTGTGGATACAGGGGCCCCCTAGGTGACTATAAATTGCAGATCCCTGCATGAATGCAAATATAGCTACATTCACACATCTGTGTTTTATTAGGTCAATATTGGTTGCCAAAATAAGTATTATCATTTCCACTAATAAATAAGTAGTATTCTTAGGACTAGTCAAATACAAACTTAATTTTACTGCCACAAACAGCCCTGCTTCTATAGAAAAAAGCTAAGGTCTTGTACTTTAGGCACGTTATTTTTGTGTACAGAGCATGAGTTATTTGATAGCGGAGTAATACAGTTTCCAGAAATTATCTTGTATAGCTGCAGCAAAAACTTCCTAATTCATCCTAATATACAACAGTCTCATTTGTGAGTTATATCTTGTCTATATGAGGAAATGAATGCACTGTGAACTAGCATGTGAAGTAAAAGTATACTTGCTACTCAACACCAATTCCTTGTATGGCTGTGCTAAGATCTAGATTCATCCACCTAATTTTGGGCATATAACTGAAGAATCCAAGTTAGGAGTGTAAATGTCCTGCAGTTTTTCTATCACCAGTGAAAAATCCATTTGAGATTTCACTTATGCTCTAGAAGAATCTCTCTTTAGCTATCACCTGCACAGGGTAAGTAAACAGGGTGCCTCAAATTAAATACCAAAAGTTAGGTGAGATGTATCCTGGTGTATGGGTGCTCTGAAACAGTGAGCCAAATGTACGCAAGGAGGCATCTTGCATAGATGTTGGCCTGGCTCCGTAATTGTTCCCTTTGTCCCCAGATCAGTAGTGAACAGGGGTTTGGTACTGTGACTGCTTATGTTATGCTGGCTCTCTATATAAAAAGAAGACTTCTGTCTTCAGGGCTGTCAAATCAATACTTTTTTTTTTACAAGCTTTAAAAGTTCAGAGTTTTCTAGTGGAAAGGAAAGAGTATAAATAAAGAAAATATAATCCTCAGGCCCTTTCCCTCTCTCACTCCCACCCCAAAGGACGTTAGTATGTTCTGTCTGGTCTCTTTCAGCTTTAACATTTCCTGCTACACTCAGTGAAATTTAAACAAAATCACTTTTACAAACATTTAAATGGAAAAGCATGGAGTTTTGTCATTTCCCTCCTTGCGTAGCACTAATTAACAAAGACTTTTTGTGAAAGCAAAAAGCTTTCCTTTTTTAGAACTGGCATGCTCTTCCTTACTGATTCCCAACTGTGGTGGCACAATCCAGTATTTTTGAACAATGATGAGAACAGAAATAGATGGAATTCAATAGAAGCATGAATAATGGCAACCAGAAATGGAGTGGTGACATAATCTGTCTTCCAAACTGCCTTGAGATATAGTCAAGAAAACACCACATTGTAACTTGTATGTTGTGATCGCCTCTGATAGGTATCACCAAATCATTTTCAGGACAGATTTGTCCACTCCGGTTAGCCAATTAAACATTTTCTAATGCAAGTATATTTGACATACTTATGTCATATATGCCTTCAGCTCCCACATCCTAATGATTATCAGCTGGTTATTTTCCCTCTTGTGCTTGAAAAAGTGGAGGTTCTACAGCATTTCCCATGTGGTGGTTTCTGAAAACACACTTGGGAAGGATATGTCATGGGAAAAACATATTGAACAAATACGTTCAAGGGGACAAAAGAGATGTAATGCCCTGTAAGCATAAAGATGCATGAGTATGCAGAGAAATACAAGGGAACAACCTGAATGTGGTGTGAGGCTGTTAAGATTTCGAAATTGAAGGAGGTGGATGAATTCATATTCAACAGAACAAGCCCTATTCCCAGCTGATGCTTTGTTTTGTTTCCAACACCAAGCTGTAAGCATGTTTTGTCAATACTATATTAGGGTATCAGAAGGACGAATACATTTTTAAAAGTGGTATGTTTCTGCAGGTTTTGTTTAAATAAAAACAATTCTAATTCATTACTAGCAAAACAATCTAATACAGTGAAGATGCAACGTATTCAAATACTGATTGAATTTACAGTCCTCAGAGGGATATGACCCATTACAATTTGCTTATTATTATAGCTTTTGGGGGAACAAGAGATGCATGGCTGTTAAAGCTGTGCCACGATTTATCACAGTCTTCTGTTTTCATTTGTTTGTGACTTTCTGAAAGAGTCTTTTTTTGGGCTGAGACCTCTATAATTGGCCTCAGCACAATGGAACTCGTCCTCACTCATCCCTCTTCCCTCCCCATCCCCCTGCCTTCAATCTGTTCAGCATTTTTGTGTTAGTGGTGGGTGGAAAAAATAGCATTTATTAGAGACTTTTTTTTTTTTTGGCTTCACCATGATTCAAAAGCTGTCTAAAAAGAAACCAAGAGAATTTTTATTTGGCACAGTGAACAGCACAAGCTGCCTAGTTTAAAGGTGCAGTCGAAGTGGTGCTTTTGAAGGATGCTGGCAAAATGCCTAGGAGGCATTTTAGTTATCTTTGCCACAGGCAGGTACAATCCTTCCAGTTCCTTCCTGCTCACTGACATAACACCATGCCCACAACTCTCCAGAACACTTCCCATTGCAATTGCCAAAAAGTAACTACTGAAAGCACACAGAAGTCAATACAGCAGCAAGATTAAATAGAGCACAGTGGAAGGAAAGGTGGTTTTGGGGCTACTGCAATGGTTTACAAGGTCTTTAAGTAAAGACCTCTCCCCCTTCTTTCAGATAGATCTGTGCATGATTGTCATCTCCATTTCCTTTACATGCAGCAATGAGCACTGCAGTTGATCAGTCCTCCTCCATCTCTTTTCCTTCATCCCATCGTTTCTTTCTGACCTTTCTTCTCCCTTTTCCTCTACCCCTTTCTGAGATTTGCTACTTGGAGTTTAGTCTTTTTCACTTGCAAAGCCATTCCATTTCCTTTTGTTCTACTGCTAGTGTCAGCTCACTAGGGGTTACATGCAGCTAGTAGTAACACACCCTCCAAGAGCTGTGAGGCTCCATTGTATTGACAAAAAAGGCAACTGTGAAAGAGAGCTCAAACCCCTGCCAAAGCGAGAGCTACAGTCCAACCATATGGATCTAGCACAGGGCTGCGTATCAGAGGGCTGTCTATCAGCAGTCTGTGTCCAGATTGACCCGTAACTTTTTTTGCACCTGTAAGCATTCCCTAACCTTTGCCTGCAATAACTGGAAACTCTTTGAAATGGTTCCTCAGTATATGCGAGTGCAAGGTTTAGGACAAGAAGACGCTGCCTTTAGTTGGGATCCATAGATATGATTTCATTGCCTATAATTAATCACTGTAATGTTTGATGTGGGTTCAAACATTCAAACTTGCTCCTCTTTTTCCTTCTCTTGAGTTTTGAGAAGTCATCTGGGCAAAGATGGGCCCTGGAGTCAGGTTCGCATCAGTGGAATGCCCCTGATTTCACTCACATTCCTCCTCACGTAGGTCAAGGGGAGACACAATCACAACCAACCAGTGCTGTGTTGCTTGCACTTGATTAAATACACTGATACTATCATTAATCAAAGTTATGTTTTAATGGTATATTCACAGTGAAATCTAGTATTAATGCTATTGATATCAGAAGAACAACCTTCTGTTATTTTGCAACTACTTTGTCTTCTTTAAAATGATTGGCAATTTTTATTTGAGGGTATACATGAGTGAACGAATGCACATGTGTATTTATTCCTGGCTTTTATGTGCTTATCCACAGTATCCGTAATACAGATTTGCTTCTCTATGTATAAGGGTGTCACATGTAATATGTGCACAAGTAATTTTGCTATTTACATATGTGAATCACCAGTGCATGCTTTTAGAGCAGCTTGTCATACCATTCGCAGCCACCCAAGGAAAGCCTGGGGCAGCTGAGTAACAGCACTCTGCACCAGGAGCTGGAAGACATTCTGCGTTAGAGAACTCCACTTGTCTGAAGACACAAAACATGGGTGTGAGGGAAAGAGCATATTTGGCATGACATTGATTTATGGGGTGCAACGTCCTCCTTCTGCATACCAAACACAGAGTACAGGCTGGTGTGGAGATTAGAAGAGGTGAGGCCATACTTTATTTCCTATCCCCTTGAGAGCCTGCTCACCCCATAAGGACGAGGGATAAAGAAGTCTCTGTAAACACCTGTTTCTCTATTTTTCCTTTCTCCTTCTGCACTGTTGTCATATCTAGGAAGAATCTAGCCCATATATTAACCCAATTTCTTAAAAAAATTAAAATTGCAATCCGTAAGGAATGCGTTTAGCAAGCAAAAAAATTACATTCCTAGCCATTCTCTAATGGGCCTTTGAGTTTCAAGGCTTTGTAATTCCAGTCTCTGTATGTACTACATACGCTGCTTTTCCCTAAAGGAACTGGCAGAATTTGTCTTGATTACTGAAAACAGATGTTTGTAGCATATGCATCATGTGTTATAGCTATGTTGCATGAAAAATTGTGGAGAGAAATTAGTTTCATTCCATGCAGATTTACAGGTCTCCACTAGAGGGAGATGAGTAGAAAGCAGAAAAAATGTTCTGTATCCAAAAAGGATGATAGGAGCATGATCCTATTTTTCCCTAAACTGGCGGGTTTACGTATGTTGATGTTTAGGCATTCATAGGTAACCAGAATCTACATATACATGCTTTTCAAGGTGTTTGCATATTTATGCTAGAATGTATGGATTTCAGTTGCTTCAAAATTGTCTTCGGTATGAAACATGAAATTTCTACACTGGAGTTGGCAATCTTATTAAGACCTCATGTTTAGCTTTATTATTTTGCAATTTTGGTTTATATGTTTCCTATAATTGAGAAAATATATGTAAATACTGAAGAAATACAGCTACAGGATCACACTGATGTTCTGCTTTTGTCTGACTTCTCTACATTTTAGTGCATATACTATAATTTGATATCTCAGGAAATACCTAAGCATGTAAAATACTCCGTATTTATGGATTTTAGATTATCTCCCTCATGCAAAGAAGAAGATAATTCTCTGAAGGAGAAGAAAGCAGTTCAATCATTTTAGCATTTAGAACATAAAAACAGCAATAAGAATTTGAAATTATGTCTTAATAACTTAGTATTTTACAGTTGATAAAAACAAACCGACACAATGCAGACACAGGGTTAGAAACCAGAGAATGCCGTATAATGTCATGTCCTGGAATTTACAATTTTCACTCCTTGTTACCATTCAGTTATAACCATGTTGTTGGTACGCTGCCTTTTAGGTGCAGAATGTCTCCCTAGACTCTGTGTGTATTTACATGTTTTTCTAATGTCCATGCAAGAATAACCTCCACTCCTAAAAGAAGTGATACTGGCCTTACTATAACAACTCTGTTGGTTCATGGTGATATAATAACTCTGGTTATTCTATGCCTAGGAACTGGAAACTGAGAGTGAAACACTAACGATACAGAACTGGGGTATTTAGCCAACCTAGACAAAGTGGGCAAGAACACAGTATATATATATCACACAATGCATATCTATATACAAACACACAGATTTCTTTTAATGCCTATGATTCAAATGGATTTCATGACAATGTGCATGTAGCATAAAAGATTTTCTACCACTGTGTGGATGCTTCTTTTGCAAATGCCCCAAATGGGTCAGCACAAAACCAGTTTACTCAGTGACAGTTTGTAAAAGACTATCAGTTCTTTCTATTTCATGGATTTTACAAACATTATTGCAGGAGTTTAAAAACTTAATTTTCCATAATCATTTGCCTGTTACATCTGAATACTTTAGGTAGTAGTCTGAATCTTGCCCAGCTTGCACCCAGAGCAGCTATAATTTTTAAGATAAAATTCCATAACTGGAAAAAGGAAGAATGCATTCTTGGGCATTTTCAAGCTAGTCCTTTTGCCCACCAACGGGAAATAATTTCTGATGTTTCAAAAATGTAAGAGTTTCTGTATTCTTATCAAACACAGCCTATCTAGTCCAGGATCTTTGGATTAGACAAAACTTTTTTTTTTTTTTTTTTTTTTAATTTTAAATACACTATTTCCTTTTTTTCAATGCTACAGAAGAAGACATGAGCAGTTAGTCCAGCTTGGGAACCACGGTCTAAAATTTTCAAGCAACTGTTGCTTCCAAATCTTTTATCTAAAGGTATTTCTCTGTGTATTTTTACATTCCATCTTAAAATAAGCAATTTTTATATAGTCTCATGCTTGTTTAATATTTATTTCATCCAACCTGAGTTGTTTTACCAGAACTGAAATGACATGTTTCTCATTTTTAATTCTAATGTCTTAATGCTAGTGTCTGTTTTATTTGAAATATGTATATTATCACACAAATAGAAGTAATACAGCAATCTAGCAGATCTATCTATTGTTACTTGACTTCCTGTACGACTTTTGTTCCTCACACTTCTACGAGTTCCAGCAGAGATTAGTTTTGGGCCCCTCACTACAAGAAGGACATCGAGGTGCTGGAGCGTGTCCAGAGAAGGGCAACGAGGCTGGTGAAGGGTCTGGAGAGCAAGTCATACGAGGAGCGGCTGAGGGAACTGGGGTTGTTTAGCCTGGAGAAAAGGAGGCTGAGGGGAGACCTCATCGCTCTCTACAACTACCTGAAAGGAGGTTGTAGCGAGGTGGGTGTCGGTCTCTTCTCCCAAGTAACAAGCAATAGGACGAGAGGAAACGGCCTCAAGTTGTGCCGGGGGAGGTTTAGATTGGACATGAGGAAAAATTTCTTCACTGAAAGGTTTGTCAAGCACTGGAACAGGCTGCCCAGGGAAGTGGTTGAGTCCCCATCCCTGGAGGTATTTAAAAGACGTGTAGATGTGGCACTTAGGGACATGGTTTAGTGGTGGACTTGGCAGTGTCAGGTTTATGGTTGGACTTGGTAATCTTAATGGTCTTTTCCAACCTAAACGATTCTATGATTCTATGACTCACTTCCATGCACTGTGCACTATACCTCTCCCAACATCTCCAAATCCTTTTTACCCTCCTTCCAAGATGCTTAGTAGAGCACCATTCTTTTTCTAATAAGTAATATAGTACTGAGAAAAAAAAAGACTTCATTATGTGAGGATGTAAAACTCCAAATTTCGCAGGCACACTGCCTCAAAATACTGTCAATCAGGTGATTAACGGCACCTTGTGTCTGTGGCTATATCGGCTTCCCCTCAAAACGATTTTGGAACCCAGTGGCTGGCTTTCTCTCTCTCAGAAGTACAAGAGTCCGACTTGCTCCTGTGCAAGGCAGTGTCTCCAGCCTGTCCTAGGCATCAAACATCAGTGCCACTAATAACGTTAGTACCACTACTAACATTAGGGCACTAATGATGCCACAATTCAGAGGGTTCACCCTTCCTCCTTTGCCTCAGAGCAGCTACAGCTGCGTGAAGGGCAATGCACTTTATTGTAAATTCTTCAGAAGAGTACAGCAACTGGGTTAACTAGAGAAAATTCACGATTTATATTGAAGTGTACCGGAGTTTTATTACCAGGGGCCATGCATTCTGGAAGGCAAATGGCTAAAGTTTTGTTAAACAAAGCTATGTGATATCAATGGGGTTCGCTTACTGGTAAACACATGTATTTTTCAAAAGTTGACTGTCTTTCCTTGTCTCAATCAAGCAATAACATACATTTGGCTTGCAGTAGATTTTGTTAATGTTTATACTACTTAGATCTGAGAAAGTTGATATTCAAGTGGTATCCTAGATGTTGATTTCTGAAAGTATAAGCTCTTGTTTCTTAATAGCTCTTATTTTAAAAAATCTATTTTGAAACATTTTTTGTATTTTCAGTTGCAAATTTTATTTTACCAATTCAGAATTAGAAACTTCTTAGAATTTCCCTTAAAATTCAGAAATAGTAAGCTGGCTTTAAGTTTAAACAAAAAAGAAATCTTAAAGACAATTTCTTATACCATATGAAATGCTGTTTTCCAATGAATTTTTGTCAGAGTACAAAAGACAAGCTTTAAAAAGAATGCCAAGGAGAGAAATTAAATCATTAATCCATCTAAAAGGTTACAGTTGTAGCCTGGAAAAATTAGCATACATATATGCAATGCAAATTCATTTTTACATCTATTTACATCCACATGCATTTACATTTACATTCAGATAGATGATTCATCAGGCATTTTAATTCTGCCAGGTATGTTAGGAAAGTTGGGATGGAAATAACCAAAGTACAGCTGAAAAAAGGTGTAGGTTTTGTGCTACCTGGCTATGATGGTACACAGATATTTTTTTCTGTCCCTTGGGAACTGCTGTCTTTAGAAGCATGAAATGGGCACATTCTCCGTTCGGTTGAATCCTGAACATATTTATTCATAAATATGGTGTAGTGATGTTACTGTACACTTGCAGAGGTGTCTCATTATTTTGGATTATTGCATATGGTTCTAATACTGTAGCTTACATCAGAGCGCACAAAATGTCTACAACAGGCAAGATATAGGAGGATAGAGTAAAGGTTTCAATAATTTGCTTTAGGAAGAGTTTCAATAATTTGCTTTAGGAAGGGCAGTAAGTTAGTTTAACTTACATAGTGGTTTTCATCCAGCTTGCACTAGGTGCTTATTCACAAGCCTTCTTTCAGCTGAAACCGTGTCAACTGAAGAAGATTTATCCACGAGTCACTGCCTAACACCTCCCTGCTGGAAGTCAGGTTCCTATACAGGTGCTCTCTAACCTGTTCAGTGAAAATGAATGATGTGAGCTGAAGCAGTGACCTGCGCATCTCTGTCACTCTGATTGATCTGGGAGTGTTCACGGGAGCAGCTGAGCCAGCAGCTCACTGGAGGCCATACCCTCCATACCGCCCAGCAAGGTGAAGCAAGAAAAAGAGAGCGAAGACCAAAAGTACTAACTTCTTCAGCTAGCTAGCTAAAGAAGATGTATGAGCAGGTCTGACCAGTTCAGGTAGATTCAGTTGTCACCACTAGCAGACTATGACGCTAACGTAAAGGTTTAGGAATAGGTACCTCAGTGAATATCCCTGTCTCTTCAGCAGTATGTCTGCATGGCATTCTGCAAGAGAGTACAAGCCAGGTGTAGGCTGGCTGTGGAACATCCTCACACAGTCTAGGTCAGTACAACTTAACAGGAGCACGGGAACACTGACTGGATTTTAAGCCTGAGGACTATGAAATCATCTAAGTCACTTAAAGTAAAACAGCCATATACTTTTATGCCTTTTTCTGCAACCTGTTCGTCATTGAATGAACTGCACTGTCATGGCCTTGTGTTTCAAGCACTTGAAGACACAGAAAGATGAAGAATTCAGTGCTTCCTTGGCTGTTATGTTAAAATGTGTTGCTTCTTTCTCTATCAAATGTCTGGTTTTAACTGCCATTCACTGTTCTACATGCTGCCACCTTCCACATCAAGAGCCATTTAGTGAGGATGGTAACGCACTGTGATCAAATTTCTCCTTGATCTTATTTTTAACAATTAAGCTAAACAAACTAAGCTCATTAGTAGTCTTTCAGAGAGAAATACAGACCAGCCTGTTTGACACTCTCCTGCATCCATTTTTTCAGTATCTTCTGATATAACAACCATTAAAAAAGCAAAATACAGGACTCCTTCCATCCTATAGGTTTGCATGTAAAATCCCAATCTACAGAAAATATATCACAGGCAGAGTGAATGGCCACAAAAGGACAGTTTATCAGGCTTTCTATCTGTTTCAGATTCTGAAATAAGCTTTTAAACGGAGACATTTTTCCACTTGTCTACCTTCTAAAGCTACGATTGGGAGACTAGGTCATATATAAGCTATAGTGATAAGCATTTTATGGATGAATAATTATATTGTTTAATATAAAGTTATAATAATCAAGCATATGGGGTGAATTGTTCTGCAGTTTGAACACAGAAGTGCTGTTTAGAATGAAGACTGGGATCCTAGGCTCATCGAAATCAATGGAAAAATCCTGTTGACTTCAGTGGCCTGAATACTTAGCATTTCTAATTTCCCAGAGGAGGGTTAACAGCAAAATAATTAAGTTTTTCAGGTGGGTTTTTTGTCCTTATTGTGCTACATAAGAATGTAAGAATGTTCACAGATTTGTCAAAAAAAAGATAGACATTGAATGCTGATGAAGGAAACTCACCATATACATACAAAACCCTATCATTTTACTTGCAGACCTTTAGTAGACAATTTGAAATGATAGGCATTACTAATATAGAGTACTGGTTTTGCCACAGAGGTGCTAGACAGGCTGCAGCACTGGGAATCTTGTGAAGTTTAACTTGTTATGACCTCTGCTTTTATTTATGGCAAAATTAATTCAGCATAGCATTTCTCTTTTTAGCTCTTTAAAATGGAGGCTGTCATTCCTACCAGATTATCCCATTTAAAGTGATTTGATAATATGTACTAATTTCCAAAATGAATTAGCTGAGCCATAAAGGCTGTTTGTAATTAAATTGTTTCCATTCGATTCTGAACCAAGCTCTGGAAAGACAACAGAATTTTTTCCAATAAGTCAATTTTTATCCCATAAGCCAATTGACCCAAATATTTTCTTTTCTTTCAATAAAGGTGTAGTCCTGCTTTAATCTCTTAACTACACACAACATTTCATATGAAGCTGTGAAAACTCTAGACCACTAATAATACGATGTGTCTCTCGTTCCCACAACAACAAGAAAAAAGAACACCTGTATGACTTTTAAGCCACAACACTGAATCATTTGGCAAGAGATCAAAGAGAACAGCATTGTTTTCGATTGCTATTCATTTATGTGCTGCCAAAACACATTATGCCGCTTTTAAAAAGTGTTGTGCTGATTACCATTTCCAAAGAAGATTGCATTTCTACAGGTGATGAGCTCTGCTTCATCGCCTGTCAAAAATGAATACTTGCACTGTTAATACTCTCTCATAGGTTCTGAAACAGATAAAGGGGCTTACAAAGTTTGTCAGAAATAGGACTACTATTATTTAAGTGGTAGTTTTTGTTGGTATAAGACCTAGTAAGCTTAATCTAAATAGTACCTAGGCAGGTATTGATGATGTAGTTTTCTAAAAGACTGGGTCTGAGACAACTACGACTGACATCAACAGATAATTTACCACTGTATTTTCAGTCAAGCCCAGAAAACTCCTTCCAAATGAGCAAGATACTTATGCATGTGAATGGATCCATTTTATTTGTATGACTGAAGTTTGGTGAACTGGGCCTTCAGCTGCCAAATTTTCTGACTAGCCACATTTTCAGAACTTCAGCACAAAATCCATTTACCTATACATAAATTAAGATTGCTCAGACATTCATAGCTATGCACCTACATAACTTGCAATTACAGTACGCCTATGATTTTTTGGACTTGTTAAGGTGGAATCTGCCCATCACCCTCCCAAATTGCAGGGCATCTGCCTCTTGACTAAAGGCTTAATGTTAAGAAGCGTCAGTTGAATAAAATTAAAATACAGCATTTCGACACTAATTTATTAGCTGTAAGTCATTTTCATGAGTAGAGTTAAGTGAATCTTATTATAAAGCAGGTGTAGCTTTCATGGCTAGATTATGTCTTTTGGGTCAAAGCGAATAATATGTCAGTGAACAAATCGCTATGTCATACGGAGCACCAGGAAGGATTCGTGATGAAGCATAAAATAGGTTAGTTACAAAATTTAGTAACTGAGGTTTTACATCTATGCAAAACAGGCAACATTGTGAAACAACAAGATCCATCTTTTCAAAACAGACCTTCTTTTGTTTACTTTTAAATAAAAAAAAACCCCAAACCTTACAAAAATGCATTGCTTCCACGGACTTATGAAAGCCTTTTCTGAATGCACATTTTATAGTATGAAACAGGATAGAAAAACTGCGTAGTTTCTCAGTAGTCCAACGTTGTCCAAGATTCTTAGCAAGACTTTCAAAGTGTGAAGAGGACGTTATAAAATAGTCCCATAAGTGTAGTGTAATGGTGCCATAAAAAGCTGTCTTAGGTGTTTTACAAAATGAACAAAGTTATGATTCTTGCCCTACAGAGTTTCTAATCTTTGAGACAACTAAGTATGAATAGCAATGGGGGAAGAGAAAATGAAGATTACAAAGAGAATTACCATGTGGTCTCTTTGCCACAATATGTTTCCAGCTGCCTGAACCACGTTGTTGTAATATGCGAAAATCTGTAACGCTTATATTTTTCAACAGGGTTTTTAATAAGAGCCAAAATTTGTATGTTCATCACACGAAGCTGGTAAAGCAAAATAACTTAGCAGAGATTGATCAAATTGAAGTAATCTCATTTTTTCCTACTACAGTTAGGTGGCTCTTGAATTTTAACAGAATCTCACTGCCATTTTTATATGAATCAAAAGTTCAGAACATATGCAGAGACAAACAAAAACCACACCAAAACATGTGCTAGAGAAATTCCTGCAAATGCAAACTTTGCACTGTTGTTTTGAAATAGAAACGAGTCAGCGATTTGAATTGTTTTTTTTCATAAAATGTTTGTCCTTCTACATAGATTTCATCAATGAGAGTGACCTTTAGTAGGCAGCATTGAACATCCAGTTATTGAAAAAGGGTAAAAAATAATAGTAAAAAGAAAGCAAGTTTATACATATGCCTTTTGTATGTATCTCCGTCTTCCTGCAACCTGCCATTACACTTCAATTCCAACTGATGCCTCAGGATCCCTAATCCTGAAGAGACCCAAAATGAAAAGTAATAATGGATTATAGCCATTTCTAAGAAGTATATTACAAACTCAACTTCAAGCTCTTGTGATTACTTTGATTGGTCTACAGTTCTTCTGTAGATCTTAGTTACTATCCATCATTTATGCAAACAGCTTTAGTCACACCAAATAATTCGTTAAATTATTCCTGTTTATGAAGTTTCTTGGGCAATAGATACAGTTCTCAGAATCATTCTTCATTTAGCATTATAGACTTGCAACAAATCACTGAATTAAAATAAAAAACTGGGGTGGTGAAATACTGTGCTCACTAAAATTAATGACAAACTTCAGCCAATTAGTATTTTATTCAGAGTATTTTCATTGGATATGCAGATTATTTAGTAGGCTTTTTTATCTCTTTATTGTACTAGTGTAATTCTAAAATTTGTGTTTTCTATAAATACATTCATGAAAACAAATTTCCATTTGTGTACATAGTTAAACTGCACACTTAGACCTGATTTGTTCCTATCATTTCAACATAAAAACAAGTAAAAACTACATATACTATTGTTGAAAATTAGCTTAAACATAGTCAAAATACATTTTTTGACTAAGATTTTCATGTTTTCAATAAGAAGTCAAAGATTTCTTCAAGAGACAGATTGTTTCTATCAAAAATAGCTGAAAACACAACATAAAAAAAACGTTGCAAGAAAATTTCAGCCAGACAGAATAATGGCATAATCGTACTCATCAAAAATAGATATGCATAAATGAAAGCAGAGTATGTCCGTTCAGAAAATAATCTGGTTTTGGACAAATCTAACAACCAAAGTTTAACAAATGTTTTTCAGAAATTTAGGGTTATCTATTAAATTCTACAGCAAGCTCACTTACACTGAAACACTGAGATCAGTACAACCAGAGCTATTTATCCCACACATTTAATAAATGGTTTTGGGGAAACTACTTTTTATTAACTGTTATAAGCCAAAAATAGGATCACAGTCACAGTATGGGGGTTCAGATCTAATTTCCCTAAAACATAGTGTGCGTCTAGATGTATTCATCAGAAATGTTAAATGTCAGAGCCTGCCCTAAGGATTTTTCTTCTGGGACCTACCCAAATGTGGACGCAGACTCTTCTCCTGATCTGTTTTGGCCAGCTGTTTTCACAGAATTTCAGACTAAGATAAAAGAAAACTCAAAGGAATAGATGACCTCATGAGATTTCCACTCCTTAGGGTAGAAGCCTACTAAGAGCAGTTTATGATGTTTCCCAGCTGTCAAAGTCATAATGAAAGCCTTGCTTTGACTAATTTAATATAATATAAACAAGTACCTGCAGACTCCATTGACTTGGCCAACATCAAGTTTGCATTTAAAGATCTTCCAAGAAACCAAAATCTGAGTTTATTTTCCACAAATCTATGTGTGCAATGATTCTACAAAATATACGCTTTACAGAAAACATTTCACATTTCTTTCCAGAATGCATCTGGTCTAATTAGCTGAATGTGATAATGGAACTGTGTCAGTTTTCAGGTTTCTAGCATTTATACCAAATATTTTAGTTCACAAGGATGGAAGCTGCTCTGTGAGATATTTCTGTGGCAGGTGGCAGCCTGCTTTCTTTCAACACACACCATGCATGCATTCATTAAAAAAAAAAAAAGAAAAAGAGAAAGCACTGAATAAATTCCAATTTGGCATGATTATGTGATGTGTGGCCTTGTGTGCATGGAAACTCTCACCTATTGGCACTTGCAATTTTAGTATCATGTAATTAAATTGATTTTTTTGTCAAGTCAGTTTTAAACTATGTCTTTGAGGTAAAAGGCCAGTGCATTAATCCACTGTGGAATTTATTATTTAAATACTAATCAAGAGGTCAATTAATGTTTTCATTGCTTTTGTAAGTGAGTAATGGAGTACTGCTCAGAGCTTTTGGGAGAGTCTACTGTTAAATAGGAATCTGATTTCATTTCTTCTTTTCAGATGGCCCTCAATGTATTTATTATGCAATTCTTAACTTCTCGACATTTTGCAGTTCATGTGAGTAGAGCGTTTCACTTGAACTCTAATCCCTATACTGCACATCCAAAAGCCCAAGCTTCTCAAATACGCTAGGATTCTAGTTCCACTTTTCAAGTCCAGATCTATTTTGCAGTAAAAGTGTTTGATGAATATACAGCTGATTTAATTGTAAGAATTAAATTCTCTCCATGTACCAGACATGAACTAGGAAGTTTCTATTTGACATCATATTATCTACAATATTGAACAGAAGGGAAATCAGGTCAGCAAAGGATGATAAGCCACTTTGCTAAAATTGATTCACGTGTATGGAAAAACAGCTTTTGATATATACATTCCTGAGTTTACTAAACATCTATATAAGCTCTATTTTCCCCACTCATTAGCGATAACATTATTTAATGCATTTTGTGTTAGACCCAGACTTCCAGTGCCTTTATCCTATGGTAATTGGACTTGAACAGCTACTTCATCATATAATGAAACTCCAGACTGCCATAAAGTGATCATGGTGTAACATACTTCTCCTCATGGTTATCCATTTCATTATAAACTCTAAAATTCTCCTGGCCCAAAAGCGTGCTGGCTGTCTCAGCTAGGAGCAGAGATGCCAGATGTCAGCATAGGAAAGGACTGGTTCAAGATCTTCATCCTAGCACAGCCTTGCTCACTGTCTCTCTGGCATCTGTTACTTTTCACACTATTTCCTTTGGTCTCTTGTGAAAAAAATCAGATGGACAGGGAGAGAGACACTATCATATCAGTTTCTATGAAGAACATATAGAACTGTTTTAAAAAGTGATACTTAATTTCTTCCTGCTGCTGCATTTGGGAACAAGGTTGATTGGCCAGCTAAAATCTGATTTCATTACTGCCCCTAATGTTATACAAGCAAGGAAGAGCTATAGACATAGCCTAGAACCTCTTACGTTGTTCAAATACATTCTTCAAGTTAGGTATCTAGTATTATGTGGACTAATTGGGCAGTTAGAGTGGATTTTTTTATCTAAATGAATAACAGTAAGTAATGGCAAGCAAAATATGTTTCACTGTGACATCTTAGTGATCAAAACTAGTTTTTAAAATGCCATAGAATACAGTTTAGAAGCCATCGCTACTATACGGATAAATAACACAAAAAGAGAAATACGTACCTACAAGAGAGAGTTTGGGAAGAATTTTAAGAATTTTAGACTCTCAGAATATAAACTTCACCCCAACAGAGAGGAGAATAGGACCCAAGCATGACCATTAAGAAAGAAATGGAAAAAAGCATGAACACTGAAGAACAGGGAACATGACTGAGCTCTGTACTTATACTGAAAGAGGACAGAAAATTTCCTTCATGTACTTTGTGTAAAACAAGCCCTTTTACTTAAGTCAGGCTGCAGACTCTCTGCCTCTTCTTTGACCCTGCTCATCTAGTCCTCATCTCTGATGTATGAAGTGAGAAGCGAGGTGCTGAAATGCAAATAAGGCTACAAATGAGGATCACGTATGTGCATGTGATGCTGGGACCTTCAAAGAGGCTCTAAAAGCAAATCTACCACAGAAATCCAGCATTACTGATACTCATTGAGACAGGCACGCACTCAAGGCAATCAAGTAGGTTGTCTGTCACTTAGCAGAGGTAGTTAATTGACAATTCTCCACATCCATTTGAAGAAGGGTGCTTAATAATAGGATTTTCTGTCTTCATCTAAGGGACACAGCTTCTTCACTGTGCAACTGACTTTTTTTTTTGCATTGGACTTTTATCTAGAACTGAAGCTTTGAAGTCTACGGTCCTGCTGTCAGGGCTTATTTCCTTTATTGGCTCTTGCTCCCTCTGAGACTAAGGCAATATAAAAATTGAAACTGACAATTTTTCATTACTAATATATTTTTCATAGTTTTTGAACTTCATATTCAAAGGTTTCTTCTCACAGGAAAAGAAAATCACGTTTAGCAACACCCAAAAGCTTACTTTGAGCCAACTGCAATATGATGCTCTTAAAAGGACAATTTCTGCTCCAGAGGCCTTACAATTTTATATTATTTCTAACAGTTCTATTTCTGAGCATGCTGAGCGCTTAGCCAAGATGCACTCTGACGAATGAGGTTCAGAATATGACTACTGCTAATTAGCAGCTGTTAACAACTGAAAAGATGCATGTGGTACCAATGCTTCAATGCCAACAGAGAGAAGGGCGTCCTACACGATGAGAGGTTATTCACAGGGTTGCGCTGGTTCCTGAAGCAAGTCTATTGTTGTTGGCACCCATACTGTAGGGACAAAGATCTTATCGGCTGTGCGCAGGCACTAAGCCATCCTGACAGATGGTTTCTGTTGTGGATAGAGCACGTGTGTTGTATGCAGTATGTTAGGGTAATGATGCCCACTTAGGACAAGCAAAGTGTCTGCCTTACCTTGATTTTCCACACTGCCATTACTGACTCAGTTCTGAAGGCAATGCGTTTTAAAAACCTGCTCATACAGAGATTTTCAGTATTCCTGGACTTAGCAGGGAGCTTGAGAGGTAAGAAGGGTAACAGCAATGACAATCCCATCACCACCTTTCATCCTTCAGCTAGAAGAATCCTGTGGAATGAACCAAAAATTTTTTGGTAGGACTGCCAAGATTTGTAAATATGCCAACAAGGGGAGGAAACTCTGCGACAGTCCCTCTGCTTAAATGAAAAGCACGCGTGTGGACAACTGAATCTCTAGTGCTTTCTGTGTAACTGCTGCTGTACTGTGGTAAAGTAGTTTTATTTACTGGAGGTATTTCAGCTAGATGTACTTACTTCCCAGTGAGAAACAGTACTTCACTGAGAGCATTTTTCAAATGACAGCAAACCAACTGTTTTATCATGAGGTCAATTCCTGACATTTTGTCTATTTACCCACTTCACAGCAGAGTAACATAATGCTCCGGGGGGAGGGGGGGGGGGGAAGTCCTTAAAATTGAGAATGGGAGTTATTTTCTTTAAAACAATGACGATTTTAGCTTTCTTCCAAATTACTCAGTAATTGCGCAGTGTTATCGGTGATGAATAATACATGACTAGTACAGCACATGGCATGAGAACAAATGGTTTCCTGAACAGCCAGATCAATGAAGCCTGGTTTCCTAAGGATTTGTTTCTTGCCTCCTCTCCCAGCACTGACATAGCCACGATTTGGTGCTTGCTCTTCTCATGATCTCTACATTGTCTGCAGCGTAATGCACAATCATCAGTTCTCCCACAGTCTTCCTTGCATGCCGTAATATCTCAGCTCTCTCCTGTGGAGATGTTGGCTGGCCAGGAGTCAGCCCATGCAGTGGGCACTCTGCAGCTACATATCTGTTAATTTGTCAAGCAGTCCGAACAGAATGGGACCCGCCTTTTGGAGAAATAATAAGACCCTTCTCTTCTCTGTCAAATTTAGTTGACATTCAAATGTTAAAAGCAGGGCTGATCACAGATGTTTTGTTCACTTAGAAGTGCAAAGAAAGACTGCTTTTGCCCTTAAATATAAAATATTCATACTATTTTGATGTATCATCTTACCTTTCAAGCAAGTACTGCATTCACTTTTTTTTTCTTTGCTACTTAACATGTTGTGTTAAGATTTTACTTGACTCCCAAATGTCTGATTATTATGGTTTATGTTCTGTACAGAAGAACCCTCTGGCCCTCTTCCCTCACTTTTCAACAGGGAATTACTAGTAAAGGCTGAAGTGCAAAACAATGTTAAGGAGGCCTCATGATTTCCAGTATATCATGCTTCTGAGCATCTGTTCTGATTTCATTACTTAACTGTGCTTTCTAAAATAACTGTCTGTCATTTATCAAAATGTAATATACCTTTAATAAATATAATCCTTTCGTTTTGATTATATTTACTCTCCAACATGCAATATTTGCAACCATCATTTAAAATAGGGCTTTCCTTCAGGAGTATGAATATGAGAGGCTCTTTCCTATTCAGTTGAACTATATAGATCACAAATTCAAGAAAAAATGGAAACAACTGTGATCAAATTAAATTGTAAAACACATCCTTCTTATGAACCCTTGTAGTTCATTGCTTGCGAGGCTCAGGCTTATATAACTAGAACCCAAGAGACTGTATTCTAGAGACAGAGTGAAAAGCTTCTTACTGTATACCTTGCTGTGGAACATGATATTGTATAAAACTTATAACGTCACTAGATTGCTGGTAGCTTGTTGAAGTCAATAAGAACAGAAGATGTTTTCTGATACTTGTTTCCCTTGAGAAACTTATTCTTGGTTTGTATCGATTCATTCTGATGTATGGTAGCAATATCATGAAGTTTTGTAGCCTCTGAGTTCCAAACAAAGGTTATTTGGGAAACTTCATATATTTGTCTTATCACTTTACGTGATTATCTATGAAAAGCATGCCTCATATTTTTATTACAGACAGCCAGATCTTTTCCATCCACTGTAGCAGTTTCAATGCTGAAACAAAATGTCAATCCGTTCACTCTGACGTATGAAGAAACAGTACTTGTTTCATCATTGATTTCTGTTTATGTTTACAGTTCATCAATGGAAAAGTATTTCTGTAATGCAGTCATCTGTGAAATTCAACATGTTTTAATCCACAACTTCATTTGTTTAGTGTTTTGGACCAATAATGTGCATACCTGTCTTGTGATAAAGAGGATGTGTGAAAATTAACTACTCTAAAACCTTATCCGTCTTACATAGAGGTTATTTATCTAGGTATTTATAATTTGCCTTCCATGTTTTTATTCTTTTTCCTAACAACAGTATGTATTTTAGGAGGGAGAAACCTTATTTAATCTAAGACAAAAATGTTACAGTTTACTATACCAGTTAAACAGATTGCTGGGCATTCCTTCCTCTCTACTCTTAGAGGTTGTTAGAGGTGCAGAGAACTGGTAGCTGCAGAGTGAATGAGACATTCACTGCTTGAATCAGACAACTAGTTAGTCTTATATTTGCACATCTATCTCGGTAGAATCGCTACTGATTTAAATCCAACCAGACCTATTTCCACTAGTTTCCCTATAGAATATATTTGAAGAAGAGGGGTGGAGTTAGGCAGAGGTCAGATCCACAGCTAGATGGAATTCTAGGCATGGAGCCATATAAATCTTTATAAGGCTTAATTCTTGGCTTTGAGCAGTACCGAGTAAAGGACTGGCAATCAAAAGCAATACCCCCTGAATTGCTGGCCACTGTGAACTGAACCACATCTTCATAAACAATGGTGAATTAATTTGTAACTCTGTAGGTTAGAATAATCAATATAAATGGGACCATGGCATTTAGTAACGTGCATGCAACATTTTAGTATGGAACTATTCAAGACAGCACTTGGCAAAGATCAACAGGCCTGATCTACCTAAATTTACCCATGTCAAAGCGGGTCTTTAATGAGATTTGGATTCTGCGTAATTAACTTGCCAAAATAATGCTTCATCTACTGGCATTTCATACAAATCATAATGATTTCCCAAAGATGTAAAAAATTATATCCCTGTATTCAGTGTTCTAGTTTTTCAACTGCTTGAAAAAGAAAAGAAAGCCCCAAGAATTTTCTTGAGAAATCCTTGTATTCTTATTTTTAAGTGGTAGCTAATAATACAATCCCTTCAATACTCCACTCACTTGAATACAATGAAAATGTATCTCTACATTTCTCTAGGGAGATCGTTTAAGAAAACGAGTGATACAGAGCTACCACATACAATTCAGAATATCCTGAATGGGTTTTTTGAAAGAGCTTTTCGATATATATCAGGTGTTACAGTAAAATCTCTTTAGTGAATTAGAATTTTCCATCATATCACACTGAGAGCCATACAGTGTGGAACAAAAAAGTATTATGCTTGATTTGGTAGTCAAGAGGAATTTCTATCTATAAATCAGAAATTGACTGAATACAACAGGTATACCAGGTACCTTTGGGGAACATAAAGCTGTGAAATGTAGTTAGAGCGGTGGTACCGTTGATTTCTACTATTTTAGTATTATATTCCCAGGCTTTCATTAGATGGTTATTCTTTAAAGGAAATTTAATTGTTTCAAATCCCTTCTGATTCTTGCCTGTATGTGAAAGAACACATTGCAAATAAAAACAATTTCAGAATGACACAAAGTCTGTGCAGGAAGCTGCTGCTTACTGCTTTTATTCTGTGGCATTTTTTTGGGCTTCTTATTTGAATATTGTGTATTTAACTGTTTAGTTTCTCTGCCATTTCTTTCTTATGCCAGAGGAGGCTGAATTAAAGTACATTTAAAATTGGTACTTGTGTTGAACATAGGTACTTTAAATTAGAAAGAACACATATAGGAAATCATTCTCAGATTATGTAAGTACTGAAGGCACGCTGGCCTAATTTTTTTGCATCCTTAGGTTTTGCTGAAAGACTTTTCAGCACTAAAGCACTGAAGGGTCAGCTTCAGTGGGGCTATTTTAAAGAACAATTATGTGGTAGGTCTGTTTATGGTATTTAAAATGAAGACCAATAAATACTTAATATGTTAATATTTTATTTACTAAATGATATTAATTTAATACATTTAATGTTGTTCCATGTACATTTTTATATTTTGATAAATAGTATTTAGTCCTTTCACATAACAATGTTGATAATGAAATGTATAAAATGTTATCATCTTAATACCATGGATAATATACTTTACTCAGTCTTTACTCAGATTATTCTCTGAATACTCTTAATCAAGGAATTCATTGTTTTGGAAAAGAAAATGAGGTACATTATTGTTTTCATTTAGTAGCTAATATTAATATGATAGATTAATAGACTCCACTTTAAAGAAAAAATATCAGCTGTGGGAAATCTTCATTAATGTCCCAGGAAAGTAGCGTTTGCTGTGCTCATGGCAGCATATTTTTGGGTAAGTCTATTAATCTAATATCCTGGCCAGAATAAAGAAGAAAATTTGTAAATAAAGTAAAATAGAGGAAAGGGTCTACTACTAGATGTATGATAAAAACATCTGAGTAAGATTTCATTTCCCAAAAGAAGGTAATTCTTTTCTACTTCTCTGAAAAACTATTTAAATGAGGTCTCATTAGCCTCAGTGGTTGGTGCTCAAGGTGTGCTGCTAGGTTTACTAACCTTTTGATTAAATCCCCAGAGGTCTCTGACCTAGTTCTTCTGTGCTGACCATCTAAAATATGTTCTGATGCATACTGTTGTTAAGGTAGTCCCAGAACCAGTATAATTAGTGAGCCTTAAGCTATTTAGAGCTTGAAAAGGCAAGAAAGCATTCATATGGAAACTCACACGCTTGGTGTCTCTCCAGACGGAATCAACGGTCATCAGTGCAACCCTGGGAGTCTTTAATATACCTTACAAGACTACTTTCCTATTTAACTCTCTTGCAGGTTTGCTTAAAAAATATTGAAGTTTATCAATAACAGGAATAGTGAAGACAAGAATGGGAGTAGAGTTGGATGTTGTTAATAATGGTGTAAAGGAAGGACATGAGAAGTTGTAATTGTCAGTACTTTTTCAAATGTAGTTGTTATTTAACTCTGTCGGGAATAGAAGATGCTTACATACTATTAAAATATTTGAAGTTTGGTAGGTTTTCCGTATACTGTAAAGAAGTAGTCATCTCTGACTAAATAAAAAGAAAGTTCCTCTGGGCTTTGTTTTGAGCAGCGTGCACTGAACCTTACAAATCACGCAGGTCAAGCTGTGGCTTGTCCCTCAGTCTGATTTATAGAATCATAGAATGATTTGGGTTGGAAGGGACCTTAAAGATCATCTAGTTCCAACGCCCCTGCCATGGGCAGGGACATCTTCAACTAGATCAGGTTGCTCAAAGCCTCATCCAACCTGGCCTTGAACGCTTCCAGAGAGGGGGCATCCACAACTTCTCTGGGCAACCTGTTCGTTGTAGGCCAAGTGTGTTCTTAATGCTGACCTAAAAGCCCAGGAAACAGGTAGTGACTCAGTGGCAGCTAGCGTCTGGGAGCTCTCACTTCATCTGACACCAGCTACCCCCTTTATCTGCTGCAGTATATTTTCTGCGGGTCCTATTCTCCTCTCTGTTGTGTTAAACCACGACAATCTGCTATCAACTGAGCTGCTTCTGAATCTGGGTTTGATGAGTACATCCAGGAAAAGTGCACAAGGAAAAAGAGGGGAATGAGGGATGAGGGCTGGTGGGGACCTTGGGGGAAGGCCAGAAGAAGCGGGTTCTGTACAGCCCAACAGCAGGAAAAGCAAGAGGGTAACTGCAGCGTGCCAGCCCTCCTCCATTACCTTACATTGGACAAAGACTCTTGACTGAGAGCAAGAGTACAGGCCCAGGACTTACGCACTTATCTGCAGCATTTCTGGGGCTCTACCCCAAAATACAGAATCTCTCAGCTTAGAGCCTCTGGTGTGGCGATGCACGTGTGTTAGCCGGTGCTTGAGGAGGAGAAGGAAACAACTCCAGTGCTTTATCAGCTCATCACTCCTTCCCACCTTTTCTGCTCTATGTACATGGGGACACGTAGAGAAGACCTCTTGTATGACCAGAGTAGTACACATGGTAAGGGGGCACAGGAGAATATGAAAATTGATTACATCCCTTTATGCCTCAGGATGAAAATTGATTACGTCCCTTTTTGCCTCAGGATGAAAGTTGAGGATCTAGTAATCTAGCCTATTGGTTAAGAAATTCTTTAACCAAGAAACACATATCAATACCTGTAAATCAGAAGACTGCATACAATACGTGTCATGTCATGACTCTCAGAGGCTTATTACCAACGTTCTAGTTGGACTTCTACTTGAATACAGAAAAGTACAGTAAGCATTCAAACTGTTGCAGTCCTCATTTTCATCCCCAGACTCTCATTTTCCTTCTATCCATACTATTTTCTTCCTTGTCTGCGTGTGGAGGCACTAAGAAGCCAAGCTCACCGACCCAGCAGGAAATACTAAATTGTTTATAAGGAACCCTTTTGCAGGGGAAAGGCAGGCTAATCATTTAGGCTCTCGTAACTCTCCACTGTTGCTCCATTACAGTAGAAGAGACAAGTGGCTGGTGGGTATTTGCAGTGCTTCACCACTGACTTCTATAATAACACGTATCTAAAAATATTCCACTTATATGGAATATATATGGAACAGGTTATTTCACAAGAGAGTCTCATTATAATCCGAATCCCAGACCTGACTATGTACTCTGTGCGCATATGTTGGAATCAAGTGGTTTCAGAAGAACCCAGAATAAATTTTTCTTCCATTGATCTCGTCTAGTAAAAGGATAAACAAAACCCACTGATTTATCAGGGAAGTGATCGTGCCTCTGTACTCGGCCCTGGTGAGGCCGCACCTCGAATCCTGTGTTCAGTTTTGGGCCCCTCATTACAAGAAGGACGTCGAGGTGCTGGAGCGTGTCCAGAGAAGGGCAATGAAGCTGGTGAAGGGTCTGGAGAACAAGTCTTCTGAGGAGCGGCTGAGGGAACTGGGGTTGTTTAGCCTGCAGAAAAGGAGGCTGAGGGGAGACCTCATCGCTCTCTACAACTCCCTGAAAGGAGGTTGTAGTGAGGTGGGTGTCGGTCTCTTCTCCCAAGTAACTAGTGATAGGACGAGAGGAAATGGCCTCAAGTTGCGGCAGGGGAGGTTTAGATTGGATGTAAGGAAAAATGTCTTTACTGAAAGAGTGGTGAAACATTGGAACAGGCTGCCCAGGGAAGTGGTGGAGTCCCCATCCCTGGAAGTATTTAAAAGATGCGTAGATGAGGCGCTTAGGGACATGGTTTAGTGGGCATGGTGGTGTTGGGTCAATGGTTGGACTCGATGATCTTAGAGGTCTTTTCCAACCTCAATGATTCTATGATTCTATGATTCTGATATACTGAAAAGCAAATTCAGAAGAGGATTTTATCTATTTATTTAAAAAACGTATTACAAGAGAAAGACTTCAAAATTAACTTTAACTACATTGAGAAATGACAGATTTAAAATCCACTTTTTCTATTATTTGAGTGCTCTAACATAGCCCTGAAAGTATGTTCTTTACCCCTACTGGAAAAGACAAACAAATAAGCAAGCAAAAAAATTTAATTAAGAAATGCTCCATACCTTGCAGGACTGGACTCTCCACTATCTTGGTAGAAAAAAGAAGGAAACTACACTTCAAAAGCTGCTAGAGGACTTAGGGTCCTATGTTGTTCTAGTTGGACTCATGCCCTTAACTCAGCGTTTAGTCATTTTTTTGAAATCTTCTCATGAATAGTATTTATTGGATCCATTGCTTGCTGAAGTAAATGGACTGTAGTTGGATGGGCATTGGATCAGTCTTACCATGAACAGATGTGTTATGGCTAGAGGGAAATTAATATAGGCAGCAAAAGATTGTAGTGAATCATAATTTCTCACTGTATTCAGTTCAGGCTGTGTCCTGACAGATGTACAACACTTTCTACCACTGCGCTACCCTGCCAGCACCACTGCAGAGCCTATCACAGGGACACAGTTTCAGGAATGCTAACTCAGCCATTTCAAACTGCATCACTTTGATACACTTGTCTGCCTAAATACAGCCGTCCCGCTTTGATCAGGCTGCCAAAATAAATGTGTCATGACGCTTCTTCTTTATCTCAGTTCAGCTTCTGGACAGCAGATTTTAAGAGCATCTGCAGCTACAAAAAGACCTTAACCTTAATACAAGGACATTTTCCAACCAAATAAGTAGAAAACTCATAAAGATGCCATCTGGGTATTACAAAAGAATTAATTATTCAGATTTTAAAACTAGCGGCATCCACTCTTCAGAGAACTTTTATAGACCTATTAAGAAAGAGATCTCACCAAGTATATTCTTTCTAGGTATTCTATTTACAGTCATGTGGGTTTAAAAAAAAATAATAAAACACTTACCCTCTCTATTCTGTTCTCCTTTGAGTCCCTACTCTCTTGATAATATTTGTAGCCGTCTTGGTTTGGATTGATATTCAGCATGTTGGCAAGCACAGAAACACAGAGACAAGCTAGCCTGACACACTTGTGTGTCTACATGTGAATAAGCTTATAATGAACTTATATTGAATTTATATATAAATTAATTAGATAATAAAGCACTTAAACAATAGAAGTATATTTTAACAAATTTGTATGACAAAAGCACATTCCTGTCAATAACAATAGGGCTCTACAACTCTAGGTTGTGCTCCTGGAGGAAAGAGCAAACAGCTGCTAATGTCAGTGGTGTTTTTCGTCTTTTTCTAGAAAGATAAAGCCTCTGCATTCTGGAGTTTAAAGGCAGCCTAATAATCTTGCTGTTCCTCACATCTTATTAGTTTTTCAAAGAACATTTTTGGCCAAGAAAATAGTTAGCTTCAGGTAGGTTAAGATCAACAAAGCTTTTTTTTTTTTTTTTTTGTTCTTACATTACAGAATCACAGACTGGTTGAGGTTGGAAGGGACCTCTGGAGGTCATCTCATCCAGTCCCCCTGCTCAAGCAGGGCCACCTATAGCTGGTTACCCAGGACCATGTCGAGGTGGCTTTTGAATATCTCCAAGAATGGAGACTCTACAACCTCTCTGGGCAACCTGTGCCAGTGCTCAGTCATCCTCACATTGAAAAAGTGTTTCCTGATGTTCAGAGGGAACTGCCTGTGTTTCAGTTTGTGCCCATCGCCTTTTGTCCTGTCACTGGGCACCACTGAAAAGAGCCTGGCTCCATCCTCTTTGCATCCTCCCTTTAGGTATTTATATACATTGATAAGATCGCCGCCTGTTATTACAAACTTCAGTGAAATTTTAGCTCAATATTGTCTATTCTTAATAAGCTAAAAAATGGCTCGCTATGCTGATGTGCTGAAGTGAAGCCTAGATTATGACTGCCCAGCTGTTAGCAATGTGTTACAAGTAATCTCGCTTGTTAAGAAAAATGCACACCTCCTTTACCTAAACAAACATTTCCTCTGAAAGTTCTTCACTTCATTATAAAGCCTTCCCTTTGGGACGATTATGCTGTTTACCTGGCTTGTGTACCCTTACAAGATCTTGAATTTTGAAGAATTTCCATCAGGGGCTGTCTGGAATCAAAACACTGTGATTATGGATATTTTCTTTTTATTTTTCCCTCCAAATCTTCAATACATTCTTGCAAAGCCCCCAAAATGTGCATGTGTGGGAAAATCAAATGTTGAGTGTGACATCTGTATCTGCTCTATTTTTAATTTTTTTTTTTTTTTAGAGAGGGTTTATTTAATTTCTCATTGCATACTATCTGATTGTTTTGATTATGTTATGGATATAATTTATTAAGTAATTCTTAATAAACTCAGAAGTATTTATATTTATGCATGTAAATTTTGCATAAAAATCCAGTTATCCCATGGATGATATTGTATGCTTAAGAACTGAAAATCATGTTGACAACAATTTGTGTGCATATCGTGCAACAATATTCACACTATTCCCACAAATTCCTACAGTATCTTTTCCAAACAAGCTTTCTTTCTATTTTATCCATTTGATAATGGTCTAGAAGGTATAATTAAACAGCTACAGTTTTGGAGGAAAAAATAACCCCCAAGCCATTTTCAGCCTCCTGTGATGTACTTACTGTTCATTAAAAATGGTCTCTAAACTCTGTATAATACCTGAACATTGCACAGTAGTTTTTTCCAGAGAAACAGGCTTCCTCCCCCACCAGACTTTTATGCTAAATTTGCCATTTGAGGTTTTGTAAGAAATCCAGAACACTAACTTTGTAATCACTTGATCAGAAAGTTCATGATCGTTTCACCTTCCTTTTCCTTTCTCTTGTGCTTCCTGTCAAAGTTTACCGTTTCCATTGATGTGAAGACTGCAATATTATCCATTTGTTTTTAAGCAAAAATTAAAGAAAAATAATCTACCTATGAAATGATGAAAGGCCTCATTACACATCAGAGTACAAGTAAACAATCTTACTGAAAATGAAGCAAATGATACTTTGCTATCCAAAAGTTTAAATCTACTGAAAAGCAATTTGGCTTCCCCTGGACAATACTTACTCCTAACAGAAAGAGCAAAATCTTATATTTGGCTTTGCACTAATCCAGAAACAAAAAAGAGAAATTTATTCTGCTACAGATCAGACAGAAATAAATACAGAAAATAGTTTTTCAGTGGTTTTTGAGTGGGTAAGTTATGAGTGTTTGAGTGGGCTGGTTACTCCATTCCAAGTTTAGCCAAACTGCCACCCTTCTTTTCCTGTTGGATATTCAGAAATTATCCATGAAATTAGGGGGGAAAAAAAAAAGAAAACAGGAGAATGAAGCAACTGGAGTTTATTACCTTACAAGAACCATCTGAGGGGAATAAAAGGAAGAGTCTAAGAAGAGGCAGAGAATCTAGTCAAAAAGCTAGTGCAGATTTGAAAGAGATTATTTCATAATATTCATAGTTTGAAAAAAAATAAAATTAGGGTTCTACGTATACTTAGGAGTGCAAAATAATTTAGGATTTTCTGCAATAAAGAAAGCAGCGATGAGTTTTAGTAGTAATTTTTCACTGCCTTTTAGGAAGTATCAGACAGAAACCCTATAAATAATATACTGTCCAGTAAATTGTACCACAGAAAGACGTCTCCTTTCTTATACAAGGGTCACTGAAAATCAATACAGTTCCTTCTAAAAAACTCTCTACAATGTTTTAACGCTTGCAGGTGATGGTTCAACTTGTTACGGTTTATGGATAAATAACGTACAAGAATCACACACACACAAAGCACTGAAACAAATGTCTGGTAGTACTTCCAGAAGGATCTGATAAAAATAACTCTGGATCTTCTGACAGATGTTGATTTTTATTTTCTTATTCAGTGTTGACGTATGAAGCTGTGATGCTGGGACAAGAGTTGCAATTATAAACAGTGCTAAAAGTAGAGATCAGTTTTGATGGGAAATCCTAATTTCATAGATTCTTTGTTTCTTTAGACTCGCATGTATTGGGTTCAACACTGTCTCCCACAATATTCCTGTACCCAAGCAGGGACATTATGGTCTGGATGGGTGAACCACCAGATGAGTAAAAACTTGATGATTCATCATCTCAGAAGGTAATAGTTAATGGGCTGCAGCCTACCTGGAGGACAGTAACAAGAAGAGGGACCGACAGATCTGTCCTGGGTCCTGGCCTGCTTAAGATCTTTATCAGTGACCTGGAGGAGGTGAGGGAGGGCACGCTCACCATGTTTACAGGCAAAACCAAACTGGGGGAACCAGTCCACGTGCCCAACAGCAAGGCTGCCACCTGGATGGAGGCAGACTGGCTGGAGGAACGGGCCAACAGGAACCTAATGAAATTTAACAAGGACAAATGCAAAGTCCTGCTGTGGGAAGGAAGAACCCCCTGCATCCATACAGTCTGGGGACTACCAGGCTGGGGAGCAGCTCTTCTGGGAAGGCCCTGGGGCTCTGGGCCAGCAGCAAGCTGAGCGTGAGCCAGCAGCCTGTCCTGGCAGCAGAGATGGCCAGCACCACCCTGGGCTGTATGAACCGCAAAGCCAGGAGATCAAAGGAGGGGATTATCCCCCTCTACTCAGCACTCATCTGGAGTGCTGCATCCAGTTTTGGGCCTCCCAGTACAAGAAAGACATTGATAAACTGGGGCAAGTTCAACAGAGGGTCACCAGGATGGTCAGGTCTGGAGCACTTGCCTGGGAGGCTGAGGGACCGGGGCTTGTTCAGCCTGGGGAAAAGGCAGTTATAGGGGGACTGAACAGCCACCTGCCCACACCAACAGGGAGGTCACTGAGGAGATGGAGACACGCTCTTCACAGTGGTCCGTGGCAGGGTAAGAGACAACAGGCATAAGTCAAAACAAAAGAGGTTCAGACTGAATAGAAGGAGAATTTTTTTACCCTATGAGGACAGGCAGGCAGTGGAGCAGGTTGCCCAGAGAGGCTGTGCCAGCTCTGTCCTTGGAAGTTTTCAAGACCTGGCTGGATCAAGCCCTGAGCAGCCTGGTCTGACCTCATAGCTGACCCTGCTTGCGCAGGAGGTTGGACTAGAGACTGCTAATGGTTGCTTCCAACCTGAAGTATCCTGTAAATCCATGATCCTATATAGTAATTATTACAAAAAATGACCAACAATGCTAATATCTGAATGATAAGAAATTACCTTTCAATGTTTTTCTTTTCCTATAATACTCCTGAAAGTGCATTATTTTAGACACAATAAACAAATGTTGTCATCTATACAGTGCATTTCACTGCTATGCATTTAATGAGACCATGTGCGTTACTAACTTCCTACTTCTTTAAATAAAACAAATTGCCTGGCTAAAACAAAAGACTAACTTGTATAGCACATCCTGATGAGGATGGGGAGCGATCTCTTCTTACCTTTCTCATCCTGTGATAATTCATACTCTTTTGACCTTCTGGCAGAAATTTGCACTTCTGAACATCTTCACAAATTGCTTTGCATACTTAATTCACTGAACTGACAGCAGTGTCTGAGGGTAATTTGCTCTGTCTTTACTCTTGCTAGGAGGCCCTCAGCAGAAAGCCTCTCATCAACTCCAGGGGATCCTGTCTGTGACAGTCCAAATGGAAAAGAGAAAGTATAATACGCTGCAAACGCCTTTTGTTTTGATTTTACTTGTCTTACTTCCTAATTAATTAGGAACATATGAACTCAAGATTAAAATGCTCATCCTGGGGAATAAAATCTAGCATGCATAGCCTATCACAAATTTAAATCTTTGGAAAGGACATTTCAAACTCCTGTCTGAAAACTGCTCTAGAATCTGCTGCTGTAAGACATCCTAAATTTCTATCCTAAATTAACTAGGGCCCATTTGATGCCTGCTTATTCTTTTGTCAAGTAGTCATGTATGAGTAAAAGCTTAGAATCACCCATTATAAGAGCACACATTTTGAGCACTGTTTGAAGACAGGCTAGTTACCAATAACTGGATTTCTTCAACTTGTATAGTTAACGTGCTCTGTAGCTAATTTCTTTTTTTCTATGTGTTCTCTAAGAACATAAGGCTGGCAACGAATGCCAATCACATCCCCCTTTCATTAAGACCTCTGTCAAAATAAGCTTTCTATTCCCTGATTATTTTAATAGCCCTTTTCTGCAACTTCTCTAGCTCAAATTCATCTTCCTGAGATATGGTTATTTAATATGATCCCTTGTATCTCAGCTATACAGGGGCATATACTGCTACTAATGTCATTATTGGACAAATTCTTCACACAATGTTTTGCTATCTTTTTTGGTTTTAGGGGGGTGGGTGGTGGTGTCATTTTAAATTGGTCTGATGGCTACCAGAAAACTCACTAACTGGTTGAGAAACATGGGACATTGCCATTGCTTCCTGTTTTAATCAAAGTTCTGCCTTGAAGTATAACACAATAACTGGAGGAGGAGATTTTCTATAAACTTTTTCATAAAAACCGGCAGTGCAAGATTTATGTAAGTGGGAGTATCTGTGCTCCAATATTGCTACTATATGTTTTAATCAAATTATTATTGCCCGAACATTGCTATCGTTGACAGGCAATTCTATCGATTGGTGTTATATTTACACCTATATTTTAATACATATTAAAAAAAAAATCCCCAGTATCTGTGTCAGAAGAATGCTTGCAAAAAGAAGCACAAAACTGCAAGGACCTTTCTGGCAGTTTAGACTGACATGAGGAACAGAGAGATTGCTGACAGACAAGAGCAGGGGATTTTTTTTTCTTTCTTTCTTTCTATTTTTTTTAAATAAGCATAACAGTATCCATCTGTTCCTGGATTTAGAGTGCAGATGTATTCTAAGAAGTAACTTTGTAAAATTGGTATCATGGGGCTCTGTGTTCATTCTCCCAGTGACTCAAGAGCACACTTGCTCAGTTGGCAAGTTTTTAAAAAGAGAAAGACTATGAAAAAGGTCTTAACTGCTAGCTTTGCACGTATCCTGAGATGTAAAAGCCAAGCAGAAGTCTACTGTGTATTACCACTAGCAATAAGGATTCTGTAACTGCTATTAAATTAATGTTGCTGCTATCTAATCTAGTGATTCATTCAGCTCTTTCAGATGTCTATTGGTTCTGCAGTGCAAACAAGCGTTTCTTTTTCTCTTCAGGTTGTTGGACATGATGAACTCAGTGCAATATGAGACATGCTGATAGTTTACTTGGAATACTTGTACGGAAACAAGATCTTTGTTTTGTTCAGACATCGCTACCTACCTGCTTCACATCTGAAATTACAGCCTCCTCCCAACCCAAAATATCCAAACTCTACAACATACATCTTCATTCACCACTTTTTGCATCCCATTAGCCAAACTCTGCTTTTGTTTCATGTGTTTTTTCCCCAATATCGCTCATTCTTTCCAACTAATCCTTAAACTAAAGATGATAATTTAGAAGGAATGTCAAATCAAATAGCAACTATTTCTTTACAACATTATTTTTTTGTCATCCTGTTGCATATCATAGCTTATTCTCCTCTCATCTCTTCCTCTCAGCCACAAAATCTGTATGTGCATTTACTACCTCTACTAATCTGTTAGAAAAGAAAAGGCTGAAAAATATTCCATTTCTCACAGGATAAGTATTACTGTAGATTTCCACCTTTGATGTCAAAGAAATCTTAGAATTGTTTTCTTGAATGTGTTTTTAGAACTACCACTTTTCAAAACAAGCAGTCTATAATACATAGGATAACATATGTAAAATTACTGGAATAGAAGAAGAAATGTCTCAGAAATGGCCATGCAATGAAGAGAGATTGCCCCTTCATTTCTTGAAATGCTCACCAAGGGCAATCTGCCTTATTTGACACGGGACAAGCGGTGTTCCACTATGAACAATTCTCCTGACCACATAACAACATAGTAGTAAAATAGAAGGGTACTGTGAGAAAAAGGGATGGAATCCCTTGTCATACAAAAGAACACCACCACAATGATTTCATGATTAAAATCGGGGGGAAAAATCGAAGGCTAACTTTGGGTCACAAGTGGGAACCACAGGATTGCTTTGCATACTGGAAGAGTCTTTTGAGAAAACTATGAATAAAAAAGTTTATTTGGAAAGATTCCTTTAAAAAGCCATGAATCTACTTAATGAGGAGTGGTGATCCTTGTCTGCAAATGTTTGACTATACAGTGTTAATTTAACAAGCCATCACTCTGGTCTCTGTAACACAAGCGATACTCTGTGATCTGTTAAATGATCCCCGATATTTATGTCACAGTTGATTTAACAGGAAATGTGCTACTTCCTGGAATATAATGCATGCGCACACTTCAATAGCACAGCACAATGCAATCTTAGAGATTACTCTGCAGCCACTGATTATGTGGAAAATAACCGAGGCTCATACTTGATGCTTACTGCCCTTGCACTATTTTGGGGAGGAAAAAAGAAGCCCGTGAGCTAAGAGTGAAGTTACTTTACTAATCAGGCTGGCAAACCACATGTGGAAATGTGATGGGGAAATATTAATTACTTTACTCTTTTCTTGAAAATCTGCTCTAACAGGTAAATATTAAACAGAAAAGTATGTTTAGTAGTTTTAGTCAAGACAGTTTTATCCTATTCTCTTCTTCAGGTTTCCTCACTCCCTGCTCCCTGCTGCAGGGCTGTGGCTCTCAAACCTCCTCGGGCACTAGGGGACATCATTCAGCACATCATCTGCTCCCTTTGACCACCAACCACAAGCTCTTCTCTTGGAAATCCCGATGTTATTTAAGGCTCTTCCTTCTCTGAGCTTTTTTCCAAATTCTCCATCTCCGGAGTTCCTCCAGTATCTTATTTGGATGATTTTCCATATTTCTCCTCTGACATTCGATGGGAACTCTCCTAGATATTTTTCCTTGCTTCTCTTCCTTTTCTGTTTGTCCCTGTACTTATCCCTAGGACTTTAATTAAAAAAATAACGATGGGTAATTTAAGGGTTTCTTTCCACTCTAAAATAACTGTCCAAACAACAGTCTCTGTCTGACATCTCCGCAGCCTAAACTTGACAAAGAACTGAATTCCTACTTGCATATTCCCTTACCCTGCCTTCCTTCGGTGATCAGAAAAGATTTTGTTACATGCTTTGGTGCACGCTCCTATCACCTGGTTCTCCTTTCAGAACCTAGATCCAAACTGATGTAGAGGTGGGATTACTTGCAATCATTTTTAGGTATCTACATCACTGCTAGTCATCTAAAGTTCCCTTAAAGTCTGTAGAAAGGGAAACAGGCATAGCTATAGAGCATTTCAGAAAACTACTTGTGATGTCTTCCTTAGGGCAAATTAAATACAACACAAAGTATCTAAATCATATGCTTTTATTCCATTGAATGTCACTGTGATTTGGCCTGTTCTTTATGCACGTAGTTAAAATAGTAATTTAGATTGTTACCATTACACATCTTAACTATGCAATTATTTTCCAATCTGGCCTTGACAGAGTAGAATTGGCCTTTTGTGAAGATGTAGACAAGGTAATCTTCCTGGCTCATTTCTTTAAACTGACGGAGTCACAGTTAAAAGTTTTTGGTTTTTTTAACCCTAAATCCTTTGCTGAATCAATCCAGATATGTCTAGCATGTTTAATATGCCACCTATGTGTTTTAGATGTTTTTTATTCTTAGCATTTCTCTCATATCAAATATGCAAGAGAAAACCTTCCTATAAGCTCCTTCAGTCTAACATCAGTGTCATGCATACGGAACAATCCTCAATGACTGAACTTCCTTTCTCGATTTGTTATTTATTCAGCCCCTATTTATTTACATTACAAATACTTTCCAAAAGTGACTGTCCTTAATATAGATGTGTACACAGCCTCTCCATTTGGGTCTACAGTTAATAACTAATAATAATTATTTTGATAATAAAAACCTGGTGATCTATAAAAAGTGCAACAATCTATTGGATACCACATTACTATATAGATTAGAGAGAGAAAAATCTAGAGTTTGGTCCCATAACATACTAAGAATCATGAAAAATCAAATACAAGTTCATCATTTTCCCATAATAACGGTCTTGAAATTTATCAACAACTTCAATCTTTATCTGAAATAGCTTGGGTTAGCAACAACTCTCTCCCCCCTGAAATCGATGTGTTTCCTGTTTGGTACGAGGTTACTTCTCAAGGCAAGCGCTGACATCCACAGTAGAGACAACAGAACCTAATGGGATAGCCAAAAATCTCCCGATTTAAAGCGGACTTTAGGAGAACACACTGAAACACTCTCTAGGAGTCATGTACCTCCACTTAAGAACAGTATGAAACAGCTGCATATATTTATCCTGAAAAACATATACAGAAAGAAAAATACGTAGGAAAAAATTATAATCTTTAACCCTGGAACTTCTCATACTAGCAAATGCTTTGCTTATTTACCTCGCAGCTAAACTTATATGGAACTGGAAGGAAGATGTGCCCTACAGATGTATCGCTGCTTTTAGTATGAGTAAAAATGTATGATCCTACTGTATGACAGCAGTTATTAGCTTGTTTGGGTTTTGACTATTCAGACACCACCTGAAGGTAAAGTCCAGGATGTCTGGACCCGTGGGCAAAAAAAGCAGCTGTTTATTTTTTAGTCCTGTATTTATCTGAGTGATTTTAGGAATGAGTCAGAGAATTTTCAGTACAAACAAGCTTCTGGAACAGTTTTCCTTTTGGAGAATGGAATTCTATAGGTAAGAGAGAACAAAAAATGATCTAAGAATACTTCTGCAAAATCCAGGAACTCCATATTAGGCCCACATAAATGGGCCCATACATTAGAAAAAAATGTAAGTTTACCTATAAGATTGCATTACAGTTAATGTAATTTTTAAAAATCCTTACTGATTACTGTAGAAACCTGTTGGACTAATTTTAATAAATACCTCAGGGCTTTTCCATATAAACCAAGGTATAGTGCTACTGATTACTATTACATAGTCGAGAAAAAATACTGGATCATTAAATCTTTAAACATGAAAAACTTGGTCTTTCCTTCATTCAGTGCTCATTCAAATAGAGGTACAAAAGCTCCAATTAAACAAAACCAGCCATCCTCTCGGTTTTCATTTTTGTTCAGCTTATGTTTGCTTCTAACTTGATCCTGACTTTTATGCTTGCTTGGTGTGCTGGTTTTGGCTGGGATAGAGTTAATTTTCTTCACAGTAGCTAGTATGGGGCTGTGTTTTGAATTTGTGCTGAAGGCAGTGCTGATAACACAGGGATGTTTTCGTTACTGCTGAGCAGTGCTCGCACAGAGTCAAGGCCTTTTCTGCTTCTCACCCCACCCCACCAGCGAGGAGGCTGGGGGTGCACAAGGAGTTGGGAGGGGACACAGCCGGGACAGCTGACCCCAACTGACCAAAGGGATATTCCATACCATATGACGTCATACTCAGCATAGAAAGCTGGGGGAAGAAGAAGGAAGGGGGGGAATGTTTGGAGTGATGGCGTTTGTCTTCCCAAGTCACCGTTACACGTGATGGAGCCCTGCTTTCCTGGAGATGGCTGAACACCTGCCTGCCCATGGGAAGCAGTGAATGAATTCCTTGTTTTGCTTTGCTTGTGTGCGCGGCTTTTGCTTTGCCTATTAAACTGTCTTTATCTCAACCCACGAGTTTTCTCATTTTTACCCTTCCGATTCTCTCCCCCATCCCACGGGGGGGAGTGAGTGAGCGGCTGTGTGGGGCTTAGTTGCTGGCTGGGATTAAACCGTGACACTTGGAAAACGCCCATTAAAATACGGCCTAGAGTTAAGATCTGGAGCCTCTGGGGAACTACTAGACCAGGGTTTGATTTTGTCAGTCCTCCCAAATGACCCCATTAGTCTCTCAGAGGCAGGTTAAACAGCTGCAATACCCCACAGAGGCCTGTCCTCGGACACAGCGCCCAGATACACATGCGCACCTTGATATGGGTAAAGGATCCTCGCGGGTGGACAGGCACAGAAGGGTCTGTGCTCTGCTCGGGAAGTCGTCCCACGGCCCCACGCTCAGAGGGGAGCTACTGTCTTAAACACTGCCTTATATGCCTTAAATACTGCCCTGCAAGTGGGGGGACAAAGTCTCTGCTGCGGAGCAGCACCGCCTGCAGGCCTTGCAACCCTCTGGCCTGCCATCACCCACCCGGCACGCTTGCCATGGGGGGGCCTGCGCCAAGCCTCCAGCCCCCCTCCAAAACACGCCAGTGGGAAAAGGTGATGATGTCTCCCCCTGAATTCTCACCCCCGCTAGTCTTGTGGCTAAGGGGGCTTGTGGAGGGCGCATGCAGGGCCCCCTCTCCCACCTCTGCGGGCAGATGTGAGGCTGTTGGACACAGGAGTCTGCCTGTCAGGCACCAGCCCCAGGCCAGGGAGAGGCGAGAGGGCTGGAGGGGAACCGGTTCCTCCCCTCTAGGTAAAACTAAGCAACTTTATTAATAATAGAGCCTGACTCATGGTCCCAAGTAAATTAGCAGCTGTTTAAACACAAGACCCAGGGATCACCATTTCCAGCCCCGTTTTCTAAAAGCAAAAATCTAACTTACAGTAAGTTAAAAAAAGCATTCTTTAAGCTATATTAATTTTCATTTTGTCAATATGATAAGCCCATATGCATCAGGGAGTGTAGGTGTGCCAAACTCAGAGAGTGGGGGGAAAATTTAGGAAAAAATTAATAGGAATATTCAGAAGGTAGAAAAGTCTAAATAATCCACATGCAGCAGGGTTCATGCTATGTTTTTCTAAGAAAGAATCTATCTTCTTGACTGAGGGGAAATTTGTATCACTTTGCTTTTTTTACCTTTTTTTAAAAAAAAGTATTTTAAACTGGAATAAAATTATGTGTCAAGGTTTTAAACCACATGCAGGGATGATTGTGAGGCGTAGGTGATGAAAGCTGTAATCATTGTAAGTGGTGTATAGCAGACCTGAAGTTTTAATGAATGGACAAGAAATTACTCCCTCTCTCTTATACTTGCCTTTCCTCTTCTTGTATCCTGTAAGACTGTCTTAGTTATGAATATCTGATTCACATGCTTTTGTTAATAACTTGACTATATGCAATTTTACACAGTGTGAGCAGTAGTAGTACTAGTAACCCACCAATAAAGTATTTAAAGAACATCTTCCAGTTAAATGTCCAACTTATCCTCCCTCCTTCGCTTTCCAAAAGTTGCTACCATCAGAAGAATTAATACTTCACCTTCACAACCAGAAGTTATTTAGATCTAGAGTCTGCCACTGTACTGGACCACCAGTAGTTCATGAAAACCCTAGACTCAGGGACTCTGTAGCTGAGCCCGGGCTGTGGTCAGTAGCATGACTCCTGGAGCTGGGCATCGTTTCAGTGTGCAGAGGAGTTACAGAATTGGGCCCCTCAGAGATCACTGCTGCAACACACCGTATGGTGCTGCTTATCTGTGGCTTTTCTTATTTGGCCTAGAGACACATTTCTCTAGTTTATGCAAAGCAGAAGTCAACGAAACGGATTCTTCTCCAATCACATTTTAGTTTCATTTGGATTTTTTTTTCCCTTCTGCAATATATTTTACTTTTGTTTATAACAGAAACAAAGCAAAAAAAACCCAACAAAACCACCCTAAATAAACATATGGAAAAATCCCTGCCTTTGGTCTTTGGAAAAATTTCTCTGAGATGATATATTGCCTCATGCACTAATATACACAGTTCGAAGGAAAATAATGGGTGCATTGTTTCAACAATAGAAAATTACTTTAAACGTTTAAATAATTGAAACGTACTAACACACACAAAGAGACAGTCATCTTGGTTAGTTAAAAGGCACAATAATATTTCCCAACAGTCCTAACAATGTTGAACTTCTAGGGTGATGGTGAAAGACAGCCAGCTAGCAAAGATGATTAAAAAAACGTGTACAGGTGGTAATGGCAAATGTAGGTGGAAAGTGTCAGAAGTAGGCAGTCAGGAATATTTTGGAAAGATGCACTCTACCTGTGTAGCCCAGCGAATTGTCGCCATTATCAGAGGTGGGGAGTGGTGTCCCGCTGTCGTTCCCCCTCTCTAGGTCGTCGGAGTCTGTCGGAAACAACACCAGAGCTGCTGATGGGGTCACAGGAGTAACAGTAGTTGCCATTTCGATCACAATATGTCCAGACACAATTAAATCCACACATGACAGCAAGAGCCATTGTGCCAGCGCACGGCACACTTCGTCTTTCCCCCGCCTGCGTGGTGGTGCCCAGCAAAAGGCGGCCGGGAGCATTGCCCAGGGTCCCCAAAACGCTGCCCGCTGTCCCTCTCTGCCCGCTCCACGTCTCGCTCTGCAGCCCGCCAGGCGCGGTGGCCACCCTGCCAACCAGCCAGCGCAGGCTGTGGTGAGCATATGGGGACGGGAAGGCAGGGGAGCTGAATGCTAGCATTGCTAATTTTCCACCTTATTGTTAATCAAAGCTATTGACTGTGATCACTCCCCATCATCGCTTCATCTCCTGGCAATTACAGACTCAGGGGACTTCACCTCTTTGCGGGGAGGAGGCGGGGGGGACAACTGTGTCTTGGCAAGCACGGGGTGGGGGGGGGGGGGGGGCTGCTCTACGTCTTCTGGAAGATGGGGCAGGGGAAAGGGGTAGAGCCCCTCTATGAAAAGGCAACAGTTCGGCAGCATAAGGAGTAAGATGCATTTTCTGATTTGAAAGATACTTGCAAGGAAACACTCAATTTTAATGTCACATAAAAAAAAAAAAAAGGGAAGGCAGCTGGTCAGCTAAACACATAAATGAACACGTGTTTTAAGACCCCAAGATAAATTGCTGATCAAAACACCACAAAGCACCATGAAGATAACTCATAATAATGAACTAAATAATTCAAAGCAAAAAATAAAATAAAAACCCCAGTGGCTCTGAAAACAAAACAGCACAACCCAAAGGAATTTGTTGTCAATATCACTAGATCTTTTTACCCTCATCTATAGAGATTAATGTAAAACTGTTTATTAAACCTAAATTCTATTTTTAATTTACTTTTGACAGTGTACTGTCCAACAGATAACACCTAAAAAGAAACATTCAGATTTTGTTTAAAAAAACCTGCAAGAAGCAAATCTCTTTGCAAGAATATCACTATCACAACAATAGACTGCTTATTTCTTTTTCCTGTTGACAGGTGTCAGATAATTTATTAATTATTGTAAAGACCCTGAATAGAAAAGATATGTTTTGCTCTCTCACACACAGACATATTCTGGACTTCTATAATGACTGAAAGTAACTGTTCCTTTTCAATAAAATGCACATGCTGCTAAAAATCATTCTGAAGTTTCACAAAACACCTAAAGCAACTACGTATGAAATTAAGCTAGAAAAAAACATAAGTGGATTTTTTTTCTGGACGCTTAATTTTACTAGCTCAGTCAATCTAATTTTTAAAATGTGATGCCAAACATTCATATTCTCCATTTGTTTTTTAAACAATCTTTAAAAAAAGAGACAGCACCCTTACAAATTGAAATCTTTTTAATGAATTACAAAAGAAAAACAAAAAGAAAACCAAAATCCTCAAGACCAATCCACTTCAGGGGACTTACTGGAAAAAATATTTCTTTAAAAAAGTCAATTAAAGAATTGATAGCATGGCCTTTTAAAATACTGTTGTGCAAATTAAGAAAATAAAAGACCAAAGAACAAAAACCAACCAAACACCAAGATGGTGTTTCATCTTGGCAGATGAAAAAAGTGAAATGTGTTCATTTATTGGTCCATTCATCTTTGCTGGCTCACTAATGGCCAATGTCACGTACATCTTTAAAATCTGCTCTGAAAATGGCTGTAGAGTGACTGGATCAACATTCTGCTTCTCCAGATTGCTCACTTATTTGCATTCGAGGGTTGATTGTGTCAGAGTTTTAAATTACAGCAGTAAAGGACAGAAGGACAGGACTTTTTATTAAATTAAAAGGCAGAGGCTGTGCCTACTTTTTTTAGGGCAAATGTTTATAATCAACTACAGAAAGCTCAGGCTGAGATTTCAAGCAACGAACCTGCTGATCATCATCATTCTGAAAGATTGATTGCCTTCTAGGAGATTTAACCACACACTACTCAAAAAGATGAAGAAGGAGGAAGATGCACTGAAAGCTACTGGAGTGTTCTATGTGTCAGTGTAACGCCTGGCATCACGTGCAAAATATAATTACATAATGAATTGATCTTTTTTACCCAAGATACTCCCTCGGACATGGCATTCCCAGCAATGGGCCGCCTCGTAACACCTCACAAAACAACGGATGCTAATGCCCTTTAGCAAGGCTACTTAGGAGTCTAAATAGGAACAATCTCCATCTCAGAAATGCTGTGCATTTGATACAGCCAACAGGACATGAGAGCAGCAGCTTTAAAAACTAGGCTACAACTACTTGCAGCCATTTAGGCATGAAAATCTTGACTGCAATCCCTCCACTGATGGAAATGAGAGGATTAGTCTCTTTTTAACACTCCTGATATTTTCATGATAGCTGTTCGTGACAATGCACTTGTTATTTACAATCCAAAACCACACAGACATTATTCACTCTCTCATTCTTTGAGAAATGCTACTTTTCCACCTGATATCAAACATGATATTCAACTAATGTTAAGTTATGGTCTCTGGCTGGAAATGACTTTCACTAACGATGATCGCCGAAGTTCAGTTCTTGCTGTGGGTGAATTCTACCCATTTCACTGAATGATAAGTCTGCGCCCAAGTCCTACATTTCAGGCTGTGGCTCCCGGCACTGGACTGAATTTAATTTCAGCTCTGTCAGGAGATCCAGCTTTGCCTTTGCTTGGGAGTCCGTTAAAACTTAAGAGAAATAAGTACTAGTGACTTAAATGGCACATTTCACCATGACACTGCTGTGAAGGCACTCTGTTGAATGGTGGGTAAAGGGCCTGAATGTTAAGATGTGATGTATTTCTTATGACTACCGTGCTGTAAGATCAGGCAATTTTCCACTCGGCTTTGCTAAACATAATGAACGATTTTACAACGTTACACTTTTTGAACTAGTTGCCGTGCCAAAAAAAGTGAAGGGAATGAATTATATAACCTGGAACAATTCACCTGATGTATGAAAAATTTACAGCTCAGTCTGAGTTGAAGCAGAGGCTGAACTTGGTGCCTCATCCCTCAGAGAAATTCCATAATCATTCTATAACAGGTTTCACAGAACTGATAGAGAGAGATGTCCCTCAAAATGACTCTCCAGTAAGGTTGAACATCTTGGTTGAATTTCTGTATCAGACAGGAGGAATTTAAACCAAGGTCTCTGATATCCTAGCTGCTCAGAAAAGCCTATTTTCAGTGAAATAAAACCTACACTTTAAAAAATGCCTAAGCAGTAATTGGTTGATTCATTAAGTTAAAAGAAAAGCAAAAAAACAAAACAAAACAAAACCCAACATTTAATTAAATGGAAAATTACTTTTACCTGTAAGTATGCAAAAACTTCAGGAAGAAGGTAAAAGGAGTTCCCCCCGCCCTCCTTTTTTTTTTTTTATGGTCCCAAATGGGTTTTTTTGGAAGAGGAAGATGAAAAGTGAAGCCTTGACTACCGAAGACGAAAAAAAAGAGCAAGCCACCCCTTATCAAGTTTACCAGCACTGAGTGGTCTAGCTTTTTGGTGGAATGGTTTCAGATTTAGTCAGTGCAGCCCAAGCACAGACGATACCTTCAAAGCAGCAAGAGGATTTGGCTTAATCATAGAAGTTCAGAACAAGTTTAGGCGGTCCAATGGCAGTCGGATAGCACCAAAGATTTATGTGAATGTGGGGAACCTTTTCCAATGAAATTTCCACTGAAATCTGTAAGCTACTCCATTTTATTGGACTATAGCAGGAGCTACTAAACACCATTCATGCTTTAATTTACATATCTTTAACTCTTCAAAATGATCAGAAAATCCAAATACTAAATATTTACTATTGTTATTCATTCTCTCGGCCGCTACAACACCTCAAACCAGACAGACACATTTATTTTTGCAGCTACTTACATTCAAGTGCTTTGTGCAATCCTAACCTCAAAAATTATATTAAACATGCTTTTAACCATGGCTCTGCTATTCATAGAAAAGCCACCAGTGATTTTTTTTTCCCCCCACTGGTAACAGAAAGTGATGCCATCAGTTATTGCTTCTTTTGTACCAGGGAGATATGTCTGTATGGCAAGTTTTATTGACGATGCATCTTTAAAAGTCCCCAAATGATTCAGTTTTGATACTGGCCCATCCTCCTGGAGGACACAAAGAACAACTGAAAAGACCTGAACAGACACAACTTCTTACTACTGTAGTATTCTCATGTATCTAAGTTTCTACACTGTTCATTGTTTATCTGAAATTAAAGCCATCTACTGAAAAATGCCTGACTACAAAAATAGTAACTGTTGCCGTATTTAATTCCAAAATATATGACTTCATTATTTTTTGTTACGTTTCTCTAAATTTCATCATCATCATCAGTTTGGGGGTAAAAAATTGGGAGGAAACAGCATGAACAGCATTTTGCAAATGAACATTAATAAAAGATTAGGGTGAAGCAAATGAATATAAACTACTATCAATATTAGAATTGTGTTCTACAAATTGGATCAATTCCCATTGATTCCTTTCTAGTGATCTAGAGGAATTGAGGAAGAGACATCAGAAAAGAAAACCAACTGTGACCGCATCAAACCACAACCTAAGATGAGGAACTAAATTAGTAGCCTGGTTTTTTCAGTATTTTGATTTATTCCAGCTTTTCATTGGAGCTACAGTAGAAATACGCTATAATATGTCTCAAGGGATATTTGATATAATTCTATTTCTTCATTTGGTTATTCATAGTGGCAAAACATTTTATGCTATCAGAGTATAGGTAAGTAAGGATAGTACCTAAGGGAGAACTACTGTTAAAGTTAAATTAATATATCTGTGAGAACTAACTTTTGTAGAGGGAAGTACTATCTAAAATTATATGTTTATTTAGAAAAATACAGACAAGCTTTCAAGAATGTAGACCTGTTCTTCAGATATGGAACAAAAAGAAAAAACTTCAAGTTATGTGCAGAATTGGGAATAATTAGGCCACCCTTAGACTATCACAGCTTGGTAAACACTTACAGGTCGGTATCAGAAGCCTATGTAGTATATGGCTGATTAATCTAGAGAATATCCTTACCGATGTGTCATATTAGCTGAAAGGAAATATTCTATTATTTTTCATAAGACTTAATAGAGCAACTTTCTAGAGACATTTACATTCAGCCAGCTCACTTGTTTAAATGGGATAACTTTAGGGAGTTATGACCATTTTCATCAGCTAAGAGTCTCCACAAGTAATTGAGAAGTTCTTCATTAAAAGTTTACACTGCTCAGCTGCCTCATCTTAAAAGTTAAGAAAGGTTTAAGCTAAGGGGAAAAGGCAAGAATTTGTTCTCACATAATGGCTTTAATCTGAGGATCTGGCACAAGCAAATTACAAATAAATCCGTAAGGATGCTTTTTATTAATAGCCTGTACAAGTATGTTCTAGCAACTCAATATGTGGTTCTAAAAATAAAATGTACACTTATGCACAGGTACAGAAATGTTATTCATTACGCACAAGAGAATTTTCTGATGAGAACAGAATACTTCATGGTGTAAAAAAACACTCAGAAGCAGGTTTTTCTAAAACAAGGAAGAATACAGCTTTTATTTAATGCTTTGAGTATCTTTTTTTTTGTTGTTGTCTTCAAAGAACAGCGCGTATGACTGAAATCCTGACAAAACCTCAGTAGCGGATGCTATTTAAACACCTTTCCTTCCCTTCATTTTCATGATTCATTCAATAACAACCTTTAACTCAGTAAAAAGTAAACAAGGACTTCTAGTTATGCAAAAGCAGTAAACAACCTCTTTGCATCTTTATGCTGCTGGTAAACAACCTCTTTGCATCTTATTTATTTATTTTGGAAGTAGGTTGTAAACATAGGTGTTAGCAACTTCAACACAGATCCAGCAAATATATTTTACGGAGTAGCATAACTATGATTGTTGGGTTTGTTGGTTTGTTTTGTTTGTTTTTCAAATCTGCATCACTTGCTTTTGAATTCTAAAACTGAAGTCTTACGTGGGATCAGTCATGCAGGAAACCATACGAATATAATTACATAGCAACATTTCTGACTGAACAGTTAAATTCTCAAAACTTGGTATTTAGCAGAGAGCAGGTAAACATGCACGATAAGACTCTGATGCTCCCAAACCCGCCTGTTGTCCTCTCTCCACTTCTCCTAGCTCTTCCTTGCACTTCTTGGGCCATCCCTTGTAGCTCTCTCCTGTTCTGCATCTGCTCCCATTTCTTTCCCTGCCAGATAAACCCAAAGGTAACAGCCATTCAGGCTAATTAAATGGTGCTGGAAGTGAGTTAACAGGTGGTGGCCCCAGCTGCTTTAGTTGCAGGGGTAGATAAGAGACCCATCACTAAGCTATATAAGGTATTATGATTAATTAGGACAAGAAGCTGTTTTCTAAGGAGGGACAACCAGATTTATAACAGATTTTTCTTCTCTAAGGCAACAAGCAAACTTTCTCCAGAAAATACAGAAATAAAGGACTTATTCTGAAGTGCTCACCAGTCATCTTGACTATGTTCAATATGGCATATGTATAAGACCTATTTGGCGTAGGTTTCTTCATATCAATTTTTTGTATTTTCTTTTCACTGCAAGCTCTGAATTTGACCTTACTTTAGGAAATTTCCACTCCCTTAGAGGCTCTCTTATTTTGTTTTCTTCCAAGTACACTTACACATTTCTCAAGAGAGTTCTGATTACTGTGGGAACTACTATCAAGACATTTAAATAATAGCAACTAGCACCATGTAGAGCTGAAGAACTGGTTATGCAAGCTTCCCATGCAATCCTCCAACTCCACTGGACTTCTTGTGATAATCCCCTAACCATTGTAATCACCTCTATGGGACTACACCCAGTCCTCCAGGCATTAACCCCTGGAGCTGCTGCTTCTATGAATTTAGCCCTGTAAGGCTGTTTTGAGGCTGAATTATGCAGCTGCTTTACAAGTAGCTGCCCTCAAAATAGTAGCAAAGAACTGGGTTCATGTTCTCTTTACTGTAGAACTGGAACACAGCAAGAATCCCACCATGCTTAATTATCCCTTATTTTATTCAGCTGAGTGGTGAACTTAGGAAAGGTGATGAATTTCCCTCATTAATGACTATTACAGACAAACAATGATCATGCAGGAACTAATTCAACACACCAACCCCAACAGCCTTGCAGTCACATGATTTGAAATTAAAACTACCATAAAAATGAACATTGAAGGGGATGTACACAATTCAAGAAAGCCCTCTCTCACTCCCTTCCTTTTCTGTATATGCAAAGTCATCTTCTGAGCTGTCAAAGATGTATCTGCAACACAGCTGTGTCATTTACATTTTACTAGTCTATCTGCAGAGCTCAGCATGAAGAAGAATATTAAATCAATGTATGTCAATGCTTGTTTATAGAAAGAATGGACATACTTGCACTAATACACTGTCCAGCAAGGAAATACACTGGCACACTAAGTAAGCCTATAAAAACTGCTATATAAGCAAGAATGTCTCTCTGATATCACAAGAATCCCAGGTCCTAGCTACTTTTCTAGCTGTCCTGGTTCGGTTTCGCCCCCTCCTTTTAGAAGGACAGCACTTTGAACCGTTTTGCTGTTGCCAACACGTTCTCTACCTCCCAACAGTAACTTCAGCCACATCGTCATTACTGATACCCTTAGCATATAGATTTCTCAGAGGAAATGTCTCCGGTTGTTGCTCTTCTGTGCTTTCCCTTCCTTTTTGCCTTCCACAATCCCAGCCCTTTGGCTGTGACAGAGAGGACAGCAGACAGGACAGGCTCTGAAGGTCCTCTTCCTTTCATACTTAAAGCCACTCGCATTGTATTTAACCTGTTTTCTGCACAAAGCAAAGACCTGATAACACTATATCCTGTGGGGTGATTTGATGATTTAAAAAAGAGGTTTTAACCCTGTCGTAGTTTACAATTAAAATCTAACAGAAAGTAATTTAGTAAGTAATGTACAGGGATGATTTTGAAGTGAAACAAAAAGGTGAATTGCAAGGTAAACAAATATTCACGCTGACTTGTAAAAAGACATCGAGTTGAAAAACATACCATGTCAATCAGTACAGCTCTACAAGAATAAATTTACAACAAGCTATAAGCATCGTCAAATGACAAATACATATCCATGCAAAACAGTAGTAAATCGAGTCTGTTGAGACTTCCCTTTTCTATTAACCTTCCAAGACAGTGAATTACCCACAGATATAAAATGATTCCCACTGGCAATGCAACTTTTTTTTTTTTTTTTAATCCAAAGAATGTTTTCTTTTATTCATACTAAGTAGAGGTAAATACTTCAGGGAAATTTTTGTCTTTTGTTATTAGATCACAGGGGTTCTTTCTGTAAAGCTCTTCCTAAGAGCTACCGCTTTCGTGCAGCGTAGTGAAATGTATTCTACAAAGGAGGTTTTTAAGTTTGTCCCTTGGAGAGAAGAGAAGCCGTACAACAGGTGTTCCTCCTTTCTTTGTTTACCTGAGCTGACTACTCACCGGTCAAAATCATATCCTTAAGAAAGCAAATGATGGAGCATGTAAGCATTTGCCTGGAAAATTTGATATTAGGCTGAAGTCCTTTCTCGTTAAAGCAGCAAAATGCTCCCATTGACTGTATGCAGGGTTCTGTTAGCACAGCTGTGAATACTTCAGGGAAACAGGAGAAAGAGCCACAAATAAAGAATTAGCAATTACTATCTAGCTCCTAATGAAACATACACATATGTCCCAATCAACTTAATAATTCTCAGTCTAAACCAGGAAAGATTCATAAAATAGTGGTAAGTGAATTTAATAGATCCTAGTGGTTCTTCAGCATCTTCCAGCTGGGAATCTCATTTCTCAGTGTGATTAATGTCAGCCTCAAAAGAAAGCACAGGGTCAAAAATTACTCCAAGTTTATGAACCCAAACTCCAGACAAAATAGAACAACGATGAAATGAAATAGCTGAGGAGGACAACAATCAATAACTCTTCTATCTTGTCAGAATTCAGCTCTGCAAAATTAATACCAGATAAGAAATCATACAACACAGCGAGGGGTACTTGGGTTTACAAGGATCTACAGATTTCTCTAGATATTGTCAATTCGTAATATTGTGTACATTAAGCATGGGAATTACTAGCTAGAGGCAGTAATTTTGAAACAAAATAGGACCTTCAATAGATCCACGGGAACCCCTGAAATAATTAGAGCTGTAACTGGAAGCAGAGAGCCCAAAGCAATAAAGTATGAACACTGAAAGATGATATGTTTTAAACTACACAAATATGATTAGAACAATGCCAGTGTAAATAACAACAGGAGTCACATCAAAATTTTGATGGATAAGACTATCAAAATGGCACAGACGGACCAAATCGCAGATCTATGTTCAAAACCAACCAGACCTTTGAGATATAAACTGCCCAGTAAGACATAACCTTATCAGAAACTTCAGTTTGTGTGTTGGTAGATACAGAACAACATCTAAATAGGAAGTGGAAGGAAACAGTTATGCCACCCTTAAAAAGCAAAACCAGAAAACCCATAGAGCTAGAGATCAGGAAATTAGGCTTCTCGTAGTAAGGGACTCATTTATCATCACAGCAATTAATTGAAAATGGAAGCACAGATGACTAAGAAAGCATTGTGTCAGATTTACTTGTAGAAAATTTCCCAAGTATATCACTGCTGGCTAGGTCACAGCTTTAATATCTCAGAAGTAAAGTACAACACTGTACGAGTGACAGCTTGAAAAAAGAAAAATTTCTTTAGCAAAACCCGATTGTTTGTTTGTCCTAACTTCATTAAATGTGTTGGTGCAGCTGCTTTGGGCAGGAAATAAAAAATACTTCTGAAGCAACATTATACATATCATATGTTTCTAGCGTGATTGGTTCCATATTGTTGGGGCCCTCAAGTGCCTCTAGCAGAGTTCCTCAGCAAATTTTAACGTGTCAAACTGGATAAAAGTCAGAAGTAGATGCTTTACCCCTATGGGCTAGGACGACTGCTACCCAGTACAGAAACTCCAACAGGGAAGATGATCCCCTGGCTTCGATCTCAGCGCTGCACGCTCCTGCGGGCTGCCGATAAGAGCACGTGGCCTGAGCTCTGAGGTGGCTGCCAGCAGCCCCCTCCAAACTCCTGCACGCCCTGGTGCCCTCAGGATTCCTCTCTGATTGTTCATAGCTGAGACCTGAGCCCAAGGGTGCCCCAGCTCAGTGGGGCCAGCAGCCCGCAGCCCTTGCTGGGTGCCACAGGTGGGCAACAGGCTATTGGAGCACAGCAGATGTGTCAACAGACTAATCAAATGTCCTTCAGCAACACTTTTACTACCTAGTCAATAGGGAAACTTATAATCAAGTTAGATCTCAAGTTGAAAACTCTAGCTCACTGCAATGAACCTTTAAAACTAAGTACACCGATCAGAAAATAAGTATACCACATAACAGAGTATATCAGAAGATCAAGTCACTGATAGACACGGAGCTGCGGAACCAGATGGGTACACATAGCCTATCAATTGCAAACAGTGGCTCACAATTCAGTGATATATCATTACTACTACTGAATTTAAAAGACTGCATGCTGTGTCTAAATGTTCGCTAGTTTGGAGCTCCATCGTGTTGTGATACTAAATATTTCTAGGTATGTCCAAGATTACTTCAACTAGTATACTAAACTTCTACCATGCAACAGACCAAAATGGAAAAAACATTTAACATCATTACAGACTTCAAATTTATTTTATTGACTTTGCTGGGAATATAGGTATGAAAGATTATGGAAAAAGGAGACAAGAGAACAAAACAAAAAGACAAGAACTTAGAGAAAGAAAAGCATATTTAGCATATTAAAGGCAATTAATCATCTTTCATTTTAGCAGGCCAGAATACAGAAAATTACTGGAAAAACATTGTAATTTCAGAAGGTGCTAGATATGAAAAAAAGAGACTAACATGTTGGATCAAATAACATGTCCAGCTAGAGACCGATCTGACATTGAACACTGGTTAGAAAGTAAAACAACACAAAGCAGAATGGTATTGTTTTATTACACCAATTTAATGTTTCAAACAGAAAAAAATTGCCTCAAAAGATAGTGAGGAAATTTAAACTTTAAAACAAAAGAAACAGTACTGAGTTTCCCACATCATTCCCATTACTCAAGTTTTACAGTTTATCTAACCCTACTGAAACTTGTGTTGTTGCTGTTCTACAATTGGAGAGTGACCAAGGAGATGTGGTATGATCTTGAAAGTATACACTAGAGTTAAATAAGCTGTAATTGTATGTAAGTGCTCAAAAATGAATACAACTGAAGCATTAAGCAAGTCAGTGAAAAAGAGCTTACATCTGAGATGAAGGCTTTCAAGCACACTTCAGCGAAAGCTTGAAAAATGGTTAAACATTTTAGAACTTTTTCTTAGCTACAAAGGACCGAGCAATGAGAACAGAAACGTTTGTCACTAGAAAAAATATAATTAAAATAATCTAAGAGGTTTTCCCTATAGTTTTTATTTTTATAAATGACTATAGCAGATGACTAAATTTTTGAAAATGCATTTAGTCTCAGAAAACAATGCACTGACACAACAAAGAAAGTTATATTCAGTGATGAAAGGTAAACTGGGTAAAAAAATTATAATAAATTAAAAAAATCTCCCATAAGCACTGACTGAACTTTAACTAGTTTTACACTGATTGGCACTCATAGAATCATTAAGGTTGGAAAAGACCTCTAAGATCATCGAGTCCAACCGTCAACCCAACACCACCATGCCCACTAAACCATGTCCCTAAGTGCCGCATCTACACGTCTTTTAAATACGTCCAGGGGTGGTGACTCAACCACTTCCCTGGGCAGCCTCTTCCAATGTCCAACCACTCTTTCAGTAAAGAAATTTTTCCTTACATCCAATCTAAACCTCCCCTGGCACAACTTGAGGCCATTTCCTCTCATCCTATCGCCAGTTACTTGGGAGAAGAGACCGACACCCACCTCGCTACAACCTCCTTTCAGGGAGTTGTAGAGAGCAATGAGGTCTCCCCTCAGCCTCCTTTTCTCCAGACTAAATAGTCCCAGTTCTTCATGACTAAGAAGGCTCCCTAGGTATGCTCCTATTTAAGCTTTTCTCATGAGCTTGAAACTTGAACGTAATTATGTTTGACTAGATTCAGGCTGAGTGTGTCTCAAGGTCCTGTCCACCCTGTCATCCCAATCAGAGTCCTACACAGAACCTTCCCTGGTTTCCTTGCATCCTCCCACCATGGGTGTCTTTCCCAAGGCAACCAAAAGACAGAAGTTGGTGTATGGCGAAATCTTGTCCTAATATGCAGACAAAATGTAACTATGTCTCCCATCCACTGGTTCAGACATAGCTTTGAGACTCCTTCCATCTTTATTTAAGATTTTGGTTAAGATTAGCAAGGGAATTCAGAAGACACTAGAGAAGGATACCCAACAGATGTAGACTACATGATAACAGAAACCCTGTTCTGTAGAAAATCAGACTAAAGTAAAACACTTCCAAGCCTTTCCCCATCCCACTCAGCTGAATTTATCAATATATATTTCAAAATCTGAGTTAGTAACATGAATACCAATTACGTATTTCATAAATCTGAATGACTGACTCCAATTCCACAATTTGAACAATTATAAAGATTCTTACAATTGAAAAATAAAGGCCATTCGTAAGAAGAAAAAAATTAAATTGATGAAAAATGCTGTAGGCACGTGAAGATTCTCCTGATGATATAGTATCAAAGAAAATTTAGTTGAATTTAAGCTGACCCCTCATTTATCATATCCTGTGGGCGAGTCAGTTAATGACTATATTGATTCTCTTTTGGGTTCATTCTTATATACATCATCCAGCCAAGGTGAAAGTAACCAGAAGATATGAATTTTACAGAAAAATATTTCAATGACAAATATTTGAAGTTGCAGTTAAGAATGATTATTATACAACAGATTTGCTGTACTGAAATTATAGGACATATTCATATAATCGCAGTGGGAAACATCACATAATATGCACTAGGTGATCCCTGGAAGTAGTGTATTGCCAGTAACTAAAATGGACTTCAACAGAATTGTATCAGCTGAGGGTCTGATACATGTTAAGTGCCACTTTTTGCTAAACTCAGGAGTACTGGATTGCTTGGGAACCTTTGATTGTTCAGAGAACGATGATGAAATAGGTTCCTGAGACCATGGTTTCTCTAGCCTACCAGTATCTGAAGACAAAAAGAGGGAAAAATATTCCATTTCTACGCATATCTGATTTCACAGGCATCTTACGGAGTTTGGTTTTTTTGCTCTCACTGAAATGTAAAGAGCAGAGCACATGACTCCCACCCTAATGTTTATCTGTTTTGAAGAAAAGTTCATCAATGAGAGAAATGGAAATGATCTTTCTTCCACAGGGAGGAAGGATGCTCTGCACATTGTGCAATTGCCTTCGATCTGTGAAGAAAGGTATAGAGCAGACTGAACTAGTATGTGACTAAAACACAGCACAACATATCTAATACTACCCTATCAACACAATATGTCTTTTAAAAATACTGGAAGCAGTGTCAGCTTTTTATTTGACCTCCCTTTCACAAAATGTAACTATTGTTCTATCTTTCTTGTACAACTGGTTTTTATTTTCCAACTAAACAGCTCAACTACTGATCAATCCTTGATTCCTAGACCAATTCAATCAGTTGTTATTTTATTATTTGCATATTTAGAAAGTTTAATCTTTGCAAGGATCTTTTCAGTATTTTCTTCATTTAAAAACCTCCTTCTCAACAGCAGACTTTTTTCCAATCAAGTACAAAGTGTCCTGGCATTTTTTTCAATGTTTCAGGTTGTTCAGTGTTTCAGGTTTAGTTAGCAGAAAACAAAACAAAGTTGAAGATGCATCTTTGTGAAAACTGAGTTTGCAAAGGCTTCCGTTAGCTGCTGAAAGGTCACCATGGTAAGGGGAAGCTGCAAGGTGGTAGGTAAGTTTATCTTATGATTTTATTTAAGCTCTTTGGCGGGGGGGGGGGGGGGGGGGGGGGCGCGGAGAGAGAGAGAGAGCGCGCGCATATTTGGTCCAGTCTGTGGCTCCTTTTAATGAAACAATTGATTTCTTTTGTATTTTTATTACTAGAAAAACTGAAAACAAGTATCTGAGGAAAACAGAACCAGATCTCCCATTGCAAGGATGCTCAGTAAAATCCGGCTGGTGTCTCATGCAGTGCTCAACCACAGGGAAAACCTGGGTTTGAGAGGAGTCCCCCACTGCTGCAGCTGGAGCTGGAGTCCCACGGAGGTCAGGGAGGTGCGGCGGCGCCTCCGGGGAGAGCTTCCTAGGGGCCCAACAGAGCTGAGTTACAGCTGCTGCTGCTGCTGGAAGGGGAGGAGATGAAATTATAGCATGGAGTGGGGAGGCAGGGAAGGGAAAAAAGCAGAATGTCTGAAGGGATGAAAACACCGCGGTTTCACTTTCATCCCTCTAATATTCTCAGAAATCGCTTTAGGGGGATGAAAGCCGTCACTTGAAAGTCTGATTCCTCTGTCTTTATGCTTTGCAGGCTTCTACAGAGAGTAAAAATAAAGTGATAATGAACAAGCATTAAAAACAGTACAAACTGTTGCCTGAATCCCAATTAAGTCAGTGCAGCTAGATACGCAGTCCTTCAACAAACACTGTGACCAGTTATTTTAGCCAATAGCACCAAAAAAATAGGCAGTTACAAGATGATTCCCCCACCCCAAATCCTTGCAAGTAAAAAGACTCTTGTACAGTCTTATGGTCACAAAGACAGAAACTTGAAACTTAGGAAACTGTAGAAGTGAAGCTGCACGACTGATCTTACTACAGCTTCTCCAGCCACATCTTAGTCATTAACTCCGTGACCGTATCAAAGTATTCTCCCAGTGCAGAGAACAGATCATGCTCAGTCAACAAGCAACTGTGCAATGTCTGATTTCTCCTTATTGTTAATACATATTCCAAACATCACTCTAATGATAGTTTCATTTTGCTAAGTGACTTTGCTCTGTAGTAATTGAAGTCCAAAGCGTTTGAGGTACGTAGACACCAAACACTGATTAGGAATCAGACTTCTTCAAAACAATAAACTCACAGACACCACTGCTGAATGTTCTGCAAATCTGAACTAACACATTTTCCCCAAAAGCCTGCAAGCTGGAGGAGGTACTGTTGTCATCTCCGTTTTAAAGCTGGAGATCTGAGATGCCATTGGGGTTAGACGCAAGTTCTCTGAAGAAAGTTACTCTCTTCAGACTTTCACTACCAAGGCTTCCAGCTCCATGTTTAAAAGCCTGTAATGCTCCAGCTAGTGCAGGGAGAAGAGGACACCAATGATGTCTCAATAACTTGGTGATCTCTGTGTTTTGCAGCTTTCAGTCTGCTGTCTGACAGCACAAGGTTGACTAGTTTCAAAGTTTTAGCCTAGCTGGCCTGAGGGACCAAGCAAGCCAAAAACATTATTAGCCCAAATGGGGACATTTCCGGCCTTCATGAACATTACTAGGCCAATAAATAATTAGTTGATTAACCTACAAAGGAGCATTTCCAATTCTTAGGAAAGGATTAGTAAGTATGAAATAGAATCATAGAATCATAGAATCATTGAGGTTGGAAAAGACCTCTAAGATCATCGAGTCCAACCGTCAACCCAACACCACCATGCCCACTAAACCATGTCCCTAAGCACCTCATCTACGCATCTTTTAAATACCTCCAGGGATGGGGACTCCACCACTTCCCTGGGCAGCCTGTTCCAATGTTTAACCACTCTTTCAGTAAAGAAATTTTTCCTTACATCCAATCTAAACCTCCCCTGCCGCAACTTGAGGCCATTTCCTCTCGTCCTATCACTTGCTACTTGGGAGAAGAGACCGACACCCACCTCGCTACAACCTCCTTTCAGGTAGTTGTAGAGAGCGATGAGGTCTCCCCTCAGCCTCCTTTTCTCCAGCCTAAACAACCCCAGTTCCCTCAGCCGCTCCTCAGAAGACTTGTTCTCCAGACCCCTCACCAGCCTCGTTGCCCTTCTCTGGACACGCTCCAGCACCTCAACGTCCTTCTTGTAGTGAGGGGCCCAAAACTGAACACAGGATTCGAGGTGCGGCCTCATCAGTGCCGAGTACAGGGGCACGATCACTTCCCTACTCCTGCTGGCCACACTATTTCTGATACAGGCCAGGATGCCATTGGCCTTCTTGGCCGCCTGGGCACACTGATACAAATACATTTGTCACTTCCACCAAATGCATTTAAATAATATAATAGTTAATCTGTAATATTCTGAATAAGACTCATTTAATATCTACTTTTGCAAAATATATATTTAAATGTTATATTCAATCTTTAAAAATCTGGGTTTATGTTTGCATGGCTAATATGAAATCAAATATAAAATAGACTTTGATTGCTGTCTTCTATTTTTCTCTCTTTCTTCTTCCCAGCCCCTCTCTCAACAAAGCAAAAATGTAAGCCCTATTGCCATTTGTAAGTATGCGTGTGGAAGAAAATTGATTGCTGAGGCAAAGTTCTGTATGTGCTGCAGAAAATAAGGTCATGCTGACAAAGGTTCATTTTATTTAAAGGAAACAGTTTGTGACTGATTGCTTGGGAAGAAAACAAAGGAAAAGTTATTTTAGAGAATGTTATGGCTCCTGGAATCGAGACAGCTTAAAGAAAAGGAAATATTAAGGAGAGATAGATGTTTTGAAAGAAAGACTGCTAGCCTGGAAAGCATCTCAGCTGCTAACTTTTGAAATCGAGTATCTTAATCTGCCACTTTCTTGCTGGGTTACCACAATCAGATCAATAGTACTCAAATCCAGACAGGCACTAAGATGCTAGCCACCTCTGTGGATCTGTTCCCGAGTCTCACTTTATCCAGTTCATAAAACAGGAATAAAAGATTCCTGAATTATAAAATATGCATGTCCATATCAGATTGAAATGTGTCTTAATGTCATTGTTATTACTATAAATTACATTATCAAAAGTTCCGGTAATAATCTCGGAGGGTTTGACAAGTTATGAGAGGCATAAATTTATCTAAGACATTTCTTAACCACTTAACCTTCTTAAGCACTGAAAGTTAAAGAATTCTGTAAGTACATCTCTTATCTTACTAATCCTATACTTTGAAGCGAACATTGTATTTGCATTGTAATTACATCATCAGAAATGTCAACTGCTGCACCCTGCAAAAGAAATAGTTTTATTAAGTCTAAATTCACCACTACTCCTGAAAGCCGGCACTTTGCTGAGCGTGTATAGGTATTCAGTATTCTATAAAATAATGCTTTATCTCACATAACACACCATTGTTTTAGAGGCAACAGTGGGGATTTTCTTTGACATAAAGAGAAATACTAATACGTTAAGTATTAAAAATGTTCTTACTGCTAGTCTCTTAAATGGTCAAGTGACAACTTAGTCTTACAAACTCAACTTTCTTAATATGAGATTCCTAAACTACAAAATCTAACTATGCCTACCAGATATGTACACTACTTATTAACAGATTAGTTTTTGTCATTACTATAAACTAGTGTCAAAATTGCTTCTTGTATTTCTGTGCTACTACAGAAGCCCCTAGCAACATTTAAACATGACATTTTGCTATACCACTCCGTGCAATCCTGAAATGATACAAGCTGGAAATACTTTCCTTCTTCCCAGTGTTTCACTGAACGCAAACCCCAAGTTTGCAAAAACCCAGTTAGCAGCTTCCAAGACTGTTGACTCAGGTTCTGCTAATTTGTATTATGAAAAGAACTGCAAAATGAGTGGTTTTTTAATTCTCTATTACATAAAGCACCCTTTGACACCAAACTGATTTCTAGGCTCGTGTCTAGAAGCCACAGCAGCTTGCTCTTTTGTAATGTAAGGAATTAGTGACCTTTTAAATATATCAAAAAGTCTAATCTGGAAAGAGTAAATAATGATGTGGTCTAAATATTTTGGCTTCATGAAGCTGGACTAGCTGCAGCACGCCCAGGTTCTTCTCAAGACAAAGAAGTCCAGACAAAAAGAATCTTGGCATCTACAAATGCCATCTGGAGTTTCCATGTGTCATTGTTGTATGACAAAATTATCTCCCCAAATTTTTTCCCCAAGATATTTATAATATATTGATATTTTTGCCACTTCTTTTTCTTCCAAATCTGGGAGGAGAAGAGTTAAATTATTTTTGAGTCCAGAAGCAAAGAAAAATAATTAGCTTAAAAAACTCCAGCTATAGTCTGAAATGGCTTTTCCAGGCATAAAACTGCACGTTATTAAGGCCTAGTGTTGTGGAACTTTCCATGGCTTGAGGCTAATGCTCTCCCCAAGCGAAGCTGAGGATCCATCCTTTCTCATGGTTTGATGCTCCTGTTTCTAACCTTCATGGTTTGTTAGCCAGGTGACCTTCAACCTTTGATCCTGGAAAGACTATTAGCGGTGACTCCAGGAGATTTGCCTCAATAGCACGGCTGTAGGGGAGCATTCCCAGGTGCATTATAAATGCAACTTATCACATCATTCTACAATTAAACAATGGGATATCATGATACACTCAGAATGCGTGTATATATAAATATAACTAAATACATGCGCATATAAATAAAAATTGACATTTAGTGGAGATAAGTCAAGCTGCATCCATGATGCTGCTGTGACCCACCTTTATGTGCGTATTCCCCGCTTATCCTAATCCAAGATAGGATTTATGCAGGTACTTTGCTTCAAGCAAAATCTTAGTGTCATGACTGGGAGGGTTCTTTAAACAAAGCTATGGGAATCAATGACACAAACTACTAGAGAAATTATCTATGTGTTTCAACAGCTTTTGCTGAATTGGGGTCTAATCCCAGCTCTTTAGACTACTAACTAACATTTCAAAACTTGGGACAGGTTTGACTGCAGGTCAAGTAAACAATTCAACACCTGCCATGTTTGGGGCATTACTGTAATATCAAAAATAAGTAACAACCCAGAGCTTGGAGCCATTTAGAAGAATTGCCAGTGATGAATAAAATTTTTTTCCTCTCTCTTTTTCACTGTATTTCCCACCAGTTGCACTTTTCCCTTCTCTTTAAGATTCTCTGTTGCATTCCTCATTGGTGTCCTCTAAAACATTTCTTTCGGGATAAAAGGCTAAAAGGAAGCTTTCTATGCTGAAAATGTATCACTAGTTAAATTCTGCTGTGTTTGATGTAGTTGTAAAATGAAGGCATACCTGACGTTGTATCTAGATACAATCTTTGAAAACAATCCTTAAATCATTCAGGTTTTTTCTATTTCAATCATAATTAAAATGAAAGTGTATGCCTAGGACAGGAAGAATAAGGGCTAGGGCAATAGAAGGTCCAAGGAAGATGCCAAAATAATGTGTTCCTTAAAGCAAGTAAGACAAAGCAGTATTGTTTTACTGAGTTTATGGAACTTGAAATATATGTTTCACGCATAACACAACATGATTCAAAACAGCTGACCTTTCCTTACAAAGAGTTAAGAACTAACTTTACTGACAATTGCAACTTAAAATGGCTCCATTGACATAACTGTAACATGAACCAAAAGCCTCATCTTGCAAAGACTTTTGTCCTTCCTATTATGTGCTGTGGGAAGTCTCACTGACCTCATGGCTTTGAAGGTTAAGCAGGCAACTGTGTCTTCTCCTCTTTATAGTTTAGTTGACTTGTGGTCTAGCAAATAAAGAACTAAGAACTGCCAAGCTTAAAACTAAGCATTTTTATTTGGGAGGCCAATAACTGTGTGGACTCAAAGGAAGGGAACGATAGATAACAAGAGCAGAGTCACAAGGATGGAAGAAGGAAGAAAAAAGTTTGGTTGAGAAATTACCTCCAGCTGCTGACTCATAGAAACAGCTCTCAATTGCCCTGGTTTTGGCTGGGATAGAGTTGATTTTCTTCCTAGTAGCTGGTGTAGTGCTGTGGTTTGGATTTAGGATGAGAATAATGTGATAACACATCAATGTTTTAGTTGTTGCCAAGCAGTGCTTACACTAAGTCAAGGACTTTTCAGCTTCCCATGCTCTGCCAGCGAGGAGGTGCACAAGAAGCTGGGAGGGGGCACAGCCGGGACAGCTGACCCAAACTGGCCACAGGGATATTCCATACCATACGATGTCATGCTTAGTATATAAGCCGGGGGAGTTGGCCGGGGGGCAGCGATCACTGCTCAGGGACTGGCTGTGGGTGGTGAGCGGTTGCATCACTTTTTTTTTTTTTTCCTTTCCCTGGGTTTTTGTTTCTCTCTCTCTCTCTCTCATTGTTTTACCTTCCATTACAATTTTTAAATTATTATTATTCTATTATTTCAAGTATTAAGCTGTTCTTATCTCAACCCACGAGTTTTCTTCCTTTCCCTCTTCTGATTCTCTCCCCCATCCCACCAGGGGGAGGCAGGGGAGGGTGAGCGAGCGGCTGTGTGGTGCTTAGTTGCCAACTGGGGTTAAACCATGATATCAATAAAGTTCATGAGGTCGTTGCATACAGATGCAGTATGCGTGTGTGACTGCTGAATAGTCCATGGATTAAGAGCCACAGACACAGTTTACATCCCTCCTGAGCTTTTAAATTCTAATGACTATCAAGGCTGAAAGTTTCTCTCTTTTTTCATCCAATAAAGTTTATGGGTTGTATAATATGCACTTAAATTCTCTAGAGAGTTCCTATACCTATTTTGGCTGTAGGGTACCCTTTGGTGATATTACTACATAACTGATCATAAAGAAAGGGGAAAAAATGTTTTCCAGACTATTTTTGTAAACTTCAGTAGCTGAAAAATAAATATTGAGTCTACATAACAAATACCTGCATCAGTACTGAGGGAAAGATATAAACCCTAAACAAGCATAAAACCTGCCTCCAACTTTCTGCTCCTCTCACTCCATAGTTTCCATTTAAGACAGCAACACAGGCAAAACCTTTCCTGAAATTTCTCCATTGTCATTACTAATAGAGCTGCATCACTGACAACACCACCACAGTTTAAAGCACCAAGCCAGTCAATGCACTCCTTTGTTACACGGTCTCCAAATACTTAGTAGTATGACAGGATTCACAAAATGTTCCAACTTCAGCAGAACATTGAACAGATATTTAGGTTTATCCCTTAAACAGCAGTTAAGCATATACTCCGTTTAAGCTACATTCATTTCAATGAGACTTAAGCATGTCGTTAGCAGCAGTTATATGCCTCGCCGAATGAGGATAAAAGTGCTATGAAATGAATATTGGTTCTACATTCAAATTTCCCAGTGTCTTTTTAAGACAAACTTTGAAAGTCATTTGTAAATATATTCATTTATTATTGCATATTCACTAATAGACTTGTGCTGGGGAGTCCTATAATAGTACAGTGCAGATTCCTCAGATTATACCAAAAAGTCAAAATACCTATTATAAGCAATGTCTTTCCTGTAAAATGATATGCCAACTTCCATAATCATTTGCTATTCTCTCTTTAGGAAAATCTGATATCTTTTAAACCCCCTAATTACAATAACAAATAAAAAGTCCTTTTTAGTAATAAGGAAGGAGACTGGCACAGAATCATAATAAAGAAAAGCCAGCTGAGGAGCCTGCTAGAAAACAATACTATGTATAATTGGTGTTTAATTATGCAGAATTAACAAATGGCAGCAGCACTGGTTGTATTACTTGACCAGGGCTCTTTGCCAAGTCAACAAGCTGGTTTTAATGTAGGAAGTAACTCGTTCAGTTATCCGGCGCCTTTGAGCAGGGCCCTGACTGCTGCGTTCTCCATCTGTGTTGCCAAAAACATTTAGCAGAAGAAAGAAATCTGTTGATTTGCTAAAGCAAGATAAATTTTGGTCATTGATATGGGTGAATGCACCAATAAGATCATAAAAAAGTTTTCTAAACATTTTATTCATCTGGTGCCAATGATTTAGTAACACCATGAGAGCTCAAAATACTAATTAGTATGAATTTGCAGGGTTGATATAGTATACAATAGAATATCGAACACGTTTATTTGAATATATTACCTCCACTAACCCCTTCCCCTCTCCATACACACATATTTGAATGTATTTAAAAACATGTTTAAATATTTATGTTCTCTAGAGCCTCATTACATATTTTTCTCCTATGGTAAGCAATTAATTTGCATTTTGAAATGAACACAACTATGATGATACACATGAGAGGTTCCTGGAGAGCGTGTCTGCTGAGGTACCCACGCTCAAAACTGACCCCTGTAACAAACCTGAGCACTGGCCTCGCCAGTAGCTCCTCCTGCTTCCCCACCGCTGTGGTCTGCCACACTCAAGAGATCTGGCCTGGCACACCTGTGACAAGGTGTGCTCATTCAGGGGAGCTCAAATTCAATTTGAAAAAAGCCTTTTTGAATTAAGCACGGATAACAAAAACCTTTGGGGGAAGGAGAAGGCAACAAAAACTCTTGGAGATCCCCAAAAGCATGTAGCAGTCTGCCCCTTCTTCTGAACTCCTCTTTCACGTGTAGGTTTCTTTGAGGGTTGTCACCATGATAACAGTAACAGTAGCAGACGTACTGTCAAATGAATCAGAACCTTCAGCGAGAAGTGCATTGATACATATATTTATGTTGTACATTTATGCTGTTTGCAGGAAGGCAGAAGACCTATTGAAAACCACGGAGAGAGAAGCAGAATTTGGGTTTTGACAGAACAGAGAATACAGACTGAAAGTAAACAAATGGGAAAGTCTCTGTCAACCAAACTCCTCTACAGATTTGCATAGATTCAGGTTCACCTGAGTAGCTAGCATTGTTAAGATCCTGAGTAGTTTTCTCTTAGGTCAGACGAGGATTTAGATTACCGCAAGATACAGTGAGCTAGTCTGATCAGAAGTCCTGGGGAAAAAGGTTAATTTTGCCCAATCTTTCTCACAAAGAGTCATTGTCACAGGAATCTCATTGCAGCTGAAAAGAAACTAAGAACAGAAAGATTCTTCTTTGCTTTCAGTGCTTCTCAGGACAACAGGGTGCATGCAAACCAAGGACACCAATCTGTGGGGCACCAAGTGCAACACAGAACTAAACGGGGGCCTCTTTTACATCCTTAAAAATAATAGGCTTTAGAATTCAATGCTCATTTTAACCCCCACCTTTACTGGCAAAGAACAGCAGTTTCCTCCTTCCTTTTTTGCCATACTTTTTCAATGACATTCAGCATCATAAAAAACAATTCTTAAATCCACAGCGTGTTATGTTTGGAAATAGAAAGTTAAATAAAAATGCCCCTCTGTGTGTGCATGTGTATCAGGACGCAGCTTTACAAAATTGAGCTATTTCCAATGCAAACATGAGTAAATCTGGACATCCTCATATATTCGACATTTTATAGGCCCCGTAAAACTTGATCAAAATCCACTTATACTTGTTGGTTGTGTGACTTAACCTTTAGGGTAGATTAATTAGATTAACAGACCACATACTGTAGATTCCAGTACTTCCTCAATGGCTATTAAATTACACAGAAGGAATTATGTTTGAGAGTCCTGCTTCCTTAAATCAAATTCCAGCCCTGTCACCTTTCTTTCATTTATTAGACTGCAAAGCTCTTGTTCCTTTCGTAATAAAAACTGAACCTCTGTTAAATTCCATCCTTAGTACTTGAAGTTATTCATGATTGCTGTGCTTAGGATCAGATAACTACAGAATCTGAGTCTACACTGGGAGAATACAGTTCATGACAGGTATCCTACCAAAGGAGTGAAAAGGTGCCACTTAATTTGTGAAGAGGCAGGGAGTAGCAGAGTATTCTTACTTTTAAGAGACTGGCTACAAGCCGTGCCCCATGCAGACCACAGCAGCGTAAGAGCAGAGCGGCTGCCGGCGTGGACAGAAGGGAGTACCCAAACTGGAAGACTGGTACTGCTTGAAGGAGGCCAGTTCAGCTCTCACCATCGGGACGGATAATGCTAACGTGCAGAATGCCTTCTAGTTAAGGCATGGAGTTGGGTAAATAGGGCTTAAGAAATACCTCTGCAGCTTTCCCAGCACGTTCACTTTTTCTTTCTCAAAATGTTGTCCAGACAGCGAGCAAAGTTTTTGCACACTTGGCCTGTATTCCCAGACACCAGGGAGCCTGGGCATGCCCATAAACATGAGCTGAATATCCAGTATCTCCCAGAAAGCACCAGAGAAACTGTATATGCACAACACAATGCAACGAGTAAGCTGAAGAAAAGAGACAAGGTTTTGGGCTTTCTTGCACTCGCATCTACCTATAAACTGTTCCCAGGATATTATAAACAGCACAACAGCTAAGAAACCTACCTCAAGCTTAAAAAACTAAGATCTGAGTTCAGTTCTTTGTTCTGAAAAGACCATACAGCTGGGAGGAATACAATAACAAGCGGTGCCAAGGGAAGGTCTGCCCTCTGCACTTCCATGATGCAACAAGGGAGAAGAAGAGGGAATCTAAAATCTGTGACACAAGAACATGACTATGTATCATCTACTGCATGCCTGCTGATGCACACTCTTCCGCCCAAATGCCAGCATGCTCCTGCTTCAAAATTGCTAGAAACATTGAAAGAGTTAGTATGAAAAAGTCGGTGATGGTGTATTTTTTTTTAAGCTATCGGGATGCCTGGACTAGCTTTGAAGCAGTGCCACACAATCCAGCACTAAACATACCGGTGTGTGCCCAGCCTCGGTCCCCATTAACGCTCCAGGCCTTACAAACAGCATTCAGGACTGTTCCATTAGGACGTCAGAAAAGCTTGTCATCATCAAGACACCACAGTCCCGTTCCTCTTTCTCTGCAGTTCATTTCTGGCCTGTGATATTAATTCTACACTACACGCCTAGCTTTCTCACCGCATTTACTGCTGATGTGGGTCTTTCTGTGCTCCCCGTATTGTTGGAAGTATGTGCTGGCAAGTCCCGTTACAGTTAGTACAGTTGCTTTAGTAGCTAGGGCAATCCATGGCTCCTAATGACAGGCCAATTATCTTTGAGGGTAGCAACTTACCCACAATTGTATTTCTCCAAACCCATGTAATTAAAACCATATGGCTTCAGTAAATAGCAAAGCAGTCTTGGAGAAAAAGCTTGAAGAATAAAGACAAAAGACTCCTCCACCTTTATTTACAACGTGCTAAAAGCCACCTACTTGTATGCATTTTTAAGACAGAAATTTCATTTCAATCCCGGCAGGCAGGCAGAGCCTTTAAGCAGCCTGAGACAAAGAGGGTTTGGAACAATGGATGAAATAGCAAACCCTGACAACCCTGCACTTGTGATCAGGTAGCAGAGCCCAGGAGGGGAGCCTGGTAAGGCAATTAGGAGCAGGTGACGCTCGCCAAGAGAGACTTCAGTCTTCAGGCAATCTGTGTTAGAGGGGCTTCGACAGAGCCTACAGAGGAATCCAAAGCTGCCCTAACTGCTCAGAACTTCTTCAGGATATGAACTGAGCCCCACGTCTGGCGCAAAGTATGACGAGCTGTGAAGACTTCTTACTATAATCACAGCAGTGCGTAAAAACATTATTTACATAGTGTTACTTTTTTCTATTGGACTTTTATGCCCTGCTGACGCCGACATCTTCATGCTTTTCACAGCAGGAAAAGGACGAGTGCGCATATTTTGCACTGTCTATTCTTGCCATCCTAATTTGGATGCCATCTACACCCCTGAGGATCCCTCCATGGTGGGAAGCTCCTCCACAGTGATTTAAAGCACCTGAACTACAACTACCGGCTGGAAGAGTCTGTCCTCATTCATTAAGTGCTTGGCAACTAGAGATAAGCAGCTAAAATTGCATGCCTAAAACAGGTGATGTGATACTGCATTGTAAATAATGCTAAAGGGTTTCTGCCCCAAAATGCTTACAGTTCTAAATAAGAAAAGGAGGAAAACGGACAGAGGCTTAATTTGCTATATGCCGCAAGTTAGCAGCAGAGAGGGAAACAGTGCCCAAGGTCTGTTCTCCATTCACTAGACTGCATTTGCACAGCCAAAGACCTTTGTATGACCACGTTTAGAAGTTAAGCAAAAAATCTCCCACTAAAGAAAATCCTACCATGACTATTAGAAAAAAAGAAAAACTTCTTTCTCCCTTCCTTGAATCCTGGAAAAATAAAATTCTTTAATGCCTTCATCTTCTCACTTAAGATATAAATCTGCATTCTGAACTCTATTTTTCTCCCATTTGACTATCATGCTGAATCTGGGGGGAAAAAGCACACGGTGAAAGATACATTCTTTGAATGAAAAAAGGAAAAATTCTTAGTGTCACAGATGGCTGTCAAGATGAAATAAGCCTGTGTCTGCTGAGGGAATCAGACATTAGTGTGAAATCTGAATAGAAAGGAACATAGCAGAAGGCAACATTTCAAAAGGAGTTCAGCACCAACTGGCATTGTGAGGGTTAATTTACTGCCAGGAACTGCTGGGCTTTTCATTCTCAATAGACACACAATAGACAGATCCCCAAAGTACCCATCATAATCACAGATGCTGGGGATTAATGCTAAAATGAAAGCTTCATGAATATTAAAAATATCAAAACTGCTAATGATGTAGCAGAGTTTGGAATAACAACCAATCTGAAAATCTAAGGGTGTGCCATGCAGACATAGTGAGACACTGTCTTTTTAAAACTGATTAAACCTACTCAATTTGTAACAGAAAGAGGCTTATGCATATTAGGAGCTGAATTGACTGCCAAACTTTACAAATTGCACAGGCTAATTACCATAATTAAGCTTTGGATTGAAGAAGAAAATTCCATTTATCTCAGAATGACTCAGTGGAACTTCAACAAAGGCGGCAAAGTACATCAGATGGTTTGCCCTTTTTTTTGTTGCCCCTAAGTGGTGTTTCAAAAGCAGTTGTGAAAAAAAATAATCAGAGTGACAGCACAGAAATACTTTTGCTTGAAAATTAGAAAAAATGCATAATTTAGGGATCTGATTTTGGAATTTGTTGTAAACCGTCCCCTATAAACTAGTACAGTAAAATATGTTCTATTTTTCAAATATAAAGACTGAATCGGGGGTAATGCAAAGCCACGTGTCTTTTATAACCTGAAGCCACATATAATTCCTGTAACTATGCTTCACCAGTTTCCTGGAGAGGACACTGGGTAGCGTTTGATCCGCTGGACTCTCCTGCTCCTATACATGTCTGCTGTTTGCCTTCTCATGCCGATGCAGAGAAGTTACCTTGAAGGATGAGATAATAGCTACCACATTTTAAGATAAAGATTACATGTTATTCTATGACTTTGAGCTGGATCCAAAGTCTTCCACTAATCTCAAATGGGATTTGGATCTTGTCCTTAGGGAACGCGTAGTCTGCGAACAATAAAAGCACAGCTGTGAAAACTTTATTATGGGATGCAGGAAAATGTCTTACTGTATTTCCTTTCCTGTCCCCATTTAGGAAGAAAACATAATATGAAGGTTTTCCTTAAGCTTACCTAGGCTTTTAAGTCACATATGTATGAGACCATACGTACATAGAGACATCATGCAAAGGAGAATGCTGAGGTACTGGGGAAGTATTACTCCTCCCACGTGTAACGGGACTCTGACTTTTCACCCATCAGTTACTTCAGTTTTGTTTGCATTTACCTAACTTTTGTTTCTAGGACAATGACGTCTATACATTTTCAGGTCTCTTTACAGAATGCCTTGAACAAAATGGTCCTGAAAAAAAATGTGTACAGGTTCATTTCTAGAAAATAAAGAAAACTCACAATGCATAAAAAAAACCCAAAGCAAATTAAACAGACCTGCGTTTCATTCACTGTAGAACTCAGGACAGTTATAATATATCTACCATTATGGGTGTGCTAGAAATACTTGTAAAAATAAATGTGAATTAAAGGCCTAGGTAAACATATGAAAGAAAATCAGGCAAAAATAAAAAGATCTTCATGTTCAAACATGATTTTATTCAGCTACATTAGAAGAATCATGGGGCCATCAGAAGAGAACTCTGCAAAGAGAAACCAGGAACAATTCCAAAATGCAGACGACTAGAAGTGAGATATGTTACCCAAAAGAAGAAGGAGAAGAATGTAGTAGGTATTTATCTATCAGCATTGGTGCTTTCAGGAACCACCTGAATTTTCTGGAGCACATCTTTATTAAAGATTCACTAACATTATAAAAGAACATATTCATAAGTGAACATGTAAGAGAGAAAAAACTACCAGCTAGTTCTAGTCCAGAATTTGCATCCATCAAGACAGATTCAAATTTCAATGTAATATTACTCATCTCATTTATACAAACCATACATATCTGCTTCTATGAGATCCTAATCTCGTATAAAAACTAAAATACAGAAAGTACCACCACATCCACTCCTTGAGGAATCAACAGAAACTATATTAAAATACCAGATCATGGGTACTTTTACAAAAATCTTCCATCTATGCATGCCATGCCTTTCCCTCTTTTATATGGCTGCTAACACAACCAACTCTGAGATAGCCATCAGCTGAAATTCCCCACTATGCAAGCTAAGCATCCTGGCAGCAACTCCACTCTGCATTCTGAATAATCAGAAGGCATTCACTTCTCATGCTCAAAATTAAGCTTGTGTTACTTTGTGTGGCGGCAGAAGAAAGAAATACAAGTTGTGGAGACCCTCTAGTTATGAGGAATTTCTGCAACTGGGATATGCAAGTGATTACGTTGAAGATGTATGTATGTGAGCAATTTTGTCTGTTACTAATTTTGTATATGGAAATGTATCAGTCTCCTTATATAAGTTGGAAATAAGTTGATCAGACATAGTAGAGATGCAAGTAGTAAAGGAAGAGGACAATCCCAGATTTACATCACTTTCACTCTTTCTTATGCTCACCATGAAAAAAGGCAAACACACATTCATTATTGGCAAATATAATAAGGAATATTATCCTTTTTCTTTTCATCTTTTTTTAAGAAATTTTTCTTGTCCTTCTATGGATCTATTCTGGAAACACATGCAGTTGTCATTGGATTAAACAGCAATAGAATAAGCTGCACTATAAATTGTCCTAATGTGATTATGTCAGATTCTTTTTATATGAATCTCTTATCAGAGACTCCATTTTCTCTTTTTTCTCACAGTCCTGCGCCCAATGGAAAGCTCTGTGGCCAGAAACTGCACAGGCAGCTTGCGACAGGCAAACCACTGAAATGTCCAAGCCCTGCTTTTAAGTGGAATGAAGAGGTTAAGTGGCATCTAAAGACAGACAGACCAAAAAAAAAAAAAAAAATTCATTATTCCTACAGTAAGACACTGGCTGACTGAACTCAAAATCGACATTCACAGTTCAACACCTTGAGTGAAAAATGCCAGCACTTAAGATGTCCATGCTTCGCCTGATCTTTTGTCCGAGGGACCATTCCTTGAGTACTTGTGGCTAGAATGAACTTCATATAGATAACATATTACTTAATAAAACAGTCTCTGTGCTTTCTCAGAAAATTTTTCCTTGCCCTCACTTTAAGGACAAGGAAAAATATTTTTATCCATAGGTTTGTAACCAAGATCTTAGAACATGTATTACTCGATATTTACAACCATTTCAACAAGAATACCCATAACCTAAAGCAGGTCAAGCACAATTGTGTGTGCTATGCAAGATGCCCTACTGTTGGTACTCCCTATTGTTTATCCCTCAGATAAGAACAAGAAAGATAAATTCTAAATATTTGAGTTTTGAATGAATGAATGTTCAGTTAATGATTCAAGATTTCACGTAGTCGGTTCCCTTTCATTGGCCTGCTTGTTTTTAGTTTCTTGTTTAAACAAACTAACAAAACCACTTAAAATACCTAAATCCAATCTAAAATCTTGGAGAAGAGGTGCAGGAAAGAAAAGCTATAGCTCTGTCATTTATTACATGCGGAAAACAAATGTCTTCAAAATATTTAAAATTAGTAAGAAGTACAAGGGTTGTGTATTATTGAAACTGCATTATTAAAATAATTTCATCCAAATAATTGTTCTATATTTTGCATTTCTAGAAAGAAAATAAAGCTGTATGTAAGTGTTTTTTAGAGACTGCGAAGTAAAAAAGAAAAAAACCCAAGGTGGAGTCCTAAACAACTGATGTTTCACCAGCTTAACAAAACATTAAGGAACTTCAGAAACTGGTATATTATTACTCGAGAATAGTTTTTATTACAGTTTACACCTGTTATTTCTAAAATCACTCGGGATTTTCTTAAGTTTTCTTTACATACATTCCTGTTCTGTGACAGTGGGCTAAAATCTTCACACCTTGCTCTCGTGTTAGGAATAGAGACGCTGAAGAACCCACCCCGATCCTTCAGAGGGCTAAAAGAACCCGAAAGATGCCTTCATTAAAAACTCTCATTCTTGTGCAGGCCTAGAAGGAACGGGGTAATTTTATCAGCTGATGCTGATGAGGCTCTGGAAGTCTTCTGAGAAGCATAATATAGAATTGCACGCTTGGATGTTAATCTGTCAACGCAGCAGAGCACAGACATACAAGTTTTAGAATTTTTTTTCTTATTTTTAAAGTATTTCCAGATATAGAATAGAAAAAAAAGTCACTCAAGTCATCTTGAGCCTTCAGTATGAAAACGTGTAGACATGATCTAAAAGATATCTGTAATGATCTTCAGAGGGAGAAGTTTGGGAAATACCCCCAGGCTGACCTGTACTTTGGAAGAGAACATTTCTTTATATTGAACTATGGACTATAAACATGCTGAAATTTCATTTATTCTGAATCTTGAAATATGGACAAAATAGTGGCAGGATACAAATACTCAGAGAATTAAGGAATATATTGCCTATCACCTGTAGGTTACCGGTTCAAATTCTGTCAGATGAATAGTGACAGAAAGTCAATACAAGCCAATGGCTGTTTCATGAACTACATGTGAATCAGGTAAGCAGTCCAAGAGCAGATCCCGGTACAGTATAATTCCTGATGAGGAACAGCTGGTGGTTGTAGCGAAAAAGCCGAACTGAACTCCTCTCTAATAAAGACTCATACTATGAAAGCATGCATTTGAAAGCATGGGCTGCGCATCATTTGCGCTGTAGATTCAAAAGATCCATTTGCCTTCGAATGTTGTTAATGTGGCATGAGCATATACACAAAATCAATGTCACTAGGCACCATATTCCAGCAGAAGCATCTCTGCAGAGATCGCTTTTGCTGCCCAGGGAAATGCATTCACTTCATAAAAATATGCACTTCAATAAATGGTATTCACCAATGCTCCTTCTTGCAAAGCAATAAATGAAAATGATATTTTCATAAAGGCTATATTAGTGTTAGATGACTGAGTATTATATTACTTAACCAATACAAAAATGATACTATTAAAGTTTTTTATTAGATGGTACTAATAGGGTTTTTAGAAACTTAAAAACTTTATGAGGTTAAGTTTTTAAGAAGTTGGGGGTTTTTTAAGAAGTTGTTTAGAAAAAGAGAATGAAGAAAAGACAGGAAGATGCTAGTGGACGTTCTGACTGCATTTTTAAAGAAAAGCTGATTATTACTTAGCAGCAATTTTTTGATTTTCATTTAAGATTTTTCATTCTAGAAGTTCATTTCCGGTACATTTCAATGAGTGATAAGTTACAAGTCAGTTTAACTCCCAAGAACCCCAAAGCGCAACTTTTTGGTGCTAGTGTAGCCAGAGCCGCAGGGAATATGTCCAGGAAGCAAATTCACTGCTGCAGTAAATCAAGTTGCTTTCTAAATTTAATTTTCCCACACTGGCCAGAGTTTTTTAGAAAATAGAAAAGCCAGCTCTTTACCACCTACGCTGTAGATAATGCAAAGGACTCTGCTAATACCATCTGGCAGCATAGTTAAAAGTTAAATTATTTAAGTCATCAGAATTTAAATGACAGTTTTGGAACAGATTTAAGCACCTCCCAAATTAAATAAAACTAAAATCAATAGGTTACAGAATAAAAAACAATCTAGAAAGAAAATACTAGAGTGGTATTATCAATGCTTTTATTCATACTGCACACATCATTGCCCTCTTCAGTCCATATTTTCACTTTTAATTACTCTCAGATTTCTATAAAATGCCATTGATTTCAGAACCTCAATCATATAATAGCTAATGTAACACAACTTTCCACTAACTTTATTTAAGGTAACAACTTTCACTCTGTGTATTTTTGAAAGAACCTCAGATGTCTACCCAGTGAAAATCCTTGGATTTTTACTCTAAGTTACTCAACTCATTTTCAGTAGATCTAGCTTCTTCTAACTAAAGTACCTACCTCCTCCACAATCTTTATTTTTCATTAGTTTGAAGACAAATCTAGAACTAAATCTCTGCTGTACTTTTTGGCCCCAGATAACTTCTTTCACCATGGCTGAGCTGCAGTTTTACCCATAGAACTTTCTATACTACCAAGAGCAGTAGTTACTACTTCTACTTCTTAGGAAGAATGCTTTCAAGGAGCTGAGGAGTATCTGCAATGCCTTTAAAATAATACTGCAAAATACTTGAAACATTTAGGAAAACCGTCCAAAAATCCAACACCCCTCCTCCACAAACACTTTGTTTTTGTGGAAAAGGACAACTTAATTTGCAATAAGCTGTGAATTCAAAGAGCACCTACTTAGCAAAACCTCTTTGCAAACCACGCAAAATTGCGGACATCTGTATCAAGGCTGGCTACTATTCTCCAATATTGGACAATAATATCAAACACCTGCTTTTACAGCCTACTGGATGAATATGGCTGCTTTTGACAGACTTGTACTGGAACTAAACCATCCAATTACAAACCAAGCTAATCTAGGGAGGAATAGAAGAGATGGAAAGAGTTGAAAAGGATACAAATGTCTGTTCGTGCGTAAGCAAGTGATAAATCATGGAGCACAACGTTATTTCCTGGCATCTTTTTATAATGTGGCTAGAGACTGATGAAATACAGGACCAGCCATAGTAAATCTGATAACTGGTTCTATCAAGCCCAGATTTCTGTCCGTGCTGGATGTTCAGAGAACTAAAATATACCTAACCTATTCGACAGCGTTAGAGATGGTGGAAGACTACTTATAATCGATTTATGGTTAGAAGAACGAGTTAACTTATTCTTTTAAAGACAAAAGACTAAAAAGAAAAGAAGTTATATAGAAACAAAAGTATACTGCACATCAGAGAGACACACCAAACATTTCAGCAACTGTTGCTAATAGGAGTCCCAAACAACACACTTGGAGTGGAAATCACTGCCACATGTTTAATGTATTTAGGATGTGATGCAGAAGGGCAAGATTAGTACAAAAATTCCAAATATGTGCAGGGAAGGAGATAACCCCTAAGGAATTCCAGTTCCACACAATAAAGGTGAAACTGCTCTGCTCAGGTTTCTCCGCACTAGCTCTAGCTTCATCTGTGTTGCTATTCCCACCACCCGTTTCATGTGCAGCTGCACCAAAACCTAAATGTGAGGAGAACCAGAGAACCCATCTGTGTTTAGCATAATATCGCCACAGGCACCGGAGTGGCTAACATGCAAATGAGCTGATTAATCAGGAGGTAATTATGCTTGGGTTACTCTTTCTTTTACAGGACTGCTTTGATAGCAAGATTAGGTATTATACATAGGAGCAGCTCATAGGGGAAAACGTTACAGTACCCTGTGAGACAGTTTAAAGTCCTTTACAAGCACATTTCCTGTAATATTTAGATGAACGTTTCATTTATGAGAATAGGTTCGTATGTCATTAACTAAGTGAATCTTGACAGTGAGAAGCAAGTCTATAAAATATTGATTTTCGAAACAAAACTTTTACACGGCACTTTCCAGCTGAAATAATTCCCTGGCACGGGGTACAACCTATTTACTAATTTCCTTCAAGGACTATTTTCTCAGATTAACTGATTCTCAGATCTTTCCATCTCTTAGGACTGTGCTGCTGCAAAACGGAGCAGGAGTCACTAAAGGAAGGTTATCATTTTGGGGAAAAAAAAAAAAGGCAAGCTGGATTGGGCATCTTCACTCACTATACAAAAATTTTTGGTTTTGAATTCAGGTGAGCTAAGTCAAAAAGCAAAAAATCTGTAGCAGTTATGTTGCAGAGTAACAAGCAAACTTTTTGTGCCCAGAGTATAAGTGTAAGGCAGTGGAGGATTTCTATCTCCGACTTTGAGAGAGATTGCTCTAGAGGATGCTGGATAGTAGCAATTAAGGAAAGCTATCCCAGCCTGCGACTCACGGATCAGCAACTCCGGCTTACTGACTGCCATACCTCCTCGGTGGCTCCTCTACAAGCAGTAGGAATTGCTGCAGCTGGGGACTGGGCGTTATTCTGCAACTGCACAGAATCTAAGTACGTTCTCAAGCTGTGTTATTCTTATATTCCTCAGTGTTCAGAACACAGCTGACATTTTAACGTTCATTTCTGTATGCTGTTTAATTCCCTGTATGTTTACACGCACGCATTTCCTACTTTTGAACTTCTATAGGATCTGGTCACAGACTGCCAGAATCGGCAGAACAACATGCATGCCAGAGCTAATTCACGATATGAGAACTTCGATGTTTAGTTGCACTGATGATAATAAATCTCTGTGGACTCAAGGCTATGTTATCTCTATCAGTTCAGGTTATTTTCCCCGCTGAGAAGATTTAGTACACTTCACTGAGAGGGCAGTATGCCCACGTAGGAAGCAGACTTTCACAGATGTCAAACACAATAGCCTGTTCACAGGTGAGAGTTACAGGATGATTAGGATCACAATAGTGGAGGTTCGTATTTCTGGAGGGACCACTAAATGCCCCGGCATCCATTATTTATACCAAAAATACTTATACGTGCACAGGTATCGTGTCCAGCTTTCACCTCCTGAAGGGCCTAGCTTAGCATAGCAAACTGAGCTGAGACACAGGGACTTCAGCACAGCCAGAGCCAGCCGCAGCATGCCCGTTCCTCACTGCCCAGGCACCCGCAACTCTCCATGCTTTCAGCGTGAAGAAATCTTGAAAGCAAGATTTGCACCTAATATTAAATATTGCAATAAACTAAGGATGAGAATATTTTTCCTCTGCAGGGAACTTCTCTGTCTCACATCTCTAGTGAGATGTCTATGAAGCGTGTTTAAGAAGTGATGTGTGATTACTGCACTCTAGCATTCATACAAAAGCACCCTGTGCAGGTTAACTACACTCCTCTAAAATGCTTCGGTGTGTCCCCTTTCCTGTTGCCTGGCCTTCTCGCTAATGTGGCTGATTACATCTCTGATGGAAAGCTCTGCCAGTGATTTTCCACTAGGCTTCTTCAGAGACTGGATGCCGGTTGTAAAAATCAGCCAGTTTGGAACCTAGCTGATTCCAGCTGTGTTTTGGAACCCCATATTCACATTGGATCAGGCTTATTTAAAAAAAAAAAAAAAAAAAAAAAAGAGCTAAAATACACACAGCAGCAGTGATTGCTGACAGTAAACGACAGTGTGTTGTAGACAGTCTCGTGGCAGCTGGCTGGCTTAGCAGTCGCTCAGTGCCTGGAAGAGCTGGCTGTGGCTTTGCCCCTGCTGTGCCTGGGGGAAGGCTGATGATCCGCTGGATCCTTGGACACTAAATAAGCTCTTTCCTATTCAGAAGCTCTTCGGTCCTTTCACCTGAGCGCCTAAGCGTTAGCCTGTTTCCCACAGCACGCTACATGAGCTTGGGAGCTGAAGTAACACTGAAATCCAGTGTCAAATTCAGAGCCTTTGTTAGGGAAGAGGCTCCCACTGCTCACAGCTGCTCTCTGGCACCTTCATCTCTCTTGAAGCAATATTAACATCTGTATCAACCAACAGAAAAAGAAAAGTAGCAAACAGAGCTAAAAATATTTGTTCTCCAAAATATCATCCAGTGCTGCGTTATCAACTGTGACATTCTACAGTAACTGAATGCTCTGATAATTCACTGCAATTCCCTAACGACCTGAACCAAGTTGCAAGATAAAGATAAATAAATAAATAAAAATTAACTCACTTCCGTATATGAAACAAGTAATACTGGACAACTGCTTTAATATCCCTGCTGAGCAGACATGCTGGGAAACTCAAACAACTTCATTTTGTGGAAAGATGAAAAACCAATAAACTTGAAGCTGTGGTGTTCCATCACTTGGGCTTTTTTCCACTTCTTGCATGGTGAGATGGGGCGTTGAATGGGCCAGATCTTTAGGGTGAATATGCCTACACCCTTCTCTTACGCTGATGTCGTGGTTTAATCTCAGTCAGCAATTAAGCACCACGCAGCCGCTCGCTCACTCCCCCCCACCCAGTGGGATGGGGGAGAGAATTGGAAGAGCACAAGTTAGAAAGACTCGTGGGTTGAGATAAAAACAGTTTAATAATTGAAATAAAATGATAATAATAATATGATAATAATAATAATAATAATAATACACAAAACAAGTGATGCACAGTACAATTGCTCACCACCCGCCGACCGATGCCCAGCCAGTCCCTGAGCAGCGGCCCCCCCGGCCAGCTTTCCCCAGTTTATGTACTGAGCATGACGTCACATGGTATGGAATGTCCCTTTGGCCAGTTTGGCTGTGCCCCCTCCCAGCTTCTTGTGCACCTCCAGCCTTCTCAGTCAGTAGAGCATGGGAAGCTGAAAAGTCCTTGGCTAGTGTAAGCATTACCTAGCAACAACTAAAACATCGGTGCGTTATCAACTTTGTTCTCATCCTAAATCCAAAACACTGTACCAGCTACTAGAAAGGAAATTAACTCTATCCCTGCCGAAACCAGGACAGCTGAGTACCCAAAGTGGACCAGAGGATCAAAAAAACAGGTTTTATTCAAATAAAACCTTCAGTACTTAACTTCTAAAAGAGAGAATACTCCACGTACAGAAAAGACAGAAGAGTAATGTAAAAAGTCACAGAGAATTCCCACTGCTGTCTTGCCTTGGCATATTTGCCTTAGGCCTTTGTTTCACTCACTGAGAGACGTTTTGATAAGAGCAACTCTGACCGGTTTGCGGTGATCCCTGGGAGGTTATTTCTATCCCCACCATTGGCTGTAATTGATTTTGAAAAAAAATTTTACATGAGCTCCCAGTTGTATCTTTGCTGTGACTACCTGCTGTTCATTTTGTAAAACTTCTTTTTCCTTAAGAGAATAAAAATCTGTTGACAAAAGCAAGTAATTTTTGTTCATCATATCTGTATTCCTGAAACAAGAAATATTCTCTGTGAAAATACTTGTATAACTTGAAATCTTAGAAGAGGTTCCCCATGAGTTGTGTTAAAAATCAACTGAAAAAATAAGATGAACTAAAGAATGAAACACAGTTGAATGATCATGCTAAGTGAGACCATACAAGCATAAGTTTTGCCAAGAGTGGATGATGCATAACACATATTTGTGTGGATAGGACTAGTAGCACACAGTATTTTATTTGGTATTATAACTTCTTAAAAGTTTTACAGAAGATAAGAATCCACTGCATTTAGAAGTCTCAAACTAGGTCACTGTGCTAGAGCTCTACACAGGTGAAGCCGGGGTTTTTGTTTTTTCACCGACAAAAATCAGTAGGGCATTTCAAAAGATTTGGCTCGATTTGTCTGCCTATATTCAGCAAAGAATGAGTTCTTATCTTTTCAAAGTGCCAAGTCAGCCAAAAGGATAAAAATTATTAGAGTCACGAGTCATCCCAGAAAATACAAGGCTTGTAGTTTACTTTTCACTGACCATGTATAAATCATACTACTTTTAAAATGTGAGGCATTACATGTATTATTCCTTATTCAGAGATTTCTTCAGGTTAATTCTGAATATAGTAATTCACAGCACATACCTTAGGTTTTCAGTTCTTCTAAAGAATAATAATGATGTGATTAAAATGGCTATAAAATAATATAATTAAACTTTTTAGGCAATCTTTAGAAGCTTCACTAAAGCACTTTGAAAGCACTCAAGCCACGAATATGTTCCTGAAAAGCATACTAAGAATATATTATTTTAATTTAATTTTTTGGCCTTTAAAGAAAAGCTGTAAAAAGAAACCCCAACAATTTCTGCCGTTTTATTTTGCTTTCAACAAATTTAGCTTTCATCAGATATATGTGGAGCTGATACAAATATAAAGCTGACATAGAAATATCAGGCAGCTGGCAATACTTGTTAATACTTTCCTTTGAGAGGACAGTTACAACTAATGTTGAGTAGCTTTTTTTACAGCAAACAGTAAAATTTGTCAGTATTGTTAATCTAAATAGTGAAAGAGCTGCCAGACTGTAAAGAGTTATTAAGGAAGTTGTAATGAGGCAGCTCCAGGAACAACTGAATGTCATAATATTTGCTATTTATTCCTAACAGGCTGAAACGATGTTGAAATGGAACTGAAACTGCATCAACATAATGGCCCAGGGAAGGCTGCCCTCAAGTGATTTATTTATTTTTTTTTTTAAATTAGCATTATAAGCAGTTTCTGATACTATGACTAAAACATGCTGTTGATTCGCCTGCAAATTTTAGCAGACCAGACAGAATGCTCTTTCAGGTTATTGATGTCAGAGGCCCCAAAGGAAAATTTGGCATTTTTTCACCTTCTTACATGGATTAGAGTTTAGGTCCTCCCGGCGTAACCTGTTATGTACTGTTTACAATGTGCAAATATGCAAGTGGAAATCCGTGAAACGTTGGTCTGTACGATTCTCAGCTTGGGCAGCATCCGATGCTCAGGTGTGTCATTCACTCAGTTTCATGCAATTCAGCTGGTGCAACACAGCATTTATTGGCTAAGCAGCAGACTATGTACCGAGCATCTAATATAATACAGCAGTGATTATGGTTTTGTTTTCTCTCTTACGACTGGATTTTAATAATGAAAAACTAGAAGAAAATTCTTAGGTCATCAAGTACAGTCCCTTGGTATTCCAGGCAACCACATTTTGTAATCCCTTATGTAAACTGATCAAGCTCCCTCAAATCCGTAATATTTTTCTGACCTTCAGAGATGGCAGCAGCAAGGAGTATTTATTTTGTTTTACACTGGATGAACTCTCCCTAGCTTTTTTTATAGCCAAAGAATTAGCCCCCCTGCAACATGCACACCAGAATTTAAGAAAAAAAGGACCCAATGTATTAAAAAATAGCTGTCGCAAAGTCAACCAAATACTTTTTTGTCATGAAAAAATCTAATACCATGCTATCCTAAAATTTCTTTTAAATTAGAAAAAACACACACCTGTAATCACAAAATAAGATTCACATTTCAATATGATTTTATGCTAAGCAACTGTGCCATACCAAGCTGCAGTTACCACTACAACTAGGGATGGGACCGAACATCCAAATTTAATTCAAAGCATTTGTGAAGCTGATCAAAGAATACAAGAGTTGCCAAAAATCCAGCTTAATTTGATTTTATCTAATATGTGGAATCATCCCTACTGCAACCAGAAGAAAAAGGATAAACAACACACATTGCATAGCAGAGCGATTCAGCATCAGAAAAAGAGCCTAATGAGACAGTATTATGACTTACATCTGGATGATCCATCTATACATGTAGAATTTAAACTTGAACATATTGATGCCATCTTTCAAGCCAAATCTATAAATTTGTTTAAGACCTGGAAATAGGAGCAGCAGAAGATATTTCTGATCCAAGGCTAAACAAGAACATTAAATAAATAAAATAAAAAAAAAGACAACGAAACAAGTCATATATTTTTTCCATGGGCCATGAAGAGCTGATAATTATTGGCAGTAGCACATCAGACATTCTTTAAAGAAAGAACGCTGAATAGAACATTTGGTTATATTTTCAGATCACACTTTTGTGTCGTTCAGAAAGCTGTCTTAAGAAAAGCAAACACTTGCTGTACTTGGGTTTGCAGAGCAACAGCTTTATTTGTGGTCTCATGAAATACCTCATATCTTGCTGATGGCAGACAAGTGCCTGTACTTCTTGTTCAAAGGCAAGCTGGAAATCAGGATTTTGGACCAGAAAATGTGTAATAAAATAGGTTCAAATTATGACTGCAGCAAGCACATGCTCAGTTTTCAGTACATAGGATCTGCTAAGGCTTTCTTAGCTGTAAGGTAATTAGGTATATATTATAGCCTTCTCCAAACGGACTGACCTGGAAGAATGCAATGGCTTCAGACCCAGCACCTGACTGCAGGGGAAAGGGGCGGTGGACTGTGGGTAGCGACATCTGTGCTGTATTTGGTTAGCCAGACCAGCTTCAGAAACAAATTCAGAGGATCAAGCTCAACTTTTTTTGCAAAGAGCTTGATGCTGTGCTGGGGAGAGCAAGACATTTGACCTGGTGGCTGTTACTGTCAATCTCTGGACTTGACAAAAACACAGCTTGGCAGCAGTAGTTACAGCATCTCTTCCTTGGCTCAGTTTTTCATTGTACTTCGTCTCGGACAGTCATTTATGTATCTGGGAAATGATGGGAGGATGACGCTGCTCTAACGCAGTAACATTTACAGCCATTATCTCGGACCCTCAGTACATCCAAAAGCAATAGTTACGACTACAAAAAAGCATGCTGAACCATCTGATAGAAATTCCATTTCTGTCACTACTATCAAGTACTCCAGACATATTTAATAACTAAGCTATAATAGCCCTACTTCTGTAGTCCTAAAGCTGTGAAAACCACTTAAAAAAAAAAAAAAAAAAAGTGGTGTGAAAACAAGGACCAACAGCCAAATTCAGGCCATTGTAGCTCTTGAAATACCAGCTCCAACTTTTCTTAAGAAACACAGATATCTCACCCAGAAATCGGGCTGTATTTGTTTTGCAATTTGAGTGAGTCAGACACATAAATATTTAAGTTTTAATTCAATTGCCTCTCCTGCGGTCGATGAGTCACTACTACTCTGATATCTGAGGAGTCTCACTAGGGGAGGTCCTGGAAATGTGTTATGACTCCCAAGTGGGTTCCAGCCGGAAAGTCTGTGAGCTGCACGTTTAAAATGTATAAACTTATTTTCCTTTCATACACTCAAAATATATGTAATGAACTAGAATGTGTTTGCTTCCTGGACAGCAAACAATCTTGCAGCCAGAAAAAATGTTTACTTTGTAAACACTATTTTCTTTTCAGAAAACTGTTTTAGCAATAGGTTCCATGATGAAAAACAGTTTAGGTCATAAAAGACCTAGAAGAAATAGGAACTGTAACACTTTTCCTTCTCTGTAAACTCCTGAAATTAACTTACAAGAAGTTACAGTCACTCTAATGTGCTAAAAATACAGAGAACATACTTTATACAAATGGATGATGCAAGATAATTTCAAAGCCTTTGATCAAAATAGGGAGTATTATGAATCTTTCCACACACAAGCTGCAAAGAGAGACTAATTAAAAACTAAAAAGCTACATTCCATTGGCATACACCTTACAAATCAAGTGGGGAAGTCAGTTGCGACTGCAACATAAAAATAATTAATGTGAAGGTGTAAGAGAGGAACTTCCTTTCCCATATGACGCTCTGTAATATTCCTATAACCTTCTTGAGTCATCTTACCACCGCTTAGCATGAAATGTGCCATCATTTACTCACTTGTGACAGTTCCTGTTTTGACTCATACTGGAAAAAACTGACTTTGGTCAGTACCGAAGAAGCAGATGAACACCAAATTCAGTCCTGCTCTGATTTTAGGAGAATTCATGTGTTTCCTCCATGGAGGTAAAGGTGAGAGAAGAAAAATAATCATGCTGGAGCTCAACAGGTCCAAAACGGTGACAATGGCAAAGCAAAAGACAAATCTTCACAACCTTCGTGGCCTTGTGAGCATTGCAGCCCCTGAGAGACTCCTGACCCTAGCTGTGAACCAAGCCAGCTACTTTGCAGATGAAAAGTAAACCTGCTGCAGATGTCCTTAGACAGACCAAAATCCCCAGGTCTCCAGCTACAAGTTATGGAGCCTGTGCAAAGGAGCTCCCCATAGTCCACGTTTGACAACTCCCAGTCCTCAGAAAGAAGATCTCTACGCATCTCATGGGGATGAAACCCAAAGTAGCATAACTTTGCTGCACAGCTGTTAGTGTGGAAATATTAGGTGTGAGCACAGTATTATTAAATCTTCCCCCCAATAACCATCTGTTTTTATACCCTCGATCCAAATTCTGTATTTGTACGTGAAATGCAAGGGTATGCATGTACACCACGCAATTCCCTCCTAAAACGGAGACAAAACCCTTTGGTTTTCACTTCGCTAGCATTCTGAAACTAGAATGGGTATTTACCTGAAGTCCAGGCTTTCATATGTTGGTTGGTAGGTTTTGTGGCAGCTCAAATAGGTGTCACAATCTAACGGCACGTATTTAGGAAAACGCTATTTTCACTGAACAGTAGTGATAACACAGAATAGACACCCAAAGGAAACCTATTTTTACAGTACGCAAAAGCCCCTTTTACTGTATGTAGCAAGCCTTGCTTGCACATTCTTTTTCTTTTTTCTTTTCCCGCTGCCAGCCTGTATTAATGAGGTGGTGGATATAGAGGGAAATGACATACTGCCTACATATGTTATTTCAGAATAAGGATTCCAAGAAGAACTCGGAATAAAATGTCACCCACATGCTTCAGTTTAAACCCATCAGCTCTCTTCTCTAATGGTTGTTACACTGGCTTCTCTTTTTCACTTTGCAATAGCATATCAATTTTCTACACTACTCTTAGATGGCATTTTGTTCTTAACCGTTGCATCCACCTTCAATTAATTTCAGTTTTCTGAGATACGGACAGAGGGCAGCCACCTTCCTCTAGGTACCCTGAACGCAAGGATTTTTGGAGGGGGAAATACATGCCACGGGTAATTTCATGGACACGGAACGACATCACGCCGCTGGCGCCTGAAATTTAGCGGTTAACTGTGGGTGCTGGAGGGCTGCTTTTTATCACTGGTGTCAAATTTACAAGAAAATCACCACAGAATGCCTTTAATGTCGGCTACAGTTTTCAGATCTGGAAAGTATCAGAGGGATGCAAGGCAATGTATCCCTTCCCATGTACAGGGATTTGTCTTCCAAAGCTGGAGCTATTACGGGTGATGGGCTGTAGTTCGCAAGCAATCAAGATGTCACTGAACTACAAAGCATTTTTTTCTTTGCATGTCACATAAGTAAGATAAAATTGAATTTTAAAGAAAATAATCAGGTTTTTTTTTTCTTTCACTAATTTAATATTCAGATCTTGATGGAGACTTGTGACTCCACAGATTAAAGAAATTAACTGACATCACATCATCACTTGGGACCTATACAGTCACAGGTAACTCTTCTCCACAATGTTCATACAAAACAAAACACTTGATTTCAGATAATTGTAAACTATGCTGCTATTCCCTCTAAATAATGTACTTTTATTCATTAGAAACACAGGTCTAGAGTATTATCATGTGTAAATTAGCATTTTTCCATCAATAATTGCAAACACCGTCCCATTTAAAATAACAAAGTACCGAGTTTATTAACTAAAGATTCATATTAAAATGGTAGCAAAAAAGTATTTGAATATGACTTATTACCACTGTAGCAAGAGTAGGGATTTTACATGCAGTAATTTGGCAAGATTTAACACACAGTAGTTGTATTTTCCCAAAGGGAGAGCCAAAATCTGGCCAGATCTGTCATGGTTTTGTAAGTGTGCCAGATATGACACAGAATAGATGTGATTAATTATCTGAAGAATTATATGTACATGTATTTCCATGAAATAGTCACAATCCCCCTATACAAATTATCCCAACAACAGCCGTCTTGCTGGGCAGTCTGAGATGAAGGAACAGAGAGAAATCTCTCAGAGGCAATGAGCTTCTACCAAATGCTAAAAAAAAAAAAAAAAAAAAAAAAAAAAAAAAAAAAAAAAATCTCTTAACTGGCATTTATTTCTCAGTCTAGAGTGATTTTTAAATCTCTTCCTTGCTCAGTTTCTTCTTCTTTTGTCCATGGTATAAAATGATACCAAAGCATTCAAGATTTACAAAAGCATATGGCCATTGGTTTGAAAACTAAATGACAAAATTTAAACTTCTGAAACAATCTGTAAATATATAAGAAGTGGCTTGAATATTAAACAAGTCAAGCAACAAACGTGTGTTTCAAAAACTTATTCAGAAGGCAACAGTTTAATTGGCAGCTCCTTTTTAAGATGCTCTTTTTTAATCTTTTCTTACGGACTACAACAACAGAAAATACTTTTTTTTTTTTTAATTCTTGTTGTCTCTAGACAAGGAGTGCAATAGCTTTCCAAACTAGGCCACAGAAATAATTGTCATAATAAATCATAAAGATTACAACTGAAATGAAATAAGTTTAAAGATCATATTTTAGTAGATTTGGCACCAAACCACTATGTACTATATATACTGTCAGATGATAATTTCCAATTAAGCTTGAGTTACAGGAAAGCAGTATTTTAGACACATTACGGTGCAGCCTCAGTCTTCTTGCAACTATAAAAGAATTCCAGAATTCCTTAGGCACAGTTCTGATTTTTGTGCCTTGGGGAAGACATAAAACAATTGCTTTATGGTCAATCGGTAAAGTCTTTAGAAGGCCTTGCTGGGGAAACTGCTACTGCCATCTGTAGTGAAACTGTATAGGCATAACTAAAACAGAGCACAAGATATTCTTCCCTTATAAACTCAGACCTGCTGGAGTAATTCCTGTGAACAGCCACCTGCTCCTACAAGCCATTTGTTCCATTTGTAAAATGGATGTTAGCTCCATAGTACCTTCTGAATGAGAAATTCATTAAGCCAGCCAACCATTCACACAGCCATCCCATGGCAAAAATTACCTATGTTCCCGTACTTCAAAATAGTAAGTGATAACATGTCATTCGGATGTCATCCCTCTTAGATGGTACAATTAAAATGCTCAAACTGCAAGACAGAAGCATGCAAGATAAAAGGCTATTATAAAGACAAATTTTGTAATTGTTCACTTTTTTGAACTACACGTTGTATAGTAGCCCATATCCAACATACACGGTCACCTCATGGCCTTTGAAGCCATGAGAATATCCAGCAGCCATGACAGTCATGAATTTTCATGCTTTCATGCTACCTATTCCAGACTGATCAACAACTCTAAGGAATAAAGCTTGGCTTTTTTTTCCCCTAGGGAATGACATCATCAAACCGCCTTGAGACACAACCAGTCGTTTCCAAAGCAGAGAAGAAAAACACACTTGAAAGGTTAACTGCGTAAGTTATATCTTGAATTTTGCCCCCTTCTGGATATGTAATAGATGTCAGAAATAAGCTAGGAATTTTAAGTGGGAGTTTTCTGACTACATACTACCGTTAGCATGCAGCACACATCTACATTATGGTAGGGGAAAGTACGAAGAACAAACTAGCAGGATAAGGTGTAGTCCATATCTACAATGGTAATCTTTGTCTGCTGCAGGATCCTTCTGGGATTGTGGGCCAAAAGTGAAATCTAGTACTTCCAACCAGTCCCAGATGCACCACAGGAACTGGAAACATTGCTGGGCCTGAGAGTGCCAAGTCCTAGCACTTGCTCTCTGCACTGTGGATGTGCCAACAGCACTTCAAGTGCCAGCGTGTGAAGAAAGATCATGACACTGAGTCACCAGTCAAACGAAAGTGAAATTCATAATTGCATGATAGCCAAACCCAATAAACAGAATCTTAACCAAGGCCCAACTATAAATACAAAACTGTTCCCCCACTTCATTCAGACTCTCAAAGATATGAATGCCCCTTTTTGTCCAGTTTCTGCAAAATTATACTCCTCTGATGCCCTAGAATTAACATTGTGAAATCACTGTTCACCTTGCAGTATGTTCCCAGGAGTTGAACCCAAACAAAAAGGGCAAGCAAGAGAGTAAAAATTGCTTCATGAAGAACGCCCGGGTATTTTGCACTGATATGACATTGCTTTCTAAGTGGCGGAATTAAAAAAGATGGAAAGGAAAAATCAATTTCATAGCTTTTGTTCACCAAAACACACTTTGCAAATCAAAGCTATGAATTCAACAGTACATCTCTGAAAATGTCATCTGATGCTACGGACAGATTTGATGCTAGAAGTATGTCATATGTTTTTGAAGTCCGTGATGTGAAATATGCATTTCCAACTCTGCTGACTGTGGCCTTCCTGTCACCTAAACAGGAAAAGAGCATTTTAAATCCTTTTTCCGCTTTTGTTATTTTTATTGTGTGCTCTTGGTAAGGAGGTGAACATTCAGTCCCAGCTGGTTACCAAATCACATTCATCAGATTATTTTTTAAGTAGTAACAATGTCACTTTTTTTTTATTAAACAGTAGACAGTTTATATCTTCAGAATTAACTTTTTAAACCCTGAAACATTATTCTTGTTTCAGTGCCTAGATGTCTGGGTTTATTTCTAGACACTAGTCTGAATACTTGAAAAAGCAACAGAGGTGAATTAGCAGACCATATCTAGCCACCAAGTAACGCCTTCTATACAGATCTTGCTGTTTTGAGCCCACTCACAGTCAACAGCCTTATCACTACTGTAAAAAACATAGGATCATACCATTTCGGGGTTCGGTTCATTTGCACTTGTAACAAACATGCACTTTCATGTACAGTGGCACGACGGGGAGCTTTGGTACGGCTCCTTCTGCCTTGGGAAGGGCTGGCTGGCAGCAGAGCCCTGCCAGGCCGGCCCGCAGGCAGCTGCCCGCTGGAGCTGAGTAGCTATAGATGCCAAGACTAAAAGCAGGTTTCTAAAGCCCTTCCCCCTTCCCTCCCCCCCTTTTTTAAATGCCTCTGGTTTTCTCTGTTCAAACACTTTGCAAATGAAGAAAACAGATTATCAGGTCACCCCTAATTAACTACATGAGTGGTTTCTGGCACTGCTGTATCTTTTTTACGTTTAGGACATCACCCCAGTGAATTGATCCTCCTACACACATGCTGTGACTACCACTTTTCTATTTAAGTTATTAAGAATTTCTTTTTCCAGCAGGCACAGCGCCCACTCAAGTGATGTGTGGTACAGTTCATTCAGGAATACCTGCGTCACTGTTGTCAAAATGATGTCCCACAAAAGGAAGCCTGTAATACTGGGACCCGCCAGCAGTCCTGCTGCGCGGATGTGTGACAGAAAGCAGGGTGGCAGGAAGGTGAGGTTTGGGAAACACGGGCAACATGCTTTTGCTTTGCCATGTCACTCCCATAAGAGCCAATGAAAGTGGGGAAGGGCAGGGGAGATGGGAGACCTCTAGATACGCTGGAGGTGGTTTGGATAAAAGTCAATAATCACTGCTAGCATCTTTAGTATGAAAAGCAGAGGACGTGCTGTGTCTTTTCCTCCGAGTCTGAATAAACAGCACCACCCTACCCTTCTGCTGCTGCGGCATGAACTGCCAATCCTGTTTCAAGACACTTTAACCAGCCACAACACACAAACCGAAAGTTTCCAAATTATTTTGTTAGTAATTGTTTTTTCATTGGTCACATCTATACTGCTGGGATAAATTAGGGATAGAATGTGGAAAGGGTCAGCAACGCTGAGAAGAATGCCAAGGCCACCTTCTCCTTACAAGAAAGGAGTAAGACTGCCAGGATTAGGGCCTTAGCCTGATGAAATCAAGAATTAAGACACAGACTTTCTGTCTGACCTTGAAAAAATCACTTTGCTTCTGAATCAGATCTCAAAGTGGGAGTATTGACACATTTGCCTTCATTATCAATAAGGCCTGCAAGCCTGTCAGATACCCTGCGAACAGAAACCATTAAAGTGCATTAACATTGGTGTGACCGATACGGATTACTTTAAATGGAATAAAATACATATGCACATGCATAAATCTTTTTATAAAGTATTTTCCTCAGGTTTATATGTTTGCATTTAGTTTGAGAACAATGGAAGCGAAACATTTCCACTGATACGTGTAATAATTTACTCTGAAATTCTCTCTGAAATTTATTGTTGCAAGCAAAAGTATGAATCCTGTCCTGTATTTTTTTTCCTCTCTACCTTACCTTCTTCTGAGAGATCACATTAACTGTCACTTACACGCACAATTCTAGTTATGTTTTGTTTATGGCTTTTCAGCAGCTCTGTAATCCCAGAGGATGAAAATATTTTCCATTTGCCACAGTGACACGTGCTGCGGAGAGAAAATATGAACAGCTGCAGGCTTCCCTAATAATGGGATCAGATAACACGCTGTTCAGGATTTCGGTTTATCATTTTTCCTTAAAGGAAACAGGTCTTCTGTTCAGGCATCTCAATGTGAGACTACGTAAGGACCATCATACCCTGGATCAGAAATGAGCGCTTCAAAATGGAACGTCTCTAGACTGCCTGGCTGAGGGACTTTCACCGATACAGAATCAGCCTATTTTAACCTCCTTCTTCTGAACCAAACTTACTGGCTTTAAATTAGCCATATGTGCTGTATGCGAGTAGTCAAGAGTTCAGCCCTTTGCAATTAAACAAACTCTTCAGAAGAAAAAGCAGCCTGCAGGTCAAAGAAAATGAGGTGGTGAGTTGCCATTCCCTTACTAGAGAACTTTCGATATTTGTCAGTGATATATTAGGTCCATAAAAAATAAAATATCATTATTTAGGATGTTTACTTTAGCTTGGCTCTGAGAGGCATTTCTGACCTTACAGAAGTACTTCATTGGAGGTCATTATTTAGACTAAATTCCAGATACAGAAAACAAAGAGGTCTATTCATAACAACTAAGACAGCAGAGTATTCACAAGAGAAATGAGCAAGAATTTCAAAACGTAGACTAAATAGGACTGTGATTCAATAGAGGTCCCAATCCAGGAAAGCACCCCTGTAAAGCTAACTCTTTAAGCACATACTTATTTTCATTCTAAGCAGCAGCATTCAACACAACTTTAAGAATACTTTAAAGTCATTTCTTGACTTGGAGCCTGGGATTCCTCTTGAACAAATTCCTTGATTACGCATAGGACAGACCTTATTAGAGAGCAAAAAGACCCACTACAGTGTCAGTCACCACTGCAGCTATCAAGCCAATCTTTTTCATGGTTTAGACTTACAATTGTTCTTACCGAACGGCTAGAAGCACACAGGTCAGAAAGGGATGAAGCTTGTGGACAGGCAACTTGAATTCATTGAATCAACAATAAATGAGTGAGCCAAAAGAGGGAACTTTGTATTCCCAGAACACACTGTAGAAGGATAGCCTGTAATACCTTGAGATCTGAATGAGCAGATTAGTTTTTAATGAATAGTTCAGCTTTCTATCTTTTCAGCAATCAACCCTACTGAAAATATTGAACACAAAGAACAAGCAGTATCGGTGTGAGGACGCTGTTCTGCCTTGTCATGTAGGATACATCAGTGTTTCCTGAGGAATACATAAGCATCGCTTATGTCAGGTGATCTCAGAAATATTCATGTATTTCAAGGTACCTACATTCTCCAACCTAACGAGACAGATGGAACAAAAAGTTGAGAATTGCTGAAGGCCAGAAACTGTACAAAGACAATGAACTTTTGACTGAATTCATGTCCATTTACAGAAACTATGAAGAATGGGTCAGTGGCTAGAGAGGTCCTGAAGACTGGCGTGTCAGTGAACGCCAAGTCTAAAAAGAGTGGGGTATGGCATCTTTTCTGACAACCTGGAGTAAATACCCACTGATCTTCATTAGCTTCCTCTTATATGAAATGGGGATCCTTATTAGGGCTGTGCTGTCATCTGGCCATGAAAAAAGTGAAACTGTAAATTTCAATTTTTCTTCTTGAAGATATAAAGGAATAGCGGAAGTTCTCACTGACACGTTAAACAAGACTAGCTTTGAAATAAACAAACTTTGTCATTAAAATATTATCATGGAAGACCTTCAACAAATAACACTGTCAGTAAATGTCAGTGATTTACAAATGGATTTTTTTGGCCTCGTCTTAAGTTGCTTCCTTTTCCATTCCTTCCATTTTTTTATGCCTTTATAATGTGAAGGCTTTGTATAGAAATGGTTACTACATGTAAAGCCTGTACCACAGGGCTTACAAAGCCTTGGAGATGTTTGTGGTATTGTACTAATAATTAGTGAGACATGATGCCAGGAAAGAATGACTTTCTACAGAACATCCTTGGAAAACCGATCCTCTTTCTCTATCTGTTGAATGTGGAGGTTGAAAAGCATTACAAAGACAGAGAAAATACTTTTCACTTGTATAGAGATGGTAAAATAAACCCTATGTAACACTCACTTATGGGATAGACATTTCTGCATCTATATTTATTATTTTTAAGACTTCACACTATTTAAAGCCCATTGCTTTAACAATGTGACCTAGTCCTCCTTCCAGATTGAAGAACAAAGTTGATGCCGTTTAAATGAGGTTGATTTTGTTTAAAAGCATAGAAATTTTTCTCTCTCACAGCAGGCTTAAAGGGAAGCAAGCCTTTTATTCTCCTATAAATTAGATGTATATAATTATATTAATATATATTTTATTGTATTATCTGAAGTAATTGTAGCAGAACTCCTGATCTTTGTGTATGATCATCATTTTCATCTCTGAAAAGATGTTGATCCTGTAAAGAAGGAAAGATCTCAGTTTCTAGAAGGAATGCTAACAGGAAATTGAAAAACATCTTTTTGTTGCTTTGAAGAGACAGAGGAAAAAAATCTTTGCAACAGCTGGGATGTAGCCAAGAATGTACTTTGCCCTGTACATTCTTCATTTAATACATAGTTGTTTTGTTGTTACAGGCACAAGTCCATTTGCCATTGTTTTGGGGACTCTTAATGGTTCACATACTTACCAATTGGCTTACTTGCAGCTGAGGAAACTCTGACATCACTTACAAATATTCACAAAACTGTAAATCCTGATTTTGCTCAATTGTCTCAGGAAATACATATATCTAGATATATTAATTTTTAATCAGCCTCATCTTCTGATAAGAGTACTCATCTTCTGATAAGAGTACTTCTATAAAAAACAGATTTTGAAAAAAAAGGCCTTGTTTTTGTTTAATAGCAATATTTTCAAACTTCTTGAAATGATGTATGTCAACCAACTTGAAGTTCTTCAGGAAAAAACACATACAGTCATTAATAAAATATATGCTTGGAGTGCAATATACTGGACCACAAGTAATAAGCAATATTAATATATTTGCAACAGAGTACTTACATTACAATTCCATTTGAATCTTTCTGAATAATCACTACAACTATGAACTTCTCCAAAATGAACCCTACAACTCAACTGGACCTGATCTTTGCAAGACTTCACCACCACACTAACGATGACTGGTGTTTACACTGACTAGGGTTATGGTTAGACCTCCTATGTTTCAGGGAAGGACCAAAGCCTACAAAGGCTCAGATACCATTGACTATAGACGGCTTTTGCACTGTCTGGACATTTTCTGAAAATTCAAGATTCAAGCATTCTTAAACTGAACGAATCTTTTTCTACCTTATAAAACAAACAAAAATTCAAACCAATCCTTATCAGTTACACCATTCTGATAGAGATTTGTATGAAAACATCAAATCCAAAAGGAAAATTGCACTAGAAAAGTAGACTCCTATACCTATGGGAGCATGGGAAGCTGAAAAGCACGGAACTCATTCAAACACAATTTCACTGTATAGTTAAAATGTACAAGAAGTAGCTGAAAAATCTTTAATCCTAGCTTGCAGTTATTCCTCTGCCCTGTGAAGTATGAATTATCGAAGCACACGATACTAATTTTAACCATGGATCATATTTTACTCTCCTGTTCAAGAAGCCACAAAGATTTCAATTTCCTCCTATGCTGGTGTGTAGAACTGCCGAATACAGATTCAGACTTCCAGATATCACTGTATCTATTATACATGCTAACAGGATTAGCTAGCATTAGACCGGCATCCACAGGAAGCGTGATACACAGCAAGACCTGAGGAATTCTCTCGGGAGGCAAAAGGTCTAAGTTGAGGCATGCATGATTTCAAAGCAATTCTTGGCACAATTAACTGCTTGACCTGCAAGATGAACAAGCATATCATTTAATTAATTGCCCAGCTTTTTTGAGCCATGCTGCTCATTTTTCTCATAAGTGTATGATAATATACTGCTACCAGTTTTTATGGAGATGATCAAAGAAATTACACATTAAATTGACTGGTGATGAATCAGAACTGTATTTCACATTGCCCTCAATCTCTCCCATCAAGTCTGCTGATGTGATATATATATTTACACAACTTAATACTGCTGTAAAGATGAAGCAACACTAAGACTACTAGAAGTAGTTCTGGTTCTTACAGAGGTTCCATATTTTTTTGTCTCCTTGATAATATGAGTAGAAAAATAAACTAAAAAGTAAAGAGATTAAGCAAGGTGTGAAATACCCAATTAATTCTGTTGTAAAAATAGTTTCTGTCACTTTTGGACTACATCAAATATACTCTATGCTAACATCTATATAGTCTAGAGCCTGCAAGTCAGAAACAGAACCAATTCTCTTTCTCCCCACTTCTGTAAATGGATGGATTTTTATCTTTTCTTTCTATAGATACACACAAGTGTCTAATTATTCCTTTAAGTTGGTATCTGCTTAGAAGTAAAAACATGCTTTCTTTGGATTAGTGGCAGAAAATGCATTTGAAAATCCGTTCTTTAACTTACAGTATGCACAAGGAAGCACATATGCTTTTATAATTTTAAATAGTAACTTTCAAAATGATGGTCGTGGCACATAAGAAAAAACTTTCTGCTTATGGAAAATGACAGTTTCTTGTCTATAACTGTTCCTTCATGCAGTGTGTTCACAAACAGAAGACCTGCTTTACTGAGCTCTTATGATTTTTATTTTGGCAACCAAGCTGATGTTATGTTTTATCAGTGTATTGGAGAACTCTTAGAGGACTTTGCCCCTCTGCTCGGCTCTGGTGAGACCCCACCTGGAGTACTGTCTCCAGCTCTGGAGCCCTCAGCATAAGAAAGACACGGACCTATTGGAGCGGGTCCGGAAGAGGGCCACAAAATGATCAGGGGGCTGGAACACCTCTCCTATGAAGAAAGGCTGAGAGAGTTGGGGTTGTTGAGCCTGGGGAAGAGAAGGCTTCGCAGAGACCTTCTTGCGGCCTATCAGCACTTCAAGGGGGCTTATAAAAAAGATGGTGGCAAACTTTTTAGCAGGGCCTGTTGCGACAGGACAAGGAGTAATGGTTTTAAACTAAAAGAGGGTAGATTCAGACTAGATATAAAGAAGAATTTTTTTTATGGTGAGGGTGACGAAACACTGGCACAGGTTGCCCAGAGGGGTGATGGATGCCCCATCCCTGGAAACATTAAAAGTCAGGTTGGACGAGGCTCTGAGAAACCTGATCTAGTTGAAGATGTCCCTGCCCACGGCAGGGGGGTTGGACTAGATGACCTTTAGAGGTCCCTTCCAACCCAAACTATTCTATGATTCTATATGACTTCAGGAAAATCATCCTGAAAATCTGGTTCACTCACATAGCTGGGAAGATCTAGGGAAATGGTTCTGTGCTACTAAGAAGCTAAAGTTTTTATTAATTAAAATTTTGCCTTGGGGTCTCTATAGTTATGTCAAAAGTTCTAGGCATCCCTATAGCATACCTATTAACTCTTTGCCAGATTTCATATTAATTGTAGGTAGTTCTTCAGTCAAATTCATTTAAAAAAGGGAGTAGAGTCACCAACAACTGCTTTTTAATTTCCAGAATTTCTTTTAATTCTTCTTGTACTATACTGTTGTGTTGCTGTTCTTTGTCCCCATCCCCAGTCAATAAACATATAAAATCATTAGGTGGTGTGAACTATGTGAAGACCATTATAAATATAACATAAGTGAAATAGTTTTCTTAGTTGTCTAAATACTAATGTCTTTAAATGACCAAGCTAAGCAAATCAAAAATTATGGTTGCTTGATGTTCTTTTCCCTAATTCTCCCAAAAGGCAAAGCAGAGACCCATCTGTATTTTGTTTGATTTAGTCATTTAGAACAGGCTACACTTTTTTCCCCGTTTTTTTTAAATAACCACATCTTTGTATAATTTAGATGATAACTGATGAAATAGTTTTTTCCTTTCTTTGTAAAAATGTGTTTATTTATAGAACTGTATAAATAATAGAACACTCACAAGAAGTCTCTAGTAATAATAATTTCTTCTAACGCTAACTTTTTAGTCTAAATGATTCCTCTTTGATCAAACAGCATCAATGTGTTGCAAAACCTGTTGCTTTTAACAGTTGGTGAAAGTATAACAAATTTTCAGGATGGCCTAAGAGTTTACTAAGGAATATATGAGGCTAGGCAAGTAACATAGTGACTTTAAACAGAAGTATAGTAGAAATTGAGTGGGGAGTTAAGCTGCAGAAATGAATGGGAGCGTATAAGTCTTTAGAGATGGAGGAAGCCAGCCTTTGTACCCCTTTTGGTCTTAGAATTATTCTTCCTGACAGCAAGAGATTTGCTATCAAAAAGCATTTAACTCTTCTCAGTACTTCTCATTTACAAAGTGTTAAAGATTTTCTATGACCTTATCAAGTCTCCACTTGCTCACATTCACCCCTGCTCTAAAAAGTACCAACAAGAGTTTTCTCTTTAATTCCCTAATATAATTAAGTTAAGCTTGAAGCAACTCTTCTCTTCTGTGATTAGCTTGAAGTTTGCTGTTTCTGACCTTGGTGCCCGAGAGACAAGGAATCTGTATTTTCCAACTGTGTCACCTAGTCTAATAAAGTAAGAATCCCCAACAAGCCTTGTCCCCCAAGCCAAAACTCTCACCCAATTCAAACTGATTTATAAATACATATTTCTGAAAGTGGAGCCCTTAACACACTCTGATGCTTTGAAACTAGCAGATTAATTATCTGGAAAAGCAGCCCCTCCACAGTTAAATTTTCATGGAAACAGAGACATCAAGATCCCAGCGAACTATACCAGGAACATGTAAACAACACAGGGCAGCAAAAGGCAGGAAGGTTCCTGTATAATAAAGCAGTTTTCTATGTAAGTAAGTACATTCGAAGGAGGTAAGAGAAGCAACACCTCCAAACACAAAGCGTTTTTCTCAGAAGTCTAATTTTTTTCCTCCTCCACCTCTCTTTGTTCACGTATACTTAACCACAGGACCTACTGATGTCAGAGGAGATTAGAAGTTATCAGACTGCCACTGCCACTCCCACTCCTTTTAGCATGCAAGCCTGACAGAGTTGAGACAGCCACAAAGACCGTGTAAGACAGAAAAGCAGCCCTGGGCTGCCTCCTGTTCTCTGATCCTTGGTGTCTTGTGGTCAAGAATATTCATTAGTAACACAGACAAACCAACTAATGGCATGCAACTCATCCATACCTATCTGTCAAATATTGAAAAGATAGTCCATTGATTTGTACAGGTCACTGATCAACTGTTTTAGCAAAGCAATGTCACACAAAGAAGGACAAGAAGGAACTCTGACAAATGAGCCATATATTCTGCCGAAATTGTAGAAAAAAGAATAACAACATTTCCTAATGCTTACCTATCCAAGTAGCTGCTTCTCCCTGTCTTTGAAATTATTGCTAGCAAGTACAAATGCCAACATAATTGACATATATTCTGTTTACTATCAGATTTGTCCATTTATTTCAAATAGGTACAAATAAGATGAAAAATGACATTTATTATTTGAAAATCCTACGCGCATACGAAATGCCATATGACTATTCCTGTAGGCTTTTTACCTGCCCTAAGGCAGATGACCAAAAAGCCTGCTGCAAAATTTCCACAAAGTCCATCACTGTCCCCATCCCAAGAGTTGCAAAAACACAAGCCAAGAAAGGCCACAGGGAATGATGTGGCCCATCTTGAACAAAGCAGAAAACTATTTGTTTCTTACTAAGAAAATAAAATAAAGGAAAATATTTTAATTTGCTGCATGCATGCTAGCTGTCTTTTGATATAAAAAAAAACCTCCATCCTAACGTTACTTTTAGAAAGAACAATGATTGGTACATTTAGTCAGTTAAGGTAAGGAAATTTCCTAAATAGCACAAACTTAGCTGTCTGCTATGCGATGCTCACTACATTTTCACAGAAGTGGTAGTAGACCTCCATACTTTCATCCCCCCAGTGGAACTACTGACATTTTATGCTCGGTGCAAGTGCCCAGGCACTGGCAGGGGGCTGCAGGGTGTCCTCCGTGAGGGGAGGCCAGGGCTGCCCCGTGCCAGATACAGCCGGTTCCAGCCGGCTCCAACGGACCTGCCGCAGGGCACGGCTGAGGGGGCATCTGGAAAAGCATGTGCAAGAAAGGGCAGAAAATGCCAAAAAGAAAAATTGGACAAAAATAAAGTGTGAGAAACAGCCCTGTGAGCACCAAGGCAAGAGAAGGAGAAGAAGGAGGAGGAGGAGGAGGTACTCCAAGTGTTGGAGCAGGGATTCCCTTGCAGCCCCTGGAGAGACCACGCTGGAGCAGGTAGCCACACTGCAGCCCATGGAGGACCTCATGCTGGAGCAGGTGGACGTGCCCTGAAGGAAACTGCAGCCCATGGAGAGGCCACACAGGAGCAGGTTTATCCTGAAGGACTGCGGCCCATTGGAAGGACCCACTCCGGAGCAGGGGAAAAGTGTGAGGAGGAAGGAGCTGCAGAGAGGAGCTGTTATGGACTGACCACAACCCCCATTCCCCATCTCCCTGTGCTGCTTGGGGGGAAGGAAGTAGAGGAGTCAGGAGTGAAGTTGAGCCAGGGAAAATGTGGGGGAGGTGGTGTTTTAATTTTGGGGTTTTTTTGTTCCTCACTATATTAATTGGCATGAATTTAGTTTTCTCCAAGTCAAGTCTGTTTTGCCTTTGACAGTAATCAGTAAATGATCTCCCTGTCTTTATCTCAACCCATGAGCTTTTCCACCCTATTTACTCCCCCTGTCCTGTTGAGGAGGGGGAGTGAGTGAGCAGCTGGGCAGGTGTTTCGTCCTTAGCCAAAGTTAACTCACCACACTTTTTCCTCCAGATGATGCTTCCATGAACAGCATATCTGTCCAGACCCAAGATCTTGTATGAACCTTGACACTACAGAATTTCAACTACATATTTAGTAAAATATTAATATCCCATGACGTAAGAACCATCCTGTTATCCCTAATTTATTTATTTACAGAGAATTGATGCTTACAGATTGCTTGAGTCCCCTAACATCACAGGTTATTTCCATTGCAGCAGAACTTGAACCCACATATTCCAAGTCTGACTCCTGGGCTGCAAGAAGTCAAACTGAAATGATAGAATGCCTCACAATGTTGTTCAGCTTCCTGAGGGAAGTAGCAACTACCGTTGACATCTTTACACCAACTACTTCTATTACTGCATGATAACAGTATATTACCAACATCGATGAAATAAATTTCACTGAAGATATGAAAATAGTTTTACAAACACTATCAAGTCCTCCTTATTCTTAATAATGTCACCTAAATAAACCCTTAAGTTGAACAGTAATACTACCAAACCGCTTTCATTCCATGCAGACCATGAAGGAAGTATGAGTACATTTGCCAGAGAGACACCAGCTGTATCAGGGGATTATAGCAGATGATTTTGCCAAGATCAACCAACCTGCTGCTGATTTCTATTATTGAAATGGTCTCCCACCATAGTCTGTGCTAAAGCAGAATTCATCTGTGGGAAAAATGTGCATCTCTGTTTCCAGTACAAAGAACTACCACTAGGAAAAAACACTAACCCTAGGATTTAAAACAAAATGAAATGAAAACCTAAGGGATCTAAAGTATAAAGAAATAGGTTCATCCAGCTACATATTTATTTCACAGGGGAGATTACTGTAAGGACACCAAGACTGCAAGTAAAAAGGACAAAATTATATAATTAGAAAAAGGCTCATGACATAGGCATGAAAGGCCTACTAGCCTTTGTTTTTAGGCTAAATTTTCTTGAGAAGCTTCAGCCCACCAAAGGCAGCTCTGCTGCTTCTCTTCAATCTTTCAACAGATCCAGCTGAAAACTAATCTCAGTCCCTTAAAAAAGACCCCAAAACCCACCCCACAAAACAAAACAAAAAAAGAAACCCAGAAGTTTGTTTTTAACTGGATCAGATCCCTTATGTGGCTGAAGATGTGCCCACACAGTACTAAGTCTGGTACTGGGTAATTGCTAAGAACCAAGTTTATGGACCAAAGTGGAAAGAAAGAGGAGTTGGATCATTTCCTCTAGTGGTCCATTCTGCCTTTAAAGAGACCCCAGCTGCCTGTGAAATCGCATCCCCACAAAAAAAAGATGCCAGGTACAATTTTGAAAAGGTACAGAGGAACATAAATCTTGTGAATCTGTGTGTGTAGCTCCCAGGCAGAACTGTTCATCTTCGTTTGTCACCTAAATTCAATCTACAATACCTGGGGAGAGCTAAGCTCCTCACAATAACATTTACAACAATCGGTAGCAAGAACAGAGTGTATTTTAAGTAAGTAATAGGAAATCCTGAAGAAGTCATTTCCATCCCTGAAGATAATCAAAACCCAACTGGACATGGCCCTGAACAACCTGCTCTGAGGGCTGACCCTGCTCTGAGCGGGGGATTGGACCAGGCAATCTCCAAAGGTGCTTTCCTGCCTTGACTCGTCTGTGACTGTCAGTGAAACTCGCGCCACTGAGACAACTTTAGGAGGCTGTATAGTGGTTGGGAATCCACATCCCACAACCACAGAAGTTTGGGTTTTCCTATCACTTTCACTTTTAAAAATACCTTCTGCCCCACATAAAGTAAACGTTTTTAGAAAAGTTATCTGGAATTATATATTTTGTTTTCTGACAGGTATATGTATCACTATATTTCAAGTAGTAACATTTTGACTTTATTTTGAATACTGGTACAACATGTTAACTGGTAGATTAAGAATAAAAAAACCAAAGCTATTTATAGCCTAACAGATATCAAACAAAAATATCTCAATGTGTTGCCATTAAGACTTTAAACTTTCTGGCTGTACATTGTTTTCTCAGAAAGGTGCAACAATTTACTGTTTTCATGAAACTTTTTAGTACAACTTCTAATCTCAAAAAGATGTTATTTTATACTCAGTACTTTTTCTGGCAGTCCTTTAAACTACTCTTTCTTTGACTTACAGAGCTATCAGTCACTGTTTAAAAGTCTTTAATAAACTAAATCGACTGCCCTGAAAGAAAGCCATCAATCATATTGACTAGTGCTAAGAAAGGCCAACACCATGTTAATTGCGTGCAAAATTAACAGGAATTTGTAAGTGATTTTCTCAAGCAGAATCCCTCCTATGCTTTGCATGTGTTGAATTACTAAGTATTCTTACCATAGAAGTAGCTCAGGAAATCACTTAATATTATCAAAACAGGAAAAACAGTAGGAGATGAAGAAGTTTTTCTTTTAAAACCTTGGTTGCATCAAATAATAGCTACCGCACTCCTCTGAGGTTTCAGGGCAGGGCTGCTCACAGTGACTGTGCACCTTCTAACATCCCAAAAGCTGCTGCAGCTCTCAGACATTAGGCTCACGGAAAGCCCTGGCCAACTGAGTGTCAGTGTTCAAAATGCAAGAAGTAGTAGTGTAACATACCTAAACAAGGACGATGTGTTCAAATCCACTGAACAAAGACCCCACTGCTATATTGCTATATTTCTAAATTCCAGAAATGTCCACTTCGGTGATCACACGATTCCTTTTGTAGAAGTCTTAGCGTAATTCCTTATGAACAGTATTAAAATTGTACGCACAGCTGTATCCATTTTAGTCTGACAAGCCTTTGTTCTTAGTTTCAACCCTCTACTTTTTTCACTTTATAACTTGGGGGGATATTCTCATATTGATGAGTTCAATGTTTCTTATATAACTCACTGTGCAGGAAAAGATAATTATCCCCTGAGTAAGGTCTGACACCTTTCTTCCCCTGTCCTTTCTTTTTTTAAGAGTGGGTAGATGAAAGCATGCTTTTTGAATTTTATATTGTATGTAAAATAATCATACTTCTCTCCCATTTGATCTATATAATCTTTATCTAGCATCAGTCACATAAGCTTAAAAAACAACAGGGGCAGATCACATGAAAGCATTCTAGAGGGGCAGATGTGGAGATTAACAACTATGAGAAGGATACATTTTCACCGCCCTTCCAGACAGATCATAATATCTTTTAAGACAAATTTTTAATCCTGCAAGTAACAGACTGATGACCTAAAACATTCTCAAAGTGTACTATTATGTATGACATCTACACATGTTGGGGGAGTTGAAATCCAAAAACATACAAAAACAAGTGGGGATTTTGGACAGTTGGGGCTTTTGTTTGTTTTAAAAGCAGCCTGTCAGCACTTCATGGTCCATTAAGAGAGTCATCTTGCGTTCTCCTTCAAATACTATTCCTTCTGGGAGACTTTTCTCAAGAATACGAAGGGCCAGATTGTGGGTCACACTCTATCCACGTTGCATGTCTGTGTTGGCATAAAAAGGCTATAAAATTCAGAGCGATGGCAGGCGAGACAGCTCAGCTGACCTAAAAGGCTACTGTAAGGGGCAGTTCACCTACTCCTTCGCTGTCTCCTGATTCTACCTCTTTTCTCTTTCGCTCCCAGACACACGTGCTTGTGCCTCTCTCGCACTGACTGTGGTACTAATCTAACTTAACAGCCAGCTGATGTGGCTCACCACAGTAGCAGAAAGTCTAGTTCCCTTCCCCCTTTATTCCTTTTCTGTTCCCCTCTGAACTGCTTTGGTTTACCAAGGGGTCAACTAAGCATCAGGACAGAATAAGGAGCAGAGGAAGGAGAACATGGGACCATCCCTTTCTGTGACAGTGAAGCCTACGATCAGCTAAGCCCTTGTTGTCCAGTTCATCCTAATTCACCTAATTTCAATAGCTGAGAACCAGCAAATGGAATATACTGGCAACAGAAGCCTGCATACCACTCAGCTCCCTAGAGCACATTGCTAGGTCCAGTCAGCATTACTGTGCTCTGAAGTTCCTTTAAAACTATTTCTCAGAAAAAAACAATTTAGAATAACATTCAAAACTTTGAAATTTAGTCTGAAAGTAGGCCTCAACACCTAGAGATCAAAGGACGATAAAGCTGCTCTGTCTTGCATCCTACTAGCTCAGCTTTTCTGAACCCAAAAGTGTGGAGTTCTGCATCCACCCATAGTAAGAGGCCTTGATTATATTACTGAAAGATGCATTCATTAACCAGTACCAGGAATTTATCAGAGGGCAAGGGAAGAGGAAAGAAAAGAATCATAATCCTTAATGGTGAAGGGCGAGAGAAGCAGGATGAGTGTTTGGAAAAATTACAACAGTCTTTGAAAGACCGAACTGAAGACGTGGTCTGTTCAAAAATCCAGTTAGGTAAAAACTCAAATACATACAGGAGGTCTTAGATCTAGGTGCCCTATTTGTTATAAACTGAGTAAGAAGTGAGCCTCCTGAGAAGCAACTCTGCTACTCTCCCAGGTAATTTGAATATTTTTCCTCTACAAAGTTACACGACTTGTGAAGAATACTCTGGTACTGGCTCTCCTGTGGAGCAGAGTGGGAACAGCTGAATGCACTGATATCAAAGTATTGATTTGTTGGTCTAAACAAACTCACTATGTGGCAATACCTTTCGCGCAGCAGCTTCATGAGCAGGACTTCTGCCCGATTGCTTCGTTCAAACCTCAGTTTGCCAAGCAGCAGCAGCAGCAGCGCTGAGTGAAACAGCAGCTCTCCTCCCAGCGCCGTGCGCCCTTGGTCAGGCCAGGAGAGCGGTGCTGACACCACGAAGAGAACCATACTCAAGAACGGACTCAGGCTCAAAATAATCTGCTTGGGGTTTTTGTGCATGTCTTTTCTCTTTCTTCAGATCAATTTTCTTAATAAGTTACTTAATCCAACAGAACATAATGTCTCTAATATGGTCGAACTAAACCAGATTTTTCTGACATGAATAAAAAGCTGCTGGTTCAGTCCCCCTCCCAACCCCTGCCCCCAGCCCTTTTTTAAAGAAAAAAGCAACAATTGGGTTTCATTACTGCATTATTAACTATATGTGCCCTACTAAGAGCTCAGATAAGTAAACTGAACCTTAATTAAGGATTTAATTAAGTAACCTCTTTAATTTGTTGCACGTGTATTTTAGCCATAGTACTGACTACATAAGACTGACACATTTTCAGCAACACTGGAGTCTCCTTGAAAATACTGACACCTTCAGTGAAGTACTGGAAATTAAATAAATACAGTATACTACAGAGAGACTTTCTCTGCTTTTACCCATACATGCCTGAAATAGAGTAAACACAGATTCAGAATAACAGACTACTGTTTTGAGATAACTAAAAGACAAAAAGATTGTAAGAAAACAGGATAAAGTCCAAAAGCTGAAATCACAAGATAAAATGAATGGAGATAAGTATTGGGCATTAAAATTGTTTAAAAAATGCACAATGCTTTTGAATGCCATACTAAGTACAATTCAGCACAATATTCAGTGCAAACATACATATTTGCATTAAAGGGTTAAAAAACTGAAGAATAAAGGCATGCTTATATTAAGTTGCATGCTTAGTTATCAAGGAAATATCTAGATAGTGAAACTGAGTCACAGAAACCAAAACATATGTCCTAAGCACCGAGAGGCTGAGGCGGTAAAGGTTGATCAATTTGCAAAGATACAGTAAGATATTCCTCATGCGTGATTTGTCACTGAAAAAAAAAAAAATAATTTGGTCAAAATGTTTTTTTTCCCCCTGACACCAGTCATCTGCTTTCTATCAGATATTTAAATGGTTTGTTCCCCAAAAAAAGAATTAAACTTGCCAGGAGGAAAAAAAAATGAACATGTTGAAGGCAAGCATACAACTTTCACTGAAAATCTTTTATTTTTCAGAACTTGATTTCTTGATGGCAAACTCTAATAAAGACACAGGCAATACATAAACCAGCATTAAAAGGAAGATACTGGCTCAGAAGATTCTCACACTCTGGAACAAGCCAGGCTTTACTTTAGCTTTGTGCAAGACACTTGACCTTATTTTTTCACCATGGCCAGTTTAGCTATAAATTGGGTCAGGTACTCAAAGTAAGGGTCAGCTCAGCAAAAATAAACCATTGTATCTGAGAGGAACTAAAATCATAGAATCATTAAGGTTGGAAAAGACCTCTAAGATCATCGAATCCAACCATCAACCCAACACCACCATGCCCACTAAACCACTAAGTGCCTCATCTACACGTCTTTTAAATACTTCCAGGGATGGGGACTCAACCACTTCCCTGGGCAGCCTCTTCCAATGTTTAACCACTCTTTCAGGAAAGACATTTTTCCTCACGTCCAATCTAAACCTCCCCTGCCGCAACTTGAGGCCATTTCCTCTCGTCCTATCGCTTGTTACTTGGGAGAAGAGACCGACACCCACCTCGCTACAACCTCCTTTCAGGGAGTTGTAGAGAGCGATGAGGTCTCCCCTCAGCCTCCTTTTCTGCAGGCTAAACAACCCCAGTTCCCTCAGCCGCTCCTCAGAAGACTTGTTCTCCAGACCCCCCACCAGCCTCGTTGCCCTTCTCTGCACATGTTCCAGCACCTCAACGTCCTTCTTGTAGTGAGGGGCCCAAAACTGAACACAGGATTCGAGGTGCGGCCTCACCAGGGCCGCGTACAGGGGCACGATCACTTCCCTGCTCCTGCTAGCCACACTGTTTCTGATACAGGCCAGGATGCCATTGGCCTTCTTGGCCGCCTGGGCACACTGCCGGCTCATGTTCAGCCAGCTGTCAACCAGCACCCCCAGGTCCTTCTCTGCTGGGCAGCTTTCCAGCCACTCTTCCCCAAGCCTGTAGCGCTGCATGGGGTTGTTGTGGCCGAAGTGCAGGACCCAGCACTTGGCCTTGTTGGATCTCATACAGTTGGCCTCGGCCCATCGATGCAGCCTGTCCAGGTCCCTCTGCAGAGCCTTCCTACCCTCGAGCAGGTCAACACTCCCGCCCAACTTGGTGTCGTCTGCAAACATACTGAGGGTGCACTCGATCCCCTCATCCAGATCATTGATACAGATGTTGAACAAGACCAGCCCCAAAACTGAGCCCTGGGGAACACCGCTCGTGACCAGCCGCCAACTGGATTGAACTCCATTCACCACAACTCTCTGGGCCCGGCCGTCCAGCCAGTTTTTGACCCAGCGCAGAGTACACCTGTCTAAGCCGTGAGCTGCCAGCTTCTCTAGGAGAATGCTGTGGGAGACGGTGTCAAAGGCCTTGCTGAAGTCCAGGTAGACCACAGCCACAGCCTTTCCCTCCTCCACTAGGCGGGTCACCTGGTCATAGAAGGAGATCAGGTTGGTCAAGCAGGACCTGCCTCTCATGAATCCGTGCTGGCTGGGCCTGATCCCCTGGTTGTCCTGCACATGCCTTGTGAGCGCCCTCAAGATGAACCGCTCCATAATCTTCCCTGGCACTGAGGTCAGGCTGACAGGCCTGTAGTTCCCCGGATCCTCCTTCCGACCCTTCTTGTAGATGGGCATCACATTGGCAAGGCTCCAGTTGTCCGGGACCTCCCCCGTTAACCAGGACTGCTGATAAATGATGGAGAGCGGCTTGGCGAGCACCTCCGCCAGCTCCCTCAGCACTCTCGGGTGGATCCCATCCGGCCCCATAGACTTGTGAGCGTCCAGGTGGCGTAGCAGGTCGTTGACTGCTTCCTCTTGGGTTATGGGGGGTTCATCCTGCTCGCCGTCCCTGTCTTCCAGCTCAGGGGGCCGAGTACCCTGAGGATAACTGGTCTGCCTGTTAAAGACTGAGGCAAAGAAGGCATTGAGTACCTCAGCCTTGTCCTCATCCTCGGTGACAATGTTCCCCCTTGCATCCAATAAAGGATGGAGATTCTCCTTGGCTCTCTTCTTGTCATTAATATATTTGTAAAAACATTTTTTGTTGTCTTAACGACAGCGGCCAGATTGCGTTCTAGCTGGGCTTTTGCCTTTCTCATTTCTTCTCTGCACGACCTAACGAGATCCCTGTACTCTTCTTGAGTCGCCTGCCCCTTCTTCCACAAGTGGTAAACTCTCCTTTTTTTCCTGAGTCCCAGCAAAAGCTCCCCGTTCAGCCAGGCCGGTCGTCTTCCCCACCCGTTCTTCTTACGGCGTACAGGGACAGCCTGCTCCTGCACCTTTAAGACTTCCTTCTTGAAGATCGTCCAGCCTTCCTGGACCCCTTTGCCCTTCAGGACCGTCTCCCAAGGGACTCTCTCAACCAACGTCCTGAACAGGCCAAAGTCCGCCCTCCGGAAGTCCACGGCTGCGTTTTTACTGGCCCCCCTCCTTACTTCACCAAGAAGCGAGAATTCTACCATTTCATGGTCGCTAAGCCCAAGGCGGCCTCCGACCACCACATCTCCCACCAGTCCTTCTCTGTTTGTAAACAGCAGGTCGAGCGAGGCACCTCCCCTGGTAGGCTCACTTACCAGCTGTGTCAGGAAGTTGTCTTCCACACGCTCCAGGAACCTCCTAGACTGCTTCCTCTCTGCCATGTTGTATTTCCAGCAGACGTCCGGGAAGTTGAAGTCCCCCACGAGAACAAGGGCTAGCGATTGAGAGACTTCTGCCAGCCGCTTGTAGAACGCTTCATCCGCCCCTTCATCCTGGTTGGGTGGTCTATAACAGACTCCCAGCAGGATATCTGCCTCGTTGGCCTTCCCCCTCATCCTTACCCATAAACACTCGACCGTATCATCATCACAATCGTTGAGCTCTAGACAATCAAAACACTCCCTAACATACAGAGCCACCCCACCGCCTCTCCTTCCTCGCCTGTCCCTTCTGAAGAGTCTATAGCCATCCATTGCAGCACTCCAATCATGAGAGTCACCCCACCATGTTTCTGTGATGGCAACTAAATCATATCTCTCCCGCTGCACAATGGCTTCCAGCTCCTCCTGTTTGCCGCCCATGCTGCGTGCATTGGTGTAGATAACTAGCAACGCCTATGTGGATTAAGTACACTTTGTTAAGCTAAAACATCACTGCAGGACTCAACTTCTTCTGATTAAATCATCATTTCTATTATTTCTATTTATAAAATTAAGAAAAATCCTGTAATAGCCATTAATGCACTAAACACGTGAACCCTCTCTATGTGTGCAGTTTTACTGCAGCCGCTGGAAGTGGACCAACCCACTTTGCTGGATCAGACTTGTTCTGACTGTAGCACCTGTCACTAAGTGTGCTGCCATTCTCCGGCACCTGTGCTGAAGGGGAACGTCCTGCTACAGACATTATGTTATGGCATATAACAGCAGAAATCTGGGTATCCCAGAGGATCCACTCCTACAGCAAACAGGGGAGCTCAGTCTTGGGGGTCACAAATGCAGGACTGCTTGAATGAAAGAGGTGACTCTTTCTACCACCTCTTCCGTGTAGGTATTCAGTGAAAAATGCACTAGGTTACTTAGTGAAGTTTTCCTCCTTTAGGATAATCCCCTCAAGTTTGCTTTTGCAATAGCAAGAAATTTGAGCCTGATGAAGGGCAGGGCTGGCTACAGTCAAATGGAATCCACACGCTTGTGCAACATGAAAAGGCAGAATAATAGAAAGAAGTTACTACATGTCATGACTGTAGAGTTTCCAGCCCAACTTCCTCCCATTTTCCTTACTGTCCATCTCATTCTCATTCACATCACAACTCCCTAAAAAATAAATAAAACCAGCTGGGCTTCTTTCTGTGGCATTATATCCAGGAAAGTATAGCTAAGCCCAGCGTTCGAGTTACACAAATTTAGATCAGCTCAGGATGAGGTCCATAAAACTTCTGAAGTAACTCACCAGTATCATAAAAGCTCAAAACCACTGGCCAAGCCAAAAGGTCTAAAAACACTGGGAAGCAGCTGAAGCTGGCAAAATTATAAGCAATTGAAAACAGACGTGGTAACAGAAAGTGTTAAGAAACTTTAGCTATAGATGTTGCTGCCAACTCTAGCTATAAATCAGACAAGTAAAATGGGAGGCGAACCTTCAACAGTCTGTTCAGAGCTTTTTAGAATAAGAGCATGTCTGTTTATATACTTTTGTACAGTGCTAGAAAAATATGGTAATTAGAATGGAAATAGTACATTTTGCTTTACACTAAGAACAGATTAAATAAGGGATCTCCAGAATTTACAGAAAAATACAAAATCACAGAACTAAAGATTTCCTTTCAATTTTTCATTGTCCTCTAAGGTTTTGTTAAAGTATTAAAATTTGAAACAAACTACATCTCCCAAACAGCTTTGTTGAAAGTGTCAGCAAGGCGTGTTCATCTTGAGCTAGAATATCAGCGTAATTCTCAATGAATTTCATTTCAATCATCAAGCATACTTCTTCAACAGTAGGAAAATAATTTGTACAGAACTACGGAACACCTTTTGAGTATCACAGGGTTAAGAGGTTGGTGAATGAGGCCCCTCCTAATTTTGGTCTTTGTGGCTAACCTTCCTCAGATATGTTCCAGAAGTTCCTTCTTTCCATCCTAAACCCCCAGACAAAATATATCGCTTGCCTCTTTCACAGTGTTTTATATCTGGGATATATTTGCTCACCACAGAAATGCTGTCATTCCTCACCTTGCAGATGAGGAACAGAAGTGATTTACCCTGGTCCCATAGCAACTCAGTAGTTAGACTGAACAGATGGACCAAAATAATCTGAGCAAGGGAGCCACAAACCCGCTCTCCTCTCTGCTGAGCTCTGCCACTCCTCACACCTAAGATGCACCACATCCCAGCCCTGGGCATCACGTCGTCTTCTCACCCCCTGGCTCCATTCCCAAAGCATCCCGGCCTTCGCAGGACTGCCCTCGTATTATTCCTACTGCCACTGCTCCCACAGCCCACTCTGCTGATACGTTTTTATGGCTTTTGATAATGCTAGTACTAGATTACCACTTGGACTGACACTTCAGCACTGACGAACTTTGTTCCATACACGCAGCCTTGGGCTTCTCCGACGAGCCAGAGGCAGGTGAATTAAAACTCTGATGAGGAAGACGAGAGAGTGGGAGGAAAGTGAAAAAGGCGGGCAAAAGCCTTGCAGTTTGCTTTTAAGTACTGGTGATGCACTGATGACAAGTTATACGCCAACTTTCTTATTCATGCAAATAAGAGGTATTTCTAAAATGCAATTCCCCCTCAGCCAGGACTTGTGCTACTAAGGCCATTTTTGAAAATATATAAAGAAAGGGGCTGTAGAAAATATGCAGTTAAGTTTTTATTAACTGTTTTATTTGTTACCATTAATGATTTAATAATAATATTTATTCTCCCCTAGATAGCTTGATAATAAAGTGAGCTACTAGTTTTAAATAATTCCAGATTATCCTAAACATTGTTTCTGTAAAAGCTAAAGTAAATCTGTTACTGATCTTGACAGGAGATTTAAGCCAACTAACATTTTAAACATTTTTCAAACTCTTACCTTATTTCTTCTCAACTGTATCTCTTTATTTAGCCATTCAGCGAAACACAAAGTAAAGCTATGCAGTCTACCTATTAATTTCAGAAAGCTTATCTGACAGAGCTGTTACTTGCAAAGTTTCTTGCATACAGTTTTAAGGATCCAGTATTTCTTGCTCTAAAAACTACTGGAAATACAAAACAATTGAGCAGCTCTTAATTACTGTAATACGGAGCCAGGATAATAAATAAAACAACGGTTTAATGCTTCTTAGACATGTTTGAGTTTCTGTTGGACGCATTTCAGTATGACTTCAAGAATACATTGACCTATAGACACTAAATTTAGGTTTGCTGAACTAACACAAGCCCAAAAATTCTTTTACATTAAATGTATTGTTATAGGTAACAGTTTCACTTTGATTTAATCACTTGTTGACTCAGTTTTGGTTGTTTTTAAGCACTGAAGAAATTGAAATACAGGAATTTTTAGGAAAGTTTAGACCTGAAAAGCCTAAAATAAACCTCGTTCACTTTGAAATAAATCAGTTAAACTGTAGATGTCACAGTATAGAGCCCTTTTATCCAGAAGACTAGTTTAAAAATACTTTTTTTGCATAAATAGGAAAGTAGAGGTACGTTACTATTGCTAGATTTGAATATCTCTATATACATTAGAATACACGGGGTTATCTAGAACAGGTATAGTTAATAATGAAATGAGATACTAAATTACAATAACAACAGAAACATAGCAGGAAGCTCACACTGATTTTATATCCAGACACAGTTTAAGAGTTTCTATTTTATAAATATATAAAATAGGAAAATAAGGTGTGAAAAGCTTGTTTCAAATGAATAAGGTTGGCGAGCTATCCTTAAGCTGTTTTTCTGGACCATAGAATACCTGGCTTCTGGTAGGTCTAGTTGATATAAACAAGACATACAACTAACTTGGATCTGAAGAATAAAGAATGCTAACTCAACCTCTAGATTTGTCCTTATATAAACCTCTACTTTTGCTGTAAAAACCCCAGAGTGGTTAGTTAGATACAAATTGAAAAGGTAAGTACAAATTGAGCCACATCTAATCTAATAAAGAGATGATCAAAACCTTATAGTTATTCTTCCATAAGTGTTCAAGAGGAAGTGTGGAACAAAACTTTCCACGCTTTGATGCACTGCAAAAAGATGTGAAGTCAGGTCTTCGGTAGCGAGAAAATATAGAGTAGAAGGGCTTGGAGTGTGTTTTTTTTCTGCCAGTGATAAAAATTAAACAGGGTGAGGCAGGCAACAATGAAATAATGAACTGTATTGTTTAATTTTGAGCTTGGGAATGTCTCTAATGAGCAGGAAAGGAGAACCATCGGACCAGCACGTATTTAAACAATTGGCTGGATCAAGGTCAGAGTGCTCAGTATTTGCCAGGACTAAAAGGAATTCAGATACTAAATAACACTATTTTCCTTCCTAAATTATACTCTCCTGAAATCTACAGCCACAGTGGTGGGCGTACACAAGGCAAGGTAATACTGAGCAAGAATGACTATATAATAGCTTGGCCATTTTCCACTTATTACTGATTAGAGTGGCAGTTGATTCTGACCCAGTGGTGATTTACATGGGTTTTAGACAACTATACTATGGTTTCAGACACTCATGCCTGCCTCACATTGTCCTTATACATCCCGAGCCCAGCTGCGTGTGACAGCCACCCTCACCTGCTACACGAAGCTGAGCTCGCAGGACAAGCCTGTGGCAGCAGGCGGCTGCAGGGTAGCGCTGGCACCAAACACTCTGGATCGATTCAGGAGCCATCTTGGCCCCCAGCGCTGGGTGGACAGAGCCTGGCTTGGCCAAACTCGGCAGGGAGGGCTGGTTTGCACCAGGGGGGACAAGGGGTCGCCTGGCACCGTGGTCCTGTATTGCATCAGCACAGAACCAGCGAGGCATCGTGCCACCGTGAGTAAACCTGACACAAGGAGGAGTGCAGTGCAGAAGTACCCAAGAGGCTCTGCAAGACACAGCTCATAGCTAGCTAGGCTAATGAAGTTTCCCCGTCAGACCTGAAATAACTCTCACTGGGGGCAACTGGGCTTCTGCCCAGCACTACATAGCACATGCCATAGTGTTCTAGTATCCTGAATAATGGAAAACACAAATAACATTACCTTGAATGATAAAAAACTCTCTCCAGGAAAAAACCCTAGAAATATTTTCTAAACTTCAGGAAAGGGTGGAAGATAATGCGAAGGATGAATAGAAAAAAGTGGTCTGAAAACTATACACCTATCTTCTTTTTTTTTGTTCTTTTTTAAAAATTTTTATTTCCTACACTAACCAGCTGCTTATTCTTCTCCAGGATGTATTATCAAATGTGTTTTTGACTTGGACAAATATCCTCCTTCTGTGCTAGGATGATTAGGCTAATGGAATCACATTATATTTATTATTTACAGAGTACATGGGAATGGCTTAGCAAAAGTTCAGGTTGAACAAAGCTCAAAAGATGACTTTATTTTTGGCACTTGCCACGTTTGCAGAAGAAACAATATCTAAGGAAGTGCAGTTAATGAAAGGAGTCTGTTTAATCAGCATAAAATAAACAGCTGAAAGCAGGTTGCACAGGGAGAAGCAATAAAAGAACAAGTGACTCACTATGGTATTGTTTTCTTTTCACGTTCTGCTCACAACAGAAGCTTTTCAACAACTGTACTTAAATGCCTCAGTTTCAACACTGAATTCCATAAGGAAGGAAAGAAAGAGCTTTCAGTCCTTTGTACTACAATGCTCACAAGCCACCCTGGATCTTCTGACATGCTCCTCAAGTGAAAGGTAAAAGCACAAAATCGATAAAAAAAGAACACAATTTATACACCAGATGCAAGTAAAAACAGTAATGGGGCATAAAGACTGTATTTTAACTGGAAAGCTATGTTCACTGAATAAATAAGCCTCTCTTAACAACACATACCTAGACTCAAGAGTACACATTGAATTTGGGAATGTGCTGCCCTACTAGAAACCTTTACATGATCAGATCCTTTTACCCAAGTGGGGCTTACAAAATGAAACCGTGGATTTTCTTCCAACAGTAAACAGTTATGATGCTATTTTGATCTTAAGGTGCTACTAGAGCCAGGCACAAATAATGCATATAGTGTCTTAATAATAATAATCATCATCATCATAAAAAACCACACTCTTTCTCTTTCAGCAGCATTTCTTTTTAGAAGAGATTAAAATAATGTCATTTTACTAAGTCACCAGAAACAGAGAATTCCAAGATGCCAGTTTTAAACAAAATTGTCTTTTGCAATTTGCTTTATTAAGATAACAAAGCTTCAAATGCAACTCCTCCTACAAAATTATATTAAATCTCATTTCCATCCCTAAAAGAAGTGTGCACCACACAAAAACCATTTTCTCCAAAGTTCTCTTTGGAGGTACCACACACAGGAGTCAGCAGAATAAGTTGGAGCACCCAAATGAGTTAGAGAAATGTGGTATACATGAGTTTGTTCTCTCAGTGCTATAATTGAATAACAGTCTCAACAGCATCTGGTTCTGTGATCTGGAACAACAGTTTCATACGAGAAGACACATACTTCTGCAGCATATTTTGTTTTTCAACTGTAGTTTCAGCTTTTAAGTAAAGTGAAACTGGTTTCACTGGCAAGACGTCAGATAGAATGTAGAAAATGTAGTTACAACTTTTTCCTTAAAAACTGTCCAGCAAAGGAATTAGAGTAAGAACTAGGGCCAAGGATGAAGAGTGTGCTCGTCTTTAAAAAGAGATGAATAAAAGGAGTCGTAAAACACACAATGAAAAACAGTACAGGTAAAAAAACCCCGAGCTTTTCAGTTCATGGTACCTCACAATACAGGAACAAAGGAACAGTCCAAGTGCTTAAGAAGCAGGAAGCTGAGAACAGTTGAAAGAGAAGAACTTATTCACCACGCAAAGAGACCGTGGAAATCACTGCCAGAAGGCACAACAGAGAGTGCACTTAGGAGACTCAGAGATGACTTTTTCTATTTTTTCTAATAGTTGGTGAAGATGATCACATCCATTGCTAATGTTGTGTGATGCTGCAGCCGATTCCTTTCCTGAGGCCCAGCATGCAATTGCTTATACCTTTCATTATTCAGGAAAAAGATTTTCACACTGGATATAGCTGCAGAATGAAAGCTTTGCAGGTTAATAATAACCTCAAAGAGCGTCAATGGGATTCTACATCCTGGAATGTAAGATTTCTGGATTTTGTTTTCAGTTTCTTTCCTTAAAAGCCAAACCTTAAGAAAAAAAAAAAAAAACACCCCACAACTTTCCCTCAAATCACTCATAACACTTAAATGAATCACTGTTTACCGATGGCATTCTTCTGGAAGAACCAGAACAATAGGGTGAAGGAAACTACTGTCAGCTTAATTTTCACAAAAATTAAAAGCTGTATACTGAATACATATAGAAATGTTTATTCCTAACTTTTATTCCAAAACAAATGTTTTGCAAATAGGAATGAAATGAAATTAAATGAATAATGTCCTGTTCATATGAATAAGGATTCTAGGATATCATCTATAATTAGCCTGAAGAGTCTGGAAGGTAGAAAAAAAGGTAAAACGCCCAACAGCCAAGAACACAGCACAGAAAAAAACGAGAAGATTGTGATGTTAAAAGAACCACTGCTTCAAAGTGCGTCTGTTCTCTGAGGAAGCTAGGGAGGGCAGAGCATGATGACTTTTTTCTAGAAACTAAATACAGGAGAAATAAAACTGACTGTAATTGTAGCGCTTTGTATTGACTGAACAGCTGCAGCACTCGGAGAACCCAGGACCATGGCTGTAACATGTACAGAAATGCAATAGTTCATAGAGCAGTTGCCGTGATGTGTAACATCTGAGAAGTAGCTCTGAATTTTAAGTAGAACTCAAAATAAAGCTGTGTCATGGATAAACTATGTTCAATGTTCTTCTCTAGCTCAGAATAGCCACAGTATCTATTATATATAGAGAGATATAGAGAGATATATAATATAGGCCGTAGCAACATGTTGATGCAGTTCCACAATGTCTTTTTTTTTTTTTTCTTCCCTTCATTAGGAGATGAGTTTCTAATTACCATCTGGGATCTTTGATTTAGAGGTACTTTTATGTGCTGAGCTACTACGAAGTTCTTCACTTTTGTGGGAGGTGAAGGGAGAAAGATAGAGGAAGGAAGGGAGAGGGATGGAATTTATTTTGTTTAAAGCAAGACTTGTAGGAAAACAAGTTTTTTCTTTTGAAGAAAATTCCCACAGGGAAATATGTCTTATTTTCCTAAAGCAAAACCTTAAAATTAAGGTTTTCACAATTTTGTACTGCATTTTACCTTTTTTACAGTTAGAAATGTATTGCCTTACATTTATTTCTGATCATGCTGGGTATGTTTACAGTTGAAATGTATATACATATCTACATAAGAAAGTTCTGTCAAGTTGTTTTCAGACCAAGAGACATTTTAGAGAAAAAAAGAAGAGGAGTTATTTTACTTAGCAGCAGCTGTCCACAACAATTTAAAAAATGTACTAAAATAAAAACAGAAGAGAACATTTTGTGATATTCTCACATGATAGCAATAAAAGTGTGCTATTACTACTACTATCATGTAGCGATACATAAAGACATAAGAATGTCACATGTATAGAGTAAAATGGTATTTCAAAAATCTAAAAAAAAAAATGTTCAGTAACATTTTTTTAACTCTTTTCCATCATTTCCCTATTATGGAAAAATATAAGCATCTCCTTTAATTCTGAGGGGAAATTAAAATAGTGACAAATATAGGATTTCTAACAGCTGCAACTGTATTCAGTGTTAATAAGTCAACATTTAAATTTATGCATATAAAATTGTATATTAAGAGGCTTACCAAAATCCTATCTGACTGCACTGCTTTAGAAATAAAACTTTGACATACAGCAATGCATCTTATGAATTCAGTAATTGATGAGATCTTAAATGATAAGTAACTAACTCCTCACTAAGTATCAATAACTAACTCAGTAGTAATACATACCAATTTAGTAGCTACATCTTTGAAAGAGGATCTAGAGGCTGTCCCTGCTTTTGCAATTGTGTGCTGAAGGGCAAGCTGATGAGCTAGAAAAAGTCCTCTTCCACACCAGTGGTTTGCCTTACCAGCTTAAAACTCTCTTAAAACCACATGAGGAGGTCGTCTGCTCCCAATGTAGGCTTGCACCTTACGCTGCTGAAAACAGAATACAAGACTTCTTCAGGTCCCTGATTTTAAGGCATCATATCATACCTCTAGCTTGTCAGTTAACCTGAAACCAGCCTTGACACCCAAGACGTGTTAAGGTAGAAGTATTTACTCATTATTCATTCATTCAATTTGTTCATTATACTTAAAAACACCAAGTATGAGCAGATCTACAGAAAGGCATACGCATATAAGGAAACAATCTTTACAGCTACCTGTACTTTAGTTAATTTCCGAGAAGCTTCATTCTTGCTTTATCCAACTAACCAGCTGCTATAACACATGATCAAAGACTGACAGCTGGGATCCAGGCCTACCCAACCTTTACCTGAAGAACTCCTTCCATTGGAGCATATCTTTGCTAGGATACACGTAACCTTTTACGTTCAAAGTCTCCCCAGGATGCTTCTCAGACTCAGACCTTTCACCCACAAATATTTCACAATTCATAACAATCAGGTCAATTTTATCACTTTTCTAACAAAACTACTAACTGTCTTGGCCTAATTTAAGAAATACGGGTGCCCATTGGAAGTGACAAGGTGGAACCAATAAACCTGTAAAACATCAAAAGGTGTAACCTCTTTTTTAAATTGAAATCAATATCTCATACTAACATATACTAATATAACATACTGTATAGTCATATGAACAAAAAATATGCATAGGCTTCATTGTCAATTGTTTTGGGAGTTAAAGGCATTTGTTAATTTAGGGTGAATAATCTCTTAACCAAATTTGTATTTATACTACTTCCCTGTAATGTTTTGGTTTAGATAGATATATTTGCTTTCCACAGGAAATACCTATATCATGACTTTTGTAGATTGATGCAATTTTAGGGAATGTCAGATTTCACCGCATAATTCTTCATAAGTTTTGCAATTATAAAAGTTGTTAAAGAAAGAATCTGTAGAAGGAACCAAGAGGTTAAAAATCTCAGACTGTAATTTATCGTGTAGTAGACTACCGTGAATGCAAAAAAGACTCATAACTTCATACCATCTTGTAGAGAGAATAACTTAGGAAAGAAAGTGCTTGGGGAATTTACTAGAAATGGAAGAGTATCTTTGCCTCGTAGCCATGCTTAATGAAGGTATTAAATTTTTCTCTTCTGAGGCTGTCAAGTTACCTTGCTGAGGTTCACAAATTCTCCCTTAAGAGACATTTGTATAGCATGCATTTCAAAAAAAATGAGCTGAAAGATGGATACGAAGAGAGTGTCTTATGCGCAGAATACAAGGAGCTGAATAAAACACTAGATTTGGCTGCTACACAGAGTTGCTTTCTTCCCTCGGTTTCTTAAGATACCACCATTGCTCTTGCACAGACTTGAAAGAAAAGACCAGATGAAAGTTAGGAAAAAGTGATGTAGAAATGTGATGGGACCGTAAAAGAAAAACAAAAAAAGAAGAAAGCTGAATATGCCTCTGGGTAAAAAAAAAAAGAGAGAGAGAGAGAGAGGATACAGATACAAAAAACCTGGGCATTAACATAAGACAAATGAAGAAAATGGACTGAAAAAACCCAGAAGACTATGTAGTGAAGAGAAAAAATGGGAAGGGAGAGAGGGAAAGAACTAGATACAACTGGGAAAAATTAAAAGAAGGCAAAGTTTTAAAGATTAAAAAAGTGAGTTTGGAACATAAGTCACTAAGTGATTAGCTTAATATTTAGTTCAATGATTATCAAAGAGAAAAGGCTTCTAAGTAATTATATCTTCTGAATATGGGACTTGAGCTACTTTGAAAGTTTTATTCAAGGGCAGAAATTATCTTGAGGAAAAGGAAGAGATTTTTGGAGAGAATAACAGCTTTAGACAACAGGTACAGCTACAGAAAGGTTAACATGGAAAAAGGAACTAAAAAAAAAAAGGATCAAAGAGAAATTAAGATAAGAAAGTCAGTGAGAATAAGGGACTTTTCAAGCTTTTACCCAAATGCAGAATGAAGAAAGGGAACAGGAAATGAATACAAATCAGGGACTTTCTTGACAGAACAAAGTTGAGCATTAAAGGCAAATCTGTCATCTCAAACCCATGTGTTTGCACTCAGTTTTGGTACTTCAATTTTCAGACATGACATTGGAATAGAGAATTCTCATTGAATTAGTAACTTTGAGCAAAATACATCTTTTAAGTCATCACGTTACAAGGGCAAAATTGTGTTTTAAATTAACCTAATACATGAGACAACATGTAATTGCATCGCTTCAAAAATCAGTCCAAGAACAGGAGGGTGGCTCAGCCACATAGGCCCTTCCTATTTTCTAGCTGGCACACAGGGCAAGGTACTACCATTGGCTATTTACAAAAAATAATCTTTATCAGTGCATTTTGTTTTGTAGGAACACAGAAATTCAGACAGCCTTAGCCTGTGATGGAGCAGAATAAATGCGTTGCTTTTTGTCCCCAGTTTTCCTCGATAGTTTCCTGAGCACCAGAAAAAATAAGCGAGAAGTGCCAGCCAGGGAAAGCCTACGCCCTATCCTAACTTCAGGGGATGCTAAAAAAGGGACCACAGAAAGGCACCTTTGTGGAGTCAGTGACCTTTCTATTTGCTTAGTGGAGACAGCCTGGGCATAGATCAGGAGAGAGCTGTGAATAAGATGATGTAATGTAACCAGAAGGAGATGGAATAAACTTCCTGGTCATTGGACATCATCTCCTCCTAACCTCTTCTTACTGGGCTGGTCCTATTGCAGGTACCGGAGGTCTGGGGAAGGGCCGTAGGAGCAGTGGAGAAGTGGGGGGAAGGACAGGCTCGACTTCACTCTCCTTTCCTCTCACCCCACTCTTACCAGCCCAGGCCTCACGTGAGCTACAACAGATCCAAAGAAACTAGAACGGGACCTGGTGTTACTGACATAAAAACACTCTGTAGCTCTCTGTTACATGCCCGCTCCTAATACTTCGTTTCCCATTCCCACCATGAAACATTCACGATGACTTCCAGTCCTTGTCCTTTACGTGTACCCAGCACCCGCTGCAAAGTGGTATGTAGGGCAGCAGCCTAATTCATTGGTGTTTGGAGATCATTAACTCTCAGCGCTCAGGCCTCAGTCTGAAGCTATCTGCTCTAATGAATACATACTCATCTAAGTACAGACATAATTTTCCTTTGCTTGTAATATTATACATTTCTCAGTACTGAGGTCTCTTGCATGAGATGGTCCCATCTCTAAATCTAGGCAGTTAAGACAAAGAAATACAAGAGAAACAGGCACAGAAGGGTAAGAACAAAAACAAAACCCGCTCATCCTTCTATTGACAGCAGAAGTGGGAGCCTAATCATGTGTTTTAACTGCCAATGCAGTGATTTGGGTCTTTGTCCCTCTCCCTGTTCTATCTTTTTGGAGTATTGTATCTTGGTCAACTTTACAATTTTATTTTGCCCCCACCACAGTTTTGATAGGAAATACTTAAGTGACTATCTTGGCCCATGGACTAGCAGAGGATCACTGATTGTCTAGCTTTGTAGTCAATCATAAGGCTGAAAGAATTTATTTTTAGAAAGCAGAAATTTAAATAGTTCTTTGTTCACATAATAACAATGCAAAGACACTTTAAAGACATTCTTTATGTCTAAGCGCCAAGTTGAATTTTCATTCAAGATCACCATTTTAAGCAGCAGATTTTTGTTTAATTTTTTGATACTCAAAAAGATTTCCATATTCTCTTCTCGAGTCACTAAATTCAGTAATGGAGGAGAAGCTGTAAACAAAAGGTCATAAGAGGTAAGTCTTGAAAGCATTTGCCAAAGTGCACAACTAACAATTCAAAACATCATGCCAAACAGATCCTGGTGTGTATCCCAGTGAAGGTATTTTATACCAGTAAAAACTTCAAACCATGTCTTTCAAATTAAAACACAAACTATCTTAAAAAAAAAATCTGGATTTCAGAAGGATGTTTTGTCCACCTACACTAAAGTGAAGGATTTAGGTCAGGGACCATGATCAGTGATAGCAGGCTTGGTTATACTTTGTAGGAAAATAGGCTAGAGCCGGAGAATAAAAACGAAGATGGGCAGAAGCAGCCTAAAGAAGAGACAAATAGGAGAATCCATGAACCGTGGAGGCAATGGCAACTTCCAGCTTCCCAGCTCTGCAAAAGGCTTCCATGTCTCCTGAAAGTGATACAGGGTCAATAGGGTCTGTAGAGCCATGATACACAAAAGCAATCTGTATGCATGCACTGTGATTAGATAATCCACCATCAGGGCGTCTTGCCAGCATGTCAGTCAGGTCTAGGAACTGATATAGCAGTGTAGGCAAACCTTTTATGTACAGTAAGACTTCAGTCTTTTTTTTTTTTTTTTACTTTTTTTTTTTTAAACAGCTTGCATGATTTTTATAATCATTTCCATCTGTCTTAAAACTGCTTGAAACATAATGTTGCATACTAAAGCACATCTAGAATTAGTGTCTTGCATCTGCAATTACATTTTCAGCATATCTGAAACCAGAAGCAAAATCTTGATGACAGAATTCACAGAGTGAAATCTTAGTTTAACCTTGGGAAGATGAAAATACCTTAATTTAATATTCATTGACCCATCATCTTAGTTTTGATCAATATTAATTTCTGATGCTAATAAATCTTTACACTATGCCAAGGACAGGGGAGTCAATAACTGCTTATTATAGTGAAAAATGAAAATTTAATCTTGGATTTTTATTCATTTCATACACAGCAATTATCAGCCAGCATTCAGGTTTATAAAAGCTTCTGTCTCAGGCTCCACCAGGTAAAAACGACTTACAACTTTCTAGGCAGCCATGGTTGGTTTGAACACCACAGAAAATTTGAGTTTCTTCTCAATGAGCCACAAAGTACCACCTCATTTAATACATGTTATATTGCAAGATTATTCCATATGGATAATCAATAGACACATATTCCAAACAGTTTCTCACGGAGAAACTTTTTAGTAGACTCAGACCTCACAACTGAACACCATTCTTAAATTTTAGGATAAGCATTTGTTTTCAAGATTCCATTCCCTTACATTCACTGAGGCATCAGGCATCGAAAGAGGGCTCCTGACTATACTTAAGCCAATGCCAAAATTCCCATTGATTTCAACCAGGACAGGGTCTCTCCCTAGGGAAATGAAGGCTGTCAGTAATACTGGGAAAGCAGCCAAAAGGCTAAAGTAGCCAATAGTTAATAACTGTATTTAATTTCAAAGTATCCTAGTTTTGCCTCTAAAAACTGTGCCTGCTTTACCAGCGCCAATTCTGGCCAGCACCAGTGAACGAACATATTTAATGGGATGGTGGTGTCACGATAACAGGTCATGCAGATGACAAGGCAATGCATAATAACTTGAAATATTGATGGCTTGGTTCCCCTAATTCCAGTCCTAAAAGGAATCTTTAAGTGCATATATAGGCTGTTACACAAAGCTTACTGCACAACTAACTTCAACTGGTAAGTCCACTTTTTAAGTTAGATTCCATACAAGTTAGTGACTTTTGACTTTGATGATTAAGCTTTCTAATGGGATACCACATGTTCAAAGGGGCAAAAAATCAATCAGTGCAATATTCAAACCTCTTCATCAATGACTGCAGCAATCGTTCTTTATCACACAGTCAGCAGTCTCCTGCTTTTAGCCATCAGCCACACAAAAGCTGCTTTAGTCCACTGCCATTTCTGTCTCTGACACAAGATAGTGTGCCATTTATAGATAGCTAAAAGAGACAGTCATATGTTACTAAGTTTTCTGATACGTGTCTTTTGATAGAGTCTTTGTCTTTTTGCTAAAAAAAAGAAATAGTCATCTGATTTTACCGAAATCTAATTTATATCTATGTTAATTATGCAGCCAACGAGCCTCAAGGGATTATGTGGGAAGCCAATGGTACATTCTTTATCATCATAAATATTGTATTACTTCAAATGCACTTTGGAAATTCCATTCTCAGCATTTCTTAATGGTATTCAGAACTCCAGGACAGAGCGGACTCTTATCATCCAATGCTAGAACAAGTTCTACTGCTTGTGTATTATTTTTTCAATTACTGCAACATCAATCTTCCTTTATATTTCAATAACCCAGTAAAAAGATAATATTGTTATGCTAGTCAAAGACTTGCTAAAATTTCTATTTAAATGCTTTTGGTCAAAAAAATGTATAACAGTTGCAAAGCTTTTACCATAGTAAGAAAAAGCCCGTACAAAATATTTTAGGCCATTAAAAAAAAAAAAAAAAACCACAAAAAAAAACCACCAGCAAAACCCCAGCATGCTTTCAGATATATGTATTAATCTGTCTTATTCTTAATATACTAAAATACTACTAGGTTTGCACATGTCTTAATTAAAACAAATCCACCAGTTGCGGAGGAAGATTTTATTTCATGCCTGCAAAATAAGTATACAAAGTAATTTAAGTGCAATAATTATTTCCATCATTTAAAAGTCTTTCTTTATGGACCTCTATTCACAATTGCCTTTAGGATCTCTCTCTAGGTGACTTGCCACAGCTCCTTCATTTTTAAGGATGCAGCTGCTGCTGAAAATGCTACGCTTTGTAACTACTTAAATGCTTTGCTGTTAATTGCCAAGTACTGACATTAAAAAAAAAAACCCACCTTGGTATATTCGCCTGATGTGCATTCCTTTCCCTTATGGCCCTTAGTCTGTAAAGGCACAAATGGAACTTGTTCCTACTGAAAAGCAAATTGTGCAAGTGCTCTAAAAGGAAAGAGCCATACAAGTCACTCAGTCTCAGGCAGAAGACAGAAATCACCTTTAAATTGTATTTTCTGTTTAAACACACTGCTGCTCATTATGTGGATTCACAATAAAAAGCTGAGCTGAAAATGTAATGAAAAAAGACACTGTGAGTGTGTCACATAGAATTCTACCTGCATGTTTGGCGATGGACTACGTAGACAACATGTAAAGCTGTGTTGTTGAAGGGTCACAAACTCTAGCTGTGCACTGCAGATTACTTTCAAACTCTACAGTTTACGTATCTCTCTTACTACAGCTATATAGCTGCTGGTTTGCCTCGCCGTAAACATTAGAAACTCTGACCCACAGCTGTGGCTTTCTTTTTGGTTCTCCAGGGACTGGTCAAGGGTTGGGAGTGGAACAGGACTTTGATTTCATGGCTTCCCTCCCACCCCCACAGCACGTACATGTGGTTTCCTCTCAGCTGATCATCACAGCTAGTGGGACTAATCATAGCCCAAAAGCCGTGTGGAAACAGTGCTGAAAGCTTCTTCAAATTGGCAATACCTCCTCTTGCATGTCAGAAACAGTACGGGGAAGAGAAGATCAATGTATAAAGCACATCATCTTTATAGGTTAGACTGGATATACCCATTTCCCCAGACCAGCACAGAACAAGGTTATAATCCCAAATTCAACACTGCATCAGAATGACAGTTTCTAGAAATTTTTAAGATACTGCCTCCCCGTCATAACTCAAGAAGCGAGTAGAAGTCATGTGTCCCAAAGAGGAGATGGAAGGAATGAAGCATGCAGCGTTCCCGACATTAATTTAAGATAAAGTTCCAAATGGAGTAAGTTCTCAAAAATCACTTATTTATCAATTCTTACTCCCACTCCATTTGTATCAGCATATTTCAGGTTTTAATGTAAACTTCAGATGAAATATAGTTAAGTGTGACAACTACTATTACTCAGGTGTAATTTAAAGTCTATGTTTTAGGTCTAGAAGTGCAATAGGAGGTAATAAACAAGTAATAAGAAAATGAAAGTATAATGATAAATGCAAATAGATTATACAAAAATGCAGATTTCTTTTTTCCAAATTCCAGAAATAATTCATGTTCATTAATTTCAGACAGATCTTTTTAATGGGCCTTGTTTTTGAGAAATATTTACAATAAAGTAATTATAATTTCTTTTCTTTATTTGTTTTTAAAGACAGGCATTATTAATCCAAGTTTAGAAGTTGATCAAAGTAGACTTTTTAAAAGGAGCTTTTAATTCTGTAGTTAAACAGAGAAGACACTGTTGCACATGTTTTCCCTGTACTTTTGGACAGTGGATACTTCTTTACAGATTTTTATTACATCATAAGAGAACCACGTTCAATATTAGTCAAAAGGGAGACTTCCATGACAGAGTTGAGAGACTGCATTGTAAAGAGGTGGAAAGTCTTTTCTTTTTCATCTTAGGCATGAAAAAAACCTCTTAAGGAATTTCTCACAACTTACATGATGATTGATCAACAGACAAAAATGTTACTGTCAGGCTAAGCTTACTAGTACCTTAAATGCAAGATGGTTTCACTTTTGGAAGGTTCTTGTGCTGTCCTTCATTCATTGAGAATACCATGTTTTATTTCTTCACCTCTGGAAACCCCAGATCTATTCATCTGGGGACACTGTTTCACGAAGACTATCTGCACAACACTGTCATCTGTTACTTTCATGATCTAGAGCAGTTTTCTCAGTATTTTCCCCCCTAATTTATTTTTTGTTCTTTGTTAGATGTGCTGTTCTAAATCAGTACGATTTTGGTGCCATGGCTATTTTGGCAGGGAAAGCTGCAACTAAAGAATCATCTGGGGGTTGACAGGTCAACTGGGATTGAAAGCCCTAGAAACTGCAGAGAAAAAACCAAACCCGAGCTACACAGTTAAAAACAGCTGAGGAGTCATCAAATACTGAAGAGTTAGAGACTGGGAAGTGTTCATTGCCCTTCAGAGCGCTTCATCCTGCCTTTGCGTTTCATTGATACTCCACTTAGTTCCTTAATCTGTTACTTAAAACACGCCATTTATCTGTGGGAAGGGGGAGCTTTCCAGTTAGGCTAACTCCCACATTCAGCTTCACCTCTAGCTCCTCTCCTCCCTTCCTGCACTGTTCCCTCCTGTCTTCCAGCACTCATAATCCCAGGGCCTAAAAGTAAGTGTTTACTTCAAGGGAACTTACTCAAAGTCAAAATTCAGCCAGGAGGTTTGACCAAAGGAGCAATTCCGCTGTTTCCCATCTCAGTCTTCATGCGTGGTGCCTGGTGGCCACGTTGCCCTGATCTAAGAGGTAAGGCACTGTATCCCTTCGGATTTGATTGCTTTGAGTTCATGTCAGATCTCATGTCACAATACCTCTGGTGGCTCATACCTGCCTAGCCTCTGTCAAAAATGCAGCTAGTAATGTTTCTGTCATCCATCTAGGTCTCATCAGCACATGCAAGTCAGGAGCCTCATCTGTGATCATAGATAACATTAACCTTTTTCACTGCTAACCTAATGTTAGCTTTCCTGAAAGGAAAACTAAGCTTAAATTCACTGATATAATAAGGATAAATTTCTGCTGACCCATTCAATGTTTGTCTAATAGTAGAACTTATTAATAAAATACCATAGATTTGCACAGTCATTTGCAAACGTGTCTTTTTAATGCCTTATAAGAGTTGTATGACCATGGTCTGAGCTGCTTATCTGTCACAGAATTGCTGATTCCACATACTAAAGCTATCCATAGGTTTTCAGCATCTTTCTTGATTTGTGCTGACATTGTGCTTTTTATACTACATACCTCTTCCTTTATTATATATTGATTTTTATTCCTATTAACTATACAATTGTTTTCATCTTTTTTCTCTTCCTTTTTAAGGTACTTATGTCACATGAATTCATCTGTCATAGCTGAAAGACAGTCTAAGTCAGTAAATTATACTTAGCTTCTAATATATGAAAACAGTGGTTTCACACAACATTCAGGTTATATGAAACAACAACATAAGTTAAACAAATTATAAGTGCCTTTATACAAATGTAAATAGTTTCAAACTGCATTCTTTTTTACGGGTTAAATATTCCACTGAGATACTTTAAAATGTAACGGTGAAGCTAGCCACATATAAACACCAAGTATTTTAAAAATTGTAGCTTGATAGGAACTGGATCCACAAATAAAGCCAATTTATTTGACCAAAAGGGTAATTTCTCTCAAGATTTCCCTCAGTGACCTCCCGTGGCCATCTAACAAAAAAGGCTCCTTTATGGTCCGGGCAGACGCTCTTTACACAGCGTGTATAAATGCGACTCTCGACTGTCCTAAAATCTGGGGAGCAGCAGCCTACCCTAGGTGTCCTTCTACACCCCAACAGCTGTACCAAGCATACTATAGCCACAGTGAAAGGCTGAGCCCCAAGAATGCAAAGCTCAAGTCCTGCTCTCTGCAGACACCAAGACACAACGACCCGTATTCTGCCATTAACACCACAACTATGTTGTGGTGAGCATAAGATGGGGCAACATTTTTGAAAAGACGTAAATAACTTTGGCATTTAAATCACATCAAATTATTGGATGCTAAGCTCCTGAATACCTTAAAGATGTAATCTATAGGGTTGTCTTTGTGAGGCAGAAATTGAAAGTGAGATGGGACAGGAAATTACAAAGCACAGACTATTTTGATACTAATTCCACCGTGAGAGCATTATCAGGGTGCAGGTTAAGGAAGATGCTTTTCAGAAGTGAATGGGCCTGTAAGGTAGCACATGAGAAGACAGCAACAAGGAGGAAACATTGGTGAATGACCAGTTCTCATCCAATGTGCTCTGCAGTCACTCCTCCCCACTGATTCTAAAGTCAGCTGGGCCTTCTCGATTTCAGTGTTTAAAGCTTTGAACTTTGGACCCTCAGCATAAGCAATATACATGTATTTTAAAATAATTGGACGTGGGAACCTAGATAATGAATGAGGGAATGGAATCATCCCAAACCTAAACAAAATGCTCTGTTTCATTGCCTGCTATGTGGTAATATTAAGAAACAAGACTATAACATTACCTAAAACCTGATCTGATTTGGGGTGAACACAGAATATGATCCTTGCACATCTGTGACTGTCTTCTCTCACCCCTCTGAACCTGCACCAAACTGAAAACCCTGAGGGGAAGAGTGTGTCTTACTGGTCCGGGTGAGCAGGTCTTCCCTCTTCCTTTCATCCAACGCACACGCTCAGGTATTTCCACATCCCTTAAAAAGCCAGGCTTGGGTCCCACTCCTTTAGCTGCCAGATGATGAATCTCATCTCTAGACAAGGAAAGCGAGTGCTGTCCCCTCGCCCAGGCTCACCACACTCTGGCCTTTTAGCTTCCATCAAGGCTCAACTATTTAAGACTCCACTGATCACTAAAATAGCTGTGTCCCAGGGTGCCTACCAGTCTAAGCTTCATGGCATGAGACTCCTAATTTTACGCTAAATAAATTATCCAGTATTTCTAGGCTAATAATAATATCTCACAAGAAAAAAGTATAGTCTTTTAAAAATGCTGAATTGCCTGACTGGATATATTTTATCAGCTATTTCTATAGTGTAAGCAATTACAAAATCACCTAGACTAATGCAGTTCAGTTAATAATTTTTCAGTAAATTAATCTTGGGCCTCTCATACTCCAGAAGAGAAGGTTTTTGAATAAAAGTAATATCCTTCTTAGAAAACTGTTTTGGATAGTAAATTGTATCAAATTATTTCTCCTATCTGAGAACTTTCCTATCACAAGTGGAACCTTAGCAAGAGGATATTATAGCAGTTCTCCTCACCACCACCTTCAAGTACCTTAAAGGACACTACACCAAGTGACTGAAAACACAGGGAAGGCAAAAACCTACTAATCAGAAAGCCTGCTAGGCAAAGACTGAAACAGCTATGGCTCCTTTCTGCTTACAGGGCCAATATAGATAGGCACTATACAAAACTGTTATTTAATACCAAGAAATAAAATTTCAAAACCAGCTATTTTCAGGTTTGGTGTCAGGAGAAAGAAGTTGCAGAACTGGAAGGGGAGAGGACATTTTGCACAGCTGTGTTTGACTTTTTTTGTACCTCTCTGCTCCTCACCCCCCGCCCTCGTGGTAGAGGTGTAGCTCATTCAGAAACCCTGCTTACTGTCAATCATGGATGGAAAAAGAACGAAGCTAAAGCCTGACTAGAGCATTGATTCCCTGCTACAGGGAAATTATACATGTACACAGAAAAAAAAAAGTTTTCTATTTTTCTTTTGCAGCCTAAAGGACCACCCATGTTCTACTGATATCTCAAGTCTGACTGACCCAACTTTAAGACCAAGACCTTTTGCTGGAAGTTCATCAGCTTTCTTATTACCTGTGGTCAGGAGCTCAAATCTTACCACTTTGATTTTGCCTTGGGAGCTTGGATAGTATCACATAAATATTTGGATTAAATCTGTAGTCATGCGATATAGCCCAAATTTCATTTACCAAGTACATTCCAGATGTATATTCCATGCAGATACTTACCACTAATTGAAGATATTTAAAATAACTGCTCTAATGAATGCACCATTAAGAATTTCATCTAATAATTCTACTCCAGACTGTTTCCAGAAAAACCTCAGGAGATACAACCAATGATTGCATCTACATTAAAAATGCTGTTTAATGTTTGGTATTTGAAAAGTATCCTAAGTCTACTGTAACAAAAAAAAAAAAGAGTTTAATTCAACAGTATCCATCTCTAATTATGCCAATAAGATATTAACAGAAAAGAATTTGGTTCTATGGCTCTTAAGAGCTTGATTGTTAAATTCATAATGACATGGGAGCTGTCTTTCATTCGGCAGAGGAAAAAGAAAAACAGCAAAAAACAGATCCCCAAAATGACTATGTACAGTTGAGGAGCTTAGTTTACTGTCACTGAATTTTATTCTCCTTTTCATTTTCAGTAATTGCAGTAAAATAGCTGCTCTTCAGGGACATATTAAGAAAAGAATAGTAATTAAGCTTAGGAAGGTATAATCTATAGAAAAATGAATTAGAACTGACTCAGTCTAAAACTAATGTATTATAGATTTAAATGAAAACCTAGCTGTACACTGTGAATAGCTTATTCAAAAACACTTCCAGATTTCTAGATGTCAGCTCTGTCACTTTGGGCACGTTTATTATCCTCCTCAAAATGTGTAACCCTTCAATGTGAAAAACTGCATCACTGAGGAGTCAACACTTTCCCTTCCCTAAGGAGCCATGTCTGGGAATACAAGCAAAAATCCTAAAACCAGGTAAATAGAAACTCACTTTATGAATGAGCCTGCACAGTTTATCAATGCAATCACTTAAATTGTCCATGTTATTCTGGCAAAACATATAGCTCATGCTCTATTTTTTAAACCAATTCCAGCAGTAAAGAAAACAATATCTCAAGGGCTTTTAAAAGCTAGTTTTCCAGCACAGCTTTGAGTTGGAAGAAGGTTACTAAAAAATAAATAAATTCACTGTTTCATCGTTCTATACTTTGTTTCCAGCTAGTGAACAAACAGAGGAAGGAGGACTAACAATCTATAAACAATCGCTTCTTAGATGGTGCACTTGACAAAGTAAGGCAGTGAAACCTGTAGTTGGATGTATTTTATGGAGCCATCTCACACAGTCCAAAGAAACTGAACAAAGCAATTTGTGGACTATTGGAACGGACATAACCTACTGAATTTTCATTAAATGGCACAGACATCAGTGAAAGATACCATCAAGTTCACTGGACTTCACATTCCTGTGAGGTCAAAACTGGTCTACTTCCAAGTTTATATGATATTGTTGCTTTCCTCTCTCCCACTCCCTCACTCCAGTGTTAGACCTTCCCTTATTGAAGGGATTAGAAATACACAGCTTATGCTGTCAAGTCTAAATAATAGATTTACTGTTAAAATTATTTTAGTCAATATTTGCGCAGAAGAAAATAAAAGGGCTTTAACCATACCTCTTAGATTTCGTCACTGTAAATTATAAAACCAGAAATTAAATTAAACAGAAATTAAATTAAACAGAAAGCAAAATAAAGCATGACCCTCCCTAACCTGTGGCAACCTGTACAAATGGATGTCTTTTGGAACGTTCCCAAAGTTAAACTGATGAAGTTAGCTTTAAAACAAGATGTGAATGGGGCTTGCCATGCTCCACCCTTGACTTAACCCTCACAGATATGACCAAAAATCTGCTAGACAAGCAGACGAGGAAGGAAGCGCAGCGTCACTGAGAACAAGAAAGTCATACAATTTCTTTCCTATAATTTTGCAAAGCACTGCCCTCTGTATAGAAAATGTAAGAAATGTGGCACATGAAATGCTCTACTACCCCCAGAATAATCTGTTGCGTGGTAATAATATTACTGTATCTTATTTTTAATTACAAATTATATTTTAATGATCACATTACATTGCATTTCTGAGCATCATTAAATATTTTCAACTTCCATCTTCCAATGACATCTGAAAATCCTATATATAAAAATTTATAAAACAATAAAGAAAACAGGTGAGATCAGGTTCTTGTAGGATATAGCCCTAAGATTTAGAAAATGCATGACTGTTGTGTATGAAATTTATGCAAGCAAGTAGGGTTAGTAAAGCTTTACTATCAGACTAGAAATACCGGTTTCAATTACTCTAAGAATATTTGCAACAGAATTGTATAAAAAACCAAGTAGATCTGAAATACTGTGCAATAACATTCTGGTCTATGGATACACGCACACACAGAACAGTTCCCTGTCATGCTCTTAATGCTGATGGATAAGACGCTGGCTCAGTTCCAGTCTGACACACATGGGCATGCATTACAGCATGTCCTGGAAAATAGGCAGTTGGGTTTGAGTATGCAGACCTAGAGAAAAACTACCTTCTGTAGCATGCCAGATAGTAAAAGAGGTTTAAAATCTAATACAACAAGGAGTTTGTAAAGTAGTCTTCATTTTATTTATGAAACACTTGACAGTGCATATCAAATGCTGGAGGATATCACAAGTGATTTACCTACATCATTTAGTTTGTAGTGCAATACAAAAAGAGAAACATGCCCCAGCCTCTTATTGTATGTTAATATTAAATCATTACACACAGCAGCTGTTTTGTGTTCCATGTGGTTTTCAGTTTCTTGCTGACAGGTGTCCAAATCACAGAAACTATCCCCCACATGTAGTGGCAACTGGCCACACTGTCATTTCTGAGATACCAGAAGCGGAAAAAGGGGGAGTTTGTTTACTGGGGTGATTAATACAATCATTAGATAGCTCTCTGCTTGGTTTGAAATCCAAGCAGAATTTAGAATGCTGTATTTTGAAGTATTTCAGAAAAAGAGGGTTTTTTAAAATTATAAGCAGGATGTTGTTTTGGTATGAAAAAAAATGGATAACCGCTTGAAATATTTGGTCAAAAAACTGAAATACCATTTGCAGAGTTTTTCTTTAATTTAGAGAGCTTTCCATAACATGGCTGTGTTCAAGTCAGGTAATCCTATCATTGTAAGAATTCAGTATCGTACACAAACAGATCACATCATTCCTACATATCTGAATTGGGATTGTGTACTTTTTGAGTGCTGCAGTCATTTGTCTGATAATAAGTGAGAAGAGTTAAAAGAAGACAGAGGTTTAATTTCCAAGGTAACATTAGGTCAAACATGTATTGTCGTGTTTTTACTTCATTTACGCTAGGAACACGAATCAGCAATACTATTTTCAGCTGCCTGTTGGAGCAACAGTCCATCCAATAGTACAATAATACTTGCAACACCAGGTAAGGCAGAAGGTCAGCCTCTGGGGGCTGGTGGAAGCCCACTGCACGCTGCTGTCCTTGCAACCGAGTGACTGAATGCCACCTCAATGATAGTAGGACAGATGCAACAGACCTCAATGGGCTTTATAGAAACATCTCTCATTGAAAGGAGCAGTGGCTGAAGAGCAAACGTTGGACTATTTCACCGAACAGCCTTTCCCAAACTCCGAGTCTGCCCAACATGCCGTGATCCAAGCTTTTCCAAAGTTTACAATTAGAAGAGAAAAGCTGAAAGTCCAAATGGGCTTCATCTCACACTGACACTCCTCCGTGTTCCCTGTTAACTTCCAGGCTTTAAAGGGTTTAGCAAACTATTAACCATCTTGGTTGCAGTCTTATTCCCTTAAGAAATTCTAAACCTGATATTGCAGAAAGGCATGGATATTTCATCCTCACACCTGCTAACCCTGGAGGGAAATATCTTTAAAACAATCTTCTGGGAATGGTTAAAAAAAAAAAAAAAAAAAAAATCCTTAGAGCACATTCCCCAGAAATTTTAGAAATCTTCAAGAAGCACTGTGCCTTTGAAAAGAAAAGGAAGCAAAAACCCCCAGCAACAAACAAGTCAAGTTAATTCAAAGCATATTTTCAAGTATCAGATGCGCTCAGTGTAGTAACTTTTGCTTCTATCATATAAAATTGAACAGCACAAATGAAATGTATTCTATTAAAAATATTCTATTAAAAATAATCACAATGGGGGAAAAAAGGTTTCTTTTTTATTTTAAGTGGTTACAAGAGAAATAAGAGGGTTTTAAAAAAACACTAGATCTAGTCTTGCTAATAAATGTTTATATAAGCATTAATGGATTCTGATTATCTGTAGCGCACTCTGAACACAGTTCTCTTTCTGTTTAAAATTACTTTTTAAAAACATACGGTAATTTCTACAACTAAATTCACAAAATATGTTACCTTTTACCTAGCATTATTTTTAGAAATTACATGTCTTTACTATTCTGGGGAAGTTTTTAATTAAAAGGTACCTACATTTATAATCAGGCAAGGAGGAATCTCCTAAATAAGCCAGGAGCCCCCAAATTACATAAACGGGGCTCACGTAATGGATGTGTCTCATAAATGGACAGCACACGCAGGGAGCTTCTTAGTGGCATTGGCTTCCTCCCTTCAATCCAGCTCTCGCTACAGCTACATCAGGAGTTACTCCCTAATAAGCTATCAACAACTTATCACAGAAATCCGCGTTTCTGGTGCAAACACACACACTATACGGACTGACGAAATCACAGTCCCACTGTGTTTTCTGTGTCTGTGCCTTACGAAAAAATAAATTATCTGCCTACATAAGACAGAATGAAACAAGCTCAGATGGGAACTGTTCCTCAGTAGCATAAGTCATGTGCTGATAAGCAATCCAAAACTCCGATTTTGGGTCCATATGAAACCAAAGAGAGCAGATGCAGAATCCACTGCTCTGGCAATAAATCTCCCCTGCCCCCAGCACTGTGGTTTTCTTTATTGAACTGTCTCCCTTAGAAGTTCGCAGCTGCCCCCCGAGCCCGACCTTCAACCTTCTGCCTGACTTGGTGTTGTAAGTATTATTAACATTATATCTTTTAGTGCATATCAGCAGTTCTTGTCTCTTTTTTTTGGAAGTTACTCTTTTCTCTTTCAAGCAGGAACATAGCTGTTGAACATACAGGGATGCGAGATACTGTTATAACTATTCAACCAATCATTGCTGCACCACTCACGCGTATGTCACAAAAAGGGGCGCCGATACTTGGCACTTTTTAATATCATTGATCAGACTAAAGGCAGTGAGAACAGCCTGTTATGTGATTACAGGAAGCCTATGGGCCACTGAGAGCAAGATGTGCCAATGCAATTCAGAATAAAATAAATAGTTCCTTTCCCTAATTTGAGGTGCATAGTTATTAATTTCTTATTTTAATTAATAAAAGGATACCCAGAACAGACTGCTGACTCCCCCCACCCCCCACAAGGAAAACAAATGCATAGGAAACAATAACATATTTTCTATCCTTCTTCATTGGACTTCATGTTGACACAGATACAGAATTTGGGACAGATCAGCGAATCTTGCAATTACTAGTCCCAAACAGTCTGGGCAGGTTTCAAAATCTACCTGACCACATGCCGTATCTGATCATGTTTCAATTCTGAGATTTTCTCCAGTAGTGTAAGTCTGTTTTACCTGACAAAGCTGGAGAGGCTCGCAGCACTACCTAATGAGGAGAGACTCCCTTTTTTGCTATTGCGAAGTCATCTTTACGCTTTCATAAAGGTAGCGATACTAAGTACATATTAAAAATCATTAGTAACCATTTAAATGTATTAAAGAGAAAGACATGAGTAAATAATCTTTCTATTCTTGCATAAATTTATCTACAGTTCTGTTTATTTAAACTGATTGGTAACATAATCTAGTTATGAACTATAAATATTTTCTCCCATTCTGAGCATGACACATTCTAATTTTGTTTGCAATATAATTGTCCCTGTGTATCCCAGTATATGCTTCAAAGCATATTTTTTCCCATATGAAAACAACTACTTAAATTTCCACTTTCCATGAATGCGTAATTCAAATCTGTTTACTAAATGTTTTATACTAGTGCTCTGTGACCAGGAAAAGGAAGCGATTTAAGCAACAGCATAAGGAAATTAATCTTTAGACCCAACCTGCCATTTTAAAATATCCCAATATATCTCTATTAGGCCAAAGTCAAAAGTCAACAGAAGTGCAGTCTGCCTAACCTCCTTATTCCTACATTAATCAATCTCATCCTGCTTCATTTTGCTTTTGGAATAGGAAATAAAAGAAATAGTGGGGGCGGAGGGGGGGGTGGGGGGGTGGGGAGAAGACATGATTACACAAACATACACTTCAGGGAGATAGACCCACTGCAGCTAGACTGTTGAAAAATATTCAATAAAATAAGGTAAGATAATGCTTGCTTTCTGTAAAAGAAAGATCAGTCATATTCATGAAATAGCCAAATGGAACCTTCAGGCCTAAGGTAGTAAATCTCCAGTAAATTCCAATTAGTATTGAAGTAATAAGTCTGGAAATTATTTTTCTCCCTATAAGTAATGTATATACTTAAAGAAAAAAAATGCTAATAACTTGGATGCCATCAAGGACCAGGTCATTAGATAGCTAAATTCATCATTTATACATACTATATAATTAATTGATACATAGTTTTCAAGATACATGTCTCTTTTTTTAAAGAAAAAAAAAAAAACAAAAACCACACATCAGTAAATCGGAACCATAATGTTGCCCTTCAATAGAGTGGTGCCATTTGATGGCCACTTTCAAGCTGGCAGTCCCTTCCACTGACAAATCACCATAAAACATTCTGTATCTGAGAGAAGAAATCTCACCGTTGTAAATGGAAGTCTTCAACCAAACAAAGAAACAGAAGTCGACAGCCATGTTGTACTAGTGCTTTGTGAAACAGTGTATGAATAAACAAAAATGATCTCAACACAGATTGAAGTGACATTTTTACAAAAATTTTTGTGCAGAACAAATGTATGCATTATATTAAGCTAATACTGAATTTCCCTAAACGTTGTTAATTAAGGATATTTTAAAGTGTCAAAATTCAAGACCAAACGATGCTTACATTACAATAGGTAAATGCTGTAGATGTTTGACAAATACCATCATGAATACAAATTACCACATGTGAATCTAACACCTGATCCCATCTGTATCGACGTGATGGTGAAACTGGAAGACAGAGACGCTTACCACTCTCTCACCTATTCCTTCTCCATTCCCATATAAATAGCATAATGGTGGAGAGAAATCCTAGATTTACTGGTGTCAGAGACAAAATCTTACGGATTTCATAAGAACGGAGACTTCATCCCCGGGTCTGGGCACCGAGTCTTAAATTGGGAGGTTCAACTCAAGACACAACTGATCCTTCTTAACTTACTGTTCTCCATGATTTTGCACGACGCAGCACGCTCCCACATGACATACACGGTAAACAATCAAATAAATCACCTCAATACCTTTGATCAGTAAAATAGGTAAAAAAGGTTCCTTCCTTTGCCTTTGCTTTCTTTCTACATGCCGGCCAGTAAATCAGAGCTAATGCAAAGAAAGGGCGGCCCAGGAAAATCTGCCCCTGGAAGGGACAAAGAAGAATCTATGCATCCGTCCCAAGACACCCCTGTAGCAGGCTTTTCTCCTTTCTATGGATTACGCCACAAGAGCGGTTCAATCGCAGGCTGAAGCTGAAGTTGTTTACCTCTTCCCAGCTGCTCTGATAATTTAGTTTTTTAGATAGTAGAGATTGAAACCCACACGCTGCATTTGTTTATCGGCTTCTATAGACATGCTTAACACTGGAAAAAAGTGAGCTTAGCTTTTGCTACTGCTCAGTGACTCATGTTTACTCCAGTTCAATACTGCATACCTCCAAAGACCAGGTCGCTCACAGATTGCATTTTTACGCCACTATGATTTACAGAGTGTGAGGGGGACAATTGCATAACTGTTTACTTAAACTCATAATTTCTCGGAAGCCCTACACAATCCTTTTGTTATCATAATCTCTAATGGGCATATGTAGCGTGAATGTATCATGGCATGAAACTGGATATAGCTGACTTTGCCTGTCTGACGGGTGACTTACTGAGTCCTGCATGTCTGAACTTCTGGGAAACAGCTGCTGGTCCCACACTGAAATTAGAACATTTGAGCTTGTCTGATTTATGTTAATTCCCGTGGGAACGACGACATGAAAAATGAACACCACTTGTAAATAAAGTACCAGTTCCCTCAGCGGTGAAAAAAATACAAAATAACCTAATCTATTTCAGAACACACTGATCTATTTACCACCTTGCTACACTGAGACATGTACAGTGTAAGGGTATCTTAGAAAATAGGGCCTTGAGTATCCAGCTATTCAAAGGAGGATGTTTATCTGTCCCTATCTTGCCATTATTTGAATAATTAGTTTGCTACAGTGATTGGGTTGTTTTTAGTTGAGGAAGAAATATTATGATGTCGTGGGGCATGAGGGAGGTGAGTAAAAATGAAGTTCAGGTAGAAAAAGACAAGGTATAGGAAATATGTTCAAGTGATCCTGTTGTAAAGGAGTTCATATTGTCCAAAATTTAGAAGCCATTACGGTTTACCTAGGTCTGATTGCTCAGCCTGACAGGTCAACCATTTAAAATCTGCTTTTTTAAACATACTGGACTCTCATGGGAGACTCCACAGAACATTACACTGTCCACTGATCAAGGCTGGTATTCATGAGACCAAAGCCAAAGCGGCTGGAAACGACTCCTCGAGGATTTCAGAGTTTTTCCTGTAGATGGGAAGAATAATCCCTCCGAATATTTCATGTAGTCACAAAAATTGGTATAAGCAAAGGAATAACTAGTTGTCTCTAAGACCAGAATATGACTGGATCATATAGCAGCATAGCTGAGATGCTGCTCAAGTATGCATAGGTAACAATGGTTATGTCTTGTATTTGATGACCTTTTATCATTCAGGATTTATTACTTCTGAAGCTCTAGCAAAAAATCTCATCAATTGGCAGAGTCTCTAAGTTTTGCCTTACGAGCACAGACAGACTTTAAGCATATAATTGACTCTGGAGATTCTGCTGCTTGAGTTACATGAGGTAGCAGAGCACAGGGAGGGTTATTTAACAAAAAAATACTCTTTTTTTTTAAGAAACATCTCTTCATGACATTAAGTCTTTTGCTAGGCTAGCTTGGAAAGGCACAGTAATAGGAGGTCAGGGGAGGAAAGAGGCATGGTCAATGTGTTTGCAACTATGGAGAATCAACAGCTACAGCTATTTCAAAGGACAGAGCACTAGCATACTCTTACTAGTCATTTCCTTATGAATTTTACATGCCAAGCTCAACTCAGGGTGTAAAAGAAAGAAAAGCAAAAACGCCTCCCCCTTCCCCAGGTTTTTGTTGTCAAGATTTCATTTCATTTGTCAGCTTCATGTTTGAAAAGGCATAAGATATACAGGCAAAACCCACATTAACACATTTAAGAAAACTGCAGATTGTTTACTTAAGGAAGGAACTTCACAAAAAGTTCTTAGTTATGTCTAAAATTTGAAAGTGACAGACGACAACTTTATTGTGGTGTGTAAGTGCTGATATGGAAATGGCCACTAAAGCCAAAAAGCAGGCATCAACAGCGGTATCTTCGTACAATGTGCTGATAAAGTGTTACACTTCAAAGAGCCCCAAAAGAAAATATACATGTAAGAATGACTGACTGAATAACTCCACGTTCTGCAGCTCTTCATCTGCAGATGAGACTGTTTCGGGCACAGGGTGACCTGAATTTAAAATTTGATATGTTCTTGAATGGCATAATTTGAAAACCTAGTTGACTAACCTGCAGTGGTATTAGTGCAAATAGCTCTGAAAAGGGAAGGAGAAAAGGATGGCTTTTGACAAAGAAATAAGAAAACCTACAAATATCAAAGGACTGAAGCAAGGGCAGGGGAGCAAGATACAGCACTTCATACAGATGTTTCATTAATGATTGCCAATCCAATTGTGTCCCTCCTCAACATGCTAAAGGAGATTAAAGACTTTAGTAAAGTCTTCAGGGTTTAGAGGTAAATTAATGTGGAATAGGACTTATTGGAACTGGGATTTCAGCTAAAGCAAAATATAAAATAAACAGTTGAAAGCTGCTATCAATAGAAGCTATTAATAAGAACTGAAATTTGGATTTTTGATTTTTTTTTTTTTTTTTTTTTTTTTTTTTTTTTTTTTTTTTTTTTAAAGAACTGCACTGACTGAGGAGGATGAGGAACAGAATGTACATGCTGGAAAGAAAGCTAAACTAAAAGGAAGAAGAATCTACTGTCAATGTCTTAGTGTCCTAATTTTTCTCAAAAAACATAGGAGTGGCAAGATGCAACACAACTACTTGGTTATCTCAGGATGAAAACCTTGGGGATTCAGATGGAGTACAACATTATTTTGAATTTTGAAATACGTAATAGTAATTTGTAGCCTTACTTTAATATTTACATGCTTTCCTTCAGAATTTCCAGCAAAGGGGGGTGCGGGTGGGGGTGGAAATCATACAAACAAACAAAGTCAGCTCTGTTTCACTAGCCACATTCTACTTTTTCTAGTTTCCCTGAAATTACATTCCAAACTCCACGAAGTCAGCTTTCCAGTCTCTAAAACTTGTATGAAAGGGTTTTGCCTTCAACATTTTGAACTCTCAAAGGAATATTTCTTAAGCCATGGATATCAGTTGTTCTCATTCTTTTTTCTGGCTGCATCAATTAAAAAATAAAAATTGCCATCTACATATAAACTACATAAATGTCAAAGTACCTCACAACTGTCACAATGCTGTTCCCCAGGCAGAGATGGCTCCCTTACTTTTATCCATGGAGGAATTCCTCAGGAGCTCAATGAGATAAAACTCTCCGGAAGCTTCATTTTGAGCTTTTGTGTTAGCACTGATTTTGAGGGAATGCATTTTGTGCTTGGCTGTCACATGCGGCATCCTCTCATTGACAAAGCATTCTAGCCAGCGGCAAAGGAAGATAGACACTTTATACGTGTATTACCTGTTAAATTAATAGTTATCTACTACTTTGGTAAGTAGTATAATAATTCTCCCTTCAGCAGTCCTAAGGTCTGTACCTAGTCCAAAGGTACAGCAATTATGGCTTATGCTAGAGCTCTTCGTTAAGGAAGCAGGAGTCCAAGCTTTTGCTCATCAACAATGCAATAGCTACAAGTCCGAGGAGTAAAGACTGGATTTGTTTTTCTGTGTCCTAGGACTTTGTTTTCTCCAGAGGCAATGCTCAAAAAGCAAGTTTTGTGCAAAAATATACCACCACTTCATCAACTCTTGCATGATGCACAATAGAAACAATCGCATTGCAGAATTCTGTCAGTACTTATTCTTGCTGTTTCCAGAACTGATGGATGAGGGAAACAGTTATTTTTGAGCAGAGAACAATGAAGCATTAAAATTTTAAGTCCATAATTTGATAACATCCTTGTCAAACCCAGTTCAGAAACGGGAATATCAAACTCCCTCTATTTCACGGCCAATGGATCCATACCATTACAACAAGTATATTCACACAGACAAATCCTGTTGCTGGATGCGCTAGGGCAAAGTCAAGCAGACCATCACCGTGTAGTTTTTCCAGCTTTACTTGAACTACTGGACTAGCTAAACAGAAGAAGGGATTAGTAAAATTAAAAGAACAAGAGAAAGCAAGCCTTGTGCGTAGCAGATAATGCCATCGTAAGGCATTCATACTCAGAAACTGGTTGCAGGTTTCTGGGCTGTAAGCTAACAGAGTTGAAGGTACCTTTGCAACAATCAAGATGCTGAACCAACCATGGAATCAAAAAAGGAAAAAAAACCCACCAAAACCCCACACCCCCAAAAATCCCACCAAACAAAAACCACCCACCCCCCACCCCCCTCCAACATTCAGGCCAAATTAAAGTTAAGTGTTAAAGTTAACTTAAGTTAAACATTCCTTCTTGTACAACAGGTATTGTGACACCCTTATCTGGGTAATACCACACAGCAACAGCACAAAGTGCTGCCCTCTCTCTCTTTTTCCCCATTTATACTCTATAGGACATATTTTCTATAACACTCCTGAAAAGTAAGTTAATAGTGTATGTTTGCTTTTTGATTAAGTATTGAGAGCAAATTCTAAGATCAAAGTACTGATAAAACAACTTAAAAAAATATACATACAAATATTAGCTATCAGACTACTCAAGCATTTTTTAATTATAAATTGACAGGTATGTCTGCTTCCATTGTGCTTGCTTTCAGAGATTATTATTTAAGGTAGTTGAACATTGAACATTTTTTCCTTCGAACTGTGAATAGTTCTCCATCTGTGACAGGGAATGTCAATTACTAGGAACATGACTGATTTTTTTGTTTGTTTTTGTTTACAAATACATCTTGGGACTACAATTTATTTTTTTTTTTAAGTAGTTAAGGCTAGGGTTAGTACTGAGAAGGTAAATTATTTTTTCAACTTATTTTCAAATAATTTAAATTTCTTCAGCTTAGATAAGACACTTCAGGTCTTCAGTATACTGCTTTGCTTTAACAGATAACGTAATAGCTTTTACACAAGACCCTTTTGTGTAAGGGATGTTTTGTTTGTTAAGATGAGACAGACGGCCATGGTGGTGGAACACATGCCTGTATGACACACTATCCTCTTTTCTCTCCTCACTGCTTGGAGAACAGTTGTTTCCCCAAGACACTCCTTCCCCAAAAGCCCCTGGGAAGCCACACTAGCATCTAATAGTGCAACCAAAGTTCAATGTCTCACTTTTCCTTCAAGAAAGGTGGGAACTCCCTCCTCTTCTTTTCTTTTTATCTTCCATTTCTTATTTTGCAAATCTATACTAATCTTCACTTGAGAGTTGATAAGACTCCAAGGAAATATGATTAACCACACTTTTTCCTATATTTTTCACATCTTAGGAGTGTTTCCTGGAGCAAAAATAAACATAAAGATGCATGACTATAATAAGCCACCAGTATTTCTACTTTGTCCTGACCTATCATCCAAGTATGGCTACTGTAATTCATTATATTTATGATGTGGTTGTAATCCAGTTGCTCCCAGCAGAATATTTTCTCTTGTTTCTACTGTACTCCCAATAAACAGGGCCACTTGGATCCAACTGAGAGTACTCCAGAACATCCAGGGAGAGGGGAAGATGACCCTGGTCTGAAAGACCAATAACACAATTTTCACAGAAACCAAGCCCTGGTGAAAGAAGCTTCATGGTGGAATAGGTTAGATCCATCCATTGTTCTTGTTAGCTTCTTGGGGCCTTGAGTTTTAACCAAAACCAATACTTTTCCTATGGATTAACACCGAACAACGTAACTGCTTGCAGGTCTAACAACATTCCAGGTACTGGCCTGTGACGGAAATGAATACAGTATATCCTTAACGTCATCTGTAGTTTTTGTGTACAGTGCTATTCAGCCATTCCGCAGAGCCTTTCCCTTTCAAACAGAAATTAATCTTGTAGCCACTCTATAGCCACAGAGCTAAAATAAAATATTGTGCACACTGTCTTGCTTTCAGAATGATTCTTTTTGGCCTGGGGGTCCTCAATAGAGAGAAGATGCTCAGGACAAACCAGGGATAGAGCCCACACTTGAACAGAGTCCTAGTTAAAAAAAAACAACAAAAAACCCCCCAAAACAAACAAACACAAAAAAAGGCAAAAAAACCCCAAACTCCCCAAAACAAACACACCAGTGAAGAACCAACATTCAGAAGTCTCCCATATCAGCTGAAGTTCTCCACACATATTAAATATTTTTTCCACTGTAATTCGCTGAGGCAAAACAAAGATCAGTGGAAGGAAAACAGAATACCAAATGTTATGTCCTGCCAGCCCACATGAAATATTGATGATAACTCATGTGGAAAAGAATTTAATGTTGACGTTTATCAGCACTTGACACATGACACATTCTGAATAATTAGGAATTACTGTAGGTGATAGATAGACCAGACCTTTGTGTCAATAGGAAGGGTCAGTTTCATAGCAGCCTTAATCTGTGTAGGCATAGTCACAAACAAGTATGTTATTAATGTGAATTTCTCATTAAAAAGAAAAAAAGAAGAAAAAAATCCACACACAGAAAAACCCACTTAAAAGAAAATCCAGATTTTTTTCTTCAAGTGAGCCATGAAACTCGATTCACATAGGATACCAAAAAGAACAGAAAGACCTAGAAAATTGCCAATGCCTTTACACAGAGACTGAGGTTCCAGTGGCTGCAGCGCAAAATTAATGAGAATGAATTTTAAGAAAATGTATATGACTGGCAAAATCTCTTAAAATCTACTCAGCTGAGGAATCAAAGAGTATCTTCTTAATCTCTTCTAGCTTTATCTAACCTCTTTCCTAACCTCTCCCATCTTTATGGAAGAGGTTAGGAAATAGTAGCAGTTCATAGACTAGCTAATAATTTTAGGATGCCAAGTTCTGTAGAAAATAAGACTTAGAGAAAATATGGGTTTAAATCAAGTCAAATGTATACTTTTGAAATTGTTGTGCAGAAAATGCAGAATATTTTGGATGTTGGAGAGGTGCAAAGGAAGCAAGAGCTTCATTTCTGCAATTCTGAAGATGAATATTGTCTGAACAAATACGTATTATAAAAAATTAAGATGTTCTTTATGATACTACGTAAAATAAGCAGTTAAGCTGTTACGTAAATCTCTATAAGACATTGTTTAAATAGAACATGGAAACATCTGCCTGTCTATTTTTCAGTGTGCTTTCAAAAGGAATGTTGACTCTACAAATAGCTTCCTGTGAGAAGTCCTATTTTTTTCTAGAAATAAGTGTTCTCAATTAAAAGCCATTCTCGTCCATCAGTTACTATACAGCACTGACTTCCATCATTATCTGTTCCCTTCTCCGTATACTCTTGGAATAGTTAAATCACTGAAATACATCTGATTGCTGTAGAGCATTTATAATTTTGGGACAGGAGAGGGAAAGAATAAATTCTTGCTCCTCAGGCATTCAATATCTTGAAATTCAAACCAAAGCCTCTAGAAAGATGGATGGGATCAATGCAGTTGTGTGCAATTCTGGGTCTTTTTGTTTTTTGGTTTTTTTGTTTGTTTGTTTGTTGGGGTTTTTTGGGTTTTTTTTTTTTTTGTTTTTTTCCCAGGCAGCCACAGCTATTGCTAAATCAGCACAAGACCAGTTCAACATAATTATTTGCTGTCTCCCAGGTTGGCTAATCCCCGCTGAGTGAGGTGGCAAGCCTGCTTCTGCAGCCCTAGGAAGATAGGGAAGAGAGAGCCTTCTGGCAGCAGATCAAAGAGTTACCCTGCTAGCTTGAAATATGTAGAAGGCAGAAGCAGCCTTAGCTTTTATTAAGGTAGGCAACGCTTTTCTTGTTTCACTGCTTAGCTGGCCATTTAGTTGACTATGCCAATTATCTGAAGGAGACACAAGACAGCAGACAGATATAGGGTATGCACAGAGGAACTTGCAAAAACCTTTCCATCAACCTGAGAAAAATCATCCAGCTAGAAATAGTTTCACAAACCAGCCATTAATTGACAAGAAGTTTGGACAACTCTGTATTTAGTTGGCTACTACTAGAAGAGCAAGCCAGAGCATTTTTTGGTTTGTTTTTAAATGTGTATTGGGTGCAGGTGCCCAGGTGTTGGGGGGGGTGGGGTGCTGCAGGGCAGCCTCTCTGAGGAGTGGCTGGGGCTGCCCCATGCTGGACAAAGCCGATTCCAATGGACCCACCCCACAGGGCACGGCTGAGCCCCACAGCCACAATGGTGGTGCCTCAGGGAAAGCCTGAGTAAGAAAGGGCAAAACGCTGCCCGGCGATGAGGGGAACAGAGTGAGAAGCAGGAGAGACAACAAACACCAAGGTCAGCAAACGAGGAGACACTCCATGGTCCCCAAGCAGAGATTCATGGGCTGTGAAAAGCCCATGCTGGAGCAGGGGAAAAGTGTCAGAGCAAAGAAGTGGCAGAAAGAAATTGCTATGTCCTGACTGTATCCTCCACGTGCCCCACTCCCCACTGCTCGGGGTTGGGGGTAGAGGAGTCAGGAGTGAAGGAGTGATGTTGAGCCTGGGAAGAAGGGACTGTGTGGAGGGAAGCTGTTTTAGCTTTTGTCTTTGTTTCTCAACATCCAACACTATTTTTAACTGGCAATAAATTTAATTAATTTTCCCCAAGTCAAGTCTATTTTGCCTGTGACTGTAACCGGTAAGCCATCTTCTTGCCTTTATCTTGATGCACAACCTTTCTCGTCCTATTTTCTCTCTGTCCCACTCACAAGGGGGAGAGAGTGAGCAGCTGGGTGGGCATTTGGCTGTTAGTCAAGGCTAAGCTACCACACAAATGTTATGGCCATATTGCTTTGGTTTCCAAGAGCTTATACAGGCTTTTCAAAATTGATTTAAGTAAAAAGCAGAATAAGAGAACTCTTTAGGAATGTTTTTGAAAAACATCTTGATGATCTAGAACAAAAACATTTTGTGATATTGGAATTCCCTGCAGATTGGAAGAAAGTTAGTGATCTCCATCTCGAACGTTAACACATGCTAAGCAGTGCAGATTTAGGCTCTGTATCTCTCTTATTCATGCATACTAAATGCAAGAACACTCTGGATCAGAGCAGAACTCTCCACTTCACAATGGCAGCAGTTTTCTATGCAGTTAGTGCATGTGTGAATGACTTTTCAAGGTGGAGTGAGAAGTTCTGTTTTCTAATAAGGCTTTTCATTGCAGACATAATCTTATAAAAAGAAATGAATGAATTCAAATCCATAAATTCTGCACCAGAAAAAGGAGAAATTGGAACTGTACGTGACACAATCCGTGGTAAGGCACGATAATTTATAAGACCATATGTCAGTCATACTTAAAACAGAAGTGAAGGCACCACAGCCTCTAGAATGAAAAAGCCACTCTACAGACTTTTGATTGCTTGATAGTGGCAGATGAGAGCTAGAAAATACAGCCTCCAAATCTCATATATCATACTGCAGATTGATGCATGCACATACTGCACTTTGAAAAACCTCCACTTTTGCAGATGTATTTCTGCATCATGATAAAATAATCTAAGAGCCCTTTGCCCTGCTATCAACATAAGCTGTGATGAGAAAAGCAAACATCAAACAAAAAAGCTTATTTCTGTACATTTAGTAGATCTCCATGAATCAAATCCAAAAACATATTGAACATTCATATAGGTTGTCTTTGAACCATGTGCAACTGTCACATGCACTTTTTTCTTTAAATGCACAGCTGTCTAATTGATCATTAACAATCTAATAAGGTACACAACAGGACCTGAAGAGCAACTTTTCTTTCACAGACCCTGAAGTGCACAGGTTCTGTATCACTCCCAGCTTTTCAATTAGATCATAATTATAACATGCCTCATTTAGAGCTACAGGAACCCTGACCCTGTCAACAGTATTGGACCATAACGTGTCTGTCTTAATTAGATCTGATTAGTTCTGGGCCCAGATTTCATTGTTAATCTTAGCTCCGTTAAAAACTGCTCATCTGTTTGGCAGCTGCGGGTACTGCTGAGCCTTTTTCATCATACTGTATGGGTGTGCTTTGCTCCTCCTGACTCTCCTGAGACATTAGGACTCGATGCAGCGTTTTTGCTTGGCCCTCAGAATAAGGCAGATTATAGAAAGGAAAGGAAAAAGGTAAAGGAGAAATCTTAACTGTTTATGGACAATTTCACACTGTATCAGACTGGTAAATTATAGCATAATAAGGCTTAAAATTTGTAGTAGCAAGTCATATTTTGGGAAAAATAAAGGATTTTTGTAAAAAAAACCCACCCTCACAGATATGTTGAAATTGAAGACACTTGACTATGCAAAATTACATGTCATCTGTGAGTGACAGAAAGGTGCACAAATAAGTGGTGTGGTGTTTTGGTTTGTTGTTGTTTGGGGGGCTGTTGGGTTTTTTTTTCTTTTTAACATCAAAGATAGTAAAAGTTCTCAGCATTACAGTTCCGGGGGTATTTCTCCACTGCAGTATTTTGACCATATTTTAATAATCTTAGAATGTATAAAAGCCTGTCACCTGTAACAATTTAATTTAATCTTGAGTTTTGCAACACACAATTGATACAAAAAAAAAAAGAAATCACACCCCTTTTAATACGCTATCCCTCTTCTAAATTATAATAATTGATTTTTCTTTTGTATCACCCTTTTGGGGTGATATTAAAAGACCACTATGATTTTTCCTATTATTGAGATAACTATTACAACAGTAATTCCCTAAAAATTAGTTAGCACTCTATACTAAAAGCCCTATTCCCATAGTTAACTTTCATAACTGTGTACCACTCAAAAAAACCCCAAACCTCAAAAAATTAGTTTACAAAAAATACTGCTACAATTGTGCTGCTAGAATTTATTCCATATCCAAATTATACTACTATGTTTGACTACAACCCCCCCTTTCTTAAATCCCCGAATGATTCTCATGTACTCACTATAATTGCAGTGAAAAGCTGAAACATACTCAGCATTATAAATATAGACTTAAAAGCTGTCATTGTATACAATATGCCTACAAATGCTTGGCTAGAAAAGGCATTTCCAAGAGCTTCTACTATTCTCAAAAATGCAGAATTTGATTTAAATAATGGGACGACTCAGGCCGCTCACAGAAGGTTGTCTTTACAGAGCTATAGTTTTTAAACCTCACTCTCCGCACATCTCTGGTTCTTAGGAAATGAAGAGAGAAGTCCTGTGTGCTCACAAATTGGTTTTAGATGTATTCTATACCACAGCAATAGTAACTTGCATCTATCCAAATACAGTTAATTTAGTATGAATTCCCAAGGATTATAAAGTTAGGAGTATGCGAACAACATCTCTTGTAAAAGCACAATATCAGAAAACTCACTGTTCACAAAGCTTAAGAATGACCGAGCATTTTGGCAAGACATTTTTCAGAAGATAGAGCTAATCAATACCTACCTCCAAGTTAACATAACAGACGATATCAGAGTAAGACATTTTGTTTAAAAAACAAATACTACTGCATGCTTCATTATCAATGCCACACTTTAAAAAGTGTCTGGATTTAAAAGTTTAGTATTATAAAGAAAACTGAATAAATTAAGAAAATCCAAAGTTTCTTTTTTTTTTCCCCTCCTCTATATACTACAATAAATGCTGCAGCAAGTACAAAAATACTCAATTACAAAGCTTCCATTACTATAACTCCCAGAAGACTATTTTTTTTAGTATGAAAATCCTAAGGAGGAGGTAAGGAAGAGGTATATTTAACTACCACCATAGTATCTGCGTAGCAAAAAGAATTGAAATAAAAAGAGCAAATAACATCAGTTCAAACGATAGCTCCAAAGCTATTGTTGTTCCTTCCTGCTTCTCAAGTTTAAACAGAGGTAGGTTACCTGAAAACTACATTACATAGAAAGCCCTAAAAACCAGAGAGCCTCAATACTTAGGTTTCATTAAAGAACAGAAAATTAGAAGCAAAATGCTTCTAAGAATACAAATAACTATGTCTGTAGAAGTTTCAGGTATCATAGCAGATGGTACCCCAGGTATACTCAAGTATGTGATACTAGCTCTTTTTATTATTATATTTATTATTATATAATAATGAAAAAATCCACCTATTGCATATTCCTCTTCAAAATTTCATCTTGGAACTTCTCTTGTGTAAGCACTGTTACAGCCCATTGAAAAACGTTTTCTAATTTTAGGAGTCTCAGTAGAGCAGAGGGAGGATATCCTTTCAATCTTCCATCTCTACTTCTTCAATCTACCAGCTGTGCTCCTTTAAATACAGCTGAGGATACCACTGACCATCTCTGCTGCCAGGGCAGGCTGCTGGCTCATGCTCAGCTTGCTGTCATCAGGAAGCAGGTCCTTTACTGCAGAGTTGCTCCCCAGCCTGTTATGTTGCCATGGGTTATTTCCTCCTAAGTGCAAGATTTTGCATTTGTACTTGCTGAACTTCTTAATATGCTGGTCCATTCCATCAGCCTAAGTCCATCCAATCAGTATTTTACTCATCTAGCTGTCCATCATAATGAGCCGGCAGCGTGCCCAGGCGGCCAAGAAGGCCAATGGCATCCTGGCCTGTGTCAGAAATAGTGTGGCCAGCAGGAGTAGGGAAGTGATCGTGCCCCTGTACTCGGCACTGGTGAGGCCGCACCTCGAATCCTGTGTTCAGTTTTGGGCCCCTCACTACAAGAAGGACGTTGAGGTGCTGGAGCGTGTCCAGAGAAGGGCAACGAGGCTGGTGAGGGGTCTGGAGAACAAGTCTTATGAGGAGCGGCTGAGGGAACTGGGGTTGTTTAGGCTGGAGAAAAGGAGGCTGAGGGGAGACCTCATCGCTCTCTACAACTACCTGAAAGGAGGTTGTAGCGAGGTGGGTGTCGGTCTCTTCTCCCAAGTAACAAGCGATAGGATGAGAGGAAATGGCCTCAAGTTGCGCCAGGGGAGGTTTAGATTGGACGTGAGGAAAAATGTCTTTCCTGAAAGAGTGGTGAAACATTGGAAGAGGCTGCCCAGGGAAGTGGTGGAGTCCCCATCCCTGGAAGTATTTAAAAGACGTGTAGATGAGGCACTTAGGGACATGGTTTAGTGGGCATGGTGGTGTTGGGTTGATGGTTGGACTCGATGATCTTAGAGGTCTTTTCCAACCTTAATGATTCTATGATCCACTCAGACTTTAGTAGCTTAACTTGGACACAGGAACATTGTGGGAGACATTGGGGAAAGCTTTGCTAAAGGTGAGGTAAGTGACAGGCTCTGCTTTTTCCTCATCTGCAAATCCAGTTATTTTATTATAGAAGACAACCAGGTTGGTCAGACATGATTTACCCTTTACCATCCATTGGTAACACCAATCCATTCCCAATCACCGACTGCCTTCATGCACCCAAAATTTCTACTTGGTGATTTCCCCAGAGATTGAAGTTAGGTCTGTAGTTCCCCACGTTGTCCTTTTGGCCTTTTCTGAAGGTGAGGAGTGTGTGACAGTTGCTATTGATACACTCCAGGTCTCCCCTGGCCATATTGCTGATGCCCACATGGAAGAGAAGCAGGAGAAACCGTCCAAGGGCCAGATGAGCCTTGGCAGCCTCCATGACATCCCAGCTCTGAATCTCCAGCAAGCAGCAAGTCTCCCTGGACAGTAGGTCAAGTCAGCAGACGGGCCCCTGTCCCCTGCAGCAGGGAGTCTCCCACTGTGATCCCTTGGCACTTCTTCTTGTGGTGGACATGAGGTTCAGAGTCTGCACCTGTGATACTACTTCAGAGGGAGCTCCCAGCCCCTCATCTGCCACCAGGGCACCAAACCTATTCTGCAGGTGCAGATCTGTGGGGGCAGACAGAGCCATCCTCTTGCTGCTGGAAGCCACAAGCCTCTGGCCTTTGTAATGATGGCAGTCTGCATTTGCAGCTCAATCAAGCAGCCTCCATCTGCCACCTTCTGTGCAGATGGGGTGCAGGCACATTTCTACAGGGTCGCTGAAGATCCTCGTGCTCCCTCTCTCCTCTTCCCTGGTGACATGAAGTCTGCTCACCTCCTCCTGCAGCACCCTAACCTGGCAGGGACAGCCCCACTGGCAGCATGCACCTCCATGCACCTCCAGGGACAGGTGAGGACCCTGGTACCACGCCAGTGCTGGAGAGCAAAGCCCGGCCAGCCACCTCCAGAGCTACACCAAGTCCAGCCCGCAGCTGGGCTGGTGCAGCTGCCCCAGCCAGGGCAGGGGACTGGGCGCTGTAGCCTCACCACCAGGCCCGAGCAGCCCGCAGCTGAGTTTCTGCCCTCCAGCCACATAAACTGCTGCCTCGAGTATAATGCTCGCATGAAAACCTTAAAAATGGATGAATCTGCTTTTGCTTAAAGTTTCCTCTACCTCTAACAGGATTCAAAACCGCACTACCACTTACATAAGCCAAATGTATCTTCCACTTATTGTAACAGAAGCATTTCCAGTATCTTCAGCAGAACCTATACAATTATAAGAACAAACACAACTGCTAAGGCTTACTGGGCAGAGACCTTGTTTTCTGGTGCGTCTGTAAAGGAGCATGCAAACTACAGGGGTTGTAGACACATTAAACAGTAATTACAATTTGGTCACTGACCCAAGTGACTTGCAAGTGCTAATTTAGGAAAAAATTTAATCTCATTTGCACTAAAGTGATCATCATTACACTCTCTACAAGTTCTTTTGCAAGTAATTACGCAAACATAATATTTATTAGGTATTAAACACACAGAATGCCATGGTAATCTTTGCAGCTTTATCCCAGTGAATAAATATGAATCATTGTACATCTGTGCAGATTTCTGCCTGATCTCTGCTCTCTATTAAGTGTGTCATAATGTTTGCAGAAACAGAACATTTATCATAAAATTCCACGCATGCAACTTACTATAAATTAACACAAGTATATTTTGAATAATGAGATCACCGATTTTGCAAAATATTGCTGTAAACATTAAAAGTTAAGTAACTCACTATTTTAAGTTACTGTGACCTCACTACATGAAGTTTCATAAGGGGGGGGGAAGAGACTTCGCAAGTTTTTATGCAATACTTATTGCCATTAATCACAGAAAAAAATTTGCATGAAAAGATTAGTGTGCTTTGTATAATAAACAGTGTAAATTAAAATGAGCATTACAAATCACTGGGAATTGTTTTATTGAATTTATATCAACTAACAAAATACAGTACAAGTTTATATTCAAGTAATAAAAAACAGAACTCATGCTGTATTTTGTTAGTGATATATTTACATTCCTTTGGGTCCTGTTGAAATTTCAACGGTACTGTTTTAGATTCATTCCTAATTTCACTGCCTCAGCTGACAGCGCAATGCCCGAGCACTTCATGCTCTAATAGTAGTTAAAGGACATCAACTCATAGAAGTTAGCATATTGCTGGTTTTCAGTTAGTACTAAAACCCCCATATATTCAACATACAGAAGAGAGATTTCTACAAATTAATGATTGCTATCGGTTATCCATGCACGTGCTAACTTACAAGAATAACCTTTTCAGAAGCAAATAGAAAACTGAAATCCTAACTTCTGAGGACTTCCCAGACTTGCTTAATTTTGCTTTTCTTTTAAATCGTTCGGGCTCCCGAAAGGCACCAGTAAGTTTTCCCTCCAATTCCAGATCTTCTTGATGTGCCATGTCCTACCAGGAGTGCACAAGCCTATCAGGACCAGAACAGCAGTATGGAAATACCTGTTCTGTGGTACTTACAGAAACACACTACTTTCTGCCTTCTTGACCCAGAGAGGCTGGCAATACCCAGAAGCAGCTACATCAGTAAAGAGCAAGTCTGCCAGAGGCAAGAGCACCAGATATTTTTCAATAAAAACTTTCAAAACTATCTTTGAAGGCAGCACCCTGAGCACACGCACACTGAACCCAAAGCAAAAAGTGAATTTGGAACTATGAATTTCTTACAGCTGAAAGAGCGGGGGAGACTTGCTGAGGACATAATCCATTTATAGTGCTGTGTGGCAGGCAGCGATGAGCATCCAGTCTCTCATCACCTACTTCTACAGTAGCTGGTCTGCAGGTTTGGCACTGCTGGGGGGGGTGGGTCAGAACAGGGCAAAGAATAATTTCGTCCTGCAGACTCCACCATCACTTTTAGCAGTGTAATGAACATCCCATTTGGATAAAGGCTTCACTTGATGGAGCAAAATATTAATTTTAAAAAGTGTTTTCTCCCAGCAAGTGTTACAAATACTTGGCATGGCGGCAGGCACGGGTGCGGGGGAAGAAATACAGGGAACAAATATATGGAAATATTTTTTATTCTTTTGTTCCCTTAAAGGTAAGTCAAGACCACCGTTTAAGTCAATAACCTATTAAAATTGCCGATGAACTACTGAAGCAAGAAAACATCTTGATAGTAAAATAAATTAGAACAGCATTGTCAATTTCTCCCCACTGTTAGCTTTAAATATTCCAAGAATTACCAGTAGCGAGTTCCAAGCCTCTTTCCCTTACTACTGTTGTTATCTCTTACATTCCCCCAGCAGTCCCTCTCCCTTTCTTCCCTGCCCACATAAAAATACAAATGCAAAACTAAGCAAGCCAACTCCAGCCAAGAATCCAAGAAACATGCCAGCTACATCTAAATATACTTGTAAATGGAAACAATACTTACAGTGGAGGGGGATTGGTGGTGGGTTGGGGGGTGTGTGTGAGCGCATTGGTTTTTGTTTTTTGGTGGTTTGGGTTTTTTTTAAACACAAAAGGTAATTGTAGGAGATGTGTTTTAATCCATAGCATACTGCATGAAATAAATTCAGGCATGATTTTAAAGCTTAATGAGTTGTTAGATTTATATATTGCCGTTCTCAATACCATCCCCAAAAAACAGATGCCAAGCTTCATCTATGTAAATATATAGCCAAAATAAAAGTGATCCATCATAAGGGAAATTAAATTGTCCCTAAAATATAAGGACTTCTGGAAATGATGAGGAAGAGAGAGTTCTGACAGTCAGATAGATTAATAGTGTGATAATAAATTAAACATAAACCACCAATCCCAGCTGCCTGTGATCTAATGGTCACTCAGGGACATTGCAGAGCTTTAACATCTGGTGCAAAGAGGGCAAAATTACCACTACACTGGCCTTTCACCTTCTAAAGACACCGGGATTGCATATGGCACAGTTGCATGCGTACCAGATGCTCACTTAAGAAGTGCAACAATCCCTTCCCAGTAAACCCAAACAGTTTAAGTTATTTTAGTCCAAGTTAAATCACAATGAGTTTAAAGGAAAATGAAAACAGAATACTACTTTTTCTGTATGAGATTTCCTGCTTGGGAGACCTATACTTAGATAAGAGAGGTACTTGTTTCACTCCAGGTCAAATGAGAGGGCTGGCCATTAAGTCCTGGGAAAAAGCTTTGGAAAGCATTGTATAACAGTTGGCTCTCTTTAGCACATTTTCAGTATATCCCCTTTCAAATGAAAATGGCTATGCTTGAAAGCACAAAGTTGCAATTTAGAAAACCAATGCCACAGCATACACGAATAATGACCTCCAAACCAATAAAAATGTAAATCCAAATTTAATGGGAGATTAAATACACAGGGAAATTAACATTAGAGCAACAATTTTTTCTTGCATACAATATAATTTGTTTCACTCTTTCTTAATATTTGGGAAAAGAAATGTGTCTAAAAGATTGACTGACTATACTGTGTACGATTGTGCCCAGCAGCACTGCAGTATTTAATCCTTATATAAAGGTTTATTTCTCTTCACCACCAAAAGGTTTTGTTTAATTATACCTTGCATCAATATGACAGTATTTCATCAGACTGGAAGTACTTGCTTTGAATAAATCTGACGTTCATCAGTAAACAAGGGTATGTTTGGGGATTTTGAGGTTTTTTGCTTTTTTAATTTTTTTTTCTTCTTTTCTTAAACAGTGCATTTTTCTGCATATCTTACTATTCAAGCTGTCATTTACTATTTAACCAACTACTAATTGCATTTCTAACTACTAATACTAATAACTTCTTCCTCTCTGGAAGTAAAAATCAGTTGGACAAAGCAGTAAATTCTTAACCATGCCTGCCCGAGGTGGACAAATAGATCCCATCCCTACAGGCCCATGACTGCTCCATACTACATGGCATTACAGCTTCACTTCAAACGTGCTTCTGGAGAGGCATGACTTCTTCGAGAGCTTTACGCACAAGTGACTTCATGGAAAAGGTAGTTTAAAGCTATGTAAATCTTTCCAGGAATTGCATAAAAGCTTAATTTTCTTCTCCTCATTACGAATTTTCTTCTTGTCACTTACTGACATATTTGTACAGCTCCTTACATAATGAAAATACATTGTGCCTAGGTAACTATTTGTAATACCAAGTCATACAAAGAAAAACAAGAATTTTCTGCTGTGTGAAGAACAGCAGACAAGCATGGGAATGTTTGCTTCCACGCATCAAGTCAGGGCTAGCAGCTGGCACTAAGACAGGCATTTTGTTAACTATGTCAAATATCACAATCCTAATCTTGCAGGGTTGCGACATTGCCAGAACTCAGTTCACTCCTCCAAAAGGAGAGATGGATAGCCTCATTTTTGACTCCTCCTCCTTTTTTTGGGATGATGGGAGTGGAGAAGATGAAGGGATATTTGTTTAGGGGGAAAAAAAGAGCCTACAAAACTATAATTGTTAAATTTAAGGGAGCTTTTAGGAGACAGTGCCCTACATTTTCACTCTGGTTTTCTTTTACCTGATGTGCAAATCGTAAGTAGGAAGCCTTTTAAAAAAAAAAGAAAGACATTACTTCAAAATCTTTTTCCCCCAAAAGGCCTAACACAGCACAGTACACATGAAAAGTTAGCCTGTTTGACTCAGTAACTGTGAGCTGAAACAAGTTTTTGTTATATATTTATTGTAGTTAATATCTAATGCAGCATATGTAATCCAGTATAGTCCAATACAGTACTTTTCTGCATCACCATCAAAAATTAATATGGGGTACAATTACCCCCTACTGCTCAGTTAACTCAGATGTTTATCACTGTGGTATCCTCCTTACATTGTTGTTATTGTAGGTTGCTTTCTTTTTCTAAATGTAGCCTTTGAGGACAAAAATTTATATTATGCCACCTCAAACCAGGAATAAAAGTCTGCTGTAATACAAGTCTTGAAAGTGTAACTATGTCTTTATGCTTGACTTCCAGTTTACTCAAAGACATATTTTGAACTTCCGTTTTCTCTATTTGTTCCTTTCAGTCTTCAACATTGTCACATTTTTTTCAGATTTCACAGATGCTTGCACATGCCTCATGGACCGGGTACATTCCAAATATAAAGCATGAAGGGCTTTGGGAAGAATAGGAAAATGTTCCCCCATGTCAAACCTCCAAGCCCCATAGTACTAAGCCACCAACTATTTCCCCAAAATCAAAGATGGAGACTCTGCTAGCTACAAGACACAGATCATCATTGATCAGACCATGATTTTACAACAATTATCGTGCATTATCCTCCGAGATCTTACAGCACCATCTAAAGTAGTTAATATTTTACAATTTGCATGTCCAAAAAAAAGTATCTTACAACTGAAGGTAAAAATTTGGATAACGTATTTGTCAAACTGGAAGACACTGTTAAACCGATTCCCAAGTCAACTCCCCGTTATTCAGGATCACCCAATTAGAGGACCACCAAACTAGTTAGGTTTCTACAGCAAGAACATATTCCAACCTGAATCACAAAAGGAAAGAATTTTGAATTGACAATAGGAGGGGAAGGGCCTATCACAGCAATTAAAAATAAGTCTTTACCATCTCTTGATGAGTTTTATTTTATTCTTGTTTTATGGTTTCTTGTGGAATCATATTACTAACGGAATGTTTTGCATATGAGCTAAGCTCATGAGACAACATCTGGATGTTACATTCCATCTGAATGCATTTGCAGAAACAGGCTGTTGGGATGAATCTCTCTCTCTCATGGTGAGAATGTCTCCATTTTATTTGTTTTACTATTGGGCTCCTGTCTAAAAATGCCTGGGTAAACAGCATCCACATATCAGTTGAAGGATGTACAAGTTTTCTTTCTATATATTTGTGTTATATTAGAAAAGACAGATCTATAGCATATTTAGTGTACTATAATGCATTAAGATGAATCTCAGTACAGTACCAAGCTCAAGAGAGGTGACAAATGTTAGGTGTCACCTCAAGAGAGGTGACAAATGAAGTTCTAATATCAAGCACTTTTGCATAGCCCTTTGACTTCCATGTGCCTCACCAACTCTGCAGAGCATCAGAAAATTTGAACACTTCTAGACTGCATCTCCTGAACAACATAATCCATCAAAACAGGGGATCAAGACAGCAAAATGAGATGTTCTGTTACTTACACTTTCTCACGCTGACTGCTGCAGATATGACCAGTTTTTATGCCACTGTGGTTGTGCCAACAGAAAACAATGTCAACTTTATGATTTTCTCAGAATTAGCTACACCTTGTGTAACTAAGTTTTCATGTACACAATGCATTTCCAAAAATAACTATTCACATCACAATTTATAGTCCCATTTTAAAGATTTTTCAACACAAATACTAGAAGCAAGTATAATGCTTTAATGGCTTACCAATACTTTCATCTGTTTTTTTTTTTTTTATTATTGAGTTTACTTCAATCTCCATACATAGAAGTTTCCATGACAACACCACAGATATTTCATATTTCAGAGAAGTAATTCAGGAAGTGGTGAGTGCAACAGAGGTGAGGGAACAACCTCCTTTGGTATGTAGGAAACAAGTCTAACCCTCCCCCTATTATGAGGGGGTGTGTGTGTATATATATATATATATTTGGGGGGAGAGCAAATATTTTTCTTATGGTGGTAGACAATAGTCCTACTTTTGACTGTCTTCCTTCCCCCCCCCTTCTTCCTAATTTGTGGATCTGCTAGACAGATATCCACCTGACATCACATTAAAAAACAGACAAAAAGAAAACCCAACCAAAGAGCAACACCTTATCCATGATTGGTTTCCACGGCTTTTTATAGAAGAGGAACAAGTCTTTGTCTTATGCAACCCCATTATCCATACTGGAAAACAAAAACAAGCCCCAAAACATCAGACACTGAAGTGCTGTGCCTGCAAGACTGGATTACTACCCTAGGAAGAAGACAGGCCATCTTGAGGAGCAGATACAAAACCCCTAAGTCCATCACCCTCCACTCTATGTAAGAGCTAATAGCTTTTGCCATAGGTTCCGTATGTCATCAGTTTCCGTGTCACAGACTTCCACTGGGGTAGGATTTCACAGGACCCACCACTGGCAACTCTGATGGCTGATTAATTCTTAACGGAGAGCGACGTCATCAGCGCTATCAAATGGTGCAGGGCTGAGCACCTCCACCCAGTGCTGATACCAGCAGCGACCTTTAGGAGTTACAGGATTTCTCCCCATATATAATCAAGAAATGTCTCTAAATCCATTTGCAGTCTCTAAAAGCAGTTTTATCTCTTGAGTTGCTAATAGCCTTTATATTTACTCAATGGAAGAATATGCTAGTAAAATTTTGGTAATGAAAAAACGGATCTGTAGTAAAAAGAAATGAAGTTTTGAACTTTTACAAGGCTTGGATACCCTTCTTGGGTTCTTGCCTTGGGGAATAAAAAAAATAAAAAATAAAGTGACGGAAACAGTCTGGTGGGTGATATTGGATACATATTAAAACTGACTTTTTTGCAACTGCAATGGAGAGAGACTGGATTAGTTTAAGATGTAGCAAAGCATTATATACAAAGAAAGTTAGGCAAGGAGCACGCACAAGATAACTAAAGTAGGAAAAACAGAAATAATGTCATTTCAGGGTTGACAGCAGTTTCCTCCTTTACAGACCTCTAAGGCAATTTATTTTGATGCTACTGTTGGAACATATTTAAGTGACTAACCAGCACTTTTTCAGTCACAGTCTGAAGAAAAAAAAAAAACCCACCACGAAAAACCAAACACACAAACCCACAGTGTACTACAAAATAATTTCTATCAGTCATCTGACTACAGAGGGATAAAACTGAAATATGAAGAAGTTAAGGATACAGTATGTGAACCAGACTGTCTACATGCCCTCATAATTAGCTACAATATGATGTTCAGAGTTATCACATCAACCTTTCCTTTTTATTGCTGCTTGTATTGTCACTGAGCATCCAAATCTTTACTACAGTCAACACGCCACACTTGAACAAAGATAGTATTTGTCAAAGCTTGGGGGGGGGGGGGGGGGGGGGGAGAAAGAAGGCGCTGTGCTAGCCGAGACGCATGTAAGAACCTGGAAGAGAATTTTAGTTACATGCGTGAACAGCAACTCCTATACTTAGGTACGAACAGGTGACCACAAGAAAGAGCTACCATGGATTAATGAGTTATTGTTTGGTAGCTGAGCAATAATACCTGAGCATATACAAGCTCCCAGCTTGCTCCAACTACAAAGCATGGTATTTTCACCATTAAACATGCGCCAGCAGGCCTGCACTCAATCTGACACAAGTCTCACTCCTGACCTTTCATATATCAATGCTATGTCATTAATGTGCAAATATCATGTTAGAGCTTGTGCATTTTTTTAGATGGGCACACTTAGTACAGATACCTGATCTTTAAGGTACCTAACTGATTTCTGCAAGAAAAAAACAAATCAAAATCAAGTCAGAAGTGTCTCAACAGCAGATGCCATTTACCACAAGCAGAGAAACTCTCCAAGCAGGTCAATCTGCCGTGAATACAGAGTACTGATACTTTTATCTCTCCCTTGGCCCCCTCAAGACAAAGAAAACAAGAACCCAATGCTCAGCTATATGAATACAAAAATCACAAGGCAGAACAGAACTGTTGAAAACAAGATTTTTTTTTACTTTGGGTGTTCCTGACTTCTCGATAATCATAGGAAAGTTAGATGTTCAAATCTCACCTTTACGTATTGACACCCTCACCTCCTCACTTTTCTGTGAATCTCCTAATGAAGGTAATTTGCCTCTGTGTGATCCTTCTACTTGTGTACTCCAGCAACAGCTTGCAATAGAAATAGGCAGTAATTCCAAAATTCTTCCTATTCAGCTACATGAATCAGTTTTCATAATCGTATTTCAAGAGATTTTAACAAAAAAAGCAATACACTATTTCAGAAGGTCAGTTTCTAAACGACACTACATACTTGCTATAATTTCAGTGTGCATTTTCCAATCATTTAAAAGTAATTACTACTTATTTATACACTATACTATTTATAATACCTATAAAAAATGCTCATGTATTAAGAGACATAGACAGTTAAAATATTTTAAATTGACAAACATTGTATTATGGCTGATATTTGGTTGCACTGGAGTAACATTGGCTGACATTTCAAAATTAAAAACATTTCACATGGGAAAGCTGGGTTTTATTTAATTTCTATTTTTATTTCAATAAATAAAAAAGTGAAAATATATTTTTTCACCCTTACTTGTCTTCAGATTAACTTCTGGGAGTACAACTGCAAACACTGTACATGAATTTGGCAACTTCTAGCACAGATTAAGTCATTTCTTTGAAAAAATGAAGGAGCATTGAGAAAATTCACTTATGCGTTCCTCTTGCATACAGTAACATCATCAATAATACACGCCCTTGCCCAGTGACTTCTGGGTTTCTGTTTTACACAGTATGAATAACCAGTTCTTGTAATTTTATTGTAATCACGATATTATAGAACAGAAACTTCTCATAGCTTCATTATCAATGACATCAGAGTTACAACTTTTTTTTCCTTTGGGGTGGCGGCAGCAGGGGGAATGCCAACACAGGACAAGGCAATCATTTCACCAGTGAAATGAAATTAAGGTTTTCATTACTAAAAATAGCAATCAAATCCTTGTCAGACAGAACTAACATCTACCCGTGCTGCATGAAACACCACAGCTAGAGCTGGCGTATGAAAAGGAGCTATAAGGAAGGAAGGCAGAAGGAAGGGAGACAAGAGGGCCTGGGGATTTGGGCCTCAGGAAGGTGGCCAATCTTGGCTGTCTGGTTACCTGAAGAGAAGCACTGGGGGCTGCAGGTATTTCAGAAGCAGGCAGCAAGTCTGGAGTGCAAGTCAAGACCAAGTATTGAGACAAGTCAACTAAAACAAGCTTGGTGAGCAAGTGAGCATGAAAAAAAAAAAGCTATGCAAGATGCTTGGATTTTGCATTACAGCGCATAATCTTTTTCACAAGGTTTTCTTTTTGCCTTTCCATTTGACATTTTTCTAGTCCTCCTCACGGGCATTCAGCTTCTGCTGGTACAGGTTCTTCCCAGGTTCCAGCCAGTCTCCCCCCCAAACTAAAGCATCATGAAAACTTGACTTAGACTTAGTCCTCTCAAAGAAAAAGTAAGCTACGTTAACAACAACCACCTGGCTTCTCGGAGGTGGAGCTACCTGGAGGTCTGTGCCTTCTAGCCCCGCTGCAGGTCTTGGGCAGCACAGACACGCTCTGGCCAGTACCTTGGTGCAGGCTGAGCTCCGTTTGGGCAAGAGCTCCCAGAAACATATTTGTCTTTCACTGCAGAACTGACAGGGTAGGGAGTTATTTACCTCCTTGACACACAGAGAAGGGAAATGCCAGCATACATCAGTAATAAATAGATGGATTTGAAATGCAAATCTGTTCACCATACACACTGTTGGGACTGTAACTCTCCAACAGACCTTTCTTGGCATAAACAAAAAACAAGTTATACTGGATCCTAGGCTTGGCCTTTGTAGTTTAGCATGCCTTACAACAACCACACTGCTTCATTTGAGTTTCAAACTTCATATAGTTCATTGTTCATTAGCACTAAGCTTTACTGAAAGCAGCTTTTCTTAAAGGTGTTTTCAGTGAAGTTTCTTTTCAATACAGGATATTAACTCCATTCAGATGTTAGTCACAAAATTTTGCATTCCTAAATATCTCAATTCCTGGAGAACTGTGACAAGTTTGAGGTAAACTGAGAATCTGAGAGCTTCAGCATGTTTTGCCTGTGGATAGAAGCCTGGAGAAATTACTGCTAGCACAGAGACCATATGATATATTTAAAGCACCCATAAATAATGTATCAAGTCTTTTAATTAACATTTGGGATTCTTAATATTACTAACTTCCTGGGGCCCCTTTCAAACTTCTGCTTTCTAAAACAAGTACCATTTCTTCCCATCTAAATCCTCCTTTCTAGCATCAGGGCAAACATTTAACCATTAAGTTCTAAAAGATTGAAAATACTTTATACGAGTGAATTTCCCTTCAAGAAAGAAATAACCGTCAATCACCAATAAACTTTGAAGGAGTTACATAGCATGCCTATGCTTTAACCAGAAACACACATCAGAAGTCTTGCATCTGCTTGCATACATGGGATTACTTTACGATCAACAGTAATTTTTACTCACAGGGGTTACTTCCCAATAGAGAAATGAATTAAGAAGGAAAACTGTATTCTATTCACCACTCTTCTTGCACTAATGAACTCAAGAGGTTCCATCTCTATCTGCTGAAGTACTTCAAAAAAAAAAAAAATCAGTATTAACATCAAAACCTCAAAATTTTCCTTTTCCTAATGTCCTGACCCCATACTGAGGCTGATTTAATGTAAACTAAATATGTAAGTAACAATTATAGTTAGTCTTCAACCAGTCATCTTTAAAAAAATTTAAAAAAATCAGGAATGAAATAATTTCATTTGATTGTTCTTACAAGTACCTCACATCTGTTTCATGGGAAAACCAAACCACAAATGTGCACTATAGGTAGTATTTCCAATGTCAGTGATACTGTAACCTAAACAACAGTGCACAATTATTTAGGGCTGTCTTTAAGCCCCAAGAGTGAAGTTATTTAAAAATTATTTTTCCTCAGTGCATCTTCTGGATGTTTTACTCATAAAAGAAAAAAAAAAATTGTTCTTGTAACATCATTTACATTCTTTCCAAAGGCATGATTTTGGATGCTCTTACTGTAGTATTTCTAATGCTGTTTTAGTCTGGATGTTATTTTTTTTATTTATTTATTAAGATAAGAGTGCATTTTTAAAAATATATTCTGCTCCTCCAAAAAAATCAGAAGGAAAGTTTTGTAATGAAGACTTTCAGTTAAAATATGGTTTTGCCTTCAAAAGTTATATCTGATAAGAATCAAGTAATTACTCGGCATTTTACAAGAATTTTTTGTCTGTTTTCTTTAGCACACATGCAGAGGTGTATGTACACATTGATTAGGTTTTAGTGCAACCTTTATCCTGCAGTAACACCTTCCTACAGACAAAGTTATTTTATATATATTTTCATGTTCCAATTTCATATACAGAAAAATAAAACCAAAGCCAATGTTTCTAAACAATCTCATTTTCTTAAGTTTAAAGAGTCCTTCATCACAGACAGAAGACGAAAACCAGTAGAAGACCAGCAGAGATAAGGATGGAGCATATCTCCGTTTGGCAAGCAGAAGGACTATTCAGCCTCTAGTCCTTTCATTACCAGTCTCCACAAAATTTGGGGAGAACGTGAAAGGTAGCACAGGACAAGCACAAAAAAGGCAAGACACAGGGGCTTACTATGATCACTGTTATTTTTGCTACTTTTCTACACATTAGAAACTGCACAGGCAAGTACGTACTAGGATCTACGGAAAGGGAAACAAATGCCTTGCGGAATGGGTCTGTAGAAGATAAGAGCTCTTAGTGTCTGGCTGTACAAGGCACCTAAACTTGGAGGTTCCTCTGCTACTGGGGGAAGTTGAAAGGCCATGATCTCCTCTGAAGCAGCAGATAATTGCTTAAATACATAGATGGAGAGTTACATCTTGCATATCTTTTTTCGTGAAGATCAACAACTACAGCCAACTAACATGTTAACCAGTTAACGTGCTCAAAACAGCCAGATACCTAAAACAATATCCTGTTTTGTTTCTTAATAGGGACTCATTCTTGGAATGCTCCAAGGGTCTCTTCCAAGCCTTGGCCTCAGTCACAGCCCCAAAAAGCACTCCCCTCATAAGCCTTTTCTAGTGACATTGGGAACATTTCCTTACAGGACAGGACAATTTCTCTTCTGACCAACTGCATAGACATAGGCTAAATGAAACGAAGATTTTTTGCATAATGCCTAATCTAAAACAGATCTTCACATCAAGCCATGAGCTGGGCTCTGTGCTACCTGTACTTCCTTAAGCCAAGTTACAGCTCAGTTTCTGCAGACGCATTCTACGACATTTGGCATCAGCCTGTAGCTAAGAAGTTTTCCTGATCCTTTCCTGCAAAGCGAGACATTTTAATGACCTGATATCTCATCAATACGAGAAGCTGTCTTAAGCTATCTCTTCTTGGCTATAAGCCTACTTTTTATGCTTGAAAACTTGGCTTCAGTAAGTACAGTCCAGCATTGCTTTAACTTCCTGCCTAGTTCCTTTAAGAGTTTTTTATGAAAAGAAAGTAATAAATGAAGAAACATAATAATGTGACTTAAACTTACACAAATAATACAAAAATTTCCCTTTGTGTACAGCCTCACAGAAGCAGCCCTTACATAGATATTGCTTGCAAATAACTTCAAATTGAGAAACTTCCCCCTGCGAGGGCTAATTGGTTATACCAAAGAGCAACTAATTGTACATGTGATAGATACGTGCAGGAATCAGCTGTTTTGTTTAAAATTAGTAGGTGCAGCCAAGTTACTTAAAATACCGTGAATGTGTTTCTAATAGAAAGCACAAGAGTAGTCTTAGTTTTAAGCTCTTCCCTCATCTGGACTTAGTTGTAGTAGGCAATCGTTAATAAAATGCATTGCAGAACCCATCGCTTTCTGCAGTTGTTAGAGTCCTTTTATTTTCCAAAGAGAAGAAAAGAAAAAAGTGAATTCTCATAATGGGCACAAACAACTTTGTCTATAAAGCAGAAAGCCAGGCACTAGGCATGGAGTTGTTCAGTAAATATCATTAAACCTGGAGGCTTATACCAAAGACCTCTCAACTGTAAGTGCAGGATACAATCAGTTAAAGCAAAAAATCCTGAAGAATTCTGACAAGGTACAGGAAAAGATGTGTTTCACTCATCGTACGTGTTTTGAGATCAAACATGTGAAAAAAGCCTAATTCACTCGAGATTCAAGCTGAATTTTTTTTTTTTTGTGACCATGAATCAGAGTTCCTTGCAAAAGCTTATGAAGATGGTGCTCCTAGGTTCCCTCTATAATCAGAGGAGAGAAACAGCCCTAATTGTCTCCCAGAGTGCTTCTCTCCAACTGCTTTGAAAAAGATGAATCCTACCCTTAGCGCCCATTAAACAAGAGCACTTACTTCCTCAAGTGGAATGACCTCCTGAACTGCCGAGCAGCACGGTCTCCCGTTGTGAGCTGTGGGACCTACACCACTGCGGGTCATAAAGAACATACCAAACTCCTAACTTTGCTCCAGAAACAAAAGCAAGCCTGGAGTTAGTGATTAAAGCCAAGGGTGATGTATGAGGGGAAGTCGGGACACCTCAGTTCTCTGCTAGTAGTTACCAAAGTTTGCATATAAAATGCAGCAGTGTGCAATAAACACTACAGTAGTCTTGCGTATCACTTTCTGTGCTAGGAACAAGGAATTCAAGCACAGTAAAGCCTATTTTGTGATATAATTAATATCTTCCTTATTACACAATATTTGAATGGAAAAGAAGTATCGTAACACACAATCACACATGACATGATTTACTGTCCTGCCATATAAAAATCCCCATTGCTAGCACCACATGGAAGACCATCAGAGCCATTCCTCCAAATCCTTTTTTCATATTGTATATCACCAGCCACTCTGGACTGATGGGGTCTCTGAGACAAATTCCCAAATCTCAGTCTAGCTCTCTTTGCTGTTGGAATTATTACTGTGAGGGATGATGGCAGCACAGATTGCATTTTACCATCTTTTCTAATACGTGTATATAGACTACCTCCATCTGGTACAGAAATTAGAGTATAAATGTTATTAACTGAAGTGTAGCAAGGTGACTGTGAACAAGACTTCAGTGGTTTAAGAATCAAAGTCTGCCACTGCTGAATGTGATTTGACCCTATGATAAAAGAGGCCTTGGTTTCTTTTGGGGTATGGAGTTCAACAGTTTCAGATCAGAGTTTCTACTCTTTCTCAGAGCACTGATTTTAAACAAAGGAAACACTACATCTGATATTATGCTTACCATTCTAGTAACATCCCTTTGATAAGAACATCATTACCCTTGGAAAGAATAATGTCAAGGAAAAAGTTGAATATTACAGATCTCATAATACTGTTTGACTATAAAGCAAAGATTTGCCTAGTTTTCTTGTATGCAATTGCCTAAACACAGGTGCTTGGTGACATTTGTATGGCTTATGATATTCCTCCTAGTCTCCAGCTGGCTATTTAATTTGCCTTAGGGTATTCCAGACATCCCATGTGTAGCTGGCACATATAAGGCAGGACCTACGGGACATCAATGGCAATCCAGAGAAGCAGTTGGAAACTAGGAAGGATACTCTAAGGGGACTTAAAGTCACAACAAACATAATTCCGTTGCCTGAATGTGTGTCTTCAAAGATTGCCAAAGACCTATCACTAGTCTGGGCAACTGCAGAGCAGAAAAGCAAAAATACTCTATATATTTGAAGCTGTTTCCAGCTCTTTCCTGAGAAGAGAGACATGCCCAAGCAAATACTACCTGAATATATGCTATATTATATCTGTACTATTTGTCTGAAACAAGTAATGAAAGAACTTCAAGAAGCATTAACTGATGTTTGCAGTATGGAAAAAAAAATAGGAAGGAATTTTACTTACAGAAAGATCATAACTGTTTCATTTACCTTAAAACACCATACAAAGTTCAAGTAGAATTGAATTACTGAGACAGACATAAGAGCACTAGCAACAGAAACCAGCAAGAGACAAACAAGCAAGAAAGTTACTGTACATTATTACAGTTTGTTGTACAGATGCCCATGAAAAACACCCTTTTATATAGGGTTGTTATACAGCAGGAATGCTCCTTCAAGATGTGACCATTGGTTTTAATGGAGTTCACTCCTGCACTTTGGAAAATACATAGCAAGACAGTTTATCATTATGTTCCCCCAGATGCCACTGTTCTAAGAAAGTCTTCAGTGTACTGACTAAAACAAAAACAACAGAAAAAAAAACCCAAACAAACAAACAACCCCCCCCCAAAAAAAACCTGCACACAAACCAGTGGGGAAAAAAGATATCCAAGGTATTCAAGAGTGGGAATAAACTGATCTAGACATTCAAGGGCACATGGTAAAACTCTGCAGCCATCCAAGTTGGGTGTAATCAAGCATATCCAAAACAGCTTTAGAGAAAAACTAAAAATCAAACAGGTCTCCCAAAAAGCCTGTTTAAAAAAGAAATGCTTACTGCATATGCCATGGTAGTCGTCCGCATGATGTGGGATCTTCTATTCTCCTATCAGATACCAGGATAACTATTTATTCAGACAGGGATCAATGCACAGTTACAGAAAAGACAAGTATTTATGTTCTCAGCCCTTTCCACATAAACCTGCCTACCAGGTTGTATCCTTGATTTAGAAGATCAGCTTGCTTTAGGTTCTGCTCAACCTGTGCTAAAATTACTTGATAATAAGGCAGTAATTTGTTTGCCTCTTCAGCATTTTAAGAGAGATTAATTTGCCAGCGACATTTAATGGAAATTAAATCACAAGCATATTACAGGATAATCGGGAAGCATCAAAGGAGTTGCTCAACTATAGTCATGCACATCCTGTTCTTCAAAATTACAGTACCAAAGACTTGTCAGAGTTTCTTTTAATTTCTCTGTAAGGACAATGCAGTAGAATTTAGTGCCTAAAAGTTGTAACAGAAAGCGACTACCGAAGACAAAAATACAGACTATAGCTTGCAGCTGTACAAAGGGGCTGAACAACTGCTGAGAGAAGCAGGCAGCAGCATGCCCAGCCTCACGCTGGACCGGAGCGGAGAGCACGACCAGCTTACTGCAGGGCCAAGACCAAGACCAGACACATGCTGCATGGACACAACAAGAAGGGAGAGTCATGGTTAAACCTTTCTATTGTTATTCTGTCTTACCTAGAACATTTGAGTTTTGTGTTATTTAAGCAGCTAAATGTTTTAGTTTATGTTTGAATAAAACTTGACCTATTAGTGTTTGAAAGCATTTTGCTCAATCTCAGTGGCTGGACTAGAGAAGCCAACACAAGCTTCCCCACAGATGTTAACTCCTTCATGACAAGAAGTATGCCTCTGCATACCAAAAGTCTATTTAATATACATTACTGATACTTCTATCTACTTCACATCTTCAGATAAACAGACTCTCCTTCTGAAGTTTCAGTTGAAAAAGACACAGAATACTATGTATTTAATTACCTGCCTACTGATAATTATTTGCAGTCTTCTCAAAACACAGAAACTTGATACAGCCCTCTTTGATACCCTTGATTATTAACAGAGAGCAGTTTTTAGTCTTGATTAAATAATGAAACAAATCTGAGACAAACCCTACACAAACCTGAAAACATAGTGAAACTCAATTACATGAAACAGTTTCCAACAGTGAATTTGGCCCGGTGTTACATCGCACATCATTGTTTTAATACTTCTACATGAAAAAAAGGAATTATTTTGAAGTAGGACTAATTGCATCAGTCAAGACAGAATGATGATAGCTGGAGGCAGAATGAGGGTAAGCTGCACGCAATAAAGAACATCGCAAACTTTTTGATGCAAGTTTGATACTTGAGAGGAGAGAGGTGCAGCAGAAGGCATGACTCTTCTTCTGCATGTGTGAGACCTGTCCCAGCACCAGAAGCAGCTGGTGTTTGGGTACAGCCTCCATTGATGGTGGTACCCAAGCAAGCCAGACTTGTGACTTTTAGATAACATGGATAAAATGCATATGAGTTTGCACAGCCAGGTTAGAACAGGTGGATGCAGCTTTTTGTGTTTTCTTGCAAGTTGCATTAGCAGTGCTACTTTCCCCTTATGGCTCAGTATCTTTACTTGTTATCTTGCTGTAAAGAATGACTTGTACCTGGAATCTCACGTCCAGGCAAAAACTGAACTGCAGTAAGAACAACTACAAAAAAACCCTAAGAAAACACCAACAAAACTCAATGCATTTCATCTCAAACAGAATGAAGTTTGGAAGTTACATTCCATTCATTTGCCTTTTAGCAGTATAATACCGATTACAAACTGAAGTTAGGACAGCAAGATTTGCGTTGCCCTTACCTCAATGCAAGCAGCATAGCCCCGGATGGTCATCAGCTTGAACACCACATGCACAAGGAGGGTAGTTACAGGTCAGGAATGCTGTGCATTGGCAAGATTGTGTGGGCAAATGCATATGGCACCTGCTGACAACCTACAGGCACTTTCCAATGCCCTACTCCTTCAAGAACACTAAATAAACAAATTAAATTCCTCATCCTGAGTTTTACAACTTAAGGGTGGGCAGGTTGCTGTGCCTACATGGTGCCTCACTGAAGTCAGTGTGGCTCCGTGCAGGTGCAGTTGTCCATATGCACATAGTAAACTGCAGGCTCAGAGCTTATACTTACTACTATAAAAAAAAAAACAAAACAAAAAACAACAAATAAGAAGAGACAAAGAACAAAAAAACTGGTTTACACTTTCCCTACACTCTAGGTAAATGAATATTTTGGAGAGAAATAACAGAACTGATCCTGGTTCAATTTCTCTTTCTCCCTGTATAGATGCTCAGGGAAACATCTCCCCAGAACAGCTTGGGAAAAGCAGCAGCACATATTTTTGCTTGCAAACTGGGGATGTCCAAGTCGTGGTAATCTAGTCAGAGTAAACTATAAAGAAGTATGATTTGCTACTGCTGAATCTATTTTGACTTCTTTACGTAGATATGGATCCTTAAAAAGAAAAGATACTGGCTGTAATATGCCTTGTTTTGTCAGGTCCTCAAAGTTTGGCTCAGGGAATGTGTGGAGTGGCATAAAGCAGACAGCTGTTCCTATAATCTTCACTGACCTCCTGTTTCGTAACTGCTAGGTCATATTATAGGGAAAGCACATTGTAAGTATTACCTTTCAAAGTAACTCGGACTATACAGTTGTTGCTACAAGAATACTATATGCTGGTATATGGGAGAGAAAGAGTTTCTGCACTCTGAAGAAAGAAAATGGGCCAGAACCCCTGCCTCTTCTAAAAGTGTGAGAAACAGTGTGAGAAAATACCCGAACTCCTGGTTCTGAGGCTGGAAGTCACAGACTGTAGACTCATTAAATCATAATTTTTCAGTATGCTGCTTGTTTTATATGATGCCAGTTCACCACCTTAGGATTGATTGAGAAGCCCCTTCCCATGAGCCAGCAAAGACTTGCAGAACTTATTTGATCAGGTTTTGCGTTTAATTACTTAGTCTCATTTGCTTCTTGGTGTTTGAGAAACCTCAGGAGACAGCAAAGCTTAGTATCATGACAGAAGCCATTTTCAAAGCAAGATTATCTCCCCCCCCTTTTGCTCCAATTGCATATAATTCCCAGTTTAAAAAAAAAAAAGGGGAAAAAGCACCCAGGCACGTGCCAGGTTGACGCTCCATCCCTAATATCAGGGTGCATCATTATTCTCACCACCTCCCTCACACAGCATTCTTATTTGGACTTCTGATGCAGGCAGATCGTTAAGACAGTTTTCCTCAAATAACATCTGTCTTATGACAGAGATAGCAAGGCTCTTACATTCACGTATAGCAAAGTTAAGGGGCCACCTTTGCAGCCTCTTCCACGTTTCATCTTTGTAGCAGATATTATGTAACCAGACGCTTCCCTGTCATGTTTGAAGTTAATACACTGGGTAATTCATTCTTTTCCCACTCCAACATATGCATGACAGATAATGCAGACCAGCCAGAGCAGACCATGACTCCCCTCTGTCATGGTTTCTTAGCACAAGAGCAGCTCAGAAAGACCATATACAATTCTCCTGCCACTTTGTGTTTTCGATATATATTGCCCAAAAAAATTAGGTTTAGGAGTTTTTGCTCCAGTAGGCTTTTAACAGCCAGAATAACACTTTTGGATTAGGAGACAGTTAGGACAGGCTTAGCTGCGACAGTACTGCAGAGCACAGACCTGCGTGCGGCCTCAAACAGCATTCTTTCTCCTTGCCTGAAGAATAATCCGGCATGACAGTTTGTTTGATTTCCATAATAGAAAACAGTTCAAGAATATAGCAAAATATTTTCCAGTCACTTGGTTGAAACTGAGTATTTTCTCATTAAAAAAAAGTTGTCGAAGTATTTTGTGAGAGAGTCTGTCAAGCCTATTGTTCGGGGACTACTTTTAAGCCCCTGTTCTTCAATTTCCTGAGTAATGCCTTACGCAGCAGGTTGTAATCACTTCCATCCTTCCCAATATCTTAAATATGCCTATTTCAATCTACAGTCATAAAATAAAAAACCCAAAAACTAAAACACTGAACTACAGTGAGTTTGTATTTCTAGCCATCTAAAAAAAAATATGGAAAGGGTACAACCTAAAACAGCTTTTCTCTTTCAACCCCTTTTAAATGATGTTATATAATAAATACAAAACACTTGAAAGAGTATGGAGTTTAAGATGTCTTTTCTGTTAGATATTCACTGAACAACAAGGTTGGTAAACCCCACATTTTCTTAACACCCCCCCCCCCCCAATTTCTTTTTCTCCAAGTGAAGCAAAAGGCTTGCTTTTTTTTGTGCTTCTGGAATTACAGCTTTTATGAGCTAAAGACGCAGAAAAGTATCAAATCATCCACTGAATTTCAGTACCCAAGAGGAAGAGAAAACAAAAGCTGTATTATATCTACAATTCTTCCTTCCTTTGAGACCAAACGCTTCTTAAAGAATTTTTGCTTTTTATTAAGTGACTGAAAAAGTCAACTGTAAGTTTCATCTATTGGTGTCTTCCATAGGAAGAAAAACAACCTAGATTTACACAAAACATAAGCAGGATGTCAGTGGAAACAAGTGCAGCATTCTTATTAAAAAAATGGAGTAATCTGAAGGCATAAACTACATACAAGCAAATCTATGCATGCTCCTGGACATGCCTATCTTTGCGAAGTTGGGCTCAGTTATCAACATCTTTAGAGAAGCCTAACAATACTTAAAACATTTCCAGCTCAGAACATTTGGATTTAGTTTTGAACACAATTTATAGCACAAAGCAAAAGATCTTGAACATATTCTGAAGTAAAGCAAGAAACTGCAAAAGTGCTCTAAATTTTATAGTGACCCAGTTAAAACTTCTTTCTCCATGAAAACTTTCATAAATAGCGTGTACTATGTTTCTAATATTCAAAGAAATATGCTTCAAGCATATCGCTTATCTGTTATATTGGTCTGCCATCTGTAGGTCACTGAGAAAATTCTTTATTCCTGGCATTTCAGAGAGCTTTGTTCATTACTCTGCATTTTTTAGTAGACAGTAATTAGAAGTATTACCATCCTTTAGACATCATATACAGCTGATCTGCAAATCATTCCAGATATGGGATCATCACGAGAGACTTAACACTTCCCCACCCAAGAAACCCCACAATCCACAACACACAGTTGGTCTGTTATCCTCAGTTCTAAGGGCATCCCAGGATTAATAAGGTATAAACTGGAGCCTCAGGAATGGCCATTTATAGCTGGGTAATACCAGCTCCTCAGCCCTATGTCTTTAGGCATCTTATCTCTGCTGTGCCGTATTGTAACTATGTTATGTATGTGTGTATATATACACATATGTATAAAAACATGTGTGTACACACACACATTCTTGCACCCCATGTGATTTCTCTTCAGGTTTCTTCCAAGTGTCTCACAAGCAATGTTTTTCAGGGATGCCGCATGAATAAAACAATTTAACAGCCTTAAGATGTAAAATACTCTTTCTGTTTTGAATGTCCTCAGCCAACCTCAGCTGCAATTAGTTGTGAGCACTCAGATTCTGCAGCAAACAGGAACTGCTGTGTCTGCATGTCATGCTCACAGATGTCATTTATACTGCTCGGTAGGAACAAGTGTTCCTTTAGAGATTACTCCCTTCCTATCTGTTAGGATAGGAGAAGATAAAATAACTCCGGAATAGTTGGGACAAGGTACAGATAGAGGGCTCAGTGCCAAGATCTCCCAGATTTGGGCAGGTTGTCTAGCACATTTCAGGGTGTAAATTAAGTTACGGTCCATAGGGATTGTGTATCACACCAGCACAGACACACAAATTCTCCTCAGATCCACGCGTTCTGCACTGCGGTGACAAGCCCTTTACTACGGATAAATTGCTTGGAGACACTTTCCTTCCATATTTCAGAGCCTTTCTGGAATAAAAGGCAAAGGAGTCTTTAGGTTTACAAATCAGTGAATAGGTTCATGCAATATGGAGTTGTTCATCATTGATATTAAGCATTTGCGACCACAGTTCCCACGCTTAAGTAAGTATGGATATGAAACTGTATACAATTTCTATCTGTGAAATCAGAGATTCCTAACAAGCCTCTGATACTGCTGGAGCGAGAGATGCTTTTTTTGTTCAGAAAGTTTCAGACCACTGAAATCTACTCCACACGGTCTTGCCAAGTTTCATACAGCAAAGAACATCTGCACTGCACCATATCTTATTGATCTGTGTGCAGAAATATCTTAGCTAATTCTGAACAAATAGCTGGAGACCTAGAAGCAGCCGAGAGGTCCCTGCTTAGACCAGTTGCAGTGGGACTACGCTGCTTCCAGGGCTCTGACTACTACTGCTGCCTAAAGCGGTGCTGCACAGCATTGACGTATGCACATTCACTTGGAGCAGGTGATATTTTCAACACGCAGATTCTTTTTTTTTTTTTTTTTTATACTGTAAACATGCACAAAGAGACAGTGTATGTGGTCAGCCCAGCCAGAATTTGTGTCTAAGTCTTAAAGATGTAAAGTTAATTATCACAAAGGAGAAAGGAGGCTAAAAAACAAAACAAACCCAAAACAAATGACACCCTCCTTTAAGATCCCCACACATATCATTCCTTTTCATATAATGGACTGTTTTTTTCTGAAACATAGCTGTACGCTGCTGAGAATACAGACCCCTGTCTGTTATCCCAGCCTTTCCTCTCCACAATTTAAAGGTGAAATACCTAGTCCAATCACTTCCTTCAAAGCATATTATATTCTTTTCTTTCTGAAATCTGTATTGAACTCCTCATCCAGAAATGCATTTTTAAAAACATGGCTTAGAAAGGATATGCCATACTACTAATTTGTCCAAAAGTCAAAACAAAACCCTACCAAGGTTAATTTCACTGATATTAACTTGAGTGCTCAGTTCTGCCTTGGATGGCAGCAAAGCTGGAACTTCACCTCATTTTTAAAAGGGCACAAGAGGAGGTTTTCCCCACTTCCAGAAATCAGAGCAGTGCCCTAGAAGAGGGAAAATGAGGTCAAGATTCTTGCAGCACATCCTGCAGTGAAACTGCAAGGGATTATCGCCATCATTAGCAGAAGCAAGTGCAGACAGTCTGCACCTATCCAATAGGCTTCCTCACCATTTAAAGGCACCTTGGGCTTATTATTTGTCAAAAAAATGATACCTATAACTTCCCAATCCCACCTGAGCATCTTAGCAGTAAGATGGACTTAACTCCAAACTAATTTAGAAAATCTTTCTACATTGGCATGGTTTCAAAAAAGAGTAAATATTATAAAGAGCATTGACCAGTAGATGGTAAATCAGATCAAAGAGCCAAGTATCCTCTTTCAGACAGATGTCCAAGAAAGTGTTTGCACTTAAACACAGAACTGATACTTCCCCTAAATTATCAGTATCCTGCACCTGGTGATATACTCTACAGGCACTTACTAAGCCAGAAGTATTTTTTATTACATGTGGTAAGGTTTTTGTTTTCTTTTTTTTTTCCTCCTCCTGTGCAGTCTTAAATATATTTTTTAAGAACTTGTTTGGGTTCCTGCTAGTTTCCAGCCTCCACGCTCTCCTTTGGGAGAGAATTCTGCAATGCAACTGCTTGTGGTCACAGAAGCATCTTCTGGGATGCCCAAGAAGCATCCCGCCCCCCCCCCCCCCCCCAAAAAAAAAAAAACACCACCCAACCCAAAACAAAATGCACAACCCCAAAAAACCTGTCACCTGATGTCTGCTGGACCTTGAAATGGAAGATTATACTGTGCAGGCAGTTGAGCACTTTGGTTCAAACTGCCAGACAAGTTTTTTTAATCTAATCCTAAATTGCCTCAGGAACAAAGAGTGCTGTACACTACTCTGTTGTTTCAAAATACAGACAGCTATAGCCAAAATACAAATTTAGCTCTTATGTTGATAAATGTTAAATCCAGAGGAGGATTTCCTATTGTGCAGTCTACAGCTGTGGGCTCAAGCATCCCACCACGAGACGCAGCATGTGTGCAGTCTGCAGCTCCAGCACGAACCCGGCTCATGTCCTGGCCTGTGAAAAAATTCCTAGCTATCCCATAACTACCACATGATTAAATCTGTCACAAATACCGAGCCGCGCAGGAGAAAATCTGGGGCTGGAAACTTGAACTATCATTCAGAACTTGAGACAACGAGGTATGTTTCTAATTATTTTACTTTTCAAATTAACTTTTTTTCCTGTAGAAGCCTGTCTATAGCAAATAAATTGGAAACAAATCTGAAGTTATATCATTGCACATCTGTGAGGTAAGTGAGCCACTGCAAGTCTATGCTCACAGCTTGAAAACTGAGAGCGCATAAAACTGCTATGATCTCAGGTGAGATGAGGTGATCTCTGATGAAGGACCAATTGGATCATTATAAACAACTTGCAGTTAAGATTAGGCCTTTTTTTGAAACACCACTATAAACACAAGTTATTGGGTTCAATGTGGGGATATCTGGGCAACTACTCCATGGTTAGTAGCATAGTGGAAGTCAGGCTAAGTATTCCAATTACTTTTGGAAATAACAACCCTTCTATAATTACTTCTGTACTTAAATATATATATATATATATATATATACACACACATACTTGCTGATCAATACAGGTGTCTTGTGGCCTAAATAAAAAGCACTTCATGATTAGAAGGAAGATAAGAGCAATATTAGCTTTGTGAAGAGGACAAACAAAATTGTTTGAATCCTCATGATTTCTCTGGCCACGAAAGTGACAGACCCCAACATATTCTGATACTTGACTGTTCCAGCTGTGAAAACAAACTTTTCAAAGTTCCCAACCAGCAGGCTTTCACATTTCTGGGAAATGAAACACTACTAGTTGTTTTATTTATGGTATCTTTGCTTTATGACAGTTAATGAGCTGTAATTTTATAAAAGAGAACAAAAACAATACTTCATGCCATCACAAATAGCCATCAGCATTATTTATTGCAGATGTTTTAATCTATTGTGGTAATAATGAAACATTCATTGTTTTGCTACCCTGAGCAATCTGTGAGAAATTTAGAATGACAAAAGCTCCCCCCCTTTTCCCCCTGAAGCTTTTGCTCCTTTCCAGAAGGTTCTGTTGTGGAAGGGATAATGACGCGCTTGGTAAAAATCATAGCTGAGGAAACAGCAAACGTACAGAAATAGTTTCACGATGAAGTTTAATCAATGCCTCCTGCAGAATGCAACTGTTTTGTAGACAAACAGGACATTATAGGCATGATTAAACGTTTAATATTAAGTCCTCGACTTGATAATATTAATGTAAAAGAAAGTTTCACAGTATTTAGTCAGTGGTTTTAGTATTGCAACTTGAAGATGCACAAAAGCAAGCTGAAGACCATCAATTCAGATGCAACCAGCCTCTGCTCTCATTAGGAACTACCATGGCTGTTCAAGGATCTTATCAAAGCCAATTAGGCAGGTTCATGCATGCAAGAAAACACCTGCCAGAGTTGGCCATACATACAGAGAACAGCATATTGACCCAGTTTCCTCAAGCTTAGCCGACAGCTCTGCACTATAATCTGCCTTGTATCAACAAAGGGTAGTGCTGGAACTTGCAAAAAGGCAACTCTCTCATGCTGATTCTTTGGCTTCCCATCTAGTAAGCAATGATGGAGAGAAATCTGGGATGACTTTACCACTTGAGCTGCATCAACTTCCACACAAAATCATCAGAGGCAGACGAAACCAAACCAAACCCAACCCAGTCCCTGAAGGCTCCCAGGACCAAAGTTTTTGGTTCATGTTCCAGTGAATGTTTTGCGTTCCTCCTTCTATTTCTCCGTTAGCTCAACTATTGACTAATGCAGCCCCACTCGCCTGGCAAAACAAGTAGACAACTTAGTTTATAGCAGGTTTAGCATCTGTCAGGCAAGTAACAAGACAATCATTCACAAGGCTCTATACCTAAGAGAACAGGCAATTACTCAGCCGTCTGGAAAAGACAAAAGAAAAACTGAAAGATTTGTAGTGTGGTGAGCTCATGTTCCAGCGGTTGACTTTCTGCAATAACAATAAGGAGCAGGGAGCTCAACTTCCACAGTTCTCCAGCATTTGCCAACATTATAGTTTCACTTAAAGTCAAGTTTAATCACAGAGGAAATAGTGAACTGCACAAAACAGGGATGTGTTGAGGAACACGACCTATAGCCTAGCTGAAGCTGTTTTGAGCTCACCATTACAATCTTATTGTTATAATCCAGTCATAAGGAAACAAGCAATTTGCCTTTACCACAGCTAAAACTTAACTCTTCAAAGACTACTGCATGCATTGCCTATTCCAATTTCACTGAAAATAACTCCTCTGTTACAGCTGCAAGAACACACCACTCATGCTCACAGGATGCAGTAGCTTACATTCAGCTCCTTGCTCAGGCCACTCAAAGGAGTTCCCAGCAAGTACCAGCTCCTTGACTGTGTGCCCCAGACCTACGTCTTGTACGTATTAACGTTAGCCAGAACAACTGAGAACACTAGATGAAGCGCAATCCTCTGTGCCTACATTCCTACCCTAATCCTTAATTTCCATTCTTCATATCAACCAGACAGTGCAAGGACCAGGGATCTCACCCTTCATCACAGTTCATCCTAAAGGGTCTTTAATACCCAAAGAATTCACCTAGCATTCAGTACTAAAGAAAGCAAAATCAAGTCTTGTGAAAGTAGGCTGCAGCAACTAAAGACCATGTTGTCTTAAAAAGTGCTGCCTATGTTCTCTTAATTGCTTCTGCAGCAACTATAGATAGAATTTAACTGTGAACCCTGTTCATAGGTAAAGTGACAATTAAAACCAGCATGGTTATAGTTGAACTGCATTGCATTTCTTAAAGCATTTTCAAGGATATCGGGTACTATTTCACACACTTTCACCCTAGCCATAGCACAGGTAGTATCTCAGGATAGGCTAGCCTATTTCTCTCTAAGCGCATTAAAAGCCACAATCACCTAGCAACTTTCATTGCTGCATTTTCCTCATCAAGCCAAGTCTCAGGTATGTCCTCAAACTCTTTCTGTCCTTACCTACCTCCACAATAGCCGTGTCTTCACAGCTCTTAGTTTCCTCTTTGAATTAGCTCAGTGATGCTATCTGCTTCAGAAAGATATGGTCTCTTCAGTTTAAGATTTCACAAAACTAACATAAAAACTTGGTAATACTCATGTTACAGCAGAGATCTGGGCCTTGACATTTGATGTACAGCTTCCTAGAGTTTGTTTGCCAGAGCCAAGAGATCTGCCTCAGCTTCAAACACATTACTTGCATAGAGGTTTTTCACAGACTGTTTTCAATAGGTATGCTTTCAAATGTAAAACAAGGTAAAGGCTGCTGACAATTGTCATCAATGGAAGGAGATTCCCTCCCCCAACCAAATGAAGCTCTTCAAGAGAGTTAATTACATTGCTAATGGGATCAAAAGACAAAGTAGCATTCAAAAGTGACCTTAAAGTAACCACCATGATGCAGAACACTAACAGCCCTCATTGCCCATTTCACTTGTAGCAAACTGGTAGATAGGCTAGTGATATTTGCCTGTGTTATGAACATTAAGTCTAACTTTTTATTTACTTTAAGCCAAGGAACCTATGCTCCCACAGGTGAGCTAATCCCATAGAGCAAGAAGACCAAATATTTAGTTCCAATAGAGACTTTTCGTATGTGTGGATACTTAACAGAGAATGTTGATACGTTAAATCTATTAGAAGCATACAGATAGCCAGTAATAAGGTTCTGACAGCATTAAAGGTATGTCAGAATTAAAGGGCACTGTGCCCTGTAGGCATACTGAGATTTGCTTTGCAAGCTGGTAAGAAATGCGATTTCAGCACTATAATTTTGAACTTCAGTACCCAAACCCTTAGCTAAACACATGCACTGGAAAAACATCAGATTGTATGCAAAAAGACCGCTACAGCCCAAAAAAAGCCAGCAAGCCAGGTGGTAACTGTGCCGCACACACCACAGAACAGCAGTGATTCCAAACGTAAGACTGAAGTGGACTCACTATCATCACAAGCAGAAAGTGTGGTTTCTAAGGCTGAAGGTTGGGTCACTGAGCAAGTGCCCCTCAGAAGTACGAGGGGCAATCTCATGATTCACAAGACTCTAACGACCATTTAGAGAGATGCTAGGATGCTTTTTGAGACAGCAGCTGTTGACATTAAAAACAAAACAAAAAACCCCAACACACAAAATACCAGCAGGTAATCCCAAATTGCTGTTAGAAGAGATAATTGCTAAAGAGATCCTTAGTCATCTTTATGTAGAAACTTCATGCCCAAACCAATTACCTGCCAACATGCCTCGGTTAGCTGAAAAATGACAAATCTGAAGAAACAGCACTTTTGTGAAACTACCTCCTTGAACTTCTTTTAAGAATGTTTTTGTAGGAAGGATAATGGAGGATTTTCTGGTACAGTAAGGATTGCTGTCCCCATAGCTTCAGAATATTAGCAACCTAATACACCATGCATTATCATTTAAGAACTTTTAGCACAACTATTAATTGCATTTATACAGCATGTTAAAATAATCAGGAATACATTACATTAGGCAGTTCTTATTAAGTTAAATGCAATTATGATTCACCCACTTTACAGTTAATGGCAAGATACAACTTTGCTCTTCACTGAACTGTACGTAGCTTATTCAGCTGACAGGGCCACAACTTTATCTTTCAGACATTAAAATCATCAAGTACACTTCAACCCTTGTAATCAAAAGGGTTCCTTTGCTTTTCAGCAACCTTATTCACTTCAATGAGATCAACAAGACTCAAACTCTGTTAGATACCACTTTCCTAAAGCCCAGCGGGGAAAGCTTTGGAAAAAAAATGAGTTTACTCACTTTGATATTCTGTACTCAGTAACAAGAAAAGCTTTGACTCTAGATTGCCAAGATCAGAACTAGAGATATGCCATGTGTTGTGTTAAAACTGTCAGCCTCACCACAGAAAGGACCCTGCAACCACTGTAAGACTGCAGTAAAAAGAAAAAAAAAAGGGGGAAAAAACCTCCAAAACCGTCCACGAGATAAGCTTTAACCACAGGAGTTTGAACAACAAAGAGAAAAGGATTAAAGAACAGCAGTGGAAAAAAAAAAAAAGTTATTTTAGCTTTGTCTTTCCATGCCAATTTAAGTTACGAAGTCAAGGCCAAAGCCCACCATATTGTTATTTCCTCAGGGAAAACTACTTGGGCAACCTGTTCCCATCTCACAGTTTTCTTCTCCCTGCCCCTGCAAGGGGATACATATTAAGGTTTGCTCCTTCTCAGATTATTTCATCTGTTTGCCAGTGCAGCTCAGCAGTAACCTCTCCAGACCGGATTGCAAGAATTCACCAGCTATACATCACCACTGGGGCTACAGGACTTAACAAAAAACCTGTTCAAGACCAAACCAAGCTCAGACTAGAAAGCTGATAGTGAAAACCACCAAGCCAAAAAGCAATACATAGTATCTTCATAACACAAGATATTCCTGTGTTTTACAAAACAATTCTGTAATACATACCTTCAGCTCCCATATAACTCCAAAGTCTTGATTTCAGCAAGACCAGGCTGCTAATGGGCTGTTGTCTTTCATCCCACTCTTCTCTAACAGTGGGCCAGATCCACAGCTGGTACAAATCAGTCTCATCACTAAATTCATTTCTGCCAGCTGAGGAAGGGGCCTCTTTTTAGTCTGTAGCTTGGAGTACGCTCCACTTATTCTATCATTTGTCATCTCATACGCAGCAGAACTAGCCCAGAAATGGTTATGTGTCTGATAGACAGCTACTCACTTTACTTTAAATGGCACCTGGCTTTGCACATTTGTCTGTTGAACTCTTGACAATAAAAACAATTTAAAGATCTGTGACAATATATTAAATAGTTATTGAAATCAGATGCAAGTTTTGAGCATGACAAGTAGGGATTTATTACTTCAGTCTAAGGGTATTCTTAACACTTATTTCTCTCCATAGATGGACTCAAGATAATTCACTGCGGGGAGTCAAAACACTCGTCCAGTTTAACAGCAGTCTCATTCTCCTTCATAAATAGGTGTGCACAAACTCTCTACTCATTTAAACCCCAGAACCTGTACAGACAGACAGCTGACTACCCCAAAGCATGAAAATTCCCAAACCGTTCCTTTCCCCATCACCTCGCTTTGGGACTTGATAATCATACGAATCCTGTTGCATACAAAACTCATCTAAAAAGTGCAAGTACTATTTTAAGATCAGTACCTACTGATGCTCATCTCACCAAATACATTACTTGTATTTCCTATGAGATGAGAACACAGTGCTGTTTTCTGCAGCAGGATTCTGGAAGGCTTTTTGTCTCAGATGTTAAAACACAACTGTCTAAATAAATATTCTGTACAAAGTGAGATTTATACTGTAACTTTATACTACACATGAATAACTACATTAAAAGAATTAATGCATGAATGAAGCTTTTCTACATTATTTTGATCATCCTTCTGAAATTCAAACTCATAACCTATGCTTGCACATTTTGCAAATTAAACAAAATTTCTTGTCACCTGTGAAGCATGAAGAGCTGATTTCAAATCACCAGAATAACAATAGTTGACAGTTATGTATCTTGAATGGCTCAGGTCAAAGCTGAAATGTTTTCTCACTTACAGTTTCAGAATTAAGAACTTCTTTTGGACATTTATATAAGCATTTTATTATAAAGTTAAACCACTAAGGCTGAGGGCAAGAGAAAAAACAAACTTTCTCACAGTAATGAAAGTATCGTATTGAAATAAATGTGCCTTGCATTCTACATAATATTATTCCAAGAATCTTAAAGTTCTTAACAAATACTCTTTAAATACTTCTCAATACTTTCAGTCTCATCTCTGTACTTTCTAACTCTTAAATGAATTTGTTAGTTGTCAGAAATGTATGAATACTATCGATAAGAACAAAAGTAACAGTCTAGAGGAAAAACTGAACAGCTGTTCCCTTTTAGTGCCTTTTTTCCAAGAACCAATAACTTTTTTGAACTTTCACCACTGAGATCCTGATATTTTTCCATGCTACCATCCCACATGAAGGTGATTGGTTTTAATTAAGCGAAAATGCCTCTACCCGTTTTGAGTGAAAGAACTATTTGTCTGCATTAGTAATTCCTTTGAATAACTGGAGCAGGTGTAGTCCGGAAGATAACATCTATCGTAGCCACATGTTTCAGTAAGTAGTTGTGCCCACCTGCCTCTGGAAGGTACTGGTTCTGTTACTGTATGAATACATGGAAATTATGCACTAAATACACAAAATATTCTTCTTTCCCTGAACTTGGAAATTATATCCTAAGAATGTGCTGTGTGAGGGTGCAGAGATAATTAGGCTGCACAAGTGAAATGTTAGGTTAGATATTTGCATTTTTCTTAATGGGTAAAAACACTTGGGTTACCATAGGCTTATTGCAGATGCTGTGGCACAAGGTGTGAAAGGGCTGAAGAAGTTCAAAAAGTTTGCAAAAGACTTTAAAAAAACACAGAGCTGGTATGGAATGAGCCACAGAGATTTTGTCAGGCATTGTCACTGACACAAGGGATTGAGAAAAGGGTACACTGGGGAAAAAAAAAAATCTAATGAGCACTTATTCTATGAATGCTCCCCCACTTCAGGACTGCAGCCTGAGTCTGTAACTGCTGCACTGAAGTACTGTAGTAACACCACAGTGGCAAGCAAAGAGTATGAACACATCTTTACGAATATGCACAAAGCAGAAAAAGTGTTGTATGATCAAAGGCAGCTGGATAATGCAAATGCAAACTAAATACTGGACTTTTAATCTGAATTCTGGCATTTTCGGAGAGTGCTCATCAATGACTACATTAGTAACATTTTGAGTACTTGAGCATGAAATCACATTCAGTGTAGTTGGCAGCTTTGGTGTATTCTTTGGTAATTTCTCATTTTACTCCAAATGCTAACCTTCTGAAATAGGTATAACTCAGCTGCAAGGCAGTGACATTTTTATGTGAAATATCATACCTGTACGAACACAACACATCTTCCAAGAGCTCTACAAATAATCAGCAACACACTGTCAGGCTGAACACAGCTGGCATTGTTTATGTTCCCCATCTCTGTGTATACATATAGGAGACTTGGGCCTTTGGGCTCTATTTTCCTTTATCTATATAAGATCAAAACTCAGGTGAGTACCTATAAAAGTTTGACTCCAAGGAAACAGTAGAATTAAGTGTCACATGAGGTAAACTTGCGGTCAGACTGGCTAAACTGGGGAGGTTGAGGAGGCATTTTTGCTAAATAGAACCAAAGGTATTGTAACAAGGTATTGCTTAAAGCAGCTGTAACGCTTCTCTGCTGAATGAGATATTTCTATCCTGCCTTCCACTGAGGCCAGCTAATCCTATGAGTGATACAATACATGTCACAGAAGAACCTGGAATCTGTGTTTCATTGGTAACTGCGACATTGACCCTGCCAACTCCTAACAAAACAATTTTCTCTTGCGCTGATATAATGGTGAAAACTGAGCTGTTATGCCTGTTTCCTGTTCGTAGGAAAAGTCAGTTGCTGTAACATGCAACTAGATTGCTCTCGTAGTTAAAAATCAAAAAATCAAGTGTACTGTGGAAGCTGCTGAGAAAAACATAGACAGCTGCACAGGCTGATGTCACATCTCAAAATTTCATGCAGATGTATTATTACTTTATTTATATTTGTCTAATTCTTGTTAAACCGGAGAGGTTTAATCCTAACATTTAACATAGCATGTTTTGAAATATATGTATTCAGGCCTTCTGTAACCAACTAATGAGAAGTTTCTTTCTGCTTCTTTTTATTCCAGAGCCTCATTTCATCATACTAAGGGAACCTAGTTTATAGCTCGTGACTTCTTTTATCTAGAGAAAGTAACAATTATCCAAGTGCCGAGTAAACACTTCTGTATATGTGAGGGACATATATGCTGCTGTGCATGCTTTACAAGTACTATAAATTTGTTTTCAAGCTCTGTCACAAAAGAATTCATCCCTTTTGGTAATAATTACTCAACCATTGAGCAGGTTCTACTTGGCAGACTACTTACCATCAGATTCTACGTTTTTTAATACTTCCTTCTCTATATAAGTGGTGGAGACTGCTGTGTGTAATCTTAAGCCTGATTTACTGTTTGGTAACACCTTATTCTTGCTTAGTGAGTAATATCACTTACATGTAAAGCAGGGCTTTTTATAAGAGCACAGAGACTCACATTTTCTAAGGTGGTCTTGGTACGCTATTGTGTAATTGAAATCTTCAACTTCACATGTCAATGAGATTGATCTGACTGTAAGCATTCCGTTCCCTAAGAAACATGCTTTATTACATGTTTTCTCTGCTGCTGAGACTCCTTTTCCTGGCTGCTCTGGAATTATGTATCCCTAGATATGTTCTTGGCTCCTAAGACATTTTCTGTTTTATTGAGGACCCCAAGCCCATAGCGGAGACTTGTTGTCCAAAAATGTTGTTGCACTTTGAGTGGTCCAAAGGCAAACTTTAGCCTAACGAGGTTAATTTCCCTAGGCTCCCCTTACTGGCTCTTTCAAAGGAAACTGTCTGCTGAGAAGCTCTGGGATAGCTAGGCCAAATTCAGCCTTTATAGAATACCACCCTTATTTAGTTACTACCTTAATTGACTTATACATCTGGTCTCTTGGACTCCAAACAAAACGTTAAATCATTTGATTCTGCTACAGCCCGGAGAAAACACATTTTCCTCCATTATGAAAAAGCTGCTGTAGATCTTTCGGAGCTTCTTAAGTCCTGAAACTATAACTTCAATTTTATTTTCTTGCTTATCTTCATTGTCATGAACTGCTATCTTTGTGAGTAGAACTAGGTACTGAAAAGCATTCTCGCACAGCAGGAGAGAACATGCTGCTTTATATGTGTGCTAGATTATGTAGAACTTTTACCGGAATCTGTGCCAAAACAGTTTTATCAATAAAGAAATGCTCAAGCTAATCCAGAATTACGTTTTTTTTCTCCCTCTGCTGCAATGTCCTCAAAAGACCACATATACCCACATACTTCTGGATTGACCCTATTTCTCTGGCTGCTCATAACACATGGCAACGCTGCCAGTAACCATCATAAAATATACCTAGAGCCAACAACATGTACAAGAGCATACTCATATATAGACTTTGCACTATATACTGACATAGCAATATATCTTATCTTTTTTAGCCACACCATGTTCTCATGAGCTTAGAACTACAAGACAAGAATCTGTAAAACTACTAATTTTCTGTCTGGCTCTTGCAAATTCTTATACACACTTTGTCTATCACTGACTTCATCCATGAAGTCAAGACAGCAAACACAGTACTACTTATAGCACCTGGTAGTGATGTGAAGATAAAGGGGTCAATTAATGTCTTTAGATACTACAATTGCTGCAAGGTTGCTAGATTACATTTCTTGGGCTGGGGTTACTTCAGAAACAAAATGCTTTTGATAAAATACCATCCCAAAAGATTGAATCCCTGGATGAACTAACTCTTCAAATTGCCTTCTGATGCAGCACTGTTAGGTGACCACTGATGATTCCTGTAGTAATTAAGTAGTGACAATGCGTCAGAAAGTGAAAATTGGTTCATTCTGATGATACACATTTTCACAGAGCAGAAGGTGCTGCATCTGTAGAAGGAAAGGGGGAGAACTTCTCAAAGACTGTCAGAAAACAAATCAATAGTGTGTGTTATTCTCCAGCTACAGCATGAATCCCCAAAAAGTAAGATATGGCATAGACCGAAGCATCTACAGCAGCAGAATGATGGATAGTACTTAAAACATATGATAATAGATGGAACATATATCAAAAGTCAGAGATGTAACCTTACCAGACTCACAGTTTAAGATTTTAATATTTAAGATTTAAAAAAAAAAAAAGGTGTGAACTTTATAATCTGGTTGGGATAAAATGCCTGTCAAAGATTTGCTTTGGCACCTGCCTCATCATTTTCATATTTCTCTAACAGTTCATATGAAAAGGGTTTCTGAAATACAGCAGACGCTCCTGGGAGACAATCTGACAAAACAGGCTAAAGTCTGCATCCACCAGCACAATAGCATCATTGCTTCTCAGTCCACACTTTCCACATTATCTGGGAGGTGCTTATGTACACAGACTATCAGATGTCCAATTAAAGCTTAAAGGTGCTGCATATAAAATGCAAACTAAAATGTTTACAGACATTAATGTCACAGTGTTACAAGAAACTAAGCAGGCTTTGCTAAAAAAACCCAAACACTACTATTCAGGGCCATGTGATTTTTAAATCAAATATTGGATATAAAACCATTAGTAGCTGACATGTAAAACTGTAATATTCCCAACGGTCTTTAAGAAAAAAGAAAAGCTAAGTCAGTGAGACTTTGTTTTCAAGGAAACATGCAGTTAGATTCTTTTTATGTTGCTGAACACACACAAAAAAGAAAAAAGTATCTTTATTGGTACCTGAACATTAATAAATCACATCAACAGATGTTAAAGCAACCAGAAATTGATTGTGAGAAAAATATTATCTTTGGATATTGTTGTAAAGGGACAATTAGTGTTAAGAAAGAAATAGAGTATATCTGTAAAATTATACTGAAAGCACTAGAAACAACAAAAAAATTGGAATATATAAGTTTCTGTGTGTTTTTTTTTTAATGGAGACGTACACACAGACTGTATATTGGACACAGTAAGTTAAAAAGACATTATTTTAAGCAATATCTAAAACACCAAGTGTAAAACTAACATCTTGTTACAGTGTCCTGTAACCTACTCTGTTTTTATTCCTAATGTTATGTGTTGGCTTCTCTTTACACAAAACAGTAGTCTTTCTTCATTAACAATACACAGGCCCCATCTGTTTCTCATTAAATACCTTACTTTTTCTGTAGTGCATTGTGTTTCTGTCGCAGAAATCTCTCTGAGAAAAACGGGTTTCATAACTGAGGATTTAGGTAAACTCTCAAAGCCTTCTCAGCTCTAATTCAGCACATAGAAGAAAAAGAGTCAGCAACTGGGGGACATTTCTTCCTCACTGACTCCTTCTGTTTAGAGTGTCCACGTGTCTCCTCATCCTGCGCTAGCAAAAGATACCCAAGATAGTCCCAAAACATGAAGGGGCTTTCTCTGTGCACTGTGTGAAAGCCAAGAATTGTTTTGAGAGAGCAAGGATGAAGGGACGAAAGAGAGTAAGACCTCCAAAAGGTAGCTCCTGTCAGCAAAGACTGCTGACCATAAAATGCAAATAAAAATGCAGAGAACAAAAGCAAGTCCATTTTCTGGACTGCAATATATCAGAGGAAACATTCCGCAGGGGCAATTTCCCAGCCTGACAATTCAGTCCATTGGGTAGGCTGAAACATATAAAAACCTTGATGAAAGGCAGTGTAATTGAGAGAAGCACACTGATTCTGAACATATGTAAAATAATAGTAAATAAATGTATTTTTCTGTGGCAGCTACGTTCTTCAGCTCAAGTCATACACAGATTTTTCACACAAAGATTTTCTACACAGTATATCCCAGTTTTAATTTTTGTAGATTTTTGTAATTCATAGAATTTTCACATTAATTACTCAAATAGAGACTTTTAGTATGGTATGAGTGGTCAGTGCTTTCCTCCACTCAAGTATGTGCTTCACAAATGAAAAAGGCTTTTGTTCTACTTTGCCCGAATTCCTGCTGAGCCCTGCAGCATGGAGTTTCTCAGAGACACTAAGATCTTACACGTAGCATGAAAACAGAAGGTTGGGTAGGAGAGAGAGACCCTACGAGCATCCTTTCTGCAGGAAAAGTTGATGCCAAGGACAGAGGTTTGTGCTACAAATAGACAGAAAGGGAGAGGAAGGAATTAAAAATATGCATGTGCCTTTAAAGATACTAAAAACATCCAATGTGAGACACACATCTATAGGCTTCATTATTTCTGCTGTATGTGAATTTCCTAATTTTTTGTGTTGTTTTGTTTTTATTTTATATCATATTCAATCTTGAGTAAAAACACGCTGATATTCCAAGCACTCTGCAGGGCACAAATCATGTTTCACAGCATTTTGCTTTAGTCGTTTTGTATCACAGAAAAAATATATGAAGTTGTATCACAGTACCAAGTAAAACCAGTTATGGCCAATAAATGATCTCATGCATTCTTTCATTGTCTAAGAAGTAATCCTGATTTTTATAAAAATATTCCTCGTAAATATAGGCAATAAACTTCTGAAGAACAAACTCTGCATATGCATTCTTAAATCTACGTTCATTTGTATTTGTATAAAGTTTCTTTAGGTAGTATGTGACTAGTCCCTGAACTAACATACTACAGTTTTTGGTGCCTAATTGGATTGCAAACTTTTAAAGGGAATGAGAAGAGCTGAAATACTTGTCATTTATTACTTGCAAGAATGCAAATATGGGTAATTATACAAAGAACAGCCATTCCCTAATCATTTGTGAACAAACCCGGTTTAAATGGGTGCTTGCAAAAAGCAAGCAAATCACATCATTGACAGGGCCACTGAACAAACAGCCATTTAGAAAATAAACTCAAGCTCACAAGCACTTCTTCAAGATTTATACCCACGGTTGTCTTGAGTTTGCTCTCTTGTACTTTTGGAATAGCGAATGAAAGAAATGCAGCATTATCAAGCACTTCCACTTTTGGAAGAGTCTTCTCTGATTTGGTGTCTTTATAGCCCAATACAAAAAAACCAAAGAGTGTCCAGGAAACGTAAAGTACATATTACCCTTGAGGTGCTCTATATAGAGGAAGATTCATGTTTATTATTTTGTTTCACTATTTTTCCTACATGCAAACTTTCACAACTCAGAAATACCTCCTAGCTGACACCGAGTTCCGTTTCTGAAAAACGCATACACGTGATTGTGATTTGATTACGCTATCTTCATTCATTAATCCTTCACATAGAAATAAGTATGTCTATGAGTATTCATTGCCATAAGGATTTTTTTTTATCTGTAAGAAGAGGGTCAAATTTATAACACCAGTAGTCCAGCGTCATATCATTATAAAGCAATAACTTCACTGGAGGGCAGACCTCCAGTGGTGAATCAGGCAACCGTTCATTTTTAAGGATGCATAAATAACAAAACAAACAAATGGCACATCAGAAAAATATTTACAACCTATGTTACACTAAATAAAAATAACATGAACTAACAACTAAATATGTACTTGTTTTCTGGAAAACTATGTTGTATAGAAAAAACATAAAGCCTTCTTTATAAGCAAAGACAAAGGACTTAAGAATGTCTTGAGGGTGCCCACGGATTCCTGTGTCTGGCTCTCTCTTGAAGCTTTGAGACAGGTATGCACAAGCACCATCACCTACGGTATCTGTGTAAACAAAATAGCCCCCTGTAGAACCACATATGTGCAACTCATGATACAGAAATCAAGACTTTCATAATCAAAATTAAAAGGAAAGCTTTTTGTTTTGGCTAAAACATCTCTCTCAGCCAATACAAGTAGCCCTGAAATGCTGCTGTGTTCTAACTTGAACTTATGCAGTGGTAGCCAGATTTTCTGATCCTTCAACCTGCAACCCAAAATCTTCATCTTGCTGAAATTCAATAGGTACTTTGGAGAGCCACATAAAGTAACTCTCATGGTGGAAATACCAGTCGAGTCCTCAGTTCTCCAAGAGGTATGAAATAAAATCCCAAGGATAGACTAGATCACAGCAGTACCAGGTTGCTCATTTCCACGGAAAGCTGGTTGCCCAGGGCTCACTGTCACGCGGGTTGGCAACACTCACACAAGGTACTGGAAAAGATGCAATAGATTGGAAAAGCTTGAAAAAGCTTAAAAAGAAAATCACAACTGGGGCACCAGAAAAGTGTGTGATAAAGAAGAAGGCACAAGGATAAGGCAGAAGTGAAATGAACACATGAGATGAAGGGATAAAGATACTCCCAGGTACATGCCCAGGAACGCAGCATTGCTGTAGTCCCAATTGCTATTCCCTGGAAGGGTAGGGAGGAATTGAGAGTCCTTGTCTCCTTTTCCTTTGCTGGCTGTGGGAAAGTAGGCTGACAGTGGGATTTCAGAGTCACAAGAAGAGGAGAAAGATCATCAAAAGGAAAGCATCCCTTGAAGAGAAAAAGGAAATACATGAAGTGCTGTGATTCAGAGACGTTTTTCCCCTATTAGTAAGCAATGTATCTGTGTCTCGTAGAGCTGGCCATGTCTTGCGGTTTCATTAGCAGTGGGACACAAGACAGTGTCCCAGTTACAGCTCCAGGCTGTGGAGATAAGCGATGACTATTTGAATCTTCATTGTCTTAGGAAGCAGCCTGAAAATGGAGGAGCTGAGTGCAAGTGCAAGGCTGTAAGATCACTGTAAGAGGAACGAGAGGGCTCTTTACTGTTCTTTTCTAAATCTTGAGATTTTTTAATCATGGGTTTAGATGTTTGGAGTTACTAACGGTGCTCTTGGCAGGAAAGCAGACTTGGAGCACCATAAACTGCTTCTCTAGGTGCTGGGTGGTCCTCATGTTCCTGTTTGGATACTTGTGCCTAATGATTCCACATATCACCAAGCAAAGAGGCAGAGGGAGATGAATTATTGGGGAGCCTGACTATCTAAGATAAGGAGAATGGGAATAAAAGAAGGGAATGCAGTCACTGAGGATTTTATAGAGTTCATGTAGAGAATGGTGTTAACTCTTCCATCATCCTTAGATGATAGCTAAAATAAGGAGTCACAAACAAAAAAAATAAAGCTACTCTTGTGGGTGTTAGAAAATATATATAATGTTTTAAGACTTGACTACAGAATGATTAAAAAGAAATTATCGTCAAATATATTTAAAGAAGAACATACACAGGCTGGCTTTAACAGATGGTACAGGAAAGCCCACAAAGAGAAATGGGCATTTATCTCTCAACATAACTAAGTTACAAAAAGAGTATTTCTTGTTGTTGTTGTTATTCAGAAATAATAAGTGAAAAATAAAGTTTCTAAAAATTTATAATTAATTTTATACAAAAATAGAACAAATAGAAGCACACAAATTATGCTTTTTTCTCTTCACAGAAGTACCTGAAAATCATTTAAGGGCTCTCTTGAAATTGTGGAGTGTCTTACAGAAATGTAATCTCACAGCAGCTTCATTGGCTATCTATCATATGGTACACTGTACATTGAAATTCAGTCCAATTCCATTCAAATTTATTAAAGGTCAAAAGTTCTGGGGCACCAAATGTTCCAAATTTTAATTACTCCGAAATCCTTATGCTTTTATGAATCAGTCATCTCATTTCAGTTTCTACCGTAAGTTCTTACTGAAGCAATTTTAAATTAAAACAGCTCATTTTATCCTCATAACTTAGACAAATTAAAGTTCTAAGTAAATTTATTTCTCGACATAGAGGTCATTTCCTAGATCCTACAGACAGTGTGATGAAAGTGGGACACTGAAGTTAATACTACAGACTAAGTAGTTTGCATGACAAATTGCAAATTAGTTAAATGGTAACAGCAGTAGTTTGTTTTATGCCCTTCTAGATTCTCTTCTTTTCTCCTTCTTACCTTTCTTTTCCTTTTTCTTTACTTTCCTTCAGCCTTCAGCTATTTAACTATCACTTTTTTGTTTGCTTCCAGTTCTCTCTTTTCTCCCTTTTAAAATCTTTCTCCTTCTTTTCTTAATCTCTCTTTTCACCATTCCTCTAAGTTCCTTATCAGCCACATCTACTCAAGGAGAAAAAAAAGTCTCCAGCACCTAAAGGCAACTATCTTTTCTGTTCATAGCTCTTTTTAGATACTGAGTTACTTGATGTTAAAATGTCTGTGATAAAACGCTATCCTCTAAGACAGTATTGTGTGAAACAAGATTTCTTATAAGAAATACAACTACCTGAAAGCGGAAAAATGTACTTTGAAAGTGGCCCCAAGGTTAGGAAAGGCTGTATTAAACCTTTCTGGTTACACTTTGACACCAAAGATCACTAAATGGTTTCGGTGTGGGATTCTGTTTAAAGCTTCCAGTGAAGCATGTAGTGCAAGATGATAATATTAATAGGCAAACTTGCACATTTAAATTATTTGATACATGTCAGGGTTCAATACTGTAACAAAAGAGAAAATCTGAACATCAAAGATTACTCTGTAGCAGTTCAAGAAGAATAATTTTTTTATTCTTTTCTGTAAGAAAAGGAACTTGCTGGTTTCTTTAAAAGAGCACCTATTTTTAGCAATCTAAAGCAGGTGTACTCAACCTTTCACTTATTTACATCAAACCAAGAGAGTTCATCTGAGCAGAGAAATTAATTGCTTGTCCATGGCGTGCTCCAGGCAGCTATTTGTCTGGGGAGCCCAGTGGTCACTCCCACACGGAGAGACGGGCACACGGCCAGTGACGTGCCTGGGCAGTGTCACATTAGGGCTAATGGCTCCCTGGTAAAATGGTGACTGCAGAGCAATCCACCTGTCCTAAACCTTATAGCCCACCTCGTCCTAAAATTCCTCCTGGAAAAAGCGTGTCTGGGATCATTGCAGCACACGACACCGCTGAATTACACTAATTGCTCGGGCAGCAGCAAGCTGCCCTTTGCTGTCCTCTGTCCTGAGAGCCCCTCACCTCCAGGCTGTGCGAGAGCTGTGCACGGGTTGGGCTGGACGCACACCTTTGGTCTGTGCACCCACCACAAAGCCAGCGCTTCTGACCTACAGGTGCCGGACCTGTGGTGCCGTCAGAGGATGCTCCTCTCTGCCTGGTGCGGCAGGAGGCGCGGGGCGCGCCGGGCAAGGACAGGTTGCTCCAGGGGGTCTCAGGTAGGGCGGGCGTTCCACCTCCTCCCAGTCACGATCAATACGTACATACTGGGCTCGAAGTGCTAACCTTCGGACCTGGGTCTCGTTCGAAGTCGGAGATGACTTTTTCACAGAAACAGCAGATAGACTTAACATGTTCGTGACACTGTAAGCAAAGATTTTTTTTTAAAGCATTTCAGTCATAAGATATTCCTCCTAACTTTTTTCAGTACTGGCTTTGATCCTTTTCTTTTCAAGCACATTTATATTTGAGGCAGCAACATTACTGTTAAATCTGTATTTTTTTAATGGATCCACACTGATAAAGCCACATACCAGATTCCTTTTCCTTCTTACAAAAACTATTTGAAGGATGTATTTATTTGATAGTCAAATATAAACCATGGAATAACTTGCATTATTTAACCCCAATGCATGCTTCAACTTGTCTAAATTGCGATGAATCTGAGGAAACTTGGAAAGAAACAGCTAGATTTTGCATTAACAGAATTAGGACAGTGTTTCTTTATCAATGTAAGATGGGTAAAAACTATGAGCATGAAATACCATAATAAATTCACAACCAATCAACTAACCAACAAACAGCAACACAATATTTTCAGCTGAAAATATGTAAACAATTTCAGCATATCTACTCTACCTAGAAAACACTGGATTAGGACTGAGAAATGACTAATAGGTTGCTGATGATAGGCTTTTAGCACCATAACAGCAGAATGTTAAAGCTTTTAACAGGCTAGAATAGCTCTGTATGTACCTACATTAGATGTTAGACTCACGACTCAGCATTAGCTGAGTCATACTGAAATACCAAATAGGCTTCAGGTACCAGTATGAACCCTGAAAAAAGCAAAGTATTTTTAAATCAAAAAGTAAATTATGATTACCAGTATCATTTTAAGGAAATTGCTTATTCACTGAAAGCTTATGTGAATACTGAAAGTAATTAGAGGAGATGATTTCTATTACTTTTTACCACACAACAGGAATTTTAAAACTTTCTGTCCCGATAAATCTCTCAGTGGATTGAAAGTTTTAATTATTGTCTACTGCTAAATAAATCTGAATAATGGAATACATTCACTGTCCAGAGGAAAAAAGGTGCTTCTTTTGGTTGGCCTTTTTCTACAGGGAGATGGCAGTAGAAAAGTATCACAATTATTTACTGATATTTTTTACTATTTTATATACATATATACATATTTACTTTTAAAAAATTCTTATCAACATTAGAAATAAATTATTTTTATACAGTGATTTACATATGGATAGATTAGATTAACAAATACATTGAAATTTTTCTCACATTTCCTAATTCAATATAATCTATGAATAGCTTGATAGTTTTGAAAACCAGAAGAATATCTACATATATGCTGACTTTTGGAGGGGTTGCTAGTTCTAGTTGCTAGATTTATTGCTAAGAAAACCTTAATAACCTTATTACCTTTCTTCTTCTGAACTGCATATTATATGTTTAGGTCGTGTATAATTTAGGTACAAAACTCAGAAACTGTACTTTCGAACAAGACACAAAGAATATAATAATTACAAAATAAGACCATAATAAGGATAAAAATGCTTTATAAGAGATTATCATTACTACACAAAATATTTATAATATTTACCACCTTAGTATTAGCTCTATCCTCTGTTCAGAGACCTTTATTGTCGAGTAAGTACTTTACTTTTTACTCTCTTTTTCTACCAGTTTGAGTTGTAAAATGTTTTGAACATTAAATTCAATATTCACAAATGCACAACAGATTCTGCTCTGGAGTGACAGTCTGAACCCTGTAACTGTGTGGTTTGCCTTCTTGATCATCTTTTTGCCTACGTAAAGTTCCTGCAAAGGAACGAGGCGCACACACATGCATACTCTCTCTCAGCCCATGGGAGGCACGCGCACTGTTCATATTCTAAGCTTCAGCAGTAAAAGTTTGAAGTAAAAGTCAGTCCTTTCTCAAGAGACAGCCCTACTGTGAGACCTTCTCTTTCAGATGTTTCCCTAGCACACAATTTCTGTTAAAAATATTAGAATTCCATTAAAAACAGTTCTTCACAAAAAACAGCTAAACTACAGGAAATTTTTACAATAACCCAGGTTCAGCAGGAGTATATTTTGTCCCAGAGTGCTCACGTGAGAAAGTTATGGAGCTTTTAGAAAGTGTATGTACGTATGTATGTATTACAAACACGTATGTATGTATGCATATGTATGTATGCGCGTGTGTGTGTGTGTGTGTATATATATATATAAAACTTCCAACATACAAAGAATCGGGAAGAACAGGTATCACTGTTCTTTACTAGTGATATATTAGTGACCTTCCTAATAACAACTATGGATAAATGAAGACCATGGCATTTGACATTCCTAGTGACAACTATAGTAAATAAGACAATGATGCTGATCTCAAGCTCTTTGCCTATAATACAAAATGAACTGAACAAAAGAAAGAATAGTTTTAACATCTTGTAAAATCTTAAAACTTCATAATCCTATTTCTACCAAAAATACAAAACCACATTTTTACTCCAGAAATTCACTGTGACCACTTTAAATTCTGATCTTTACATATGACATCCTTGATGATCCAAGACTTGCCCAGAAGATTACAATTTTATTCTCTATGAGAAAATATATTTTATTCACAGAGTAAGCAAACCATTTTGATTAAAATTTCCTAACAAAGAAAATTACATATAGTACCACAATAAATATACAAAGTTATAAATGTCAGAAAACATGCATGTACAGTCTCCAATGTAAACATTATATGTACTATATAGCAATTAATAACAACCATGGTATTACTCTGTAATATACGTTTTCTGAGGGATAGTAAGACGGTTTTAATACACTGCTACTTCAGTAGCAAAGTAACAATGAGATTTCTTTGTATTATTTCCCGTGATCATAAGCACATAAGTCGTAAAATACAGGCATTCAAATAATAATAGTTGGCTTTCTTAAAAATGAAGTGAACAGAAAAAAGTATAACGTGCCAGAAGAAGACACCATAGCGTAAGCAATGATATTTTTTATATATTTAAATGTTTTATATGTTTAATATTACCTCCAAGATACGTGTTGTTCCCCCCCTCGCCTCACCCAGGTGCTGTTATAATGAAAAGGAGAGATGCATATGGGAATAAACCCCCTTATTTTCCTTCCGTACTATTTTTTGTTGCAGTTGTACTTGTCAGAAATGGTAATTTCTTCCCACTCTCCCCAAATCTGATTTCACTCATTTGAGCTGTGGTGGTGCAGAAACTAGGCTACAAAATTCCCAGCTCCGAGACTCTTCTATGGGAAAGTAAAGAACAGAGCTTTGTCCAAGGAGGTGTAAGCTCAGATAAAGCAAACACCACTCAGAGTTTTATTGTGGTCCTTGCTGGACCACTTTGGTCCTGCCCTTGAGACAGACGCATGGCTAGAACTTGTATCACGATAACTTTTCCGGGCAACTCATAATGCCTCTTAATATACCATGATCTTGTTTGGAGAAGCGTCACAGAGACTCTAAAGAAATGCAGTTATTCTATCTTTTAAAAGACCACTTGGAGCAAAAGTATTTTGCAATCTCTTTATGCTGTAAATATAAAAGACTTTTAAAGCACTGCTATACTACTACACCTGAATGCTTCAGTGAAAATTCCTGCTAAGAGATACAGAAACCAGCCATGTCCCCTTTCATTTAAAGTCATATGCAATTTAAGTGTAATCCAATTAAATGAACATATGTATTACACAATCTCACACCTTCTCAGAGTATTTTTTATTAGTATTGTAACTATGATGTGCAAAAATAACCCAGCAAGAGAACACCTTTGAGTACTCTGTCAATTGACAGGCAAATATATAACATTAATAGCAACTGACAAAGAATCAATCAACTACGATTACATAACATTTTGGCTTTCTCCTTTCTCAGAAAGAAGGACATAGCTACTCCCCATAGCATCCAGCTCTGCATGATAGCTGCATTCTGCTACTGGAGAAATTTTTGCATCATGGATAGCAAAGCCAAATGGTATACAATTCAAATGGCATTCCTGTAAAATCTCTCTTGCCCAGCAGTTGTTCCTAGCATGCACATTGCTAATATTTACATAAAAGGAACATTAAGGTCTGATCCAAACACCTTCTCTCAATTTCAAGGAGACTTGATTCAGATCCATAACTTTTAACACGTTCCACAACTGATCTCTCTAAGCAATTAAGTATCACAATATCATTATGATATTAAAAACTAATTTACATCCTTGTTTTTCCTTTAACCAAATATTAGCAATTTGCTAATGTGCTGGATTGAGAGTCGTCATCTTCTCAATCTCTCTGTCCTGAGAGAAGAAAGCAAGTAATTTGAATCCGTAAGGTCTAATAGCTAAATACAGATGACATTAAATGACCAATTATAATTGCAAAACAATTTCCAAAAGATGTGGTGTTCTTAAACTCCTACATCTTTGTGTAATTTACTCATCATGGCTAAATGCCATCCCAAACTGATTGACTTCAGTAATGCTTTTGTGAGACATTAATATCTATATCTTCATCTATTTCAGTTCTTCATAGAAAAAAATTCAGAGTAAATACTCAGAATCACAAACTTCCAAACTCCTGAAAATCAATGAATCAAAACTGAAAATAGAGTATTTTTACTCTGGGAACTGGCTTTTTTCATAAAAGGTAGCACTTGAAAAGATACACAGATACAGACCTTTTTACTGAGCAAGAAGCACGCCTTGGAAAAATTTCAATCAACATCTTTCTGGTCTTATTAGATTTGTGCCTCAGTTTCCACATCCATTAAATTAAAGGGCTCTTTTAGTCATAATTAGTTAATATGCTTAAATATTTATAAGCCGTATGATGTTATTTTTATGCATCACTTATGCACACATTAACAGCCTGCCAGTTTGGGCAGCGTACTTTTTAGATGTAAATTACTTGTGAATGGATGAGGCAGTTCCCAGTTCCACTCAGTCCAGCGCCTCTTTCCTTAATGCTGCTGATTTGGGGGACCGAGTGAAGTGGCAGATTTATTGATATGTATGTTCGTACTTTAGGAAAAATGAATACTACTCAAGCTGCAGACCAGCTTCTAGACAACATGACTGTCGAGATAATACCCATCCCAAGGATACCAACAGCCACCCCTACAAGTTCTGGTTATTTTAGGGACTTCCATCATATATGTTTTCCAATCAACCACATCACATTTAGCTGAATTAAACTGAAAACCTCAATTCAATTTTCAGTAATCCTTCCCCTTTTTGTAATCTAGGTATTTCTAAAAAAAAAGCCGCAGCAAAAATTCGCAGGCATTATGATAATAGTATGTTGCCCATCATGGGCATGCTTATTTATATAGCTGGACAGGAATAAAGAATAATCGCAGCAAGTACTGAGTTGCCCTTTAAATGAAAATAATCATCTGGCTAGTTCAGTCAAGCAACTGTGTAAGTCTCACTCCCAAATATTATGGTGACTCATCTACTTTCCTGTTCTAATACCTCCTTTTAAGTGCAGCGTTGATAAACTCTGCACAAGCTGCAATGCTGCATTAAATCCCCCTTTCTAAATCTGTAGGTTTTAAACTGCAGTTACCCATTTGTATCGTTACCCAGTATAATCACCGTGGTTACCAGGTTCCTTCACACACAGAGTATACTTGTAAAATTTGCTACCTTTATCAACGCTAACATTTGAAATAGCGTGCAAAATGGTAAGACTATAAATAGAAAAGGTACAGCTGGTTGTAGCCTGGAAGTCTCACAACTCTCTGGAAATAGAGGAGTTAATCAGCCCAGGCAGTTCAGAGAGCTTGCAGTCAAACACAGGACTGTACTGCAGATGTGTGGAGCATACAGAAGGTGTGGCCCGTGCTTTCTGCATGCATATTTAAATACCTAAAATTATACGGCCTTAAGGTTATTATTAAAGAATAACCTCCTGGAGAGGGAGAATTACACAGCGAAATGAGGCCTAACACATTTCTTCAAACAGAGAGCCGAGAAGAAGAGAAGGAAAAGCCTGGGTTACTCACGATTCTTTTCACCTCTCCACCTTGACCCCGCTTTTATTCTAGGCGTGATGTCCGCAGCAGCAGTTATGTCTACTAGCCCAAGCAGCAGCACCAGTGACAGCACAGCCATGCCAGGTAACAAAAAAAAAAAAAAAAAAATCACCTCTACCTGGAGTACCGATAAAGATGAATTAGAAGACTTTCCTTAGGAATGAATAATTGGAGCTAACAGCACTTACTGAGCAGAGGCAGAGGGAGATGTGAAATATTATTCCTACTAGAAAAGTTTATTAAAGATTGTATTTCCATTGCATCGCTTATTTCCTTTATCCAGGGAACGTAAAAACAGAACAGTCGTAAAGGCTTCCCCTGACAGGAGCCTCTGGCACTCAGACGCCGGAAGAGATGCACTGGCAGCTTTCTGTGGTCCCTCAGAAGCCACCAGCTCCTCACCTGTCTCTGCCACCTCTCAGCCCTTCCCAATGTTTATCAACATTCCCCACAGCACCCTAGCAGGGGAATGCTAGCAGGCTGAAACCGGAGGAGTTTTCTTCTCCTTCACTTGCATATTTCACTGCAGTTTCACAGAGCTGATGACACGGAACATTTCAATGTTGACACTCAAAACTCGTTACATTTATCAACGGGCGCAAAAACACAGCTTGTAAAGCTTCCTCCCCGACCCACAAAGGGGGGCAAGGGAAGGGAGGAAAAATAACGTATCTAGGATGAGAAAAAAAGGCTTAAAAAAGAAACTTTTTTTCTTTTAAGCTGCTCAATAACTCTGTCTTTTACTCAGCATAAGTATCTTCTATTTCTAGGGAAAATAACACAAACAATACTACCTCCCGCCGAGGCTTCTGTCAGCAGACCCTGTATGAATGGAACAGTTCACCGACAGAAAGAGAATCTCTGAGAATTTATGTATCTAATCTATGCTACCTAACAAACCTTCACCCTGCAGCCCAACAGCCTCTGAGCAGCCAGTACCCCGTGCAAGCAGACTCCAGTGCTTGCAGCATTAACAGCAGTGTTGTTGGAAGCTATTTAACCCCATATCTATCAGTGCCAGGGAGCTAGGTCACAAACATCGCCCTGGCAATTGAAACAGTCTCAAGGAAAAACGGTAACAAAAATTATCTGCTAACCCCTTCACCACGGTTATGAAATCATTCCACACGACCTGTGGAGGCCCAGGAGAGCTTCATCCTGAGAGCTGAAAATCACTATGATAAGACCAGAGTGCTTTTCACTCATAGTGACAGAGGTCTACATTCATATTCGGTAAAAGAAATCACAAAATATCTAGTTCTTTAGCGCCACAAGCATCAACCTCAGGAATACTTACAATTTTAACTTATTTATACAATGGTAAAACTAATTTTCTTAATAGAACAGCAATGAATTAGCATTCTACAAGCTGATCTTCTGCATCACACATTGGCTGTTGTGTAGATGCTATGGCTGTAACTGAGCTGAAGAATTAAGGAGGTTTTTGAATAAAGTACTGGAATAAATTTCTAGATACGATTTCAATTGCAGAGAAAGGAGAGACAAAGCAAGCTATTTTAGTCTTAATAGTGCATCTATTAATTTATAGTGTTCACAGCCACTGCTCTTTAGGAAATTTCAGCTCAAAATGATTAGTACTATTGAAATACTCCACAGTGACCAGTTAAAGTATGACCATCTGAAGCCATTCATCTCTAGATGTTCTCATGTCAGTGATGGTAACTTTCCAAAACAGGCCAGAAGCAATTTTTTCACCTAAATCTGGCAGGCTTCAGATGACCACACAGATACTGTATCAGAAAGTTTTCTATGACTATTAAAGTAGTTATCCATGAGTCCTTAAAAAGGAATGCTCTGTTTCTTCATTCGGACCAGCTGGAGAAATGGGGAAAGGAGACGTGCTCATTTCAATTTGGGCTAACTACAATCAGTACAAAAAGCGAAGTATTTACAGCACAGGACATAAAGAACCGGTGATCTGCCAAATCTCACGCATGTTTCACAGTACAAGCACTCTTCAGTTTCAGTCTGACCCCAGCAGCCCCCGTGCGGCTGTTCCCCCTGTGCAGATGACCAGGAGGGGGTTGTTTCCGCATACAGACCCAGCACTGTGTCTGGGCAGGGAGAGACTCACGACCTCCTCGTCTCAGTGGAAGTTCCTGATGAAGAGGTTTGGTTTCTTTGCCATCATTTTATTCTACAGGAGTCACATGTATGGGCTAAAGAACAATGGAGCATCAGTCCCATACCTGCCATCCGGCCTTTGCCCCCTAGCAAAAATAACTCCCATGGTAACACACAGCGTTAAAAGAAATGGTTAGGAATTTCAGATTGCCTTTCTTTTAAGCACATTCTAACTGCACATCCTTCACCATCTGAACTCATGCCAGGGAAGCGTGTCAATACTTACTCTCTAAAGATGACTCATCATGTTGCTGGTTATGTAAGACACCTGAATGTACCAAATTGTTCACTGCACCAAAATACGGCACAGGAAAAAACCTCAGTTAATACAAGGCGGTCCTTTAGGAGCACATTAGCAATAACGTGGCACAGTGTAATTTACTATGAATGCAGAAAAATTGCCTTTTCAAATGACAGCTGCGGTTTTGAGCATCAAAACCCAAAGGCTTTCTGAACTTGCAGTTGGCAGTGCACTGTCTGAAGGACAGAAGATAAAGATTTTCAAGAAGAAAAAAAAAAAGGTAAGTGTGGAATTCTAGAATGAGCTACCCAAAACGAATCCCAGCCAAAAACTTGAGTTGCCTCATAGAAGAAAGCCCTGCCTTGTAGCTAATGCTTGGTATCCTTTATTTGGTCCCAGATCCAAACCTCATTGAGCTTTGTGCTGTGCAAAAGTAAAACGGTGCATCAGACTGGTGTTTCAGCAGATGTCTGCTGAGCTCTCAAGCCACACAGTTTTGTCTGGTACGCAATCTAACACAGAGTTTATGGAAAGTTTCAGAACTGGAGGCCAGATGGCTTTTTATCTTACAAGACTAATGGAAGGGTACCTTTACGGACACAAAACCTGCATGGACGTTTTTGCACAGGTTGCATCCATTTATCCTGTCACAGGAGAAGGAGCTGTTGCCTTCAGAAAAGCTGCCCTGTATTCTGATGGATGTGAAGGGACGCCCAAAGCAGCGTCTCCTAAGTGACCGTTTTTCTCTTCATTCACACCAAAAATACAGTCAGACAGGGAAAACTTATCACCAAAAAAGCTTTTATATCACCTTGTCTGACAGAGTGCCTCATGCGCAGTGTTGCTGGTTAGCAGGACAGCGGACAATTACTGCTATAGAAGCAATGCCGGTCCACTGCCTTCCCCACTGGAGTAATAGCAAGTAAAACCAAACTGATTAAGCATTCAGAGGTGTGAAGCCCAATAAAAAGGTGGCCTGCCTCTATGTGATTCAGTGTTTTATAGCTCACTTAACTAGTTTCAGTTTCTGCTGTATAATTTCTGCTCATGCGAGTTCCTTAGCAATTTGAAAGCTTACTCAAAAGCAATGATGTAATTAATTCTGGAATTAGCCACGTGGACAACTTTTTCAGAGATGCAGTGGACCACTTGAAGATGTTACACCAAGACTGGATGCCTTTCTGACTTAATGTTGCAGCTCAGTCAGAAGTTAAGGACTTGAAGATAAAATTACAAAATCAGTTTATGGTCGGTGTTACACTAGTTCTATCTAGCCTTAATATATGTCATTCTCTAAAATCGTCAGACATATTTAATTTCTTTTCTCCTCAGCTTTCATTATGCCCCAGCCTTTTAATTTTGTTTTAGTGTGTCATAGATAAAAGTCACTAGCAATTTACTGCACAGTTCTTTCCTTGGATCAGGTATCTTCCACTGAGCTCTTTATCCATAAAGAGCAGAACTTTTTCTACGGTTCTCACTCCCTTCGTTAGAGACTTCACCTTTACCTTCTTTTAAAGCTCTCTGCAGCATCATGGCACGGCCTTCCAGGAAGGGTTTGAAAAAACTGTCCTCTCTTGTGCACAGGGATACTTCATTCACCGAGACATGATGAAAGCTACAGCCTCTCTCACTGGAAGCCTGCAAGGCCTTGAGGTCAGCCCCCTTGTGCACAGAAGTCCTTCTCTACTCTCCTCAAAGCCAAAGCCACTTCCTTACACAGAGACCTCTCTGTCACCTCTTCTGAAGAGCCCACCACTGATTGTGTTGGAAATTGATGATCTGGGAAAGCTTTTTTTTCAGAGAGGTCACGTGCTGCTTTAGTGCCGAGAGAGGACAGACTGACAAGGAAGAGCCTGGCTACCGTAGCACAGGCTCATGAGTCATCCTCTCCTGAAAGTCACACTAGGACAGGGTCAACTCATAAGTAAGGGCATCTATTGCTCTCTCCCTGTCTTATCATGGAGGGTAATGAGCTGCCCTTTAGGGTCCTTGATTTTAAGGCATCTTTATCAAGTTTGCAAAACAAAGCATGCCTCTATTTCTGCAGTACAAGCTGTACTTAAATCACTGCCACACATAGTTCTTAGATTGTCTTTGATGCATTTCTGCAACAGTCTCCCATTTTAGAAGAAAGACTAAATCTGGTGACTATCAGAGAGCCTTTGTGAGACAGCCATACAGAGACTTTAAGGCATGACAGGACAACAGTTACAGAACTCATTAAAGCTAAAAATTACCTGAGTTTTATTTTGCAGCCCCTATGACTCTAACAACTCTGGGGAGATCAATTCACAAGCAGCAACGTTTGCCACGAACAGTGCGATTCTGTGAAGCGAAGGGCACGCTCACATAATTCAGCAGTGTGTGTGGGGACCAGACCTACACACCATTTTACCCCTGCAAGCCTGGGGAAATGGTAAAGTTCCCAGACCGGCTTGGTAGGCGTTTTTTTTTGTTTTGCTTGTAATATAGAACTATTAAATACAACAACCAAACAAAGGATCCTGAGACTTTCTGTAGCTCATGGAGAGTACAAAACATGCCTTACAATTTTTTTTTATCATCCAAATGCATAAAAGAAATATGCAAAACTTACCATCCTACTAACATACCCTTTACTATTTCTGTTTACTTATTGAACACCATCAGTGCACTCAGCACTGTATAAACATATAAATTAACATTACCTCTCCCCTAAAGACTTTATGGTCTAGCACAACTATGTCTTAAAAGTCGTCACTTCTATGAGGGCACATGTTTGTTTGTTTCTTAATTTCCTCACTTTTTAATTTAAGTTCTCAACCATAACATTATATATACAACCACAACATCATACATTATACATACAACCATATCATTATACGTAACATTATACATTTTGCTAGCACCTTTTAAGTTCTTGGTGGTAGAGGAAAACAAAAGTGTTCTGCATAAATAGATACACACGTACAAATCTTTAAGTGCCTGTACATGCATCTGTGTATACATGATCCTGCTAATAAACGCACAAAGACATAAACAGAGCAAGAGTTGCACAATTAAAAAAATCAGTTTTGATACATATTATTTAATCTTGATTGAAGTAACATTTGAGTAAACTAATCTTGGTTTGGGTCAACCAGCCTTACATATATACTCACTTATTGTATACAATTAACATGGAATAAAGTTCTTCTTAATTAAAATTTTAAGAGAGATGATCTGCTTTTTTGAGGGGAAAAATATAATTTTTCTTACCCATGTGCCTTATCAGTTTGCTATCTATCCTCATGCCCTCAAGGTAACACAGTTGTTTGTTTTTTTTTTTTTAAGTGCAAGGGTCTGAGGCTATCAACTATAAGAGAGACTTCAAAACACACACAGAGATCAAAGAATATTACCAGACTTATTTTTTCCATCTGGCTGCGGAAGAGTAGGCATTAGACAATGTCTGTAAAGCTAAGTCAGCAACTACTGTGTCTTTTACAAGAAATTCCACATTGCTGGCCTAACTAGTATGAGAAAAGCAAGAATTATGACTGTATTTTTTTCTTATCTCATAATTTTTTCTCTTTGTTTTCAACAGACACTCTAAGTCCATCAGGAGGTAAATGAAGAAAAACTGATCCATAAACATGTAATAGAGAAGGGGTTTTGTTGTTATTGTTAAGAATGCAAAGTAAGTTCCTATGAGGTATCTCCAAACTTGCACTGAGGCAAAAAAAATCAGCCTTCCTAAGCAACCCGGACATCTGAGACATCGTAACTGACTAAAGTCTACATGAGAAAACATCTCTAAAGGGCTGCTATTTGAGCTGGATGTGGCTAACTTATCCTTCGTACCATGGCATCCCAGGAGAGTTTATGCATTTACAGTCACTGTTAAAAAAACCCACCACCACAAACCAAAAAACCTAGCCAAATGGCTAAGGACCAGAAGAGCAGGGCAGTCCCACCCCAGCTGAGGTAGAGTATATGAGTGATGCTGATGCTACCGTAGGTTACCAAGTCAAGTTCCTTCCTGTACCTTCTCCTCCTACAGCCACAAATAGCTTCTATGCAATACGCAATACAAAATTACTTCTTTAAAAGCAAAAAGTACCAGCAGACTCTGAATTCCAACACACCATTTAGTAAAGAAAGCACAACTTTCACAAAAGCATCACATCTCAAAATCCCTTATTAGCTCTGGTACTAAATCTTAATTTCAGCAAAAAACATCTCAAGAGCTCTCAGGACCCTTATGCCCACTGGTATTACAATATGGCATCTTGGTCATCTACTGTTTTGACCCCAAACAAGTAGTTCTAGCATGCCTTCTCATAATGATTATGTTGTCATTTAACCTGGCAGATAACAGATTATTTAGGATTTTTATGTGTGAGTGTACAACTAACAGATCTACACGGTTCTATGTGAACTGATATTTCATCATAGCCAGTGTTTGATGTTAGCATAAATGAGAAGCCGTATGAGACTACCGCAAGAATGCCTCCCAGATCATGCTGATAGTAAAATTTTATAGGATAATGTTGGTGCTTTTAACATAAAACTTATGGATTAAACATGTCACAAACACATTTAGTGTATGCAAGTCATTTATCATTATCTCTTCTAACAAACTGGTAATCTTTATCCTATTAATTCAGGCAAATGTAGGAGTGTTTACTGAGTGGTGGAGAATTATAAGGTTATGTTCAGACAAAAATAAACACAAGAACACTAAAATGAATATTGTTTTATGTAAAAATATGCCATCCTACTCAGCTCTCAGAATAAACTGCTAAACTGTGGTTGGCCTTCTGTTTTTCAAAAAATGATTGTTAGGCTAATCTGTCAGGCCTACTTTGCATTTCTATATTTACTTTTTCTCACCCACTTAAAATATAATGTTAGTGGGTTTCAGGAAAGTATTCAGAGAAGATCTGGACATTTTATGATTGCAAGATGAAAGATGAAGCTTGTTGCATTTTTTCTCCTTGACTTTTTATGCTTTTAAAATTTCTTCCCTTTTTGCTAATTGCTCTTTACTGAAATCTTACATACTTTTCCACCTAGTTCTGACTTCTTCATTCTCTACCTCAGTGAACTACTCTCTTTTTTCCCAGTATATCCTCCGCTTATCGTTCCTCACCTCCTTCTTCTGCATCTCCAGTTAACCAACCCCTACTCAGTGCTGAGGCACCTCACGGAAGAGGCGCGAAGGAAAGGTAGTTGGGCTGAGAACTGTGTCAACACAAGTGAATAACAGATGATGAGAAACCAAGGCAAGGGTGGCGTTATCTCAGCAGCTGATTTTGAGTAGATGACATGACGTAAAGATGCGACACACCTTGTACGCTGGCCCTGTTGTACATTTTAGCTCAAAAAGCTAGAAACTGGAGCCAGCCTACCAAGTATATAAAAAAACATTAAATTTATCCCAGACGATGGAGATATTGCTGGCATTCATTCTGTTCATTTAAGAAAAGAAATTCCTGTCTACACATGCTTGCTGAATGGGGCATGATGCTGGAACACAAAATCAGCCAATTTTTCCTGGGGTGGGTGGCACCAGAAGCATGGGGAACTATTTTGGCAGATGGGCAGAGAAGAGGAACTATGACAAAATATGTAAAAGCAGGTATAAGAGTCTGGATGCACTACTTCTACATCTGCCAACACTATTCCAACCTAAATTGCAATGCAGTGAAGGCATTACACTATCTTTATCCAAGCAGGAGAGGGCATTTCCTCTGCAGTGCTTCCATACTGATCAGAACAAGAATGAAGGTCAACGTCTCACAGCCTAATAAAAAAAAAATCCCCGTTGAAGGATGACTTTAACAGGTAATTGCACTGGTGTTAATGGATTTAAAAAAAAAAACAACATTTTTTCTTTTTCCATTTTAGCTGGGAAAACTTAATTCTTTAATGTTGAACTTTGTTATTAGGAGACTAAGTAACATAATCATTTTAGCAATGATATGGCTTGTGTCCCAAATGGTGCAAATAATTCACTGACCGTAGCAGAACTATAGCAAACTGTGAGCATCTGGCCTCCTCTGCTTTGATCAACATTTTCAAAGCCTATTTGAGAAAGATGGATGCTCATTCCTATTAAAAGAACAATGGGAACTGGGTTTCCGTGTATCCAGAGAGAAGGCAGCAATACAATTTTCAGCAGTCAATGAAAGTTAGTGGTCTGACTTCTATTTGTGCCTTTGAAAATCTCCCCAGTGAGATTCTTTGGGTGAGTTAGAGCTATGGGGTAATCTCCTAAATTGGAACAGAATCAATAAGCTAAATGAAAACATTTACCTTAAACTCTAATTTAAGCCCTGAGTTGATGGAATTAAAAATGTTGTACCCTTAATAGATGTATGGAAATAAAAAAGTCTCACCACTAGCTGATATATCATAAAGAGCATGGGGCTAAATTTACCATCTGAAATCTCAGGCCAACTCTACGTTCAAGTGAAATATAATACAAGTACATTTTTCTGTGGGTTGGGATATAGAGATACTCAGAACATAGGCCACTGTGCCTGGCTTTTGTTTATATGTCAAATTAAAAAATACTTTCTTAGCCGATTCAGGGCAGCATTTCACTTTAAGTTTCACGTTGTACTACCATACACAGATGTGTTAATGGAAATCAGTCCAATGACAAAAGTATGCGTTTTTAATGAGTTCCACACTTTCTAATCTAGAAAATCACCAGTATAATACATTGATGTTTAGAATGAGATCATAATAACTAAGACACAGGATAATAAACATTCCTAAGTATTTGAGCTACTTGAAATTAATCACTTCAATAATAAAATCAATACTTTTCTCATAGTATTTAGTAACTGCTTCCAATATAAGCTCTGACTCAATGCACAGAAGCTTTTGTCACCTGTTAGATGAAATTTCCTATAATCCACCATAAGGCTTGCTTAAGATTTGGGTTCATGTTATCATTTTTAACTACCATAAAGAGAAGCATTATTTTGGGAAATCATTGAAAATACACATGTGAAATAACTGGAAACATCCAAGTGACTGTTTTAAAGATTATCAAATCACATTTTGGAGACTTTTAATCCTGACCATTTTCCTTTGAAAAAAAAATGAAACACCCATAAAATGTAAAGACACCTTTTATTTATTGGTAGGAGTTTGTTATGGGAACAAAAAATTATACATTTAAGTGAAAGATGTGGTTTTAACAAAAACAGTGTGGCTGTAATAATCAAATTCTCCTTACTAATACCAGGACGAAACATGGCTAAATTATGCTATGGAAAAGATGAATTTTTGAGAGGCAGAGCTATGTAGTAACGTAATTTGCCAGCAGGTTTGTTTTTTTGTTTTTTTTTTAAACAGATAAGACAGATATGTATAACACAAAAATAAGTAATAATCATCAAAATAAAATGAAAAAAACCTCAACTTTAGTAAGGGAAGATGGGAGAGTGATGATCATACTTTCTCATAAATTGGGAATGATAAGTATCACCTTTTGGAGTTATCAGTATAAATAACTGTATATGAAAATGAATACAACCTGAATGCTGTAAAATGCTTTCAGTGCCTGCAGGTGTTGCTTCCCACAGAATACCTAGTTTTTCTCTAATTGGTAAGTCTAGTCTATTCTTCTTTTTTCTTTTTTTTTCCTGATTGTTTGATTTTCCATGTTAGCTAAGTTAACACATTTGCTTCTCACTTACATGTGGACCTGTTGTCTGATACATTTCACAGATTTCTGCTCTGTTGACAGTTATTCTAGGTGCATTCAGAGCTATTTTAAAGATGAAAGTTGTTAACGTGACTTTCTCAGACAGGCCAGTTAAGAAAATAGTTTCGAATTTACAAGAGTCTGTAAACAAAAACATTTTTAAAAAATTCAAAAGCACTCTCTTTTTTGTATTTTAATCGTATCTTTAAAATATTAGCAGTCACAGACATACTGTTAGCTTACTAGATAAAAGACTAAATTTTTAAGTATAAAGATTATAGTTCTATTAAGGATTACCATAAAATTGAAGTATATTTGCATATTTTGTACTATACCATGGAAGGTTTTTGAAAGGAGTAAAAATTAACCTCTAAAACTTACTGGGTTTGCATATAGTGTATTTGCACTGCAGAGTTCATATGGCAACTGTAGTCGGTAAAAATGAAGCCTGTAGAAGTATGCGGTATGACAGCCTGCCTGTGCTTTGCAAAGAAAGTACTAGTCTTCTCAAACTGAAGACTTGACGTTAGCAAAAATAAAGACCAAGAGTGCCACGAAAGAGGTGAGTAAGTGCAAAGTATGAGTGGCAGTCCTTGGGATGGTTATGCACCCACGCAGGCTCCAGGCTGACATGGTGGCAGCAGGTGGTCTGATGGAAGCTCATACTGGAAAAAAACCTGAATATGCTTTTTTGTGAGGCCCTGGAAGTAGGCGATAGTGTTCCTGGCTGACTCCCATTCCGCGTTTCCTTCTCTCCACCACAGACTGCTGCAATTCGGCTCAAAATATCTAATACAAACCCAGAGGGCTGGCTCAAAGGTATTTTTTTTGGATTTTAGATACAACCAAGTACACTGTATACATGAATCTCAGCCTTGCTGTACAGGAACTCCTTTAACATTCACATTGGTTTTGGAGTGAACCTCTGCCTCTAAAAGTGTTTTTTCTCCCACCATGTTCCAAGACCTACCATTAGCTTTTGCTATACAGTGGGATTTTATTAATTAATTTAAGTTAAAAAAAAAAAAATCCATCAAAGAGAAGCCACAGTCAATTCTGATGTAAACCAACTCCACAGAAATCAAAAGCATTTGGTTCACAAACCTCAGGGCAGATTTCGATCCCACATAAATCCCAATGACATCTGGAAACGAGGAAAGAGGGGAGAGAGAACCCTGTAAGAACAGTACAGAGCTCTTCCCTTTGATCACCCTTGCTTCAATTCCCTCATCTTCCTTCTCATTTTCTCCTCCTCCTCTCCATTCCCTACACGTCTTCACAAAACACACATGTAACTGGTCAGCTTGGACAAGTCACATGGCATACCTTCAGTTATGCCAATTCAGTTTATTTAAATAATTTATTCATTTAACATAAAGTTGATTGGCTTATCAGACTACACATTTAGAAGATCTTTTTACAGAAAGAGTCGGCCTCAGCTGAATTAACAAACCTGTCCCCTTCATTCTAACTTTCTTGGGATCACAGAATCATAGAATCATAGAATCATTAAGGTTGGAAAAGACCTCTAAGATCATTGAGTCCAACCGTCAACCTAACACCACCATGCCCACTAAACCATGTCCCTAAGAGCCTCATCTACACGTCTTTTAAATACCTCCAGGGATGGGGACTCCACCACTTCCCTGGGCAGCCTCTTCCAATGTTTAACCACTCTTTCAGGAAAGACATTTTTCCTCACATCCAATCTAAACCTCCCCTGGCGCAACTTGAGGCCATTTCCTCTTGTCCTATCGCTGGTTACTTGGGAGAAGAGACCGACACCCACCTCGCTACAACCTCCTTTCAGGTAGTTGTAGAGAGCGATGAGGTCTCCCCTCAGCCTCCTTTTCTCCAGGCTAAACAACCCCAGTTCCCTCAGCCGCTCCTCAGAAGACTTGTGCTCCAGACCCCTCACCAGCCTCGTTGCCCTTCTCTGCACACACTCCAGCACCTCAATGTCCTTCTTGTAGTGAGGGGCCCAAAACTGAACACAGGATTCGAGGTGCGGCCTCACCAGTGCCGAGTACAGGGGCACGATCACTTCCCTGCTCCTGCTGGCCACACTGTTTCTGATACAGGCCAGGATGCCATTGGCCTTCTTGGCCGCCTGGGCACACTGTTGGCTCATGTTCAGCCGGCTATCGACCAGCACCCCCAGGTCCTTTTCTGCTGGGCAGCTTTCCAGCCACTCTTCCCCAAGCCTGTAGCGTTGCATGGGGTTGTTGTGGCCGAAGTGCAGGACCCGGCACTTGGCCTTGTTGAATCTCATACAGTTGACCTCGGCCCATCGATCCAGCCTGTCCAGGTCCCTCTGCAGAGTCTTCCTACCCTCCAGCAGGTCAACACTCCCGCCCAGCTTGGTGTCATCTGCAACCTTACTGAGGGTGCACTCAATCCCCTCATCCAGATCATTGATACAGATATTGAACAAGACCGGCCCCAAAACTGAGCCCTGGGGAACACCGCTCGTGACCGGCCGCCAACTGGATTGAACTCCATTCACCACAACTCTCTGGGCCCGGCCGTCCAGCCAGTTTTTGACCCAGCACAGAGTACGCCTGTCTAAGCCGTGAGCCGCTAGCTTCTCTAGGAGAATGCTGTGGGAGACGGTGTCAAAGGCCTTGCTGAAGTCCAGGTAGACCACAGCCACAGCCTTTCCCTCATCCACTAGGCGGGTCACCTGGTCATAGAAGGAGATCAGGTTGGTCAAGCAGGACCTGCCTCTCATGAACCCGTGCTGGCTGGGCCTGATCCCCTGGTTGTCCCGCACGTGCCTTGTGAGCGCCCTCAAGATGAAATTAATTCTTTAATAATTTCTTCTTTTCCTCTCCTAATGTGATTGATGCAATGCAATTCTCTCTTTGGAGCAGTTCAAGTCTTTTTCATGGCTATATATCCCCTTACACATATATATATATGCGCAATATATATTAGGATATTTATTTACTATTTGTTTATAGTAAGTAAATAGATGGAGAATAAAATGAAGCAAATACCTAACATCTTGTTTTGTAAGGTGATAGCTTCTCCACTAACTAGCTGCCGCGCTTCGTAGCAGGCATTGTGAGGCCACCTGTGGATCCATTACCATTTATCTGTAATTTAGGCTATTAGCCTTAACGCTACATGACATAATTCTCTGCTTACAACATATGTTGGCAGTTTCACTCTGTGAGGTCCATTTACTGAATCTGAAGTGTTAGCACACAGCAAAACTGTGCAGTGTATACACAGAAATCCCTAGAGTAACTTCATATTTGTAATCTGCGTTGCTGCTTGATTTGTTTTGAATTAGATATACTTTAAATTCATGATTCTGAGGTGTATGTAATTGCTTCATACATTACCATGCTTATTGTGCTCATTATGTAATGCAATGTAGACCAGAAATTAGGAACTGTAACTTGCTATGTCACAGTTTAGAAAATGGTATAAAAGAAGGGAAAAAAAACAACCAACCAACCAAACAAAGAAACAAAACACCTGAAAGAGGAAGTAGGAACTCAATTTTTCTCAAAATCAGCAGGAGTTATAACCAAAGGACAACTTACTCAGTGCTTAACAGAGTAATGAAACAGCCTATTAAATTTGCAGCTACAGGGAAATGTCTGAAGTTTATTTCATGACTAACTCAAGCTCATCATATTGGCTTTTTAAAGTTAGCCCCAAAGAAAGTCTGGAAAGCAATCAGTTTTGAAAACTGTTTTTTAAAACACCTTTTTATGTTTTCTTTAATAAAATTAAGACTGTAGATGTCACTGTATCAACTGTTGTTAAAGCAAATACTAGTAATTATAAATTGCACCAATATAGCCAGATTAATCTTAAACAACAGAATTTTAACATGAAGAAAACTCAATTTTCATTGGTATTGGATTTAGATAATCAACCAAATCTAAGAACTTTTGGATCCAAAGTATGTAGCCAGCTGAAATGAAGGCTACTACAAGTGACTGTAGACATTATGAAGATCATTACTCATACTTAATATGAAACATTTTTTCACACTACAATGCTGAGATGTGAAAGACTTAGGGCATACCTTCTAAATCCTTTGCTATCAAATACAGACTTGGCTCTGTCAGTTCAAATTCCAAAGGTGAGGAGTCACCAGACCTATAAATATTCCTTTGATATACGGGAACATTTTTTTCTTGTGCAACACAGAACAATTGATTAATTAGTATTTGCAAAAGTATTGATTTAGACCTCTGGATAAAATTTGTTCTGGGACAGAAGCATGTGCTTTTGAACTTGAACCACCATACGCTGATGAATAAATATTTGGCCTTGAATTAACTTGTGAAGTTCTGCATCAGCATTTTAGAATTGTAGCACATATTTCATTTTTATTGGCAAACCGCAACTCATTAGAATAAACATCGAATTTATACATAGCCAAATGGTACGATTTGTCAAATAGGGGCATATGCACTTGGAAATAGTCAAACTTTTCCAGTAATTTCAGAATTTTTCACCATTCTTGAAAGGGAGAGGTAATGTTTTTTAAATTTTCTAGAGTGTATATGAATAGCTTCAGGAGCCAAATCTTTTATTCTGTGTTTCTGTGCCAGCAGATGGTTCCTTCAAAACCACCCTCCCAGTTTTTAGTCTTGAAATAGTACTCCATGCAAGATTTCTGGTTCTGGCAGCAGAACATCCAGATTTTCACTTATTCTTCTTTGAATCTCAAGAATTTCTCCAACTCCTCATGAAAAAAAGAGCACGAGAACATGCTATTCCTTTGAGCACAGAGAAGGGAACTGTAGAGAAGAAAATCATAAGGCAGAATTTGAAAAGTAAAATGGTAAGAAGGATTAATGAAGAATGAAGAAAAGTTGTCATATTATACATCAAAATGAAAATCAAAAAGGAAAAGGAAAACAAAAATCAGTAGAAAAAAAGATTTATTTTTGGTCAGATTTTTGTCAGGCACTTTGCTGGGAGCTGTGAAGCTGATAAACTATTCCAAATAGTCTTTGCCAAAAAAGGATAGGAAATGTGAGGTCTGAGAGCCAAGAAACTTAGAATATAGTATTACAATGACTTTCTAAACCGAGTTCCTCACATAAAAAAGTGATCCCCACTCCAGTGAGATCAGTTGCAGTGTGTTTGCCCCTCCTGTCTGAACATCTCTTTTTAATTTACAAAATGGTTAAAAAACATTAAAGCTAAAATCACATGATTTTTTTTCTCTTCAGGATTGAAATACCTGAAGATTTATCTGCTCAAAACCTGGTTTATTTGTGCATTTAATTTGCCTGAAATCCATACGGTAAAATTTATTGTTTAGTACTCTTTTTATAGGAGTTCTTTTAAATAAAATTTTCTTAGACATTCTACACGAGAACTTGTTCCTGAAATAGTCTCTATGGCTATAATTATAACAATCTATAATTAAACACAATATAAAATTGAAATAATTTACAATAGTCTACCTAATGCTTGTAGCTTTGTTTACCAATAAACTTTTAAAAGTAATATTATTTGCTCAAAACTATAACATAATTGCTTTGTCATGGGTCTTGACAAATAAAGCAGAATGCATAGGTATATATACTTTACTCACTAGACAAGAGCGAGACTACATTAAATTTATTACAGCCTTTAAAATATCTCTATTGTCTATTGTACAAAATGACAGTCCAAAAGTTTCAACCTAAGTCTAGTAAAGTTTTTCATCACTGAAACTATGACCTCACTCTACCCTTTGTTCTGAAAAATGTGCATATAGTTTGCTTGCTCAATTGTTCTTTAAAAAATTGAATGTGATACACTGAATTTATTTTTATTCCAGATTTTGCAATCTTAGCTTAACTATGAAATAGGATAATTACGAGTTAGGAATTATAACATTTGCAAAGCTTGAACATTTCCTTTTTTACTAGTGTAAAAGTATTAGGTTCTTATACTCACTATGTATTGAACAAGGTATGTTATTGCAGCTAACACTAATACCAGTGTATGCTCTACAATGCATCTCTCCAGTTTTAATTTTATTAGAATACCATATATGCTGAATAATATCACTTTGGACTAATTCCATTCATTTTTGCTCCAGCCACAGAGTGGAGGTTGGGTCATCCACCTCCTTCTGGAGAATGGTAACACAGCAGCAAGTCTTCAATTAGCTATGGGGGCTGCTCCCAGCCCCATAAACACAAAAATAAAACCAGATGTCAGAGATCTGCAGAGGAGATTTGAGGATATCTTATGGCTCTCAGGCACATAATAAAACTCCAATGAAATTTTTAGATGAGGTAGTAGGATTTAAATATCACAAAATGCTCACATGGAGTATTTTAAGTTGTTTCTACCTCATACAATGTCAAAAACAATTCAGCCATCTTAAAAATTAATACTATTCCCAGGGTTTTTTGTTCTCACTCTCCCTCTTTCTCTCTAAATTAAGGAAATTGGAGAGTTATAAAGTCATAATAAAACTTGAACTTCAAAGAGAATGATCCAAAATAAGATACGTCGAACTTCCAACACTATGGGAACAGATTCAAGTTATTTTTCTGTTGAATGAAATTCTGTTTAGCTTCCACTAATCTTCTTTTGCTTAAAAATATTAGACAAACATTTTGAAAGCAAAGGATCTACAACAAAGATGGTGCAAAGCTATGAAGCCCCACACATATGAACTAATTCTGTAGCTTACAGTCACAAACATATCCTTACAGAATATTACACCCTTAGAGGTAATTTAGCCATGTGGAGGTCAATGGAAATTTTTCCATTGGCTCGTATAGAATTTAGACAAAGACTTTGAGAAAAAGAAGAAGTGTCAGTGTCTCAAAAAGACCTTTAAATCAGATGACTGGGGAAAGAAGCAAAGCACTGCTCTGCTCAGAAATGATAAATTCCAGAAAATATGCATGCAATAAAAATCCCAGCTAATGTTGAAGTGTTAATATCAAAACATGATATAATGCTATCAAAATCCTAAAATATAATATTTCTTCCCTCGAGGAAAAAACCATAAACTTGCTTTGACAAACTTAAACAATGTATAAAAATGAGAAAGTAATTTATTTTAAAGTTTTAGATTGTTCCAGTTTTCTTTTAATAAAGACTGCTGGAGGTTAATGTAATCTCTACTCATTTTAGAAAGATCCAATAAAGAATCTCAAACACTTAAAACTTGTGTGATGAAATTTATATCATAATGTTTAATAATTTAGTACTTGTTAGATTAATTAATTTTCTGTATTCTATAAGAATCATAGACAGCTGCAAAATTATAGAAAGGATTACAGTACATTACTAAATGTACTAAATGTGTTGAAGCACATTACTGAATGTGCTGAAGTAGTTTTGTCTTACTTTAAATAGGACAGTCCTATAATGCTTTTTTCTCATTATTGTGCATGCTAAGGAAATAAGATGCAGGTTTTTGAATATAATTGTTAGGCATATTTCACTAGATCATCCTTCTGAAATTTTCTATATGTTCCATCTACATAAAGACAACTTAATATTGAAGTAATTTACAATAATGCATCTAATGTCTTTAGCTTTGTTTACAAAGAAAGTTTTAAAAGCAATATTATTTACTCAAACTTCAATCTCATTTACTATTTTTTCTAAACTAATTTTTCCAGCAGAAATCTCATCCATCGATCTTGTTACTGATATCCTCCTCCTCCAACTAATTTAATACAGGAGAATGTGTTACAGTCCTCATTGTTCCTACAGCAAATGCTAATTCTAATTTAGTGAGGTTTACAATGAACAATAACAAAACACATTCCTATTACAATTATATTAAATATTGCCTTTGAAGTTTAAGTTCTGTTTCGTTAAGAATTTTAAAATTTAACCCTTATACATGATGCTATTAAGATGCAAGACTTAAGTGGACTAATTCTTACAGCGAAGCTAGCAGGTACATAAATAAAAATGCCCCTTACTGATATTTTTAGTGTATGTTTTGTAGCAAATAACCAAAAATATTTCTCCAGAAACAAGATGGAGGATAAGCACATACATCTGTCCACAGATAGTCCTCAGTGGATTATAAGTGGAAACTTCAGGTGAATTGATACAATCAATCCTGAAAAAATCTCAGACCTCACAAAGTGCCTACTGTATAACTGACTTAATGTCCAAAAAATGAAATAAAAGCCTTGGAAATATCCTATAGATATAATTATCTTACAGAAGAAAATTTCTGTTTTCAATATAACTTACAGAGTAGAGAAGATAAAATGGTGAAGATGACAGTAAAGTGATAAAAGCATAGTTGATAAAAGAGAGATGATCTCTCTCAAATTACCATATACCATAAATTCGGTCAAGACAAATGAGGTTTTGAATTGATACATCACAGAAGTCAGGAATGTCAAAACCATACTTTCTAAGAGTTCATTATGAAATGTAACTAGCACTGGAATTAATCTTTGTGCTCTCCAGAAATTACATTACAACATATAGCTCAGGGATATAGTGAACTAGTTAATATCTGTCCACAGAAAGCAGAAGTGCCTTTTTCAAGTCATTAGTCAGCCTTGGACAAGAAAAAGCCCAAGAACTGTATTTATGAGTGAAGATGGGTTACCACAGGGAAGCTTATCAGTTTATTTCCCATGATCTTCATCCATCTCCTCTGCCTGATGCCTAAACTGAAAATGAATCAGATCATAAATATCACAATTTACGGTCCAGCGTTTCAGTGTAAGTGTACTGTGAGCAGTTCAGTAGCTGCTTAACATGTGGCTTATTCAGCTTCAGGAAGACAGAAAGATGAGGGCAGCGACTATTTCGCCATGTGATTGTTGTGTCTTTTGTTTCTAAGTCAACAAGGGGGAAACTCTACAGGTCGCTTTGGTTAGTCAGTGTCAGTCAGTCACTTCCATCAGCCAAATTCAGGTCTGAGCTCAGGTTATCCTACCATCCCCATGCTCATATGCACACTTGGGCCACGGATCAGGAACCTCTGGAGGAAGAATGACACTTCCTTAACACCTTTGAGGGTATTCTCCTTCTCCCAGGCTGCGTACATCAAGCCTGGGAAGAGATCAGCACCAGATATCCCACACTTAGACTTTCACAAGTTGCTTGCACAGGCTTTGGGCCAAAGCAAACAAGTGACAGTACAGACCGAAAGTTTATGCCTGGTTTCCGAGTCTGCACTTAGCCATTCTGCACAAAAAACTCTTGACCTTTAAAATATTTCTGTGCCATGGACATCGTTCCTCTCACTCTTCCCTCCATCCATCTCCACAGAAAGGGTATAAACTCCTAGTAATTAAGAATCCGGGTCTTTACCAGTGAGTTATTCAGTTCCAGCCACATGACACACCATGCAAATTCTGAAAGGTCCTAATGTGATAAATAGAAATAAATTGAAAATTCTTCTAATGACCGCATCCACATCCTTGTAAGTTGTGAATGTATCATGCCACAGCAAAGAGAAACCCAAACTCAACATTATATTCACTCAAAGAGAAAAAAATTGCAATTGTAAGCCAGCAAAACTATGACATACGCACCGGAGAGCTACTGCCTGTCAGTATAATCTACTAGGAATACAGTTCTTAAGCTCCATCCTTCTGGGCATGTGGGAAAAAGAAGTCATTACTGCAGTGGGAAGGGACAATATTCTTTAAGGTCAGAGGGGCAACTCCTATTTGCTGGCAAATAGACTCCTTAAAGCATGATGTGATCAAAGGGACAATTCAGAACAAAGCCAAGGCACAATTGCCTGGTTTACTAACGTCACATACACTGAAGTGAATTTGATATTAAAAGAATACAGTATTAGGCAGCATAAGACCTTCAAATTTTGTGCATGTAAAATACGTTGCTACGAATATTAAAATATTATTGTTGTTATTGTGATGTGTACTACTAGAAGGGTAAAATATGATTACGAAGATGAGCCTGCCCATGCAGACGGTCTCGTACACATTGCACATGATGCATTAAAAATGGAATTCTGCAACAGCTGACAGGACAGGGAAATGAGGGGAGGAGAAGGGAAGGGGAGGGAGAAGAATGGGGACAGGGAAAAAAGAAAAGAGAAGGAGTCAGGGAAATGTAGACCCCCAGGCACACAGCAACAATTTATTCAACCTGCCTGTTAGCTGTCAGGGTACTTCAAGCTCACTAGAATATGTTCCAGTACTGATAAAAAAAAAAAAGTGTCACACAGAGGTGGAGGAAAAATAGAAACACGTGTTGAAATTTGTGGTCAGAATCCATAATCCCTATTCAGCAATGCCTAGTAAATGAAAAAAGAACAAGCAGCAGTAAATACTTTTTACCTGACCTTCAGCTAGGATTTTACTATTGTCAGGATTGTTTGAAAGACTGGCAGAGATGCACTTTTGTTTAACATTTGAATCTCATCTCCTCTATGGCTGTCTGCACGTGTGTGACGATGCACATCAGGTTTTGCCTCATGATTTTTCCGATTTAAAGTTCAGTTAATTTTGTGTAAACTGGTAGTGTCTATGAGAGTTATTAAAAAAAAGCTCTTTTTCTTTGCTTTATGAATTCCTTGCGTTCACAAAATATTTTTAGGTATTTAATGTCCAAATTTCAGCTGTGTCTTCAAATATTTATTATTTTTGCTTGGTATTATTTCTGTGCCTTGGATGAATATGTAAATGGAAACTGAAAAAAAAAATCAGGAGTGCCACACAAATCCACACTTTTGGCACAAATCTTCAAAGCAATGTATGTTTGCACAAACATACATTAAATTTTCATTTTTTGAAACAATTTTCGGGGGGGGGGGAATTATCTAGAGGAGGTCTAGAAAGAATTCAGCACTGAAAACAAAACTGTTACCTATCTATAGCTGCATGCTTGTCATTTAGCAATAGACACTTAAAAATCTAGTTTCTTTTTTTTAGTTAGCTTACTTTCATTCCCTAGTTTATCATCCAAATATCTGCCCACAGCTAATGTTTCCTAAAGGTGTTTCCCTGTATCGTAAGCCGAAAAATTTATGGCATAAGGAATTGTTGGTGGTTTTTTCTTCCCTAGTGACAAGTAATACCTCGCAACAGATGCCATTCATTTCTTCCGGGTGAGCTTGATTCTTACGGGGTTTGCAAGGTAATATAGGGAATGGATTGATGAATAGTGTAAAGTAAATGAGTTGAGAAAAGTAATACTTTAGGAAAAACAGAAATGGAGTTGGGGTTTGAACATTGTGGTGGAGACAAAAGTGTTTGTGGTTAATGAAGGAAATATTTGGAAAGGGTAAGTTTTACAGCCTGCCTTGGCTGTTCCTATTGGAAGATCCAATCTCACATATCCACAGGATGGCAACTTAAAAGGGATCTTAGAGGCTGATAAAGCCCTCAGTGTTACACCGTAATGCTACTCTCACAAAGAATCTACGAGGACACGGTAGTGAAAAACTGGAGTCCTTTCGTTCCTCTGACAGAGAGCAGGAAGATCAGAAAGACAAAAAGATACAGCATCACACACATAAATAACCCACAGGCATAAAATTAAGGGACAGTGTTTAACACGACACTCTTGCGAATGCCCTTGAGAACACTAGGTGCTGGTAATAGTGAGTTTGAACAGATCTGGTAAGTTGTGGCTAAAGCATCTACAATAGGATTTTCAGAGGCACTCAATGTAGATTTAACTGATCTTGCCAAAAGCAGCAGGGATTTTTAATGCTGCCTTCAACAGAAAACAGAGTTGCATCATGGTTTCCTTTTGAATTTAGCTCTACTGATGATTTGTCTCTGGCTGAAACTGTGAAACTTTTCTGCAATATAAAATTTGCCACACAAATACTCATGGCTTTGGTACCTGAGCATTCGATTGCTATAAATCCCATGTTAGGCAAGGTGTCACACTGAAATCAAGGTAAACTTAAACCACTGCAGCATTCTGCGACCTTCTGGTTATAGGGGATTTCACACCTGGGGGATGTTACGTAGTGCTCTGGGCAGATCTACACGGTACCAAAGAATAAGCTGGTAGAATTCAGCATGTTGGTTTTAATCTAAAAAGGTCCAAATGGTTTAAGAATATGCTTAAATGAGAATGTGCCTTCCTCTGTGTGATAGATACCTGCAGCTATTTAATCATGAACAGAAGGGGTCTGTTGGTTTGCATTCACCGTGTAGAACTGCACATCAGAAATGAAACATGCATGGCACAGCCCCTTGATCATGCCCCTATCTCTTTAGTTTCCAAGGATACAGGAGAAGAGGCAGCTGACATTCAGAAAGAGAAGAGCCGTTATTTAGTTTTAGCGTGATTATGGTTTTCTTCTATTTATTTTGCACTTGCAATTGTGGACTCCAAGTTATGTTGGTCATCCAGAATTTGGGATAAACATTCTCCTTGTTGCTTCCACCATTATAACATGGAAATGATTCTACAAACACAGAACAACTGAAGTTAAAGCACATCATAGAAGATTTCTTCAACAGTCAAGAACATTTCCCTGTAGAAAATCCACTTTTCTTTTTTTGGATCACATTTACTTATATAATTAGAGGATAAATTTCTCTCACTTGTACTAAACTCTCAGAGGCTAAAGGCATGTCACTGAGTTGGATTTGATTTCTCACCTTACTGTATGTGCTAACATACGATCAGAGAAGACTGGTTTTTTAAGGTGTTGTACCTTGCAGTGATGTACGTTTAGCAGAACAAACATGTCTTGAAGTTCTACTCCTAGGTTTAACAACAATTCTGATGAATCAGGTAATGTGTAACATTTTACATCGATCTTTTTTATTCTTCCAGGGAATTAACGGAGTTAATTGTAGATTAGATGACCTAGGTGCTTTGTCTTTTCTTTTGTAATCATTATGAGACTAGTCTGTCAAAAAATTAAGGTAAAATTTCAAAGATGAAAAGGGAAGTGCACCTGCCAAAATGTCTCGCTAATTAGAAATAATTTTAAAAGGAGGTTATTAAATACAATTTGTTCTGCATTTCATGTCAATGAAATATACTTGAACATTTCAAGCCCTTTCTCACCACTTTTTCTAATCACACTTCCTACATTGTCACAACTTGGGAATCCCAATGCATTATTTTTGCAAGCGCATACATCTACATGAAAAAGTGACTATTCAATTTATATCATCACTGCTACGCCCTATCATTGTTCCCATCACTGAAGAAAATGTTCTGTCAACATGATGATAGATGGCCTGGAGTCAGAACAGTGCAATTAACCTTTCTTAAGCTTATTCTCATTTAAGTGGTTTAATAGAATTTGATTTTTCTTTTCAGGGACTTTTGACTTTTCAAAATTATTTTACAGTATGCAGAAGCTAAGCACTTTCTACGTTTCTTATGAAACAATTGTGCAATTTTGGTATTAAATCTTTGCTTGTCATTCAAAAGAAACATAACTCTCATTAGAATTAGTCCACAAAAATATAACACTAAATACCAAGACCTCCCAAATAACAAGATTTTAAAATACAGTTCAGATCTTGTGTTCTAATTTGTTTTCTGTTTTCCTGATTATAACTGTGAAATGCATTCTCTTGAAGTTTTTAAGCATTCCTCTGGAAGCTTACTCTCCACAAGAAGTTGAAAACTCTTCTTTTAAATGAAGAAGAAAAAAAAAAGGTTTAAAATTCTGGTGTTGTTAGTATGAGCTAGGAGCTGATGGGAATTTCAAGACTTGAAACAAGAGTGCAAGAGGTGGAAGTGTTGATTAACATACACAGATCTTTTCCTGGACACAACAAAGGAGAACCAGCGCAGCTGAGTCCATTTGTGACAGTTCCTGTTTAAAAAGGCTAAGTGACTTTTCAAAGTCACACAGGGATGACTGCCTTCTGATTTTCGTTCCCTTGCTCCATTAGATCTCCACAGTGCTCCACACACATACTGACAGGAGGATGTGCATGAGCTAGTCGTGACTGACAGTTTGCGGTACTGTCATCACTACATAAGAAATATTAAAAGAACAAAGGAACTACAGACTACAAAGCAGGTTGCAGAAAACCTTGATATATGACTTCCCAACATTATAAATACCTCATGAGGTCAGTCAAAGGTATACTTTTATGGCTTAGGAAACATCTTCTGGTTGCATATTTAACTTTCCATCTTTCGTCCTAGTGGGAAGAGGAAATAAATAATGGACTATGTCCCAGCATAACAGAAGACCTCCTTGCAAATCTTTGCTCATGTGAAAAGGTGTGTGGTTTTGTTTGGGTTTTTTGTTTTTAAACCTAGAGTAATCCCACTGATATTACATTTCACAAGATTATATTTCACAGAATACAAGGGTAACTAGTAACTTCCCCAAATGAATTCCTAAACTGGCCTACATTGGTCAGAGCATTTCCTTTATATTGGTTAGCCTGCCTCAGATTCAACAGAAAACAAGGTGCTGTATTGCAGAAAAGATGTTATCTGCAATACATTATCCTATTCGTAGTGTTACCTACCTGCAACAGAGCCAGGACGACACGAAATAGCTGTAGAGGCTGCCATGGTGAGTAAGGGAGACCCTCATGATACAGGCACTCAGCTATGAGGCTGACTCCTCTACAGCCTCTGACATTTACACTTTCAAAGCAAACGTCTAGTGAAATAGAGCAGCCAGCCCAGAGGCAGAAAAGGGTGATCTTCCTACAAGAACTGAGCAGGATATTGGAGCAAAACAATTTAGCATCTGGCTAAAGATCCAGCAATGCCAACTTGAGCATCGCTACAGACTCATCTTGGAACAACAGTCCTGGCTGATCGAGCTATAAATGAGCACTTCCCAGAGACCAGGATGGACTACAGAGGTCTCTTTACTCCTTTGTAACCAGCTGGCTGAAGAAACTGAGCTCACCTGATAGGGCAAGGGGTAGCAGGAGGAACTACTGAGCGCATAAGCGGACTAACGGTGGGAATAAAGCAGAAGAGTATTAAATGGATCATTTTCTTGCTGGGACTCAGGAAAAAAAGGAGAGTTTACCGCTTGTGGAAGAAGGGGCAGGCGACTCAAGAAGAGTACAGGGATCTCATTAGGTCGTGCAGAGAAGAAATGAGAAAGGCAAAAGCCCAGCTAGAACGCAATCTGGCCGCTGTCGTTAAAGACAACAAAAAAAGTTTTTGCAAATATATTAATGACAAGAAGAGAGCCAAGGAGAATCTCCATCCTTTATTGGATGCAAGGGGGAACATTGTCACCGAGGATGAGGAAAAGGCTGAGGTACTCAATGCCGCCTTTGCCTCAGTCTTTAATAGTCAGACCAGTTATCCTCAGGGTACTCGGCCCCCTGAGCTGGAAGACAGGGACGGCGAGCAGGATGAACCCCCCATAATCCAAGAGGAAGCAGTCAATGACCTGCTACGCCACCTGGACGCTCACAAGTCTATGGGGCCGGATGGGATCCACCCGAGAGTGCTGAGGGAGCTGGCGGAGGTGCTCGCCAAGCCGCTTTCCATCATTTATCAGCAGTCCTGGTTAACGGGGGAGGTCCCGGACGACTGGAGCCTTGCCAATGTGACGCCCATCTACAAGAAGGGCCGGAAGGAGGATCCGGGGAACTACAGGCCTGTCAGCCTGACCTCGGTGCCGGGGAAGATTATGGAGCAGTTCATCTTGAGGGCGCTCACAAGGCATGAGCGGGACAACCAGGGGATCCGGCCCAGCCAGCACGGATTCATGAGAGGCAGGTCCTGCTTGACCAACCTGATCTCCTTCTATGACCAGGTGACCTGCCTAGTGGATGAGGGAAAGGCTGTGGCTGTGGTCTACCTGGACTTCAGCAAGGCCTTTGACACTGTCTCCCACAGCATTCTCCTAGAGAAGCTGGCGGCTCACGGCTTAGACAGGTGGACTCTGCGCTGGGTCAAAAACTGGCTGGACGGCCGGGCCCAGAGAGTTGTGGTGAATGGAGTCAAATCCAGTTGGCGGCCGGTCACGAGCGGTGTTCCCCAGGGCTCAGTTTTGGGGCCGGTCTTGTTCAATATCTTTATTGATGATCTGGATGAGGGGATCGAGTGCACCCTCAGTAAGTTTGCAGACGACACCAAGTTGGGCGGGAGCGTTGACCTGCTGGAGGGTAGGAAGGCTCTGCAGAGGGACCTGGACAGGCTGGATCGACGGGCCCAGACCAATTGTATGAGGTTCAACAAGGCCAAGTGCTGGGTCCTGCACTTCGGCCACAACATCCCCATGCAGCGCTACAGGCTTGGGGAAGAGTGGCTGGAAAGCTGCCTGTTGGAAAAGGACCTGGGGGTGCTGGTCGACAGTCGGCTGAACATGAGCCGGCAGTGTGCCCAGGCGGCCAAGAAGGCCAATGGCATCCTGGCCTGTATCAGAAATAGTGTGGCCAGCAGGAGCAGGGAAGTGATCGTGCCCCTGCACTCGGCCCTGGTGAGGCCGCACCTCGAATCCTGTGTTCAGTTTTGGGCCCCTCACTACAAGAAGGACATTGAGGTGCTGGAGCGTGTCCAGAGAAGGGCAACGAGGCTGGTGAGGGGTCTGGAGAACAAGTCTTCTGAGGAGCGGCTGAGGGAACTGGGGTTGTTTAGCCTGCAGAAAAGGAGGCTGAGGGGAGACCTCATCGCTCTCTACAACTACCTGAAAGGAGGTTGTAGCGAGGTGGGTGTTGGTCTCTTCTCCCAAGTAACTAGTGACAGGACGAGAGGAAATGGCCTCAAGTTGCGCCAGGGGAGGTTTAGATTGGATGTAAGGAAAAATGTCTTTACTGAAAGAGTGGTTAAACATTGGAAGAGGCTGCCCAGGGAAGTGGTGGAGTCCCCATCCCTGGAGGTATTTAAAAGACGAGTAGATGAGGCTCTTAGGGACATGGTTTAGTGGACATGGTGGTGTTGGATTGACGGTTGGACTCGATCATCTTAGAGGTCTTTTCCAACCTCAATGATTCTATGATTCTATGATTCTATGATTCTTAAGAAATTAATATCAAGCCTCATATCTTTACCCAATTAAATACATAAATTAAAATAAATAAATACATAAAAAACATTTACTGCTGGGATGTTCTGCTGGGATCCACCATTTGTATCCGGTGGATGAAAGCATTACAGAAATCACTGCTATAAACACATTCCTTTTAGGTTTGTGGGTTTTTTTCAGGAGTAATGTGAATGAATCTTTATCAATTCTTTCTTACAGAAGAACCGACAGTGCTAGTGCAGAAAAGTGCACTAGCACTTACTTGCAGTGACTGAGGAGGAATATGAACTAATTTCAGATATCTTTGTGTACAGTAAAAATTAAGATACATAGTTTAACTGAATTCTCCTTGCCTTACATAAATGGTAGTTTTTGTGTTCAGGATCTGAGATTTACCTTATGAATTCTCTCCTAATTTTATGTTTCCTTTTCCTTGCATTGCTGAAATGAACAATTAAACAACCAATGATGGTCCATCTAAATGCACATATAGAAAAATATAAAATGCATTATTTGATTTTTTCCCCCTCAAAGAAGTAAAAATAAAAGCATGCTTTACATGCTCATCTTATGGTTTGATAGCTGAGGCAGAGTTGAGAAAACTTCATGTATTGCACCTTCCTACACAATTTAATTAATCCTTCACACCACTTTGAGTAAAGTAATGCATAATCCAATAGGACTTCATTCGTAATTTATCATCAAGTATTGTCCCTCATTATAGCGTTAAATAATACCAACCTCATTTAATGTGTGAAATGAGTCCCATTGATTCCTTTGTCTTTGTAATTGAAAGGGACAGTCCCATCAGTTTCATTAGAGGTTATTTGTCCTCTAACACATCAAACAAGATTTAAAGCTTAAATATTTAAAAAAAAAAAAAATCCATTACACAACACAAATAAACCCAAAGGTAAAATTTATAAGGTGAGTAAAATACTAATACTAGGTTCAGCTACCCAAGCATCCTGGAGACAGGTAGCATATTAGAAGCTAGTACATGATTTCCCTGTGAAAATTGCAATAAAAGAAATGACCATAACTTAAAATCAATGTTAATACAGAGAAGTATGACAATACACATTGCAGGCCAGTGTACATTTCTGAAAAATGTACTTTCATAACTGCTGTATCAGTAGCTATGCCAGTCACACTTGTGTCACGCTCTGATTTAGGTCCTAGAGAATGCTGGGACAGCAGAAGGATCACTATGCAATCGTATTATTTTTGGCTTAGGAAGAGAACGTGCTTTTTAAGCAAGCAGTCCAAGCCATAGATAAAAATCAGTCCTCCCTAATAAGTACTGGAATTGCCAAAGGAGCTTACAAATATGAAGGAACACATTTACTGGTCAGGGCAGTTAACTCTTTTTATGCTGGAATAGGCATGAAAGTGTAGTGTAATAATATCAGGACCTAGGCAGATGCTCAAGAGCCATAGTATACTGTAAATATATGAGCAATGATTTCCTTTATTTTCAGAGGTTTGGCCCATTATTATTCATTGTTTTTTGAATATTTTAGTTGTGTTCTTTAGCAACATGGTGTACTATCTTGACCAGGAATCACAAAGCAGAAAAAAAAATAGCACTTAGCTATCTCGGAGAAACCAATCACCTGAGTATTCATTGAGTTCAATATTATTATTCATGCATGAAAGAGCTACTTGTGACAAGCAGTTATGGATTAGAATTGATTCTTCACATTAGGCTTTCAGAATGAACCTTTGCCTTTAACGTGTTATGTATTTCCCTGGTGTGAGAGTCCAGTTTCCTTCCTCCCTTTTATGGAGAGAAAGCAAGGCAGAACTGTATCTGTAACATCATGTTACCTTGGGACTCCAGTCTGTACTGCAGCCCAAACCCCCACATTATCTTCGCTTTTCACATGTTGGTTCACATTCTGGCTTTCTTGGCAAGAAAATTCAGATACAGGGTAGGGGCTGGCTGACACCTGAGCTTTGCTGTTACGGGGAGCGAGAGTTGAAATGGTGCAAGCCCAGTTGTCTCAGGCAATACAGATATATTGCCTTCAATTTGAGAAAGATGAGAAAAGAAGGTTAACAACTATTAAGTAATTAGTATCTTACAAACAAGAAGTAAGCTGAAATTTCACAAATTTATCAGGTTGGTGAAATGCACAACTAAGATAGTATAACTTAATATTTTGTAACACGTACTTCCTGCTTTCCATCTGAAAGTATGTTTTAGTTACTGCACAGAGAATGTGTCACCTTAGCAAGGTCTCTGTAGCGTTCTTCCCCTTATGTAGTCTGCTCTGTCTTAAAATCTTTTCTTGGAAGATCAATATGTAGTTAACATTTAAATGACCTAAGGCTTAGCTTGAAAACTTTGTACCTGAATACCATTTTCATCTTACTCATGTTCTATTTTCTCCATAAACATGTCAGGCATGTGTTTCTGTAAGTATTGGTTCTCCTTTCCTTAAATGTTTTTCCATATCTTCAGGATGGACCTTTTTCACAAAATGGCAGTCAGGAAGTTTCCTGGACTATTTAATGCATACAATACATATCGAAGAGTTAATTTCTCCTTTATGAAGCAACAACTCGGTTTCATTCACAGACTCGAGCAAAATTAGCAACCATTAATGAGCCTTGGCATATAGAGTAACACAACAAACACATGTTTACTTCCATAGCTTTGTCTGAAATAATAAAGCTTTCCTCTATTTCATATTCTAAGCTCTCTTACCAATTCTTTAATAGAATACAAATAGAAGCACATCTCTAAAAGTAAAGGACTGCAGGAAGATTTTCCCAGCCCTTGAATTTTGGAGGAAAAAAGGGAAGCAACCTTTTCTCCTACGTAGACATATACACAACAGTATCTCAGGTTTCCTCACCTTCTGTGAATACTGAATCAAGAGCTTTATCACACTATGGGAAGGTCAATGGTCTTAGGCTACTTGAGGAAGAATTTCAAGTGGAGAAGTTGGTATGAAACCCAAGCGGTCCCTGGCACCAGCCTCCCGCATGACAGATTCCCCCCCTGCCCCATCACAGCTCCAACGTGATCCTGATGGAAAGCCATCAGCTGCTTTAGCTGCCTCTCTGGGGTGGGGAGCAGAGAGGAAATCTCAAGTAAAGGTCTTTAGGCTTTTACACAAAGCAACTGCCATAATTTCCATCTGGGAGATGATACGTTTAACAAAAGCTCTCTCCAAAATTCAGCACGTAATCTATAAATCAAACCATGGACCCAACAGTAACATGAAAAGAAAGAGAAAGGCAACAGAAGATGATGATTGAGGTCATTGAAACAAAGGAGCTAATAAATAATAGCAGAATAGAGGACAGGGAACAAAAACAAGGTGAGGACTGGGATGAGTAAGGGAAGAGCTGAATGGAAAGTACAAACAAATTAAAGAACTCCTTCAAACCTCCTCTTTGTCATTTTTGATACCACAGAAGTGTTTATAATGTTTCTATCAGGCTTTTTCAGTGTGTACTTTGTGACTTCCTGATCTTTAAACATTTTTCGTAATTACGGACATTCACATTTGACAATTCCACATTCATTCCCCTTTCCAAGGCACGGCCTCTAATTTTGTGCTACAACACTCTTGCACCAGCTTGAATAATTATTTCAATATTTATTTTTGCTTTATTCAGAAGTGAGTCTTAAAAGAGCTCCATAGAAATTTTAAGACACAAAACTGTCTTTATGGTTGGGATTTCCACTATTCTCAAAATAAACACACCCTGATGTCTTGACTGGCGTAGAATGGTCTGTATATTCCCTTGATTAATAGTAGATGTTTTGTCTTCCTGCTCAGTTTGCTACCTTCAAAAAAATATTGAGTCTATGCAAAAACTTCCTACACATCAAATGAAATTATGGATTTACAATATACTACATCTTTTTCACTAATTCCTTTTTTGGACAACCTAGCTGGACAAGGTAGAATGAAGTAAACTGTCTCGTACAAAGGCATTCTTAGTGTGTGCTAGAATTAGATAGCTTGCTACTAATTCATATCTTACATTATTGAATAGTATTTTCCCTGTGTTCCCAGGGAACAGAAAAAAATGGAGAGTGATGGGTGTGTTGTAATTGGAATCTGAAGGAGACTTTGTGTTTATGTTTGCTATTGTTCATTTTAATGTCCCAGGATGGTTTCTCTATGATGGTCTGCATTCTGAATTTCATTAAGTCTACTGGAATATACTATGAAATATGAAACCATATAAGCAAAAAAAAAGAAAAAAAAAAGGCTTAGCTTCTTTCTGTCCATTTCTTTCTATTCAAAAAGACAGAGTACATTAATGCCACCTCAGTAGTAAGCTTTTATATATAACCTCTACATTTTGTATGTATTGAGTATGTTTTACTGCACTGCAAGGGCAACTTGTATATCACAAAAGGTGATTTCCAAGAAAAACATTCAGTTGTGTCCATCCAGAATCTGTAAGGAAATCCCAGGGTATGGAATTTAAAGCACCACCCTGCGATGCTCCCTTGCATGTTTCATTCTGAAGGATCATAAGTCACTACCAATTTTGATCTTTTTTTCTTTGGAAAGGTAGTATATATTTCAAATTAAATAGGAATACAAAGGTCAGAATCACTAAACTCAACCATTTGCTCTCTGATACAATATAGAAACATAATAATACTACCACAATAAGAACAGAAAAGTTCTTGATAGACATAAGTAAAATGGTTACTGAATTTAGCCCTTTTTGTGGCCCCTTGAAAGCAGTCAACTTCCTGAATATTCTTTTAATTTGTCTCCAGATTCTTATGGTCCACTGAATAATGTCCTTCTAAATAGAACAGTAGGAATACATTTTTTCCACTCTGCTGGTAATGACAGCAATGCCAGAAAAATATCAGATGGCATGAACTTTTTCATGCAACTCAAAACAAGCAGATTCTTTTTATATTACAGAATTTTGAAATATTTTTATATGTTTTTTATTTAAACATAATGGAATTAAATTGTGAAGCAAGTTCTTTTTACAGAAGGAAAATCAACTCATTTGGTTTACAAAATGTCAAAACACTGAAGGGGTTTTAAACTTATTTTTAACCAAATTACCATTTTTTTTCTTTTATAAATGAAATCTATATTAAACTTTATACTGTGTAAGTAATATTCAAAGTAAAGATTTTCACTTCTGGTCAAAGGACATCATGGTTTCAAGCCAATCACAGATTTCATTGTTATGCATTGACATACTTAGGACCATCAACTTCAACAGAGCTCCACTAATATATACCAGCTAATAATCTGCTCAAAAGTTCTACAAATATCTTAAGTTCTATATGCTCTTTTCAGCTTTGCAGAAAAGCACCTGGGGTCCTGGTAGACACCAAGTTGAACATGAGCCAGCAACGTGCCCTTGATGCAAGGAAGGCCCGTGGCATCCTGGGCTGCATTAGGAGGAGTGTTGCCAGCAGGTGGAGGGAAGTGATCCTTCCCCTCTGCTCAGCACTGGTGAGACACATCTGAAGTGCTGCATCCAGTTCTGGGCTCGCCAGTACAAGACAGAGATGGAGCTCCTGGAGAGAGTCCAGCAAAGGGCCACTAAAATGATTAAGGGACTGGAGCATCTCTCCCAGAAGGCAAGGCTGAGAGAGCTGGGGCTGTTCAGCCTAGAGAAAAGTAGGCTCCCTTGAAGGTACAAAGAGGACAGAGCAAGGCTCTTTTCAGTGGTGCTCAGTGACAGGATGAGAGGCAAAGGGCACAAACTGAAACACAGGAGGTGCTGTCTGAACACCAGAAAGCACTGCTTTACTGTGAGGGTGACAAAGCACTGGCACAGCTTGCCCAGTGAGGTTGTGGACTCTCCATCTTGGAGATATTCAAAAGCTGTCTGGACATGGTCCTGGGCAGCCTGCTTTAGGTGGCCCTGCTTGAGCAGGGGGATTGGATGAGATGACCTCCAGAGGACCCTGCCAACCTCAACCATTCTGTCATTCTGTGATTCCATTACAGAAATGTCTAGTCATCCTAGCCAAGATTGCACATACGTGGTTAAGCAAGACGAACAAAAGGAATGGAAGTATGAAGGGAAAACTAACTTTGCTTGCTAGAATAGAAATGAGCACACCTGAGTCCCGGAGCAGTGCTGTACTGCCTGGAGCAGGAACTCTCAAGCTGTGGCATTCAGCAGCTACACGTCTGCTACACCACTGCTCCTCCAGGTATGCCACAAGCTAGATCCATGACCAGAAGCTGTCGTTGCTGATAGACAGACTTGCCTTCATTGCTGATGCTGAAAGCCTGAATTACTCTAATGGAACAGGCACTCTTAATTTTTACATACATACAAACAGAATATGTAAAAAAGTGTTACTGACCTCCAGCATTTCTGTGGCATTCAGAACTTAAAATTTCTCTGGCTCTTTAAACTGCTAAGTAGCATCTCAACTACAGAGCATGTTCTTTGTGGTAAATACCTTATACAATCCCAAGGTTTATCTTCTTTAAATTAAGCTAGCCCTCAGAAGCTTAACATTTAAATCAGGATTACTTCTCAACCAAACCAACACAAGCTGCACTTTAATATTCCAAATCAATGCATGACTAACGGGATATTTCCTGCCGCAGACTGGCTAAATTCAAATATAATCTTAGCTACTGCTTCCTTTCTACTGATTACAGTCAAGGATGCAGCAACCTTTGCTGCTTGGGTGAACTCCTTCTGATATCTTAATGCAATTTACAGTACACCCTGGGATAATCCTTTGTTCAATATTGCTGAAGTGGCTTTTTCACTGATCAGCGGTTTTGAGGAAAGCTCAAGACATTATCAGTTAGCAATCGTTATTAAAACTGTTTTCTTTGAAACTCATTTTAATACATATAGCTGAACAAATGGCTTTATATCTTTCCTTCGGTGAATATTAATTTTTTAAATTTCTTAAAATATTTCATTTTATCCAGACTAACCATTAGTTAGATGCCGGTACCTTATTCAAAGGAAATTCAGTCCAATACGTATGCACATTTATGTACACTCAAGCACTGTATTTGCTAATTTCAAAGACAGTATCAATATTTGATATCTCTATCTGATATCAATGGAAACATCCTCCAGCTTTGTCATCAGATGAAAAGCTTGTTTCGTAATGACAAATTCTGTAGCATGCTCCTCCCTTACAAAACATGTCCCCCTTCTGATGGCTCTTCTTGTTCCCTGGCCAGTCAGTGAGGGAAGGCAGCTTCCCCTAAAACGCGGAGGTTGACTCACATATTTTGACTGCAGCTAAAGTGCCTTTCCTCTACACTGTAGTTTAAGGCCAACATTTGCAGGAGGCTTCAGGTTTTACTGGCTGACTCTGTCAAGGGAGCCAGCTCTGTCAAAACTGCCAGAGACTCGGTTATTCACCTTTCTCGGAACAGGCAGCAAAGGCAGGTAAAAATTCATACTTTTAACAGTTAATATGAATGTTGTGATTGTTCCCTTTTTGTGTGATAGCAATGCAGACAAAAGGCAAAAAAAAAAATGCTACTGGTAGACCTTCTACTATTTAAAAGAGTATTATATATCATTTTGTCCCTCTTACACTGAGCTGAATTCCTTTGGGAGGCTGAATAATGACCATTGTCTCCTAACCCCTGCACGAGGCAGCTAAACTAAATTGATTAAATAGCCTACTCCCTTTTGTCTCTTTTCAGTATCTGCATGCCTTGACCAAATAGAACAATTTTTTTCATCCTCACATACAGTGTATGTTACATGTGTGCTCGCAGCTTTCCCCCTGTGTTTGGGGACAATGCCTATTTATGAGAATCCTCTGGCAGCCCCTTTCCATCCTGGGCTGCACCGAGTACCCAGGCATGGTAAGCTACGTCTACCCCTGCGTTGCTGCGTAAGAGCAGCACAAAGCAGCTGGGATATTCCCGGGATCATTCCTTTACCTTTTCCTCTACAATTCTTCTTTGAATTTGACTTACCTATTTTCCCTACTTTCATGGCTCCCCTCACTATAGTATCTAAGCACCATACCGCTTTTTCAATGTATTTATGACACACCTGTGAGAAGGGAAATATTTTTATTCTCCTTGCACTGACCTGGACTTGAGGTATGGAGAGTCTAATGGAGGAAAACCCACAGCTTATAGGGAATTCCCCTGTCCTTAGCTAATTCTGTAAACATTTCAATGCATTAAGAACTGAAAAGGAAATAAAACTGTGTTGTATCTGTTTGCCTCTTCCAGAACAAATCACAAGAACACCTGAGAGATAACACCAACCTGCTTTTGGAATAGGGACATTAGCTGCCATCAAACTGTATGTCTCCGCAGCATTAAGGTCAACAAGCAGAGGCTTCAAGTAGAGGAGGACTACGTTCAAAAACTCAAAGGTCAACAAAAGTTATTGCAATCTGAAACGCTTCAACTAGCTAATTCTATAAGCATAGAAAAATACTTGTTTGTTTTCTGGGAAAAAAACCCAAACAAACCCCAACATTTTAGTTATGTAAGCGAATGGTTGGATGACATTTTGGAGCAGAAGCAGGACAGTAAAATGGTCAGGAGAGTATTTACTGCATTTTCCAAAGTAACTTAGCACAAAGTCATGCTCTAACTTTTTATTTTCTGTTTTACAAGTGAGAGTTCCCTTCCCATTCTCTTGCAATGCAACTGAAGAAGGTCACAAGTTCCCGGGTGGCCATCTTTGGAAGGCAACTTCCATTCTTGTTCCTCCGAGCTCCTTTATATCAGTACACACCAATGTCAAATATAATTGCTGAACATAAAAAAAATTCCTAATCAATGAGAGGGCCTAAAACGAAATAAATGGGTGGAACTAAACCATTAACTGAGCATTGTTCAGCATAGGAAGTGTTCTAGAAAATATGCTGCAAGACAAATTAACTTGAGATATTAGTAAGGAGAAAATCCGAGATCATGTCTGCCAAACTATAACTTAATCTGCTCCAAAGCAGAAAAATTAGATGGAACAGATATTTTCCATTACAGTGAAATGTTAAGCTAGTTGTAAGAGGCTTCTGTTTCTCTTGCTATCATGGATGTTTCTGTACACTAATTTGTAATTTTAAAGCAGATCAACCTACGGTTATTACCTATCAAACAGCCAAAGCGGTCAGACCTCTTCTCACAGCACATTTTACACCGAGGGAACGAAAGAAACTGAAACTTCTTTTCATTTTAGCTCTTACCCATTACTAAAATGGAGACAGCGCAATGGATTTTAGCAAGTAATGATACAGTTAATCTACCCGTGGAAACATGTACAGAGAGCTTAGCAGCTGTGATCAATGAACGAACATATCCGCACTGCAGTGACCTGATTGCAAATACAGAAATAATCCACAAAACCCCACTTTAACTAGAGACTTCACTCAGATGGTAGGCTTTGTATCACCTGAAAGACATCCTAGTTCTGATAAACAGTACAGAAAGTCAGAATACATTAAGCAAAGATCAGCTGTAAAACTCAATTTAGCCTGCAGTGAAGTATAAAACAAGAACTCCTGCTGTGCTGTGGATGTCCACCCAATCATTTTCACAGAAAGTACCTTGAAAAGTGTTACAGCCAAGATTCATATGAAGAACTGATATTTATCCAAGCCAAAAGTAGATCAGTCCTTTGTTTAGTCACCAAAATTAAAGGTCAGTTAGATAAGTTGGGGAAGAATAGTTTCAATTTTTCACTTCATGTTTTTCATTTGCTTTGAACAGACATTTTCTGTAATGTTCATAGCTACACGATCTGTATCTGCAGGAATCATAAACTTACAACTGATTAAGTGCTGTTCCTTTCCATAAAAGCGTGACCTGCTACTGAAATTAAAGATAGAAAATTTATTACAATGGACTTCCCACTTATGTACTAGGAAACTTTAAGAAATGTACTGTAATACACGCTCACACTTAATCTTAATCTGCTGGGTAGACTGCTGTGGAAAATATGTTGAAAAGTATCCCATATGTTATATTAAGGACTGATGGCATTTTCACTACTGGCAGAAGTGATGATAAACATCTGTCAGCAATAGAGGAGGACTAGACTGACTAGAGGCTATGAGAATTTGCTTAAACTGTTTATCTTTATATAAAATCAGAGCATGTGGTCAACTGCAGAGACTAGAAGGGAGAATTACTCCCATGGTGGTCAAGGTCAAACTGACCATCCCACTGAAAAACACAGATACGATCACACGTTATTAGGTTTTACCGAACGTTTTGGTTCTTTCAGAGAACTGAGGGAAGAGCCAAGGGACCTTTCCAGGCACTGCCCTCAGAACCCTCAGCACCTTCTGAGTTACAGGACAAAGTCACATTTTAATATTGTTACCTCATATCTAGGGGTAAGGACAGTTTTGCCACAGGTATTAATATCCCATTAGTTACACCTCTGGGTTACTGGCTGAAGATGTATAAGGGTTTTCCCAACTACAGAAAGAAAAATCTAATAAAATACAATCAGTGTATGTACATGTTTGCTGCTCTGACAGACAACAAACCACTTGTGGAACTTTTTGATGTAATGCAAGGGGGTGTTAGCCATGGCATCTGTTCAGCTGGGGCCCTGGTTTTAAATGTAGCTGCGTGAATCTGGGATAATCAATTAGGTAGGGTGTCAGTATGCCAGCACAGATGTCCTCAGTCAATTGCAGATAATCATCAAGTTCTTTGAAATTTCCAGAGGAGATTGCATTACTCTTGGGACACCCTTGACCTGCCATCAGGAAAGGTTTCCCAGATAAGAAAAATAAAAGGATCGTATCCTTTCCTAGTCCAGCAATATATATTGCAGGCTATCCATAACCTTGAAAGGGTTAGAGTGATGCACTGAGAGCTGGGTGCATACTGCAGGACACAGGAGCAGCGCTCCACCCATCCCACCCCCCCAGTACGAAATCAAGACTTTACAGCATGATATGGCCAATGGCATCAGTGATATCAGCAGATATTTCCCCTCTTTTCCCGGGAAGACCAGCAGCTTCGTGGACATGTAGCTTTTGCAAGGTCAGACAAAGGGAGAGGGTTTTTGATTTCAGTGCATGCTTATTCAAGATGGCACTTGGAATATAAACAACTGTGTGTGGAAAAATGAGACAAAATCTTGTTTTACAAGGACTACAAAAAACATTTTCCCTACCAATGGTTCAAATTTTACTAGTACTGACTTAAAAAACTTTCTCAGTAAGAATAAAACAAACCTAATAACTTTTTCCATATCATCCAGCTTCAAATGTGGTGTTAGAAATTTTTTAGAGCCGATCAAGGGTATCAGTGGTAACAGCTTGGAAACAAAGCTATCTAGTTTTCTTTAGAAGCACAGGGCAAGTTTTTAATCTGGAAGAACATCTTAGTGAGAAAACACAAATGAAGCTCATTTTGACTTAATCCATCACTGCACAAAGGATAATTATCACAGAAACAAAAGTCAAAAATGGCTACGATACCAAAGAAAAGGAGCTGGATCCAGAGAACTATTTAGACTTACAGTCACCATATTCTGATTCTTAGTAAAATTATAAAGACAAACTATACTTTTGGGTTTTTTTGTTAAAGGAACTATTGATGAGCAGCGATGGGACAAGCAATAGCATCAAGAACTTATCTACATAGGAAAGGATATGCAAGCAGGGGAGTCTTTTATTCAGCTAAGATGCATCTGGAAGACCTAAGGACAGAAGAACACTTTTGCTGGAAATGCAGTTTGAACATCCAGGCAATTGCTGAGTAGGCCAGAAGATTGCAAAAGCAGATATTAGCTACTTGAGACAAACCCTAATGCCTCCGATTCATGCTACTCCAGGACAAAGCAAAGGAAAAATAACCCTTAAATAGAAAAAGAAAAAAGATTACATCACGAGTCTTAGACAACAAAAATAAATACAGCAAAATAGGTATGCTAGAGTTAATCATGTCTATGTTGTAGTCAGGGCTGTGTAGCTGAGAGATAAACCAGCCAATCTTCGTCTGGCTTGGGTTTCAGTAGTCAATCAGTTGTGACAGCATAGAGCTCACCACAGGCTAATTCATATAGAAATAACTTCTGTAACTGCAGTTTAAATATATATGGGCTTACTTGGGTATTCATTGCATCTTCTGTTTTCTAAGTGAGGGTATTCACTCTCCGCATACATTTGCCGTTTTATCACATGGTTGACTTAAAGCAGTGTGTTCCTAGCATATTGAATGGTATATAGTTTCTTTTGTTCCATTAAGCGTTACTCAAAGCAAAATAAAACATAAAAAGCAGTATTCTTTGTCTGCTGTTTCTAGAGAGTTTGGATAGGTAGCATTAATTTTTCCAGCAAAGTTTTGCCCATTTCAGTGAGACTACTATAAAGAAGGAAGAAATCAGTTTGAGTGCTCTGTGAAGGCAATGATGGCTATTTCTGTTCCTAAGTGCTGATATGTGTCAGACATTCTGTAAGTTACAGCAAATTGTTCATCATACAGTCAGGCTGAAGAGACAAGTGTATGAAAAACAAAGTATTTCATGTAAATTAAATAAATTATTTTCCAGGGTTTGAGCATCCTACTGTATTGGTCAGTTTTTATGACCATACTGTATAACAATAATGCCTGTTTTGACACTGAAATATTGATGTATCAATTCCTTTAAAATAAAACTACGTCAAAGCTAGACTATATAAAAATGGTCTTATATGTTCTCTGCAGCATGCACAAAATTTGAGAAGTTTAACTTCCTCATTCTTTGGAAGGAGAGAAATAAAAACGCTCAGCCCTTAGATGTGAGCTTTGTGAGTCTCAAGAAACCGATGAGATGGCGAGTTTTATGCCAATGCCATTGATCAGATGTCGCTGTCTCGCCGGACTGATTTAATTGTTTTGGACCAGGTTGGACCACCCTTATTCTGTTAAGACTGTAATTGATTTCATTGTGATTACTTGCAGAGAAAAGTCCTACCCAGTGTCTGTAAGAAATGTAGGTTCCTGCCCTAGTGAGCTAATGCAAGAGGAATACTCAGACGAAAATTACACTTCCACCTTTACAAGTTGTTTTTTTACATACTCTGCAAAGATTATATCCTTCAGTTGTGTAACTTGATGGGGTTTTTTTTCCCCTTCAAGTAACCTCCCAACATTGCTATTAACCTACTCCAATGTGAATATTAGCATATGCTCTGCTAACGTGTGACCTTCTAACAGACACTATATGCTTCCGTTAGCCATGCAGGCATTTCCAATACAAGAATGCTTGTGTTAAGACAGTCCAAGTGATAAATGAAATGCATATTAAGCCTTAATTGTAATTGATTATAAGTACAAATAACAACGCCCATGTTCAGTACCATATAAAATAGGAATGGTTTCTATTAACAACTATCAATGTGCAAGGTTTAGATAACAGTACAAATTAATACAGAAGAATGCTAAATACAAAATCAATGAACTTCATCCAAGTTTGTTGAATAATGAAAGGATTTTAATAATACCGTTGTAGTTAAATACCTGGTACGTGTTGCCCTCTTGTGGAATACGTGATAAAGTACAAGTTACTTTGTATTTATTTTTTATGATTTTGCAGTGATATTTTATTGTCTGGAATGTAGTGATTTATTATACTCACGATGTGAGTAGTTTATCATGATAAACACTGAATACATGCTGTAAATGGCTACATTTGACAAGCAAACCTAGGTAATTAACTCTAGTAAATCGCGCTCATGCACTGCAAATTGTAGAGCCTTAGAGTATTAGTCAAGGTTTCATTTGTTCGTTTGGGGGAAAAAAAAAATAGAATTTTAGATCCTTGTCAAAGTTAAAATTTTTGCTAACCATTCAAAATGGTATTTTAGAATTTTTGACTGTTTGTTATTGAAAATCCCAGGCTTACCTCACCTATGACTGCTACTACATGTATCAGATACAACATAAATAGAATTGCTTGGATGCTTCATATTTCACTATCAAATCACACACATTCTTTAAATGAAGAGTAATTAAAATACTAACTTTCAAAGAACAAGAAATTCAATCATCTTTTTTTCAAGACATATTTAAGAGAGCAATATTTTCCTTATGAACCAAGAAGAAGATCAGGAAGCCTGAGTTAATCATTTAATCAAACATTAGAGAACTAGAAAATAGATTTTAATGAAGCAAAGAGAAGAATCAAGAACTTTGAAGGCAGTTTAACACATTATCAGGATATTTTAAAAGAGTTAAAAATTGAACTGTACCTGAATTTTCCCTGGGAAAATCTGCTCATGTAAGAATATGAATATTTTAATTCCTTTAGAATGTCTTCCAACAGAAGGTAAGTTACATTTAACACATTTACATAGCATTATATTTAGGGCAACTTCAGATACCTCTAAGTGGCTGTTTTTGTTTGTGGTTTTTTTTTACCATTTCAGTTCGATTTCAGACATGAGTCAGTTTAGTACAACACTTGTACCCTTGATCAAAGATTTCCATCAGCTGTGGACAAAGGTCAGGTGTCCATGTTAATGTTATCAACGGTCTCTGATACTGCTGACAGCTAGGTGTCACTGATACGTCTGCAGGATCTGATGGATTTGGTGTGATTGCTTTATTCTTCACCCACTGAGGTTTTATTTAGTTTAGAAAAAGGGGCTGAAGGGAGGTTGCGATTAGCTAACACATTTCAGTTCACCCTGTCCCATGACCCTTTTCCTAGTGCTGGCACAAACTAAACATTCTACCTTGATTTGCCTGGATGAAATCAATCCAGGAGGCAGGGGCTTCAAAGTTTAACTGGTTGGTATCCCTGGATTGTCTCACAAAAAAAGTAAATTTACAGGATGTTTGAATTCTTTCAATATATGGGACTGTTTATGGAAACTGTGAACGACTTGGGGCCACAATGTCATTGATAAATATTTGGATGAATGGAAGTCCTCAAGCTTTGTTTTGTTTCTAGCAACTCCCTCTTTTCTTTTCTCCCATCTGCAGTTCTTGGCTACGGCTTCTGCCTGCTCTAGGAAAACAATGATTAATGAGCATCTTATAAGCTGAGGTTATGTGGACTGATAAGGCCCTAAAAAACATGCTAGCATCCTCAGATGATTATTCCATGTTTCTTCTAGCCCAGTTTTCTAAGAAGAGTCTTGTATTTCTTGAACTTTTACCTCAGAAATTTATCTAAAACATCCCTTAAATCTGGTTCTGTGCTTTTATAGTAATAGAATGTGTATGTTTGTGTTTGTGTGTGTTTGTATACACATATATATATGCCTTCTAAAACACACTCATACATGCTTACTGGACCTAAATTATTTGAGTTACCCCTGCGTCACAGAAGTGTGTTAAAGGGAAATAGCATCTGCAATTTTTAATGCATTATGACTTTTCTATCAGCAAACGTATAACAAAATATAATCTCAATGTTATTAATATAGAAACAAAACTATTTCATAAGGCTTATGCCAATATGAGATAAGCTGATCTGACTGAAAAGTAATTTTTTTTTTTACTTTTTTTTTTTTTAGGGTTTGTTTATCAGGGCTTGTCTGATCAATTCTTTAAGCTGACTGACCATGTAGCTTCACAAACATTAATGCTGGCTCAAGGGAAGCGGAAGGGATGCCTGGCAGAGAGCACTGGGGAGAACACAACCATCGCTTTTGTCAACGGTGTCAATTTACTTTGACTTGATTGAGATGTGAAGCAATACCACAGTTAGGTGACCTAGGTGAATTGAGGCTTTAGTGGTTTGAGGTCAATAATGGCCAGACTTTAAACCCCAAAACACCTACACGTATCACAAAGCATTAGGCTCACGTGTTCACAAAGAACAGCAGTACTGACATAGCCCCTGCCCTTTGGGGGGCGGGGCTCCTGCAACTTTATTCATGAAGGAGCATCATATAGCAGAACTGATCTCCACACCAGAAAGGTACGGATCATGAAACTTTAGGAGCAATTATCATAACATCCAAACCAAGGATAAATGAAAACATATGTTAAGGTGACTGTTTTTGTATTCTTGCTCAAAAGCGACATAAATACAGCACCAGTAACTCTAGTAATATCCGGGTGGCAATTGCTCTCTTTTCAAATAGCAAAACATATTTTCTTCTGATTTCTCACTTAGCCATTTACACCTTCATCTTATCTACCTGGTAAATCATCTTGGAAAGCTACCATTTACCAGAGTCATGAAGGAGCAGCCAAGGTACTTGATATTTCTGTTGATTCTGACAAATGATTCATACAGAGCAGAAAATCATCAGTGCACCGTAAACATTTTATCCATGAAAAAAACCTAGGGAAATGTGAAAAACAATGTGAAAACTAGTCCTTGATATGCAGCACATACACAGATGCACATACACACACATACATGGAAAACGAAGTGAAATCTCTGCAGTTCTCTAAAATAACTTTTGGGTTCTCTGCAAGCCAGATACAGGCAAATCAGTGTTAACATTTTGGGTCTTGACCACCCTGATCACCCAGAGTTGTATCTGCAGAAAATTAGGGATGAAGACGTTTGGTGTGAAATGCTCCAAGAAAAAACGTAGGCAATATTCAATAGTGCAGCCAGTGTGGGGAGAGGGTCCTAACCTCCAGCATCCCTGCCATCTCCTTCATTTCCTCACAGCTTTAGGTGAAAAATACTAAAGACTGTCCACACATAAGCTTCATAAATTCATGAGTTATATGAGAAGAAGAGGATAAATCTTAGAAAGCTTGTCTGCGCTTGAATGCAAAAGAAAAGAAAAAAGATGGGATTCTAAGTTCATGCTTAGCAAGTAAATGGTCAGGATTAAGCCCGTTGTAATCAAGAATTAAGATGACAGTCATACTAGATCTGAATTTCACCACTGCAACTTAGTGCAGAAGTAACTCTAGTGCGGCCTGTGAAATTTTCACTGATAACTGTTAGTAATTGATTAAGCGATGAAGTGATGACTGTGTCAAATGTATAAGAAACATTACCTGATTTGCTCTTATAACACTTCCTTAGCATCTTACATATTCTGAAAATCAGGTTTTCAAACACAGCAAGCAAAAGTACTTTCTGGTTTCTGTCTGTCACTGAGTAAGGAAGAAACACAAGCTGTTACTTGCAAGTCCCTTTTACTAACACAATGATCAGCCCAAAGACTATTAAGAAAGCCTGCAAACAGTCCCTTTGAGGAACAAGTAAAAGCCATTCTGTGTATACAAAGTACTTTCAGTTGGATAAAACATTTCATGGGTCATGATCAATGTTTCATATCCTGATAGATTTAGATTAGCTGCTGTACTCCTTTACAAAGGTGGGTGAAAAAAGCTCCTTGTTCAATAAACCTTCCAAAGGCTGGATGACTCAAAAAGCCTCTAAAATAGCTTTTCTTTTTTTTTCCCCTCCAGCAATCAATATGCTTTACAACATTTTACCTTCAAGAGTTATTGCACTTTAAAAAGAATGTATTAAATGCAGGACTGTTCCCCAAAATATTTTTTAATCTAGCTCTCCCATATACAATGTTATTATATCCAAAGATACTGCAACCCAACATTTAATGTTCAAAACATACAGTCTTCTCTCATGGATTCATTTTTATTTTTGGTATCCAGAACTCAAATAGAATATCTTTATTTAACACACTTCATGGGAGGTAGGAAGGGGCGAGAGGCCACAACATTAGCCCTACTGACATTCTTTGTGCTTTCCAGCTAGCAGAAGATTTATGTGGTACTTCAGTCTTCTGCTGACTTTGCTTCATAGTGAATGTGCATGTATAGCAACTTTGCAACTAAAATCAATGTAAAACTTTCAGATCTCTTGTTTTGTTTGTTAGTCTGTTAACACAAAGCTCTTCTTTGCAGTAACATCTTGGCAGAGCAATACCTAATACATTTTGTTATATTGAATGATATTTTAATTATCTTAACACACGGCGTATATGAAGAAGGCGTTACTACAACATACAACAGCATTTCATCCTGTTTCTGTTCTAAAACTGAATCACGAGAATAATGATTTTCAAGCAAACCTGATTCTGAATACAACAAGGATAAGGAATATTAGCATTTGGCCCAAAATCTCCACAAAGTCATTAAAATCAGTGGATTCTGAATTAGCGTATTAGCCTCCAGCAACAGCCAAGGATTAAAATGAGCCTAATGTTAAAGCCCAGTAACAAAAGGAGGTTACATCTCTTTAATCATGGGATTTATAGCTTCTCTGTCATTTCTTATGGCTATTTATCTGCAGCTTCTACATCTTCTGCTCTTCACTGTTGTCCCATTAACTCTTACTGAACATGATGGGTGACAGAAGCCGTGATCACAGCTTGTGGTAACCCATGCAAGACCACTTATGAGGTATGTGAACAATATGATAAGAGGTCCAGGGCAAAATACAATGGGATTCAACATCATTCGACAGTTATTTACATAGGCCTCAGAATGTAAATTGTAAACTGACAAAATTGTTTATGTAAAGTATGATTTATTTTATTCACTCATATCAAGACAGCATTGAAAGGGATAGCAAAGGCTTGCCTAGGCCATCCCTCCCTCTCCGGGGCAAGAACAGACACGGGTCTGCTGAGTGGGCTATGCCACAGTCCTGGAAAACTAGTCCAGGTGCTAGCCAAAGGCAGAGGTTAGGGGCAGTGGCGGTAGCAGACACTGCTGGCAGAATGCATCTCTCATTTTCAATTTTCCACCCACAGGAGGAGGTGCTACCCTTATGTCTTTTGCCTACTTAATGGCTATTGGCACGGCCAGCATAAAGCTAAAAAATTTCTCTTTGCTCTGTAGCCAGCACTTTGTCAAAGCTCCACTCCACAGCAGCTGGGACAGCAAAATTTATTTTTGCCTACATTGTTGAGAAGCCTGAGTCAGCTCTGCTAGAATGATTCCTCGTGATGAAAAATTCAGTCGTTTACTCTGCCTGCCTGCCTCCCTCCCTCCCTTTTAATATCCTTCCCTTTTCCCCACAGTGTTCTGCCCAGTTGGATTTGGCAACTTCCCCGATTCCTGTTTAACATTCTCCAGCATAATTTTCAAAATCAATATATCTAGCATCATGCCTCCATTTCAAGACCTCTATCCTTTGTTTTTAGACTGATGGTTTTTAAAGGGTAAGCCAAATTCCTAAATGTTTTAAATCAACAGTGTTCTTTAAGAGTTGCTTTAATCACTTAGACAAGACACCTATGCAATTTCTAGGAGCAAAGTCACAGCTTTGGAAGGAGTGAGTTATACAAGATAACGCCATCAGCTGTGAAGTGCTGTGAACATCTAGAGATGTTGGAATGTGCACGGTCAACTAAAAAGAGTCAGCAAAGCACAGAAATTGACTCTGAAATAAGAAAGTAAATCAAGTAATACCCCTTTTTCCAGCTGCCTGCAAATTACCATTATCTCTACCCGCTACAGGGCTCCAGCCCATTACGGTTGATGATAATCAACAGCATGGAGAAGAGAACTTGGAGCTTTCCATCACTGCCATCTGTACAAGAGCTCCAACAGGAGGAGAAGGGAAGGAAAGGGTCAGCCAACCAACCTACTTGCTGGTACACTAAACCAGCCATAAGTAAATCAGGGGAAAAACTACCACTGGGTTTACTCCAGAATTTTGTGGGCTTAATTTACAAGGAAATTTTCCATCCCAGAAGAAAGACAGCTTAAAGAAACATTTAAAATAAATTGTTTGTTCCAGCACAGTATTTTAGAAACAACTTCATAAAAACCAGATACAAGCATTTTCTTTAGTTTGCCTAGAGATTTCTCTGGATTTCATTTTGATCTCTGTACTTTTCCCTTGCATTTGTTTATAAATAAATTCTTTGTCTATGATCTCTGAGAGTGTTTCTGCCACATCAACCAGCAAAAGAGAAGAAAAACTGACCTAGATACTAACACACTTTTACGTCTTATTATTATTCATTTTTGTGTATGTTACTTGTTTATGAGTGGCACAAAATCTGTAGGAGGTAACTGCTATTCACACTCCACCTCTCCTTGCCTCCAGAATGGGGGAATGCTGCATCTGTGCTCAGAGGATGCCAGATCGCTGCCTGTGCCTGCCTAGATTCAGCTGGCAGGCAGCCCTCTGGGGTGGCACAGCAGCTGGTAGGAGTTGGGACAACCCTTCAGGTTTCGGCTTTTTTCCTAAAACTGTACCAGCCACAGTCAAGATGTAGTCAAAATATCTGGATTATCCTAAGGTACATGTAGTTACTAGAAGCCAGTGGGATACAGATTCCAAAGGAATACGTCATATTCCAAAACCGTCTCTTATGAAACTTCAAATTTCTGTGTCTGCTATTAACAGATTGCCTATCTTAGCAGAAACATATTAAATTTTGATTCATTCTTTCCTTTCTTCCTAAAACTACATCTAGAACCTTTAATGAAGAACTAGTTTCAGTTCAAGGATAGAACATCCAAATAAGTCATAAAAAAGTGGTTACCTGCAGGTAGCAGAGCCAGGAGCTGCCTGCACACCTTCTGGGCAGGGGGGAACAGCTTTTGGGGGACTGTGCGGAGCTGACTCCCAGTCAGAGCCGCCGAGGTAACTGGAACCAAG